>NC_134524.1:14768368-16079201 GCF_027942865.1 Odontesthes bonariensis | reverse complement strand
TAAAAAATAAACAAACGATTATTTTCTGCAAACTCCACCAGATTCCTGTTCTACATGTCCCCAGCTACGTCTGTGGTGATTTTCAAGTTATTTCACTGCATCATTGTTTAATAATCTGACGTTGAAATCTTGCTCAATGCATGGTGTATATGGCTATATTAAAATATTCATAAAAAATAACAAAAAGGATTATTTTCTGCAAACTCCACCTGATTCGTGTTCTACATGTCCCCAGCTACCTTTGTGGTGATTTTCAAGTCATTTCACTGCATCATTGTTTAATAATATGATGTTGAAATCTTGCCCAATGCATTGTGTATATGGCTATATTAAAATATTCATAAAAAATAAACAAACGATTATTTTCTGCAAACTCCACCAGATTCCTGTTCTACATGTCCACAGCTACGTCTGTGGTGATTTTCAAGTTATTTCACTGCATCATTGTTTAATAATCTGACGTTGAAATCTTGCTCAATGCATGGTGTATATGGCTATATTAAAATATTCATAAAAAATAACAAAAAGGATTATTTTCTGCAAACTCCACCTGATTCGTGTTCTACATGTCCCCAGCTACCTTTGTGGTGATTTTCAAGTCATTTCACTGCATCATTGTTTAATAATATGATGTTGAAATCTTGCCCAATGCATTGTGTATATGGCTATATTAAAATATTCATAAAAAATAAACAAACGATTATTTTCTGCAAACTCCACCAGATTCCTGTTCTACATGTCCACAGCTACGTCTGTGGTGATTTTCAAGTTATTTCACTGCATCATTGTTTAATAATCTGACGTTGAAATCTTGCTCAATGCATGGTGTATATGGCTATATTAAAATATTCATAAAAAATAACAAAAAGGATTATTTTCTGCAAACTCCACCTGATTCGTGTTCTACATGTCCCCAGCTACCTTTGTGGTGATTTTCAAGTCATTTCACTGCATCATTGTTTAATAATATGATGTTGAAATCTTGCCCAATGCATTGTGTATATGGCTATATTAAAATATTCATAAAAATTTTTAAAAAAGGATTATTTTCTGCAAACTCCACCAGATTCTTGTTCTACATGTCCCCAGCTACCTTTGTGGTGATTTTCAAGTCATTTCACTGCATCATTGTTTAATAATATGATGTTGAAATCTTGCTCAATGCATGATGTATATGGCTATATTAAAATATTCATAAAAAATAAAACAAACGATTATTTTCTGCAAACTCCACCAGATTCCTGTTCTACATGTCCCCAGCTACCTCTGTGGTGATTTTCAAGTCATTTCACTGCATCATTGTTTAATAATCTGACGTTGAAATCTTGCTCAATGCATGGTGTATATGGCTATATTAAAATATTCATAAAAAATAAAAAAAAGGATTATTTTCTGCAAACTCCACCTGATTCTTGTTCTACATGTCCCCAGCTACTTTTGTGGTGATTTTCAAGTCATTTCACTGCATCATTGTTTAATAATATGATGTTGAAATCTTGCCCAATGCATGGTGTATATGGCTATATTAAAATATTCATAAAAAATAAACAAACGATTATTTTCTGCAAACTCCACCAGATTCCTGTTCTATATGTCCCCAACTACCTCTCTGGTGATTTTCAAGTTATTTCACTGCTTCATTTTGTGATTATTTGATGCTGAATTCATCGGTGACATCCCCCCATCTCTTTATATCACTCTTCTTCTTTACTTTTTCATAATGTTATTTCATTTCACCATTTTTGCCTTTTACTTGCTTGATGTCCTTGTATGTGTGTGTGTGACCATATTCCTTATTGGACATCCAGCCCTACCTCCACCAGCCCAAATCAACTGGTCATCTATACCTTGTCTGCACCTCTCATCAGTGCACTACTGCCACACAGGGAAGAGACAGAACCAAACTTAATTTATCACCACAACACCTCACAGTGAGCAGTTTAAAAAATAAGCAAGCTAACTCAAAACTGTGTATCAAGGAGGCCCAGGCATGACCTGATTCTTGACTTGAAGTGATGGGACGTTGTGGAGCTTTAGCACCATGGACTGGCAATTTCAGAGCAACAGTGGATGTGACAAATATATATGCAGCATGTAATCTACAACACATCTCCAGATACTCCTATCCTGGCTTTCATGTTGCTTTACTGCTATATGTTCCTAAATATTGAGATTTCAAACACAAGGTTCACGGCTACTTCTGACATAGCTTTTAATTTTGCGTTACTGCAGGAATTTCCTATAAAGACATTTTGGAATTAAAAAATACACTGTTAAATAAACAAAACAAACAATTAGTCCTTTTTTTTCAGCTGTTGCCCATATGTTCCTGTGTAATACCATGTATTTTATCGAGATGTGGTTTTATGGGGTTAGATATACCATATCTCTCCATTATTTATCTGTACTCCTTCATTTTTTGACTTATTTCCCTTTTTTAAGTTTCACATCTCCATGTTAAACTTAATTTTCCAGCTTTTTAGAAAAAGTTTGCATTCATATTACACAGCAAATAAACTATTTCTTGATAATAATTGTATGTTGTACACAGCTAGATAGATCACCTATACCCTTAAACCTATATCCACACTATATCGACAGTTCAGTGTAGGCATTAGGATGGAAAAGAAATTATAGTTTGAGTTGTGAAACTAGTCTTAACTCTAATGTGCTCATTATGTGATCTTCACTCATATATAGTTCTGTTAAATAATTTTTAAATATGTTGAGTTGTAAATATGTTAAATCTGATTGCTACATTAGATTGATCAATATTCAGTTTCTTTGGTAATCTGAGAGGATTGGTATCACAGGAACCCTTTTGGCGAACCCCTCCTTGGATGGCGTGCTGCAGTCGGTCCTGGAGTTGGAAAATCAACCAATAGAATTTACTGTTTTTGATTACGTCTTATCAAAAACAAAACGTCCATATGCAAGCAGTTTGAAGTGAAATGCTTATCCAAACGTTCATTATTATTGGCAGTGAAATATATGGATGTACTAACAGTTCCACTGAGTTATGCTTGACCAAGATACCAGTAGATTTTACTGTACAATTTTGGAGCTAGGGTTCTTCAGAAACACAACATTGCATTTTAGCAGACACAAAAAGCATATGCAAGTATTTTGAAGTACAGTGCTTATCCAGATGTTCATTATTGTTAACAATGAATCACATGGACATACTGACAGCTCCACTGAGTTGTGCCTGGAAGAGGACTTAGTAGATTTTACTGTAAAAATGTGGAGTAATTGTCCTAATACCTCACATAATGTTACGATGGGCAAAACTTGCATATGTAAGTACTTTGAAGTGAAATGTTGACCCAAATGCAAATTATTCTTGGCAATGGATTACATGGACATATATTTGGTACCACTGAGTCCTTTCTGAAAAAGGAACCAATAGATTTTACTGTACAATTTTGGAGCTAAGGTCTTTCAAAAACCTCACATATCACGATATCTAATCGACAAAACTTGAATATGCAAGATGTTTGAAGTGAAATGTTGACCCAAATGTCAATTATTCTTGGCAATGGATTACATGGACATATATTTGGTGCCACTGAATCATCCCTGAACAAAGAACCAATAGATTTTACTGTACAATTTTGGATCAAGGGTCCTTCAAAAACACAACATTGCATTTTAGCGGACAAAAAAATCATATGCAAGTATTTTGAAGTACAGTGCTTATCCAGATGTTCATTATTATTAACAATGAATCACATGGACATACTGACAGCTCCACTGAGTCATGCCTGGAAGAGGACTTAGTAGATTTTGCTGTAAAAATTTGGAGTAATTGTCCTAATACCTCACGTTATGATGGGCAAAACTTGCATATGTAAGCACTTTGAAGTGAAATGTTGACCCAAATGTCAATTATTCTTAGCAATGGAGTACATGGACATACTGATAGTACCACTGAGTCCTTCCTGAACAAAGAACCAATAGATTTTACTGTACAATTTTGGAGCTAAGGTCCTTCAAAAACCTCACATATCATGATTTCTAAACGACAAAAACTTGAATATGCAAGATGTTTGAAGTGAAATTCTGATCCAAACGTTAATTAATATTTGCTATATATAGCCTATATATAGAGAGAGAGAAAGAGAGAGAGAAAGAGAGAGAGAGAGAGAGAGACTGTGCTAAAGCCTGCTGTAACTCGCTCATCTGGCAGTGCATTTACGATGGTCAAGCTAGCCGCCATTCCCAGCCGCCACTCTTTCACACGTCGTTTAGGTTAGAACTAATAACGTTGTGTGTGTCGCGCCGTTTAAAACCGTAGTAGTAGAGAATATGAGCGCATGTGAAAGTTAAGTGGCGGCTGCCTTAACGGCGGATGAACGAGTGGCGGCTCACTTGACCGCAGTCCCCCGAAGGGCATAGGAGACAGGCCAATCGTAATATTAAAACTCATTCTAGCCACACAAATTTTTTCAAGCTGTTAGTTTAAGGTAGAAATGTTACATAGTATTGCTTTAAGTCTTTAATAATAATCTACAAGCTTTGGTGGAGCATTTGCATACAACATACATTGTATTTATGGCACTGGATTCTCGAGGCGACACATTCACCACCATCAACATATCATACGTTCAGTTTTATTATCATTCCTGATCAATGCTGATTCAAAACTGCAGCTTTGAACAGTAACTATTCTATCATTACTGATTATACCAACATAGTTGGTCATTTTATTTTCCCTTCAAGTAAAGTTAAACCAAGTAGTTACTCAGTAGTTTCTTATAATCCAACGATTACATCATGATTTGAGAGCATTGAAAAATAAAATGTGATTTTTTTTTTTTTTTTAAATCACTTGGACATCATTATTTTCCTATCAACTTCTGTTTCACGACTGCTCATTCAGTGAAGTGGTCTCAAAATAAATTATGAGTTACTCAGCTCATTCAGGTTATTTTCTTTAACATGGAACAAACATGTTTCTGTAGGCTGAACCAAGGACTCATTTCATCAGTGTTGTCTCGGTCTCTGTTGAAGATCTTTGCAATAGGGCAAGAAATGAGAGATCACATGTTATTATTCGCTACTGTGCAGGCATATTGGAATAATGCTTGTTGTTACTCTTCCAAATTAATTCAATGTCATAATCATAACCATTTAACTTTGAAGTCACTGTGTTTTTTTCTTATGCAATTTTATGGGTACCTTGTGTGAATACTAACAAAAGTTTTGGTTCAGGCTGTATCCATATCGCTAATAAAAGTTGAAAAAAAATGTTTTGAAACATATTTAAATATGTTTTGAATTTTAGGAAAATGTCTTAATGACACTGATCCTCTCTAAGATTTTGCACATTTAATGAATTTTTTGGTTTATTAGCGCTGGTGACACAGAACTCCAGGTGCCATGGCAGCATTAAGAAAAAAAATTATATTTCTTCTGTTTTCCGGAACACTGGCCATCCTCGTTCTGACCTTTTACCCAAGGATCATGTCAGAAAGGACAGGCAAGTTGTGTGTGTGTGCTTCTCTTTTAAATATCATCCTCATAAGTAATGAGTGTACTTCTTAAAAGTTTCTTTTTCATTGTTTATGGATTGAATTCAGAAATAAAAGGGAGCTCCAACCCCACTATCAATTACTTTTGAGGAAGCATTGATAGCATTTGGCACGACAGAAGTTTCATTTCTTTGGCAGAGTGAGGATTTGCAATGAACAAAACTTTGTCCCCTGATTTTATCTCTACTTTTCCCTCTTCCTGTGCAGTCGTATCACAAATGTATTTACAGTAATGATTTCAAAGTTATTTTTACAGTAACATTTAAAATGATGTTGGGAATAGAGAAACTTAATGGATAGATACTAATTTTCGACAATTTTCTATTTTCATTACAGAGACGATGAGTCGGCGACAAATACTAAGAAAACAACACCTAAGAAATATGTGTGACAGTGAGAAAGACGCATACTCTGGGGAAAAGAACAATTTAGGAAACAAGAGTCCAGAAATATCTGAACACTTCATTGTGGATCATACTTACAAAATCATCTACTGTTACGTTCCCAAGGTGATGTATACACACACACTCACACACACAGACAAACACACACCACATTACCAATCAGAATGTTTAATTTAGTCTTTTATGCAGGAAGTAACCTCTTTCATTGACATCTCAGGCCTAAACTGCACAAATATAATTCAGTTCATATTTTGCAAGACCATTACACGGACTCTCAACTCTGTTGAGTCAATACTGTTCCTATACACCATCACCTTGGTTGTTGACTCTTCATCTTCTTCTTATCTACAGGTTGCATGTACACATTGGAAGAGGGTTATGTATGCGCTGAAGCAAAGCAAGCCATACCCTGACCTTGTGTCCATCCCCCCCTCCGCTGTCCATCAGACGAAAAAGCTTGATTATTTGAGAGACCTTCCCAAACCAGAGAGGGAGGTCAGTTCATGCAGCCCAGTCTGTAGGAATATATGTTGACATTATAAGTTTCTTCAAAACAAAAATATGTACATAGATATTTGACATTTTTACGCATGCAAAAAACAGCTGACAGCAAATAAAAGTTCAAAAGAAAAAGTTTAAGTATTAACCGAATCATAAGTTATTACCTAAACTGACATAATAGTCCACAGGCAATTCCATTTTTACACACGTCTCTCGTTCATGTTCACGTCTCAGTCTTGTTGAATGTTTCTTTATGTAACTTTGGTCAATTCAAACGAGAACTCTTGAGTAGCCCTATGAGACTGATAAAGAATAATTAGAATAATCCTTCTGTCGAAGGATGTTATGCCCTGTTTTTGAGGTTTCTTTAATTTAATAGGGAGAAGGCAACATAAAAACACATATAACACCCCTAACCCGGCATTATCTTAAAAAGGGATGGTTAATCTTCTATTCTTTTATGTATTTTTTTTATGCTTCTTCCACTCCCTGCTGCAATGCTTTTATTTTATGTAAAGCACTTTGAATTGTTTGTACATGAAATGTGCTTTACAAATAAATTTGATTTGATTTGATTTTAACGTTATCAATAAAGCTTCTAGTAAAAAAAAAATATGTAAGTCTATTTATGCATTAAAGGCCTACAGAAAGCTGACACTACACCCAATACATAATGATTATACATACACAGAGGAACAATAATGATCATTGGACTCTACACCAAAACATTTCATAAACGCATGAAATTTGCGATTTTGAATTTGCCGCTTGGAAATCCTTCCTGGAATTCCAGACTGGGGGCGGGGCTTCCGTGTGACGTCACAAGTGCCATGGTTTTTCCTGGCTGCCTCAGTGTTGCCAATTTAGCTAGATTTAGCAACTTTTGGCCATCTCTGGCGACAAAAAAAAATAATCTAGCGACTTTCGGGCTCAATCTGGCTGAATCTAGCGACAATTCAACTTGTTTTGTGAGTGACAAATCAGTTGCCCCGCGACACCATACAAGCCGAGACAGAAGCACTGCAGGACGGTGGCAACCCGTCATACCGTCATTTCCTGTCAAAACGGCAGTTTCAAGCTAGCTACAACGAGGGTAGGTTCAGTTCCTGTTTTCAAAACAACAGCACGTAATGGCTTTCCCTATGATAAAAGGCAACGGGTATTTTATTTTGTCAAAATAACCGGAAGTGCGTTGCTCACTGCGGCTAGCTTTAGTAGCGCCGAATTCGTCGGAACAAAATGGTAAACAGCCGGTATTTTGTCAGGTTTTCAACACGTTGGGGATCTAAACGACTACTTTCTCACCTGAAAAGTTTCAAATGTTGCGGGGACAGAGGAAGCAGAGAGACCTGCGGTCGGAACTTGTGTCTGTGCCTCCCTGTCCGCCTGCCTTCTCTCTGGTGAAATCAGCCCCGACGTGGACATGATCGCTCTGCCGGCTGATTTCCACTCTCCACCTGGCGGAGAGTGTGTTCGCTCTCCGCCAGGTGGATTCCTGTCCGACCGCAGGTCTCTCTGCTTCCTCTGTCCCCGGTGGTGTGAGCTGCTGGTGCTGAGGGCAACACACGCACTTCGTACATCTACTCGCAATAAAAACTGCACTGAACCCAACGTTTTATATTTCCAAGCGACGTCCCGCGGCACACATCGAAATTTGCCGTGAAGAAGCTGTCCAGGGCTGGTAAACTGCTGGCTTCGCTACTAGAACTACTGGGGGTTGTTCCAGCAGCTGGCACTCGTGACGTCACGCACCTGTCGTTCCAGTTTGCCAAATTCGAGTCAAATGTGGTGATAGTTTATTGGGCCTAATCAGGACTATCCAGGGGCCTAAAATTATTTTAAAATCATAAAAAAAATTCCATGGTATATAAGGAATCGATCTGCTATTTCAGTTTTGTGCAAAAAATCACCTTTCTGTAGGCCTTTAAGCACATTACTAATGGAACCAAAAGCTCATCCACTGGACGATCTGTTGCTTGGATGTAAAGAGGCGTGCAAGTCAGCATTACGGTGTGAAATGTGTAGATCTCGATGACCTTGTAGGTCTGACATGTAGATAAAATTGAAGCCAGTCCAACCGACTCTGTACTTTTAAGAAAGAGGGTAAGAGAGTAACATAGAAAGATGAAGTGAGTGGTGCAAGATATGTTATTGTTCCTGTAAGTTTGACTTTTTTTCCCCTGCTGAGTCACTTTTTTACTGTGAACTAGTATTTTCTATTAAGCTAACCCAAACATGCCTGACAAGTGGATGAACCCATGGGACCACAGGTTATGGGATGAAACCATGTATCACTAGTAGTCACTTTTGCTTCGGGAGCGGTTAGAACAGACAGACAAGTGAGGTCACCTTGCTCCTTCAAGAGCAGCTCTAATCAGGACGGTATTTGTGTGAGAGAGGAATGATGCCAACTCACAGTTTTGTTCTGCAGGTGAAGCTGAAGAACTACACCAAGTTCCTGTTTGTCCGGGACCCGTTTGTACGTCTCATCTCGGCTTTCCGCAACAAGTTCCACTACAAAGTAGAACACGAGCAGTTCTATCAGTCATATGGCAAATATATGCTGCAACTCTATGGCAACCAGCCTCATCCACCAAACACAATGCTTGAAGCTCATAAATCAGGCAGGCTCCCCACATTTTCCAACTTCGTTAAGTTCCTTGGGGACCCACAGACAGAGAAGAAGGGGCTTTTTGACCCTCACTGGAAGCAGATGAATCGCCTGTGTCAGCCTTGTCTCATAGAGTAAGGACATTTTTTGTAATAATGTAGACATAGAGAAGTTCACTATTATGGAACAATAACAACAAAAACAATCTAAAAAGAATTTAGATTTCAATAATGAATTCAAAGTTTAGATGAAACAATTGTTTCTCCTCTTTTTTCTCAGGTATGATTTAATTGGTCATCAGGAGACCCTTGATGAGGACGCTCAAGAGCTGCTGAAGATGTTTAAGGTGGAGAATGACCTTAAGTTTCCTCCTTCCAAAGTCGACGTGACAACCTATGACTACATCAAGGATTGGTTCAAAGCAGTGCCCCTGGAGGACAGAAGGAAGCTGTACGATGTCTATGAGAGGGACTTCAGACTTTTTGGCTATGAAAGGCCAAATGAATTGCTTGATGGTTGAGTTGCACATTCTTCTTCAGATAGTCTTTATTATACCTGGGGGGGTTATCATTTGATTACACTGCTCTGTTAACAATACAAAGGTAATCAGAGTCATATTACTCGTGAAAATACAAAAAGTAAAAATGTATTTGTACATTTTAGCTTAAAATTAGATTTGATGTTTATTTTCATTTGCATATAACATGCAAGTTTTCAATATTTTTCTATGTTAAATCATTTTACTCGGCAGGATGTGCATATTGTCAGGTTCAAATACCTACAAATTTATAAAGAAGAGAGAGAGAGATGTTATAGGATTTTTAACTCATGAGGAGAGCGTTAAAGAGACCCTTCAGTTACAATCTCCAAACCCGCTCTGAAGCAATCTCCGCCCCCCTCCTCAATTTATTAGGAAAATGGGTGTATCCAACAAGGAAACAAAGAAAAAGGTATCCAATTACAACAGCTCTCAAAAGAGAGGACAGGGGGATCCAGTTTCAGGCCGCATTCCTACCAAGGAATTTACAACCTCCACACACAAATGAGCAAGGCTCACTTTGCTTACACTCTTAATCAATACAACAAACAGAGGATATATGGGATAACTACATCACATGCATTTACAACTCAACACATATTCATGATTTTTCTTTTCTTTGCTAACAGCATATGTAACTTTATAAAAAGGGACTTGAAATCTTTGATCAAAACATAAAAATAATGAATAGAAACTGAGCTTGAGCTGTTGTGGGTTATTTATTAGAAACCAGCAATTACTATTGATGATGTTTTAAGGAATAAAAAAATGAAGAATACTTCTGTTTAACTGCTTTTTTTCCCTATATACAGGGACTCTACACACTTCTCAACAAGTAAGAAATGAATGGCAAAATAAGCTTATAGGAATTTAAACTTCTGAAGCAACAGGTAAATTGAGGAAGAAGATAACTTATCAGGGGCTGTGCAAGGTATGCGCTATTTTTGCCTCTCATATCAATGCGTTCAGCCACCTGCCGATAGCTGCACTTGTTACGGTGTTTACTGCTCGGAAACAGAGGACTGCTTGGTCTGCACTTCGGTCTGCACTTCGGTCTGCACTTCGGTCTGCACTTCGGTCTGCACTTCGGTCTGCACTTCGGTCTGCACTTCGGTCTGCACGGTTTACACAGCCCGTAGTGGTACAAGGTAGAGAGAAATAGCGCCAAGCGATTGTGAGGTCTGACTTTTTCTGGATGGACGATTTTGTGATGCAAATGTATTACTCTTTTTAACGCATATTGTTTTGAGAAGCAAGGCGCTTTATTTTTAAAGCCCCAGCAAACTAGCCGGACAACTTCGTCAATGCCAAAACGAGGCTGGAACTCAGCTCACAGGAAGCAGCAGGGGGTAAGTCAATGTTCATAAATGATATTGCTAATATGGAATGTCATACAGCTTCATGTCAAAAGAGGCGAACTATCCCTTTAAGTTATAGCCAAGGCTTTTTGCTTTCTCACAGTTAAGTTGTTGGTATCCGGCTCAGCCGCGTAGCCAAACATTTAATGGTAAGTGCAACCTATAATTCATAGAAAATTTTGCAGGGAATTATATTTTACACCTAAATACAGAACCATTTTTGACATGTAGATTATATGAAACATGAGCTCAAAACTATAGTTTGAATGAAGCTTGAACATTGTAAAATGCATTTATATCATGCATCTTTTCAACAGTTTAATTTGTGGAATATAGGCTGAGTTTTTTTCTCTTTTCTAAACACCCTATGTTTGAAATGATAGAAAAATACCCTAACAGCATTTATCCTCTCTAAGATTTTGCACATTTACTGCATGTTTTTGGTTCATTAGCGCTGGTGACACAGAACTCCAAGTGCCATGGCAGCATTAGGAAGATTGTTTATCTCTTCAGTTTTCTGGAATACTATCCATCCTCGTGCTGTCCTTTTATCCAAGGGACATGTCAAAAAGGACAGGCAAGTTGTGCATCTGCTGTGTTCTCTTTTAATTATCATCCTCATAAGTAATGAATGTGCTTCCTAAAGTTTTGTTTTTTGTTTTCGTCGTTTATGGAATTGATTCAGAAATAAAAGGGAGCTCTCGCCCATTGACTGCTGGGATAGGCTCCAGCCCGCCCGCGACCCGATCGACGGATTCAGCGGTATAGATAATGGATGGATGGATGGATAAAAGGGAGCTCCAACCCCACCCACAATTACTTTTGAGGAAGCATTGATAGCATTTGACAAGACAGACAGGTCATCTCTTTGGCAGAGTGAGGTTTTGCAATGAACAAAAATATGTCCCTTGGTTTTTATTCTACTTGGAAAAATGAAAAAAAAAAGTTAAAGACACTATAAGGGAAATTAAGATGCAGCCGAAGTTGCGATCGGTTTACATAGTGATATTTACGTCAAAACAAGGAGAAGAACCTTTTTTTTTTCTACAGAGACTGAGCTCAGTTGTCTCAGATCCCACCCCACCTACCCTTTCTTAGTTGGTTAATAATGTTGACATTTGCCTGTTCATGTATAAGTCCCACAAGAGATCAAAGGAAATTTTAGATTGGTACATAAAATAAACATAGATAATCAAATAAACATTTTGCAAATGTATGTTCAGATAAATGCTTGTGATACATGATAAGATATGTCATATCTATATATCTTTTTCTGAAAATATATAATGACAATGTATTTTCTCTCATTTTATAATGAGTGTGTCTGTTCATAAAGCAATTTAAGAGGCATCCTGATAATAATACATTGTATTACTAGTGATCAGAGCTTTTTAATATCTGTATCAACCCAACCTGCTAAAATCCAAATCTGAAACTGGAGCTGCGGGACAGGTAAAATATGGGGGAAGAGACAACGACGAGCTGACAAATTACTTAGAGGACCGAAGAGTTAGAAATACAGGGAGGGTTGATGACTTGAGTGACAACAGGTGAGTAAGACAACTGGGGACATCTAGAGGTGAGGACAAAAATAGGGGGAAACTAAACCAAGGACTGAAAACAACTAGAAACTAAAAGGAACAGAGAGTACAAACCAACAGAATCTAATGAAGAGGACTGAAAACTAAAACAGGATACACAAAGAATAAAGCTCAAGAAAAATAGAAGAACTCAAACAGAGTTGAACTAAAACACAGAACAGAGAACATCTAAACCAAAGCACAGAACAAAACAAGAGCAAAGGCTAAGAATAAACCAGAGTACAAAAACCGATAAACTAAAACCCACAAACCCTGACACGAATTATTAAACGGAAGTATTAAACTGTGCAGTCAGTCGCAATGTATAGTTTTGTACCCCTAAGCATGTATTTTTGACTCATTAGCAGAGGGGGACATCGTGGCAAGTGGGAGTTGAAGTAGAAAAGTGAAAGGACTGAGGAAAAGATTGTGCAGGTCAGGATGTGGACCAGCTATCAAGTTTCATCCTACTCAAAAGGGATAACTGTCAACATCATTAGATCACAAATGTCAATGTCATCACATGGCAATAAGAGTACAAATGTCAACAGTACACACAAAAAGAACTTGATCCAAAACTATTGAAGTGATTGGGATCAACTTAATTTAATTGTGTAAGTTGTATGAACTCATCATCATCCCAATAATACTAATTGTAGTGAGATGAATAAATAATAGCACTTATTCATTATTTACGCTTATAGCCAGATATTCTGCAAGTCAAAGCTTGGTGCAAATAGGTTAAAGTACTGTCACAGGTTTTTAAGCCCATGACTTGTTCAATACATGGTGATTTTGTTCACCTTTGATTTATGTAGAACTAACAAGAATTAATCATTTAACAGACCTAAACTTAATAAATTTGTGTTGTACAAGTATATCTTTATTTAGTCAATCAAACAGGTGCTTTACTTGAAAAATTAAAAGTATTGAGAGATTCAATACACCTCTGCTTGTATGATGTAAATGTACTAAGTGTAGGCTTGTTAAATGCATTTTTTTTTTTTTTTTTAAAGGGTAACCACTGCCCAGGTTTGATTCACTAAAAACATGCTTGCATAACATAAAAGTATTGAGGTCCATCTACCGTTATTGGTTTGATATGAAGGTCTTTCCTTTCTTTAATAAATGTTAATCTAGTTCATTTTACTTTTCCTGGATTTATGTATAATCAACCATTTAACAGATCTAAACTCAATTTATATATATGTTATGCCAGAATATTGCTATTTAGTCAAATGGGTGTCTTGATTAATTTTTTGATTGGTAGCGTGACTGGACATGTATCACAGTAGAGAACAGAAAGGGAAATTAGCCTTTTTTGTGAAATTTCTACACCTTTTAATCTGTGGACAAACGTGTGAATTTTACAGTCCATCAATAAATTCCTTTTGAAATCCTTGTGTCATCCCACCATTCTTAGCACATCGTTTTTCTCTTCTTTTCCCACACCATAGGATCTGGTAAAGACGAATGGTGTCATTAAACAAAACCTCTTAATCTCGCATAAAAGAAGGTGTCATTTTGGGTGGCACAGACACTCACCTCTTGCGTCTATATGTGCAAACTACCACTTTCTAAACTCAGCTTGAAAATAAAACCTGGGCATAACTTAACATAGGAGCATTGGATCGGGGCAAAGGAATATGTGCATTTGATTTCTAATTGTGCAGGGCACCTTTGATTTAAGGTCTTACATGTCTCCATATTTCCAAGGCACTCTCAGATGTACCCTGAGCACCGTTGTGAACATTGCAAGATGATTCCTTCTCACTGGCACATTGGTAATAGTTATGCCCTAAACTTTTTGATTTTCGGAGGGCTATTTTAAAGCTTACTCAGCTTTTGTGGGATGTGATGTGAAGCCCAATCTGTTGTTGTCAATATTTGATCTCTTTGGTGAGCTCAGTCCCCTTAAAGGACACGTCGTCACAGTGGTCATATTTATAGCCGTTCTGGCATGCAGACCAATGTTATCAAATTGGAACCCTTCATCGACTACGCTCAGACTGTGTAGAAAGGATCCCCTTGATTTAATTATTTGTAAAGGCAAGTGTGAATTCTATGAGGTTAGTAACCTTTCAGGAAAGTAGCTTTCTAAACCTAAGCTGCACAGTTTCTGTTTGTGTTTCAAATTTTTTATTTGTGAGAAAGTCTCATTTGTAAAGTAAATGTAAATAGATATTGTAGGCATTGGCTGAGCGGTGGGAGGAGGCTTGAGTCACGATGTCACCTGGTGCTCGTTCACCAGTAAAGCGACATGTGGAGTCGTGCAAAGGTGCATGGTAGAGGGAAAAAAATAATAATTACGAAAACAAACTACAAAATTAACCAACTAGAACTTACATGACCAACACGAGGCCCTTGACTGCAAGGTCTATCTAGCACTGCTGCCTTTCCAGGCCTGAGCTACACTGCAAGCGCTTATACTGGAAGCCCACCTAAGCCTAGTATAAAAATATAAATATATTACAGGTCTTAGTTTCTTTTTAGTAAAGGCCTCGCCCCAGGTGGTGGCTTCAGTGCCCTCTACTCAGGTGCACTCTCACAACCCAAGAGAAACCGCCAGCAGAAACACAACATTACAATAGCACTAAAAGTAGATGTGCAAAATAATCAGATCCCATGCAAACTAATAAATATAAAATATAATATAACTACACGTGGCAGATAGTCCGTACAGAAGAAGAGGCAGACGGATCAAACTCCCAGTCTTGTTCCAAACAGCTCCACAAGATCACCGCCTCAAAGAAGGCCGTATATGCAGAGCAGGAGTTCAGTACAGCAAACAAGAACAGGCAAGGATCCCAGTGAGCAGCCTGATAAACGCAAATACTTTCAGCAGATTGGACGCGGGGATCCCTGCTGCAGACTCCACGCAGGAACTCACCCGCGACCGTGTAGGCTTTAACTTTGTTAGATCGATTCTTTCGATGGCAGCTCAAGAACAAGCCGGAGGAATCTCAAGTTAAATAAAGTGTTTATTGGTAGTCACACGTCAAGCATATCAGCGCTGGGCTCAGTGGAACAGAGCTCCCGCAGCCTCGATTTCCGGGTATCATTTGCATTTATAGCCTCATAGGTTGGACTCACACTCGACCGAGTATGATTGGACATGAGTAGGTTCAACATGCTTCGTCATATTCTCTGGATCAGCCAAACAGTGTGTGTGTGTGTGTGTGTGTGTGTGTGTGTGTGTGTGTGTGTGTGTGTGTGTGTGTGAATCTGCACTTGCTTTCCCAAGCTAATTGTTTTGTCTTCCCATTCATGGATCACTTTAGGTCATCGTGGAAAAGTACAGAGATTATTTAATTCATAATGTCTAAGAACAAAGCCAATTTTAACAAACTTCTTCAAAAGATACCGTGCAGTGACAACAACTTAAAACAGCGAGTTGAGGGCAGAACGATAAAGCAAAATCCACATGAGCCAACAGTCTGTTTCAGTTCCTTCCTTTTTCTAAGTTCCCACTTGTCAGGGCAATACCTAGCCTAAACATGTTAGGGTATGAATCAGATGCACCTATGGAAAATGGGCGTTGCCCCCACGTTCTAAATCTAAAGATCAACAAAGCATTATAGTCCAAAAGCACAGCAGCCCAGGTAATGCATGGACATGAAATAATGAGGGAAAACTGTAAAACAAGGCTAATAATCCAAACAGGACACAAAAACTTCATGAATAAATAACAAACAAGGAAAATAGACCATGATTCCCTTGTAGTCTCTCCACATGACACAAATATTTGAGTAAATGTCTTTCAATTACTATGTGAAAATACAGTATAAGAAAACTGCATCCTTTTAGCTGTGTGTGCAAACTACTTTTCAATGCTTTTTTTTTGTGTGTGTGCAGGCAGTTTATATGTGTATATATATATATATATATATATATATATATATTATGATTAATCAGTTAAATGTCTTTTTCACACAAACATCTAACCTCTTCTAAAGAAAAAGTTAATAAATCTTTTCAAGCATTAAGTACATGACTAATGGAACTGACAGATCCTTCCCGGGACACATTTGTTGCTTGGATGTAAAGAGGCGTAGACTCGCCAGCACGGAGAGGAAAGGGTATGTTTAACACTCTCCCTCTGGCACTCATCAAGAGTGAACTAACTCTTTTTCTTCTTGTTGAGTAAAGTGACTCGTCGGGCACAGTAACAGCATTCCATCTGACTTGATAACATTTGGCACATTATGAACAGTCAGGTTAAAGGGAGATGTGAAACGTGTAGACCTAGATGACCTTGTAGGTCTGACATTTAGACTAAATGAAAGCCAGTACAATCAATTCTGTACGTTAAAGAAAGAGGGTAAGAGTGTCATAATTCTTTCCTCTTGTTGAAAGTGACTCGTCAGGCACAGTAACGGCACTTCATCTGACTTAATAACATTTAGCATTTTTCATTAAACAGCCAGGGTAAAGAGATAATTAAAGCGCATAGATTTAGGTGATCTTCTAGATCTGACATATAGATAAACTAAAGGCCAGGACATCCGGACACCTGATTCTGTGTTTTTAAGAAAGAGGGTAAGAGAGTAACAGAAAGGGAAAGTGAGTGATACAAGATATGCTATTGCCCTCAATGTTTCTCTTAGTTTGACAATTTGTAGCTTGCCGTGTCACTTTTTAACCCGGAACCAGTATTTTCTGTGAAGCTAACCCACACATGCTCGACAAGTGGATGAACCCATGGGACGACAGGTTATGGGTTCACCCATGTATCACTAGTCGTCACTTTTGCTTCTGGAGTGGTTACAACAGACAATTGAGATCAACCTTGTTCCATCAAAAGCAGCTCTAATCAGAACTGTATTTGTGTGAGAGAGGAATGATGCCAACTCACAGTTTTGTTCTGCAGGTGAAGCTGAAGAACTACACTAAGTTCCTGTTTGTCTGTCTCGACCCATTTCACTACAAAGTATAACATCAGTTCTTTTATCAGACATTTGGCATATGCTGAAACTGTATGTCAACCAGAAAAATCCACCAAACCTACAGATGGAGAAGGGGCTTGTTGAACCCAACTGGAAACAGATGAATCATCTGTGTCAATAAATAAATCTATTAAGATTATAGATATCAGTAATGAAGTCAAACTTTCTTTTTCTCTATGGTATGATTTTACTGGTTATCAGATCATCATTTTCTTTTCTTTTCTTTTTTTGCCAGCAGTATAGGTAACTCTGTGAAAGGAGACTTCATTCAATTTTCGAAGTCAGCCATTACTATTGATATTATTTCAATAGTAACAAAACATTCTCGGAGATTTCTGTTGAACTGCCGAGCTTTACTTCTCCCATTAAAAAAAAACTAAGATAAGGCCGATATTATTATAATGGCTGACAAAATGAACAAATAGAAACTTAAATTTCTGCACAATGTGCACTAAAGGGGGGGAAAAAGAAAATAAATATGTAGAATAAGCAATTTTAGCGTTTCCATGCAACTGCACTTCACTGCAAGATTGTTCTAACCAGTCTAGAATAGCCAATTATTTTCAAATAGATCAAGTTGTTCATTTGTAAATGACTCCTGTATTTCTTTAAAAGCACTTTCAAGCAAACAAAAAATAGCAATGTTTACTATAAAGCTTGAAAGACAATCAAAGTTAAGGACTAAAGTCAACTCATCAGGAACCTGATAGATCTTAAGCCTTACCTGTGACTGGTTGCAGCAGAAAATTAAGGACAAAATCATGAACTAATCCTCTGCTTGCTTATTAGTATTAAAGTTATTAAGTATTAATGTGTCAATCGCTAAGAGTAAGAGCTGCACATGGCTAGATTTTCTTATCCTTACCATTAACCTACGCAGGGCAGTTCTATCTAGGCACATATAACTTATTTTTGATATCTTAGTCTCTCGTTTTTAGCATAGATGGGTTGCCTCGGGCTTTCTAACGAGGATCATTTGATTTAAGTAAAAAACAACTTGAGCAAACTGCTCTTAAGTTATTCTATCAAGGAAAATTCCCTTTCTGCACTGACAGAAGAATTAACGTGTTTTGAGGGCATTTTCGCAGCACAGGCATGTTAGCAATGGCACTCAGAATTCTTCTAATTTCTTATGAGAAACCTTGTCAATGGAACCTTTCAAAGTAGCATTTAACTACAAACGCATCTGGGAAATCATTGCTAAGACGTATTCAATGCATTTAATGTACAAACAAGCAAGCACACTCACTCATAGCTGTAGGGCACATCACACTCTTTGTGTGTAACAAATTTACTCAAAAGGTTCGGTCCGTCCTTATCTTGAGTTTGTTACAAATCTTTACAATTTCTCACATTCAGGATGTCGCCACACAATATGGCAACAGGATACCTACAACTGTTTTCATGTTTTATTACAAAACAACATGACAGAAACCAAAAAAAATGAGGTGATGGTGGTTTTGAGTCTGAAAAGGTCCTTTCTTCCATTCTGAAATTAATTTGACATCATTTGATAGATGTTGGCCATCTGGCTCAGTAATGGTAAGTCAGAACACTGACAGTCTTGCATGTGATGCACCTTCAAATCTCCTCATGGACACATTCTGAGAGATGATCTGGGTTTGATTCACCTGTTGAACTGCTGCATTGTAGACAGGGACGGTCCTGTCCAGCTCACTGAAGGGTCTGCAGTGAATGTATGGTTCTTTAGTCTTTGAAAGTGACGTCACTCTCTCTCTGAAGCCCACCCCCTGAGCAGTTCGACTGGGCAGTCTATGGCTCAGTTGTCCTTTGGTGCTTTTAGATTCATTAAGTTTGGGATTTCAGTGGGTTGTCAGAGTGAGAAACAGAGAATGGTGCAGAGAGAAAAAATCCCTTTTCTTTTGCAGTGCCATCAACAGAAGCGAATGAGAGATCAAACAACAACAAAAGTTATGGAGAAATATGGCTTTTCCATGTCTACTCATGAAGACATTTCATCCTTGCTTTCTTGTGACATTGGAATAACAGAATAACCCGCTCACTTTCATGTTAACAGTCCAATTCAGACTGCTTATATTTACATTGTAAATTTACATCCAACATATTTTTTAGCTGTGGCTCTCAACCTGAGTGAGTCACAATAAATAGTCTGTCCCACTCTGTTATGTTTTCTGTCTCGCAGTTCTCTTGCATAAAAGCTCTCACATGCTTAGACATAAACTTGTATTTCTCATAATTCTCTGTAGTCTCTTTTCGTCCCACAGCTCCCATTCAAAGGCTTTTGGCAGTACACACTTTGCATTTGTCCCATTGGTATTCAGTTTATTTGGAGGATGCAAAATGGTTCAACAGTATTTAAATCACCTTATCATATTGAGCTTTCTTCACACTGAGCCAGCGGTGCAGGTGATTTAAACATCGGAAAGCTAGCGAGTTCCTCCTCTAGTCCTTTCATCCCCTCCCTCAATCCATCTCCCAGCTCCTCATCCACCTCGTCCCCCTCCCCCAACTCCCTCTCTCCCCCTTCAGATGTCACCCGCTCCTCCGTCCTTCCATCCAGCATGTCTGCTACTAAAATTTCTGAAGTGAGCTTCAGCCCACTGCTACTTGTGTTGCAATTGCCATAAAGTGAATTTCGATGTCCATTGCTGCCATTGCTGTTTATCAGGGCACCACTGTAACTATTTTGATGGTGACCACCATTTCCCTGATTACTAACGAGTGTTGTCGTTGTGGTAGAAGTCGTCCCATTTCGCTTTTCTATCAGCCGGAATCCGTCAGAAAGCAGGCTTGCACTGCTAGGGGACTGGGGAGTAGCTGAGGAGCCAAGCAAGCCCCGCTCCTTCTCTGATGACAGCGAATTATCTGGCATTTGGTGGCCCTGGCGGACACTGCTTCGCCTTCGGATCACGAAGTATAGGAGGCATGCCCCAAATATTAAACCTCCAAAGAAGAAAAGGATGTAGATGGCCAGCACTTGACGACCCCCTGCTCTTGCCACTGCTCCTCCAGCACTAGGGTCTTCTAGTGTTAGATAATAGGCTGCTCGGCGGCAAGGGGTGGGGTCTCTGATGCCTGGTCCCCCCTCCTGAAGGAAAGGTGTGTCAGAGAAAAATAGTTTTCAGATACAATCTATCAAATATGATCTATGTTTTTCTGTGAAAAAGTAAGCAGCAGTATAGATTTTTAAAAAAAGAAAAGAAAGAATGAGCTGGGGAGTCTCTCTGTGACGCTTGTGTACCTGGCATGTGCAGACGTATTGTCCAAGGCTGTCTTCGGTAACAGTCACCTCCAAATCAGAATGGTGTTGCCTGGTGTGTCTGTGGGGAGGATGCTCCCAGTGGCAGGGCCTTGGAGACAGCTGGATGCATGGCAACAAGAGGCGCAGGCCCATGGAGACTCGTAGCTCCCTCATGGATGGGCGGCAACGCCCTGGACAAGACAACAAGAATCAAAGAGCAGAATAATAGACCTGAAAGGTATATTAGGTATGAAATTGATTGCAATAATTGAACACAGTTTTGAAATAAACGAAAAACCTGATCACATGATCCATGATCTACAAAACAAATGCTCCTGCATATACTTACCCTCCTGTGCATCACACTTTTTCAAAGCATCATCCACCACATCACCTGGACCAGGGCTGAACACAGATTAATAATGATCATTAAAGGTTTCTTTCTTCCTATTTTTGCTTCATTTAGTAATTTCAGCCCCTTTTTGGGATATGGAAGCCTTTCTTTTCTTACAGCACTTCAATGTCAACTGCTTTTACACAAGTGTCCAAAGGCATAAGCACCTCTCTGCTCAGTATCAGATGTTTAAAACAAAGAACATATATAATGTAATAAAAATAGGTCAGTTGTACACAAAACCTCTTTTATGAAATAATATAGACGCATTCTGCCTTTGATTTTCATTTTTGGACATCTCCCAAATGACTGTGGTACTCCTGTACTCCTGTACTCACTCTGCCTTTGTGAGCCTGCAGGTTTCATCCGTTGTGCTCCACACACAACCGAGTCCTCTGGCTCTGGCACACACCTCACAGCTGGTGTACAGAGCACAGCCTACAGCTTGGATACGAGCCAGAGACAGTGGGCTTCCCACCAGAGCCCGGCCCTGGAAACACAGGCAACCCTTACAGATTCAACGAGCAATAAAATGGATGTTTGCTGACACTGCAGATGATAATATGCATGGCTGCACATGGAGTAGGAATGCACATGCTCTACCTGATGCAGTAAAATATTGTTCACAGGCTCCTGTGATGTAAACAGAGGAATCTCCTGTAGTAAAGTGGCATTCTGGCCCACTACTGCCACCCTGTGGAGCTCCCCTTGGCCTGCAGGAAAAATACATTATTAATAAATATTTTATTTTATTTCTTACACTTTGAATGAAGCCATTTGTGTCTGGAAAAATGACAATCTTGGCTAGACTTTCAAAACATCCATTGACACGATTAAATCTCAGTATCTGTCCTCTTATTCAATTTGATCTCAAACTCCTTCTCTCATCACCTGTTCCAAGATGCAGTACTGCCCTCCTCTGCTCCTCTCCACTGCCCATCAGGGTCACAGCCAGCTTGGTGTATGTGATTCCCTTCCGGACCAGGAGGGGTGCTGCAGTGACACTGTTCTCCATCAGAGGGTGGTCTCTCACGAACGTCAGGACTTTGTCAGGAAGTTTCAAGGAGGATTCAAATCCTTCAGCTTTTAATGCACTGTTCAAACACTTTGGGGGAGGGGGGGGGGGTATGAGTCATTTAGGTATTTTAGTGGAACACAACAAAAGCTATTGTTTGAAGTGATGTAGAAGAAAGACCATAGTTTCCTACCTGGCCAGGCCTTGGTGTAGGGACAGGTTCAGGATTGATCCAGTTCTCGCAAGTCTTTTTCAACTCTTTAAAGGGACCATGCATCACTTTGCTGATGTCAGACAGACTGAACACACACACAGCTGACACCTCTTCAGGCTCCCTGTGAAGGGGGGGCAATTAATATTTTAGCATTTTGCCGGATTTGGAGTGCAATCTGTTTTCTGCCCATAACATCCCAAAGCTCCCAAAAACATGATTTAAAAAAATAAATAAATAAAAACGTTTTGGTCTTGGCTGTTGTTAGGTGTTTTGACCAAAGTAAAAGCAAGAGGGCTTAAGTTACCACCAGAAAATGGTTAGCTTATCTTAGCATAATTATTGGACACAATGGGAAACAGCTCATGTGACTCCATTCTATGGACACAATTATTGTTCTACAAATCTACAGTCACCACATATGGAGGAAAAACTTTAATTTTAGATTTACAATCTGTTAAACAAAATAGTATATGCGTTGATCTTTCTGCAGCTTTTGTTCTTCAAAATCTCTCTGAACAATCCCCTTTTCTCTCTTTTTAACGAACATGATTCCTTGCCATTTGTGAAACATCAGAGTAGTTAAAAAACACAGAGCAGATTTAGGACCGTGGCTCTGATTTGATAACCTTTCTCCGCTTACCACTGAGAGGTGAACAGTCCGTAGAAGTGTGTGCTGCTGGCGTCGCCTGGAGTGTGCTGCTGGGTGAAAACATCCGTCAGGATGTTATAGCGCTGACCACTAGGTTTGTCTTCACAGACGAGCTGGGCCTTGAGAAAAGTGGTCCATCGCCGCTGCAGAGTCTTCATCCCCCCCACATCAGACTGAAAATTCAAAGAGAATTCAGTTCAGTCCAAGCAAATAAAGAAATGAATAATTCAGTCAAGACGTTGTGTTACCTTGCAGACCCGCGCCACTCTTGGCACTTTGACTTTGGTGTATAGATCATACTCTTTGGCCATCTCAGTGAAGAAGAAGTAGATTTTGTCATCGTCTCCTGTCGGGTTTCTGTCTGCAGACTGCTCTATGAAGGCTGAGCTGACAAACTCTGGGTCTGAATATGTGAACACAGATACAAAAACTTACTGATCACTGTAAGTAAGTGTGACATTAACACAGAGTGTGTTTTTGGAGGCTTGTGGTGGAATGTCAACAAGTGAGAAAGTGTGCATGTGCATCTCACCACTGAGCCAGTTAATGGATCGCTCAGTTCGGATGCGCTCCTGCTCAGGGCCCGTTGCCCGGGAGATGTCAAAGAGAGTTCCCAGAAAGTTACTTGTGGCTGCCGTGTACAGGATACCATCTAGACCAAAAAGAGTGAAATAAGAGGATTTTATCTATGCTCTGGAAATGCAATAAATGCTTAAAAACATCCTTATCAAAATAGGCTGAAAGTCAATCAAACATTAAAGGGATAGTTTGCCTCTTTTGACATGAAGCTGTATGACATCCCATACTAGCAATATCGTTTATGAACATTGACTTACCCCCTGCTGCGTCCTGTGAGCAGAGTTCCAGCCTCGTTTTGGCGTTGACGAAGGTAGTCCGGCTAGTTGGCTGAGGTTTAAAAAATAAAGCATTTTGCTTCTCAAAACAATATCCGTTCAAAAGAGTAATACATTTGCATCACAAAATCGTTGTCCAGGAAAAAGTTAGACCTCACAATCGCTTGGCGCTATTTTCTCTCCCTTCGTATCACTGGGTGCTGCCACCAGTCGACAGCCGCGCCTGTTACGGTGTTTGCTGCTCGGAAGCAGAGGAGTCTGCAAGTCTGCACTTCGGTCTACACAACACGCAGTGATACGAAGGGGGGGAAAATAGCGCACTTTTTCCTGGACAACGATTTTGTGATGCAAATGTATTACTCTTTTGAATGCATATTGTTTTGAGAAGCAAAACGCTTTATTTTTTAAACCCCAGCCAACTAGCCAGACTACTTTCGTCAACGCCAAAACAAGGCCGGAACTCGGCTCACAGTACGCAGTAAGGGATAAGTCAATGTTCATAAACGATATTGTTAGTATGGGATGTCATACAGCTTCATGTCAAAAGAGGCGAACTATCCCTTTAAATCATCAGTCAACAATCCAGCAGCACTTACCTGCCATAACAGCTGTGTAATGTTGACTGGGCTCAAAAGGGCACTTGCCCTTTCCTGTCTCCATCTTCACTCCTCCATCCTCAGCTTTTTCCAGGGTGAAGGAGGAGAGCTCCTGCACGAAGAGAGGCACAGCTTAAAACTTAAATAATAACAGTAATTAAGTATGTTCAACCCATTTGAAATTAATTACCATGAAATAGGCTCTTGGTTTCTGTTTGATCTCTTACAGGTTATCGTTTACTAAGCAGTGCTGCTCAAGTCTAATTATGCTCTCTAATGCTCAAAGCTTTAATGGAATTAGAATTAGTACATGCTGGGAAATGTGTAAATGAGGTCTACAAAATCCCTTATAAGATAATTAACTTGCACACTTTGATAAAACATGAGCGTGAGTGTCCCTGAGTATATATATGTGTGTGTGTGTGTGTGTGTGTGTGTGTGTGTGTGTGTGTGTGTGTGTGTGTGTGTGTGTGTGTGTGTGTGTGTATGTGTGTGTGTGTGTGTATTTTTCTGCTTGTCCTTTATGTGGTTAGAATGAAAGTGTAATCTGGCCACAAAGAAAGTCAATCTGTGTGACTTGTTTACGCACATGCAGATACACAAACTGCATATAAATGCATAAACTGCGTCCCCCTCCTATGACAGATCATCAGTAATTAACAAGATTATGAACACAAACCAGGAAGGCACACTGGGGGTCAAAGGCATAGGTGCCACAGACGTAGATGCGTCCATCTCCCAGAAACTCCAACAGACGGATATAGTTATTGCAGTCCACCTGCAGAGGGAGACAACGTCATAGAAATAAAGAAAAGCTCGGATCAACTTTAATAATTAGAAGAGTACACATTTTCTTGTCTCCATGTACTAAATACTAACAAAGTTACAAGTAAACACAATACTATATAAAATAGAGTTTCCTAAATACTGTTTTATTCAAACTGATACTCTATAACACAAGAATTGCACAGAACAGTAATGGCACAGTTTATCTTCATATTGTAAAGTTCATACGAACAAGTTCATGTGAAGTTGGCCACAAGTTTCCCTCTATATGCACACATACATATACACATACATATATATATATATATATATATATATATATATATATGTGTATGTATGTACAAACACAGTCCATCTTCTTTTTTGGGGATCAAAATGACATGAATTTGTGGTCCCAAACCACACTAGAGTTTAGGAGAGTAACTGTAGTGGATTCTGTGAAAATTATTCTGACTGGAAATCGGAGACCCCCACTGCTTGAGGTGACACTTGAGATCCCCACTGCTACCCGGCAAAGACCACCCTTACTCACGCACACTCAGACATGAAGGCGAAGACCATTCATACTCATGCATAAATAATACACATCCTCCTTTGGAAATTTCGCTGTTATTCAAACACGGCAGTGATGATACATTTTTTTGTCCAAGCACAGTTTCTTTTTTTTTCACTCACATCTCTGTTATGGAAAAACACTCCCATTTTCCAGGTCACCATTAAACTGTGACGCAGGTAATTTTTTATCAAGCTTGTGCTTGCGTGGCATTGCCTGCCACCCTCAATGAGCTCCAGGCCTGAGTCATCGCCTTCCCGAGGAACTGATCCTCTCCGGGGCCCAGATCATGTCACTGAAATCAGCCCTCCCCACTAACACCACTCACCACCATCATGCTGGTACAGCTCAACGTGAGACAGATATGGTGCCAAAAAGAGAGAACATGTGCTCACACTGATATAAATGGAATCATCACCAGATTAACTATTTCATAGGCCCAAATTATCCATGTTATTGCAAATTAACCTCATTCACAATCTGGCATGGGGCGGATCAAAGTGTTCTATGTTATTATTCATGCATCAAATACATTTCTAATATATACTTGATTATAACTCTGATTGTTCTTATAATAAAACCATGTATGACTTAAGTGCTCACTGAGTCTCTTACTACAAAAACATCTAAACGTTTTTCATGCTCACTGACATTTAGTATTATTACCGCTGATGTCGTGTTTTAGTCACATCTTGCTGGTGGTCGTGAGGTAACATGCTAAGCTTTCCTGTTGTCTTCCTGTGAGTCTGTATTTTTCCCATGATTTGTGTGGCTAACTTCTGAACACAGCCATTGACATAACAGTTGCTCTAACTCAGATGCTCTTTTGTTGAGCCCCTTAACAAAAGTCCCTCTCTGCCTTAATTCTTCTGACTTCTGTTATTCACATATAATCTTTTAATCAATGTTTTCACAGAAAAAAACACAACCAATACCTTCCATGTCTTTATCAGTCATTCACCTCCCCTCCTCCTAACAGTTTAAAATAAGAAAACTGTGCTGATGATGAGTGAAATAGGTAAAAACTAATTGCCCTTTCCTACCTTTAAAACCCTGACCTTCCACTGACTTTGTTTATCTTTTTATTTGACCTCATTTTTCTGGACTGAGGCTTTTTTTTTAGCACAAACAGGTCAACTGAGGATACACAGTCAGTCTTTTTTTTTGGGGGGGGGGGGTTGCTGTAATACTAATCTCAGACCCTCCACTTTGATGCTGAATCTCTATATTAGTGTGGTGTTGCTTCTAAAACCAACAAATTACTACAACTCGACCAACGCAGATTGAGTCCACTGTTGCTTGACTGTAAGCAGTTTAGTGGTACCAGAGCTTAATGAGAAGGACTGTTTTAGTGTGCAGTATGCTCTATTTAATCCACAGACAGTTACTGGACATCTGTGACTTCACATACACCATCTCTCACTCTTACTGTTTTTCTATTGGTATGCACAGTCGCACACACACATACACACACACACACCCGATGAGGCCTTGGAATGAGTCCCAGAACTTCCCATCCAATGCCCAACAGCAATGAGTTGTGAAAAAAAAAAACACACACACACACACAATGGAAAAAGATATATACACATGTAGACGACATCTCACAAATTTGTGAGGCTACTTGGATCCAAAACATTATAGTTAAAGGTGGGGTCTGTGATGTTTTCTGGAGCATTTTTTTATCATATTGTCTGAAAACCTCCTCACGACCCCATCACACCCACTAAAATAGAATGTTTGGGAAAAACACGAAATCTTTTAGTCCATTGTAGAGGGTGTAGCAAGAGGAAATGTCTGACCAATAGAAGTAATGATGAGAGTTACTTCTATTGGATTCTGACACGCCAATCAACCGTCAGCCCCTCTCCCCCCCCCCTCCCCGCGCGTTCACAGACTCGTGACTCGTTCATGTGTTTTGAAGGCGTGGTTTCGAGGGGTGGGCTGAAGGGAGAGGCAAGGTTGTGTATTTTCAAAAATATAGCTTGCAGGAACCGTTTTTCCAATATCTCAGACCCCACCTTTAAGGAACAACTGGTGATTTTTTAAAGGTTGTGCTTATGTAAAGGACTAGTGTCTTCTGATTTGCCCTATTAGTTGGTGGAGTTGTTTCCAGTTAAAAATGCCAATGCTTCTCATAATGAAGAGTTATTAAGACCAATTTATCACTGATTATAAGGTTTTTATGTGATTTGGTGACAAGGGTTGGTGAAATTTTTCCATCTGAATCCCTAATGTCATTTGTCAAATACACTACATCTATTGTTATCTTTCAAATTATAGAGGTAAAATGTATGAATGATTTCATATTCAAAACCTCAGTCACATTAGAAGACAAAATATTGTAAGATATTGGGTCCAAAATGGAGACTAATCTTCTCAGTTACTTATTTACTCACTTTTTTAACTCAGGCACTCTTAAAGAGGATGAATCTAGTTGAGTTGCAGCACATGCAGGTGTTTTATACACCGCTGTTGGTGACGCGTGTCTTAGCTGTCAAGAGTTAAGGAATTACCATAAATTTTGCCAAAATCTTCTTCTTTTTTTTTTTTTTGATTTATGAGACAAAAGATGAAGGCATGTGGGGCACACACACGCACACACGGGTCTCACCTCTGTCTTTCCTTTCGCCACACAAGACTTCCTCTTATCCTCTGGCACATCCCAAACGATCTGGAGACAAAGTAAAGAGACTGTCAGTGTCACTTATTCGTCAGTAGCTGATTAGTAATCACTGAAAGTTCTGGTTCCTTTCCTTGGAAATCTCTACATTTCTGTTATAGTAATGACAAACAGAGCCTTGTGAAAGTATTCACTAAAATTTTACTTTTTGGACATCAAGGAAAACTGGAGGTTAATCAATTGGAATGGTAATGATAATGCATAAGCTCAAGCAATATTTTAGTAGTTTAAGGGGAGACAAATGTCTTAGAACAGCTTAGTCAAAGCTGACTTCAATGCAACTGATAATCTGTGGCATGACTTAAAGTAGAACCCATCCAGTTTATACTTTCAGTTGTAACTGTTGCAAATGGGTGCTCTGAAAAGTATTTGCTTGGTGGGGGTTAGCACTTAATACTTATGGTATCAAGTTTTCACTTGTTCTGTGTCATTAGCTGTTATCATTCAGAATTCAGTTTCATCAACAATGGCAAGTTCTCTTCACACAGATGCAGCAAAAAAAAAAAGATAAGGACCTTATTCTAGAATGTAGTGGTATCTGTTTGATCATTTAAACCAAAAAAACGTTGTAGATTTTTCTCATTCATCCATCCACAGAACGTTTTCACTTTGTTAAGCCATGTGTCCGTGTGGTTTTTAGCAAAGAGACAGGCGGCAATGTTCTTTTCAGAGAATGGGGAATCCTTGCAGCCCTGCTATGTACACCATTGCTGTTCAGTGTGATTCATAATCATTATCCTAAATTACTTGACCGCACACACTGAGGATTTGGATCTTTGCTGTTCAACCACTCTTCAGGAGGGCAATGATTTTCTTGAATTTTCTCCAATTTAACCCAATCTGTCAAAATTTAATAGTGGAGTCCAGACTCTTTGGATATGGTTTTGTAACCGTTTCTAATCTGACAGGCCATAATCCATGTTATTTAAGTAAAATAGATCACCTGACTCTAATTTTGTCAATTTTGTTTCAAGCGATATTATAAAATGTTCTATATCTATTCATAGCTTACAAACATGCACACAGACACACACACAGGCACATTCAAACTAATTACCACCTTTTTTGGTTCTTGGTTGAGGTTGTTGGAGTCTACTGCCAGTATGGTGTCTCTGGCACCCAGGAAGAGCATGCCTGACGAACGATCCAGAAGGAAGGTGCTGAAGTTGGCCGTACTCTTGAGCGTCTCTGGACCCAGAATGGTGTCTGCAGATCAAAAGAGAGAAGCCATGAATTTTTCTAGAGAAGTTATTACTGTTGCCAATTATAGGATCTAAAAAGGACTTTAAAAAAAATGCTCTCAGTGAGCTGCAAGTATACCACCATGTGTCAGCAGCTGACTGGATGATTTAAATCAAACATGACTTCTGTGCGATTTAATCAGAGAAAGATATAAAAGAAGGAGGGATGATAGCTGAAATCAAGATATAAAAGTAAAGCTTTCAACCTGCCCCTGAATTTAACATTATTTTTTGCTATGTTTCAGTCTGTGTCAGTGTAGAGTCATACAGGTCGTGTTAATTCCAAAAAGCTTGAATAAGGGCAATTGCACCTTCTTATGACTGAAATGCACCAGGATGTGATGTTTGGAGAAGATATGTCAAAGGTTCTCAGACACACCTGTTACATATGGAATTACAATATGTTAGCACCTGTTCTTCTTGGTCCAGATTTCTTTTCTGATTTGACAAAGGCCCGATTTGGATATCCACAAGTTTGAATTGTTTTCTTGAGGTGTTCTTTTTGTTTTCCTTCAGCCTTAGTAGGGACACTCTCAGACAGATGATGAGGTGTTCTGATGATGGCCAGTCTGTGTGTGTAGGTTTCTGATAAACCTCTGTGTTTAGACTTCTGTCTTCCTCAATGTGCACAGAACAGTCCAAAAAAGGCAGCTTGTTGTCTTTCGCATCCTCCCTCATGAACTTGATGCTCACAACCCACACATTGGTCAGGTGACTCAGTGGCACACGTGACTGCAACAACCTTCCAAGTGTGGACGGTCCCTCTACTTATAAGGCTATACTCCACAACAACTAGTGTAGAACCGAACAAGCCTGTCAGATGAGGTGAAACGTCTTCAAAAACCAAGAAGAAGTCCAGTTGCCCTTATTCAAGCTTTTAGGATGACATTTCAGTCTCTTTTTCTTTCCTTTATCAACAGTTGGATACAATGTATTTTTTTCTGTTTTGTTAACATCTGTCTTGAATACTGTGCCTTCAGAATCACATTCACTCCTTAGAAAAAAACATTAAAAAAACTATAAACATAATCAGAATGCATAAATAATGCACTCATCTTTTACATAACACATGGTGTGTTATTTCATATCTCTCTCCTCTAAAACGCACCATATGAATCGAATCCCTGAGGCTTTTCAATTGTATTCCAGCCCTTGTTTGCTCTGTCAGTCACTCTCCCTCCTACTCTTTCCTCTGTACAAAGCCTTATCTGTTTGTATGTGTGTGTTAACGTCACAGCAGCAGCTGACAGAGACTGTTTTAATATCACATTTACAGATGGAAAAGTTGAATGGTGATCTAATACGATCTAATACAACTAATGACCAACCACAGTCTGCCTAAGAAAACACATAATTACACCAATAAATCAGCTGTGTTATAATCAGCACATGTTGCCTTATACATGGAATACCATTATAAAAGATGAGATACATCTGCTGAAATTAAAGAAGTAGACTGAGCAATTCTCTGCAAAACTATTATGAAATATGTTAAAACAAGCTCAAAGTATGCACAAAGGGCTTTCATGCAAAAAGCTGCTCTGCCCTCTATTGATCAGAATTCAGTTAATACCATACTGAAACTGGATGGATCGCTGGTTTTGGTGGTTAGCACAGTCGCCTCACAGGAAGAAAGTTATTTTTCAAATTTCAGTTAGCATTTCTTTCTGTGCCTGCGTGGACTTTATTTGAGAGCTCTGGCTTCAAGCCACAGTCCATACACATGCATGTTTGATTATTTGGTGACTGTAAATTGACTCCCTTTTGTCTGTGTTAGCCCTTTGATGGACTGGTGACCTGGTGACTGGTGACTAGGCCACCAGGCCACCAGGCAACAGGAAAATGAAAGACTGACTAAATCATCACAAGTGCTGAGTTAAATTTAATTACATATCATAGTGCCCTTATCAGTTTTCATATTGGAGTGGGAAAAAAAGCATTGATGGCTCTCTTTTCTATTTTTGGTGCCATAATGTAATCTGCTGAATTTAGATGCACATGCTACTGTTGTCAGTTTGTAGTAAATGCTATGATGTAATATTCTTCATGTAGGAGCTCTATGTTCTGGTTCAGAGAGAACTCCTGTGTCACTATTTCTGATAGAACATGTAAGGGAAGCCCATTCTATACCTGTATCTGCAAAATTAGCATCAAGATGCTCAGAAAAGCAAGATGAGTTACATTTATTTAGGGAATCACAGGGAAAACTCCCTGCACTCTATAAGTCCATAGATTTTGCAATGCACTATCAGACTAGAATTGATGACAATCGATCATCGATCATTGGACACTTTAATATGTGGTGTCTTCTTCTCTTTTTCTTTAAGAAATAATCATCCATAAACATCCTCAGCTTACTGCTGCGTAAAAAACTACCACTGCAAGTCCATTACATAGTCAGAGACTTCAGACTGTCAGTTCATAAAGATAACCAACATAAGCTGGCCTCTCATTAAACATTTAACTAACCTTATTACAGTGATAGCTGTACTTGATTTTAAGGCATCAAACTAACATGCCCATATATATTAGACAAGATTGGAAGCGGCATGCCTTTGGGCGTTACTTACTGCATCAATAATAAGGGAAATTCAAGAGGGATAAAGAGGAAAGAACAAAAGCACACACGTGCACACGCCAGCAGGTACAGCTGAGAATGTGACACTAAGCCGCGATGATAAGCAAAAGTATTCAACAGTAGAGCACTCAGTCATAAAACATTTCATTATTTCAGGATGACAGCTGGCAAGTAAAATCAGAGTCTAAAATCTTTCCCACAAGTTGCATAAATAATCAATTCAGGAGGATCCCAAATAGAGTTAGAGGAACATGAACCCCAATTTAGCAGCTGCTGACTAAAAGATTTAAACTTTACCATCTTCATATTTTTATGGTGGATGGGACTCAAAGCACCACATCAGGATATCCGCATAAACATCACACACCGCTGACATGATTTTCCACTTAGAGCCCGTCTGTGTGCGCCTGTGTTGTTCTATCAAATGAAAAAAGATCCCAACATGCTGACATCTGCCGGTAACCGAATCACAAACATTTTATCTCCTCCTGCCTCCATCCAGACCCCCTCGTCCAGTATGTCTGTCTGTTCCCTGTAACATTTCACATGAATGTCATTTCTCATTTACTAAGAGGCCATCTGTTCAGCTAAAAGGCCTCCAGGCATTAAATAGCAAGAGTGGTTCTCATTTGCTTGCAGATGGTTTGCACTTCCTGAAAGGACAGAAGACAGAGACGTGGTCTTTTGAAATGCATCGCAGCTGCCGATATTAAATGTGTGAGTCTGAGAAGTGTCTCCATGTTGCCCTTGATTGAAAGTTTTTTGGAGCATGCTGTCCTTCTTTAGCTTTTACATCCAAAGCTACAGAAATAAACACTTTCCTCCTCAATCTGCCTGTCAAATCTGACTTGAAAAAAGGAAATGAGATGGGATGAAAATCATAAAATCATGAGACCTCCCAGCTCTCTCAGTCCTCTTTCTCTTTTTTTCATGTTTGTCTCTTTTGTCAGTTCCTTAATCGGTGGTCCAGCTTTGAGACCCCACATCCTCAGTTTCACTTTTCTGCCTGTATCCTCTTACTGGACCGATACATACACGCATACACACATACACACATGTGCAGCAAAGTAGACATGAGCGTTAGTGACACAGGCCAAAGGCAAGATCTGGAGCCGTGTCCTTGTGAACTGGTCTTCACTGGCTGTGTAGGACACACACGCATGCACACGATGCCCCCACCTGCTGTGCACCCTAATGTAGAGAGATGATTCCTAGGGCTATACCATCTGCCCCTGTTGTACACTGTCACACAAATGCACTCACACCTACACACCTCTAAACCTACAAAAAAAAAGTCACAGCTCTAAAATTAATAAACCACCCAAACCTTTTTTTTAAATGCATAAATTTGACCTGAAATGTTTTATAAAGGATGTGAAGATGCTCTACAGGTTAGGTTAACGCCTCCTGGTTGCCAACAGGGGACTGCATCAAATCTCACCCCCTGATTCAGTATCTTTGCTTTCCCGTCTATGTGCGTAGGATGTGACCATTTGATTAAATCAATGAGAGCAGCTTTAGTATGTGTGTGAGTGTCATTCCCCGTTCTCCTTGCCTCGCCTCCTTAGATTAATAAATGATAAAAAATATAACTATGCTGATCAACTATGGTTCTTTCTAAATGCTGAGGCATAACATGGATGTGGTTCAGACAATGAAATACGTACAGATTTTACCGGGAATTATGGAAGTGCAGATTTTTTTTCAATTGATGTGTGTAGACAACCTGATGACCTTAAATATGCTAGACAAAAAAAAAAGAAAACACACCCAAAGTAAAAAGCGACCGGTGTGAGTATAAATGAATAAGTAGTCCTAAAATACAAAATTGTCTCCCCTGCCATGAATCATTTATTCTTTATACATTAAACATGACAGAGAGGCTTCCAGGGAGGGAAACCAACAGGGTCTGTGTGTGTGTGTGTGTGTGTGTGTGTGTGTGTGTGCGCGCGGGGGGGGGGGCTGTCCATTAAGGGTTTAATAAACTGACTTTTGCTCTGAGGGACCAACCTTGGTCTCTAGCTACAGGGCATTGTGGGACAGAACCAAGAAGGAAGTGATAAATTATACACCTCCCTCCTTCAACTGTCAATCAAAACTGACGGGATGGAGCGAAGAGATGCAGAGAGGCAGCACACATTCTCCTGCCCCCACGGTCTCCTAACACACACATAGCCCTCACAGTGAGACAGGACACAGCTGCACGATCACCAGAATCCCACACTGTGCAGAGACACACATTTATAGCGCTATCATGCACTCAATGCCATTTCAGATTTCCCAGCTGCAGTTTCCTCTGCATTGTTGCGCAGCATACGGGGGCAGACCTACTTCACAGGTTAAAGGAATACACTAGCTTTTGGCAGATTGTCAGACTGCACACCCATTAGCAAAATGCCCTGCTTCATAAAAACATGTTAGCCTGCGTTACTGCGCAATGAAAGAGACAGCAGCCGTCATCCAATGGGGGGCGGCGGCAACCCCTTTGTCATTCACATAGCTGGTGTTTTCAAAAAATTATACAAATACAAAGGGAGGGCTCAGTTATCAAGATCAATTTAGTATTTTAGTGAAATGAGTGTATATTCTTTCCCTGTGCAAACTACCATCATGTTTCATATGAATTATACCGTTACTGAAAGTTTAAAAAGGAGAAATGGTTAGAGTTTGAGGAGAAAATGCTAATAACATCATTTTCATACGACTGCTAATCACCTCTCTGCAGATACCACAGCTAACATTTGTTCAAGGAACTTTAAGTAAATCAACTAGAGCACCCTTCCATAAATCCCCTGCTGTCCATTCACCTGTCGGTAACTGAACACGGCCACGTCATGTCTGAATGACCCCTCTGTAGTTTTCTGTAACATTTTCACATGAAATTCTTCCTTTGTTGGACCAAGTAACCATATACTTTTCACTTTCAGAACAGCACAAGTGTGAACCCCTTCAGGCACATTAACGAGCAGAGTTTGACATAGAATCAGCCTTTCAGATGAATCTAACAGATATAGGATGCTCCTTGAAAACTCCTTGAAACCATTTGAACTGAAGCTTTATCTTTTAAATACTGACAGCTGATTAACAGATCACTCAAGGTTCAGATAGTGATTTTCCACACAACAGTGTGGTAGAAGAGTTGATAACACTTTTTTTGGAGAACTTTATCTTTATTTTTTGATGGGTTGATATAAACTTAATATATGCTTTCAATGTGATCAACAAAAGTTTATTTTTTAACAAAAGCAATGAGTAACTTTAGTTCCTCATCACAAGACACTAGTCAGAGGTTTTCATACCACTGACTGTTTAATAAGCTTAAACATTTAAATGTGTAGTAAAGCGAGATTTTCAGCGTGTTTTTCACAAGACACAAGGGCATTAAATTACTGTGTTGATCACGATGGTGGAGTAGCAGTGGAATTGTCAATTCATTTAAAACCATTATTTTTCTTTTATAAAAGTTATGGAGCCGAGCTTACTGCACAATATGGTACACTGCCCCCACCCCCACTGCTCCTGGACTTAACTGCATCTTGGGCACTTGTAGCAACAATGTTTGAGCCTCCATATGTTATATGTTCATTTACGCACTACCATCATGAAGCCTTCTGTCACAAGAGTGTGGATCTGGATAGTTATATTTGAAACCTGAATCGACAACATTATCTCTATTTCAGGCCGGATATCTCGTTAATTACAGCCCCTTTTTTTCACAAGGACATAATAGGATTCAGACCAGAAGAAATGGATTAAGTGAATAACAGCCTAATACCTTGTGAAACTTCAATGAGTTAGTATTTCATGAGAGATAGACATTTATTTTTAAAGCAAGTCTTTCTTAGCTTGGAATGTTTTGGAGTCAGCCTTTAACAGGGGCAGTAGCTCAAATGCAACAATACGCAAACATGCAATTAAAAGCAAATCTGTCTGAACCTTTACTCCAACTTAAAATGAAGGAACAAACATCCCAATCACAGTATGTTTAGGTTGCACAAACATAGTGGTTTATGGTACCGTAGCTAATTTTGAACACAACAAGACAAATACAGTGTCTGTTACAATATCTAGAGAAAGAAAATGGCTACCAAGACTGTTTGTGAGTGTGAGTGTGTGTATCTAATGTTTGCTTAACCCCTAGCTAATGTTCCTAAGTGGTTTATTGTCTTTACTTTGACTGATGACAGAAGTCGGCTATTTGGGCATAACAAGAGCTGTTTCTAAACAGTGTTCAAGTTAGAGAGAGGGATTAAAACAGTTCAACAAAGTGCGTTTCAGAAATAACTGAGATTAACATGTTGCCCAGCATCTTGCCATAGACTGCATATTCTTTTTCCAACGTTGCATTGACAAAACATCACAGACTAAATTGCTGTACATGTGTGACAGATCAAAAGAGCAAGAAGTCTGAGAGAAGTAATGGTCAATTTCAGTCTACAAATAGCTTCTCAAAGTCATCAAAGCATTGTGCTCATTAGATCTATAGTGATCACTCATCGTTTAGCTCCTTTTAGCATCATACCAAAGCCACAACAGCAGAAACACAAAACCTATGTGACACAAGTTTATGCATGAAGCATCGCGAAAGAGAAGGAGAATGCTGTTGCTCAGACATTTATAAGATCAGTGCTTTATCTTTTAAAAGAGCAATCGTGATGTAACATGAGAAGATGAAAAAGATGTGGATGCACCAGTGTCACAGTTGATCTGAAAACTACATGGTGCAATTTTCCAAATACGTGCATAAAAACAAACATTAAGAACATGCAATTAAAAGCACATTTGTCTGAAGCTTTAGTATCACTTGAAATGAAAGAACAGCAATAGCAAACATTACAAGTACGGTATGTTTCAGTTGCCAGAACATAATAATTTATTAGACGGTGCAAATCAGTCAAGCTCTTAGAGTGAACACTCAACTATTCAGTCATGCAGTGCTGAAGCTAAATCTTTCTCAAGCCTCCAGTTTTCTTTTCAGGCAGTTAAATTAGAGCCACAGCAAATGTGTTGCCCATATTACAGGGTGTCTGCAAATTTAGTCATGTCAAATGTAACAGCTTGCAAGATTTAACTGCAGTTCCAACAAAATATAACCCAAAGAAATGAGCACTTCAATGGAAAAACAGTTTTTCTTAATAAAGTTTGCGTGACTGAAGTGATTCTACATCAGAAAGCAGTACAGAAACCACAGCCTTTATAAGTGAGACAGGGTGTGTTTAACAGCACTGCAGCTGAATCTGAGGTTATTAAAAACTTAACATATTTGGACTGTTTAAGGATATGTAGAACGGCAGACCATTCATTTATGCAAATGTTGTGAAAAGATACAAATGAGACCACAAATCGTTTGCAAAGAACAGCTTTGATTCTATGATATGTTGGTATAAGCTGCATTGGGAGTAGCTACCAGAGCAGTAGCAGTGCATGCACACGCTTGACAGTCAGATTTAAGGAGGGCACCGATGAAAAATTCCCCCTACAATATAAGAACAACTTCTCCTCTTTTATCCTTCAACAGTTAAGTAACACTAAAGGAAGCCATTAGTTACAACTCATAAACCACTCGTCTTCATCCTCCTCACTCAGAGGTGAAGACATCAAAAAAGCAACATGACCCTGACACAGAGCATTGGCCTCTCCTTTGAGGTTCTGCTTCAGTGAGAGCAGTAACACACACACACACACACACACACACACACACACACACACATACATACATACTTAAAGTCCTGAGTGAAGTGGAGGATTTTCAACCATAAAGAAAAATGTGGAGAGAGGAAAAGGAGAAAAACTGAAGTATATGTAGGAGGAAGAAATGAAAGCGTCAGAATTTCACTGAAACAAAGACAAAGGGGAAAAAAAAAGTAACGATGAAGTGAAAGGGGGGGCGCAAAGGTTGCAGCAGCTGATGGCACAATCTGATGCTCTGCTACTCTTCTTATTCCTCATCTGTGCTTTTTTTTTTCTTCTTATAACTCCGTTTCCACTTGGGATGGGATGGAGTGTGCATGTGTGTGTTTATATGAACGTAGATTCATCTAATGCAACATTCAGCTCTCTTGCGTCCATCTTCCTGTTTCCAGCCACCCACCTACCTCTTCTACTTCCCCAATTTCCCAGTGTCTCTCCCACCCCCATCCTCTCTCCCTCTGGCTGTGGATGATAAGCAGTAGCACTACTAATCAGGCTTGCCCTAAATTCGCTCATGCCCTGCAGGATTAGTCTGTGTGTATGCATGTGTGTTGGTTTTGAAGCTGGTCCCCAGCAGGATTCAGCAGCCCGCACTCAGACAGCGTGTGTGTACTTAAAGCCCAGTGTGTATGAGAAACTCAATTTCGGTATGACTGAGTCATCGAGTCAACACAACAGAGCTATTTTATCTTAAAGTAAGTAAAACTGTACTGCTAGATAATAAAAGTCATTATGTTGCATAATTATTATCTCGGGAAATATCACAGAAATATCATGACTTGTAAAAAAGTTGCTGAGTACAAAAAACATGTGAAGAGGTGGATATAAACTTCTATTTACTTTTGTAACTTCCCTCTACTGACCTCTAAACACTGGTGACAAAGAAAAAGAAAACATAGGTTTAAGGAGGACTAATCTACCTTTAACTGAGTCCGGAAACCTTTGTTAATGTACAGGGGGGTAATAGGATAGGATAACACCTTTCAAACAAAGACATTCACACACACTCACCTGCCTCTCTGTGTTTGGATTCTGGCTACTGAATTCAGACTAAACAAGGAGAAAATCTATGTCTTTCGCGCCAAACTGAGCAGGAGCAGACATAATATCTGTGGCTTGCTCTGCTTGCTGTCCTCATATATTTCATCTTACATGTCACACAATCAGTGCAGTTGCAGCCTGTGCTCCCAGGCCTTTATCACCTACAGCGTTCCCTCAGTACAGACGGAGCTTGGGGAAAAAGGTATTTTCTTACTCCTTCACCACCTTCAACCTGGAACTCTTTAGAACATCATCTGAAACTGTCCAGTTTGATTCCACAAGGATGTGTTAAACAATCTAAAGTGGCGCCTGAAAAATCTCTGTAAACTTGTTCCAGTTTTTAGCGTTTTAATCTGTTCCTTATAACACTGGATGTTACCGAAGTGATTTTACTGTGCTGAGCCTTTGCTGTACTTCTGACAGTCTGTAACTAATCTTTGACTTTCTGTATTGAGTGTTTGTCTGAAACAGGTCTCTCTTGAGAACGAGACCTCGTGTCTCAGTGGGGTTACCTGTATTAATAAAAGTTATAAAAAAAGATTAAATGATAAACGCTTCCAGCTATAACACTTGGCATTTACTGTAACATATTTATTCCTGATTGTCCAGTGTGCTTGATTATGTTTGTTCATCTGGATAACAAGTGGATCGACTGCGCTGTAATGCAAGACACTTGATTACTATCAGCTTAAGTGCCGCTTTGCTATAGCTGTGCCTGACCTTCCACCTCCCTGGGAAAAGGATTAATAAGAGGGATCATTTCTGTACTCGGATTAATTAAGTATTAAGGGTATAAAGTGCTGAAAGCCTGGAAAGATGTGCGAGGCCTTGATTGTCAGTGCTTGCAGTAAGCTATATCAAGCTCTCTTTTGATCATTTTTGATCAGTAAGAGCAAATATATCATCTTGTGACTGAATGAAACACATAGCTTGCAGTATCTTATGTGCTAAACCGAGTGATTTACAGATGTTTCCTCCCTGCTACAGAGTAGACAACAGGAGACTGACAAACAAAGCATGAAAGAGAGGCATCCAGGGAAAAAGCTAATACTGTAAGGTTAATACAGTTGTGCCGAGCACACAAAGAAAGAAACCAACACGCTGAATGTTTTCACCTGATGTATTTGGCCTGATGTAAGTAGCACACAAGGATACACACATGCTCACACAAGCACACACTTACACATTCTGCTTTGTTTGCAACAACACATGAGGTTGTGTGCATATACAGCATGTGTCTGCAGAAGCCAACACACAGTGTGCAATGCACTGCATTGCCTATTTAACTGGAAAATCCACACAACCGCTTGAATTTCTACTGGGCTCCTTGGTTTAAATATGAGGTGTGTTTTTATACCCTGTGCACACAACCACATAGAGACCCCACACATTTCTCGTTAAAACTGGAGAAACCACACAATGGTAGCTAACATCTGTATGTGAGAGGAACACACACACACTCGCACACAAAGGATGGAGATCACATCCACATGGCTAAGCAAGACCTGTTCAGCATTGTATGGTTTTTTGCTGAGCAGCTAATGGGTCACAAACAATAGGTTGGAGTTTACATGTTGTTGGAGCTGGAATATCAACCTGACCTGAACACATATACACACACACCAACTCACAGAGAGCCAAACTGTTTTCTGGTTTATTAGTTTAACCAACCTGCTGCTTTTAACCACCCTGAATGAAACAAGTCAAAAAAAAGTTCTTAGTAATGTGCAAAGGGTGACAAAGCGGTGACATTTAGGTGGAAATGAGCCACAAAGGTTGACAGTTTGCATCGAGTGTGAGTCTGTGTGTCTCATATTTGAGAACTTTGGTTTGAATATTATTTCCAGCCCACTGCTACAATTGATAATGTTGACATACCGACACAACATGACGCCATGAGTGTTTTTCACTCCCTTCTTTTCCCACACTCGCAGATTATTCTTATATTTTCACTTCCTCTGTTTTTTAAAAGAAGTTGGTAAAGTGATAGGAAATTAACTACAGCAAGAAAAAAAAAAAGGGGAGAAAGATGTTGACTGAATAAAAACCTGACAATAGCTTTTAAAAGCAAACTGAAAAGCACAGTTAGTGGACCAGGTAATAATAGAGACTAACAGGGTAAGGAGATAGAGCTGTTCAATAATAGAGAAAGCTGCCTATTGGCAAAATTTAGGACATTGATTTTTGTCTACAGTGTGTTAGGTTTTCTGATCCCCCTCAACCCCTCAAGTATCCATCATTGTCTACCCATCTTCTTTTTCTTGTCACCCTGTGTTCAACTTAGTTTCTCATCCACCCCCACCTTCCTGTTTCCATCTTCAGCAATGATTCCATTCTGCCCCGAGACTCGAGTCAGAGGTTAAAAGGTCACGTCATTACTAGTGATCTGATTGTGTCTCAGCAAGACGTAAATTAGTGGAAAAGTGGGAGAGCACTCGGGTGAGAAGGCGTCAAGAGGAAGAGGAACAATCTCTTTCTACCTTAGCACCGATGACTAATGACGACTGTTAATGACGATACGATACAGGACAGCTGAGATGAGACACACAGACGAGTTGAAAAGTCCCTCTTCATGACAGGAATGCAGACAATCCCATTGTGCCACAACTGTTGTTTTTTTTTTATATTATTTTCAAGCATAGTATATTTTCACAAACTCTTAATAATGAAGTTTCACTTTTACTCCTACGTGCTGCGCTTTTAGTCTGTGTTCTATGTTCAATGCAGAGGTAGACATTTTAAAAGTCAGTGCTGTTGTTATTCTCATTTATTATGCTTTTTTTTTTAATCACTAATAACTCAATTGGAAAAAAGAAAAGACAACTTGGAGCAATTAAAGTGCAACGTGAGGAATCACATCAGTCCAGCACACGCCACATTAAGTGGAAACCAAAAAGGTCTACCTCCCATCTGGTAGAGAGAGAAACATTTCCATCCCTACAGACATTTGGGAAAAACCACAGAAACACACACACAAGCCTGCCAGGTGACCCCACATCCTAGATACCACAACCCAACCCTCTAACAGTGTCATAAACTTCTGTTTCCGTGGACCACATTTCCATCACATGTCATCTTAAAAACCCAGCTGGCTTCACTAGTTTTGGGTTAGAAGGTGGTAACTATTAAACCTGCAGTGCTGGACCATTGTCTCCTAATTCTTGCTGTGAGCATGCACAAACACTGTGAGACTTATAGCCCCTGCTTATGTTGACTAAAAGCTACATTAATGGAAATCCATTTTTGCTCTTGCTATCGATTCTTTTTTAGACTGTTTTTCTTCTGAATGCTGACTGTCTTCTTTGATCTAGATCAACAAATCAAATCAAATTTATTTGTATAGCACATTTTATGTACAAAACAATTCAAAGTGCTTTACATAAAATAAAAGCATTGCAGCAGGGAGTGGAAGAAGCATTGAAAATACATAAAAGAATATAAAGAGAAACAAATCAAATGATTTAAATTAATTTAAAAACAAGCAAAATTCCAGATAAATTAAAAGATATCATGCAGATTTCATGCATAGACACATGAGAAAATAAATGTTTTTTAACCTGAATTTAAAAATGTCTACATTTGGTGAACAACAGGATACCTATAGCCTCTTAAGCCTCTCATTTTCAGCACATTATCACAGGAGTGTGTGCATGGAAATGTCACCATAGGCTGAACAGAAATTAAAGTTTGGAATAAGTTTGGCACTTGAATGCGAATGAGATATAGATAGAAAAATGAAGGTCTTTGCAGGGCTGAGACAAGATATAGTCTCGCCTGAAAGAAAGTCAGATGTGTGATGAATCTTCTTCCCATCTTCACACCTTTTATTAACTATGAATGGAACCAAAACATATTATTGTGGAGCCTTCATTTATATTTTAGAACGCCAAAGTTTTCCATTGGGACCACAAGGCGAAGCTGAGAAAAAAATTCTTCTTCATAAAATCTCCATAAAAGACAAAGCCTGCCATTCTATCATTATATCTAGGAGAAATGTAATTCCCTAGTATTGGGCTTGTCTATTTGAACAGAATTCCATAAAGGACAGTGACATTTAAGAATCAATGGCTTGAAAACAACATATATCGACTCCATGCGCCAAAAATACCCATTGCATTCATGGTCTCTGGGACTAAGTCTATTCTCAAACACAGAACAAAGTAAGCAGTGTATTGAAATGAGTTTGGCCACTGACACAGACCACAGATCAAAGCTACCATCATTTTATCATTAGCAATAGACTAACCCTGAGGGGATGTGGGTGTTTGTGACATTAGTCATCTGTATGTCAAGATACGTAGCCTTCATTACTGCCGTCTGAACAAGGTCTCTTTTCATTGAATATTTCTTTTGAAAAATTGCGTTTCATCATCTGACAGCAGGTGTAAATCATCTTTGCATTTTCTCCCTTGAAAACTGCCAAGCCATTCTTCAGGAAAAGGAGATGGTTCTCATCGTAGATCCAAGACCCAGAATAGCTGAATCTGAGAACGGAGAGATACTCTCACCAGCCTCATTGGTTCTCCACACCTCGCCATTCATTTGTCTTTCAGTGAAAAGAACAACTGAACACATTGTTCAAGGACATAAGTCACGCTGTGTGTCTTTTCGTCTCATATTGCAAAAATAATCGCTTCTTCCTGGGTTGTACAGTTCAAGCTCAGTTGTGTGTCACAAATCTAAAGTCATACAAACACACACTTCACCGTGTGGCTGTGTTTATATGAGAGGTTTCACTCAAATAGTTCTCCACAAACACGACACTCTCTTTGGCCTGCGATCCCCTCTACACACAGTTTGATACTTTCACACACTTTTAGTGCCACATCAACTGACAACGCTTTTAGAATCACTATCAGAACAGGGGAGTGATAGTGGAAGGACCGTGCAGCTGCACTGAAACCAGTTTGTTCAAACAGAATAAAAACATGGACAAATTCAAAAACAGAGACAGAAAGACAGAAAAAGATACAGAAAAATCCTGCAGGAAATATAAAACCTTATGCCTCGACTCCTTAATTCTCTCCTTGTTGCTACTCCTCCATTCCTCCATACTTGACTGATTTATCGAGGTTAAGTGGATTCCAATTAGATGGATGCACCTTCAAATTGCATTTGTTTGCAGTTCACTACCTCGCTCACACTTTGGGAGCCTGTTTGTGTCTGAGCAGTTTTAGGCACTATTTAGCATACCACCCGATCACACAATTGAAGCTCCACAGGAAGAAGAAGAAACAGGGAGAGTTAGAGGGGGAAAGAGAAGCAACTGTGGTCCACTATTAGGTGCATCTACTTTCCACATATTCAACACTGATGAAGTCTTAGACCGGCGTCAAATACACAGTGGGCCAAAATTAAAAACTTGAAGCCTTGATATTTATTGAAAAAATATCTTTCCTTCTCTTCAGATATAATGATGAAAGCTCCTGTTTTCCACCTTGTGTTTGGGCATTTTTGGGAGAGTTGGCCCGATGTGGCTGGTAGCACGAGGTCGCTCATGAATGTCAACAGAGGGGGGGTGCTTTGGTGCCAAGGCACCAGCAGAGCATTTTGGGATCTGTAGTATCAGCATGCGATTATCTACTGGCGGGCCAGCTCTAGTAGACATTTGTTATTATCTCGCGGGCCAAATATAATTACACGTAGGGGCCGGACTTTGACATCTACGTCAAGACCAATCCAGCGCAAGAATTTTACAGTCCTTTCACTTTTCTACTTCCCTCTTGCTCGTCAATGTTTGGGAGGAGGAGTTAAAAATAAATGCCTATCGTTTGAGAAAAAATAGCCATGGTTAGCGTCTAGACATTCCTACAGTTCAGAGGTTCTGTTCCCATCATGTCACATGAACATTGCTCTACAGAAAAGATCTGCCTAGAACTCTGCTGCGTCTCCATCTTAAGATTTATAACTATTGACAGGGACACTAATAGTGTACATTTTTTAAATGGGATGAACGTACCAAATATGTTTTTTTAGGAAGACGGGGCTGGATTTACACTAGCTCGATCACAAAATGAACCTCTAAAATTTCAGTAGCAGGGACAGTGGCTGACATCTCCGTTGCTGTGGTGTATTGGATGTTCTAGCAATTTTGGTAAAATCTGTTGTTTTCTCAAAAAAAAGTTGTAAGTGTCCCCTTTTCATACCTCAGACTACTTGATTAAGTTCAATAAAGGCAAATGTAGTTCATAAGTAATCCTATTGCATAATTTTAAACTGAATTTTGAACAAAATGGTCTTTTCCATATTTGAAAGACCCTACTATTGTGTAAGGGATGGTTGTATTGTTGCATTACTTGCTTTTATTTACAAAAGCTGCCCTGTAAATTGAAAAATAAAGCCATATATTTTGTTATGTGCTATTAAAGGGAACTGAGATGAAAATCATTAGAATTGGGTGTAAGTCCAAAAGAGTAAGAATATCCATATTGACTAATTGATATGTCAATACAGACATACAAATCTCTCTCCATGTGTGGCGCAATAAGGCACAAACTTGCTGACGTGACAGATGCAGATGGAAAGTGCAGGGTGGACAGATACAGTATTGTGATTAAATCAGGGCCATTTTCTGAGCCTGCTTTTACAGACGGTGCTGCTGTGGTTCAGTGGACGTGTCTAAGGTGATATACGGCTGCAAAGGTCGATGGGTTAACTGCTCTGTTCTTGTGAAATGGCAACTCAGGTCCTCCTCTGTGTGCCTGCAGAGCTGATATGTGTGTATGTCCTGCAGGCAACTCTCAGGATCAAGAGAACAAATCGAAAGAGCAGATGCCACATCGTACATCATGCATCTCTGCACCAGCCATCAATTTTTTGTTGAAGAATAGTTTATCTTTTAGCAATTCCTAAAAGAGCTTTGAAAAACAAATAAAATAGAATCTTGGGCCAAAAGTTTGATCAGAAAATAAGGACAAATTATCAATAAGCCTTTAATTTGGCTGGTCATCTTTAGAAATGTCAAATTAAAGGATTTCCCCTCGTTAAAATGGTTGTGAGACTCAAACCTTTGTAATATGATCGATTAACTAAAGGAAAAGCATAAATCTGAAACTTATAAGGCAAGAGTAATAATAGGAAAATACATTTTGCATGGGAATTGCCCGCCGTGGCTCTGTTGTTATGCTGAATGACTGAGGAGACACACCTGCTGCACACATTGTCATGCAAGAATAAAACAAAGGTGCATAGAGATCAGGGCGTGTGTATGTATGTTATGCGTTATAACAATAGATCAGAACAGAGTCACAATGGATGAATGTCAAAGAAATGTCTATCACACCGTGAGGGAATTATCTCATCCTTCTCTGACACTCAAAGGATCTTACAGCAAAATGCACCTGAATAGCCTCAGCATGCTTCAGAGGAAGTGTTTGTCTGCTCACCCAGACCTTCTACAGAAAAGTAGAAGGTCTGTAACTTTGTAACTTGCTGTTACAAAAGTAATTGCATGCAGGAGTTGTTTTGTTCATACATGTAATCATGACCTACAATTCTATCTAACATGTGACCACTAGTGGTGATGAGAATGACTGCATGTGAAGTGTCAAAATGGTATCCATTAAAGCGATGGTGGCATGATAAAAAAGAATGTTATTTAGCCTCAACTGTGATCGTTTTCTAATTTTGATCCCTAAGAAATGTTATTGCCTGAACTCCACCAGGAGGTGACGCAAATATTTAAGCAAAGCGGTGACGTGTCAATGCCTGAATTTAACCCATAAGTTAATATAAGAGTTGTTGTTGTGTCTTAGTCTTGAAGGGGAGTTTATTGGCTGAAAGTGCTGTGCATGATGGCGCCCCTCCTTGAGAGGTTTCTGTGTTCAAGAAAACCGTTGACTCGTTGACCGTAGACATACATGAGGGAGCAGCAAACGTCCTATGTGGTCGGGAGGTTCTGAGCCGGGCAAAGTCCCCCGTTGTCTGTAGGAGCGCTAATTTAAAGGACACCACTATGGGTTGGGCTTATAAACATGAACAAAAAAGACACATAAGGATGACACAAATGGATTAAAAGACCACTTCACAACTACTTCTGTCAGTGTTACTTTCATGTGCACAAATACATTCAAATCTCAACTGCATTAATTTTTTATCACTAACACACAAATCCTATGATGTGGAGTTTTTGAAGTTCGTGTGTAAACACCAACGGCAAAAAAGGAAGCCAAATTGTGCCAAATTCTCCACACAGTCTCCACAAGATATCCGGTGTTAACGTTTGAAAACAGCTTGAGAGTTACTGCAAACTATAGCTGTTTAACACCCAGTAATTCTATGAGTGGTTAATATCTTTTATCCCTGGCACGCATGAGTGCTTAGATGAGTTTGTACAAATGTCTGCCCAAAAATGTGCACATAAACACAATCCTAATCATCGGATAACATTCTGCTTCAAGTCACATATTTGTGTGTCTACGTGTGAATCAGAAAAATAGTTAACTTGTAGGACTTCCTCTTCGTATACTTTTTTTTTAAGATATTCTGCTGTCACTAATCACACCACTTTTGTGTTAGCTTGCGTGTTTGTGCGAGTGTTCCGGCTCAAAAGGACAGTAGGTGATGATAATGAGAACTTGTTGGCCATAATCCAGCAAGCATGGTAATCTTAGACAGGTGAGAAAGCAGTTTATCTTCACACATAGCGTACCAAACACAAACACACCTTATGCAGCCACTTTATTGAAATGATAAGAGCTTGTGGCCTTGCAGCACCCAAAACACACACACACACACACACACACACAAGGACATTCAGTACTAAATAAATGATGTGTGTTATTTCCACATGGCTGAAGCTCCTGTGCTGATTCACTGCACTGTCTATGAGCTGGACTACACGCACACAAACACATTCAGTATGCACACATCATTAGGATGCACTGAAACATAAACCATGAAGCATGGTGTTTTCCTGCGCTCAAGACTCTGAGTTTAAAAGCAGTTCGAGCATTTTGCCACAGATGGGGGGAGTGAATGAGTGAAAGGGTGATGCAAAAGTCAGGGAAGATTGTTTCCATGAAACTTTTCATGAGGCAGGACGAGGGGTGAGACGGAGTTCAGCCCTTCAGCAGCCGCTGGGCTGCAGCTCGTGCAGACATGCTGGAGCTTCAGAATCTGATGAGTGGATGCTGGTTGTTCATTTGTGTTTACTTTAATTAACTAAAAACAGTAAACACTTTGGAAATGCTGTCACATCAGGAAAAAAATGGTAGGATTGAATTACATGAAGTGTTTTCTTTCTGCAAGTATGAACTTTTGATTTGTACGTCCCCGCAGGGGAAAACTGTCACTAACACCAAGGTACAGCTTGAGCTTCTGCATACATTTCTTTATTCTCATCATGGCAAAAAGACATCTTGCATTGTGAGTTGTACCTTTACTACTTTGTCAGTTTCCTGCTGCAAATTTGTGTCACTCATTTTGACCTGATGGCAACTTGAACTTGCCTTCAGCCTGATACAGGAAACAATGATCCCTAAAGCCCCTCCAGAAGGTGAAGGGGGAATTTCCTACGGCAGTGCCTTATTCTTTTTTAGTAATTTATTCTTCAAGAAAAAAAAAAGAAAAAAAATCAATACTCTCCACTCCATGTATGGCTAGATCGAGAGTGTCCTCCCTGACTGCCTGTGCGCAATGCTCTGTTTTTACTCATGGATAAATGTTTGTAAGTTCAAGACAAGAATCTGACAGTGTGTGCTGGAAATTACCAGAGGCACATAGCTGTTAGTCTCTAGTGCTATTTAGGATGCTTCTGCCTTATCTTCTTCTGCTGTGAGATACTGGTATGACAGTGAAGAACCTATATTTACCTGCTGGCCCCAGATAACGCCAAGTTTGACATTTAGAACATATCAGTTGTTGAGAGGCAGTGAGGAAGACACAGGAAGTTACATATACATTGCACTCATACACAATCACACAATCATAAGGATCATAAGGATCTGGAGCTGTATCTGAACACTGTACTAGAAGCTCTGTCCCTCCCCAACTCTCAGAGCATGTTCAGAGGTTTACATCTTTCTCCCTTTTGAGGGAAACCTTTTATGAGCATGTCTCAGCCTATTTCAGCCTCTGTGTATTCTCTGTGTAGATATCTATTTGAAACATGCAGAAAATGTATTTAATGCTCTGTAAAAACAAGCAGTCACGCAATAGAGAGTGCATCATGGATAAAGTTATATACTCATGTATAATATATAATAAATCATACTAAGTGGAATGTAACTACCAATAAAGGTAGAGCAAAATAAGAGAAGATCGATAGAATAAATACATGTGAATCAGTCACTGCTTATCAATCTAAAACAAGGACGGAATCATCGTATCATGTCTGTTGAACGCAGGAAAAATAATGAGCTTGGCTCCATTTTTAAAATCTGCCAAACAGGAGCTGTAAAACACAAAAACCAAAAAGATGCATTGTGTGAGGCCATGAGTTGGCCTATTTCCTGGACTGACCAGGCAACCAAGACTCTATTGGAACTTTTTGTGGGGGTGTTTGTTTGTTTTTTATGCTCACGGTTGACTTGTTTCTCTTACCTCAAGTTTTTATACCGAGCTTACTGTCAAGCCTCGTGTTTAGATGACACACGCACATCAACCGAGTCCAATACTGCATCTATGAGCTTCAAAGTTAACAGAATTCTGAGGCTGATTTCAAGGCACACAGAAGAATAAATACTTGAAGACAGAAAGTCCAGTCGTAAATCATGTCCGTAAGGTTGCCTTCATCCCTCCATCTATCCACTTGCACTGCCTTTTTCTCAAATGCAAACACGTATGCACAAAGTATCCACAAACTGCTGTCGGGGCTAGAATATTACTGAACCTTTTTGTCTTTTGCATACATCCACAATGTGAATGCGTTTTGTGTGCGAGCCTGTGTGCATCTACATGTGCATAGGTCTAAAGGTCATTTCCCACGATGCCCTGCAGCTCTAGGGTCCTCTGTGATGTCATCAACACTCTGGGCGACAAGGGGAAATAAAGAGGCGGGGCTTTCCTTCCTGACACAATCTCCAATACAATGGGGACACACACTGTTTTGGGCAATGCAGGAAAGGCTCTTGGATGGGTTCACGCAAAGTCTGTGGATGTAAATGTGTGCGTGTGTGTGTGTGTGTGTATGTGTGTGTGTGTGTCTTCCATTTTTTTTTATGAACCTCAGTCTCTGATTATGTTTGAAGGAGTCATACGTAAAAAGGACACACGCCTGCAAGTTTTCAACGTCCACATACAACAGGAGCTAGAACTAAATCTAAAGATATTCATTGTATTTATTATATTAGATATTATTATGGAGACAATTATGCAGGACAAATGAGCTGCAGATTATGTACTGTGTTCTACAATTCCAAGCCTGCACAATAGTCAAAATAAACAGAAAATAATAAACCATTGAAAAAAAAAAAAACATATGCTATAAATGCTCCCAAAGCAAAGTTCTAAGGAAACACAGATTCGCACATGATTCGTGCCTCCAGGCTTTTATGGAGAACTCATATCCCCAGGTGCCTCCTCCTCACTTTCCTTCCAATCACACAAACATGTTGGACCTGCCCTGCAACTGTACCGATGGGTGTGGGTGTGGGTGTGTGTGTGTGTGTGTGTGTGTGCTTGTTTGCATACGTGCGAGTGTCTATTTGTTGTAAAACACTACAATGAGGTCAGCACAGAGATGTCATACATCATTCATCTTATTGCAATGCCAAAGAGCAAGACAAGATAAGCAAAGAAACAGGAAGACCAACCAGATTTTGGTTGTAGTGTTGCAGCTGTAACGTAAATTAGTTTTATAAGGCTATTGGATTCGTCAGAGTCTTTTCCTGGAATGCAGCTTTTAGAGTGGCAACATCCTGTATGTGTTTCCTCCAAACAGCCCAGCGACTAACAGATATTCAGTGGCAGGACAGGACTCTTTTTTTTCCCCCTTTTAAAGGCTTTTGTTGGTGTAAATGATGTTTTTGCTATTCTTTTAACTGTCTTTGGCAAGAGTTTCATCACCAACTGGTCTCACTCCATTGATTTGATACAAAGATGCATACTTATGTCTGAAGACTGTCCATACCAGGTTCTGTTGCATTGTCACAACTTCATGTATGAAAATACATTTTGCTCATACAAAGAGGCATGATTTAGCAGAGTCACAGTAGAAGTGATTAACATTCTCTTTACCTGCTTTCTGCTGCAAGACTATCACTCATAACTCCAAAGGACTGAAAAGAACTCTTGAAAGTGCAGCCGAGCAAAGCATGAAGAGGAAAGAGCAGTCAGGGCCAACGTTCTAAAATGATCACGTCCTCTTTTTGCTCGAGGATACACTATACAACAAAAACTCTGGAGACTGGGTGTGCCGTTACATAATCCGCACTAAAGATCAGTCATTCATGTGTGAACACAGTGTCGGGGTAGAGAGCAAACACACACACACACACACACACACAGAGCAGCGTAATGACATTGACATGGACATCTTCAGCTTCAACTGCACCACTGATGTTGACCGTCCAAATAAAGACAGCCGATCTCTCCCACATCTCTAATTCCTCCTTAAATCAGAGCAAACAAAAATAAATCACCATCTCTTCTTCTTCTGCCCTCCCTGTAGAGTCCCTTTCCCCTCAGCCACTTCTCTCTGTCAGGACTGGCTCCATCCACTGTGGAAGCCAGCAGGGGTGGTTGCGCTCATCTAATCAGCCTCTGTCACACAGATTAATGTCCACTGAGGATAGTTCTCCCCCGAGACTGGGCCCAACCAACTATCTGCCTGATTAAACCCAAGGGGAGAGACATAGCAGGTTGTACATAGAGAAAGAGAGATGGAGGGAGAAACAGAAGAGAAGGAAGAAACCTCCTCTTTTCATCTCTCCTCCTGTAGAGCCTCTCAAGCAGTTTACAGGACATGACAGCTCGTCTGGACTTTCTGCCCTTCCTCTCTCTCTTCTGATCTCTCTTTTCATAGACACAATCGCAGGTTCATCCTATTGATTCATTCCAAATTCCGCTAAATATAAAAATACAATGTTATTCATTCCTTGTCATCTTCTGCTCATCTGTTTGACGTTTTTCTGTTGCAGGAGCTCGCTCTTACCATCACTCATACTCAAATTGTACTCGAATTCTCATTGCTACTTATACTTTTCGCATTCCTCAACTACATTCATGCTGCGTTCAATTTGAACGCTGAAGTCAAGATTTTCAGAGGGTAATTTCAACTGGAAGACACCCACACGTTAGAATTTTAATGTGGAAAGTCATAGTTCTCGCCAGCACTGACCTCAATATCCAAAAGAGTGGTGAAAGCTGCAGTTATACTCCGCTTATCAGCACTACTGTATGTGTCACAAACTGCCCAGACTCATGAAAACAGTTCTACATTGTTTAGTAAGCACAAAAATACTGGAAAATGCATTGTTCTCTTCTGTTATTGCTTACCTTAGCTAAAATACAGTATCTAACCTGGTTCTCCCACAGGTTTACCTATTTTTTCACCTCCGGCGTGAAGCTACAACATCTGACTTCTGAGGTAAACAAAGCACAATCAGTCCTGCTTTCAATAACGGAAATCCAGGTTTGAGTAATATTACAGATTAAAAATGCCATCAGTACATGACTTAGTTAAAACTAGCACTGCTTTTTACGGAATTTAAATTCACCATTGATCAGGTACCACTGACATAATGTATAAACGCATCAATAGCAATACATCAACAGTAAGGGGACTTAATACATTTTAAAAACAACAAAATACTAAACTGTCAATCGAAAGCGGCAATAAGAAGGAACCGTGTTAATCTTCTGAGCCCCCTGCCGTCATAATCGCTACAGGATGTCAAATCCTATTCATCACTGCAGGAGCTTCGAACTGAAAATCCTTGTTCGCCACCCAAACAATATTCTGCCAGGTCAGATTTTTTTTTCACATTGCTTTTCTGTGAAACACACACACACATTTCATAACATACAACACAACATAACAACACAAACGGCAGTATTCCAGCAAAGCGCCAACACCTTGTCTTGGTGTATTCATCCACGCATTTCAGCAGAAGAAAGTATGCAAACATGTGGTTGCACCTGTATGTAGGCATGCGGCTTGAGGGCGTAGCTTAAGTCACACCTCCCTTCAGAAAGATACAAAACACTGAAGCTTCACTTAGACATATAAATCTCTCCATCTTGTTTTTAACAGAAAGATTTCTTGTATGTGTGTGTATGTGTGTGTGTGCGTGCGTGTGTGTGTGTGTGTGTGTGTGTGTGTGTGTGCGTGCATCTGTGCACAAACATGAATATTCAATGTATGTGCAAGGTTGAATTTGGTCGGGTTGCTCCAAGCAGAGTAAGATTAATGACCCTAAGCTCATTCCTGGCAAATACTAACATCCTTGTGTGTTTAAGTGTGTGTGTGTGTGTGTGTGTGTGCGCGAGAGCATGTGTGGCTGACCTAACAAGGAAAGCTTTGTCCATCTAATGGCTTTTAGCTGAAAGTCAACCTGCTGATCCGCTTCTACATGAGTTTTAAGAACAGGAGGAAGTGTCAATTATATGAACGCTTTAACCGGAAAGCTGATCTCTGTGTCACAAATATGAATATAACCATCATTGTGTTGAGGTGTATGGACCCACAGGCAAAATGGGGCCCAAGGCACATGAGGAAATCTGTCAGGTTCATTTGAGTTCGCAGCTGGTTAGTTTCATCAAGTACATAATTGTTGTGCGCGCCTCCGCGCGTCTCCGTGCAAGACACTGAGATACACTGAAAAATAAACCCTTAACATTACCAAATAAGGTAGATTTGATATGAGACATCCTTACAGTCAGACCATATCTCTTGACTTTACGCCTGGACCAGTGGCCTTGAATCTTCTTTAAAAGTAAGGGACTTTCTCTCCCCGGGCAGAGAGTTTTTCCATTTGACAACAGGCTCTCCCAGAAGATGCATTTTCTGTAAATGAAGCGGACCTGACGACAGAAATAAAGATTTCTTTTGTTCGACTACGTCCGTTTCAGCAGCTTTCTTCATCACTCATTTTCTGCACCGGTTTTTGAGGCGGTCTCTCTCAGAATTTACCACAGTGTCCTTATAAGGATGCGTGTCAGAACTTTCTTTCAGTTCTGTGTGTCTGAAATAAAGCGTCTGGCTAACGATTGCCTGTCAACATTCCAATTTTTATAAAATAAGCAGTGCATGTCATTTGACATCTTTATCAGTGCTTCATGTCTTTGAGGCCAATATGTCTGCTTAAAATGGTCGGTCTTGCCTGGTGACTCACCATGCACACACACCCACGCACACTCACACACACACATACACACACAGATACAAACAGATAAGCAATCACACAAAAACTGAGAAAAATCCATTAACAGTGACTACAGTGTGTGTGGCCTGTAAGAAAACAGTCAACAGTGAAGTTAACAGTTAAATAAGAGTTGCTCAATCATTTTCATCTCCTTTAATTGCATAAGATTTTTTTTTGTTTACCTTGTTACCTAAACTGAAGCTTTGCATTTTAAAACTATAAACAATTACTCAATAATATTAATTTATAGCACCTGTTCTCTTTCAGTTCTGTCCTCCAAGTATCTCTGAGGGAGTCACTGTTCAAAGTACAATGGTGACATGCAAACTCCCTGCACATTCATAATGCAAATGAGCATGACTGCCTGATCCAAACACACCCATGACGTCCAATGTGACACTCCGTGTGTACAAAATAAACCTGAACAACATGCAAGACTGTCAACAGGACTATTTCATAAAACTGTCAAAGCTAAAACACAAAGTGGCTTTATAGTTTCCAAAGGGCTGAGCCTGAAAACAGTTAAACATGTTGTTAAGTTCACACCTTCAGTGTAAAATTTATCGTCTACATCTTGGGTCGACCTTCCTTTGACATGTTAGCCTCATCTGTCCAAGTCCTCAACCATAAACAGTGTTGTGACATTTATTAAGGAGACTGTGCCTTTAAAACTGCATGAGCAGAGCAGTTTGCATGCCCTCCTCTTCACCTTCAGCTGTACAGTTTGTGAGTTTTTTTTATTACAACCAAATGATTAACGATGAACTATCCATTGTACCCTGATTCTCAATCAAGAGGGTTTATTTATTTTATTTTATATGCAAAGACAGATCTTCCCTAACTGGCATCAGTCATTAACTTCCAAGCAAACATGCCAATCAGTGAGAAGTTATGGGATGTTTTAGAAATTTGCTGCTATACAGCACAGTACACTGCATTGTGTGGCTCATTATCAGGTACTGAGAGGACTGTTTACACAGATAGGTACAAAACAGCTTCCTGGCCTCAGAGGGTAAACTGTGTCAAAAAGTTAATCATTAACTTAAAAAAAAAAAAAAGTAAGGCAAATAAAAATAGTCTCATGACATCTGACAGGTTTTAACAAGCGTGTAACCTGTCCAGCTCATTGTTCTCTCCCACACAAACTGTTTTCAACATAACACACGCCACATGTCCTGCAAGCACCAACCTTTCTACGTGTTTTGTGTGTGTGTTTGCGCAACAATAGGACACACATGGCTGAGACAATCAAGAACAGTACGGTAACTCTGTGCTTCCTTAAGTTACTACCTCTCAGCTACATAATGCAGTCAACACACACTTAAACACGCAAGATGAGTAAAAACGCATTATCAAAGCAATTCTAATGAGGTTCAAAAGTTCCCCCCTAATAGCCGCTGTAACACCCGTTACTTTGTCTTAACACACGCACACAGTTTTACTTCCTCCACATGTGTGGGTTTGATAAGTCTACGTTAGCGTTAAGTGTCTTTAATGCAGGTGTTTTATTTGAATTCCCTATTAGTGCAATAGCACCACTCTGCATAACAACCCACAAATAATAATAATAATAATAATAATCAATTACATTTGTAAAGCACTTTTCATTTCATACGGAATCTCAAAGTGCTACAAAGCACAAACAAGCTCCACAACAAGACTGCTCTCAATTCACATCTCCAAAGGATTTCTTTTCTTAAATTCAACTTGAGCAAGAAGCACTTGCGTATGACGGTGAAGACTACATTTTTATACTATGAGCACTTTAAAACAAAATTTTCAGGAGGCAAGGTTAGAAAAGAGTACGCTGCAAGTTAAAAGTATAACCGATGGGTGTGGGTGTGGATTGGCAAATATATATTGCATAAATCAAAAGCAGGTTAGACTTTGACTACTGACCAACTGAACCATTTTCTTTTGAGAATAGCCATTTTATTTTAGATCAGTCAATCAAGTTGGCCCAGGTTCTCTGCCATAAAACACTGGATCATTTTGTGCAAGTAGGACACAAGTCGCCAACTCTTGCAAGACTTAAAGCATTTCAAGATTTTCTTCATAAATTAAACTAGCGGCAGCTCGATGTGACATCAAAGGAAATTCAGACATTATACCACATTGTTGTGATGTAAAAAAAAAAAGCTAGGAGACAATATTTCCGATTTATCAACCTAGTTTTCTCTGTGGCAAAGCTCAGATCAAATGAAATACAGGGTGAAGGGCTCAAACATCCAGAAGAAGCTCTGTATAGAGACAGTGTTTCTTTGCATTAAAAAGAGTAAACTGAGGTGGTTTTGGCATCAGATTAGGATGCATTCTGGGCATTTTTTAATTTAATTCACTTGTTCAAACTAAACAAGCTACATTTTTCCATTTGCATTTGCATTTTCTATGAACAATGCAATTTTCAAATGGTTTATTTACACAAAGAACCCCCAAATGTTCACTTACTTTCCATGATATATATTCCCCTCCATGTTAAAAGATTAAATGTTATGCCGGTAAACTGGATGGCTTTTGTGCCTTTTTCCTGTGCATGTACTGCTCTCCTCTGCCTTTGCAACATATCAGGCATCATTGCATTAATCAAATCAGAACCGTGGGGACCTCATTTTCATTCTGTGCCATGGACAAGGGAGCCATTATATAAAAGCACTTAAGTTGATGAGATAGCCCAAGACAGAGGCCGCTATGATGTCATCATGCTATCTGAGTGTGCACTCTGAGGTGTGATGTCATTGGAAACCTTTAATTATAGCTTTAAATCAGTGTCAAGCAGTTTCACAGAAGAGTTGTGAAAACTTTGGATGTGAAAAATATATGGTATTTTTTCAGTCTAAGAACCAAGCAAGTACTGTGTTTTTTGTCATTTCTGTGACCTTTCTTCCATTCAAAACAACAGCTCCCTTCATGTGTTCTTACTGAAATGCCACCATCTACATCTGTGCAGTGGCTGCTTTGTAATGTCAATATGCGTTCTAGATCTGTGTGATAATGCTTTTAGGAGGCTTTCCGCGTCTGTGATGTTACACACGCACACACAAACACGTATTTTAGGGGAGCCTGTCTTCTATTGTGATGTTAAGCTAAAAGATGAAAGTATGGTGTCTGTCTGGCACTAAACACCCCATCTCGCCATTTCTGTATTCCCCATGGGTGCAGGAGTCACACACACACACAAAATACACAAACAGGCTCAGCAGACACCTCAATTATGATAATGTGGATCAGCATTAATGTATCCTTACAGCACGACTGGCTTTCAACAATGTTCCGTGTGAGTGTGTGCGTGTGTCCCAGACAGCAGGAGAGGAGGGGCTGTTACTGTATCTCATTTAATACAGGTTACTCCCAGCAGATAGGAAAAATGCTGAGGTCCTCAGCATTTCTGTACCCAGAACTCACATATGTGCACGCAGCGACCTTCATGCGCCGTAATAATGAAAGTTTCTTGTGAATGCTGAAGTGGGAAATTTAGACGGTGAGGTCCAAAGCTCCAGGACACGCTGAGGAAACGCTGAAGATAGACAAAATAAGGAACGCAAGTCTTTTTTAAAGCACACAGGCCTGAGAGAGAAGCTCATTATGGGTTTCCTCTGTGTGAATCTGTATGTGAGCTAGCCAGTGAAATTCATAAGAACGTCAGATTACATATTCTAAATAAATAATGTAAAACTATTCAAATGCAACATCATTTCTTGAACTACAAAAAAGATGCAGCTTTCTAGCGGGGCCTCATTCATTTAAAAGTATTGGGAACAGACTATTTGGACAACCAAACCATTCAGAATAGATGTATTAGTTCATTTTTACCTCAGAAGACTCAGTGTTGTCAGCTTGTCTCAGATCTTCTCACAGTTTGTTTCAACAGCTTGGGACATAGTGGCTGAAAGTAGCATCACCAAATGTTTTTGTTCTACTTTGTGGTGCAAAAGAGAGGAAGCAGGGCATCTGAGGGCACATCCAGACCCACAGAACATGGAAGGCTGTGTTGGTCCACAGCACAAGATGTCACAGTTTCACAATAAAAGATGCATTTCTCAACAGAAGCACAGCTCAGGTTTTGCCGTGTGATGACACTGATGCTTGTAATCTCGCTACGTCTGCCACCACAAAGACATCTAACATCTTGCTACACAGTGATGTTCACAATTGAGACCACTGACTCGGTCAAAAACTCTTGGAAGGAGAAACTGGAAGTGGGCCTGACCCAGATCCACCCTACACAACATTATTTATACTTTGCTTTCAGTCACGAATAGTCGGGGTTGAGGGTTAAAAAGACATAGTTAGGGTTGGAGTTATTATGCATGGTTAGGGATGGCGTATTTTTACTACTCATGGGTCACAGTCTTTGTCACGAGCGCCCTGCCCAACCAAAACCAACACTCTCGTAATATGTTGCCATTTCACTGTTCCCAGCCATGGACTGTCACACTGTTACATTTTGAGATGTTGACAAAATTAACGAACGCTCATGTTCTGGTGAGACTGGGCTCACCATGCTCCGTCTTTCCTCCTCCTCCACGTCCTCCTCTCCCAGACTCCCTCCCGCCCTGTAATTACCACCTCAGACTCCAATTAAAAGAAACCACAATAAGAGGATCTGAGGAGGGAGACCAGGGGAGGCATAAGGGAAGGAGAGATGGGGGAATTTAATGAGCAGTTTATCCACGCACACACACACAACTTCCCAAACTTGTAGCCAACGCAGGTTATGCAATTCTTAAAATCTGAGTTATGGTAAATGGTAAAAGGAAAACACTATATTTATTTACACATCTGTATATGTGCATCTTTGTGTAAATGTCCTCAATTACACACACATAGGTTTGGGTGCGAGTGTGTGTGCGCGCGTGAGAGGGAGACTGCTGACAGTTTTTCCTTTGTGTTTGCCTGAGCTAGCTTCCTGCCATTAAGGTTCCCAATGTTGCTCTCCTTCCTTAACAGCAGACACACACATAGACACAGCCTTATACACAAACACACACATATACCCACCAAAGTAGGAGGGAAAAGGACACAGAAGGTCAATATGCCAAAAGAGAATTGCAAAAACAAAACAGGAGAACCATAGATCAACAAGTCGTGGAAGCAACAGAGATAAGAGACAGCAACACAGTATGCACTTTCAATATTGACCAATGTATACACACACACACATAAAATAATAGCAAAGAAACTCTCTGCGGAAGAAGACACGATCAATCAATAAACACAAAGTAGGCGCAGCAGGGTAGCCCTCACTGTCAAGCTGTCTTTTTGTGTGCAAGTGTGTGTGTGTGCGTGTATGTATGAAATGGGCCTCATAGTTGTGTGCCAACTGCAACTGCCAAAAGACACACACACACACACACACACACACACACACACAAAAGGAGTGTGGGAGAAGGGGTGCAGAGAGGTGCTTTGATTTACTCGGCTGCCAAAGGGAGACCAGGCACAACTCACAGAGAGGAAATAGATATCTTGGTTCGTTACGCACACGCAAACACACACACACACATGCCTCATCGGTTTATTCTTTTTATTCAAAAGATTCATTCCTCGGCTTCTCTTTGAAGACGAGAGTCTGCGCCGGATGACTCGTTGCTCTGACTTTATGACCAGGTGTGTTACCTTGATCATGGCAGGAGGGGTGACTTACTCTGCAAAGCAAACCTTACACCCTGTGGTGTGGGTGTGTTTGTGTGTATGGGCACACACACACGCTTTCTTTTCTGACTATATTTATGGTTAGTAGCCTATCCGGTTAAGCCTAGTGTCTCATGTTGACAAATGAAGGCCAGTTTAACCTGACAGTTCAGTTCTCATTCCAGAGCCTTCATAATAATATGCGTCCCATATATTTATGCTTTTAGCACCCGGCTAATGATGTCCTTAAAGATTCTGCCCCGCATACTATGTTTACAATTTGCACTTTAAACGATGTCAAACTGTGCTATAAACAATATGGGACAGATATTATCTTTTACTTTGCCCTTCAAGTTCCTTCCAATGTCTTTGCCCTTTGTACGGTTTTACTTTGTTTCAAAATAAGCTGATCCGAGTTCTGCTGTGTCATGATTTGATTATGCTTTTTTTTGGGGGGGGGGGCATTCAAGCCCAGAAATGTCTTAAACCTTGTGGAATAATGGCCCTTTGAAAGTCAGCAGTGGGATTAAACATTAAATCAAGACTCACATCAGCTAATATTGTGGTTTAGTGATGAGTTTTCCCAGGGAAGAACGCACAGAACACAAACAGAAATTTGATCTCTGAACACCTGAGACAAGACCAGATGCTGGTACAGTAATCTAACCTTGAAAAGGGACCAGTTTTTCTTGAGCCTTAATGTCTCACATTTGAGTTAGATCCATATAGAGAACAGGAGTGGAGCTGCAATCGTGGTGTGTTTGCAAGTGGATTTGCAAGGTGTCCGCTGTTCAGAAACAGCAGATTACTGAGCTTTTCCTCAACATCCTAAATGTTGTATTTACTGTCAACATTAGAAGCTTGTAGGAGAACTCAGTAAACATTTCCCTAAGTTGGACTCAGTGTGACTATGTCCCCGCTAAAAATTCATGTCAAATTTAGGACGTTTTTAATTGTTTAAAAAAAAAAGGAGTTTGCAACAAAGTATACGTATGTCGACAAGTTTGTTCTCCATTTTTGACTGCAAGTTAAAGGTATCATCAAAAAGGTTTTCTTCAGCTTTATCACAAATTACTCATGATACATGATATGATGCTGAGGGATGGCCTGCTCACGTTGCTGAGTACCATCGCTGCTAAAATGCCTTTATTCTGATAGCTCAGTGTCAGTGCAGTGAGGAGGCAGTGAAACTGGATTTAACAAGACGTTTTCTCTGCACTCAAACTCAGCAGTCTGTTCACTGTGTTCCCAGCTTGACACTGTCACAGAGTGACAACAAATGCCAACAGACCCAAATCTGGAAAGATAAAAAAAAAATTAAAAGCTCGCTGCAGTGCTGATGTGAGGAGGTTAATACGTGTCCACCTCATCAACACAAACACTGGGACAACAACGAGCTGTTCATCAAGCGTTAAATTTGATTTCTTACAGGCAGAGTCACACCTGAAGAATAGGAATCAATGGCAGAAAATCTTTTTGAAAATGCATGGTGTTGACGGAGCGTTTTCTCGTTTGTGTGTGTGTCTGACAGGAATAGGCTCAAGGAAGTGGAGTATTCTGCTCACGAGAGTTGAGATCTCACTGTATTTGTGATTGTTTGTGTGTGTGTGTGTGTGTGTGTGTGTGTGTGTGTGTGTGAATGTGTTTCCTTCCTCCCCCTTCGACATTCCTCCAGCTGTCTAACTGCTGACACAGGTTCTGCACAAAGAGCAACTCACATCAACAACATGCATTCACCTTCAGCATAAACAAATCACACTGCAGCCTCATCTCATTCCAGTTACTGACTGAATTCAACACAGTTGCACATGCAAAAGAGTCATTAAAAGTTTCATGCCAACATGTGATCTCAGCAAGGAAAGATCACATGAAGATAGTGGTGAGATAAATATATGGAGTGTGCCTTCAAAAATCCAGGACTTTTCATTAAGGGATGTACTCCCTGACCTTTGAAAAACACACACCCCCCGTAGCACAGAGACTAACAGCCAGACAGAAATATTGACAGGTCAATTGCCTGATGACTTTTTTTTATTCCAGACCTGTAATCTGTCTGAGTAAACAGCCTCCAACTCTCTGAGGGTCATCCTATTGTGACTACAGTTGAGCATGTGTGTGTGTGTGTGTGTGTGTGTGTGATCTGAAAGAGGCTGAGAGGTTAAGTGGATGCAGTGTCTAAGCTTGAACAAGGTGACTCTGTGTGACCTCTCACCCTGCGTGTGTCAGGTTGATTTTGTCCTGAGTGAGACAGATCAATTACTCTTTCTGTCTCTGTTTAATTTCATCAATATCTATTAGTTTGTGTTTTCCCTTTTCTAAAAGCTTTTCTGATGTGTTTTAAAAGCTCCAATTTGTCTACTTTTTTTGTTAATTTCACCCCCTCTACTTTTATTTTCCATCATTTTTACGCCTTTTTTTTCCCACCATGCCTCAAGTCATCAATAACTAGTCACTTTGATGTCCAATCTTTTTCTCTTTCACTGCTCCTTGAGTTGTTGACCCATAAGATCAATGTTCATATTTATGATTAACGAAGGTCAAAAGCAGTAGTTAGCAAAGAGAAAACAGCATGATCTGCAAGAACTGGTTAAAATGAAAAAAAAAAAAACTTTAATTTGGAAATTAATACAACTTAGTACATCCAGCTTAAATATACTCTCTTCATCAAAATGCTGAAAAGTAGTCTCTAGGCCTTATATGCAGTTTCAGCTTGCCTTCTATCAGATGGGATTTTCACGCAACAGAGGACTGGAGAAGCAGGGGATGAGGAGGGGAAGCAGGTGTGAATCCCAATGAGGTGATGATACATGCTTGAGCTGCTCGCCACTTCTATAAACGCTCTGCAGGTAATACACATGAATGCACCCATTGCTAAACTGTTCAAAACTTTTAACTCCAGAGGCTTTAGAGAGGCATTTTTCACATCAAGAAACAGCGCACCTCGTAGGATTTTTATGAACGAAGGAGTGAGAACCAGGCGGGCGGCATGAATGAATGTATGAAATATGGAGCTGAATTCCATCAACCCAACCTACAATAGCCGCCTCCAAGAGTCGCTGACCTACAAGTACCTTGCATTTTAAACAGTTCACTGAGGTCAGATGAAGTGAATTCTGCCATATCTGAAGAAATGATTCAAAATTAAAGCAGAGGAATCCCATTCATGAAATCCTCTTAAAAGTCCATCAAAGTAAATCTGCTCCGTCCATGTGCCTGTGTGTGAAAAAGAGACAGAAAGAGTATGTGTGGCCTTTGACATCTGACTCGGTTTGACTTGCACTCTGACAGACTCCAGTCACAGAGGTGCCTGTGTGGGCTGACCATTGACAAACAACACAAGGGTGCACATGAACAACTATATGCGTGTGCACTGCTAATATAATTCTCCAGATCAGAGGAAATGTCTGGGCTTCATAGAGAGAGCATTATGAGTCAAAGCGTATGGGAAGCTAATGAACTTTGCTGACGAACGTAAGGAGGAGTGAGGAAGGATTTCCAGTAGGTGGCCCGTGACAGCTGAGAATTTACTCCTCTGATCCTTCTTTTCATCCACTGCCTCTATTCCTCTCCCTCACATTCAACTCATTTTGATCTCAAATCCATTGAGCCTTCTCTTTTTCTGGATGAATGTTTCACTCAGAGGTTTCCACTTTAAAACTTCCTTCATAATTTCTATGAAGGATGCAGCAAATATCCAATACTAATGTTGAAGATAACAATTTGGCAGATGACCGATAGTTGATACTGATTTTTTTTGCCATTCACTTTCCCTTTAATGCCAGGGAAACAAAAAAAATTGCACTTCATTACACCATCTTTGAATGAGCACAAACGCATTCATACAAAGACATATACATATATACAGTTTGTCAAACCATTACCAACTCAACAATTTTTTTGGACCCAATAAAATCAAATGGAAATTAATTTAATCGGTTTCATGACAAAGTCGATACAAAAAAAAGAATGCGCATCAGAAAACTACCTGAAGCATTTCTGATGATGGAAGAGAGCGATATGTATTTGAAGGCGGATTTTAAAACGCAGCCGCTTGCTGTTATGCACTCAAGCTATGGTCAGCACGAGGGCTTATGAGACAAAGCTAAAAAAAAAAGTGCTAAAAGCCATCTCCCCATTCCCATGGCACCACTCAGCTCCACCACACCCTGTCAGCTACACTTCGAGGAAGAAGAGGGCCAATGAGCTGCAAAGGAATGACAGAAAGACACAATGGGATGCAAGGACGACAAAGAGGAAGCAGCTCTTTAGTCTTTGTATGACCACATTGTATTCTCCAGGGGGTTGGACAACAATGCAGCCTTAACCCAAACACAATATCTGCTACAGTTCACATGAACTCTCAAAGGTAAAGCCTGTGGTTACACTCTTCCTGGCCTAATCCCCAGATCTTTTCTGAAAAGCAACAACCGCACTAACAAGAATTATGAGCCGTCCCTCAAAACAACAGATTTTGTAATCATTTTACAAACAGCTTAGATGCCTGAATGTCATGTAACACCCAAAACGGACAAAGGCTGCATATCTGTCACATAATATAATAATCACAGAAATATTACATTTTTCAACTTAAATGTGTATAATTTGAAATACATACTGTTATCCCCAGCCAATATTCCAACTACAGAGAAGAATACATAAGACCGATCATCATTACAGCGATCAAAACACTGTATGGAACTACTTTTTTGTACGAAACAGCTGTTTTAGTAGAAATCCGACGACTATATTCATCACGAGACACAGACAAAGTTTTAGAGTCTTCACAGAGATGCAGCCAAAAGAGGGGGACATGCAGCTGAGCTGCAGAATCCTTTTCAACTTGATGACCTCAAAGACTTGGCTACAGCTCCGCTTTTCACACACACACACACACACACCGGTGAGAGTAAGAGCTGGATGCTTCCTTGTTTCCTTTTCACTATCACTTAACGTGAAGTAGGAGTTTCATCTTGCATGTAAAATTTGCAGGAAGCTCACACCGGACCTGTTTTAATTACAGCCACCCCCGTACCTTCCCACAACACACACAGCAGCATGCAATGAAATGATGGCTCAAACTGTAGTCCCACAAAGAGGCCATCGCTAGCCAAGTGTAAATGTTGGCAGGAAAACAAAATGCCACAAGAGAGTAATAAATCTTTGATTACTAAAGGCTACTGGCATGAGAAATGTTTGAATGGAGATTGTGTTAAGCTGCTGTTGACTACAAACAAAGATAAAGTATAGTTTTGGTGGACCATGCAGGTGGTTCGATAAGTGGACACTGGGTGGCCTTGAGAGCGACATAATGCCTGTGTACCCGCAAAGTTTTTGGCTATCCAAGCTAAAAGTAATAGCTCTTCTCTCCTGTGTCGTTAATAGACCCTGATCCAAACTGCACGGGTGGGCGACAGACCCCACCCCACTTGTGGCGACTCCCTAACAGGTTTCATGTGAGAGGCATTAAAGCTGGTGCTAAATCAGTGAAACTAGGTGGAGCTGGTAGAGAGGAAACTCTGATCCTGGCAAGAACGGCAAAGAGTTGGTGGAGATTTGTTTAGTTTCACCGCTGGCCCCATACGAGTACTTAATGAATATTTTAATCTGGACAGGCTTGTTTGTGACTTATTCTAATTCAACACCAACAACCTCAGAGTATATTAATTATTCTGTGTGTAATTTCAAGGCTAAATGTTTTATGACTTCTGTCCAGACACTTAAGCAGAGAACTGGAGCATTTCCACATCAGTCTAATTAGTGGCCCCATGAACACATCTCAGAGGCACAATAACATATGTGTCATAACTGCAGTGAAACATCTTTATGATGCAAGACAGACATGGAGAGCATGCGAAACAAATTTAAAGCGCAGCATCTTGTGGCATCAGTTGAAAAGTCACCATAATGATCTGTATTCTGGAGAGTGTGAAAGTCAGTTAGCATGTTGCCTTTTTGCTGCACAGCATCCGATGGCAAAATGTTTCTTGGAAGTTACTCTAAGAAGCTTAACACACACCCACACACACATGCACACACATCACATGACCATTTGTGTATTAGAACTTCCCTGTCTTACTTAAGAGGCTTTCTTTTGTCATCATAACACTTAAGCAAACACAGGAGAGCATGCACCCCTTATGAGGGTGGTCACAACCTTAACTCTGCAAGTGAAACGCTTTTTTGACTATAATCAAAGTATATATCTGTGCACCGAGCATACAGCCTTTCGAAAAATTGCATTGCTTCATAAAACACAAGCCACTCGTGCATTTCTTTGCCTGTTATTGAATTTCTGTGAAAACCGACTGAGGACAGCAACGTATCAGAAGGTTTCACACTCTGTGCCTCGCTCTCGTTGCTGTGTCTTGGCACTCACACAAAACTGTATTTGTTGTGAGTCCAGCATAACACAGACCACAGTTGCGTAATAAAACAGAGCCAGGGGGCTAATTTACGGACACTGCATTCATTCAGCAAATGAGCCCGAATCAACAGTAAGCAATGGTCCAGAGTAAGAGCCTGGAGGTTGATCACACATGGGAAAGACAAAGGGTTAACGCACAACAAGCTCTGCTGTTACTCCCAGAAGCAGGGCAAAGCCCATTAATACCATCAGGTGACCCGAGTGGAGACTAATGATCAATGGACAGAATGACGCAACCTCTAAATCTTTTCCTTCTCGCTGAATCAGGGTGTAAATAAAAAAACAATAGACGGGTGGCAATTGCCTGCAAAGAATCCGACTGAAACAAAGAGATTTAAGCATCCACAGAGTAAAATATAATCTCCACAAATAGCTGTGTGACTTTTTATTTTGTTGTGCTAGATGTGTGCTCTTTTTTTTTTTTTTTCCATTATAACTGTCAGTTGCCTCTTAGAGAGCAGGAAAGCTGGCATGTGTGTGACCATGAGGGTCAGCTGCACAAAGAGGGAGCTTGTTAGAGGACTGAGCTCCTCTTCTGTTCACTCCGACGTGTAGCCATAAAACATCTGTCTGGTTCTTTTTCAGCCATTATCACTTTGGCATGTTACTTGAAAGATGATGGGCACTGTTACTTTACAGGGAAATTAGTTCAGTGCTCTGCCTTCCCCTATTAGACTAAAAAAAAAGATGCTGAATCCCTACCAGCTTACAGAGCCGCTGATCCTGACCTTTGCCTTGTCTTGAACAGGCCAAATGTAAAGACACATTTCCTACATGCATCTGTCCTTCCAGTGAAATATATATTTGACTGAAATGCCCATTCAAAGCTAAAAATATATATATAATGATAATAATAGTAATACATGTCTCGGTCTACCACCACACTCCGGTGTTTCTGTGCAGACTGTGTACTTGTTGTTGGGTTGAGCACAACACGTCTGGCACCTGTTTGCTTTGCCAACATCATTTATAAAAGCAGCAATAAAGACTAGAGGCAGACGATTGCTTCTGCGCATTGAGTGCGTAAAAACCGGACTCCGGGGCAGTGGTTGGCTCCAATAACACATATGCAGGCTAAAGTGGGGTGAAGCGGAGCTCAAATTTGTCAAAACTCACCGTGCAATATTATGGGAGAACGCTTTCAGTTCAGCAAGTGATTAATGATTTGAAAGAACATGCAAACTCGGAGTTGCAAGTGTTGCTCCATTATCATACCATGCGCGACTGTTTTGATGCCCTACTTGTTATCACCAAATGTGCCATGCGCCTTGGCACGGAAAACATTGACAAATTCACAGTACAGGCTACGAATGTCAACTAAGTCCCCAGGGGGAAAAAAAAAAAAGAAAAAAACGACATAAACGTTCATGGAGATCAAGTCTGATTCTGTCTGAATTTGATTGTCACAAATTCGTAACCAAGCCTGCCTCGCTGACATTTTATTCCCCCCCACCTTACTGTTTGTACTCACCGCCAAGACTGCTCAAAGTCGCTGCCCAGGAGAGTGCGGAGAGCAGGCAGCACACCTGGAGAAAAACCAGCATCACACCACCGAGAGTCATCCTGTTTCAGCTCCCGTCCTGCACTCACAGTTGGTCTGATTTCAACGCCAAAAGTCCCTTACTCGTGGTTTCAGCTGCGATGCATCCTGACCCTGGTCCGTTCACAGGTTTGTGAGTTTAACAATTGCTCAGGACTCGGTCCAATCCAGTGATTAAAAAAACAGATATTATTTCTTGATGAAAAAGAGCGCCCTGTTTTGTTCTGCTACAGGTTACTGAATTCCCGGAGCTGCCATCTGCACAAAGCGCACAGAAGTGTGTGCATCCGCTCAGCGCAAATATGGTGGTGGTGGGGGGGAGGTATTTGTCACTAAATAAACGTGTCACGCTGATAAACAGTGGACGATTGTTTTAGTTATATTTCTGGTGTATACTAGTCACAAACTGCGCGCTAAAGTAATCCAAAGTACCGTCCTCTCGTGCAGAAATAATGTTCAGTGTCCCGGGCTATAATAAGCCGTGCAGCCTCGCTCTGCACCCGGTCTGAGCCTTGATGTCGCCTAGAGAGCCTGTCCCGCTGCGAGAATCAAACCTCCGCTGGTCTTCGTTTAAAAAATATATTATATATTGGTTTAAATTCAAACAAGAAAATAACGTCCAGGTCCCGAGCGCGCACTGTCTTGCTGGAGCTTGAGCGCTTGAACGGGATCACAGTGATACGGAGCACTGTGACAGTCTTGGAGCGGAGGATGTGCCGTTTGAGAGGCTCGAGCGCTGAGTGGAAGCCAAGCGACTCGCGCCCCGCCCTCCGACAGGGCTGCACTGGGACTACATACAGGTGAACGGATGATGTCACGGGCGGCAGGTGCATGTGGAGGCTGATTTTTCTTCAGAAACATGCGGCCCACACACCTGATGAACATCAGACTTCTAGGTTGACCTTGTTGATTCATGGACTGATTTTGTGGGATTAAGCAGCAATGGGGGTCAGATGAAACATTTATTGAAACCCTGATGATTTATGCACGAGTTCCAGAGCTGAAACTGAGATAGATTGTATTACAATCTATCTCATTACAATCATTGTAATCTATTTAAAACAAGCCAGGTTTTAAAGGCGAGGTTACCTACTCTGCACCATTCACAGCCAAATTGTGCAATATTTAGGCTAATGAAGCTACAATTGTAGATTGCTTGCTTGTTTTATTGTTTTGTTTGTTTGTTTATTCATTATTCATTTTTCCATTATACTGAAAGGAATACTACAAGTAAACTCCATTCAATAAATATTTCTAAATTGGACAATCTGGAATGCAAACCCAAATGTGTTTTCTATCCAATCATCATGTATGACTGTATGAACTCTTCTTGTGTCTTTCCTTAACCCGCCTGTCAGTTATCCAATTGCATCTAACAAATTCTGTTTTCTCAGAATGTTCCATGAATTTTTTTCATAAACATTTTCCATGTTTTGGCTTTTTTTTTTGGCTCGTCTAAAATTTGCATCACAATGATTCAGTTTGGTTCTCGAAACATTAAGCACAATACAACTCCAAGAGACCATTGGAGTTTTTAGTTCTCCAAACGTTTAAGAAACATTCCTCTACTGCACAACCTTGTTTAAACATTCTCTCTATGTTAATCTATGGTTCTTGTCAATGTAGCCTTCTGCGGGCTTTTAAAAAATACTAAAAACACACAAAAACTTCAGTACAATCACTTGAAAAAGAACACACACAAAAAAACTATAAACTACAGCCACTCCAGCTCAGCCAGTGTTCTAATCTTTTTTGATTAATTGTGCTGCCTCCATAAGCTCCTTTTCTCGCTTCCTCGTTTTTTTTTTTTTCCTCCTATGAGGAGAGCGCCATGACTAGCAATGCTGACTGGCTGATTTCACGGGGCGAGGGAGCAGACGTGTACCCCGACGTCAGGATAATGGGAGGGGTCACAGAGGAGCCCGGATTAAAGGATTTGGTAGATGAAGGGGGCAAAGGAGTGGAAGGAGGAGGAGGGCAGGGGTCAGAGGTGAGGCAACAATTTTTAAGAAAAGTCAGAAGGAACTTAAGAGGCAAGCGGCGCCATCTCTTAGAGAGTCTGATTAATTTCAAGCTGTGCGTGTCGCATCTTATGCGGTAAATTACTTTTGAATGACCAAACATCGCTTTGTATACACAATAGATGTCTTCATCGGTGACAGCCACAGCAGCTATCTGAGCTCAGAGCTTTTTTTTTTAGAAAGCCACCCGTGACTTTTTGGGTGGTGAGCATATTTATCAATGTCATTTAGGAGGTCAGAGCCATGCTGGCATGGGTCAGTCACTGTTTAGACTAAATGAAGTCCACCTGGAGTAAGACATATGGAGAGGTCTCTGAGCTGAGATACAGCCTCCTTCTGGACAGGTGAAGCAATCTCTAAAGAGATTGTTAGTATCTAGACCCCCTCTTTATGGATCGCACTGGCAACACATGGTAAACAGGGAATTCCGAGAAGAGGTTTCTATTTTGAATATCACTAAACAAAATGAGGAAAAACACAAACACTCTCAGACTGATTGAAGCTTTCAAATAACTCGGTGCACATTGGTTCAGTTTCAAACTAAACATTTACATAAAGTAGGGGGGTAAAATTGGGCATAAATGAACCACAAGCACCAACCACAGAGTAGTATGCCCTTAAAGGGATTGCCACGGCTGCTTATCTGTCCCCACACATTAATATTCAGAACTGCAGTCTGTGACCCTGCACTCCTTTGGCTAATATGTGTGTTAGTATGCAGGGCTGTTTATGCATTGCAACTTGCCTGTGAATGTGTGTCAGTATACCCATGCTTGCCTTCATGTGTGTTAGCCAAGACCAGACGCTGGCTGGGGCCAAAGGTTTTTTTGTGGGTCTGCATGAGTCTGAATGCGTGTGACTAATGGTTGGGAGCCACCGGTTGAAGCTAGAGGGGTTGTTGTGGGGTAAGAGTGTGACGGAGAGGAAAATCAGACAGAGGAAAGAGATGAGGAGAGACAGACTGCAGACCACCTCCTCCAGCTAATGTAGTTTTATGACTGAATCACTCAGGGAGCTGCTCCTTGATCGGCTTTGGGTCAGACAAACACACTGTTACGGCCACCAAGGCACACACACACACACAAATATATGTGCCATCGACCAACTGAAACCAAAGCTTTGGTTCAGTTCAAAATATCAAAAAGTTGCACCAGCATTAAAACTATTAAATCTGTCCCTGAGCTACTGTAATTGAAAGCAATACATGTTGTCGCTTGATATTAACTGTATTCCAAATCATATTTAGTCACAGTGTTTGTCAGAGAGGGAAGGGTCATCAAAGGCAGGAGACTTCTGCCCTGAGGAGCAGAGAGTCCACATGCGCTCACACACAGAAACACAAAGGCATTCATTTAGTTAAAAGCTTTCATTTTCTTAATTAAAACCATGATATAGTGACCCGTGACATTCTCCCTCTGCCTTCTCTCGCATCCCTCACCTTCGTGTTCCACATTCCCATCCCACTCTCCACCTCTCATATTCCATTCCTTCTCATCCAAATGCATTGATAAAGAGTAAGCACAACAGCTTATTGTAAAATCTCATCCTGTATGTGTGCATTTCACTCACAATGTCTGACTAAACAAGATTACTAGACAAGCGTGGGGTCAATCGTTACCCCACATACTACATGGTGTTTGTATCGCAACTGGCTGGTTGCCAACTGATTTTACCCCCCGTCCCTCACCTCTGCTGAGGAGGAAATGGAACAAACAGCCCAAAACAGTTTCCTCTAATCCCTCAACAATGGATTTTGTGGTTTTTATGTGGGCGGAGATGGAAAGGGTTCAAGCAGTGGGAGCTGAGCACAGGTAAGCCTGCAGTTTTGGATGAACGCTTCAGTTAAAGCATGTGATTGCATTTTTACACCAAACTGATTCATGAATGTGTATTTTTGTTCAAGTTGTGTAGAATAAAAAAAAATGTTAACCTACCACTGAGAAATTTAATGATATCAGGCTTTTACTAGATCTCAACGCCATTTGCACTTTATCAGTCGTCCGCTGTGTAATTATTGAGAACTGTGGGCTTTTTTGAGTTGAACTGGCATGTCAAGGCACACATGGACAATTACAGACACCAAAGATGTGTTTATGTTTTAAATATACTTCTGTTTAGTGCACCTGCTGGTTATATTCCATGGCAGATTGGGGTTTACACCTCACATATACTTTCCTCTTTTTATGGACAATTTCCCTTAACAGACTATGGCACTTTCAATTTTCTTTATAACGTACTCTTTTAAATAGAATTTGTTTATCAGGCCTCCTCCTCTATTCAAATCTTGCATCAATTTTGGCTTTACAACTTATGTGCAATAGGTGCCTATGTAGCATAACAGCCTTACTGTCTGAACAAATTCAAGGGTTTTTGTATTTACCCTAAAATGACCGAAACCTATGTGACTCCAGACCCTTGCACGCTTCATAATGCAGAAAATAAAACGGCATCAAGCTGACTTTTTTTACTTACTTTTACCTTTAAAACAGGCCCTGATATTCAATTGTGAATGTATCTTGATTCAGTCACCTCGTGAAATAAAAGAAAAATGACATCTTTTGAGCTTAATTTTAAGAATCTCTCAAGAAAGCTGAAGGAAATTCAGAGAGATGACTTGTAAATGAGAATGCAAGATTGATGTTAAATGGCCAAGGATTTGACAACTTGTGAAAAATTGCTATCATTCCCAAGGTAAAGGCCCTGTGAGGATACACAAACACAAAATTGAGCAAATGGTGGGGGGTTGTAGCTCTGTGGTAGAGAGCATGCTCTGCATTTATGAGGCCCTGGGTTCAATGCCTACCATCGCTTCTTCCAGTAGAGCCCTATTAGACATCAATACAATATTACTGTGAGTACTTAACCTTAGTTTTCTATTGCCCCTAAGGTAAATGATTGTTGTGGCCTGCACTCTGTTTTTCTCTGACAGGGTTTCTCTACAGTTGGGTTTGATTAGCAAAGCAAAACTGGAGCTGTCTGTTAAAAAGCTGCAGAAAAGAAATGTGAATCAAACACATATCCATTGACTGTTTTTTAAGTAAATAAATTAAAGTAATCCTTGGCTAAATAGAGATATGTGACATGTATTTAATCCAAATGGGGATAAATGGAGTGGTGGTAGAAGCTACATCGCAAGGGGTTATGATTCAGGAAAGGTGTAGCTGTGCAAAGTGGAAACACACCTTGAGGAGAATTAAAAGAAACAACTACTGGGGACATCCAGAGAAAGAAAACACACAGAACCTCACTCTGGGAATATCTGGGATATTCTATCCTATCCTCGAAGATGCCAGTTAGCCACTTGAAATTATTGCTTGCTGGACTTTTTTGGTATTGTTGTTGTTCCCATGACTGTAGGAGAAAGCTACTGAGAAGGTATTTACCAAAGTCAATGAAAGAATTAAGGTTTTGAGGTGAATCTGTTTTGCAAACTGCATAGCTTTTAACAAGACCAGAAAGATTTCAAAATAGTTTGTTTTTATTTTATCTCCATAGAGAGAAAATGAATTCCACCAAATTGCTGATTCTGTCTTCAAGTACCTATGATCTCGTTCAGCTGTCTTACAGGTGTGACATATACATGGCACATTGCACGTGATAAAGTGAAGCTTTAAAAATCTCAGCCCTCTGATGTCTTCAAGTTCAGCAGTAAAATGCTCAGCATTCCCAAGTTGGAACATTAATACAGCAACCTGTTTTTTCACTTTCCCAAGTGTGATATAAACACAACACGTGTGATGCATGCAAGAAAAATAGAAATGCACGTCGACAGGCATCTCCAGCTGCCACGGCTTCACTTCCTGAGGTGTTGCAACACAACGTCTGTCAGAGAAAACAAACGTACCGCGCATTGTCATAAAGCCTATATGTGCCCGTTTTCAGTGTTAAAAAAGTGTATCGAGCATTTGCTTACAGCAACTGACTTCATGCAGTCATCGGGGAGAACTGCGTCCGCTATCCTTTGCTGTGTTGTGAATAAAAGATGTTCAAACAATGCTAAGCAATTAATTATTCACATTTCATACAAAGACACAAGCACAGTCGAGCACATTCGACAAAAGGTCTGGTCAAATTAAATGGAGAAACCTCTGGTGTGGCCATTTAGCTTGAATTTAATCATCAGCCTCATCCGTCAAAGAGCAAGGGTACTTTGTAAGCCACTCACACAGCTAAATGAGTGTCATAACTGAATAACAATAAATCTAATCAGCAGATTCAGTGTTTTCCAACCACAGCTAGCCTGCCCAGTCTCATGCAGATGTGTAGCAGAGCTCACATGATATGATAGCAATCCCCAGTTATGTATATTCTAAATTTCAACCCTCACCGTGAATTTTTAATTAAAAGAAAGTAGAAAAAGTGAAAGAACTGTTGGGTCGGATGGAGATGGAAGTCAGTCTCTGTTGCATGGCAATCCACAGATTAATACAATACTCTTGAGCCACTCCTTATTTCTTCATATTTTTCTTCCCAGGAGCCAGAATTAGTTGTAATCTTTAAAGCAGTCTTGAGTAATATTTATTAATATGTGTGTCTTTGGATGCTCATTTTCAGAGGATTGGTTGTTGTTTTTGGGGGGTTTTTTTTCCAGAGAAATTAAGAAATGAGGGGAGGCTCATTTCATTGTGAAATTAATTCAATAATTGTGATGCCTGAACACTTTGTTGAAGATGTGTACAAAGTGTATGTCAGATAAAAAGTTTATTGATATATGTTCATGGTTAAAAAAAGCTGATTGCTAATAATAACGATTCCAAAAAATTTTTGGCTAAAAGAAACTGAAAGAGCTCATATTTTCTACAAATAAATGGACAAAACAACTTCTGAGTATTAATTTCAGTAACAAGGGAGGAAAAGTTGCTATGGCTGGTTTTGTAGCCACCTGATGTGATTTCTTCTGGGTGACAAACCTACAGCAGTAACACCCACAAACCCAAAGAACAGCGCAAATTCATCATGCGGTGGCAACGATGAGAGAACAGTGTCAAATATAATTACCCATTATCGCCTTTTAGTCTCAAACAAAGGTAAAATGTAATTAGCCAATGCTACTTTAACCTAATTCCCTGTTTTATAGTTGACAGATTCCACAGCAGATGGTGCTATCAATTATTGAGCCTGTGAAGACGAGTCTGCCCTCAGTCAGATTAAGGAGATTATTCCAACATCAACTCCCCTATGAACTAGACTCAGTCCCTTAGATCAACATACAGAATCAAGATCCACACACCCCGACGCCACCTCCCTCCCCCTATTTTAACAGTATCTATTTATCTGCCCTTCCGCAAAGTCTTAAGTCTTACATCGGCAGGGGGTATTTTTGTGTGTTTCACACATGAGATGTTTGAATTTGACCTAAATACACTATGTGTTGGGTTCTGTGAATGTTATTCGACTACATTGTACGATGATGGAGTCTTTGCATTCCACCCCACCCAATGCATGTGCCTTTAATCCTGTTAACCCACTCCAACTGTGTGAAGAAGCCAGGAGAGTAGGATAGAGCCCAGGGCAACTGCGACACCATGCCCCCTCCACCCTGCTGAGATCCAATTGAAGAAACAAGTGTTTGGTACAAAGCGGAGCCCCTCGACTCACTGGGACATTGATTCTTGACTGGTGTGAAAAATATTTGAAAAAGAAAAAAGAAAACCTCAGCATATAAATCTGAGGAACAGGATTTTGAGTGTGTGGGTGAAGAAGGAAGAGGAAGTCAGTTTAAACACCAGCTTACATTGCATTTGAGTTTAGTCATCAAGTAAAATCAGTCAGCGTTTCAACAAGATTATAAAGCCATGTTGATTGTTTTAAACTCTGCCTTTTCATCAGTGGAAAGCAGTTGTGCCAAATGATAATAAAAATGTCTTTGGTATGCTGATTTTATGAGTTGTATCTAATAAACCCAGTAACAAGGAAAGTGTGTTACCATTTTATTTTTTCAATAATTGCCCTGTCTCACCCGTAATGGTGTTGATGGGGTATTTTCCCCATCCTTTTTTAACTTTTCTTTGGCTGCATATATGCACCGAAGTGAGTCGATAAGGCTTTGAAAATTAAATACCAGCCTGTTCTCATTCCCAATACTTGGTCAGAAGCACGCTTCATTGGTTTTTATTGCAGTGGGTACACCCAAAGCATCACTTTGGGATATGCTGGGTTTTGAGAGCTGTTAATGTAACCATCACAATGTGTCCCCATGGCAAGGTGGACAAGTTCAGCAAAGCTTAACAAATTTAAATGTATTTTATAGTGTATTTGAACACCCAACTGTGATGTTTCCGATGTTTGTTGCGGTAAAGATCATTTTATAAAATAGTGCCCTCCTCCAGTGTAATTTGTAATAAGAGCAGAATTGCCGTTTGACAGTACAGCAGCTTAGGTAAAGCAGCCAACAACAAGTTTGTCCTGTCATTTGTGTTGCTTGTGTCATCCCGGCACATAAACCAAAGCAGCAGAAATCATTAAATTAACACCTGGAGATGCTGGGGATCTAACCCAGGGCCTCATACATGCAAAGCATGCGCTCTACCACTGAGCTACATCCCCTATACCTAACTGAAATCATTTATCCAGGACAATTTTCCTCAGACAAAAGTGTATCACCTGGATTTTTTTCTATTAATTTCTTATTTCCATCTATAACAGGCACATTTTGTGTCACAGGGCATTTAACTTTTGTTTCACTTCACTGTGATTTTCTCGAAGGTACTTCTTTTCTCTGCTGTTTTGTCATTTCTTTTTACTACAGTAGATAAGCGCAAATGTATTCATTTTTTTGCTGCTGTCACAACAAGTAAGACTGTTCTACTCAGAGACATCCAAACCATTTAGGGACAATCTACATCACAACTCCTCAGAAAAGTTCAACTAAGGCTTTTAAAGGAAATGCTACATCTTGATGAATAGACATTTTCCAACTTTAAGTGAATCCACGAGGGTCCATGTGTGCACATTTTCTATTGTAACTATATAAGCTTGCAGTATATGAGACGATTGGGTTCATCCCTCTTTATTCATTTAATAATGACTTTAAATAGAGTTGCGCTAATAGTAAAATCTGACCAATGAAACAATGAAATGGTACTTCTGAGTACTAAACTTAACAATGGGTGTTTTACATAGCCAGAAAAAAAGCAGTGTGGGGTTTGGAGTGCTCGTCATTGTCAGTAAGTTGCAAAGCCCTAAGAATAAGGGACAGTACAGTTACATCATCATAGTAGCTTTTACTCTGCAGATGTATGCTTGAAAGCAGAGAACCTACCATTGGGAGATAAACTGCTGTGTGTGGGAGCTTGTGCAGAGAAGTAAAGCCTTTACAGTAAACACCACCACAGCTTTGAATCTGGCGTTGGTTCTGATGGCCTGATATTTTGTTTCAATGTGGGCCCAAGCACATGTGGAATATTCCCATTTTAGAGCTGCTTTGCTGATAGTGCTCAAGGCCTTTCAGTGTCAAAGCATTTATTGTTTGAGGGAGAAGAAAGCTTCGGTTGTACTGGAGTCAAACATAATAAAGCTGCTCAGAGGCCAGCTTTAGCGCGGAGCCAGTAGTTACCATAACAGAATACATTTTGTCTGGACACCTTGTTCGACTATGTTATTCTAAAATTACCCCACTTTTTTTCTTTTTTTTTTGGTCAAAATCAGCAATAGGCTAAGTTCACACTTAGCATTGTGTCATGGATAATCCAATCATAACTGGATTGCTCTAAATATAGGAATACAGGAAGCATTGAGCACATCTCAGCTGATGGTTCAGGCCCAAAACTTTGTCTTTGGGCTTGATTAACAAATGGCACCAAACAAACATGCTACATTTAAGTATCAAAATGCTTGGTACACTGCTTGGCTCAATCATTACTGTGCAACCTAAGAATTGATGATGTTTATAATACACGAATGTTCTTTTGATCAAATTAACTCTGCTTAACTGATTGAAAATTCCTTTTTGATAAATTTTTCTTCAGAGAACAAGGCTTTTCTTTTCAAACATCTTTTCACTTTAAACTCAGCAGAATAAGGCTGAGAGACGAAAACATTTCAAGCCTTGCACAGTCATTTGCAAGAAAACTGACACTGCTGTGAGACTGTGTAAGATCACACTGGAGTAATTACACAGCAGCCAGTCATGAAAGGATAACAGACGATGATTATGGGGAGGAAACATATCATTTCGTTCAGCTGATTCAGTGGCTGATTACACAGATTATGTAGCACTATTGATCAACGATTGAATAATTCACAATGCATATGTGTGGCACAATATACATGGTGCAAATAGAAAGGCTTTTCCAGTTGAATTTTCCAATTGGGAACTTAGAAAATCCAATTTCCTGATTCAAATGGAACGCGCCTTACAACTGGTGGCACTAATGTTCAGCAGAAACAAAGACTCACTGAGATTAACAAAGAGTGCTTGAAGGGAAAACCCTGAATAGAAGATTTCTAATATTGAAAATGTAAGACAAAGTCAAATAATGTATTCAAATCAAACAGAGCTGAATTTCTAACGGTTTGTCACATATTGAAACTCAGACACCCATGGGGGGGGTTTGTTCCTCAGGCCAACATGAGGTTTGGTTTTGTAAGAAATCATAGAGTTTAGGGTGTAAGCTTTGTGTTTATGATGTCCTGGCTTCAACCCATCCCTAGAATCTTTATTTCTTGTGTCGACTAAATCAAAAGATTTAGTAAATGTCATCCAGCTTTCCCACGCTATTTACATCCCACAACACAGGAAGCGAATTTGAAATCAAGTTGATCAAAATTTGATCAAATGTCCTTGTACTTCCTGTAAAAAGAATAAATGTCAAGACTTTAAGGTAATTTGACTGTACAATTTGAATGAATTTTTTTTATTGATAACGACCACTTTGTCGTGCTGCATACCTGTAGAGTACGATGAAACATTGATTTTATGTGATGTTCTTTCATCGTATTCACTACTTATATCTTGCTTATAAATTCATAATTTGTGCATGCTAAATAATGTCTTTGATTTTTAATAAAGCAAGTAGAATTAATCCATTAAATAAAGATTATGCGAAGCGAAGGGGTTTGAGACTAAAAAGAAAGTGCCAGAAGAAAGCAGTGAGTAAGGAAGGAATGATGAGTGGACAAATGGAAGGTTGTAAATCTTTCATTGGCTGGTTGTAAGGGGGTAATTGCCTGGATGGAAGTATGTTGTTGTCATTGTTTGTTGAAAGAAGGAAGAAGGTATCCAGCTGGCTGTTTACTCCCTTGATGAGAGCTCCGTCATCTTAAGAGTTTGTGACTGAAAATTGAAAGAAATTCAGAGGGACTTAACGGGGGGAGAGGGAGTGACAGAAGGAATGGAGGGAGGAGAAAGACAATGGCATCTGTCCCTCCCAAGCATCTGCTGACTGATTACCAGGGGAGGAAGGGAAGAGAGTGTCTATTTTTTTCGGCAGCCTGAAATAAATGTGCACAGAGAAAATAAATATGTTCCTTAAATACTTTATAAGATTAAATAATATATTATTAACCATAAAGTCCCTTTTAAGAGAGAAGGTTCATCCCTCATCAGGAAAGGAATTCAAAGTGCATGTCTCACCCTTGCTAACCCTCCTCTACTACTGAGTGAGGGCACATGCAGAAGTGAAAGAGCTCCAAAAGTCATTCGCTTCCTCAAATATTACAATATTTTTCTTTTAAACAGAGTCGAAGAAATGATCACTTTTTCAGTAGGCCTTCAGAGAATATGTCAAAGCAAGTGAACAAAAAGCAAAATTCCATGTGAGCGTGTTATTTGGCTAAATGGGATGAATTTGGGTGCATGTCAGTTGACTGGTTTGTGGAATTTTTGACAAATCTGTAACTCTGACTGCTGGTAATGTCCTAAAGGTTTGCATTTAACACCAATGACAAGCCATAATATTGTGTAGAGTAGATTTGTCCAGTGAGTGAAATCCCCATGCCTAAGCAACAGAATAGGTCAATTAAGTGACTTCCAGAAGCAATATTTATGAAGTAGCCCAAATATTATACAGAGGTAGATGGTGTGGTGGGTATACAAGACATTTATTCCAGGAGACTGTACACACTATGTTCCGCATGGGATCAATATCATTCAATGCTTGTGTTGATTTTCTTTCAATCTTTTATTCTACCTGTATACAATTTAATTTCTTTAAATTTTTTAATGTTTGATTTGGTTTAGGCACCAAAAGGACTTTTTATTAGAGGCAGCTGGATTATTGCAAGAATCAGTCAATAATGTTGCCTCCCGAAGATGTGGAGATTGGTTATATCCGAAGAGGAGTGTATATCTTGACTGAAATGAGACCAACGTGCGATAAAGAAGGTTTTTCTCAGCTGGAACAATGTTTTCACTCACCTCCTGACTGATTACAGCAAGAGTTTGACTGATCTGATGTTGATCAGATCTCTTGGTCTGATTGTTTAAAGTCCCTCCCACCCACCCTTGACTGACGGAGCCAGACAGATGGCTCTTCCAATCATCTGCCAAACATTTTTTGAGCGCCTGCCTTTTTCCCAAAGACTTTTCAAAGATGTATTCCCCAGATGGTTCCTCGTAACGAACCATCTGGTGTTTCAGGTTAGTTTGGAATAGATGCTCGTAGCATTTACCTAATTTTAGGAGAGAAACTTCTCCCATCTGCGGAGAGTTTCACCCCATTATCTGGGTTAGGAGGGTGATCAGTCTTAAGTTGGCCCAGAGTAGACACGGTGACCACTCTGAAAAGATGTTGTTTTAACCTGCTTAGACAATCAACGCTTTTTGCAATATAATCGCTTCAACCGTGTTGTTACACATCTTTTGGACAGTGTCAGAAGAAATTCCCCCTTTTTGGTTTTTCCTTTGGCTTTGTGAACAGGTAGTTTCTCAAGACTTAATTGAACCTGACAGGCTTGTTTGTCAGCGTTGCCCCTGCGAGGAAAAAAAAGGGACTACTGATCTGCCCATGAAAGCGTGTACGGGAAACGGGCCAAAAAAAATCACCAGTAAAGTCAGAAAGTATTACATCAGTTAATCCTTGAACACTTCCGTCACATAATCTTCTCATCTCATCCTGAAGTTCTCTTAAGCCAAAAGATTTTAGCAAAAGAATTTATCTATCTATTAAAAAAAAATAGATAGCCTCAGATAATAGACATTTGGTCCAAATGTTTAATTCCCGGGAAATTTTTCAGTCAAAAAGCCACAGTGAAATAAAAAATTCCCGATAATAATACAAATGCAAACACATTTAAGTCTTACAATAAAACATCACATTTTCAAAAAATATTTTGCACAACATTCAAAATGATGATCACTACATTGCATATGTTCAGATGCACTCGGTTACTGATATAGAGACAAATGGAGTGGACATCCATTACAGTAGATACCATGAATTTGTCAATGTCAAACAGTTCTCTGACACGCACTCACTGTTCTCACTCTAACCATAAATGTAGCCAGTTGATGCATTGCTAAATATATCCTTTGTCACAATGTGGTACATTTAAATAGGTGAAAATATATATAAATGTATCGTAATTTCAAGTGGGGTTGTGTGTAGTACTTGTGAGCTTACATGCAGTAGACAGCGGTCAAGATACTCTGACCATGTTGTGATAAGAATGTTCTGGAGATAAGAAAATATTGTGACAAGTAAATAACCATTGCTGAGTAGCTGGGCTCCCTTGTTTCAGTTTCTCCAAACTGAGAGCGCTCTGACTGCTGTCTACAGGTGAGACACTAACTACTCATCACCCAGCTTCAAACAGATAATAGATAATCAAATATAAAACAAACAGATTTTATCACAAATTGTAGATAAACAGCACAACATTGTGGATACTATAAGATATAATCAAAGCTATACTACTGTCATAAACTCGGCTCCAAGTTAAACTAAAAATGTCAAAATTGTCAAAATGAATGACAGAAAATGTTCTGTATGGTAACAGTAAAACATTGGCATCAGTGTTTTTTCGTATTTCACTGCTACACACTTGTCTTCACGTATATTTTCACTAAATAAGGCACAGAATAATTGAAGGAATTCAAACTTTATTCATTTTCTTCTTCACAACAGTCTGGCTACTTGCTTTCTGGTGCCATTCAAACGCTCCCCATCCATTTACCTTTCGGTATTTCCCTCATATTTCATGTCCACATCCCTTCCTCCATCTTTTTTTGCCAACACTCCCAAGCTTCTCCTTTGAGCTCCTTCAACTCCCTGAAGACAGGCAGACCAAGAAGTCGGCTTTGGGGGGATGGGGTGATGGTGGTGCTGATGGGGGATGGAGAAAAGGGTGTGAAGAGCAGTTTTCCGAGAATGTCAACACCCACACATGTGAATACTAATCTGCATACACACACTGGAGAAACCAGCGCTACAAAAACTACACCCACTGACACACATGCTAACACCTAAGTACAACGGCTGCCAATCTCTCCACACAACCCCTCCTCTGAGGCCCTCCATGGTTTAATTGATGTAATTATATTTGCATAAGGCTGTCCTGTTTCACCTGACACACACACACAGGCACACACACAACCTTGACAAGTTTTAATAGGCGGATAATTGAATATGGTTCTCCCAATAGTGCCCTGAAGGGTCTATCTGTGTATATTGCCGAATGTTTCACGCTTTATGTTTACTTAGAGCAAATAAGAGCATAAGTGCTGCCTGCTAATCTGTAAATTGCAAACTTCAAAGCTACGTTGACTTGACAGGAGCATTTGGGGTCTTTATTTATTTTGCTTTATTCCTGATTAAGAGAAGTACCATCTTGGATGCAAAAAAAGGGGGGAAAAAATCTAATATGGCTCCTGTAACAAAGGTATCGCTCGCCAAGCTTGAATGCACCCCCATTTTGAGTACATCTGTTAATGAAAGGGAGCAAAAAATAATTAGGGAAAGGACTGAACTGGAAATCAGCTTGACATTTTCCCAAGTGCAGTTTTTATTTTTAATTATTACTGGGTTACAGCTTAATCAGAACACTGAATTTATGTCTACTCTTTGTCTAGGATGGGCAACAACGTGGGCAACATAATTATCATCTAAACAATGCAGCTGGAGGTGCTGATTGCAGCAGCTACAAGAGGCATTTGGCTGTTCTCTCACAGCTGGAGTAAGGTTAATTGTAGTTAATCTTAAACAGTGTATGCTCATTTTTAGATTAAACTAGTGTAAATCGTTACGCAAATCCTCCATAGCTCCCCACAATTTCCTACTTTAATGACCCACACACTCGTCCGGGATTTAAATCTCTAGGATCAGGATCAGACCGACATTAGCCCTGAAACTTAAGCTGAGTTCAACACACGCTGGTAGATCATTTTGTAAACATGGCAGTATTTTTCGAGATGAATACTACTCAAACCAGACTTTCTGGTTTCTCTCCTTTATATTTCTCAGGTAGCTCAGGTATCACATCTCTAACCAGTTCAGAGACTTTGGGGCCAGCAATGCCAAAACCTGATCCTTCTATTAACAGCTTAGAGGATGGTTTAGGCAGGTCTTTACAAATGCAAAGCTTGGGGAGTCTCTCAGAAAAGGGTTAGTTGCTGAGGGCCAACAACTTATTACTGCCACCTTTGAGTTGGTGTATGTCACACAGCTTAGGACTTTAGAAGGTTTTTTTTTCTTGTGTTGATGTGCTTTCATGAAAAAAAGTAAATATTAATTTAGATGTTATTTTACTGCCAGTTCAGCTTGCTCTTACGTTTACCTCTCATTTATTGATTGCAGGTACTTGCATGTGATTTAGAATGCTAACAAAATTTATATTGCAATTTGACTGTGGCTTGATCATAGTTCTTTTTTTTGGTGTCAGCAGACTTAATTATGTAACTATGTAATGTAAATGTAAATTTTGTTTCTGTAGATTGAAGTGTGTTTGCTTGCTAATTCAGACAGTTCGCATTGAATTGCCATCGGGTCTGTGGGACCCACATTGTGGGAACTCAAGATAATGGGCGGTGGGAGCAGCTCTTTACCCTGATTATTTCCCAAACTTCACCAAAAAGACTTCCTGAATAATCTTAACCAAACAGCCAATGAAAAGAAAAACAAGCAAAAGCAAAGTGTAACAATATCATTCACACATAAGATATTTGAGTTGAGTCACAGGACTTAAACTCACATCTCTTGGTTTTAAGTCTTGTATTTTGTACCTCCATCACCTCAAATTCAAACACCGAATATGTCGCTCCGCAGGATGATGCAGAAAACGATCTCTTGCCTCGATACTGAAAGCTCCAACTGAGGGTTTAGCTAGTGCGTCGAACTGTGCAGATTCATTTGCCACATGCTTAGATGCATCTTGGTTAGCTTACACTGTTCAGTTCTAATATTTGATCTGCTTCTTTTTGAACAGGTAAACGGTTTAGAGGCTTTAACTCTTCATCTCCTGCCAGTATCATTGTCTTTCACTCATGTATCCCATACATTAAATACCGGTGCTCATTGCCATTACATCACGTGCAGTACATGTAGGATAGAATGTGCAGGCAAGGAAGGTTTCAATGCTGTCAAACACCTCAAAGATATTCTTTAGAGAATGTGAATAATGCACGTGAGATGCTTTCAAAAATGAGAATGATTTGAAAAAAATTTGAATTTCTGAGACAGCTCTGCTGGACACAATGCACCGCTACATGTTTTAGACTTTTCCTTTATACTCTCTGAAACCATTCCATTTTTTAACCATATCTCCCTCCCCCCTCTCTATCTCTTTCCCTTTCATTTATGAACCCACCTCACCTACGCTATCCATCCCTCTCCTCTCCCCTCCTCCTCTTCATTTTCCTCCTCACACCAAGGCCCTCACCTAAAAATGAAATTTCTCTCGCTCATCGTCTCTTTCCCTCTCGGTCTCTGTGGAAGAGGGTCTATGGATCTTTTGTTCATCATCATGTTCATGTGGCCTCCTTCGGTTGCCACAGCAACCGGGTGTATACATATTGTACTGTTGCTCCAGGAGAGCGATGGAGATGGAGAAGAGAATGGTTGCAGAGAGATAAGAGTGAGGAGCGTTACACTGCGATGGAGACAGAAATTTTTAAGCAACCAAAAAAAAAGAATTAAGGAGATTTTTGATAATTAGGAGAGGGAGGAGGAGGGGGGGATAAAATTGCAGGGGGTGAGAAAAAAACAAAAGAGAAGTAAGACAAAAAATGTAAGATAAGGACACATTTTCCTTATTGATGGAAGCACAGTGCTTTACCCAGCAGATGAAATGATAGGATTTTCTAACAATGAGCCCAAAATACACCTGTACATAAAATTCTTATGACAGTGCTCAGAATTGCTTTATTTCATATTCATATCTTTGGCAGAGGATAATTAATTTATTTTATTCTGTTTTTTTAGGTAAAGCAAAATTATAATGCCATCTTCTTTTCTATCAGTTTTACATCAGCATTTGATTGTCCAACTTGTACGGAAAGCTCACCATGCTGTAGAGACACAAAATGTTCATTTTCAGAAGGGGAGAGCCCCAGGAAGATTTTGTTCAAATGGAAATGCTCTGCAATGAGAATGTGAAATATAGATACAGACAGCGCATATCCCTTCTTGCTTACCCTGTGAGCTCTCAAAATGTGAAAGTGACCCTTTATAGTTGTTAAATTATGCCATAATCACAGCTTACATTCACATTACATTCAGTTCTAAAATATTTTGTGTGACATAGAAGCACCAGAGGGGGAAAAGTATAAAACTAGTCTGTTTTATTCTCTGTTCTTTATTCATTTTCTTTTAACGATTCATTTATTTTTTATACTCAGGAGATCATTTTTATTTTTGGAGCGGAGGAGGACAAGGAAGTCTGAGTGATTCTGAATCTGAGAGAAGAGAATCAAGGTTCAGTAGATAAATAAATGAATGACCAAACACATGAATAAGACACAGAAAAGCCATGAGTACCAGCATCCGCATCCCGACAGCCTCTTCCTCCACCCAGTTGTCTGTGTTTGCTGTCTTAGAAACCCTGTAAGAATCCAAACCCTGCAGACAAGCTGCCATCTGCCATCCTGGCTCCGGTCCAGCCTCTCTTTTGAGCCAAGATGGTGCCTAGTCAAATACATTGAAAAGAGCTGCACCCAAAATCAGTCAAATGAGCCATGTTTTATTACATATGAAGACATGTAGACATCTACAAATCTAGATAAAGGTAAGCTAATAGCTATGCTGGTTTACACAGTGGGGAAAATGAGCTAGTTGCTGCATGTCAAAACCTGTCAACAGCAGGTTTAGTGTAAGCTCACCACTTTCAAAAGCAAAGACATATTTTAAAGATAATAATAGCAATAAAAACAGAGACAGTAATTAGGAGAAATAAAAAGTTTTTTATTTGCTACTATTACAAAAATATTGGGTACAATCTCCCTTTAAAGTGGCAAAAGTTTTCTTCTGTGCAAATGTCTACAGCTGGCAACTGATTCCATGACTGTGAGTTCCAACTGGGAATTTGCGGCTGTCTTAGGCTGCATTGTGAGGATCCAAGAAACTAAACAATTATTTTAAAAAAAGGAAGCCTCAATTGTTGCCATACTGTAGAAAACTCATATCAATTAAATAAACAGAAGGTGTAGTTTCGCTTTATCAGCAGCATAGTAAATGCTCACGTGAAATAGTTCACAGTTTGAAAAAGGAGCCATAAAGACTGAAACCAGTGTACAAAAAAGCAAAAACAAAAAGACTGTACAGAAAACTTTATGTAGATAAATGATAATGTAATATCTGACAACCAAAAAGAGATGGTAATCAAAGTGCAAATTTCCTCCCCAGAGAAAGAACAAGGACATGATAATATTAACACTACACAGCATTTCTGTGGTGTTCACAGGATAAACAAGCATCCATTGAATGGTTTGTAGAGTTGGTGGCTGTCTAGATGCATGGCTGATGACCTGCTTATATGTAGAGTGATTGGCTGAGCTGGAAGCTGATAAAGGCATGATGAGCTGACCCAGAAAACAGAGATACAGAGGAGCTATCAGTATCTAAGTGATTAACCATGCCAAATGTCTATACATGCATGAACATCCAGAAGAGTGCAAGGATCAAGACATGATACTTTGATCTCAAGCTAATGCGGACTCCTTGGCACTCCGTCTCATGACACAGACTGTCCTGGCAGTTCTCCATTATAATCATCTTTACACTCTCTCACGCATAGACATGCAAACATGCTCAAAGGACACCAGAATGCAACCCTAGCCTGTACAATTAAATAGGATTCTTATGATTATTACAAATTTTCTTTTCATCAGTGCCCCTTTATAAAAAGTAGTTGAAGTACAAACATGATCAGATTTGATGCAAACACCTAACACAGAGCCTCCAAAACTGAAAAGCTAAAAGTAAAACTCAACAGATCCGTTTTATTCGTCTGCGTCGCCAGCCCAGTCTAAAAAATGTGACAATGTAGTCACTTAATTGTGTTTATTTGAACAAAGATTGATTTTTTTTTTACTATTGTCCAGATAAACATTCAAAGCGCTTTATTTCAGTGGGACATGGATTGTGTGTACAGCACGTTCTGTGCGTTTAACAGAAGGGGCGAGGGAATCAAAGACAGGCAAGCGCTGATTAGTAATGACACAGAAAGGAAGTGAACTAACAGAAGTTAACACATTAACTGGATTTACCTAAACAAAACAGCAAATTACTTGAACCACTGACTTAGAAAAATGCTAAACTAAGTTAAAGAACCAAGCATGATCCAACCAAATCTAGAACATAGAAAAAACAATCCACAAAATTCCAAAGCTCGTGACAGGTTATGCACTGAAACTGCTTGGTTAGGGTTTACAAACGTGTTCAAACAAGATTCCACATGCACTTGTTCATACAGTCGCTAGAAATCGCATGTTTTTGAAAGGCAGTTATAGCTCACATTGCCTGTTTGAGAAAACCATCCATGATGTTGTTTTTGGTAGGACCCCAAGACTTCTCTTGAGCAGTTGAAACATATGATACCGAAACCCTTGGGGTTACCACACTACCCTTTGCAATGGAAAAGGATTCATTTATGTTTTAGTGGGTATGGACGTGTTTTGATAATCCACATATATGCTAATTTGGTTTATGGAGTTTATAGAAATAAATGTAAATTAAAGAGTAAAGACAGCACTCAGAATAAACCACAGAAAATCAAGACTAGTACTTGGCTGGGTAGTAAGTTTACGGTTAGCTCTGCCTTTGCCAGCTGCCTCCACACCATTCAGCTTCAGGATCCAGTTATATGAAGATTGAATTTCGCTGTGAAAGCCTCCCGGCCCCCTTAGGTTCTACAGGTTGAGTATTTTCAGCTGTCAAATGTTCTGTTGTCAGCTAAACTTATAGGAAAAAGTGGGCATAGACTTGGTGAAAAATTCAAGCATTTGTTCTGCTTAAATGCAGAAACAGAAACTAATTTATCACAACATTATTTAGACCGTACTGAAGATGTTAAAATGGTGCTAATCCTGCTTGTCTGTGTCGGACTTTAAACAGCAGGTACAGCCAGCGTCCATCTCCAATTCTATTTGTTATTTTATCAGGTCAGAAGGATTATGAATTATGTGTCTCCCATGTTCAGTGTGCATTTGATTACGGATTACACATGATTACACAGCACATATAGACTTATATACAGCAGTATAATCCACATACACATCATTCTTCTGGCATGTGGTGAAAGTCAGCATGTTTTCGTATGACTGGAAGATTAATAACAACTCTTTAATTACTTTAATAATTTGTGTGTATTCATAAAATCATTGTGTATGCTTGTGAGTGCATGACTGCACAAAAGCTTTAATCCATCTAAAATTAAAACGATATGTTCAGAATGGGTATTTTGGGTTTAAACGTAAGTTTAAATGTGTGTAAACGTGGAAATGACTGATTTTGTGACGATATGAAGCATTGTAGAAAACATACAAGAACGTGCTTGTATGTACCAGTTCATAGTCTCAGCTGGTGTCATCTGGGCAAAGGCTGGGGGGCACAATCCTGTCAAGGGGATTGTCACATATAATAAAGATGTTGTTATTAACGTAGTGTGCCTGTGTGTATGTCTTTAGTGAGTGGTCTATCATCTGCAGGATTAGTGCCTGTGGATTGAGTTTGAGATTAAATTCACCAAGCAGGGGTTCCTACTGTGGAAGGGCAGATTAATGTCGGTGTCTGTCTATGTGAGGTCTTTTGCTGTTATGTGACGTGCTCTGAGAAGAGAGACAACATGAGAAATGAAAATGTGTCCATTGTTAAAGTTTGGGCCAACTCAGTTTAGTCTGCGATTACAGCGGAGCGAGGCGGCAGATTACTCTTAAAGTAGATTTAGAAAATGGTGCTGCAAGAGTGCCGCAACAAAAACAACAAAGTCTCTTTGAATGCCCAGATTCATTTGTATCTGAAGATACTGATACTGGAGGAAAGTGAGAAAATAAAAAGAAACATTGTCCAACCAAACACAGCTGAAAATCAAACACAGTCCTAAGGAAGTTCGTGAAACCGTCACAAACTGATCAACTGAGTTGCATCCTGACTCAGTAGATTCTACAAATTAGTTTTAAGCTTTACTTTTGTCTTCAGCCACTTTAGTTTCTCCAGCTGTTTGGTTCAACAATTAAAACCTTGGTGATTACGGATAGGAAAATGTCATTGTTTGCCTTAAAACCTAACCCTCTTACATCTACTGTTACAAAGGCACAAAAGAAACCTCACTTTACATTACTTTGTTTTGAGTCCTAAAATCAGTGTACAAGCCATCTTGATCAGCAGTATACAGAAAAATGCTATCCTGATATCAACCAACTAATCAAGCTTTTGGAGGTAGATCCAACTAAAGGCTGAAGCCTCAAAGTTACTCACATTGAAAGAAAAGCTCGTCAGCTACAATCAAAAATTGATTCATAGATTGGTATAGAAATTAAACAATTATTTGAACTCATCTTCTCCTTCTATTCAGTTATGTCCATCCTCCTCGGTTACACACTGAAACATAACAAAGCTGTTCTTCAGTTTTGACCTTTAAATACACTGTCAAGTCTTTGTTGAGACAAACAAAGTCTGAAATTGCCTTTGGGCTCCTTTTCAGAATCGTATAGTCAATGCTTTCTGACATTTAGAGGGGGGAAGGGTATGTGTCCGGTGGTGCTCAAGTGAATATCCATGCATTTTATAGTGTGTATGAGAATCCCACCCAAAGACAGAGTGCACAGGTGGGGTAAATCATGTTAATCCCTTGTTATAGCCAGCGTCCGTGTATATTCTGTTTAACATTTGCATGCAGTGTGAGACTGTAAATTAACTACATTATTACTGATATCTAGCTTTTGTTTACTCTTTGTATCTTTAGTGATGTTTTATTATGATTTTCAGGAAGGCCAGGATTGATTTTCACTGTCTAATTTCCATATTTCCATCCATATTCCATGTTTCCATATAAAAAGCATTTAACTTTTTCTTCTTTTTTTTTTAAATCAAGTACTTTGTGCATGAGTTGCAATGTTTGGCTACTCTTTGAAACACAATGAAAGAACTGTCAGTCCAATGGCAGAATCAATACACATCTAAACTACTGATCCCAACTAATGGAGGGCAAAGTGGCTGAAAGTATTGACAGCATGCATACACTACCAATGAATCAATATCCTCTACGGCAAACATGGATATACTTCAAAATAATAATTAGGGATGGACAAAACAACATATCTTCACGAGCAAAGCAGTCAAAATATTTGGCACTGGAAGGTTTTTGTGCTAATGACCTATTGGAAAATTGAACAGGTCCCCTGAAAAGTCAATTCAGTGTAAAACACTGCAGAAGAAACCCTGTAAAGATGAACACTGGTATACGCTGAAGCACACAAACTGACTAGCAAATGTATTTTCATAACATCCTGAAAGAGGTACACCCCTTCCTGCTTTTTGTCTTGCTTTGTGAGCTCACTGATAGCCTGCTGCCCCATTTCCTTGTGTGCTTCAATCAAAATGTTTGTGGACCTCAACTTGTACATCAGCCATGATTGGACGTCTGCCCACAAAAAGCCACTTCAATCAGCAATCAACAGCACCACCAGAGCTGTTGTGGAGGTTTCAGGACAGCGGGTTGTTGACAGCAGCTTAAAGTGTTAGCCATTAATTCTCTTGCTTATTTGTGATTATATCTTATGGTGATTGCACACAGTTTTTGTGTGGCGATCAAGTCATATAAAGTAGGACACAAAAAGTGTCTAAGCCTGAGAACCTTAGATGGAATATAACCCAAAAAGAGCACCTTATCCTAGAGATGTAATAGTCATGGTTGAGAAAATGAAAATATATTGCTGTAGCAATAGTAAATATTGGTTTCTACTTTGATGTTCTTGGAAAGAGTCCTTGACTTTCCCAGGCTGTCCTACTTAGTCTTGGAAGGTTGAAAGATCAGGATGTGCTCTGGGGCAGTGCAACAATAAGGCACAGGGCAGTGTTCAAGGTTCGTTTGAGCCGGTTAAGATTTCATGTCTCAGTCATAGCCTTTCCCATTAAATTATATATATTTACAGTTGATTTGTAAAGGAAATGAATTTGGCTGAATATTTAATGGGGTCTGAATTACATTCTCTCTAAACTCTATTGTTTTTAACTCTAAATGTTGTTAATCAGTCGTAAAAATGTTCATACTGGATGTATCTGTAAATCTGTTCATTGACAAATATTGAAAAAGGGAGGAGGATGTTTGAGCTTGTCTTAAAATGATTAATATTCAGACTGAGCATTACCATAAGACATGAAGAAAACTGCTTACATAGATTGTAAAAGTGTGCAGCAGGGGATGATGAAACAGTTTAAACATATTGTGAAGATGCAATCAATTTTTGTAGTAGTTGGAGCTTTCTTATTGTTGTACACAGACTTTAGGTCCTGCTTCTTGCTATCGATTTACGTACGTTTCAGTCATGGTAGAAAAGACTTGTGTCGTGAGCTATCCACAATAGATAACACGCCTGCCCATTGGCCCAATCATGGAAACCATGTTTCTGATATGAAGGATGTGGATGATTTGGATATTAGCTACAAACTGTAGAGGGTTCCAGTAAGTTTTCCAGCATCTATAAAAAAAGGGTGAAACAAGGCTCTGGACATTTTTATTCTGCTGTGAGGTAAAGCATGAATCATTTCCACAATTGGAACATATGTCTTTGTTGCAAAACTGTGTAGAAGTAAAAGTACTTCCATCATTCATGAGACAAAGATATCTGGAGCTATGAGTGGAGGTTCGGCATCTAGGCTGCATATCCTTTCCTTTTTCTTTCTAACCGATAAACACCGTTAAACTTTCCGAGTTGTGCGTGTGGTGCGCCGCATTGCATCAATTTTTTTACTTTGCTTTAGTTTGTGGTCTGACAAAATGCCAGTGTCTCACAATACAGTGTCACAAACTAACATATTCAACCATTTTGATTTGTTAACTTGTTAGCAGAGTGCCTTTAAACCCTAAAGAACACCTTTGTGTTCAGTCAAGGTGTTGGGGATCCCCCATGCTGCATGTTTAGATATTTCTCTGGTCCAATGCACCGGATTCAAAATTTGATGAACTCAAAAGCTCCTAATCAAGCTCTCAGGATGACCTATGGCATTGAACACATCTACTTTAAGCTTTAAGAACATTTGACACACAAAAAAAAAAACACACAGTCCTCTGTCTAGACAGTCACGGGATCACACCAAAATGCAGTGACCCCTATAACCAGTCAACTGAGAAACCCTGATGCCTTAAAGCCACATTGTCTAAAAACAAGGGGACTGAAACAGAATTAATACACGTTCAAAACAGCTCTCAGACCTGTATATCCCCTTCTGTAATCCTCTTCCTCCATTCACCCCCCAAAAAACACTTCCCAATTCATCAGCTTAAGTTATTTACGTGGGGCTCTTTATTTAAGTTCACTGTTCAGAATTCATTCCCTTTTCAGTAAAATGACTGCAGTACTTGTAAGACTAAGAAATAAATCTGCCTCATTTCATTTATCTTCTATTGAGTCTATTAAAGTGCGGCCAATATTCTTAAAGAAATTTCAACAAGAAATTCAGCCACACTTTTTTTATTGTTTTGCACAAATCATCTAGATCTAAGTCATGCTGATAATACCCTTTTCATCTGATGAATCTAAACATGAAAAACCTAATCCATCTCAACCCTTAGCCTTCTGTTGAGATTTTTAATGATATCGTGTTAACCCCCTCAGAGTCCAAATTGTATTTGCTATTGGCTCAGGTTGGATCAATGGGGTTGAATTAATTCTCACGGGGAGCGGTCGATATCTGTAACTGATTCTACTTTAGATGTAAATTATACCATGCAAAGAACATTATTCAAGTCAAGGTCATATGAGAATGAGGGGCTGGTGGATATGGAAACAGGCGCTGGTGGTCCAACATCCGAATAAGCATTTCAAGTGTAACATGAAAACAAACAAACAAATATCAAAATTTGACCTTTAGCCCATCCTGCAACAGTCATGTCCATGGAGTTTTCCCAATGTTTTTAGTTCTGTGTTTTATCATGTTTTAGGTTATTTCATGTCTTAGTTTTTAAGTTCATGTTTATTTAAGTTTTGCCATTGTTTTTCCCTCCCTTCCCATGTTCAGGTCATTAGTTTCACTCACGTCACCTGCATTCATTGTCTTCAGCTGCACTCATTTAACAATCACCCTGTTCAGTATTTAGTTTCCCCTTTCAGTTTGTGAATTCCTACCCCGATTTCACCATTCCCCTTTCTTGCTACGTCTAAAGCTAAGTGTTTTTCATGTCATGTCTAGTCATTCGTTTTCTTGTCACAGTCATCTTCAGGTTTTGTTTCCACAGTTTAGTTTCATCACCCGGCTCAGCTGCGCCTTGTTTTGACTTTTGTTGTTCTTGAGAATAAACCAAGCTTGCTCTTACCTTTTGAAGTCCGCATCCGTGTCCTGCCAACCCCAAACCTGACAACAACATAGGCTCTAATATGCTGTGGATTTTGTGGTTTTGGCTGTTACAGTACAGAATATCAATATGTATTTATGAATATTAACAAATAGGATCAATAATACAAGAACTGTGTGAAAATGAATTAAAGTAACAAAGCATACTAAATTGCTCAAAGTAATAACAACTATATTATTTTCCACATGTTCAGCATCTTATTTGCTAATCAGCATGGACAAGGCAATACTGTGAAATGCCTTCATTAGTTCACATAAAAATGTTTTGCAGTTTCACAAAGCCTCAAAAAACTTCCCATTTTCAGTTCTCATTGTGATGCAGCCCCCATTTCTGCTCCCGGTGTGATGATTTAGGGGCTTGACATGTAATCATGTCAACACTCAACACTGTTGATTTGGACAAAAATGTGGCATCAAAACCCTGTTTGTCAACAAGGTAAGTTCAAATCCCAACATGCACCATATTTTTCACAGACCTCTTTTATTTTTTACATGGCAATGATAAGGATGAGGCAGAGGCTCGGAAAAAAAAAACAGGCCCGATTTGAATTCCACAACAAAAACTGTATAGAAGATACATTTCATTGCGATGACCTAAAAGCTATGACAAACTAGAACAATAAGGGAAATATGGGGATCCACATAGATGGTTGCTGGCTAACTTCTTGAAGTCTGTGCAGATCAATTATGCAATATTTTTACAGATCTTTTTAATCTAAAAGCAAAAGCTCCCTAAGCTGTGAAAGGAATCCGCTGTTGTACCTGTGGCTAAAAACAAATCTCCAAAAGAACTAAATTACTTTTGGCCTGTGACTTTGACTTCAACTGTGTTGAAGAGTTTTGAGCCTGACTACTAACGTTCAGGGCCTGTTAGACCAATTGCAATTTGCATATTGAACCACAGAAGGGTGGATGAAACAACTGTAGTCTTTTTAATGATTTAAAAAGGAATCTTGAGGGCACAAAAACTCTTTTATTTGGGGAATTCTCCTCAGCTTTTAATACGATCCAACCCCACATCTCAGCAAACAAACTTCTGTCCACCTTTAATCTTAATGCAGGGTTGGTGAAATGGATATTGGGCTTTTTGATATGCAGGCCCCAGGCAGTCAAGACGAATAGCGTCCTGTCTGTAATGGATTATTTTGTGGAGTGGTGTGACAAAACACTTCCTCATGTTAAATGTCAACTAATCAAAAGACATGCCCATTCACCTTCAGAAAACCTCCCATTCAGCTGTCCCAACAATAATTAAAGGCACACCTGTTGAGAGCGAGTACCTGGGTACAGTTCTGGACAAGAACCTTACCTTTGACCTAAACACGCCTGCAATCTGCAAGTTTTCCTTTGCTCCAAGTGCAATTAATTCACTTTATCAGCCAAAACCTTTATGACATTTTGTGTCATGACCTGGAGTTTTGTGTTCTGCTGTTCTGGTATTTTTTAAATCCTAATGTTGTTTACAGTTTAATTATCTATTTTACTGGTGCCATGTTATCCATTTTTGTTTAATGTTTTCAATACGATGTTCATCCTGATCATTATTCTTAGTTTCCCCTGATCCCTCTAGTGTAGTTCTCAACTCCATTTACACACCTGTTTCCCTGTCTATCACTCACAGCTGCAGTAACTCTCTCATTAGTTCCCTCAGTGTAGATATATTCCCCTTGGTCATTTGTGTTTGTAGTTTGGGTCGTGTTCTTAGTTCATGTCAGGTTTTTTTGTTATTTCTTTGATTTTGTTTTCACAGTTGAGTCTTTGGTGTTCTGGATCCACGCTTTCTGTTACTGTTTTTATAGTAAATCACATTTCGTTTCCCCTCTACCTTCTGCCTCAAGTCTGCTTTTGGGTCCTTCTCATCCTCCACTGTTGACACTTTAAGCAGCACGATATAATTTTGTTTATTATTTCTGATATTCCAATGGACTTTGGGTTAGAATTTCTGTTCATAGTTACATGTAACAGAATACGTGGTCATGGTTAGAAATCTCTTTGAACTGGCAACTCATCCAGCGTGTACACTGCCTTTTGCCCGATGGGATCAGGGATACGGTAGTCGTCCACTATTCCGGCACGTCAAGCCGTATCCAACGCATTCAATTCATTTTCAATGAAATCCGGCCGATCGTTGTCGCCGTGCTCGCAAAGCATGCTGGGATTCCGGCACGGCGAGCGGCGGACCTGCGGCACGTCAAAAACTTGGGCTCGGCCGAACTTTATGCAAATTTGCCACGGCAGACGGAGTGCGTTATCCAATGACAGTAGATCATGTGATCTCCTGTGTCGCAGCAGCAGCAGCAGCACAGCAGCTCTCCTCGCTCGCAGATCCGGATCCATGGTGAAATACGAAAAAATGTTCCATTGCTGACGATTTATACACATTCATTTCCCTCCAAAACTCAAATTTTTAGAGGGAGAAACTTCGGTTGGTTAAATCACAAGTTATTTACTTTCCCCCGGAGCCCGTATGTTCTATCTACAACTTCGTATACAAGCCCCTCTGTACACGCCCACTGCAGTAGCAACACGGCGAGACTAGGCATCCAATCCGGCGAGTTAAGTTGACGTGCCGGAATAGTGGACGGCTACCGATAGGCTCTAGCCCCCCTGCGACCTTGAATTGGATTAAGCAGGCATAAAAAATGATAGATGATGGGTTAGGACTCTGTACAATGTCACAGACAACCAAGTTTAATACGAATTGGCCATGGCTCCAACCAGTCCACAAAGCTTTGTGATCAGCACCCTCTACCATCCCTTCCAACTTCCCTCCTTGTAAGTCTTTCTGTCCAACTGAACACAGATGGGGAATGTGGACACCAATCACCTAGGACACCAGTGGGGACCTAGGATACTGATGTGCTAATTAATCAAAACTCAATTAAATAAACAGACCCAAGAAACGTGCCAATTTTTTTAGCCTTCATAGTGAAACTGCAGTGTTTTGTACTGTGAAACCTGATCTGTCATGAGACCAAGTTGATTTTATAAGCTTCTTTTAACCTGTCTGCCTTATTATGCTGTTCTCACATAATGATATCCTTTATCTTTATAAAAGATATCATTATCATAGCTACAGCTGAAGCTCTGAAACATTTGTTGTTTCCCTCGGAGGCCTTGAAGTTGTTGATAGATGATAAAACATCAAGTATTGTAAGAGGTATTTGCCCAAACCACTCAGTAATCGGAATTCCTTGTAAAAGAATATCCACAATGAATAACACCGCTATGACTTTTCTTGCAACGGGAATCTAAGATGCCATCTAGGATAATATGGGTTAACTGTAAAGACCAATAAACGCCAACACAAGGTGAGTCACAGTCTGATTGTATTTCCAATATTTGGATCTCTCTGATGCTTTTCCTCTCTTTGGAATCGAAGAAAAACTATTTTGCCACAAAGGTTTTTAAATACTAAACAATGCTCACCACTTCAACAGCTTACATTCTAGAATGATAGATGCTGGTTATTATGATCTATGTGGTCGCTCTGCTGGATTATCCCTCAGGACAATCACTAATACACAGCATATTGCACTTGGAATCAGCTGTTCTGTTGGACAACAGTGATGCCGGCCAATTCTGATTTCACTGATTTCCCTGATTTTGTGTGTGTGTGTGTGTGTGTGTGTGTGTGTGTGTGTGTGTGTGTGTGTGTGTGTGTGTGTGTGTGTGTGTGTGTGTGTGTGTGGCAGTGCAGCCCTGTTTGACCCTAAGACACGAGTTTAATCCCCAGAGAGGAGCCTCCCGCGTCGTGACACACACCACATACGCGACCACGCAGCTGGCCGATCATAAGACACACTCCCCACAGCGTGGGAACAAACCCCAGACGGGAGAATACTAAGGAGTGTGTGCGTATTAATGTTTGTTTCTGCACAAATATGTGTTTGTGCGAATAAGCATTTGTGTCCCCCAGTGCTTGTTCAGTCAGCTGCATATGTTTGATCATTTATTATTTCTGCCGGTGTGTACTGTGTGTGTTTCAGAGAAGAGCTCAAGAGACAAAAACTAACAGCAATATCACTTCTGGCTCTATGAATCTCTCTTTACCTCCCACAGGGCTAAGAATGGTGGGAGCACAGATAAGAAAACAGGAGTGTCAGACATGAATGGGAAATGTGTTTGATCTTGGTGGGTGATGAGTGTCATGAGAGATGAAGGCAAAAAGGACAACAAGAGAAGGACTGTTGTTGGCATGATGTGAGCGTGAATATCAAGGCTGAAAAGTACAGATCTTATTAAAGGACAAGGATGAAAACACTCTTTCTGTGATTCCTAATTAGTGTAAGGAGCTGGTCTCCTTCAGCAATACAAAACATAAAATACCTTCCATCCATTTTCTATACACACTGAATCCAACCCTGGACAAGTCGTAAGTTCATCACAGAGATTTCTAACCATAACCATGTATTCTGTAACATGTAATGATGAACATAGATTCCACAAGGGCCACAATAAATAAAATAATAATAAGCAAAAAAGTTTGTTTCATGTGGACTATGTACAAGAATCTTTTGTTAATGTGATAACTGAACTGTGTTCCATATTGAATTCTTGCACATGTGAATGAATGAGTGTCAGAGAGAGGAGTTGTACAGCTTGATGGCCACTGGAAGGAGGGCTATCCTGTGGCGTTCAGGTTGTGCAATGGGACCTCCAGTTCAGATTTCTGACCAGAAATACAATCATTATCTCTTATGGATACATTACATTTCTATCAGCATTTTAAGCCCTACCAGTTTTGTGTTATTAACGGGACACTCCTAATCTTTCAGTCTGAAAAGTGTTTCATGTGGAAACAAATTATCAAATAACCCTGCTGTTCCCCTCAGCTATGAAGAGGGTCTGTCCCTTGTTTCTTCTAGGAGCAGTCAAATCAGTCATCAAAACAGAAAGTTACCATTTATCTCTCTGCAAACCATGGAAATCTCAGCCCTTTTGAACTAAAATAATTGTATCACCATTTCTAGATATGTGTCTATCAACTTTTTGGAAACCACTTGTGACGCATTTGGCTTTCTGTGGGAGTAAAATAAAATGAGACTATTTAATTTGTCTTTAAATGACAAATTTCAAGCATGTGGACTGATGAGATGCATTTTTAGTTAGATTCAACAAGGCTATCACTCGCCTAAGAACTGAAGAAGCCTTTCGAATGAGAGGTGAAACGTCTTCAAGATCCCAGAAGAAGTCCAGTTGCCCTCATTCGAGCTCTTATGATTACCATGACCTGGATGACTGATAATCTTCATCAACAACAAGCCTATCGTTTCTCCTACTTCTGCTCGTTTAAAACCAAAGGCCAGAAAAAGAAAAAAAAGACAGAAATAAGAAAAATAAAACCAAAGGCCATAAGTATCTGAGAGATGCATACATAAATTTAAGCATCTCTCAGACTACTTCACCAAATATGAACTTAAGAGGTCCCCCAAACTGGTTTGCGGTTTCTGTGAAAATCTAAACGAGATGAGGTCAATTCATGTGTATGAGATGTTGCAGGCGCTGTCTGTATTGTCCATCTATTATCCATCATGGCTTATCCTTTGAAATGTTGGAGAGGTTGATGGAGCCCAGCTTTCAGAAGGCCGGTGCATCTCCTCTGCCCTTTCAAATGAAAACAAACGTGGCAGCAAGAGAAAATCAGAAAATCAAATCCACAAACAGGATGCACAGACTTATTAAAAAAATGAGAAACAGAATCCCATCAGCAGGAAACACCACAAGCTGTTAAGCACTGCAACGCTGACCTTCAATGCTGAGTTGACATCAACGGGATGCGTTGTTTAACAAACTGTCTAACGTTATCTTACAGATTAATGGATGGTTGGAGTTCAGGGTCATGTTGGCACGAAATGTCTGCACTGCAGGTTCATCTTTTCCTCGTAACATGGTGAGGGAATGGCGCCACTTGGCGAACTATAGAAAACTAAATTACTGAGTAAAGACTTTGTCAGTTGGGTATTGCAAATGATAAATGAATAACAACAATGCTTCAAATAAGCTGCATCAATTAAATAAACAGACGCAGGGAAAGTGCCCATTTTTGTAGCCTTCATAGTGAAACTGCAGTGTTTTGTACTGTGAAACATGATCTGTAGTGAAGTTTTTATTAGCTTCTTTTAACCTGTGTTCCTTAATATGCTGTTCTCACATAATGATATCCTTTATCTTTATAAAAGTCAGCTACAGCGGAAGCTCTGAAACACTTGTTGTTTCCCTTGGAGGCCTTGAAGTTGTTGATAGATGTTAAAACGTATTGTAAAAGATTTTGTTTTTGTTTTTTTGGGGGATGAATAAAGTATTTTTTCTATTTGCCTATTACATTAGTTATTACATATTAATATTTATATCTTACTCTGGAGGCCAGCAATCTTTCAATTATTTACACCATAAGCCTGGAAATACACATAAAGCTCTGTTCTTTCAGTTGAACAATCAGTGTGGTAGAAGTTCAGTTTCAAATGTTGTAGCAATTTGTTTTGGGTCTGTCCTATGTACAGTTTTCCATAAATATCACGCTCAACCAAGAACACCAGATTCTATATGCATGTCAATCCTTTACGGCAAGTTTTATCTTAAATGGTACAGTCCACTTTTCTGGATCTTTATGAATCTTAGGATTTGAAAACTTCTTGGTCTTGGTTCCAAATTTCCTTTAAAGTATTGCATCTGTTTTTTGTTAATGAGTTTCTTTTTATACAATCTATTTTAATCTAATCTATACATTTAGATTGTCCATCCATCCATCCATCCATTATCTTCCGCTGGTCCGGGGATCGGGTCGCGGGGGCAGCAGCTTAAGCAGAGAAACCCAGACGTCCCTGTTCCCGGCCACTTCCTCCAGCTCTTCTGGGGGGACCCCGAGGCGTTCCCAGGCCAGCCGAGAGACATAGTCTCTCCAACGTGTCCTGGGTCTTCCCCGGGGCCTCCTCCCAGTGGGACGGGCCCGGAACACCTCACCGGGGAGGCGTCCAGGAGGCATTCTCACCAGATGCCCGAGCCACCTCATCTGACTCCTCTCGATGCGGAGGAGCAGCGGTTCTACTCCGAGCCCCTCCCGGATGACCGAGCTTCTCACCCTATCTCTAAGGGAGAGCCCAGACACCCTGAGGAGGAAACTCATTTCGGCCGCTTGTATTCACGATCTCATTCTTTCGGTCACTACCCACAGCTCGTGACCATAGGTGAGGGTAGGAGCATAGATTGACCGGTAAATCGAGAGCTTCGCCTTCTGGCTCAGCTCCTTCTTCACCACAACGGGCCGGTGCAGAGCCCGCATCACTGCAGACGCCGCACCGATCCATCTGTCAATCTCCCGCTCCATTCGTCCCTCACTCGTGAACAAGACCCCGAGATACTTGAACTCCTCATTTAGATTGTATACTATTCAAAATTTTGGCGTACTACAGGTACAGTTCGTAAATAAATGTAATCGTCTAATCTTTTGTAGTGAGTTGTATCATTCAACTGGCGATTAACCTCCTTTATGTACCGCTGCACTATCTTTATCCGCAGATATCAGAACTGTCAGAAGAAAAGAATCAGGACCTGTTGCTTTCTTCAGTTTTTCTGATGTGTGAATGCAATGACGTATTTCCCTTCCCTAAACTTTGTCAAAACATCCCACAAAGTTCCAGAGGATGTGAGAAAATGGCATTTTCTCTTTGAGAGGCCACACTGATCCTCCATTCTTTGCTTCCTACTTTAATGTTCTTTCCTCCTCTTGCACTCTCTCTCTCTTCTCTACCTTTTCTCTTCTTCTCCCTTTGTTGTGCTGGGTCTTTCATGTTCAGATCAGAGAAGCCAGCCACTTATCACAGGAGTCTAGAGAGGCTTTCCGATAAAAGCTGGTGTTATATGCCTGATTTAACAAGGCACACACAAAAAGGGCCCTCTATCTCCTCTTCTTCTTCCTCATCCATAGGATACCTCTGTGCTGCTTGTTCCAAACACATTTTCTCCACACTGAAATGATGTCACTTACTCACGGACACTCACTCTTCTTTGAGCACACACACTCTCAGACACATTGGCCTGCCTCAGCTCTTGTTCTGTCACAATGGGATTAGTGGTGTGATTCCTCCACTCCTTTTAAGTGGGCGCACCACCAATCCACTTACGATAGACTCCACTGAATACTGAAAGGAGTGAAGAGGAGGGGAGGATAAAAGAAGAGATGAGTTGAAAAGAAGGGGAAACTAAGGAAGGGTATGGATGTGAGATGAATAGAGCTATGCGAGGAGGATGGAGCGACGGGGAAAATATGGATCAGGCAAAAATAGGGAGAAGAGAAATAAAAAGGCACCTATGGTTCAGCCTAAATTGGGTGAACACTTTCAATATGAATAAGTGTAAATACACTGCGAGAAGACTGAATGTGAAGAAAGTCAAGAAAAATAGGATAAAAGAAAACTGACAGCACACTTATTGGCAGAGGTGACCACACAACTCAAACAGTACATGTACAAGTGAACTTGTTGCCAGGGTGACAGAGGCAGTAGAGGCCCCACCTTCCCCTGCCGTGTTTCACACAGTGATGTCATCGGTTGCCGCCGGCGCCGGATGGGCCCTTAGCCAACAGTACAATGGCATTGGAGGGTGCAGGCTGCCCTTGCCTGTATTTTTTTTGAAGATTTCTATTACTCTCTCACATTTTTCCCTGTCATCAGGTGCTCTCACGCCTGCCCTCTCATTTTCTGCCTCACTCTCTTTTTAACTTATTCAATTCAGTCAGCGGGCAGCCAAAGAAGTTGAAGCTTTGGCTTTTTCATTACTGATGAGAAATGAAGCTGATTAGACTGGCTGGGAGAATAAGTCCTGGCAGGAGGGGCTACAGCAATTGTTAAAAGAGGAGGGCAAGAGATAAAAGATTCTTTAGTTACCTCAGTGTGGAGCATTTTTCATCTTGATAATCATATGCTGGCAGCTTTATGAGGATGTATGCTAAAGAGAAAAATAAACCAGAATGCTGAATACATAATCTCAAGCTTTAGACAAATTTCAAATCACTAATTGCCTAACGTGAAACGTTATGGAACCACGTAATTTCACAAAAGCCCTTTTTACACCGGTCAAAAAAAGCAAACAAGAAACCTGCTAATATCCGCTAACATCTGCCTCTGGAATGCAGTGAAAGTGTTTAATCAGCATTGAGTCCCACGTCAAATTACTCAGAAGCAGACTCTGGTTTTAATCAGCTCTAATTTGGCTCAGTGTCAATGAGAACACAACAACCAAGAGTACACGGCAATTTCCACTGAGAATGCTGCAGTCGGAGCAACAAAAATCAGCACAGCTCACTTTTTCTTCACAGAAACACACGTCTACGGATTTTATTGTTTCACCTGGAGGCTCTGAAAACTGACAGCAACAGCTCATGAAGACAGAGACAAGATTAATCAATTATTTTTCTTTTCTTTTTTAAACCAGGAAGCAGTAGCCTTCAGATCACCAATAATAAACCAGCCACTGCATGCGATTGGAGCGACAATCCGATTGCCTCTATGACAACTAGCAATCTGGCCTTTCTTACTTTCAGGTTGTGTAGTTAATCAGAACAAAGCTTGATCAAAGTGCAAATAGTGGTATTCTGTCATAGTACACAATAAGAAAACAGAGATAGAGGACCCAAATGCTGGATTCCAGGGATGAAGGCCAGGAATGGTAGTGTAGATTACTAAGGCTTTAATAGAGGTGGTCATTTAACAGTACAAAACATTACATGAAATAGAGACTAAAGAACCAAAGCACAAAAATTCAAATTTTTGGAAAACACATGCATAACAATGGCAAATGTCCCTCCTTCAGCCCAATGTGAAATATAGGTGACCTTTGTAGTGGTAATTAAGCTATTTTTTTTTTTTGCGAACTGTTCGATAAAGTCGATAACTCAGTAAGACGAGTCTGAGTTGGTTCTCATCACTCCACAAATGAATTTCTTCCTCTGGCCATTTTTTTCTCCTAAAATTTCCCCTTTCCTGGTCAATATAATGCATAGCAGGCTTACAAGGCTTTTGGTCTGTCTTATAGGTGTGCGTTTACATTTTCTATCTCCACAAATGCAAGACTCCTCCTCCACCTCAATACTTCAGTCTTGTTTCTTATATACCTTAATGGAATCAGAAAGAGAGCAAAGTGGTGTATTTCATAAGTACAGAGTTTCTTTGACGGCCAAACTGCTGACCGCCTCGTGTTATCTTCTGCCCTCCTTGCTCTGCAGGGATGAATGACCTTTTCCAGTTGCATTTATGACTGCACAGTTACACTCTCTTTTGTCAGAAAAAAAGCACCTCACGTAGGGAGACATTTCCCTTTAATGTGAAAACACTGCTTAATGACCTAAATGAAAGATCGAGATGTTTCTGCTGTTTGTACTGCAATAAAAGAAGAGCTATTTTGTTGTTGATAGCACCAGAAAGGTTGTTGTGCTTCTTATATTAGATGCAACCAAATAAAACCTGATTATTATGGAAATGAACAGATATGGAAACCTCATTACTTAAAGCACCTCTTTATTCAATATCATCCTTGGAGATTCGCCTGCACGTTCAAATGCTCCTGCCTCTCCATTATCCTGTTTTCCTCTAATATGTTTTTGGCTTAACCTTGTTTTAACCATATTTTCTGAGTTTCTGCTTGGTGTAATCTCATTTCACTGTGATGAGTTTCTCCTCTGAGCCATTATCTTGTGTCTGCTGTACTCACAAGGGAGAAGAACATTGAGAGTGTTTTTCTTTCTTGGCCCAAAGCAGCAGGATACAAGGACTCCTAATAGCTGATAAGAACGTGCTGCAGACACACATAGATTTGAATAGAGAAGAAGCCACCCTTTTAGGGCGACTGTCCATTACACAACCTGGTGTGTGTGTGAATGACAGTGACTGTGTACTAGGTCAGTGAATGGAGCCACCAGGGCGAAACCGATTGCTAATTATTGCGTTGGTTGTTGCCAGCATGTGAAGAGAGGCTAAGGTAACAGGTGTAGCAGAGCTGTCAAAGTTTCTGACACAAAAACGCACAAAGCCAAAACACACTTTCTTTCTGTCTAATGCTACATGCAAACCTATGATTTTTCCATCCAGCCATCCATCCGTTTTCTATACCCGCTTCACCCAATTTAAGGGGGGCTGGAGCCTATCCCAGCTGTCACCGGGCGAGAGGCGGGGTGCATCCTGGACAGATCGCCAGTCCATCATAGGGCCACTCAGAGACAAACGAGACACACAACCATGCATGCTCACACTCACTCCTGGAGACAATTTTAGAGCCACCAATTAACCTGACATTCATGTTTTTGGACAGTGGGAGAAAGCTGGAGTACCCGGAGAGAACCCACATATACACGGGGAGAACATGCAAACTCCATACAGAAAGTGTGAAAACTAAACTGAAATAAACTAAATGAAAAACGAAAATTTTCCCATCTCACTTGTTCATTTCCATCTGTTAAAGTGAGAATAACAAAAAACTTTAAATTTACAAATAAACATTTCTGTCATTAAAAAAAAAATTAATAAATCAGTGACCAACATAGCTACGCTTCTGTCAGTTTCTTGATCTGTTCACCTTTTTGTGCAGCAGCACCCACAGCCTCCCAGACACTGTTCAGAGAGGTGTGTTGTTTTAAGAAGGGCCCACGAGTTCTTAGTAGAGTTTAGGTCAGGTGAGGAAAAGGGTCACGTCATTATTCTTTCATCTTTAAGGCCTTTACTGGGTAAAGCCATGCGGTGGAGTACGTTGTGCAATGGAGCATTGTTCTGCATAAAAATGATGGTCTTCTTGTGAAGGATGCAGGTTTTTTTCATGTACCACTGCTTGGAGAAAGTGTCTTCTAAAAGCTGGCTGTAGGTTTGGGAGTTGATTTTGAGTCCATCTTCAATATATATGTTTGATGTGTGTGTGTGTGTATGCTCCTTAATCAAAAATCTTCGCCATGAAAGTCTCTACTGCACAGTAAGGATAAAAACATTTTTTATATAACTCTGCAGGCACACCTTTCAGTACATTTTCCTGACCATTGTTGAGAGAGTTGCATATTGACTCCATTTGGCAGCTGCTGGTAATCCTTCCTTGTTGCTAAGCAAGACAGCAAGCAGGTACGCCCAAAGGAAACCCATCTTCCTGTTTGAAAGCAAAACAAAAGTTGTGGTGAAGCTCAGTTAAGTCTCTTTGCTTACTCCCCTAAAACCTATTTGATGTGGGAAATTTCAAACTTACAGCACCTAAAGTTTAGTCAAAAAGTAGAAAAAACAACCCTTTGGAATCTGAAGGTACTGCTACAAAAGAGCCAATTTCTGGGTTTTGTTTTTAGTCTTGAGAACCCACTGAGAAGGTTAAAAGGAAACATTTTGAGGTTAAATTTTAGTGCAGGGTATCCTCAATTATCAGATGTTACAGATCAAACCTCAGATACCGGTTGTTTATTTTTCCTAAGACAATAATTGGGATAACTAAGAAATACAGCTCCAGATTTGAATGGACTGTTTACATTTGGACAAAAAACTAGAACTTTGTAGACAAGTAAAGGTTTGGCAGAAAAAAAAAGAAAGAAAAGAAATACTGCTCAAAGAGCATAGTGATGCTTCAAAGGTATCAGCTTCTAAATTAAGAGATTGCTCTAAGGCCAAAAAATAATCTCATGGGTAATATGTTCATGCAGGCATTAATGATGAATAATAGAGTAACAAAAAAAATAACGAAAAAAAATATGCAACCTCTAGTAATTGTGAGAACAAATGCATGCAAATTCTTTAAATGCCATCCATCAAAGTGATGGTAGGGTAACTGAAGTATAGATTTTAGTTCTGATCGTGAGGAGTTGATGTTGTGCAGCCTAAACCAACTAATGTCATTTCCTAAACTTAACCAGGATGTGTCGTCATGTTAATAACTGGCTGGAACTCAGAAATTAAAAAAAAAACTCTTGTCACATGGTTGAAGGTACTGTGCACAATCATGCCATCCTTCTGGAACTTTTTGGCTTGTTAAAGAAAACGCTCGAGTGGTCTGTATTCAAGATTTTGAATAAACAACCCATTTATTGTTTAGAAAAAAATAATGATAAAAAAAATACAATTACAGTCTTTAAAGTACTATGCTCAGTCCATTGGGTTTTACTTTTTCAGCCCAATTGGTCTGGTTTGACCAAAAATGGCCACAGTTATCAGTTATGAAGCCATTTTAGATTCAAATGTATACCACTAATGGCCACAAGGTGTGAGCTCCAAAATATCTCTGGCTCCAATAGTCTCAGATCCAAAAAGCTTTAGACTTCTTTCATGAAACAGTAAATCAAGAGATTTTTCCTAAAAAAATAAAAATAAAAAAAAGTGTTATTGGCCAGAGTCTTTTCTTGCTATCAGTTTTCAATTTTTTAATTATTCCATAAATAAAGAGGTATCCTGCCTCAAAGATGCTTAATTTTGTTTAATCTAGTTTCAAGTATTATTCCCCAAATATGATCAATCCTGGCTTAAGAAAAACAAAATAAGGGTTTGACCAGTAGCTCGTGGTGGCTAATGCTTAAGTTAAAGTTAGCAGACAAAGAATCATTCAGATTTTGCTGACAGAAACACTTGAGTGAATCCTTTCAAATCAGCTCACCGTGCCCTACAAAGAAAGTTTGTTTTATCAGTCACGCAACACTGTTCAGCATCAGATGCACACATTTGAAGTGCAAATTTCTTATGTTGAGAAATGGTTTAAGAAAATCAAATTGCTAACTCAAGTGGAGGCTTATTATTCAAAAGCAGAGCAATCGCACGGCACACAATGAGAGAAAATTGTATTTTGCGAGATTAAAGTTCCATTAGTTGAGCTTTAATCAGAGTCTTGCCTACTACAGTGAAAGGTATATCAAACCTCATGTTTTGTGCGATCTCTTAAGATTATGGATCTATTGTGAGCGCACTGAAGACAAGACACAAGGGCAAAATTTGAACATGGAAAATACGGTACAAGTTCCTCTTGAATTTTGTACTTATTTAACAAATACTTGCTAATTCTTTGCAGATAAGAAAATCTGACTGATATAATTTAATCAACCAAGTTGAGAAGTTCATATTTAGAATATGCAGCAAACCATGATTATTTCCTTCCCTGATTTGATCAAGTAACAGTTGAGTTGGTGGTTTGTTTGTTTTTAAGTTGTAAACAGACGTCTGAATAAAATTGCACAGAGTCTCTTTTTGGCATCAAACAGTTCTCAGTGTCCTCACACGCGTGTCATATGATTGCTCTACCATCTTCAAGAGGGATGAGCTTCCCGTGAAGCACACAGAGCTCATTGAAAAGGGACAAGAACTCTGTCTCTACTCGACAAATATCAAAGGCTATGCACATGAAAACAACATCAGATGACAGCGGCGACAACACACAACTGCATTGGGATTTGAGCGGCATCTGGGAGGATGGAGTTCGTTGGAAAATAGCTTCACTCATTAGGGAAGGAAGATGATAAATGGCCGTCGGTAAAATATTGACAGAAAAAGAAACGCAGAACAAGATGTTGATTTTGTTGCTTTTTGTCGACGCAATGTTCAGAATATTCTACTTAATTTTGCCATTTGCACATTTCATTTTTACAGTAACAACTGCTGCAGTGACCTGCGAGAAGCGGTCCTGCTGCAGACCTGGGTCACAGGCTGCGGAACGCTGACCTTTAGAGCTCAATTTACCTGATGATGGAGAATATAACTGCTGGCATCCCTTTCTGGTTTTTACTTCACATCACAGAGAAAAGAGGGCAGACAAAGTTCAAAAGTAGCCTTATCCTGTTTATTGGACACACACATTTTCATATTTCTGTAATTATGACACAGAGCGTTATTATAACTCCATTCATGTCTGCAGCTCTGTCCAGTCAAGTGATTTGATCCATTCATTTTTGGTTTCCGTGGTAACAGACCTAATTAACCTCTCAACGCTTGATTAACAGTGAAGACTGTTCTATTTAATGTATCCATTAAGAAGCAGTTCGTCCACTGCTAATTAAAAGGAAAATTAACATAAAAAGTGGAACATTAATTTGAACAGCAAAGGTTAGTGAGATAAACAAGCATTGTGATGATAAACAGTGTAATTCAAATTAGTGACTGCCAAAGGTACTCATGACTGATGCCTCATATTGATCACGTGCGAGTTCTGTTTGAAATGAGATGAAATCATCTTGTTGCAACTAATTTTGACTGCCCTAATCAAAAGAATAGGGGACATTTTCACAAATGGTGTTGAGCATTTGAGTGCCAAAAAAGAAAAAAAAAGCATTTAAAAACGCTCCCGTAGCCTTCCTTTGTCAGTAGGCAATGAATTTAACATCAATCTAACAACAGCTCACTGAACTGCAAAGTTTGGTGGGGTGATATTACATTTCTAGGTAATGTAAACGTATATTTTAGTGTTACTGAACAGATGGAAGCTTTTATCATAGAACAAAGAGTTTTTATTTTTTTAGACTGAGCCCGATTGTACAAAACATTTAATTAAAGCTCGGTTTGCTCAGTCATCAGTCCTCTTGAAAAAGCAGCCTGAAATATGTCAGTTAATCTAAAACCACAAACAGCCACACATGATAATGCTACCAGGCCAGACTGAGACACAAAAGCTTAATTTCTACTCAAATGTATAAATATATATATTTTACCTGCAAAAAAAGGAAAAAAAAAGGAAGATGGGAAAACAAGGTGATGGAATTAAGTCAAACCAGTCAAACCTCGTAAAAAGATAAACAAACTGACTAAATTAACATGGTGAAAAGCCTGGTCACAGAGAACACTGACAATGGAAACTAAGACTTTAACAACTAATATTAGAATGTGTGCCCTTGAAAAAGTTCTGGCAAGAGCCCTGTGTGCATTGGTGGAGTTTTTGCATCATAATCTATTCACCGAACCGTTTCCACTGCACATAGTTTCCTTAAGCTTCTTCCAATGCCGTCTCACTACAGAATGTGTAATAACTATGCTAGATGACACAAACTGTAGCAGATAGTAGAATTATTACACTTTTTGGGCTACAAAGTCAATATTCCTACATCGACCTTTCAAGATTGTAACATATCAAAATTTTGCATTACATCAAATGGTATGCTTGATCACCAATTGTAGAATTAGTACATTTTCAAGGCTCCAAAAAATGTTTTATTCAGTTTTAAATTAATTTTAAAGATTAAATCATTAAATTTACATTTAAACAATAGATTTTAAATGTTAAATCGTTCTCATTTTAAACTAAAGTTTTGTCTTGGTGTTACTTAAATAAATTGTTTGTGTATACTATATGTGTATCAAAATAAAGCCAAAATGCTGATGCTTTGTTGGTTTAATGCTTACTGTGGTCACAAGCTTAAATTTGTGCTCCAGACAAAGACAAATGTATTAAGTGGGAGAGAGGATTGACTGTATTAAATGTAAATAAAAATGAATAATTACAACAGAATGAATAAAATTAATGACAAGATTAATGAACAGAGGATAATAAGAAAAGTGAATCTGGTGCACCGTGGGCAGAGAATTTTGAAAGAAGAAATCAGCAGAATCAGTTATCTGCTAGTCATTACAGCTGGCCCAATGAAAAGAAGGCTGTCAGCTCTGTCTATTTTGAAGCGCCTAACCTAGTTTTTCTTTGTGGATTTAGCCATTTCGAGCCCAAAGCAATTAGGCAAACTCACAAGCCATGTGAGTGAATGCAATGAATTCAATGCTGCATTGAGAAATCTTTTTTTAACTCTCCATTCACTGAATTCTTTTCTTCTGCTTTTTAGTCCATTTCCATTTTCACCTTATGAAGAAACGACAGAGTGATTAACTGCAAAAATCCATCTGCTGACCACCCTCACATTTATACTGTGACACAAAAAAAAACTCAAATTCATCATTCATGTTTCACGTGAGGGGGGCTGAATGTGAAGGCTGCTATTTGGAGAGCCCAATTTCCATGACAACAGGTCTGAGGATTAGGGTGAAAGCCTGTCATGCCAGAAGAATTGTCAGAGCACCTTGTTTCAGAGGAGCACTTAAGAGCCAAGGGAAGGTGCGGAGGATAGGGATTGAAATGGAAGTATTGGGCTGGCTGTGAGGGATCAAGGGACGATGGAAGGAATGGGTAATGATCCTGCTGAAGATGACTCATCCCCATATCTCCAATCACTGTAAGCCACCCTGCTGGGCGTAACACAAATGTAGATTTGTGCACAGCAGCAGCATGGTATATAATTAAAACAAAGTCAGCGAAAAGAAAGGATGAAGAGAAAGAAAAGCTAATAAGTAGAATTGCAAAATTACCTGTAACAAGTTGAGAACCTCAGAAAATCTTTGCCGTTATTGACATTTCTATAATGCAAATGTCACGTTTGGTGGTGTATGTGGAGAAGTTAGGACACAGATGCAGATATTTCCAAAAAAACCCAAACTTGATTTATTTTGAGGAGCAACAAAAAGCACGGCTGAGCCAGATTACAAAAACTAAACTATGAAAAAAAAAAAAAAAAACATGACTATGATTAAACAAAACGGAGGGAGTGATTGGTGGGTGGATGGAGCTGTGGGGAAAAACATAGGTGATGTGAGTGAAGGTGATGGCAGGGCAAAAGAAACATGGCAAAAACTAAACAGGAACTTGAAACTTAACAAAACTAAGAAATGACAGAAACCTAAAACATGACCAGACTGTAAAACATGGAAAAACTAAAAACTAAACAGGACCTAAAAACATAACCAAAACTAACAGACCTGACAGCAATAATTTAAGTTTTCATGTAATGCATCTGTAAGCTTCAAATTTAACATTTTTGATATAAAATATATTGGAATTATTATAGGATATTAAATTTGATATGTATAAGAGCAACATGTGGCTGTGCCAGCAGTTGAGTCATTAAATTAGTTTATTCAGGTGGGTGGTAGATGGTGGAAAAAGATGCTACTCTGCTTCAAAACCTTCAGAACATGGCCATGGAGAATTGTCGGCTGCAAAAATTATTTTAGGAACACATCAGGAGCCTGGAGGAGACTGGTGGTAGGTTAAAGGAACCCCATGTAATTTTAAATTGCATTTTCTTTTGCTTCAAGTTATCTTTGTAGGACAGGAGGAGCAGCTCCCCCAAAATTTCAAATTCCCTTTTCAAAGCACAGCCAGAGAGCAAAGTTGTGTGAGAATGTTGCATGTGGTTTGCTCTGTGGTAGCTTGTCAGTCTCCCTTTTTATTCAACAGGGTTTCTGGTATGCATTATGTTGATTTTTTTTCTTTTATATTTTTTTTATCAATTTGTGAAAATTTGACAGGTTCTTTTAATGTTTTACTGTGGCATTGAACATATTTCTTTCATGCTGTTCAACCTGCCTGCAACTTTAATAGATGGGGAGCTTGTCGTTCACCACAGTCTCCTATTTTTCCACCAGTTTGGTGCAATGGTTGTATGGCTGGCTGCAGCTTCTCTCCAATTAGCTGTTCTTGCTTTTCCTTCTGAAGTTAGCAAGCGTTCATGTTCATCTTAAAACATCTGCTGTTTTTAAGTGGATGCAATTGGAAAACAATTTTTATTCTGCTTCAAAACTGAACTACTCTACATCAGTCTGAGGTAATGACTTCATGCATTTGAAAATCCCCATTTATCTCTGAAAAATTGGCCTCGTTTCCATAAGGAGTGAATTTTATACCAGTGAAGTTTGTCATCTTATTACCCTGAAAACTGCATACTAGAAACAATGGGCCTCATGCAAGAACTGTTCGTACGCACAGATTTGTTCTTAAATTGTCCGTACGAGTGATTTAAGAGAATTTGCGCATTCACCAATCTTTTCGTATTTTACGTTTTCTTTCAGATACGAACAGAATTTACGAGTGATCCAGACCTGTCGTAGGAGTTTCGTAAAATAGTCCGCTGTTATTCAAATCACGTTTGCTTGACTATTGGATTGTATATTTAATTACTTTGAAGAAAACATAAATAAATATACATTATACCCCATAATGGTGCTGACATTATTCTGTTTGACTTAAATTGTGCACTAATTGAAGGTTCTGTATATAACGGGAAGCGTAACCAGCGGCTGTCTTGCTACTTTTGGATGCCTTAGTACGTCAGGCTCTTGGAAGAGATCGTGTGGAGACAGACGAATGGCTGACATCGCGATTAAGATTCCCAAGGACTGTGCTGCTACAAATATGCAGCTTGCTAGAGCCACGACTCCAGAGAAAAACACGCCGGTCAAACCCAATTCCACCACACGTCCAGGTCCTCACCACCCTTGGATTTTTGGCCACTGGAACCTTTCAGAGCGAGATTGGAGACAGATCGGGTGTGTCCCAGTCCTATGTGAGCCGTGCTCCCCTTGGTCATCAAAACTGTCATCAGTTTATCACCCGTGGTACATCAGATTCCCATAAACCGCTGTCCAACAAGTACAAAATTAAGAGGGACTTTCATGCCGTGGGTGGACTACCAATCATAATTGGAGCACGAGACATATATACGCATCAAAACACCCAGAGAGGAAGCACAGCCTTATATGGTATCATTTTGGGCGTGGAGTATGCAAATCTACTATCCTCGTGCACGTGAACTTAGATACGCACAGGTGTGATTCATCATTTACGCAGGTCGTTTACACACTTTTTCCGAAGTTAAGAGCATTTGTTGAATCTGATGTGGCGTGTTCGTACGAGACCTTCTTACGAAAAAATTGAGAGAAATTTAGAATAAAAATACGAAAATGTTCTTGCATGAGGCCCAATGTTATTGTCACAGCTATGTCAGGATGCAGTCCTATGAACCGATCAGATGCCTTGGAAGTGTTATGAATTAGACAGTATGCAAACATATACTATGATTTGACATGAATCTTTAAATTAAGATAAACACTAGAACAAGATCCATGATAACCAGCACCTATGAACCCCTGACCTCTCCCACATGATTCTAGGCCCTGTATATAAATGAATAGACCTCATAAATGGACATTATACTGCCTGGAGGATGTCAGTGTGCTGGTAGAAACACAGGGGGAGAGCAGTGACATCGCTACCATGATGTGTTCAAGTCCTTTGTCTATCCTTTACTTAAAGGCCCGGTCACACATGTCCTCCACGGGCATATCGCGGCCGAATCACGGCCAAAACTGTCTGCCCGTGAAGCAGACGCTGTTGGACGCTTTGAGGTCGCGATTGAGACGCGATACAGCCGTACTTCACCCGTCGTTACACGCGGTAAGAAATTCACACGCGGTTGGCCGCGCGAAAAAGTTTTGGGCTGCCCAAAACTTTAGACCGCGGGTAATCGCGGGCGGTACACGTTGTACACACGCGGTAAAGACGCGGTACAGACGCGGAACGAACGTGCTGGGACGTGCTACGGCCGCGGTTAAGACGTGGTTACACGCGGTAGGATCAGCGGGTAATCGCGGGTGGAGCACGGTCATAACACGTTTGTTCCGCGTCTGTACCGCGTTGTTATCACGTGCATTAGCGTGTGTACCGCGTGTAAGCACGGACAAACGCCTTTCTCCGCGATTTGCCGAGCATTCGTCAGTTGTGCTCCAGACGTCAAGGGGTGAACATGGATCCCCGTCACAGTAATGACCTCGTCTTGCTGCTCCAGCAGCATCAGAACCAAGTGTTACAGATCCATCAGCTCCTCATTGACCGAAGAAGACGAAGGAGGAGGAGGATGGTGGTCCGGAACATCTGGGTGCGCGACTGGATTGGCAGGAGACCTGAGCTGGGGCTGTACGATCGTCTCATGGTGGAGCTCCGTAATGAAGATCCAAGGGCCTTCCATAATTTATGATTTCTACAGCCCGGTTCGGCTGCTTTATTATACCCGTGGTAGGCCGCGGTACCGCCGCGCTTCACCCGCGATAAGGACGCGGAACAGTCGCCGGCGTCTGTTCCGCGGGCATACCACAGGTAAATCGCGGGTAAGCCAATTTTGCACATTTTCCACAGCGTCTGCTTCACGGGCAGAAATTTTTGGCCGTGATTCGGCCGCGATATGCCCGTGGAGGGATGTGTGACCGGGCCTTAATATATACAAATGATAGCAAAAAGAAAATGTATTCAGAATAACTGAACATGAGCTACATACAATTTTTATTAGCTGCCTTAACCCACCCCAGGACATGTTAATAAACCAAAAGCCTGGAACTGATCAATATACCCATCAATTTACTGATTTCATGTTATTATCTGCAACTGGTCAGCAGGTTGCAGAAGGACCCTTGAAAAGGAAATGGAAACAATCTTCTGTCTTTAAAGGGATAATCCGGAGTAAAATGCACTTTAGATCAATTTACGGGATGTTGGGAGTACATACGTTGAGTTGACATCAAAATCATGTCATTCGGATGTGTTTTGAGAATTTCGATTTGACCGTTTTTAGCCAAAAGTCATTAGCCTGGAAGTGATGAGGGCATATCGTATCGCCGCTACAAAACGCTATTTTTATACCTCTTCTACAGCTCCAAACAACATAACACTAAAGTGGTAGTGAGTAGAGGGTCCCTAAAGCCAAACCGAAGTGTCCCGAGGTCTTCATGTGGTCGGATATAGAGTCCAGAATGAATTTAATCAAGCCAGTACCTTTCCGGAAATGTTGCTGCTGCACCTGCCGCTGAAGACCGTGGTGAAGTTGGTTTGATATTGGATATTCAACAGATATTCACAATAAGGAAATAAGGTGTCTTTTTTTTCCAATACCTCCCAAGCCTTGTGACCTAGTGAGTGTAGTACCAACCACACACACCTTTTTGTACACCAATTGAATGCACACTCTATTTTATATTCATTTCTGTCGGTGACTTGTTCATGCCTTAAAGGGATAATCCGGAGTAAAAAAAAAAACGGGCTCAATCTTTAGTCTCTGATGCACCGTGTTCTTTTTCTGAATGTGGAACAGAGAGTTAAGAGCAACAACAGGGGGAATTGTTGGACAGTAACAAGTCACATCGGCTGATCCGATGAGACCATGCAATGCTGTTGCTCTTACTGTACAGAGCCATACTGTCTATACTGTCCGGGGGGGATGTTTCCTAACATCTCACTATCACACATGTGGCAATATGGAACACAAAGAAGACCTGTGTACATTGTTTCCTACATCCACTACTAATGAATCCGACATTGATTGTGACCATTTGTTCGCATGAAAAAAATCTGAGGTGAAATCGAGCCTTTGAACGTATTTTCTTTAAAAAAAAAAAACGGGTGTTTTCACTGGATAGGATGCTTTGTGACGAGCCAGGGCTGACCTCAGTAACTCAGGATGTGATCTAAAAAAGACTCCATCAATCGCAGATATCATAGAGCACGAGATAGGGCAGATGTTCGACGCAATGCTGGTGGGACTTTACAAAAAAATGACAAGTTATATCTTCAGCATGCAAATAATAGATTTTTTAAATTTTCCGACGAGAAAATTTTTGCTTCAATTTCAGTTACTTTCCACTTGTTATTTACCCAAAAGTCAACGCATTCCAGGGTCAAGTTGTTATATGTACCACTGGGCTGTTAGAGGAATCATATCAGACCAAGGTGATTATGAAATTACACCAGCTGTCAGCTTAAAAGCTATCCAATTCCCTTTTTAGTGATGAAACAAGTCCCGAGGATATAATTCACATATTAATGCCGCTCTGAGAAAGATGGAGGATGACCTGACCAGAATGACGTCATGCAGCTCACACCATAAGCCTGGGAGATATTTATGTTCCATCAAAGTTGGATCATCCGTGTTCGAGTTTATCTCCAGAGACCCGTGTTCCTGCTGTACATTATAAACACTGACTTATTGATGAAGCTGCAGTCACAGGACTATCAGGAGCCTCCTTTGTTTGGTAGTCCATCTGTTCCTTTTGCAATTTTTTTTCCCCAAAGCTGTGACTAAAGCCATTCAAATGAGGCCAGAGATGCGATGAATTCCCAGCTCAGCAAAGATGACACTGGCGGCAAACCTTCAGATGAGGCCGTGGTATGGAATAGAAGGTAACAATCCTCTTGTTGCTGTCATATATTGGAAAATAGTAGAATCACCCTTTTCATGCATATCTATTGCGAAAGAAAAAAAAAAGCTTCCAGGCTGTTGTTTGTCCATTATCTCATTAAAGGGGGGAGAGTCTCCAGATTTTAAAGAGCAAATTAGATTGGTGATTGACATGTAATGGATAATTACATTTGGCAGTACTTGAAGGGATCCGGTTACATGCTGAATAAGCAGGTGGAGAACTGGACAATTAACTCCAGTTAATTAGGGTGGATTAGGGTTAGGGCAGCAGTTCCTGACCTACAAAATCTGGCATTAGTGCTCACTGACCTCAGTCATTTCTTCAGTAAAGTTCAAGGAAATATGTTGACACTTGTAGCCAACGGAGTAGTAGTTTCACTCAAAAAGATAGAAGTATGAGGAGACTAGGTCTAGTGATAACATAAAGTCTTGTTAATAATAGTTAATTCGGTTTACATCTGAGCTGATTTAGATCTACACTGACAGAACACCACCTCCTTCCACTGATATCGTTAAATTAAAAAAAAAAAAAAAAAAAAAAGAGGTTATGTAAAGCATGTCCATCAAGTTAAGAGCAGTAAATTTGTCAGCTGACCACCACTTCAATTCTGCTTTCCACTACAATCTGTGGTAGCAGTAAAACACAGAGCAAAGCCGCAGTAAACAGGCTAAGCTTTGTGCTCCACAAACATGTACAAAAAGCATTCCAGTGAACTCATCTTCCCACCCAGATTAGTGCAGACGCTCAAAGAATTAATGCTTTGCATTCTCTAAGCAGAAAATGCACACACACACACACTTTCTAGAACTGCGGTTCCCATAATACTTATTATTACATCACGACCCAAACACATCCGATGTAACACCAGGATTTGATTGGGTTAGAAATGGGTCTCATGCGAATAAAAGAACAGCATCATTTGTCCTTATTTGTTCCACTAAATTAAAGCCAATGACAAATAAAATTAAGAAACAGATTGAATGACTTTAAAAGTTTGTTGAGATTGTCTTCAGAGCTGCTGCTAGAGATGACATTTAATTCATAACTTTATAAAGCTGCATTTTACAGCAGAATTGAAAAAAACAGGATTAAGTCATTTACACTTTTTCCTGAGAATAAATGCCCTCAGTGCTTTAGCTCAGTCATTTTCTCTGTATTTGTTCTCTGCCATCAGTGTTCCTGCTCTATGATGCAATTCAGAACTGGGATTACTTCCTTCTCCTCTCTTTGCATTTCGGATTGGAATCTTGTTTCAACATAACTAAAATGTTAAGCAAACGTCTCTGGTAGTTCATTAGACGAGCTGTACTAATGATGTAAACGTTGTTTAAAGTAAATGTAAAATAAATGTTGTTTATTAGTTTGTTTTTTCTCTCTCTCTGTATGCAAAAATGTATTTCACAATTGAAAAATGAAAATATAGTTTGGCATTATCAAAGGAAAACTATCATTTACCTTCTTGTCAAGATACAGATAAGAGAATTTGTGCCCCTTTTGTTTTTATGATACATACAGTGCTATGGGCAGCTTCTTTGCACAAGGACTGGAAAGGAATAGACTTCAAATTTGGTTTCTCGTAAGTTTATTATTATTGAAACTAATACTGAGTTGGACTGAGGAAACAATTCCCTAAATAACGGCAGGAAGAGGAATTAAAACCACATGAGATATGACACAGTTTTGTCGAAAATTCATCAAAAAAGTTGTCGACTTCTTCCTGATCTATTTTGGTTAAAACTAGCAGGATATACAGAAGGGATTTTCTAATTTCATAGCCCTCTTTCCCTGGAACAATAACGTAAACATTTCAAGGCAGAAGCAAACTTAACACAACAGACTTAATATTAATGTATTTTTTAATTACTACAAAAGAATCAGAATTAAGATTTGAAGAGTCTCAATAGAGTGAAAAGATCAACTAGAGCAGAAAATAAGCAATAAAGTTGTTGGTAAATGGGTTATGGGTAAAGGTTTCACCAAAATAATTTTTTTTAAAAACATGCCAGATTAGTCCACTCTTGTAAAGCTCCTTTTTAACAAGAAGTGTGTTTGTTGCAACTATTTTAAGAATGCATCACATTCATATGTATGTGTTCATATATACTGTGTTTAAGAATGATTAAACGTCATTCATATCAAAGCATCTAATGAATGCTCCATGTCTGTGTCAGTAAAGATCTGCATGGTGGAATCACATGCACAATATATAAAAGATAAAATAGAGCACAGACAGACAGGTAGAGACCAGAGGGGGGAGGGTGAATGAAAAGAAAAACTCATGGGGAGCAGGTGTGTGGTGACGAGATGAGGATTTTAAAGGAGAAAAATAAATGGAAGAAATCAAGCGAAGGGCACATGAGGGAGAATTGCCAAAGCCTTTCAGAAGCCGTCGTCACAAACATGAAGGATGTACTCACACATTCACAGTGCACTTTCAAATCAGCACCACCACCGGGTGAAAATTTAACAGAAATTGATTTCGCAAGGTGCAGAAAGTTGGCAGAAGTTACTTTTTCTGTCACAGAAAAACATATACAACCCAACTTATCTCCCAAAACAGATGTGCACATTACACATTTCTTCACGACAATTTTATACACTCACACATAGCAGCATGTGGCATAGATTGTGTGTTCATGCAGTCTAGGTATTTGTTGGTACTACCACCACACGGATTTGGCCCTTGTGGGACGAATAAACATCTTATCTTATCTTATCCCACCTAGTGTACGTGTGTGTGAGTGTGTGTGTGTAAGAGAAAGAGAGAGAGAGAGAGAGAGAGAGAGAGAGAGAGAGAGAGAGAGAGAGAGAGAGAGAGAGAGAGAGAGAGAGAGAGAGAGAACACACATTCACCAAAAAAAATGGGATTCAGTTTTCCAGTCCTGGTTGCATTCAATGCTTGATTGTAGTACAGTAGCTTGGAAGGCCTTTCCACATAAACACAAGCCCTGACTATGAGCCCACCAACAAAACAAAGTTCCATATCATTCTTTCAGTCTGTCCCTGCACTTGGGTTCTCATTGATCTTTTTCTCCATACATTTAAAAATGATGAAAGGAAATAAACACACGGAAGCAGCCTGGAACAGATGCAGAGGTTTTTAGATAAAATTTTAAGAATTTAGACATGGGGTATTTTTTATTTTCATTAACATCTGCCTTGCTTTTAATTCTATCAATTTGTTGCCATTTATGTCGTACAAAAAAAGTGAAATAGGGCAGCACACGCTTACTCCAGAATGTACAGTGGCTAATAAATGTTGCTACTTTCACGATAAAGGCTCAAGTTTTGTAAAATATCCCATTTTCTTGGCTTAAAAAAATATTGTCTATCTTTGCCTTTTTAAAATTGGAATATGCCTATATTTAGCATTTTATGAAAATTCCCCACATTAAGAAACACTGAGAAATTAATACATTTTCAAGAATCCAAAAATGTTACATGCCTATATTTTCCTTTGCAAACATGCTTACGTTTTAGACTATGTGAAACTGTCACAAAAAAAAAGGATATTATACAACTTTAACATGTTCGAACAGTGTAGGTAGAAGGGCCCAGTCCCATTAAATAAGAGATTTTTTTTCTAGGCAGCTTTGCTGTATGTTGCAGTTGCTTAGACATACTGTACATGGATTGGCAATCATATTGTTACATCACAGGTTGACGTCATCCAAACACTGCGCTACATAAAACAAAGGGGAAAATGAACCTTAGCATTCTCCCCATTTCTATGCCTTTTTTGTAACATTACTACAGTTTGGACCAACGTGCCTTTTACAGATTTTACAACCACTTACTAAATATTATGTAATTTAAGGCAGCTGATTTTCAAATCTGAGAAGCAAAAACCAGAGCACAGCTGGTTTTAGAAAAAAATTGATAATGAAAATAAATATGAGTCTTGATTTGGCCACGAGACCAGCTTTATAGGAATAATGAATTGTGGGTATTTTTTATTTTGTCATGCGGTGTCTCCTCGAGTGAGGAGACCCAGCCAATATGGCGGCGACGCTGATACGTTCAAGCACGCGATGAGGCGTCTACGTTGGCTGCAAGCACTTGAGACCTTTTTTCATTTACAAGTTAGCTTACTGTCAGCGCCAGCTAACGTTAGCGTGCTAGCTAGGGAGCTTTTAGATTTAAATAAACAGCTAAATATTGTTGTTTTGTTGCTAAAATCCTTTTCTTCCCATTTTCTGAAAAATTACTTTTTTAGTATCACTGCTTTTAGCATTAATATTTTTCATCAGAAACAATTTAAGGAAGAGGCATTTAACCTAGCAAAGGTAAGAGTTAGCTAAAGTTGGCATTAAGGTCGCACACTCAGTTACTGTCAATGACAACTTTGAATAACCTGGTCTGATCTGATTCTAATTGGGTTCACATAATTTAGTGTCAACTTATTCTAATTTGAATTTTGATTTTAGGTATATTGTCATTTAAATCTTAATTTTTTTGCAGTCTCATGGTTTAAAACAAACACATAGCACAAAAAGAGACATGTTTTACTGTAATGTGATGCACAATTCGATTGTATATGATGTTTGTGAGCTATATTGATGCCAGCAAATAGAATTCACTTGAACAGACATCAAACCAATACAGGTGTGCCAAACAGAGGCTGCATTCACTGCTGGATTGAATCTGATTGCGTTTACCAATCTATGTTCAGAGAAAAGTCAAAGAGATGATGCAAGGGCAAGGTGTGGAGGTGAAAGATGTTTGATCTGGCTGGTGAGGCGAGACTCGGGGCAGCTGAATCACACATTCTCGGATCTCAGCCTTTGACTCAGAATGATAAGTTCTGACAATGGTTTGCTGTCCAGATAATCGCTGCCTAAGCTTTCGAGTTTCTTCAACAGGATGTGGTCTTACATCTACCTCTGTTTTTATGTGTCACGATGACACATATCTGAAATTGTATTCATCACTCAAATTCACAAGAACATCTGTCAACTAAATTATCCTCTGAGAGTTTTGGAGTCAGTGTGGCAACAGAGTTTGTCAGAGTTTATGTAGTGTAAAATGTCAAAGGCAAGATGAACGATGATTTCCCCAGATTTATTCAAATTACAGCAACAAAAAGATCCAAAATGAGCAAAACCTCATATCAAATAACCAGTTTATTTTGTGATTAAACCTTTTTGTTGTTGTTGTGGACTGACTAATATTACTGACTATTGCGCACTGAATCACATTTCCTCTATGTTTTCAGTCTATTCCTTTGAATTGATCCTCAAAGCAACTTTCAAAAACTTGCTACCAAGACTTGTACAATGGCTTTGTAATTACTGAACAATAATCACTGTGGGCTTCTCTGTTCTTGCTCAGTCAGATATGGAAATACAACAACTAACTGACTAGCTGTGAGTCAGAATATGAAAAAAAAAATCTATATATTACTAAATAGGGGACTTTCCACTGCTAATAAGGTGTCAATCGGACATAAAAAGGTAGTTTCACACAGATACTCTATACATTCCCAAACCACAGGGTTTCAGATGAAGTGATTGACTACGTCATGGGGATTTTCCTCACCAAACCTCTGCCACATGCACTGTGATGCATCACTGACACATAGATTAATCTTTTTTCATGTCATGATCTTTGAGAAACTGCAAAAACATAAAAATAAAAAAAAAGACATGAATTAATTAAAGGAATTTAACTTGAGGTTGATTTCCTGATGATCAGGACTACAAATCATATGTTGCATGCCAAGCTTGATTATGGTTATAGCATCCGGGTTTGTCATGAAAAGTGCTTTTTGTAGTAAATTGCTTTTGTCTTTATGTGTATCAGGGATTCTTTGTGTCATTAGGTTTTAATTTTTAATTGTTTTTAGGTGTCCATGGACAACAGAAAGAGGCCAGTGGGGTCCTGCAGTTCTGGCAGTTTGGTTTTTTGGTCATCTTCATTCCCACGGCAACCGGCCAGGGTCCTGGTTGTGGAGGCATTGCCACCCTGGTGGGCAGAGACTTGTACGGTGCTTTGTGATGCTCTGGAGAACTTCCTATCCCTGGCCTGTAGTCTGGATGGACCCTGTAGGATACCACTACTCAGCCTGTATGCTGTCAGCAGGCAGCAGGAGTGTCTACTGCCATTTGTGGTAAGATAAGTAAAGATAAAAAATGTTCAAAAGCAATAGAAACCACATTATTTATTTTCTATTGTCATCTTGCGTTCTGTCATGCACTTTTTATTTCCATTCTATCCCTTTTTCTCACTTGGAATGTTTCTGTTTTTAGCAAGTTCGTGGTAACTTGGCCAGGCTACATTCCTGTGTTGAAGAGCTGAGGTCCATTCCAGGTGGAGGTTGTATCAGGGGAACCACCAGGGCAGGAGATCTGCTCAGACAGGCAGTGCTGGACAGTTTGCAGCAGTTTAAACAATACATCAGACACACTAGTGCTGGCAACCAGGCCTGCAACAATGCATCTGTGGAGGTGAGCTCAAGACAAATTAGAAAAAGAACCAGCACTAATGCAGAGAGGTCCACTTACACTGACTGAAAACCATTATGCTGATGGTTATAGTGGCAACTCAAACAACAGTTGGCATTGGTTTGTTACTTGGAGCCATTTGAGAAGTCTCCGCACTTTGGAAAAAAGCTTGACATTTGTCTAGCTTCAATTCATCAGATAAACAGTGGGGCCAGTTAGCAAAACAAACGTTTTATGAGACCAGGGGAAACAAAAGATCATCTACACTCCCTCTTTGGGAGCAACAGCTGTTTATTGTTATCACATCTGAACCCTGCCTGTTGATGCTATATATCCAAAGCATTTGTGCTTCAATCACAAACACATAGCCTGCATTTCTTTAAGTTAATACTCACATAACGCAGAGGACCTCCAAACCTGTGGTATTTCTGCATCTTTGGTGTCAAAACATCTGGAGATGCTGGGGATTGAACCCAGGACCTCATACATGCAAAGCATGCGCTCTACCACTGAGCTACATCCCCTACTGATGGGTGTTGGGCGGCTATTGACATGGTGCTCTGCATTTTGTATGTAATCCTGTTGTCTATCATATATAATATTAACATAGAATTATATAATGACAAAACACAGCCACCATTTTACCAGCTTCGCATAAACTCTGAAGATCAAGTCATTTCTTTCAAATATTTGGCTGTTTCTTTCTCTTGCATTCTTTTGAATATTATGAAGAAGTGTCTGCTCAGCAACAACAGAACCCCTCTGATTTTAAAGCTTTGTATGTTATGCTAATGTAGAGAAGAGGTTCCACTTACACCAGTTAAATCAGCTCTCCTCACATCCAACTCAATGTATTAGGCAGCTTTTTGAAACTGTTCATTTTAGGGGCTGAGGACTCTTCAAAAGTCCACTTAAAACAAGCTTATGCGCATTTCAAAAGCGGCAAATGGGCCCCACTCCTCTGAATCTAAAGAGTTGTGAAATGGACATCAGAAAAGTTTTGCTAGTTTTCTTTTACTTGTAAAGGCTGATTTATACCTGTTTTAACTGCCCTTGCGCTTGCGTCTTGCGCTTGCGTTAATGGCTCGAGACGTTTATGCTTCATTTTGCTTTGTCGGCGGTTGCGTGTGCTGCGTGGCGATTCACCGCCAGGACAGTAGGTGGAGCAGCGGGTTTTTTCAATGACAAGCCTACTACGATGAAAGGAAATTCACCGCCAGGACCTCTTCGGCAAGTCTCTCTTCGAGTGGATTCATGATTCTTCTTCTTCTTCTTCTTCTTCTTCGCTTTCTACCTTGGCGTTTGAAAACAGCGGTCTTTTATTAGGGGATGAAACCGGAAGATGAACACGCCGCCGGATGTGATGTAGATAGTGGTTTGCGCTTGCGTCTTGCGTGAAGTTTAGAAAATTGAGGTGACACACGCAAGCACGCAAGGGGGGGCTTGCAACCGCGCAAGGGCTTGCGTTGCGTCTTGCGTCACCGACCATAAATCAGGCTTTAGACTGACAGTTGCGGTTTACAAAATCTTTAAACGGGTTTTCTGTGGAAGTTTTGTTGAGGACACTGGGAAACGGCATCTTCTTTCATTAGAAGGAAATGATATTGTTGACTTTGTTAAAAGGATCAGAGCTATCTCTTGGATGAAGCACTTTGCACTGAACCACTAATTTCCTATTCATGCTATATTCCCGAGCTCAAAACTCGAGCGCCTCAAATTTGATATTTATTGTTTGAGCAGAAGACAGTTTCGGGAAACAAGGCTACAAAGGGCTACTGATGAAAGTATCTAATTTGGTTGAATTCAGATGCTGGAAAGCCAGCTAAGAGATGTTCCACTCGTCCCCTTTCGTTAAACTTGAACACCGTGTTTCCTGGGCTGCATACTGTGGGCTATTGATAAGGATTTCTCAGATCCAGTCAGCTGTTTTTAGGAGGCTCAGAACAGATAATCACACTGAGACCCACTGTTCCCAACAGCAGCAGATATGAATAGCCGCATTGGCAGACAGAGCGACACAAGGCACTGACACTGCAGCCCTGTGCATGTGTTGCTGGTCCAGTAATACAATGCGTGTTTTTGTCCATTTACATGATTCAAGCATTCATGCGTATTTTCTTCCTGATGATGTGCGACAGGGTTCAGCAGCAGATTCTACTTTTGGCATCTCAGTCGGAAGCAGAGAGCAGAGCACATCAGTAATCCTGTTATAATCATCATTCACTGATACTATTAATGTAATTTAATGGTGTGCTCCACATCAACCTGACATGAGTATCTTTTTTCCTGCCATTAGCCATATGAATGCCTCAGGAAACTAATTCACTGTCTTTCCAGTGTCTGGCTTTTCCTGCTTACCTAAAGATGCTATCTTTACTATATACTGCAAAAACTGTTTGTTACTGAAAAATGATGGATCATTAAAAACATTCTTACTGTAATCTTTATTTACAGACATCTAAATATTAAAATGTGTCCACGTGGTCTTTCATTCACAATGCAGGGGAGGTGTGAATCTTTGAGTCTCATGATTCGTGAAATTAAGTGTAGGGAAGTGAAATGAAGAATAGCACACTGCAGCTTCGAGGTCTTTATCAGCTGGAGAAACCCAGAAATCTGATTGAGCGAATAAGGCCGTAGATCCTTAGCTAGGAAAGAAGTTTGAGAATCAGACATGTGATGATTCTCAAGCTTCCCTAAGAGTTGGAGCACTCGTTGACTCATTAGTTGAACTCACTGTGTTCCTTGAGGCTGCAGACAGAAGGTCAAAGTTAAGCCGCAAACCTGGTTCTACATACTAGAGAAACCAAATAAATGTTTTTCAGAGGAACCTTGTTGATATTTTGCAAGGCAGATATTACACGACACGTGCACTTTTTTTTTTAGTACTTGCTTTTTTTCCCGTTAAATCCTGAGACACACGCAGATAACGCAGTTCCCGTGGTTAAAGAACGACGATTAAGTTTGTGATATCTGACGTGTGCCCAGACATCCAATAAAAAAAAACACTGTTTTTTTTAATTCCTCCCTTCTGGTCTCTGCTGTTCTCCTCTATATTACCTATCACAATAACGTCAGCATAACATGGTTCCAGCAGTTTAATGCAAGAGTGCTGCCCAGTGTAACTTCTTCTCTCCTTTGGGGTTTTAAAGCAGCTTAACACGATGCAGCATTGTAACTGTGCAAATGTACTGCTCCGCCGAGGTTGGAAAATCCCTAATTAACAATCAAATGCTTGAATTCTGTGCTGCAAACTCTTGGCTATGTATGTTCTGTCACTTCTTTGACGCAGAGACATCCACAACTGCGCCGGCAAATTTCCACAACTCTGGTTACTTTTGTAGATATTCTTCATTGTATTTTAGTTTGTTTGAAAATGGTTGAAAGAGTTGAAGAGGTCAGTGTAGCTACAACAATGAGGTGTATTTCTGAATCATGGTGTCAAAACTCCTGGAGATGCTGGGGATTGAACCCAGGACCTCATACATGCAAAGCACGCGCTCTACCACTGAGCTACATCCCCTTCTGTGCTATTGGGCGAAAGACAGGCTACACCCTGGACAGGTCGCCCGTCCATCACAGAAACGAACAACCGCGCACTCTCACACTCACTCCTAGGCTCAATTTAGTATCATATGGATGTACCCAAAAAGTATCCGCACATGCACATTTCACTCAGGAAAACCCCAACCAGGAACCCCCTTGCTGTGAGGCGCAATCCACCAAACCCCCATGCAGCTGTATGTGTATCCATGGCAACGGAAAAATTGTGTGCATGTGGAATGAGCTGAGTGAGCTTTCCAAAGCCCAAGTAATGGCCGGAATAATACCCCAAATCCAGATGAGTCGACGTTGAGATGTCTATGATGCAGAGCAGGAACGAAACAGAGAAAAAGGAGGAGGGAGTTGAACCCATTTCTTTCCTTGATAATGGCGGATTGAAGGAGTGTGCTGTCATCAAGCCAAGCTAAGTTGCTGCCAAGTTACGAAAACAACACTCCATTCATGGGGATTTTTATTTCTATGCATCTATAACAATAGCATGTCTTTAATAATGGTTTATACTGCAGCAATATAGTTTTCCTTCAGGGAGGAATATATTATTCTTGAATTTAACTGACTTGACTTGGGTGCTAGTGCCATTAGGTTTTGCCCACATTAAGATATAGCTAGTGTACCTAAGTGTGGCGTTGGGTCATTACAATCTAAGACGTGCCACTTGGAATGAACCTTATGGCCACTGGAGCACCGGGTCTGACATCACGCATTCGGTTTAGTGGCTGTTAAATGTACTGCGTGTCACTTCGCTGCAGTACATCACAAACAAAACAGTCACTAACAAAAAAGGCTTTGTTGTTTGACAAGTATTCTGTTCATATCAGGGTCCAGTCTTTTATAAAGCAAGCTGGAACATTTGAAGAGAGAAAAGCTTTTAGGAAAGAGTTGTGGTGAGGAACATCAAAGTGGCTTAATAATAACAACACAGCTGAGGACGATGATGATGTTTGTTGGTGAAAGAACACAACCATTCGAACAAAGGACAATAGGCAGACATTGGTTGCAGGACACTGGTTTCAATTGCAAGGATTCCTCCTCACGGACTTTATCTATAAAGCTCTTAGCTTCCAGAGAGGGATTCTCAGTTATTATGACTGCTGACTTTTTGTCTTCTTCCAATTTGAGGTCAATTTTTCTATTTGGCCAACGCTGCATGCCTCACATTCCAAAAGCTAATGCATCATGAAGTGCACACATTCGTGCTCCTCGTTCATCTTTTTTGCCTGAGAGAGGGGCCTCAACAATTATTTAGCAGTGAAAATGATACTCTGAGGCTTCTCTCTCCACATCCGTTTGTTTTCTTTGTGCCTTTTTTTTGTTTGTTTAATTATTCACGTGCTCTTCCTACAGGCGTCAGCTGTTTTTCAAATTAGAGTTCATTCAAAATATTTTTTGTCTCCTTCGTTACTCAAACCCTTCCTCCTCCCTTGCTCTCTCTGTAGGTTACCGTGGTGACGTGCCAGCCAGGGCGCGGCATTGTTCGTCAGCTGGAGACAGGGCTCAAAGATGCTGACCTGGTGTCACTGAGGCGCCTCCTGGTTGTACAGATCTGTGGCGCAGGTGACTGGGGACAAGACACTCCCTCACCTGAAGCCTCTCAGACCGAAGGTACTGAAGATAAAAACGCACACACGGAAAGACCCCAGATCAGAGCATGTATACTGTTTTCAGTATGTCTGACCTCAACAGTCCATGCACATATCACAGTTTATAGACCTTTGCTGCAGTCCAAACATTTGTCAGTCCTCCACGAGAGCCCGTTTTCATAATCACATGTGATAGTTTTGTAATTACACGGCGGTTCGAGCGATGTGGTCGGAATAAGTTTAGAGCGCAATTTGGATGGGGAAAGGAGTGAAGCAGAGAGTGAGAAAGAAACCCAGAAAATATATATACAAGGAAGAAAGAGTACTGAGAGCAGGCAGAGGGAGAAGAGAGACATTTAATCACCATCTGAAATGTTTCTTCGCTCGTGATAAACAGTTATCTGTCAGTGGAGTCGACTGGAAGTTTATTTTTTCAGACGTTTATGTAATGTTGGAACCATTATTCTAATGATGTTGGGATTTTCCTTTCCTCACACATTTTTTTCAGTTGCGTAACGCTGCCTGCAAACTTGTTTTCCTCGTCTTCTCTCTGCAGCTTTTTCCCTAATGTCTCAAGGAAAATGTAATTGCTTCGTGCCAGTTCTCCCCATTAGAGTTGATGGTGGTGTGGAGTGACAACAGAGGTATTTAGCACCTGTATAATTGCAAAAGCAACACGGACGAGCACGTTTTATAGGCATTTGGTGACTTTAAAAAAAATAAATAAAAAATGTATATAAAGAAATCTTCAGAAATCGTCATGAAACTTTTCCCACAGCGGCACCTGAAATACAAATTCTATTCATAGGTCAATATGAGAGCCTCCTACAGCTGTTTCAACCCAGTCAAATAAACTTGAAATGTTACTCAGACGTGATTGGAGAGGAACTGTGGATGCGATAGATAATGATTGAGTTTGAGAGGGAACTACACCCCTTTTCCTGGAGTGCTGCCGCTGGGATTGCTGATGTCTCAGAAGTGTCATGACATGATGGTCTCTCGCAGCCCTGCTACAAGACCACCGATTTCCCTCATTAAGCTGCTTTATTGGATGGGATTCTGTCCACGGCTGAGATAACATGGTTGTTGCTGCCATAACGTCTCCATACACGTGTTGGTGGCTCTGCTACTGTTTGGATGGCTCGAAGTGTACGCTGCCTGTTCTGTGCTGGTGTTACAGATAAAATGGGTGCGTTTATGTCTGCTGTGTGAGAGGATTGTACGTCGATAAGTGCATCGCCCTGTGCTTTCTGTAACCACGGAATTTCCCGGACAATGTTTTAACTTCTGAGGCCAGTTGTTTAAATGGTGCAAACGCACATAAATACCATGCTATTGACCTCTTCCTATACACACAAATACCAGGCTTGTTTGTTTTGTTTTTTTTCTCGTTTTTTTTCCATAATACGTCTCTGATATGATGAAGTGGATTTTTTTTTTTCTTTACAGAAAACAGAACAGACACTTTTACATTGACATAATTTTTTCTGCTTTAGGAATAAATCATGTCCTAATTCTTTGCGCAATAGATAAACAACCACATGTCATGGTCGTGCCTAATAGCTGTGAAAGACCTTGTTCATGAGGTTATACAAATAATAATAAAAAATATAATAGTTGTTTGGATTTACCCGCATAAGACTGACTCATGGAATGCTTTAGGTTTCCAAAGGATGTTTAAGAAAACAGTCAAAATACCGTGCTCTGTCGGTACATTATCCGCTTCCGGATCATCTCAACAGAAGGCTGTATACTGCACAGGATAAATCAGGCATTTAGAGTCATCCAGCCGTTGCCCCGATGCTGTCTTTGTAATCATTCTTGGAAATCAGGCTTCTGCACATGCGTATAGTGTAGCGATTACTGAGATTTATGAAACTGTGACTATGACACTGTGCTCTGAAACACATGGCTTTATGAATCCAGCAATAAGAATGCATATGCACATTTTTGCCTTTGCATGTGCACACAGTTTTAGTCATGAAACAACAGTTTATGTATCTGGCCCCCGGGGCTTGGAAACACGAAGAATCGCACAACAGCGTTACACAGTAGATAAGTTCTGCCATACCAATCAGGTTATAACAACTACAGGATTGTCTTCTAACGCGTGGGATCACTCAGGCTTTTGATACAAAGATAAGAGTCTCAAATGTATGATGAATACTCTGTGAAATTACTCAAACCTCGAACATTTTGGCTGAAGTTTTATGCGAATCAGCCAGCAAATAAAATGGAATGGGGCCAGACCTGCATCCAAGAGCAACACTGAGTTTAGAGGTTGTTCGGCTGGAAACTGAAACAGACTTAAATCGGATATAAAGATGTTTAAATGTCTCACTTACTGTACATGACTTTTGCTCATACTCATTGGGTGGTCAAAAAAAGATTTCAATAGGTTTGAAAGCCAGTTCAGGCCCGTGCACTAAACACACAGGTCGAAGTACAGTATGAAACGGTCTTCACTGAGCCGACACATGCTGTCGTGCTGTAACTCACAAAGATACATGTGCAGCTGCTCGCGAATTCCAGTGTCCAGGGAGATTTTTATGTTTTGATAGGCCTTCCTTCCCATTTCCTTTGTCATTTATCCACATTTGGTTGTGAAAGGTAACGAGTATTTCACACACCAGTGCCACTTCACTAAAATGTGGTGGACACAGTATTGATTCTGGGAATAGTCAGGCATCAGGGGGATCATTTAAACAGTACATTATTTATTTCAGTTGTGTGTGTGTGTGTGTGTGTGTGTGCGTGTGTGTGTGTGTGTGTGTGTGTGTGTGTGTGTGTGTGTGTGTGTGAGAGCGAAAAAGGGCGAGAGCCGTTCCATCGAGTGCAGTACAACACAGGAAGTGGGTGGGGTAACCATATTTTCTTTTGCACTATCGTGGGATGTGCAAAAAGCCAACCAACTGATATATAGTCACAGATTCTGTGTAGAATAAAGATGGCTTGGAAGACATTTTTAAAACCTTTTGGCTGGTAATTACTCTTGAGAGGTACCCTGCTTTCAAAGAGTTCAAACTACATTTTGGGGTCGACATCAGATGTCGACAAGTCAAAGTTAGAGTATGGTTTTAGGTGTAGAAATGACCTATTGGGGCCAGGAAACATGTGGAGTGTCTGAGGGCCAATGTCCAGGGAAGAATCCTGTTTTTGTTAAACCTTCACCAGTGTATCGCTGAATCTGACAGCTCTGTTCTGTGATTGTACAGTAGAGCAGCAGGGAGAAGAAACAGAAATGGTTCACACAGTGGGAGGAGCAGAGGGAAACAGAGACGGGGATGATTATGGCACCAGTGGTTTTGGGATGCCTGAACAGGGAAGCTGTTTGGAGAAACAGTCAACAAGCTGTCCCACACTGTATGAAAAGTTCCTTTGGGATAGCCAGAGACGAGAGCTATTCATTTCAGTGGTTTAGATTGATGGCAGGAAATTAGATTGCATTGTTTTTCTATTCAAATGACATAAACCATACTTGTAAATGGTGAAGAATGCATGTATGTATCTGAGGCACTATTTTGCCATCACAAAGTTTCATGGTGGATATCACGTTTGAAATAATACAAATGACATGGGCCACAAGTGAAAAATACTTGATGTCACAGCCTACTTTCAAACATGAACTAAACTAAAAGGGTAACACCTATTGTTGTATGCCACAAAAAGTGATGATTCAGAGCCAGAGCCTGAACTCAGCACCGACTCTTCACTGTCCTGCCGTTCAACGTTCAAATGTTTACAGTGTTTATAAACCTTGCTGCGAACAGCATTTGCCCTTTCTGAACATTTATACCACCACCTGATGTGAAAAAAGCAGCATGGTATACTGTGGTCCGCGGAGTCGATAAACTAGAGGGAGGTTTACAAAAACCAAAAAGGTTATTTACACATGCGTGTACAGTAGCTGCAAACTGCAGCAAACCACGTTGAAATCAAATCAAATCAAATCTAATTTATTTGTATAGCACATTTCATGTACAAACAATTCAAAGTGCTTTACATAAAATAAAAGCATTGCAGCAGGGAGTGGAAGAAGCATTAAAAATACATAAAAGAATATAAAGAGAAACAAATAAAATCATTTAAATGAATTTAAAAACAAGCAACAGTCAAGTCATTGAACAGTCAACAGTCATTGAACACAAGGATCTTTAAAAAGTCTTTTGTCTGTGACCTTTAAAGTGGGCGTGAAATGTAATCTTACACCGTATAGTAAAATGAAATAAATATATGCCAGGTCAGAACACTGCTGATCTGACAGAATTAGTCAAATAAAGCAGCTGACTGTCACAAAGCAACACACATATGATGCAGCCGTGTCACATGTCATATTAAATTGACATCACTTTTAGATGTTAATCAACTATAGGCTTTTAAATGTTCAATAAATCTTTTTAGGGTTCAGTTTATTGTAAGTTTGCAGCACTATGATGCAAATGATAAGAAATGTTTACTCTCATCGATGAAAATACATTAAAATAATCATTTTCAAAACAAATCAAGCAGGATATTGATATTCGGTGGTGTCACCCATCCTAATTATTTGTCCCATGTTTGGAGTTGAGTATAAATCAATCTACAAGGATTTAGCTTACTCAGCAGAAAACGTGCTTTTACTTCACTTTATTTAGGAACAACAGCAGGCCGTAAATGTCAGGGGAAGCTTGTTAACGGCAATAGCTAAAAATGACCAAACCTGTTAGCTAGAAGTGATGGAGGATGGCATCATCTGTCGCTCAGCCCAAGGTTGTGCACTGTGTCATTTGTTACACATGCCACAATGAAGCAGCACCAAAGCAATTTTCATCTATGATAACTATAAAGGGGAAGAAATCTAAAGAGTTTGACTGATAAATCCTCAAATAAAGGTGAGAATGTTTTATTTTTAGGCCATATGTATTCGAAAAGGCCAATAAGCTGGCTTTTGTTTTCTTTCTTTCTTTTTTAAATCCCCATCTCTTTGAGTTGAGTCATGACTCATCAGGAGGTAGCAAATCCATTTGAGACTAGACGCAGTGCAAGATTAAATATGCGTCTCTTTTTTTGGCTTCAGCAGTGGCAATAGCTTCTGTGCTGCTGCTTATGTTGGTCATGTAGGGTTCATTCTTAAGGCCTCACATTTACACTGATCACTAACAATACGCCCGTTCTGTTGCATGCATGTAAAAAGAAAAAACTTCAGTCCTCCATCAGTCAGAGGGTTTAATCCTTGGCTTCTTCTGTGCACGTGTTTGAGCGCGCTTGAGCATAGCACTGAGTTTGTGTAGGAAAGAGAGGAGTAGTCCATAGTGTGGTAGGTGCTGTGTGAACGTGCGAATGTGGCTTATAGGTTAAAGCCCCTTCAAAAGCGCTATATAAAAGCAGTCTATTTACTTACATAACCTAATGAAACGCAGCGAGAGGATTGGCTGTCCTTCTCTGACGCTCAGCTTCGGCAAACAGTAGCAGTTTTAAAGTTTTGTTATGTAATGTGGGCTTGTTATGAGACACACACGGCCATCTTTGCAATATTCAACAACTAAACTCCTCTGAGGCAGAAATGCGCTTCATAAAGAATAAATGCCTGCAAACAGCAGATTGATGGATGGATAGGTAGTCTGAATGTGAGGATTCATACCTCACAAAAAAAAAACATTTGTTCTTTCTTTGAATGGAGAATCTTTGTCATGTGCGAGGTATCTTCACATGAGAGCTGATAAATCTTGCACATTTCCTGTTGCAACGGAAAGCGGCTCCTTTTCCCCTCAGAAAAGGTCATAACTTGGTATTTTATTAATGAGAGTGGAAGCTGCTGTAGGCAGAGCAACAGACAGTGCGTACTTGCACGTGATAAAGAGCTTATGCAAAGCTCTTTCACTGAACACCTTTGTTTTATTTTAAATGCTGGACCAAGAGATGAGTTATTTTTGTTAGCTTTACTCTATCTTTAGTAAATTAGGTCAGTGAAAGCACATGCAAACTACCTAAAAAAATAAAATAAATCTCCAGCCTTGACATTGATCCAATCTTTACAAACTCATCTCTTGCCATTAGATTTACATATTTTTTTTCCCATGACAATCTCATTGATAATGTAAAGATCTATATATGTAAATGAACCCCGAATGTATAAGAGTGTTCATCTTTTGTCTGCATATTTTGTGGTTATGCAGCATTGTGAAAATCTAAGGCTCCCTGCAAAATCCTTTTCAAACAAATTAAATCCTCGTCATATTTTGACAAATACCGTACTCATCCGAAAGGCTCGAGTTATTTTCGCATCACTTCTCTGCTTTTGTCAGCTCGTCCGTCTGTTTTTAAGACTAACTTTGTGTAAAAAGACTCGTTTCACCCACGTATATTTAGAACGTAAATCCAGGTTTCAAATGTCAGCCTTTATTCTACTTAAACACCCTCCTTAGAGTCGCATCAAATTAAACTGATGTTGTGTTCAGTTTGAACAGACAGACTGAAGCATGAAGTCGTCTTAATCCAAGTCAACACAGAAATAAAGCAGCAGTTCCTTACTCTGCTAATTATCATTCCATTTGATGTTTAAATATTCATAGTTCACTCTATATTTAACTAATCTCAATTTGAAAAGTCCTCCCTGAAGCGAGGATGTCTCATTTTGTCATTTTTAGCTCATTTCATCTCCGCTCGTCTCCTCCACCAGTGGGAAGAACTGGTGTGTGTGGAACGGAGGATGAACAAAGCACGAGGTGGAATCTCCTTTTGAAGGAATCCTTAACACAAATGCCAGAAGATTACTCAGCACATAAAACTGCACATGTTACGTAAACTATTCCAGTTAAAGCTGGAGATGCTGGGGTTTGAACCCAGGACCTCATACATGCGAAGCATGCGCTCTACCACTGAGCTACATCCCCACTAACAACCCATATTATTTACCAGGAAAAGAGTCTTAAAACTTTAGATGAGCACAGGTTGTTGAGGAAATGCTCAGCGTGAGGCTTTACACGTGAAACATACTCAACCTTCCTTGTACACAATCATTTTATTCAATCAAATACTGGCTCGTGTTGCTTCAGAATATTTTTGTGCATCCTGTGTGCAGATATCTGTATAAATAATATACATACTAATACTCCCACTCTGTGCATGCTGATGTATAGGTGTTATGTGTGTGTGTGTGTGCGTGTGTGTGTGGTCCTTGCCAATGTCATTTTCCCTCATAATTTCACTTTTCTTTCAGTCATACCCCACTTCACAGTCTGCCATACTCAATCAAAGCATAGCAGAGAGATAGCAGGACTTTTTCCTTCTTTTGAATTACTTTCTCCTCCTCCGCTGCCTCCCTTTTTCTCTCTCTTTTTGGAGGAAAAAAGGTTTCTTTGCAATGTTATGTCTCTCTCTCTCTCTCTGTCCTCCCTTATATGTCACTGATTTTCAGCAAAACATCCTGTTTTCAGTCTAAACGTTCCTCATCTGGTCAGTACTGAACACATGAATGCTGTCAAAATTGTGGGTGTTGTGTTATGTAACCACATTCACTGTTACAGTGAATGCAGTGTGTCCTGTGGGCCTTTTTATCTTTACGGCTGCCACCTTGAACAAGTAATGCTCTCTCTGTTCAGAAGTGTTCCCCACCTCCTAATTCGCTTCCTTCAGAACACTAAAGCCATTTCCACACCCCACACAGTTGTATTTGGATCAGCACACATCCCACAAATCCACTTTGAGCAGCAGGAATAATGACTGTAACCATTTTCTTCCCTTGAGAGGAGGATTATAATCCACTGGCCCACAGCCAAGATGTTTAAACGTAAACCAGGTCTTCATCCTGTGGGCTCGCACCGAGTCATATTTCTTGTATTACATTGCAACATTGACGTAAAACTTAATCAGTACCTAGAGGCAACGACTCTTCTCAGTTGGCCTGACGTCCACAGTCGCTTTAGACACACAGAGCAGAAATACTTTGGCCTTCTTAAATATGTCTGGCTTTGGAATGTGGTTGTGTTAACATATAAACTGTAAAGTATAACGAGATGTTTCTAGAGCTCGGTTTGAATTCAGGGGCCAGATGAATAAACAGTGCATACAGACAAAAACCAAGTGTGTGCCTTTCTTTTCCGAACAAACACGTATTAACGAAGGAAAAATGTGCAGTGAGGTTCGAAATCCAGACGTTTCTTTTTACCTTTACAGAGTGCTTTGTTCTGACTCTACGGAGCTAATTGCTTGTTACCTTTTTAATTCAGCAGTTGTTGTTCTGTTGGTTCATCACCATGCCTTCATCTTGTATATCAAGATGACTGATAAAGTCTTTGCATCCGTTCGTGGATCAAAATGGAAATTTAATCACATTCGTGCAGTGATTGAGATGCATAAAAAGAGCCGTGCCTATGCAGTGTTTTATAAATCATTTGAAAGGAATGCACATGCACATTTCTAACCATGTGTGTACATACAATGTACACACTTCACCTAGCCTCGCTCATTTGTGCACAGTGCATAGCTGTAGACTGGCAATGAATGATGTCTGGGCCCGATACTAAGGACATCGTCCAAAGTTTACATTTGAAACAGCTACAGTATGTAACTCAGGGCAAAAGTATATAATCAAAAAAAAAAAGTTGCCACAATAATCCAGAAAAAGACTACGTTTGAAAGTACCAGGAGTCTTTTTAACTCAGTTTTCCAACCAACTAACTGAACAAAGTAAATAAGGCTCTAGTCACCCAGTTATCACTCTGAAAGGGATTGAGATGATGTTGCAACCTAAAGCAAAGACAACCAGCAGCACTTTGCCCCTTTTCTTAGAGAAGCAGAAAAGTAAGGCGAGCAGATATACACATTTAGGAAAGAGAGGAAGAGGCATAAAGATTTTCTGACATGATGAGACGTGAAATTCTCCTGAAACACCTCCCTCTCTCTCTCTGTCGTGTTTTCTTCACTCCTCATGAGGAGCACCTGTGCAGATCAAATCCTCCCACTGACATTATTGACATGGAGACCCCCTGAGTCGGCTTGATTAGCTGCAGAAGCGCTTGACATGTTTTGACATGACAGGGAACCTGTGCTCCCTATCAGTCGTCCTGCTCAGACCTGAGTGCAGTGTGGCTGTGTTGCTACCATGCAATGAGCTCTTCTTAACGTATGAACAAAGTCTGCGAACCTCCTGGATGTGCGTTAATCGTCATATGATTTCTGATAAGTACTTTTCTTTTTTTTTGTGGCCAGCAAACGATTTCCCTCCAAAAATGAATAACAGACATCAGGGTTGAGTGTGAAATTGTCTCCTTTCGTAAACATCCTGCCTCCTCAAAGGGGTGGAAACATCTGATTTTAATCCGTTTTAGTACATTCTAGAAAAACAAAAAATATATATTTCTGATTTGTTTCGAATGCTCAGACCTCCTATGTGAACTCTGCACCTGCTGGATATTAATAAACACCTCCGTTTCCACTCTCTGCCAAGCATTTATTTGGTGCTATCACAACCCTGCACTTGAAGTCTTTCAACGCAGGTTAGTTTTCTCCCGCTGTGTCTCTTTCTCTCTCTCTCTCTCTGTCTCTTTGCTAATTTTCCATCACAGTCAGCTTGTTGGGTTAAATGTGTGGTAGCACAGAGGTGCTCAGAGGAAACCCCACCCAGACCTCCTGATATATGCACGCTCAAACAACTGCAAATACTGCACACACTCAAAATCAGACAAAATCAAGAAAGGAACTGGGTTTTGGGTTTTTTTTCTGCGTCATTAATTGAATAATATGTTGCATGCACATCCACTAAGTGCCAAGGTCAGGCTGTTCACACGTCTGCATTAACAGAACAGCAGGTGGTCACACAGATGGAGACCAGCATCTCTGTTTACACCAGTATATGGAACACAGTCTCTCGGTGAAACTGGCTTGTTGCTCTGCATCATGCACACGCCAAAACACACGAGTTTCTCTTTCCATCCTGTCACAACACTGTAGTTGTTTGTCAGTTCATCTCCGCGTGAACACTGACCAGTTTTTTTTTTACTGCAAGGCAACATTTGATCACAATCAAACCATTATTATGGATCTACAGTATGGCTACACCAACACGCTCATGACAGAAGACTTCAAAGAAAGGGTGTGGTAAGACAGATGTTTTCACGTCAGTTGTGGTTTGCAGAAACATACTTTGCCTGCCAAAAGAAACATTTTCAGTTTATTATTTTCTTTGCACGGTTCACAGAACAACAGATGCTTTGTGAAGGGATTTGCTCAAGAGGAAGCGGAGATACAAGTAAAAATAACAAAAAAAAGTTCCTCAGGGGTTCACAGCTATTAAACACACGGACGATGTTGGACCTGTTAATCATGTCCCTCAGGATGAGAGGTGGAGAGAGTTTCATGAGAAAAAGTCAGAAACATCAAGAAAGGATTGTTTTAGAAAATTTACGGCAAAGTGAAGTATCATTTTGTCTCATTCTCAGCCCCAGCAGACGGTTGTTTCTTAATGCAGTCGGACAGACTAAGTGCAGTTCTGTGGAAGCGAACAATAAATAGGCTCCGGAGACAATTTAAACTGAGTCTTTCAGTTTTTCCATCTTTGAATTCAGTCAGTTTGAATATTAAGAGCTAAACGTTATGAGAACAGAAATGGGATTTCCTCGAGGTGTAATGTCGGCCCTTAATCACCGGCAGACTAACTCCTAACCAGACTGAACCAAAATTGAATGTTATAAACCTCATCTGGAGCCTCTAAAATGCTCATAAATCTCAATTTCTTGGTAAAAGCAAACCCACATGGACACAGACCCCTCTCTCTGCACAAGTCTTATAATCGCATTTGGCGTGATGTGATATGTGGGCTTTTCTACCGTTCAGGCCTGCAGCAACATACTACACACAATGCATCAACATTTCCAAAACAGACTATACAATTTCAGAATCATATTCAATTTTTTTAAAATATACTGATAAACATAGGGACAAAGTCAATAATCTGAAAATAGGAAAAAAGAGGAACATTTTAACATTCTTCAGACGCTGAGGACTAAAAGGCTTTAATGAAGTAAACCCTTTAAGTTTTTAAGGGATTGTGAAACAAAGCCTTTGGTGTAATGGGCTAAACAAAGAGGGTGTGTAATTCAGAGGAGGTAAAGCTAGAACTTAGCTCGCAGCGGCACAGCGTTGCGTGCACAGACTCGTATGCCATGCTGGTTCGTACTTAAAGCAAATAACTTAAGAGTCCGTTTTCACTCTCTTTCGTGCGAGTTGCTCCACAGAGGACAACAGCGTGGCAGCATTTTGGGAAATGGTCACAAAACATTGGTGTCATCCCATTTAAGAGGCAGAAAAGGCAACATTTAGAGGTCAGAGGGGTTAGATAGCAGGGCCGTGCTTTGATCTCACAAGGTAACAGGATGAAATGTTTAAATGTTCTGTGACTATGCCACATTTTGCTGTGAGACTGCTGCAACATGCCCCCATTTCTTCACAGTGCAAGTTGCGATGTGTTAACAGTCAACGGGGGACAGGCCTGATGTTTGGAATTGCAGTACTGAGATCAGACGTACGGTTATTCAGATTAATGCCGTCTGCTGTCTCTGCTGCTGCTTGAAAAGGCTGAACTACTCTCAACTTTCCAATGCAATGGACCCAGAATTCTATTTGGTAGTGCAAAACATGACCCCGATTCAAAGCGAACGGGAGGCGAGACTGTTGATGCCTGAAATGTGAACGCGTGAATCCTGAATAAAGATTCAAGTTCACATCCAAATGAGCTTTGCTTTCTGCATTCAGAAATACAACAGAAAAACTGCCATAATAAGATAGAAGCCTGATAAGCCTTTAAATAAGGATGTATCACTCTTTAATAAGGATGTCCCATTATTCAGTCTTCTCTGTGATATATCTGGTTCCATCTCTCCCTCCACAGTCCAATAATAGAGCCGTTCTTTCCCTTTGTCTTTTTCAAGTGTCTGTCCTTTAAATGTCCCTATGACCGCATGGTTTTAATATAAGTGACTTTGAGGCAATTATGTGACACAGCCGCTGGTCTGATGAGCCTGTGTTTCAGACCAGACGATCAATGTCCTGTTTGTCATCGTCTCTAACTGCATCAATGAGCCATTCATCATTAATGTTCACACAGACACGCCGACAGGCGAGGACAGAGCGTGTGCTGTCGGTGTCATTATGTAGGAGAAATGTTGATGTCAGAGGGAAATTCCACAGAAAGAAATTCATCAACACTGTAAAAAGTTGGTATCAGTGGGATGCATTAGGCTGATACAGCTGTCTTGCCTCGTCCTTGACACATGGGCATAGAATAGATACGTTAATATGATCGCTGGGCGATTTAAACTGAGGACTATGGAGTAACAGTCATACGTATATTTTGCCATTTTAACCACATCTACAGAAATAAGTTCCAAGGTGGAATAAATGGGGAAAGAATCCATCATGTCCAAACATCAACTGATCTGCCGTGCAGTTGACTCCTGACCTCAGTGAAGGAGAAACAAAAGGTTTTGTCATCCATAAAATACCACGATTCAGCCAGGGAAATATGTGGGATGGGGAATTTAAAAAAAACCTAAAGTTGATTCAGTGAATCATTCGAAAAAACTTGTGCAATGCAGAAAAAACAATTCCAAACGATTTACCCTCTCATTTAGCGGGCTGTTAAGGAGTTCCACCAGTACCTAGCACTGTGGTATTAAAAGGAAATACGAAATGTTTGCTAGAAACTTTCATGAGAATCCCCACCATTAGTCATAGTGTCCATTACCCGTACCACGAGACACTTATCTCTGAGTGAAAACAGAGTAAAGAGGAGCTCAGCTTCTTGTTCTTCGTGTAAACCATTAGTGTCATTACTTGAAACGCACAAGTTCATGTTAAATTAGTCGATGGTCAACTTCATGGTGCACTCTTTCTAATGCACTGATAAAAGGAAACATTACTGGGCGTGAGCCAGTGAAAGTGGAGGGTCAGCAGCGAAGACTGGGAGGAAGAACAGTATTTATTAGTGAAAGCAGCAGATGTAGTCATCTCCCCTCTTACCGATTTACAGAGCAAAGGCAAACAAAGCCTTTCAGGTCATGGACCAAATCAAATAAAGCTTGTTGGTTTAAAGACCTGTAAGTGGTCAGAGGGTTTTTCCTTTGAGGGCCGTCGCTTCTTCTAAAAAAACAAATATTTTCATTTGCCTCCCACTAAGAAGTGAAGACTGACAGTCCTACCCCCTGCGAAGAATAAGCCCTCATCCCCTGAAAATGCTCACTAGTTAAATATTCACCTGCTGAAATTGTGCAGATCAGATATTTGTTTTCGGGTGTCAAATCTACAATAGCTTTTAATTCCATTTGCCGCTTTTTTCTCTTTTCTTCTCTCTGCTGCGGTGTTGTTGTACCCATTACTGTGTGCCGTACCTTGGATATCTGGTTGTTTTGAAGAAGCTTGGTTCAGTTTTGACTGTAAAGGCTTCAGGGGAGGAGGCAGACCGATGAGGACAACTAATAAACATTTTTAAACTTTAATTCTAAAACAAACCAAATGCACTTCAGTGGCAACCTCTCCACTACTTCCAACAGAGAGAGAGAGAGAGAGAGAGAGAGAGAGAGAGAGAAGAAAAAAAAACATCATCTGGCACTGAACAAAGGACACGATGGAGTATTTATCTACAGGGAGCTGAAGACAAACTAAGGGCAGGTGTAAATGTTTCATTGAATCCAGGTGTACAGAGAGAGCAGCTGAGACAACCCAAATAACTGACTGAGAAATTCAATAAGAATAAAGGACATAAAACAGGGTTACAGGCTGGTTCATAACTGTAGCTGGAAGGAGGTTCATACAGACATGGAAACCTTAAAAAAAATATGATAGATTTTAAAACATTATGTTAATGTGTGGAAATCAGCATCAGTAGTGGATATGCGTTTGGCTGTATGCAAATGTGTGTGTCCGTGCGTCACACAAAACAAAACCAAAGGTCCGTTTCACAAAGCAGGTTCAGTGAAAAATCTGAGTTTGTTAAACCTGAAATGAGGGAAACTGAGTTAGGTAGAGGGAGGTAACTTTAGGTGTTAGGATTGCACCTAACACCTAAATTAAATTAACTAATTGGCTATCATTCAAACAGTTTCCCCCTGTAATATTATTGTGATTGCAAGGACTACATTTAAACTTCCGCATTGACCAGAGCAGCAATGGTCTCCCACGCCGTCTCGCCTCTCCCTATTGCATTTCTTTCTATAAACGTGTTAAAACTCGCCATATGAGCGCATTAATATTTCCAATTCAAGGTTGGTGAAAAACTTAGCCCTCCTCTTCCCCGTTGCCATGGTAACTTGTCAAATCGGGGCTCCATTGATGCTGGCTTTTTATAGTTGTGGTGCATGCGCTTAACTCAAGGTGAAACTACTCAGAGTTGACTAAACTAACTCAAATCAGCATTTCTGGAACCGAAAACTCAGAGTTTTCTATCTCAGAGTAGATCAACTCAGAGTTCAGAATTAGACTCAGAGTTTGTTGAACCTGCTTTGTGAACCGGACCCCAAACCAACACGCTGAGACCATCTAAGGTGCCGAGATCTCCTGACAACCAAGAGAGGCCCACAGACTGCAGGAAAGGGAAGGACTTATAGGCCAGAGTTCACAGAACTCAGGTGTAGCTCATGCCACTAATCACCTCATCTCAGGAGCTGCAAAATAACACTCAGGAGACAGGGCCTGACACCTGATGGAGGGGTTGTCACAATAGAAAACCCTACAAGAACTTAGCCAAGCCTAAAACAGGAAAGGTGGAAATCAGAACAACTGAGTAACCAAAACAGAACCAAAGACATAACTAAAACCTGCAGACCATGACAAGTAATCTGTGTTTGGACCCAAAAATCCTGATTGGAGCCGGAAGTGGTATGAATCCATGGAATGTGTGAATGGCTGTTGGGTTCTGGCCATGCACTTACCTGTCGCTTAACTGGGGTGACACGTCATACATTATAGATAACTTTTTAACACAATTTTAACCAGCTTGTTTTTTCTGTAAAGTTAGCCAAGATAATATGGGGACTGACTGTTTTTTGGAGCCAGCCTCAAGTTTTTCTATTTCAGCCATGAAGGGGCTGCTTGCTTGATAATCTAAAGCCCCTTTCACACTGAGACCCGCTTTCACACGAAACACATAAAATGCTGAGCGTGTACAATGACGTAGGCACAAGCCATGCGTCGAAGGTAGGGTTAAATACAGAGTGGCTTCCTCCCCAGATGGCGTGGCACATGTCAAAATATGGCCAGTCCAATCGCCCTCTGCCACTCCTGCCGTTGTGGTCATTAACAGCATGGAACTTTTTCCTCATGGCTTTCAGTTTGTTGGTCACCTGCGTCTTGCTGCGTGGGAAACCGCGATCTCCCATCTTTCTCGCCAGCCCTTCCAGCAGAGGTCCATCTTTCACCGTCCCCGACATGTGGTGGTAAATAACATCCTCTGCTCGGAGGCTGAGGAGCTCGCGGACCTCCTTGTCTCCCCAGTTGGCCATCTTCAAAAATGTCTCAAACTTGATGTAGGCTAAAACAGAGTGAAACTTGTCCTCACCTGTCGCTGTTGTTCTTAATCAGCTGTCCATTCTGTCTTTTAAACTCCTCACGTCACGCCAAACCCGCGTCGATTGCTTTCACTACTGTGCTTTGCACACACTACCAACAACAACAAACAAAGGCATTCGAGAAAATGGCGAACAAAGAGCAAGATGAAGCTACGTCCCTCTACATTTCGTTTGTGATGAGCTGCTTATTGCACAAACGCGATGCACAGCGGCGCATTCTCCATCGCGTTGTTTCTTTCTTTCTGACGGCGGCGACAACAACAGTAATAACGTCTCTTCCGACTTCACGACCCCGGGGAAAAATCTCGAGGATGCGCAGAACGCAAAGTCTAATTCACCACGTGCGTTAGCGTCTACAAGCACGTTTAATTTGACTTTCAACCGAGTTACCCTGATTGCGAGTAATCCGATCCGATCCAATTTCTTGTCCGATTAAGGTGTATACATGAGCTTAATAACTCAATCTTATTGTAATTTAGCCAATTAAGCCTTTCAGTGCCATGTAACCCCACTGACTGAGACACATTCCCATTCTCATCACATACTGACATTTTTTAAAACTCTTGGTTCCGCTTTACTTTAACTTTTCAAGGCACAGGTATCTGCTGTACTGGTGTATGTTACCAGTTATCCTTCTACACCAGTAAATGATGCACTGTCTATCCTAATAGTAGACAGCATCAGGAAAACATCAATCTACAGAGTTCGCTTAGGTTTGTTTTTTTGGACTTACTCCAGTGAAAGATGGCTGGCTCTTCAACAGCTCTATGCTCTTCTGTGTTCACCAGCTAGTGCTTAAATTAGAACTTATATTTGGTGCTGGTCGGGTAACGTAAAATGGGTTAATCAGAGCTTTACCGAGATCAGCTGCTGCTGCTGGAAAGAGAACAATGACTGTGAACCAACAGTCAAAGCAACACAATGAGCTGAAAGATGCTAAAACGCACATTGTCATTTTATCCTTTGTTAATATGAAATATTTATTTGCTTTAAATGCCATAATTTTGTCGTACATAGATACACACACACTCACACACACACACACACACACACACTCTTTGTGAGAATTGAATACCATTCAAACATGCTTTCTTCAGCATTCATGTCACGGTGTATCCTCACAGATATACACACACACGTACATGTAGAAGACATCCTAATGAGACGCAGGAGCACCATTAGACTTGTAGATAAGAAGGATGGGTCACTTGCTCTGGCTCATTATTTGAAATATTTTAATCTCTAACAAAAGAAGACAGAACAGAAGCAGTGAGAGCTATGGGGGGGATGTAGGGCGGATGGAACATAATACTGTAGGGTTTTGTTTTTTTTTGTCCAAATCTTGCATACCTGTAGTAAACACACACCTAATGAACACAGCAGAGTCTGAGGGGACATCTGTACAGGGATTTAGCTATATGAACACATTCTTCTTCATGGATGCAGATAAGCCCACAGGAGAGAGACTGACAGCATCAATACTTCAGCTCTTTGCCGTCTCTCCCAACACACTCATTGGGGTTAACTACTCTCACCTATTCTCCTCAGTCTGTGATGTATTACTGTGGAAGCACAGTTATTTAGAACCCTCCTTTTTCCCTTTATCTCACATTTTCAGACCCACATGCACACATGCACACTCAGTGGTCGAATCACAAGCACTGCTGACTCTGTGGTCTTTCATCCATCACCCACCACACCCATCTATCTCTTCTATCCCATCTTATCTTCAGCTGACTATACTGCTTCCTCCTCCGGTTCTTGCTCTGTATGTCCTAACACCCATAATTCCTTCTCTCTCCTATCTGTCTCTGATTTACTCCATCTCCTTGCTCCATTCCTGCTCCCCAGACTAATATTATTAGAGTGAAGGGCGATCGATTTCCTCCAACCTACTTTCCTCCATCTATGTCCATCTCTTGAGGATTTTTTTGTTGTCTCTCTATTACCATTTCCATAAAGGCAAGAGCCCATCCTGTCTTTCTTTTCTCTCTTCCTTTGACTGTATATGTCTTTGTAGTGTTCTTTTGTTGATTTTGTGTGTGAGTTCAAGTGGAATAAGCTATTCCCTCTATTCCTTTTTCTTTCTTTCACGATGCAGGTCGCATTGTGCTGCTGACTCCAAGTATTAGAGAATTACCAGAAGTCTTTCAATCCTCATTAGGAGCAGGAGCAATTCAGCGTGTATCTGAACTAAAAGCAAAATATCTTGACTTCACAGAATGTTTTTTTTTTTTTTGACACATTGAAAGAAAACTTTTAAAGGAAATAATGTTATTAGCATATGCTCTGTTGTGCTCTTAATCTTCTTTCTCTCTCAGCTTTCATCCCGCTCGCCCTCAACCGGCAAAGGATCAGACCACCAGCGACCATTAGCAGAAAAGCAGCAAACATAATTCTGTCCCCTCAGATGAAGTGCTTATTTCTAGATGAGGCTTCTGCAAGCTTTGGCCCAGAATCAAAAATAGCTGCATTTGACAGATAGATGAAAGGAGCTATGACATATTTTAGTCTGCTGTATGAATTTAAAGTTTCTCAGTTCCTCCCAGGCGAGGAGTGTCTAACTATTCTCCATCCATCTTCTCTGCTCTGTCTACAACTTGTCCTCCCTTCTGTCAACTTCCTGATCCTCTGTTCTCCCTCTTGTCCCATTGGTTATCTCCTGATGGGTCATTAACTACTAAACAGGAGGCAAAGGGACCAAGAGAGGACAGGGGGGCTTCTTAAGGTTTTTGTCTAGTCTGCAATGATAAACGGGCTTTAAGGGAAGGAAGCATAGAGAGAAGATGAGATGTGGATCAGGCGGGGCTACAGGGTCTCTTTCCCTACATTTTGTAAGGGTAAGTGGAAATCAATGGGAATGATAAGCATCTTTCTTTATGAGGCATGAGGCATTGGCGCAGAAATTGGATAGGAGAGACGTGGATTCACATAATATCTCTAAAATTACCAGAAAATTATTCAAATATTTCATGCAGGGAACTTTTTCTTTGCAACTCATGTTTTCTGAAACGGCAATAATAGTCTTACTTCTTCTCTCCACGAAATCCCTGCGAGCTCCTCTCATCCTTAAACAATTAAAAAAGCTTTCAAACGATGCAGAGGCCGTGAAGCCCTCCACTAATGACAAGTTCAGAAGAGTGTTTGGGTCACTGAGGTCACGCTCAGCGGTTTGCTCGCTTTATTGCACGTTGCTGCCATCTAGTGGCAAAACATAAAGGTCTGCCTCTGCAGCATGGTGAGCTTTACAAGTTTGTTTTTCTGAAAATGTCTAAATCAGTTCCAAAAGTACAGATGCTCGTTTGTCACGACTAATCTATCTCCAATAAAGAATGTTAAACACTGATGAGACGATGAGTGCCTTAAAACTTGAGCATGAATTGTCACAGTCAGACAATCTAGTTCCTTTGTGTGCAACATCTGCAGACTCTTTGATGTTGGGGACGGAGGTCGACCTGCAGCAAGTGGAGAGCAGTGTGTTTGCCTTGGAAACTGTGTTAAAGGCATGGCTTCAAGAACAGGGAGGAGACAGAGAGCATCTCCGCCTCCTGCTGCCAAGCCCCTCTGATAATCCCGTTCCAGGCAAGACATCCAGTCACACACTAACACACACAGACACACATACACATATACCTTCTTTGGTTCATTCAAATCATGAATGGATAGGATTATCGTTAACACACTTTGTTTTGTACCAATCTCTAATGGCAATTGGCACAGTGTGTGTGAAGTGTGACATGCAGGAGCGTCTGATAAGCCCCGCCCTCATCCCCTTGACCCCCAACCTGGGAGTGAAGACTGAGAGCATTCGCGACTTCCTTCCCGTCATTAAGGGCTTGGCCAATCAGAGCCCCGCACCACAGAGGCTGAAAGCGATCAAGTAAGAGTTAGCATCGGTGTTCGAGGCCAGAAAAACACCAAGAAGTGCTTTTAACTGTGAAAAGTTCTGGGATAAACATGCAAAAGCAATGCACATGAACACTAATATATCTTTCCACAGTATTTTGTATTAGTTTGGTTGTTTTTGTAAAGTTTTAATAAACGCACCCATTTTTTTTCTGTCACATCCACCGCTCTCTGATTTTTGGACTGCTGAAACTGTGGGAGGGAGGATATATATGGGCCATGTGCCATGCCTGTACTGTAGTGTATTTCCAGAAAAATTCCCACTATCTATGAATGGCTTCTTTCTGATAGCAGAGGGAAGTGTAATATTTCTTAGATGAAACTCTATCTCATCAGAGCACGCTTTGTTCTACTCTAATGCTTGACGTATCACAAAAGAGACCCACAGCTGAGTGGAAAAAAAAGCTCCACACCCAAAAAGAAATGTTTTCTTAATTAATTTAAAGTCTCAGATATAAAAACTGGTGCGCAAGGAAAGGGTAGGCAACCAAACAGCAGCAGAGAGCTCCAAATGGAAGAAAATCTGGTTTTGTTGAAGCTTGATTGATAGATCGCAACACTTCCTACTGACAACAAACACAAAACAAAATACGGATTATTGTATTAAGAGCTATAATGATGCTTTATTCCACACACTTTTGTACAGATGTAGGCATACAATAGATGGCAAAAGCTAGGTTCCCATTCCTGTTAAAAAAAACTTCCCAAAACTATTCAAACTATGGCAAACATAAACAAATAATCTTGTCTAGATGAATCAAGAATTTACAAACCCAAGTTATTGTACCTAAAAAATGAATTTAAGTTGGAAGGGCCTACATTTTTATTTCTGTTATTTCGTTTGGTGTTATGTCTTATCAATGACTTATCATACTGTCACTGTTTGAGTACAGTTTCAACTACTCATGACAGACTGATGGATCAGCAGCAAACAACTTACTATTGTTCACAAGCTGATGTAATTTCTTCCCGAACACACACACACACATACAGAATAGCATCACAGGCACATCCTGATGCCGGTGGCAGAAAGCAGAAACCGAGGTAGAATTTGCATTCGTTAACTTCATCCCTGCTTTGCATTATTTTTGCATTTTCTGGCAATAAGAGCTAGTGTGTGTCTGTGTAAGAGAGTGTGTTTGTTTAGAGTGCCATTAAGTTATTGTGCTCTAAATGTGTTTTACATACACATGACTCATGGTTTTCAGCGGACTATTTTGAATAGGAAGTCACACTGTTCACCTTGGCAGGGGTGATGTCACTCTCTGTGGCTCTGCTCGTGATGTCATCCATTCTGCTAAAGTTAAAAAATATTGTAAACTCGACTTTTCTGTCATTAAGTCACGTATTTTTCTCTTCCGTTGTAGAAGCATCTGTCCATCCTCCTTGTAAAGCAAGCCAATTGTGTGTTAATGTGTGCTGCAGGGTGCTGCGCGCAGAAGGAGTATGTGAGAGTGTGTTGTACGGCCTGCCGCTGGTGATCCGCCCCACCACCTGCTGGCAGCTGGACTGGGATGAGATGGAGACCAACCACAGCTTGTTCCATGCTCTCTGCCACACTCTCAGGGTGTGTGTATTTTTTTAAATTTTTTTGTTGTAAAGTGACCTTTACATTTCAGAGTTTTTAGCAACAGAATCTGGCAATTCCCATTTTGTCTGTTGACGTTGACAGCTGCACCTGTACATTTTTTGAGCATTTTTCATAGTTATGCAGCATTTTGTCCTATGTTTGCAAATCTGGTTCCTGTTGAAATTTTGACACTTCAGCAAATAGAAGTCATGGCAAATTTGAACGATCACTCAGACTGTTTCCTCTTTAAAACATGCATGTTGCGGAACTTATGAAGCAACTTACCTGCACCATTCTAGAGAATGCAAGTACTTCATTGTACTCTTATATCCAACGACACACAAAAGTATCTAAATCAAACTTAAAATGAATTAGCTCTGAAAACAAAGTCAATATTTCTATTACTTCAGTTCTCTGATTGGTTGATTTGTTGGCCCTCTGACTGGTTAGAAATTGATTGTTCTTTTGTATTTGTATTTATTTATTTTCTTTTAGAGTCGTGACTTGTTCCTGCTGGTGCAGGTGGAGCCTGATCAGAGGTCTGCAGCTGGAGGCTCAGGTCTGGTGTTTTGATCAGAAGGAGTGAAATGAAGTCCTGTTAGGCGGTTTATAAGCCTTTGCGCGTGCACTCATAGACTCTGTGTCTGTGTGCAACACAGGTGTGTATTCTCACTATATCCTCCAGCCCTCCCCATCTCTCTCCCTCCTCCTGAAGCCGGTCATCTCCAGAGAGTTGTTGCTGCCCTGCTCACTGCCTGTCCCAACTCAGGACCCAGCACCTTCTGCCATGCAGACTGTACAGGTTAAATGACCTTTTTTTTCTTACAGACGTTAGAGTGAGGCGTATAGAATGCAACAGACAAATTACCTGTGGATGCGCTAATAGAGAAACTGACAGGGCTGATTGTAGAAGCAATGTAGTTTAAGGGACCTACAAAAAGTGATACAGGTCCCTGAGAGTCAGCTGAATTGGAAGAACAAAGTCTAAACCATTAACACTTTTGTCCGGATATCTTGCTGGTGTAATAACCTGGCCAAATGAGGAGATAGAAGCCATTGCTATCAAGAAAGCTCCTTGATAGCAATGGCTATCAATGGCAATGGCTTCGTCTACTCGTTTTGTCTTTGTCTATTGGATGTGTTTAATTATTTTGTTTTTTGTATATATTTGTGGCTTACTTATACCTACACCATTACAAGCTCAAACCACATAATTACACACATGCATATGACACACTAGCATTTGCAAAGAGTACTTTAACTTATTTGATTTCATCATGTATGATCTTAAAATAGTGTCATTGAATGTGAATGGAATACATAATGTTATAAAGAGGAAGAAGACCTTGTTAGAAATGAAAAAAGAGAAGGCGGATATAATTTATTTACAAGAAACGCACTTGGAGAAAGAGGAACATGAGAAATTAAAGAAAATAACGAATAGTAAAGTATATTATAGTTCATACAACACAAAGCAAAGGGGAGTAACAATAATAATAAAAAATCACATTGCTTTTGAAATGGAAGATGTTTTCACAGACAAAGATGGACGATATGTTCTCGTGATAGGTAAACTAGAAGGGATACAACTCTCTTTTCTAAACGTATATTATCCACCAGATATTGGTATAGAATTTATGACTAAGTTAATAGATTTATTAGTGACAAAAGCAAAAGGAATAGTTTTACTAGCAGGGGATTTAAACCTGGTAATGAATACTAAATTAGATTCAACAAGTACTAGACTACACAAAGCCGAAAAGAACGCTGATTTATTAAGGAAGGCATGTCTAGAATTTGGACTGGTAGATGTATGGAGAGAACTCCACCCAAGTAAAAAAGAATACACTTGCTACTCAGGAAGACATTCTGTCTATAATAGGTTAGATTATTTCTTTATGTATAGAAACAATTTTACATTAGTTAAATCATGTCAGATTAGCTCCATAAATATCTCAGACCACGCAGCCATCTCTCTGTCCTTAAAACTTAATTGCAAAAAAGGTAAATCCCTGTGGACATTTAACAATTCACTTCTAGAGGAAATAACATTCATAGAAAAAATGAAAAAGGAATTACAACTGTATATAGAAATAAACGACACTCCAGATGTAGATCCAGTTACTTTATGGGAAACAGGGAAGGCTGTATTAAGAGGTATAATAATATCTTACACTTCAGCAAGGAAAAGATCTAAGGACGCATTAGAAAAACAATTACTTCATGAAATAAAATGTTTAGAACAACAACATAGTATAACAAATAATAAAAAGGTCAAACTTGAGTTAGATGAAAAACGGAAAAAAATAGATAAATTACGCATGATGGAAATCGAGAAACTAATGAAATTTACACAACAGGAACGGTATGATGGTGGACCAAAGGCATTAAAGGTACTGGCATATAAATTAAAAAAACGGCAAGAGAGGTCACACATAACACAATTAAACACTCGTCAAAATAAAGTTATAATGGATAAAGACGAGATTGCAGAAGAATTTGCTAAGTATTACGAAGACCTCTATAAAACAGAGACGAAAGTTGATAATGAACTAATTCAGAACTATCTTAAAAAACTTGAAATACTGAAAGCAACACAAGCCAACAACATTACATTAACAAAGCCTATTACACTTGAAGAGGTAAATGAGGAAATACAAGGTCTACAACAAGGAAAAGCACCAGGAGATGATGGCTTTTCAAATGAATTTTACAAAGCTTTTAAAGATCAACTTGGCTACCTACTGGTAAGAGCTTACAATCACGCACTTGACACAGGCAGATGGGCTCCAACATGGACATCATCTATTATCACTTTGATCCACAAAGAAGGAAAAGACCCGAAAAACTGTTCATCCTACAGACCAATATCCCTATTAAATACAGATCATAAAATACTAACATCAATCCTTGCCAAACGGTTAAAATACATTATCCCTAATCTGATAAATACTGATCAATGTGGTTTTATCTCAGGTCGTCTCCTGTCAGACAATATACGACGAACACTAAACATAATTGATTATTCAAATAAAAATGAAGAAAATCTTATTCTATTGACATTAGATGTAGAAAAAGCTTTTGATTTAGTTTTATGGCCTTTTATGTTTGAAGTAATGTTGAGTTTTGGTTTTGAAGAAAAATTTTGTAGATGGATTAAAGCAATGTACGCAACCCCGGTCTCAGTTGTTAAGACAAATGGTACATTATCAAGACGGTTATTAATTCAAAGAGGAACAAGACAAGGAGACCCCCTCCCTCCACTTCTTTTTACTTTTTATATTGAAATTCTAGTAATAGCTATAAGACAAAATAAAAATATTAAAGGGATTACAATAGGAAAGGAAACGCATAAACTAGCACTATTCGCGGATAACATAATACTCTACTTGACCTCCCCAAAAGAATCACTACAACACCTGATGGGAGAAATAGAAAAATATAGTAAAATTTCAGGATATAAAATTAATAAAAGTAAATGTGAAGCTTTAACTATTGGTAGGGAAATGGATCAAGAACTAAAGCAATATTATAATATTAGATGGGACTCACAAATAATAAAGTACTTGGGTATCTACATTAGCTCGGATTTGAGTGACCTGTATAATAACAACTATAACATCTTAGAAGTGAAGATAAATCAGGACTTCAATAGGTGGAAATTAATCCCTGATGGAATTTATAGTAGGGTAGAGACAATTAAAATGATGGTGCTTCCACAGATTCTCTTTTTATTTCAAGCACTTTCAATTTCAGTACCACCAACATTTTTTAGAACTTGGAATAAAAAATTTGCAGATTTTATTTGGAATGGCAAAAAACATAGAATTAAATATGAGATATTAACTCAACCAAAAGAAGAGGGAGGTTTAGGGGTTCCACATATACAAAAGTACTACTTCGCAGCACAAATCTTAACAATAATGAATTGGATGGGAGAAGAATCTGGAATAAAATGGATTAATATTGAGAAAGAACTGTCGAATGGGTTACTTGGCTCTTTACCTTTCCTTAAAAAAGAGACACAAAAACAATATCTACTCACATTTTGTATTAGAAACACAATAAAGACTCGGAGACAATTATGCCATCATTTAAAAATTCATAGCGAAAGCGTAAAGCTAAGAAAAATGAGATATGACCCAGATTTTAAAGCACAAAAAGATGATAGCATTTTAGACGCTTGGGCAAACACAGGATTGACCGTTTTTGATGAAAACATAGTAGTTTCATTTCAAACTCTTGCAGAGAGATATGGTTTATTACAAAAACACTTTTTCAAATATCTACAGGTTAGGAGTTATATTCAACAAAAGGCTGAAAAGGAAACAAATGATGTTTTAATTTTTTTGTTAGAAAATAGAAACAAAAGTAGAAAGGGAGGTGGTCTGGCGAAGGCCTACAAAATAATACAAAGAATGACAAAAATAAAGTGCAATGCAAAAGAAAAATGGGAGAATGAATTACTTACAAATATTACAGATAGTTCCTGGAGAGAATCATGGAAAGATCATTTCAAAACAACTCAGTCAAAATGCTGGAAGGAGTTTGGCTGGAAAATTAACCAAAGATTTTTTATGGTGCCTAAACAATGTGCTCATATTTCAGGAGCTGACATAAATTGTTGGCGAGGATGCGGAGAAGAAGGTACGCATACACATATACTCCTTACATGCTCTTTAATAAAACCATTTTGGGAGGAGGTAAGGCGAGCTATTACATATATTTTTGATCTTAAACAACCTTTAACACCAGTAAACATACTAGGCATCGACCTACCAAATAAGATAAAAAGAATATACCGTAAACATTTTCATCTTCTAAGACTTACTGCACTAAAGCAAATTACAAGACTATGGAAACAAAGTAAACAACCAGAGGTTCAGCTATGGCATAAAACAATAGAAAGTGTTCTGGAAATGGAAAAAAATATATTAATTTCTAGAAATTGCTCAGAAAAATGGAAGGAAATGTATCCAGACAATCTGTGCAATAAAATGCGCCTATATCTTGAAAACAGAACAACAATATAGGCTACCAAATCTTTCATGAAGATGTCCACAAAGCTTATGCATACCCCTACACACCAACTCACTATACCGGCACATACATATTATTCAATACAACACCTACACTACACACACACACACACACCTACAGGTACGCCACTAAATTTATTTATTTATTTATTTATTTTTTTCAATGATGTCATGTCGTGTGTGTGTGTGTGTCCCCTCTCTCTCTCTCTCTCTCTCTCTTTCTTTCTCTCTCTCTCTCTGCCCCATTTTCTTGTATGTTCACGTGTTTGTCTATGCGTCAACTGTCTAGTGTCATTTGTGCATCTTTGTGGGAAAAAAAAAAAAGTTTATATGGTGGTATGTTGAAATATAATGGAAAAGAACTGTAGTTTTGCATGGGCATACACTGTGAACTGGAGGAAGAGAAAGGAGGGGAAAAAAAAGGAAAGAGGAAAAAGAAAGGAAAGGAAGAAAGGAAAGGGAAAAAAAAAAAAAATTATATATATAAATATTTTTTGATGATGATGATAAAAATGTATATGTTGTACAACTCTACCAATAAACAAAGTAACAAAAAAAAAGAAAGCTCCTCACAATGTGTCCACATTGTGAGGAGGACAAAACAACCAATATCCACGAATACATCAGGAAAATAACCCACAATGATGAATTATGAAGTGACTGATCAATGAAGGAGGGGAGGAAGAGAAGGAGCCATTAAGGAAGGATAAACCTCTGCACGCCATGTACCACCGACAGAAGGAAGAAGTGGCTGATATTGAGAAGTCCTGTCAGTGGCTAGAAGAAGCTGGTCTAAAAGACAGTATGGAGGCGCTAATCAAGCAACCAGGGTCTACCACACCCGAATGGAGCCCAGGTGTGGGCTGTGCAAAGAGGCCTCTGATACAGTCCAACAGATAGCATCTGGGGGCAGACATGGAACGCCATAACCAAGTGGCAGGAATAGTGTACAGGAACATCTGTGCTGAGTATGGGTTGAAAGTCCCAAAGCCAAAGAGGGAGATTCCTCCAGATGTAGTGGAGAATGACAGAGCTAAAATCCTGTAGGGCTTAAACTGGCGATGGCTAACCAACCAGACAATGTGGTGGTTGACAAACTTCAGAAGAAGGCAGAAGTGATAGATGTAGCAATTGCATGTGACAGCAACATCAAGAAGAAGGAACACAAGATGATTTTTTTTAAAAAGCAGGACTGAAAGAGGAAGTTGAATAGATTTGGGAAGTGAAGACAATAGCGGTGTCAGTGGTAATCGGAGCACTCGGGTCATGAATTCTAAATTGGAGTGGCTCCAACAGATACCAGGAACAACATCAGAGATCCCCGTCCAGAGGAGCGCTGTGCGTGAAACAGCTAAGATCCTGCGTGGAACCCTCAAGCTCCCAGGCCTCTGGTAGAGGACCCCAAGCTTGAAAGGGCCACCGCCCACATAGGGGCGAGTGTGGAGGTATTACTGGAAACAAAAGCTCTTACATCACCACAAGTCTATATCATTGTCCTCTGCTATTATTTCAACCATAACATGGATGACTTGACCGTAACGGACAATAACAGAAACACCTCTCATTCTTAGCCCTTCGCTATAAAAAGCACATATTCCAGTGCATATATTATATCGAAAATCGCTTAAATTTGCCCACCTTTATCCTTGAAAATGATAATTACACAGACCTTAGTACTGAATAGCTTGAAAACGTGTTAAGATGTTATGCTCTCAGTGTTTTTGATAAGACATTCTGAGATGCTAGTGGCGTTCAAATGGTTGAGTGCTTGAGTAGAACGTGTTTTTCTGTGTGTGTCAGGGCTGTCTCACTCAGCTGGATGAGGAGTTTGTGTTGAACCCGCTGTCACTGAGCAGTAACCTCTACCAGCACCTCAGGAGCAGAGGCCTGCTCTCACAGCCACGATACCCATACAGGTCAGCAGCACCAGGTGTCGTATGGAGCAGGAAGACCATCAGTTTGTGTACATCTTGTTACAATGTTAGAGCAAAAGATGGTGGTTGTAAATGACAGATATGTGGAGGATGTACAAGCTGATAACATAAGAAGACTCAACAAAGATTACGACCAGGATGCAACTAAATGAAAGATAACGAAGTGGCACAAATGATGATGATTAAAACAGTGTTGCTGGTGGTCGAGAGACAGGTGAGTAAAACCATGTGATGACTGTGATGTGCTTATTGTCCTGCTGCTGTTTGTGATTTCAGGCTCCAGTCAGCAGCTGCCCACAGAGAGCAGCCTCAGACACTAGAGAGCCCCAGAAACGTAGTCAGCCGGCAGCCCCGGCAGGTAAACACACCACTGTGAAGGTATCTGTCTGCTGAGCATGCTCAGGCTCAGGCTTGGCGTAACTTCCTCCAAACTTCTGACTTCCTTGCATACTCACTAGATGGCAGCATGTGGTGTATGGAGAGAGTTCAAAAGGTTGTACATGTGAGATCCAGATACTTGCAATCATCTTTGCAACTTTCTCAGTGCTCTTCGCAAACGTTAGTTTTCCATAAGTAACAGGAGGGAAACTGTTCAGAAGCAGCTGCTGCGTGCTTTGTAGATCAGATAACCGGACGACGTGAACACGCAGCATTTTCTTGCTGTGCTTTGATCCGGTTTGGATGTGCAGTTAAGCAGTTTAGCCCTGTGGATTCCAGATTACACGCTGGACTCACTGCAAAAGATCAGCTTGTTTTAAGGTCCAATGTATGTCAACATTTATGCTGATATATTGGCAGAAATGCAATGTAAAATGCAATGTAAAACAAGACATTTTGTTTTTGTTACCTAAGGACGAGCAATGTATATCTAAACACACGAAGTGGCTTTCCTTGCTGCTCTGCGTTGTTAATAAATAAGCCCAGAAGTTTTTTTTTTTTTTTTTTACTGCCACTTTGGAAGAAACTGGAGGGCAATAGATAACACAACATCACACATACTGTACCTTTGAATTAAGTTTCTTAACCAGCAGCACTCTGTCAGAATGCATTTCTTTTAGAGATCAGAGTAGTGGTCATTTAGCCATCCAAAAGGTCCCAAAACACACTGGCTGAAAGGCTGGATGGCCGCTACTTCTTGATCTCCAAAAGATAAAGGATCTTTTTATCTGCAAAATGAAGGGATAGAGCCATGGGTGGGAACTAGCATTGGGACTTAGTCTTGACAAAGAACCACAGACTGATTTGACATATCACAGCATTTTAATCTGTAACAGTAGCTTGTATTTTGTGGCGTATCTGTGTTTTTTTTTTTTTTTTTGCAGAATTTTACGATGATTGAGGCTGAAGAGTCAAAAAGACAAATTCTTTATTTCAATTACCTCTCAGCAAAATTGTACTTACCTTTACTACTTCTGCACAAGAGTCACCGTCACTGTACAAAAAAAGGATGAATCTGAAATCAGAAGTTGAGTTTTAAATGAGCCCAAAGCTAAAATGCTACTGCAGGAAGTATTGTTGAGTCACACCAAAACACACTTTATTCAAAAAAGTTCAAAGGTAGCTTTTGTTGCATAATAAATCACTAAAATGACAATACTATGAAAACCGTTTCTTCCTAGAAGAAAGTTCAACTGCACTCCTGTCGGGTCACATCTAAATTGTAATGGCTGCTGTGAAGGCAAATATCCTAACAACACTTTCATTCTGACTCGTACTGTGCTCTAATACTTCACACCATTAAACACCTACTTGGACCAGACCGTCTGAATAAAGCAGCTCTGACTTATAACAGCTTACAGTTTAACCTTTCATATTAATTCATTACGACCGCTGAGGCTCACCGAGGCCTGATGTGTATAGATGTGTATAGATGAGTGACTCATCAGGGCTGATAAGGCTGCTAACATGCAAATAGTTCACACAGAGAAAATGCTCAGCACTCTGCTTGTTTTGACAACTCAATATATAATGTTTATTTTAGCTTTTCTAATTTTTCTATCTGCTGTATAAAAGAGAGTGCTCATTTCTTTTTGTCAAACTTTCAAGACTTAAAGCATTACACGTCTGTGTCTCCATCCAGCTGCAAAACCAGGGTCGCCAGCATGGACCCAACAGCAAGGTCAGGGCCACCGTGGCGCCGCTGCCCTCTGCCGCCGCCTCCTCCTCCTCTTCGTCCCATGGACCTCCTCCTGCCAAGACCTCCCGTCCAGCTCTGAGCTTCCTCAGCAGCAGCCATCGGGCCCGGGCACCGATTCGGCAGGAGGAAGACAACAATGACAACAACTCTATGATAAAAAAGTAATCTGAAGGGTGAGTGGAAGGAAGAGAGCAAAACGAGGACAGAGAGCACATCCTAAGCTCTCCCACACTGATGTCCCAGCCTTCAAAGGGGTCTCAACACATTCAGAGTAAAACTTAGTCAGCACATAAGCACACATATACGCATGCATTTGGCTAAGTAGTCTCCATTGAAAAGCTTGTGAGCAGTTACGCAGCTCATAAAATGTTACGACTTTGTAAAGGAGGGGAGGATATTTTAATTTGCACGTAAATGTAAATGTAAAAGACACGGCAGCTTGCTGTGAGCAACACTTATCCTTCACACCACTCTGGATGGTTTCATTTGACACTTCTGTTCATCTCTATTTGCTCTCACCACACAAGCAGCATTGACAGCGTTAGCTGGAGCAGAATTTCATGAACCACCTAAGCACATGCAAGCGTGAGTGAGTGCGTGTGCGACAGAGAAAAGGAAGGTTTCCACTGAGTGCAGCAGCGTCGACCGCTGAGGCAGCAAACTTCCAAATGGCGCAGCACAAACAATGAAGAGGCAGGACAAAAGATGAAAAGAAGGGAAACGGCAGCACAATGAAAGCCTCAAACGGCAGTGGCAAAAAAACAAAAAAAAAAGGTGACCGATGTTGGGAGACCAAAAGGAAGATTAAAAACTGATGGATATTACAAAAGCACTTCCTGCCTGTTACAGCACACACAGTGCAGCAAGACACAATAGCACACATCATTTAAGACAACAGCAAAACAATAGTTCAGGCATAATGCACCAGACATGCTGTACAGTGGAGCTACGTGTGTACAAGCACTTAGACACACATATGCACATTCCTTCTCATTTTGCCCTTAAGCCCCGGTCTGAACACAGCTTCACTGTTTTAATGAGACAGAGAATAAAGCAGCACACAGAGGGGCCTCTCTGCTCTCCTTCACCCCCACAACGGGAGCCCGCTCTGTGGGTTGAAAGGCGGCATGAGGAGGGGGATGGATGGATGGATGGAAGAAGGACATAGATGAGAGAGGCTGATAAAAATCTCCAGTGTGTTCTGTGAAATTGCGAATATGAGTTTAGTTCAACAACTTTGCAATGGAGACAAATTTCGAGAGGTCGAGGGGGTGGTTTGAGTTCGCCGGGGGCATCGCTGTATTACATTTACACGATTCCCGTTTGTACGCAGATATTGGTCAGTTCGCTATGTTCACCGTCACTGTTTTTAATTTATTCCTTGTCACACACAGACTTAATGAGGTTCCCGCCATTCCGCCCCCTGATTGAACCTTTTAACATGAGGGACAACCCAACGACAAATGACTTCATGACGTTGTGATGTCACAGGACTTCCGCATTCTCAAATTAAAACCACAACGATGCTTTTGTCTCTGAAAAGCATTCCCATTCGCTCCCATTTTGCCCACTTCACTGTCCTTTCACTCCTCTCTCTTGGCTATAGTTCCTTATTAATCCCCTAAAGCACTGAGAAGTTGAGTCAACGTGTGTGCATTTCATCAATTTGTTCAGACAGAACAACAGCAGCCTCTCTGTCCTCAAAAAGGTCAAAGGGGTAAAACTGGAGTTCCTCTGTTTGACCTAAACTCTATCAGACACGCTCCACATTAAATGTCACAACTGTTAAAGATGAATAGGATGCTTTAAAGTGGGACTGTGTGGGTTTTCAGATTCACTCCTTTATATTTGAGTGCACGGGAGCTTTTTCAGGTGTAAGCAGGTTTTTTTTTTTACTCAGAGCAGTTGTCCTCTGAAAAAAAAGTTCTGTTTGGTTTGTTTTTTGGTTGTTGTTCTTTATGACTCCACCGCTCAAACATCCTTATCTCGGTGTTGACTCACTCAAGTTCCTGTTCAGCCTTCGCATTGTGTTTGGTTGGCAGTCTCAGTCTGATATTTGGCCTTAGCGACAAATGGAATTGACATGGATTGATGTCGTTTGTTCACGCTGTAAATGTTCTACCACTTAGGTGATGTTTGAGCCGTTATGCTTTATGGATTCATGATAAATATTCTGTCTGATTTGTTCCAGTGAGCTGTTCAATTTATTAAATTTGGTTCAATAAAAGAAACACTTGGTGGGAGGTTTATCGTGATAACATTTCTTAAGATAAAGAAGCCTTTGGAAAAAAAAGAGGGCAATCTAACCACCTTTAACCTTTTGCCGCCCACTGGTTTTGCCTCCAGAACGCTAGTGTCATTAAACGAGTGCTTCACAAGCTGCTCTGCACGATGGAAAAAAGTACATGAATATGTCACAAATCCAGTGACTGATTTGCCATCATTGTGGCCACAAAATTAACAAAAAAAATTTTTTTTAAAAGAGCCACAGAGCTTTTTGTTAATGATTAAAGGGGAATGTTAAACAGTCCATATGCTAAAACAAGTGGAACACTCTTGAACAGACTTTTCACAGTATGCGACAACTCCGTGGGAGAATGCAGTATCATAGGAACATCTTATATATTCAGTAATAATTTGGAAAACGTGATACAGATGTGGCTCAGACCTCATTCATTTACAGTTTTGTCATTGACGATACACTCCGAAACCTCAGCTTTCAAATACACGACAAATAGAGACCCTGACACGACCTGGCTCAAAGGCCGCATCAAAAAGTAGGAAGCACACGCTTTAAAAGGTTTACAAAATAAGTATTTCATTTATTAAAGTAATCCAAAAACTAAACTGAATATGCAACAAAAGACTAAATGTGAGGAGTGGCAATCAGTTGTCAGTAGTGCAGTGATGTAAGTGGAAAATGTGCTGCCAGTGTGTTGTATGGTGCGAAACTTAAGAACCAAAAGGTAATGCAAACACAACAGCTGGGAAAGAAGACATTTTTAGATTTCAGAATGTTTATGGTCAAAATGAGATCACACATATAGAGCTTAGATGCTTCACAATGAAATCTTGTTTCTCTGTACAACATTTTAACACGTACTTTATGGTTCAGCCTAAACACAACTCAGTGACCAGTTGTCATCTAGTGTTTCAGCATCATACACCCTCGCCAAGGCAGCCCATCTGAGGGTGATTAGTCCCTGGCTTATATCAAGGAGCTTGTGTGGTCCACAATCCCATTTTGATCCACAGCCATCTTGATGGCTCCTCCGCAGCATTGCTGTTGTTTTGGATGGCTCTCTTGTTGTGCAGGACCCTAATGTTCAGCAGCTTGAGGGGCCCTGCAGAGCAACTGGCTGGCAAATCCTCATCAGCCGGCCTCGCTGGGGTATTAACAGGTCTTCCGTTCCTCTGCTTTGGCATTCACCTGCAAGCTCCTTGCGTCTATCCCTCTTCCTCTCCAACGCCTCTTCCATCTGGTCTTCTCAGGACAGTCTACCTTGGTGACTGTGACACGAGAAAATAATTCTTGGGAGTTAAAAATGTTCGGAAATGTCACTTAAAGTTTTTAACAAAGTAATCTTGGCAGGAATTGTTCTTCAAAAGTAAACCGTCCAACAACATGACTAAAAGAAACCCAAAGTTCAACAGTAATTAGAAAACCTTAAAAGTTAAGAGTCTGTCTTCTCTCAAAGATTTCTGGCGGTCATTCGTGGGGCGAAACCGTGAGGCGAACTACACCTCAAGCCGAGGCAAAGTCCTGTGAGGCAATGCTGCACAGTCAGCTCTGTGATGGTTTTTATCAAAAGAAATGAGGCAAGAAGAATGAGGCATTTGGACAGTGTAGCACTGCTGTGTGCCGCAGTGATCACTCGCAGCTGTACAGTTTGCCTCCGACTTTTAAGGTTTGATTCATTGCTTCCTGAGGATGGAGACGTGGCCTTTCACTGCACTCTTTTGTCTCCTCAAGTCTGTTGACTTTTTCTTAAAAATCCTCCGTGCTAAAATCAACCCGTTTTGCTTTTTTCTTTTTCCATTTTGGTCCATAAAAAGCTTCTCTGTGGTCCAACCGTCTAAAAAGTGCGGTTTTGTGTCTCATCTATATATGTGGGGATAATATTAGTGCTGTAACTTCCTGCTTTATTGTCAATGTTCCATTTCCCTTTTTCGCAGCAATCTGCAGCCCAATCTGCAGTTTCAGACTCCGTGTGTCTCACAAACTGAAATGAACTGTCTCTTTCCTGTAATTGTCCTTACTGGCCACAGGACTCTTAACACCATACACATAGAGAAACAGGGCAGGGACACACAATTCATACCCGGGCAGAGAATAATCATCTCTGTAACCAGCAGAGCTGAGCAAAAACTGAAAGAGGAAGTTCCTCTTTTGCGAGAGGGAAGTGAGGAGGTGAAGTCAAGACCCAGCAGGACCTGCGCTAGATTTATGTGGAAGAAATCTGAAAGAGCTCATCTCACATGTGAGCCAGAAAAAGCCTATGAAAAACTGTGCAATTTGATTTTCTAGTGTAGAAAATCTCCAAGATAAAGTCTTTTGCAAAAGTCGCCCAAAGAACCCGCTCCAGTCCCTAAATTTGGCCTAAAAAAAATGAAAGTTTTGAAATATTTTGAGGTCAGTTTGGTCAGTGGCAGCTTCTCAGAAATGATGCATATTTTGCAGTTTTTGTTTCAGTTTGGTCACAAAGTCAACGGAACAGCCTGAAAACATGCCTTTTAGCGCATAGTAGTCCACTTGGCAAGCGCATGACTTTTATTTTTAAAGTAATTAAAAATGAAGTATGGATATCTGTAGAGTCAAACCAAAGGAAACCGGACCGCTTCAGGTGTGTTTGAGGGCAGAAAAGAAAGGGTTCACTTTTTGCAACGTGCAGAAACGAAATGAGGAAATGCAGATGAGCTTCAGCTAAAGTTAGTTTGACATTAAGGGGTGCAGATGACAGTTGTGGCATTTACTTGAGATTAAAAGGAGCATTCAGATATGTTGGGTTTGTTGATTTTCTAAAAATAAGACTAAAATAAATTATTCAAACTGTTAAAGCTCACAACTCAGAACTAGTGCAACCTAATAATCCTGTCACAGATCGGTGGAAAGCGACTCCCAAGGTGTCCAAAAGCACAGGAGCCTTCGCCATGCTTAAACGAAAGAAGTGTGAAACATTAAAAGGCTTCCCACATCTGTCTGCCAAGCCAAAGCGAGTCTCTTTGTCACACATTGCAAACAGTTAAATAGTCTTTCTGGCTGGTTTATAACTTTATAACTCGATACGAGCACTATTTCACCTTGGTGACCAGCAGCCTTTAATCCAACCTTAGTGAAGTGATAAATTTGGTGTTTCTTTTGTTTTTCTGCGAGAGAACAACATGGCAAGAATGCACGAGTTTAAGTACGGAGAAAAAGCCTTTTTAGAGAAAATCTGCCATTCCATAATCAAGCTCTCTTTGCTCCCTTGTATGGTTGAATTCTCCTTCTCTTTCTTCCATGGCCGTGTGACATTTTCCATAACAGACATGGAAAGATTTGCAGAAAAAGACACTTTTCAACTGCAATCCCTAGTTCCTGTAATGGAGATGGGAGAGAGTTGTTGAAAGAGACTCAGCGCAGAACGTCACTGCTCGAGGCAAAATCCTGTGATGGAATAAAGAAGAAACTCTTGGACCTCATTTCTCAACATGCTGTGTGGAGGAAACGAGACACCGAGCATCAGGTCCTGAATAAAACCTCCCAGGCTACAGTCGAACATGGTGATGGCAGCATCAGCGTCACAATAGAGTGAGAGACAAAGGGAGAAAATTGTAATCACGGGGGGGGGTGAGCTGCTGTGAAAGACCTGCAGCAAGGCTGGATCATTCGTGTGCATTGGCTTGAAAAGATATCCTGCGAAGCAACTGTCAACAGCTGCACAACGTCAAGGTCAGAGATAGGAAGACTGTGAATGACGTGATAATAGCTGAACATCGTGTGCGTGTGTCTGTAAGTGTATGTATGCGTGCGTAGACACGCAGTGACCTCAAAGCTGCAGATAAAACTGTCTGGCCAGAAAGCGATGTGTGTTGCCAGAAATGTCTCACAAACGCCCACATACATGCACCGTGTGTTGTTATAGTAAAAATAGTCCATCTATGCGAACATTTCACAATCGAGAAGACCTCTCAGCTTTTCTACCTCATATTCCCTGCTTTTTGTTTTCGGCCACCTGTTGATTTATCTCCAAAAACTGAGCAAACCTACTAAAAGTTGATCTGAAACTCAACTGAAAGGTCAGATACAGTGGGCTTTCAGCATGAAATGCATGCAAAGTCGAAGTCCCACACATGCAGGGTAAGTAATAAACACTCGTGTAGTCAGTCAAGCCGCTATGCTAATGTGTGAAAAAAAAAAAAGGAAGAAGAGGTGGTGACAGAATGCACAGTTGAAAGTAATCGCAAAGGAGCAAGAGTTGAATCACTATCAGCTTTAAACGATAATGCTCTATACGGTCGATATGTTGTGCCAGAATGTGATTCTGGTGAAATCCCAAACCCACTGATGCACAACAGCTTCACTGGAACCCGTGCAGATGTTCATGTACGCATCCGTATCACTCGTGTATGTTAAATCCGAGGACGCTGCCAGAGGCCTTAAGGTTTTATCAGGTCTTGCGTCATCGGTGTGACGCGGCCAGGCAGCTGACTCCAGAAAGCTACAGGACTGTGTGTAAAAGAGAAGCACTTTATAACTAGTTTATTAAATATAAGCATGTTATGACGAGAGAAACCTGAACTATTTTCTCACTTCTCATCACACCTTAGCGAGGGGAAAGCCTGATGTCATGTGCTTGCTTTTGAGTTTTATTCATACAGCTGTTTCCATCGTTTTTTTTTTTTGTTTTTTTTTTGTCTCATTTTGAAGTTGCGCATTAGCGAAACTGGATGGAACTTGTGAAATTTAGAAAAATGAAAAGAAAAAGAGAAAGAACGAAAAACTCCATCCTCAGCTCTCGCTTGATGAGTTTTTTTCCAAAAAGTGTAACGCACGCGGCAAGAGGAGAATGTACAGTTTGCGTCAAACACACTACTCACATGACGGAGCCCATGAACGATCACCCGTTTTTGCTTTAAACAATAAGTGTAGACGCTTCTTGTGGACATGAGAGAATAAACACAATGGTTTAAAAAAAAAAAAAAAATCCTGAGAACCTTTCTGCATTTCCTTTCCTATACGGCCAAGGTCCCTAACATTTGTTTCTTCTTCCTAAAAGCTTTGCCTCAGGTTAGCTTATGCTCCTCTGGTTATATCGGGTTCACTCTCTCCAATTCAGTTAATGAAAACAAGAAGACATTTCAAAAGTTAACTTCAAATTCCCTTCACTGTCAGATGAAAATCCAGCTTCTGACTGTGAAGATCACCGGGGTTAAAGTCCAGGAAGCTTTTTTCATGCCTGTAATGTACCGACACATCACTGCTTCATCCCTTGACTTGGGCGCCCTTTCCTTTGCTTGAGTGGTTCACAGGTCAGTGTAAAGTGGCTTAACACATTCCTCTGAAAATGTTTGGGTGCAAAGACTGAAAAAAAGCAACCAGTGTGCAAAGAAAAAAAACGTTGAAACAGCCTCAGAAAGTCTGGAGAACTTTTGTGTGCCGCAAAATAACAAAAAAAAGTTTAGAAGCCGGTTGAGATAAAGCTGCAAATGTAACAGCAGCAGCACTCTAAAGTGTTTGTCGTTTAGGTTTTTACCATCACTTTATGAGCAGAATTTGGTCGAAGTCTTCTCCACACATGCATGTTTTGAAGCTCATCAAACACGTTGACTGCACGAAGAAAGCGCCGCGTTTGCCCTTTCCCCAACGAGTTCAAACGGGGTTTAATGAGAAAGGCAGACGTTACTTTCTGCTTTTCTTCCCTCACTCCATTTAAAAGAAGGAGATGTGTAATCCAGTTACTTTTCCTGTGCTGAAAGGTATTGTGGCAGCAGGTGGGGGGGCCGAAAAAGAGGGATGAAGGGATAAAAAGCAGCAGCAGTAAAAGGAACAGTCTGTACCTGTTTGCGAGCCAAGCAGACAGACAGGTTCATCCAGCCAGCATTCATCATGTCAGCATCTTTTTCGCCTCTTCTCTGCGTCTTTGAATCCCTTTTCTCTCTCTCTCTCTCTCTCTTTCGTCATCCTCAGCCGAGGACAAACACCCACATGTTCCGTTCTTCTCTCCAGCATTTTTCAGAATGTCAATTAGCTGTTTTTCCCTTCTTTCTCTTCGTCTTTCTCCTCTGTTTCCATCTCGTGTTCCTGCCGTCCTCTTACGGTATCTCTCGGCAGTTAAAATGCACGGCGTGTCCGACACAAACCAGCCGCCATTATCTGTCACCAGAGCAACCGAGCAACACAATTAATGCGGAGATGGAGAGAGGAAGGAAGAAAGAAACGTAAGAAAGAAGGTCTTTGTTTGGGGGTTGCTTTTCTTTTTTTTTTTCTTTTTGAGACTCAGCTTTAACTGGTGTGATTAAGTGGTTGGAAACCAACTGAAACAACAAAAACAGAGCGTGGCAGAGGGAGAAAAGTGGAGGATGAGGTCAGACTGCTTTACTGTCCCGTTTGGTCCAGAACAGAAAAACCTTTTAAACAGCAATGGCAGATTCTGATTGGCTCCCTTACAAACACACTGTGGGGGGAGGTGGTAGTGTAGCGATTATTGGAGTTCTGTTTGTTTAAAGATTCACTGTGGAGAGAATTGTAAAAGTTTTTCGAGCCAGTTTTATTATTAGTTATATTTACAGACAGCACAGCTGTTTTCTGACACAAACACGCACACAGACACATTGCTGGGGAATGATTAGTTTCATATTTAGTTCATCTACACATTAAAACAGGGAAAAAAAGGATTAAAAATATATATATACATATATATGTATATATATATATATACATATATATCTTGTGCAGAGAGTTTTGAACCATACATGTCTGTTTCCAAAACCCAAATCCCACCTTTCTTGCGTCTACCAAAACAGTTTTTTGGGTTTTTTCTCGTGGCTCCTCAAGTGCAACCTTGTCTTATTTTAGTGTGCCCTGGGCCCAAAATATCTCTCCCCGTTTCGGTGGGATTTAAGACAAGAGATCAGTCCAGAAAACACAAATGGAAAAAGATCAGTTCCTTTCGTTGAGGTCCTCGTCTCAGAGATATTCCAGTCCTGTCCAACAATGACTCCTGGCTGTCACGTTGTCTCACATTTCAGTAAAACCGAGAAGCAGCAGCACAAAAAACATGTCTGCCAGTTACTTCCCAAGCACACCGGACTTTTGTAGAAAAGAAGAGCCAAGCCACTTTCTCAGCTTGTTAAAGCGAGGCCTGTAGGCTGAGATCGTTTTGGCGAATCCATACGGTTTCTGTGGGAGTGTTTGTTCAAGTGAAGTGGCTGGCTCCAACCACACTATGGCTGGGTACTTCAATTATGGGTTTGACCATGCAAACACACTCTCTTCCAAACACACACGCAGGGTGGCCCAACAATAGTTGTACTCCATGTTTCATAAAGCATCCATAATGTGGTTTTCTCCTAGTTGTGAGCTAATCCACTCAGAATGAATGGACTGTCTCAAATAATTATTGCAGTCCACAGATGGGATGGATGTGAAATGAGAGAGAGCTGAGAGTTGGTCCTTTCTGAACGCCCAAACTGCATCCCAACCAGCTTGTTTTTCAGCCTCGTCTTTTCTCTTAAGCTTCCATTTTCTGGAAAGGGGATAAAAGCTTATATTTAGTCCACGTGGAACAAGGACAAAGTTAAATATCTCCCAAGTTGTCATAAATTATATCAGGTGATCTTAATGGCGCCTGGTGGTTTTGGTTGTACCACAAATTAGCTGGCGGAGGCTTCTGTTTTGACACTTTGCTGTACAGCTCCCTCCCCCCTCCCCCCGTGCTCCACATGTTGTTGTTGTTGTTCACATTACTGCCAAGACCTCCGTGTTTTCCAGGGGGCAGTGGCACGGGCTCCTTCCGAGTAAAAGGAGCCTTGCCCGGTTTGGGAGCTGTAACTGGTTTAGGCCACCTTGGCGTGGGAGGCTGTGGCGTGCCACGATGCGGAGGAGTGTGTCTTTGGGGCTCGGTGGATTTGCCCTGTGAGGGGATGCTGTAAGTCCCCTCTGGGCTGGATGGTGTCGCCGCCTCTCCCTGTCTCCTCTGACTGTGAGGCTCTAAGCGGGCCTCGTCATAAATACTTATCCCCAAACTTGCGAGTGTGCTGCTGCTTCCTTTGGCACATCCCTCTGGTTCATCGTATATGTGCTCCAGAGAAGGGGCAGGAGGCGATGAAGCCCCTTCTGCTTGACCTCCTGGGGGCCTCTTGTTACTGTTTATCCCTCTTCCTCCAGCCCCTCTTCCCACAGCCCCATTCAGATTCAGAGCACTTGTTTTCTGGTTCAGCTCCAGGCTGATCTTGTCGTACACGTGTGAGTACAGGTCGGGTGGCTTCCTGTGGTTGCTGCCTACATGGTGATGGTCCCCTTGGCCACCACCTCCAGAGGAATCGTCCCCTACGGGTCGGAGGCGTGGAGTGGGTACTGGGGGCGAGCACGGGTTGCTGGTTTGGTTCTGACCTTTGATACTGTCCACTGGGTCAGAATAGAGGCAGTCGGAGCTCTGCAGCAGCAGGCGGACTGAATCTGCCGGCTCAGAATAAAGACTGGCTTGTTCGTCAGACGAGGTCGCACCTTTCCCTGCCTGTCCTCTAGGAGGCCGTGGAGATGTCCCTCCTCCTCCCAAACCCCCCAACATCCCTGGAGGCTCTGGTAAACTCCTCCCTTTCGGTCCTGCTCCACCTCCTTGCCCCCTTCCTCCTGCTCCTCCTCCATCTCCTCCCTCTCTTTTTCCTAGCACACCGTCGGCCGAGCCTGGTTTGCTGCCACCTGAATCGCCGTCAGCTTCCCGACTGCTACAGCTGCTGCTGTCACCACTTCCCGCTGTCACGCCGCCGGGAACAGCGTTGCGTATGTGCTGCAGCGACGCGGGGCAATCTGGGTCAAAGTTTATGGGGCAGCTGAGGTGGCGCTCCTCTGCCAGGGCCTTCTGCGACTGAATGGCCTGGTCCACCAGCGTGAAGATCTCATTGCCTTTTTTGGTGTCAAAGGTGAAGTTCCCGGGTCCTGAGTCGCACCGACGGCCAGCTTCAAATGAAAACATCACCTAGAGAAAGGGAAAAAGGTGAGAACAATGTTTGAGTGCAATTCATCTCAGAGCCTCAGTTCAGAGTGAGAACATGAAGGTAACGTTAAAAAAAAAAAGGCCTGAGGTCATTAAAGTACACCTTATCCAAAACTCACTCTCTTGGCTTCAAAATAACCCCTGCTTCCTTTTTACACTGAAACTTTTCAGTTTTTTTGTTTATTACATTACTATTTTCAACATTTTCTCTCACAAATACCTCAGATATCAGCCCTTTTCTTTCACATGTGTGCATATGATTTAGGTTAATATCGGTCTTGACATATGCATGCACAAACTTTGTGTGCAGACAAACCAATCACAGCCTTTAAAGGTCATCTGTCAGTTTCAGGTCTTAACGCTACAGCACCGAAGCATCACAGTGTTACAAAAACAACCACAGACTAAAGCTAAATATACTCTGACCTTATGTAGACAAGCTGATGCTATTTATACCTATGTGCGATCAGTCATGTAGCCTAAATTTAATAAAGCAAACTTCCTTTTCGTGCTCCTGTTTGTTGCATCAGAGATCCACTAGTTTTGAGTCCTTGTTGGGTTTTTTTTTTTGTGTAAGGCACCCACCCGGTCCCTCCCGTATCTTCTCAGCAGCTTGTAGGGCCACACCAGAACTTTCCTCTTTGTCTTCGGCTCCTTCAAGATCAAGACATCGCTTTCGGCTTTCAGCCAGTAGTTGCCCACAAGCCCGCAACGTTCTGATGCTTCGGTACGCTGAATGGTTACCCAGAACTCGTTCACTGTAAAGAAAGAGAGGTGACTGTTGATTTCATTTCCTTTCACTGAGCTACAATAGTCCCCCATGCAGAGCCCAAAGCTGTGAGAATACACTGCTTAATGTCCTTACCCTCCTCCCTGGAGTAGTAGATGAGGTTCTCAGACATCTGTAGGTCCTGGGGTTCCCCGTCAGGTCCTGCAACACTACTGCTGCCGCACCCCCCCTGTTGATCACACAGTCACAGACAGTCAAACAGCTGGGAAATCGTATTAAGATTATTATAGTATGTTGTGCACAGTTTCCATGACGTAGCTATTTATTGTATCTGTAATACTGTGAACTGTGCATGAACAAGCGTGGCAAATGCCACTGAGGGATCAAGTGGGCAAAGAGTTTGAGGCTGACTGTGCAACAGAGAACGAAGCGTATGAGGTCTTCCTCCTGGAAACTCCCTCTGGCTTCCTCTCTGAAAGCATGATCATCATGGTGTATGTGTGTGTAAGCACTCTGCACCCCAGGGGCATGTGGGAAGATTTTTGTATTTAGACACGCAAAAAAGAAAAAATAGTTAGGCTCCATCATTGTTGGAACTCAATCTGAAACCACCAAACTGGAGATGTTTCTTCTTTTTTTTTTTCCTTTGTTCGAATATTTTTGGCCACTTTTAGTCTTAAAGACAAGAGAGCGGAGACACGATGGATTAAAAAGGAAAAAAACAACCACATTATAAACGGAACAAAAGACAAGCGTCTTAAAAACAGACACAAAGGAAGTCTTAAAAACACTTCCACCCACTAAGTCACTGCAAACTCTATTTCCTAAAGCAAACACAGTAAGCGTACTGGTCATCCTGCTTTTTGACAAAAACAATGAGAGATGTAAAGATACCTGAAACGCAATGTCACACATGGTGTCCATCCACTCCTTGGCTGTGTTCTTTTCTGCTGCAAACACGTGCGTCTTATCATTTGTTTCCACACAAAACGCTGCCATGTTTTCTTTGGGACAGCTCTCTGTCAGAGCGGGCAGAATGGAGATGCACTCCGACAAGCGGATGATCTTCTTGTCCAGCTTCCTGGTTTTCTCGTTGGTACCGCCTCCCGAGCCTCCGCCGGACCCACTGCTGCCGGAAGGCGAGTCGTAAAACTCCAGGCGGGCGATGCCATTTTGGCTGGCAGGGTAGAGGACAAACCAGTTCTTCTTCCATTTCTGAAGGGTGAAAAAAAGAAGACCAAGTTACTCAGGAAAAAAAGCGTGCTCAGGTCAATTTGTCAAATTAGTAGGTTAAAGGATGAAGGATCCATGGAAGACTTCTTCTCTACAGCGTTTTAGCATCTTTTATCGTTGTTCTTATTGACTGAAAAATATATTCATAATGAACCCACTCTACACATTTCTCTCATGGGTAGGTGGAGAGGCCAAAGTGGATTTAAAAGGAATTTTATTATTGTACTTAAATTTTATGAAGTGGACAGAAACATGACTCCAAAGGAATAAAATTGTTGCTCAAGTCTCAAGAAGAAAATGTGTAGTTTTCTTCCTGTTTTCCCGGTGAACTTTTCCTCAGTCATTTTCATCATTTATTCTCTGTTTGTATCATTTACGGCCCAAGTCCAAGCGGAGCACATTTTGTTCCATCTAGAGATTGGGAAACCAGCACATCGTGCAAGACTTTAAAGTAAAACTGAACAGGGTGGGAAAGCTGGAAGGATGTGAGCAGAAGAGGCCGACACAGAAAATGTGATTCTTTGTGTCTTGCAACACTCATCTTTCCTGTTAACATCTGAAGAGAGAGAAAAAACTGTTTGCATGCAGCTTGAGAAAGCAAAAGTCCACATCTGACCACAAATAATTGCAAACCGACAAAGAAAACAGAGGTGAATTTTAGCATTTTAACGTCTGAATGAATCAGAGTCAAAGCGATATTTCCGGGTACTTATTTTTCTGGCTGAGGCTTAATGTAGGTGGGATGTGGTGATAAATCTAATGCAGTTTGACTCAGAGCTGCTGCACACACCATTGTTTCCCCTACACTCAGTCAGTCATTAAGTACTCATTGAGAGAAAAGACATTCTCCCTCAGAATCAAAGCAGGTACTGGTTTAGTTTTTACTACTTGAGAAGTTCAAATTAGATACACATCACACTGTAAGTTCTTTTTGTGTTGTTTAGGATGTAAAAAGTAATTTTGGTTTTAACATCATAACTCCCACTCAAAATGTATCTGTGTGCAAAAGTTCAAACCTCAACTACAACAGTCATTTAAAAAAAGACTGAAAGCTGATTAAGAAACTGATTAAAAACGTTCCCGTTGTACTCAGCAGCCAGATGTTTGCTGATGTTAGCAGCTTTTTTGACTTGGCTTTAGTAAGGTCTTTGGCCAGCATGTTCTACTCCACTGTATACAGTTTTAAACTACAGGTGAGTTTGAGTGTTGAGCGATGTGCTTCGTCATGTGACTCTCATTTCGTTTCATTCTGGTTTGGTGATGGCAGGATGCTCCTGTGGATTTGATCAACTTAAAGATGACTTTTTGTCCTTTTTGCTGATCTTATTTCATTTGTTTTTTTTCAGTTTTGCACACAAAAAGACACTCAGCAGTAAAGTTTCGATTAAAAGCTCACATCCACTCATACTGCCGTGGTATTGGCTGTGGGAAGACTAAATGTCCAGCTGTGGAGTGACCCTGCCTTTCACGAGCCCCCTTCATGACATACTAAACTACAAAGCCAGCTTTCCACAGACTACAAGGATATGTAGCTGTAGTAAAGGAGAAAGTCTACCTTTGATGTAGCAACTCAATAACTAAGCACTTTCTCATGTGTATCATGGATGAAAGTTTATACACACTACCAGTAAAATGTTTTGGCCATGCCGTTTTGAAAAGCGTTTTTATGCGAGATGGCTGAGTTTCAACTAAAACTGAAAGTCACAGAACTAGGTGGGAAGGCTGGAAGGATGTGAGCTGACAAGCTCGGTGAGCAGACAAAGAAAATGTGAATCTTGCTATCTTTCATATTTCCTGTTAGCAAGGAAAGAAAACAATGTGCATGTGTACACAAATTCCCTTATCATTATCTTAAAACGAATGGGTAGCTGTGTCTAAACCTATGACTGGTAACATATTTCCACATTTATGTGTTACATGACACATTAGATTTCCCCTGCCACCTACCACGGCTTTCAAGAGGTGCTTCTCATCAATACTGCTTCAGTCTCAAATGGGAACCCACCACATTCTATAAATCAATTAACAATCATATGTTTTGTCACCCGTTGATGATGATGCTGAATTTCGGATTGTTCAAAATAGGTATTTTTTGTTCAGACTATATATTGCCTACGGCAATACGTTTGTGTAGATGATGGTTAATGATGGTGGTGGAGAATACTCTCTAAAACGCTGGTCCAAAACAGGTGTTTGGTTAGGTTGAGATCTGGTGACAGCAAAAACCATAGCATTTTCATACCCATCAGGCCATTCACTGTCAGTTTGTGCCCTGTGAATGGAAGCATTGTCCTTCTGGCTGTGATCGTTCCCATCATGGCAAAAGTAAAGTTGGTTACTCAGCTTTGGATTCAGTTTTAGAGGCGCCTCTCTCTGAGAGGACAGTTGGACCGCGGCCGGCATACAGCGTAAAAATGTAGGGGCTGAGGCTCGAGATTTTTCTAATTTATCGCCTCTGTGCAGGTTACTTTGTGCCTTGACCCCTCGAATGGGTTCAAGAGATGACTGAACAGTGTAAAAATAGGTGACACATTTATCATTTTGTTCCGAGGAAACAATGATCTCCGGCTCCGACAGAACAAACAGCACAACACTGAACAATGAGTAACGCTGCAGGTGTGTAACACTCCAGATGTCCAGAGCTAACAATAGACATGTTGGCACAGTATCAGTCAAGACTAAGTGTAGTCATCACATTGATATATATGAGAGCTGATATACAGCTGCGCGAGTTAATGACTAAACACATATTTAGCGAATCGCAATTAATGTGTGTGTGCATTTTGCAGCCTCATCTCAGTTACATGTCTCCACCAAGTGCGCCTGGTGGAGATGTGTGTGTGTGTGTGTGTGTGTGTGTGTGTGTGTGTGTGTGTGTGTGTGTGTGTGTGTGTGTGTGTGTTTTCCCCTAAACGTACACAGCGTGGAAGACGCTGCCTGACAGTCAAGGAGGTCAGCTTGTGAAAGGAAGGTCAGCAGTTTTAAAATGCTTCAGCCAGCCAGGAAAATCCTGCTAACAAACAACCATGCACACTCACTCCATATAGGGTCTATTTAGAGAAAGGTCCCAGCTGGGATTCCAATCGGCAACCCTCAGCTGTGAGGTGATGGTGCTAACCACCACACCACTGTGTGTTTAGATAAAAAATGCTGAATCGTGGGGTGGTCCGTGGCGTAGTGGGTACAGCAGGCACCCCATGTACAGAGGCTACAGTCCTCGCTGCAGCTGGCCCCGGTTCGAGTCCCGCACCGGACGGCCATTTGCTGCATGTCGTTCCCCCCATTTCTGCTTCCTGTCTCTCTAAACTGTCCTATCAATTAAATTTAATTTAATTTTTTTTTTAAATGCTGAATCGTGTAATATGTTAGTCAGGACTTTAATGAACAGACCACATGATCGGTGATGGGTAGGGTTCAGAGACTATGTTTATGAGCATAAAACCAACATGCAACTGTGCTCCGAGCGTTCTGATACTGAATAAACTGTAAAAATATGTCAGCTCATCACTATCATTTACAGCATGAAAATAAATCCCATGTAAGTCAGTACAATCACAATCTAATTATAGTATTTGCATGATAGGAGTGGTACAACTATAGCCACTGGGTGTATATTCGGACTACAAAGAGGGTCCTTGTTTGTTCTTCTGTAGGTTTTAGTCTCCTGTTTAAGTTTTTTTTTTTTTGGGGGGGGGGGGGGGGGGCTATACAGGCTGTAAGGGCCCTTTGAGGTAAAATATGTGATATTGGGTTTCGTACCTGACTGAGCTTAACAATCTGTGTCACTTCAAAGCTGCCTGCGTTTAATGGAAGACGGCTTTGTGAATTTCATGATTTTGTAAGTCAGCACATGCGCATGTGCACACTCCAACCCTTCAAACTAACTGCCAGAGAGGACAGGAAATGTGTGGGATTGTCATTACCCATAATTCTCTTTGCTTCCTTATGCTGTATCCAGGTGTGGCTCAGAATATATAAATATGTGTGTGTACGCGCGCGTGTGTGTGTGTGTGTGTGTGTGTGTGTGTGTGTGTGTGTGTGTGTGTGTGTGTGTGTCTGTATAATTCCAGTCATCTCTTTGTATTGTTATTATTCTCAAGGCTGTAAGAGCCATCTGGAGTTCCTCACAGATGCATGGACATACATACAGGTTCTGAAAAGTCAGGTCAGACATCAAATCATTAGTGCACTCTGACAAGGTGTGAAACTTTAAAGCCTGTTGCAACATAGTTCTAACGTGTGCCTGTGTGTGTGTGTGTGTGTGTGTGTGTGTGTGTGTGTGTGTGTGTGTGTGTGTGTGTGTGTGTGTGTGTGTGTGTGTGTGTGTGTGTCTGTGTGGATGTGACACATCTGGTCCATATAAGGCAGCAGGGTGTTATCAGCTGCCACAGTGGAAATTATGCAAAATAGATCATGACAGAGAAACTTCCTCACCGATACCCTGCCTGTTCGCAAAGAACTAGCAGAACTGATTAAGATACAAGTGAATATGTGTTTTCCCTCCTCTACAAAATGGGATCCATGTTCATTTTTAACAGCAGTTGCATCTATGGACATGATCGAGAAAGGCAACAGAATGGCTCAACATATACAGAATACACATGAATATGCTTTATGAATCCGCAGTTTTTAAATATTCCAGGATTTGTCTGAAAATAAATAAGGGATGCAAAGTCATTAATAGAATAATATTACCACATAGTAGGTGTCCATGTTTGTGTGCAGACTGATGGATACACTGCTGAAACACTAGATCTGTTCATCTTTTGTGGCCACAAGCACATGCAGTGTGTGTGGTTATCTGTGTGTCCGTATTTTCAAAACATTTGAAACTATTTCTGTTCATCAGAGCGTGTCTGTTACCATTGCTGTGAGTCAAAAGGAGAAAGTTAGATGGGGCCAAACAATAAAAAAAAGAAGTGAAATTAAAGAGAGAGCGGTGGTCCACTGCTTTCACCACGGAGCGACTGTATTAGCACATCTCAGTTTAAGTTATGTCAACTTTTCTGTGCAAAACGTACTGTGCACGGTTAGTCTTGTACTTACTGTGCTTGTTATGTCATATCAAGTCAGATAAAAGGCTATTTGTGGGATAGACAAATATTTGAACAGAGATACTTGTGTCAATAAGTAGGTCAACTTGGGTAGAACAAGTGACAGCACAAGAGCAGAACAATATCCAGAGTAAACACTAGATATTGGAATCTAAACATGATTCAGGTGCCAAGCACGGGGAAGAAGGAGCAGACATTTTGATGCTATTTAATCTCCCTGGGGTTTACTCGTACAATCATTTCTCGCGTAGTCCCAACAAAGGCCGAAAAGCTAAAGAGTTTCAGCAGAGAAAAAAAACAAAACAAAACATGTATTCGTGAAGCTGGAATCAGTGACTTTTTTTTTTTTTTAAATGTCTCAAATAGTTCAGCATTTATCATATTTGTGGCCAATTGAGTTTTTTTATTTAATGCTGTCTCGGGCCTGTGCGTGTAAACGGGTGAATGAGAGGCAAACTGTGAAGCTCTTTGTTCGTGGTGGTAGAACACAGCTAAACTAAAGGGTTCCAGGTAGCATTTATAAACTGGAACAAAATAAAGTGAAGCTCTCAGACTCTCTGTACCGCTCTCAACTGTTTGAGTGGTTCTGCCTTTTCTGATTTAATAATGTCCCTGCTGAGTCAACACATACGTGTATCGTCTGACTTATTCTGATGTTGAGGTGATGTGTTATTGAATTCTAATCATGAACCCCCAGACTTTAATGGCTCAAAGGTTTCAGCGTGAGGTTTCTCCTCATGTTCAAAATTTGCATTTGGGTGAGATTTCATCGTGGCCATTTCAGCTCTGTTATCGAAGGTTCAGTAGCAGATTAGAGGGTAAACTAGCACAATGTGGCAGTATGGTGGATGTAGTGCCATCCTTTATCAGCATCAATTGCAGATAATTGAAAATACCAAATAAAACTGTCATTACTGTTGATTCTGTGATTCTACAGTAATTCATGGATGCTTTTGAATGCAATGTTACATTTCTGCCTTCACAACACCCAAAAGGGTTTAATATACTGGAACTCATACCGTAAAAAACATTACCTAGTGGCTAACATCATACGTAGTTTTGTCATTTTTTTAATGGTTCTCAAGCCGCCGGCGTGACCATAAGAGGAAGAGAGGCTGAGCCGGTGTAGAATTAAGTAGGAGTGGTTGGCAAAAGCATGTGTTGTGTTCCAAGTATATTCGAAATAATCGGGGTGATGTGTGCTTTGGGTTGTCTGCTTTGGTGATAGACGATACCAACACTCAGGGCAAGCCATAGGCTACAATTAAGAATATGGAGAATATTATGAAAAACAAGAACATGAGATCTTTAAAGGAGAATCCTCACAATAATTTGAAAGTTTGATCAAAATGGTGGTGGGGGGGGGGCTCTTTTTTTCCCCCTCCCTTCAGTCAGACACCATATACTAATAACTGCATCCTAATCCGAGCACAACTTTCAAAGCCATAAAGAATATGTGATGTGCAAAACATATTTTACCTCAAAACGTTTCAGTGCTCCTCAGCGTATGCAGCATAATAAGCCTTCTGCAGTCAAACTATTGCCAAATTAGTCCAAAGGATCACAAAAAAAAAAATACTACAGCGAAACTAACAGTGGTTCTGAAAATAACGGCCTGTTATGGAAAATGCTCCCAGTTACGGCCATAATCCAACTCGATGAGCTGATGCCATCGTCCAACTCAAACTTCATCACAAGATAAACTATGGCTCAGTTTTTATTACTTTATCTACATTTCATCAGAAAACCAAATCAATAACGATACCGTCAACAATTAACATTTTTATAGCATCTTAAGACCTGCAAAAGACCTGCCACTTTGCATTGTACAAATATTTGTCTGCATTTATGCTCGAGGATGGCTAGCCAGGATTCAACAGGAGCGGAGGGAAGAATATTGAGAAGAAGGTATAAAACCGAAGTCATTTCTATTAGCGCAAGCTTAGTCACAACTTTCAGCTCGTGTCACCGGATCCAATAGCATCATGCCATTCTTCCCAAAAACACCTACAGGAGAGTATATATGGAGAATTACGCACCTTACCGTCATCTTACTTTTTCAGTACTACGAATGATCGTGTGCTTCATTTATGGGAATATGACATACCGCCCGTGAAGTACAAGAGAAGAGAAGATCTGACATAAAAACTCATTAATCCACCAGGCAGACTTCAAACATGAATCATCGTAGTATAAATCTAGCAGCCTCGGGGCTTTGTAATTCTCCTCTAATCTCACACATTCCTGCTGTTCGAGGGGCAGCGAGCTCCTGCCCGAGGCTGTCTTTAATGCCAATAAGGAAACCCAGTGCCATTCCCACGTCTGCGGTCACTGGTGGTTGGCAAACAGCTGCCAGCATGAAATAAAAGCTTTTGACAGCTCCGAGGTACATGTGAACAATCTACAGGTACGAGCAACCTGAACGTGTGTGTGTTTGTGCAAATACAGACACGACTTCCCACTAAAATTTGGCCCTAATCACGGAGGACTGAAAGAAGAATGCATAAATCGCTCAAAAAACACATTAATATGACAGCAGATACTACAAAGATACTGCATGAGTCAAATAGGCAATAATTAGTTTATAAAATGTTAAATAAACAGATATCCCTGCTTTCATTTTCAACTGTATTTTGAATTGTTTTGTTTTAATTCATTTCTGTATTATTTTCCCATTGCACGTTCTCCACTTAATCATTCCCACAAGTATCTTTATTTCTGTCTCCTTTTGTCACATCTCTGTGATGTATTTCTGCTTCAATATGCAAATGAAGGGGGCTGTGAAGTACGTTTTGGGGTCACATTCGCACCAGCTCACTTTGCTCTGCTGCACTGATGCCTCAACCAAAAAAATAATAATTCACGTGACAGTTCAGCGGACGTAAAAACTTCACATCACAACATTGTAACCTCTGAATGTGTGGGGTTGATAATCAGACACTTACAAAAAATAGTTTCATGCAAAAAGCAGCCCGACAGCCACAGGCATTTGATCCTTTATCGCACAGGTGATTCTGATTGGCTGAGTCTGACGTATGGGTACATCATGCTTTACATGCTACAGATTCTTTTTAAAAGAGGTGTGTGCCAAGCTCCAGGGAAAACAGCAGGCGTATTCTAGTCCTGTCATGCAGGGACGTTTAAAAAGGAGATTATGTGTGAAATACCTCCAAATAGCTGGATTGTTTCATTAAAGGGGGCGTTCTGACGAGTATGCTAACAGCTCAGTTAGTGTTTGTGAGTCTGTGAAAGCAGCTGTGTGGGAAAAAAATATGCAAACCTTGTACTGACGACTGTTTTTAACAGTGTTAATGCATGAACTGCAGACAGTAAGTGTATGAAATGTAGGAACAGGTCAACAGTTTACATGATAGCGGCTTGCAGTAGGTGCCGTAACTTCATACGTCACAAAACAAGCCTGAAACAGAAACGCTAAACTCCTGAGTAACATTTTCCGACCATGCACGTGGGAGCCAGTCTGTGTGTGTGAACGTATGTCCACTGACAGCCGAACGATTGCATAATTCACCCAACAAACCACACACCAGTTTCAATACTTTCAGAGCAGCCAAAATTCAGCTTCCTGTTCTATTCTCTTTGACTTTTGTGGGGTTTATTTTCTGTCACCTTCAGGGTTCTTCTGTGTCCACTGCTTGACTTTTCAAAGACAACATGTCATTTTTTTTGAAAACGTGGACATTTCCTTTGTTAATTTTTCTATTGAAAACTGTTCATAAAAGGCATTGAAAATTCATTTTTGGGTGTATGAATATGTATTGTGAAGTAGTGATTTCAAGGCAGGAAACATGGCCGGAGTGTTTTGTCGGTCCATGTCATATGACCAGAGAAACGCAGCCAAACAAAGACCCTCTTACAAGTCCTAAAGTGTATCCGAGTTCTTATCAAGTTGTGCTGTGAGATGCTATGGACTGGAACAAAAACACACACACATACGTGCTATCGCTTTAAGATGTAAGCCAGTATGAGAGACAAAGGTGACAGAGATTTGTGAAAGTAGCTGCAAAGGTGTGAAAAGTTTGAAAGATAAGTCGAAGCAGAACTATGACTGCCATACCTTAGTATAAAAATTATTTACACACAAAGGACATAACAACCTATCCTTTTTGTACGCTCGTCCTACGTTACTTAAGGAAATGGCTTTAATCTTCTTCACTTTCGCATTCTCAAAAATTGACTAATATCTAAATTTGCTTCGTGCTATACATTGCAGCAGGGTTTTTTTCAGCGCATATGCATGCTCACGGTAGTTTTACTCATAATCACCACATCAAAACATGGCCAGATGAGTAAAGCAGGCAGACAACTTCCTCACTCTGCAGGTACAGAGGAGTTTGAAACCAGTGGGCACAGAAAAACTGGTTTGTAATGTCACTGGTTTGAGCTGCATATATTTGCCATGATGCATAATGGTCAAATTCTTGTTTTGAGTGGGAAAAACAGAAAGTTTACATTACTTGTTTTGTTTTTATTAAGCATTCCCCTACATACACTTTTAATTACAGACTAACATTATGCTGCCTCTTAATAATATTTTATTAAGAGGCAGTATTTATTACTCTGTGCTGTAAATACTAAACTGAGTTGGTGTGTAATACGTATTCTATCATCCGAGGATTATCATCTTATAAAATATTATGGGTTTACCACTGTATTTGCATGATAAACCAAACTCAAAACACTAATATTGGGATGACTAGGTTTTTTCTCTACTGTGTGATTTTTGTCAACGTAACACGAATATAAAAAAAAAATAACAGTCTTCTCTGGGACTTACCTTCCCAAACTTTTGGTGTTGCACATAAAGTTGTCCCTCCTTAACGTGGGTGTCCATGCCCCCAAAACACTGATGGTTACCTTCCTCCGTAAAGTTTCAAATTCAACTTGAACTTGCTCGAAGAAAATCCCTTTTTATGGGTTTATTTTTTTTGTTTCCTTTAACCCCCAACAACTTCCCCTTTTTCTCACTTCCGCTCCCTGGCCGTTAAAACGTTTTTCTCGTAACGCGCGCGCACAAGTAACAGTGTCATATTGGAAGTTAGAAGGTCCAAACAGATACGGCGTGGCTCCGACGAAGTTAAATAATGTTCAAATGTTGACAGAGAGTTGCCTATCTGTCCTGTCTCTCCTCCTGTGAGGATGGACCGGTGGAAAGACCCACACAACACAGTACATACAACTTCCTGTTAGCACTTTCATAATAAAATCCCGATTGGTGACACCTACACTTCATCCCTGACCCTGAGTATTAAGTTCAAATATGCAGGTTTTCTCTTATTTCTGTTTATAGGCCAGCAATGGCACAGAAAATGTCACCTAATATCTGTGCAATACTCATAAAATGATTATTGAGTCATGAGAGAACCCAAACATATATGAGGAAAACATGCTCACTCCACACAGAAAGGCTTTGAGGCAACGGTGCTAACCACCACACCACAGTGCAGTCCACAGAGAAACCATAGAGGGGAAGTCATCCAGAAATTTGATGTCTGGTCAAATAGTACATTTTACTTAGGAAAGTTCTCACAGTGAAACAACCCACAAGAATCTGAGTGGTATCCACGAAAAGAGCTGATCAAATTGTCTAAATTGTATGCAAGACACTTCAGTGCTTTTCTTTACCAACTCCTTTGGCATAGGAGACGCCAGATCATCCGTTATGAAAATAAAGGAGATCATTCTGTCCCACAATTCCTCTTGGCATCAAGTTTCAGAGTGCAGCAAGTTTCTAATCATGCAGTAATACTAATTGAGATGCATGTAATTAGATATAAACTCGGGAGGCCAAGTGTGAGCAGCTTGCAACACCAATATCTTTCCCTTTCGTTACTACCAACATTAATACTGTAACAAAGAAGTGTTTTGAAACTTCTTTTACTTCAACAATTTACACAGACAGCTTTTGAAACAAAGTGATGAGATCGCAGTAGACGAAGCATCCAAAGCATTATTTGTGAAATATTTTTGTAAACAAATACTATGCTATTCAACAAGAAGTGTGTTGTAGAACAAAGTTATATCTTTGCTGGCGTTGCTTTCTTACTTTGAAGTCTAAACTAATATCCGGTGTGGAGGTACCTCTGGGTTACTTGACCCATTTCTCTGTCTGCAGGAGGAGTGAGCAGCGCGTGGTGAGCGCTCTGAGTCGCTCTCTACTTCCCTCCTCCCACCTCCAAACTCTTGTGTAACGTCTGTCTTCATTTTAGTCCCAACACATTCACTCTTTTTTACCCAAATTTAAGTAGAATGTTAGGTTTTGCAACTGCTCTTTTTTCTTTGAGTCTTATCCATTAATTTGTGTTTTAGACGCAGTTACAGTGACTTTTGAGGGTTTTTCAAATGTGTAGCAGAGCATCATAAATGATCTCAGCCTCACAGTAAAATTATCTGTTATTGGCTGTGCAAACGATTTCAAGTGAGATTATAAAGAATACGTTTCCGTGGCCTCTCTGTCTGAGTTAAAAAACACACGTTTAGAAATATTACAGGAATCTGCAATGGCGAGTGAACTTGCGTAGCAAAATAATGTGTTGCAGATGCCTCCTGTTGGCTCACGGTAACTGTGCTGTCCCTGTTGTTAACCCCAAATGGTGCTAAATCTTAGTTTATGTTACTTTTGACAGTAACAATGGATTTTCAAAAACACAAGATGTTTTTTGGGGAGATGGGGGGTGATTATTTGGTCGTTGGTTGCTTAATCACTGCCAAGGAACAGAAATCTCTACACTTATAGTATCGTTATCGTTTTGACTTAGGTGAAGTTAGTTTTAAGTTGGATATTCGACAGACATTCGCAAGCAAGCCACTCCAACATTTCAAGTGCACCCGTATTGCAGACTTTACAATAAACACACGGAGAGGACGACTGCAGCGTGTTCCAACTTCCTGTTTTCAAAATAAAATAAAAAGGAAAAAAAATTATATTTAAAGCAGAGATGAGCGACTGTGTATAAAGTTATTGAAAATTCTGGACAGAACTGAATTGTGAAAATAAAAGGTGTATCTCATGTAGCAAGTGTAGTTAGATGACCCCACACTGATTTGGAGTCAATTGATCACATGACCTGGAAGCTATTGAGCAAAAATGCTAATATTTACATATAAAAATTAATAAAAAATTCTGAACAGATCTAAAATGTAAAAATAAAAGGTGTATCTCATGCAGCCAGTGTAGTTACATGATCCCAAGCTGATTTGGAGTCAATTGATCACATTACCTGGAAGCTATTGAGCAAAAATGCTAATATTTTCATATGAAAATTCATTAAAAATATGAACAGATCTAAAATGTAAAAATAAAAGGCGTATCTCATGCAGCCAGTGTAGTTACATGATCCCAAACTGATTTGGAGTCAATTGATCACATGACCTGGAAGCTATTGAGCAAAAATGGCCATTTTCATTTGGAAACCAAAACCGGGAGCTCCATCGACAAAGCTGTGGAGCCAGTTAAAGGCCACAAAAATGCAATAATTGACTATTGTAGATGAGGAAGAAGCCATGTGTGTTTTCATTAATGCAGTTGTTTTTTAGATTAGTCCTTTTTACCAGTTGACTTTCCTACCAGCCTCGTTTGTTTTCATTGATCTAGGTTTTTTGAGGTAATGCCTTTTTACCAGTTCACTTTCCTAACATGGGCTGTGTTTCCCTCTTGACAAACATCCACAATTCATAGTAGCCTTTGCCGAAACCCGGGATTGAACCAGGGACCTTCAAATCTTCAGTCTGATGCTCTCCCAACTGAGCTATTTCGGCTACACAGGGCTAAACTGGCTGTTTTCATTTGGAAACTAAAACTGGGAGCTCGCTCCTTGGAGCTTAGGCGAAAAAGCTGTGGAGCCAGATAAAGGCAATAATTGACTGTTGTAGATGAGGAAGAAGCCTTGTGTGTTTTCATTAATGCAGCTTTTTTGAGATAACTCCTTTTTACCAGTTCACTTTTCTAACATGGGCTATTGTCCCCTCTTGACAAGCATCCACAATTCATAGTACTCTTTGCCGAAACCCGAGATTGAACCAGGGACCTTCAGATCTTCAGTCTGATGCTCTCCCAACTGAGCTATTTCGGCTACACAGGGCTAAACTGGCCGTTTCCATTTGGAAACTAAAACCGGAGCGCGCTCCTTGGAGCTTAGGCGAAAAAGCTGGGGAGCCAGATAAAGGCCACAAAAACGATATAATTGACTGTTGTAGATGAGGAAGAAGCCTTGTGTGTTTTCATTAATGCAGCTTTTTTGAGATAATTCCTTTTTACCGGTTCATTTTCCTACCAGCCTTGTGTGTTTTCATTGATCAAGGTTTTTTGAGATAATTTGTTTTTAACAGTTCACTTTCCTAACACGGGCTGTGTTTTCCTCTTGACAAACATCCACAATTCATAGTACTCTTTGCCGAAACACGGGATAGAACCAGGGAGCCAAAATAGCTCAGTTGGGAGAGCATCAGACTGAAGATCTGAAGGGCCCTGGTTCAATCCTGGGTTTTGGCAAAGACTACTATGAATTGTGGATGTTTGTCAAGAGGGAAACATAGTCCATGTTAGGAAAGTGAACTGGTAAAAAGGAAATATCTCAAAAAACCTTGATCAATGAAAACACACGAGGCTGGTAGGAAAGTGAACTGGTAAAAAGGAATTATCTAAAAAAAACTGCATTAATGAAAACACACAAGGCTTCTTCCTCATCTACAACAGTCAACTATTGAATTTTTGTGGCCTTTATCTGGCTCCACAGCTTTGTCGCCAAAGCTCCACAGAGCGAGCTCCCGATTTTAGTTTTCAAATGAAAACGGCCATTTTGGCCCTGTGTAGCCGAAATAGCTCAGACTGAAGATCTGAAGGTCCCTGGTTCAATCTCGGGTTTCGGCAAAGACTACTATGAATTGTGGATGTTTGTCAAGAGGGAAACACAGCCCATGTTAGGAAAGTGAACTGGTAAAAAGGAATTATCTCAAAAAACCTAGATCAATGAAAACATACGAGGCTGGTAGTAAAGTGAACTGGTAAAAAGGAATTATCTAAAAAAAACTGCATTAATGAAAACATACGAGGCTTCTTCCTCATCTACAACAGTCAATTATTGAATTTTTGTGGCCTTTATCTGGCTCCACAGCTTTGTCGACGGAGCTCCCGGTTTTAGTTTCCAAATGAAAACGGCCATTTTTGCTCAATAGCTTCCAGGTAATGTGATCAATTTACTCCAAATCAGTTTGGGGTCATGTAACTACACTGGCTTTATGAGATACGCCTTTTATTTTTACATTTTAGATCTGTTCGTTTTTTTTATTAATTTTTATATGTAAATATTAGCATTTTTGCTCAATAGCTTCCAGGTCATGTGATCAATTGACTCCAAATCAGCTTGGGATCATGTAACTACACTGGCTGCATGAGATACGCCTTTTATTTTTTCATTTTAGATCTGTTCATATTTTTAATGAATTTTTATATGTAAATATTAGTCTTTTTGCTCAATAGCTTCCAGGTCATGTGATCAATTGACTCCAAATCAGTGTGGGGTCATGTAACTACACTTGCTGCATGAGATACACCTTTTATTTTTACAATTTAGATCTGTTCATATTTTTTTATTAATTTTTATATGTAAATATTAGCATTTTTGCTCAATAGCTTCCAGGTCATGTGATCAATTGACTCCAAATCAGTGTGAGGTCATGTAACTACACTTGCTACATGAGATACACCTTTTATTTTTACAATTCAGTTCTGTCCATAATTTTCAATAACTTTATACACAGTCGCTCATCTCTGCTTTAAATATAATTTTTTTTTCCTTTTTATTTTATTTTGAAAACAGGAAGTTGGAACACGCTGCAGTCGTCCTCTCCGTGTGTTTACTGTAAAGTCTGCAATACGGGTGCACTTGAAATGTTGGAGTGGCTTGCTTGCGAATGTCTGTCGAATATCCAACTTAAAACTAACTTCACCTAAGTATCGTTTTGATCGTATTTTAGCTTTGTGTGGGGGGTGGAGTTCATTACATGAGCTAACGTTTGCTGTCATCTATTTGATTCTTGATAATAAAAAAAAATCGTCATAACAGCGTGTGTGTATGGTTATCGAGATGTCCCTCTTATTTGTAGTTACTGACAGTTACTGGCATGCCTCATAAATTCAAGTAGTTGGACAGATATCAAAAGTTAATTGAGGGTCTATAGAGCGGATTCGTAAAACATCGACCTCTGTGAAAAAAACACTAATAGCGGGACTGTATGTATATTTTTGTCTGTTATTGTGACGTGTATTTAACTTGTTTCACAAACATTTGACCCATTTACATTTTTAACAATCTCCCGCTTTGGTATATGTATGGGAAGAGCATATTCTTTGGTAAACACGCGGCTGCCATCTATCGGTAATTAACCAGAATTGCAGGTTGGAGCTCATTTGTAGGTCTCGCGAGATCAGAGCCGTTTCTGGAACCAAAACAGGAACAGAGAAATGATGGGATCAGTGTACGGAGGAATAGAAGGGTAAGAATGAGTGAAAATATACAGGAAAATATGTCCAAATTGATTTTTCATAAATAAGAAGTTTAGGTTTGTGTGTATTGTCGCGATTGTACATGTTTTTTGAGGTTGCTATTTAGAAGCTAAAGCTACATCATAAGACTTTTCCTACGTGGAAGCTTTGTGTCTGTATCTCGTGATCAACTCTCGTCCCGCCCATTATTACTGTCAGTTAAGCACTGTGAGCAACTATTTCAAATGGATTATTAAACAGAAGTATTTGTGTGAAAATATAAAAATTTTAGGAGCCTCTTGAGCAACTGCCTCTATCTTACTGCCTCAATTACATATATTTATATATCACAGACATGTCAGAGATATATCACAGACAAAATGAAGAGGTGTTTCTGTAGGGGATCTTATCGTCTCTGGTGGTTACTGACTTTGTGCATTAATTTCTGTCTCTCTTGTGTCCTTCATCCAGTGGAGGGACCCTCTCCAAAGCAGTCTTGTTGTCAGGCGATGGGAAGTTACTGGCAGAGACGGTGGGGCCGTGCACCAACCACTGGGTGAGCAGCAGAAGTGGTGATAGAGAGTGTGGGTCATAAGAAGGAAATATGGGGGTGGACTGTTTTAGTAGAGAGCATTCAAAGGATCTTTTTTTGTCTGCTTGCGTTACACAGCAGATCGGAGTTGACAAATGCATTGAATCCATCAACGATATGGTCCAGAGAGCCAAGAACCAGGCGGGACTTGATCAAAAAACACCAATCCGCTCTCTGGTCAGTCCAACCGTCTGTCCTTTTTTTACTCTTTAAAATGATGCCAAGTCTAATATCTGATATGTGTTTGTGTGAAGGGCATGTGCCTGAGTGGAGGTGAGCAGACGGATGCCATCGCCAAAATTATTGCTCTTATGAGGGAACGTTTCCCCAGTCTTAGCGAACACTACTTCATCACCACCGATGCCATTGGTGCCATAGCAACGGCCAGCGATCGGGGTAACTTGTTATGTCTTTGTGCTGCAGTCAGTCCGTACAACAAAGCTTTAAGGCACATGTGAAAGGTTTTACGCTTTATTTAGTCTTGAAAATGTTTATTCATGTATTTCATCAAAGGTATTTTATGTGTAGTTAGATATTGATAATACTTGATAGTATTGATAATGCTGATCAAGTGTTGCTTTGGACATGTATTATTCTACACGAAAGCTGCTCATAGTTACTAGTACAGTTAGAGGTTGATGCTTTTGTACTTTCCCCTCTTAGGCGTGTCCGTATACGAGGAACATCGCTGTTCACGTGTCTTACTCGACTTTATGACTCAGTGAGATCAGTGGGCTCATGCTTTATGATCTGTTTCTCTTGTCCTTTCAGGAGGTGTGGTCCTCATATCAGGAACTGGCTCTAACTGCAAGTTAGTCCACCCTGATGGCTCTCAGATTGGCTGCGGAGGCTGGGGTCACATGATGGGTGATGAAGGCTCAGGTAACCATGGTATCGATAATCGATAGCTTTATGTTGTTGTGGAATGAACTCTTTGAGGAAGTGTTTTTTTTCTATCTCTCAGCGTTCTGGACTGCTCATTTGGCGGTGAAGGCGGTGTTTGACGCCAGAGACAACCTGGTCGCTCCACCTCATGACATCACCCATGTTAGAAAAGCCATGGAGGAGTACTTCCAGGTCAGACTGCGGACATGTGTTTGCTTACAGACTGATATCAGCTTGTATTTTGACATGGCGCATGGTCAGTCAGGGTCAAAAACTCTATTCATCTCAGGTGACAGATCTGATGGGCATGCTGCCACACTTCTACACAAACTTCCAGAAGTCCCACTTTGCTGGTTTCTGCAAAAAGCTGGCTGAAGGTAGGTAACAAATCACTTCCCTGCTTTTTCTTGTTTAAGAGAGACTAAAAGTGTGGCAACTAGCCAAGTTACACATGTTCACGTGTTTAAGGTGCAGAAGCCGGGGATGCTCTCTGTCAGTATGTGTTCGCTCAGGCTGGCAGAGGCCTGGCAAAGCATGTCGAAGCCATCTTACCTGCAGTACAGGAGGTACAACGCACTTGCACTCTGATGCTTCTGTTCATTTGTTAAGAACCCTGGCCTCAAACGTTTTGTTCGTTTCTTTCTTGCCAGCCTTTATTAAGCGGGGAACTTGGCCTGCCCATCCTGTGTGTGGGCTCAGTGTGGAAGAGCTGGTCCCTCTTGAAGCCAGGTCAGTATCCCTGTGGCTGCAAACCAAGAGCCACGCCTTTTCTGTCATAGAGAGACAAAAAGGTGCAGCAGAAGAAAAGCCAGGATAAAGACCCTCTTCTCTGTCTCTCTCCAGGGTTCACCGAGGTCCTGCAAAAAGCCGCATCGTCGGACACGTTTAAGGGCCGTTTCCGTGGCTACAGCCTCCTGATGTTGCAGCAGTCCTCAGCCTTTGGAGGCGCCAGCCTCGGGGCTCAACGTTTAGGTGATGCCTTAAATATCGATTACGCTGCCAACATAAAAGTCTTCTATCAACAAACCTTCAGCGGTAACCAATAAAACAGAATACATTTCCAGTTCAAAACGCTTACTATAATTGTAATCACTACAATAATGACTGTGTAACAGTGGTGATGCACGTGATTTGTTCTCACTCCTGATGCCAAGAGGGTGGGTGAATATGTTTACTAATCAGCGGTTTTAAATGCTGTGACTGGAGTGTTGCTTTGAATTTCATTGAACTTTTCAAACACTTTTTTTGTACTTTTGAACACTTCCAAATGATGAACAAATAAAAATGCTGGTGATTTTGCAGAAAATGTGCGCACTGTTGTGAATGCTTTGACCCCTCAACACCTCTTAAAGATTCAGTTAAGCAGCGATTTCCCAGTTTACAGACACAGTTCAATAAGGAGAGACCTTTGGAAGTAAAGAGCAATATTTACTGATGTAGTTGATGTCCAGCGGTAAATTCATTTGTGAAAATTGGACTTTAAGGATCCTCGGGATGAAGTGGAGAGACGTGCAGTTTGAAACCAAACAGGAGAGATTTTTTTTTTTTTAATTTTTTTTTTTAAGAAAAGTCTCATTGGCTTAGTTTAGCAAAATATATGGGAATATTTGAATAAGAGGCATCTTAAAGGCAATTTCTAGTCACCACTGGTCATTCGTTTTATGCAACACACAATATTGAACCATGGCATTTACATTAGAAAGATGTTGTTTTTATAAACTCGATGGATCAGTTAAATTGCCAGAGTTTCATGTAAATTTCACTTGACGCTGATGAGGAAAAGAAGCAGGCTGTAATTCTGATGGTTTATCCATTTAATTTCTTTTGGGATAATTGCTCCATAGGTATGGTAGAAAAAAGTCAGGTCAAAAGTGCAGAAGGCTTTGCATCAATAGTTCCTGTAGAATTTATAGATTTAACTGTAAACAGTGTGATAAACATTCCACTGGCTCTCACACATAGATGCTGGATAGACTCCTCTGTTCAGGTGTACCGCTGTGATGGTGCACTGAGATTACTCTGCCAAGGAGGAATCACAAATCATGTCTCGATCGGCTCCTTTTGCGGTAAATGCATTGTCTTTCCTTTTAAGTTGAATTATGCAACAATGTCTTGTTATTTTTTTAATATGTTTTGAATTGAAATTAGAAGGTGTAAGCAATCAGAGAACGATTAGATCAAATATAATGATTAATTGTATATAAAATCAGTTAATTTAGTTTTGTTTATTTAAATCTAAGTTTATATAATTAACCAACTCCTCACAGGATGGCGACTCTTGTTGTTATAGGCGTTTTAAGCCTGCATTAACGATGTTTTGCCGCTTGGTGGCAGCACAAACCTCTCTATAAGATTGTAGTATCGTACCTGTCAGTAGATATGGAGAATATATTTACCAAGCACTGTCACTCATGTGCAGCTGCCTTTCTGACCATTATCGGAATTATTAATACAATATTTACCGTCCTTTGAGCGTCATACATTAATGTGACGTTTTCTTGTCATTTTAACATCCAAACGGTCAAAGCCGTTGCTAGCTTAACAGGTAGCCTACTTGCTGCTAACGCTAAACACGCAGATAGGTGATGAATTTCATTTTTCAAGGGCTTTGTTTCACACTTCATATCAGAAATTTCATTATAGAAATACATTGCAATTTTCCAAGTTTATAGCATGTAGTAAAATCTGAAAGCTCAACTTTCTTGGTCCTGAAATCTGCAAGTTTCTTCTCTTGAGGTACATGTGATTTATTTATTTATTTTTTCAATAGTTTCAAAGCTTAAATTAGGAAATGTTTTTGGGAAAGGTGCTAAATGTTTATTACCAAAAGTCAGTGCAAAAAATCCTACGTTGTCAGAAAAATTATAAATGTACATCCCTACACGGTAAGGTACTGAATGGTAAGGATATGCCTGAGAGAGAAAACAAAACCAAAAAAGAAAAAAAACAGGGAAATATAAATGTTTTGCCAGACTATGACAGCACCAAACTTTAAATGTCCAGATGTTCAAGCACCTTAAAGTGTTAACAGTTGTATGTGCTTTTAACACACTCAGTAGAAATAAAGTGACAGTGCTTGTTTTGTTTTTTTACCTGTATTAAATCATTTCTTTCAGATAATACCATTTAAAATGAATGTGCTTATACTTTAGCAGCATTTTCAATCCCTTGTCACATTTCATGTTTGCAGTGAGGTGGTCTGTTTTGTCTTTTATTATTTGTTCTTTTAAATAAAAGATAAGGCCCCCTGTAGGACGGTTTGCCTCTACAACCATCTATATCTAATAGTCTACACACGGTGAACTCCTATTGTTAAACCATGTTGAAATACCTGCGTTTGTGCCCTCAGGCTGAGGGCCTGAGTCCTTCAGAGCGATTCACCACCACCTACAACAGTGACTTTAAACCCATACCAGAACACCAGCCACAGCTGAAACCCACAACTGAAGCCCAGTCTGCTCCTGCATTTATCAGCCCATCGCAGGTCGGGTGGATTATTTGATATAAAGGCAGACAGATTGTTCCTGTGACAGATTTGTTTTCTTCGTTACCGGCTGTGTTGTTTTTGTAGGCGGACCGTGAAACTTGGCCTGTGTTTTTTCAACACTTCTACAAGACGACCAACAATGTGTACGGCTCAACTGTTGGCTCACAGGTGAAACCACATGTGCGCTCACAACTCGCGCATGTTTCCAGGGGAATGCGTTTATTTCAATCCGTTTTCCAGTTACCACTGGCAGCACAGCCCTTACGCTCTGTACTGTCTCCCAGCCTCCCTCTGGTTGCCTCTCCCCTGCCTTCTTGCCCCCATTTGGCGTCCTGACTCCTTCCTTCTCCATGGCAGTCGGGGGGGCTGGCTCTACACTCAAAGATGCCAGGATGCAGGGAGCAAATTTTCCCAGGGAGACTGGGCTTTCGTTCGGTGAGGAAGATGAAGGTCAGGGGTGCTATATTTGTCGTGAAAAGGGTAATGAAGTTTTCTCTCTGAGGCAGACACAAGTTCACAGTTGAGCTAGCAGGGGTCGGCACATTCAACAACTTTTCCTCTGTTGACAGCTGTTGTGTTGAAGCAGCTGCAGTCAAAAGTTGATTCTCACTGGAAGACTGACTACGTGGAAGGTGAGATGGCTGTTTTTTCCTCTGGTATTTATGTGCTCTTGAGATCCAGAATGGCTCAAAGTAGTGACACGCGTTCAATTTGTCTCCAATCCCACTTTCAGGTTTGATTCTGTTGTCACCGTATGGTGGTCCGACCTGCTGTGAAGATCTCCTGAGATCTCTCCCCGGAGAAGTCAGACCACCGCATCAGCTCAACCCTCCCGTGGCCTCGTGTCCCGTTTTCACATCGATTCATAACAAAGGTGACGCCGTTGTCTCTGACGCACTCATTTGCTCCAAGATGCAGACCGAAACAGTCCTTTGCAGTGAGGTCAAAAAAAGCAAGCAAAATGTACTCTTGTGAGGTCGATATTCGAAACAAGGCCGAGTACAATTAGGAATAGTTGACTAAATTGATCAAATCATCCAGTCGTGACAGAAAAAAATCTTCAAGCGGTGAAAAAAAACCTGCTGAGAAATGATGGATGGTGAACAGAGGAGGTGAGAATGAAGAGGGCGAACCACCAGAAAACAAACGGGAGCAGACTCTGAAATATAGCTCTGTGCAGCAGCCTTAAGCCGCCCCTTATCTCTTTCCATTTAACCACACTGTCTGGTGGTCTTTCGTAATAGTTCTCCAGGTTTTCCGAAGGTCTTTTCCAAAAAAAAACTGTTGTGTTGACATATACATATATATATATATATCTATATATATATATAGATATATATATATATATAGATATATATATATTTATACATATCTTTAGACAATTTGCTACTAGCAGCCTGTCACAAAGAGACATAATTTGATCCCACGTCTCACTTGAAAAGTTTTATCACACGGAATAAGAGCAGTCTTTTAGAATATTTACTTTGTAACCCTTCCGATTAGATGCTGACAACTTTAAGAACAGCACCTACTTGTGGGGCTTGAGCCCGGCTGTTGGACCGCCGAGCAACACCTGCCTTCAGCCTACCTCCAGTCGGTGCAGTTAGTAAGTCACAGGCACAAACCTCGCCTTCTTCAACTCGTGCACGTGTTGTGAAACTTTCTCTCCCCTTTTTCTCGTTCCCAGTTGTGCATGGGAAACTGAACATCCTGTTGGTGGCCGCTTTGAAACGCAAACCATCCCTTGTCACATCTGTAGGAGCAGCATCCAGCCTCTGGCTCGTGCACAAGTCCCAGACAACTGCACAGAGCCCAGCAAGAAGTCACAGCTGACCGAATACCAAGCCCGCTATGCTGCTGAGGTAGAGATGGGAAAGACAGGGGGGCAAAGTCTCTGTGTACATGGCTTTAATGTTCTCATATATCCTGCATTCATCTTGTGTATCTCCGCACAGTGGGGCCAGCCTAAGATTCAGTAGATGTATCATCATCTTCCTCCTTGCCACAGGAATCCTCATCCGTCACTCTGAATTCCAACTTTCAATTCAATACACAGCTGAGAAAACAAGATTTGTTTGTCTTTTGTAAGTTTCAAGCGCTACGTGGGAGTCCGAATGTTAAAAAACGCTGCGTTTTCTTCGCACCACCTGCTTTTTTCAGCTCAGAATTGACAAATGTTTCCGGACCGAGAAAGAGGCCAAGGCTTTCGTCTGGGATTCTTAATTATCTCGCCCCAAGGGTGCAGAAGCTGAGCGCAAGTCACAACAAAATGAGGAAGATTAAAAGTGCACAGCGTAGGGGTGGAAGATGTAAACTGATTCTGAACTGAAGTCAAAGGAAAAAATGGCACAAAAACTCCTACAAGTAAATGTCCGCGCTTCCTCTTTGCAAAGAGTGCTGCCCGGTTTATCATCTTCTTGTAACTCAGATATGCAATTTCATATCCCCAAAGTCTTTAGTCCTTTTCTTAGAAGAGTCCTTGTGGGATTTATTTTCCATAATCCAAACACAGTAGTAGTACTCCCGAAGAAGGTTAGGAATGATATGTAAAATGCAAATGGAAAGAGATACATTCATGAAATAAGGCCGCGACTCTTACATTTACTTCTTTGCAGACAGCATTAACTCACGATATTTCATGTTTTGTCTCGTCGACTTCATTTCTGGCCTTCAACACATTCCCATAAAAAGGTCACGTAATTAGGGCTATTGATTGATTTATTATAGCATTTTTTTGTAATGATGTCAACAGGTTATATTAATCGTGATTTGATACAAAGGCATCATCCATGAAAGGCTGAGTCTTGGAGGAGCAAAGATGGGCAGAGGATCTCCAGTCTGTCAATGAAAATATTCTACTGTTTGAAAATGATGTCCAGCAAAGAATGATTTGAAAGGGATTTGCACGTCTCTCCATCAGTAACATGAAACCGTTCACATGATCTCGAGGGATTTCAGAGTGTAAAGTACAAGGGCCCAAGACACTTGTGTTCTTTGATTCCTCAGATGTCCCTGCGTCAATAACTGCCATTCATCAAGAGGTGATGTAACCACATGGGCAAGGGATTAGAGTGGGAAGCACCACAAAACAGAGTTACATTCATAAATACCACTTAAAACTTCACTGTGCAAAAAATGAACCTTATGGCAATACTGTTCAGAGGTGGCGTCGACTTCTTTGGACTCGGAGGCATCTGGGACGGACCTTCACACAGTGGAAATGTGTATTGTGGTCAGACCAGTCTGTATTGAGGATCTTGTTAGAAAGAAATGGACATTTTGTGCTCCATAGCAAGGGCAAAAAGTACCATCCAGACTGTTATCAGCAACAAGTCTATAATCAGGCTCTGTGATGGTACAAGGTTGTATCAGTGCTCTTAGTCAAGCTCATTTACACTTTTGTGAGGGCAGCGTTGATTTTTCTAAGATTTTAGACGGCATGTGCTGCCTTCAAGACCACATCTTTTCCAGGAATGCTATTTGTTTTGGCTGAGAAAGAACAGGGTACGGGCATGGGACCGACCCGCCTGCAGTCCTGACATCGCCCATCAGAGAATGTGCTGAAAACTTTGAAAGGAAGGATTCGACAACAACCCCAGTACCCCTTTGCAATGAAAATGAGGCAAAATATCACCTACGTGCTTCGTCGCTTGGCATCCTCAATGCCGGAGTGTATTTTAAGCGCAAGAATGAATGGCAACATTTAAGAGGTAAAAGCTTAACTTCCCCAACTTTTTTGGAATGCTTTGCAGGGATGAAATGCCAAAACGGATGCGTTTTAATTTGAATTAAACTGAGTAAACGAGAAAGAAAAGATGAAATAAAAGTCACAGTGAAAGTCTAAAAAACTGCATTTTGTTCTTTTTTGTGTGTGCTCTCCATCTCTTTCTGATTTGGGGTTGTAAAACTGATTCCTTTTTGAAAATCCAAGAAATGGATGACAGTCTTGATGAAAGTACCAAGAAAAGACACCTTTCCAGTGCACCTTCTCTCATGGGGCACCTTAACCCTGAGGAACAGAAGGATAAGGCCAAGTCAGCTCAGGAGAGGAATTGGGATTTGGAATAAATAAAGTCTCTCAGAATCGGATGCCTTTGTGTCTTATGAATGTAAACAATGTACATCCTTCTGTTACCGGACTTATTCACATCTTATACCGAAATAAGGCCATGTTTGAACTACTTTTCCCTGCTTTTTATTCCCCTTGTTATCTGTTTCTTCAGTTTAGTGACGCCACCTTCATGACAGACAGATGTTCTGCTGCTGCTGGGGCGGCTGAGTGCGCCTCAACATCACGTTTCTCTCAGACCCAGAACAGTAACTGCTTAGATGTTGTCCATGAACTGAACTGTCAGATTAAAAAAATGTCTTCGGAGAAAGCGAGCTGTCCTTGTGGATCTGAAGGTATCTGGAGTTTGGGACATGAGCTGAGGCAGGAAAAGGAAAACTCGAGTCAAGATTCATGTCTTCAAAATGAAGACTCAAAGTAAAAACAAAACAACCAACAAAACAACCAAAAAAAAAAAAAATACTGTAGATTTGTACATAGCGAATGTTTATTCACTATTTTTATTTATTTTATTCTATTCTATTGGCTTGTTTTTACTACTTTAATTGTTTTTCATATCTTTACTGTATGCTGCTGCAACAAAACAATTTCCCAAATTGGGATTAATAAAGTATTTATCTATCTATCTATCTATCTATCTATCTATCTATCTATCTATCTATCTAAATATGTGAACTGGGAATATCTTATTTACAAAAAATAGTACATTTCTTAAGAAAAGTATGTTATTATATACATAAATATATGATTTTTAAAAAGCACTTACAATTATTTGGGAGGCTTTTATTTTTTATGTCCTTACCGGAAGTGATATCTAATTGCGTATATACTTCCCTCTGGTGGTCATAAGCTGTAACTACACCCTGAACGTCAGTAGGAACATTGAAATGTGGGAAATCTTTATCAAATGTTTTATGATGGAAGAGAGCAGTCATTGATATTTTAACAACATTGTCATATTTAGTTAAGATTCTGAATGCTGGAGTTCTACTACAGCTTACATTTCTTATCATTATATAGATATAGAGAGATAGAGAGATAGATTTCAAACCTGTACAGTAACTGGTAAAAACCTTTAAGGATGAAACTTCTCATAAAGATTGTTGTACTTTGTCAGTTTGAAGGTTTTACTGAAAGCATTGTTGTCCCGCTGTGTCTGAAATGGAGTGAAATCTGTAACAAAGTCATTTTGTTAATATGATGAAGGCAACCAGCTGCAGTCCACAGATTCAGTCTTTATACTGTGCACAAATGGTAGCTACAGAAAAGCTAGAGACATTACAACTGACTGACACTTCCGGTGGTACCTTTCAAAATAAAATGATATTAACAGACGTAATATAAAGCTATTTGATCTGATAACAGCGGAGACTTGTTTTACTTCAGAGTGACCGAATGTAAATAAATACTGCTTAGATGTTGTCCATGAACTGAACTGTCAGATTAAAAAATGTCTTCGGAGAAGGCGAGCTGTCCTTCTGATCTGAGCATATGACGGTTTCAGGAACGATGAGTTTGGTCCATCTCAAGAGGAGCTGCTGAGGTTTCATATGAATCAGTTCCCGTTAGCTTTGGTACATTTGGTCTGCAGACCTGCCTGTGCTCATATTAACTCTACAAATGATGTACTCGTATTAAACTCACTGTTGTTTCTGTTTTGTTCTCTGATGTTTGCAACAAATAAGTGTCATTAAACTGAAGTTCAACGGCAGACACAGGATTTAAGAAAGAGCATTTGCTCAGGCTGTTGGAGCTGTCAGCTGTCAAAGCTCGTGACTGAAACATTTTCAGGCTGAACTCTCAAAGTTCTTTCAGATCAGATAGTTCAGAATGCTACAAAGAAGCTTGGTGTTGCAGAGTTTTTTAGTTCAAATCTTCACAAAGTGCAGATGTTTTAGGAAAGGAAAGGCAGAGTCGTTATGACTGAGAGCCTTCCTGTAATTTTGTCAAAGCCACCAAGAATGAAAGAAAGAGTGAAATGCTCTAAGAAAGAAGTCTACTTCAACAGCTCAGGCTGTTAGCAGAAGGCTTTAAGTCTAAAAGGGATTTTCTGAAAATCAGCTTCTACCATGATGCAGGAGAGACTTGAACGCTCTCAGTGACCTTATGGATGAAAGCGATGTCTCGACCCTGCTTAAAATGTTCATCAGTAGGTCAACTGAGAGAAGGTCCACTTTTGGAAATGCATGAAAGCCCTGAGTCATGAGCGCAGACTTTTCTTTTTTTCATTTGTGGTGTATTTTATCTGCTATGCCTGGATACTGAATAAACGACACATTCAAGGGTACAAATAATGCTGTAATGTTACTTAAATGGCTTGATTTAGTTATCAGTTTAATTTTCTTAACAATAAAGATGCCGTGTTCATCCATTCTAGTTCTCTTATAACTGCATGCTATTATAAAATAACTTCAAATCAAATCCTTAATCATTGATAAGTGTGCGTGCGCCCCCCTCCCTCTCAGAAAATAGTTCTGACGTCCATGGTGAAAAGGGGGGCCTCCGGGTTTTTGATCACTTGAGGTCAGCACAGCCTTCCCCTCTCTCCTCCTGGGGCCTCGCCTGCTTCACGCTTTCTTCTTCTACACAGCACTGACATCATGTGGCCCTCTGCAGTGTAGTCGAGACACCTAAACTGGCCCTTCGTTTCCTTTCCATGTTGGAAGTATTTCATTCCACAGACGCCGACCTGGTGGAAGATGTGAGCCATGGAGATGAAATGAATCTGTTATATTACAAAAGATGCATCAGAGTTGAAAAATCACATAACAGAAGCTTATTTTTGCTACCGTAAACCCTACAGCGGACATCATGACGTGTGCAGGTTTTCCCAATTAGGGATTAGTGTTTATAGGTAAAAGGCATTCACAGGCAGACTGCGTTCACACCTGCCTTTACAGGTCTTGGCAGGTAGGTCAGAATCTCCTGTTGGATGACAATGCAGTTTCAGGCCCCAATGCTGAAAGGCTGTCTAGGTTGTTTTTTTTGTTATTTAAAAACTCAGACGGCAGTTCCTCAAGTTATTAATGAAAACGGTATGTGGCTTTATCTTGATTCTCCAATCAAAGAGATGTTTGCAATGCTTTCAGTGAACGAAGGAACAAAAGCAAAGTGAGTTTCGTCTGTCTCAAAGGTATGTTCATGGATGTGTCATGTTCATGACCAAACTTTCACTGAAGCGGTATACATGGCATCCCAAAAAGCTCTGGAAACAGGTTCCTCTCCGTCATCCTGATGTTAAAAGGATTTAAACCAGTTTGTTATTTCACCATTTTTGCAGCATGGTGCTGCAGAGGCCTGAGACTTCTTCCAGAAACTGTCGATGGGTTTGGGAGGTAATGCCCCGTCCTGTGAGTGGTTAAAAAAAAAAAAAAAAAAAAAAAAAGGGTCCATCCCGTAACTTTCCCCACGGTATTTCTTGGCATTTGATATTTCAAGAGCTCATCACGCCCTTTTTTACTTAGTACTTTTCCTCTGAAAACGTGAAGGTTACACTTCTGACATAAGGCTGGAACGAAGGATATTGTGTTCCTGGCAGCTTCCCTCCATCAGATCAGCTGTAGCCTCTTCATCTTGCATAGGGGCATTAGAGGGACTGGGACTATCCCAGGCAGGATAGATTCGGGCGAAAACACAAAATTATTCAGACAGGCATGTCTTCAACCTGCAGGAAGAAATCCACATGTTAAAAGAAAGCTGATCAGCAGGTTCAAACTCTGGCGTCTTCTGGCAAAAGCAAGCCACTGCACCACCATCTTCCTTAAATATATAAAGACAGAATCACCCAAAAATCATTTAAACCCACAAACATTTTTCTAGTTTATTTTGTATTAGAAGTGTTTTTCCTTCTTTTCTTTAGTCCCGCTATAAGACATGAGTTAAAGAATACACAAACTACTCATCTAACTTTGGTCATTTTCATAATGTTCCTTCTAGTACAACATTAAAGTCGAATTTTTCCATTTTTTTCCAACAGTGCCGATTACCAAATAATAACTTGGTTCAATGAGGAGTTAAATGAAGCCAAATTGAGTTTAGCCCACACTTGCAACAACACACAATTAGCTAGCAGCCGTTTGTCAGACGGGAATTTCACAAACAAAATGTGTACATTCAAACACACAAAAAACCATGCTGACCAAACTGCATTTGTCTTTAACATCTTTATTCATCTTTTTTCATTATTTTTATTTGTAATGAAATTTATACTCTGTCTTCTGAACTTTTTTTTTTTTTTCCTTTTTAAAACAGCTTCTGTCACCGAACTCAAACAAAAAAGAAAAAAAAAAAAAGAAAAAAAAAAAAGAAAATCACCAAAAATGATTTTGTGTTGTACAATCCACCTGGCGGACATTCCTATTAGCTTCTTCCAGGGTGCCGTTCAAACAGCCGTGGTCCAACACTGTTGCCCGTCTTAGTTTTCACCCCCCGTCTCTGCTGCACCGTTAAGGGGGCGCGCTGAAAATCCAGAAAAGCAGCAAGGGTGGACAGAAGTGCTACTCGTCAGATAGTAAAATTCAGTGTGCAAACACCAGGAGAAGTCCAATTCAATATTGCTGCTGTTTATGGTCAGTTGCATGAAGGTCAGAAGATTTAGACAATCCTGCCTCTCCTTTTTTTTTTTTTTTTCTTTTCTTACATTTTTTTTTCTTTTTATTTATTTTTTTTAAAGCCAACATGACTGAGGTTAAGTAAGGAAAGGAAAAAAAAAAGAAAAAAAAAAAAGACTTCATAATTCAGGATTAGAGCTGATGAGAACAAGGATTTCATGAAGTGCGTCTTCTCTTTTTACTTTCCAACCGGCCCCCAATTTAATGGTTGTTATACTAACAACTAGGGAGGGACACTTCAGGAGACGCCAGACTACATAGATTTGTTTTAAAAGGAGAACTTCGAGAAAAAAAAGAAAGAAAGAAAGAAAAATAGTGCGTCCTCAGATGGGACAAAAACGGACCGGAGGCAATACTGTCCACCACATGCTTCATACTGTGTTAATCTGACACCCTCTTCTTTGCACTGTTTCCTCCAACAAACAACTGATGGACACCACAGGCAGTGGAGACAACAAGGAGGGGGGGAGAAAAAACCAACAACAACCAAAAAAAAGCCTCATCCTCCAAAACATTAAGTGGAAGGGAGGGGAAAGAAGAAAAATAACAAAAAAAAAAAACTGAGGAGAGGCTACTTGAAAACCTGATTCTGAAAACGGAAACTTGATCTGATGCTGAACAAACCAGGCTGTTCCAGCAGAAAGAGGCAGTGACTGCATTCCAGACCAAATACTTGCACCTGTAACAAAGCTGAACGCTTTAGAGATCCAAACTGAACTAAAAGTATGAAACTGTGAGCCAATGAAAATGATAAAACTGAGTTTTCCAAACGTTGACCTTTCTGCTCACGTTTTGCTTATCAAACTTAACTTCATGCATGATTACGATAATCACCGCCTCTGCTCCTATACACTGGACAAAAGATAAACCCGGATTTTCCACATAAATTGGGAAAATAATAAATTCTTATCCACGCTTACATCTGTCCACATCTGTTATAATCACTTTAAATGAAATGGCAAGGAGGGTGGGTGGGGGTCAGTATTTGGTTTGGAACAGAGTTGCTGCGGTTACAAATAACAAACCCGCATCTTTAGATGCGCAAGATGTTGTGATGTCACAGGAAGTTCATGACATCATAGGAGAAACAATTTGAATGACTGGTGACTTTACAGAGCAGCGGCAGAAACCCAATCAAGTCCCCTGAATGTTAGTCCCCCTCTGACCTCATCGTCACAGAAACCCCTCAACCTGCTGATGATGATGATGTTCTCCCCAATTTGAAAGAATACAAATTAGCATGTTTGTCAAAAATAAATTTAATCTTTTTGTCCTGGCATCACTCCTGGGTAGCTGCCTCAAGTTCCAAGGAAACTTCAGTGAGATCCACGTGCTCTGTAAACGTCAACCATATGACCTGAAATGCGATGAGCTAGCGCCTGCAGTAATGGCGGTGCTGGTACCACCTCCTCCCGACCCCTGTTCCCAATGTCCCTCAGTTTACAAGAAACAAACAGGAAATAAAAAGATTAAAGAGAAAGGAAAAAAAAAAAAAAAAAAAAAAAAAAATCCCCCCACCCCCCAACCGGGCCTTTCGGCACGCCACTGACTTCAAGTGTGTGGCTGTGTGTGTGTGCGTGCGTGTACGAGAATCAGTGTGTGTGCGGACAAGGCCGCAAGAGTCTCTGAGAATATGTGAGGACTGGTGTGTGTGCGCGTGGAGGCTCCATGGGGGTGAGGGGGACTCCTAGTATTTCTTCCCTGGAACAAACTCCTTTGCTTCGGGATTCAAGATGCTCTTCCTCTGCAGAAGTAGACAGGAAACATGAAAACCAATCCTTCAACCCCAAACTGACTATTCATCTTGAAGAAGAAAAAATAAAAAATAAAAAATCTTGTGACGTTTGAGATGTCCGACTCACCGCAACTTCCTCCAGGTTGCTGTGGTGATCGCTGACCGACAGGCCGTTGAGCTGCTGCTGCAGCTGCCCCACTCCCTGGTTGTTGAGGTCACGCGAAGGGATGAACCAATCCTGGTCCTCCTCCTCCAGCATTTCCTGGAAACAGCGCTCCAAGAACTCCTGCTCCAACAGCTCCTCTTCCACCTGAAAGGGAGAAAAAAATAATAATATTTTACTGAATAACCAATCAGAAATGTCATCAGTCCAACTCTGGCTGGTGACTTTTGTTTCATCTCACAACTTTTATATGAACAACCTGTTCCTCCCTGTAACTGTGACCAAAATAAGTACTGAGGGGATCTTCTGATTTTCCCACCATCTAAACAATACAACAGTTTCTAAAGGACCTCAAACCTTTTCAGTGCTTAACATTTTATATGGTCCAACACAGATTTTGATACAGTACAGAAGCCTAAACAGGCCTGAGAAGAATGTAATCAAGGTTTTGATGTTTGTAAAGAATCCACAAAAACAGATCATAGACACAGATTTCCCCCAGATGAGTTTTTTTCCAAGATAATCTTAAACTTGAAGGACTTCAGGTTGAGAGAAAAAGGATGAGGGGGGAGAAGGAGGAGAAAACACATCAACTCCTGTTGAACTAGTGCTGGGCGGTATGACCAAAAATACATATCACAGTATTTTTTCACAGTATCACGGTATTTTTTTTTTCATGCATAATTAGGTGTTCACAGCATTTTCTACAGATTGAGAACAGAATTAAAAATTAAAATAAAAATTCTTCAAAATAATTCCTTCGTTAATAATTGGTCACACAGAACTTTATTGTATTAATATTCACATCTTCATTGTAAACAAATTAATAACATTGCTATTTACACTGGTCGGACTGTTCAGCTCTGTTTCAGACTGATACCTCCGGTCCAGGCTGGTCCTCATCCTCAACACGCACGTCTCTTTTTCCAATCGCGGAAAATATTTTTCAATACTCATCTGGATTGAAGCAGCAAACATTCAGTGTAAAAGTTTAAAAAACCTACTTTATTTGATTCACAGCTGCTAGTGTTTAGACCTCGACAACCCAACTACATTTTTTTTTTTTTTTTTTTTTTTTTTTAAAGGCAAAGTTGCGACTAGTTAACTTTATAAAGAAGGCGTAATCGCCGGTATTCGGTGTGAACCGGTATACCGCCCAGCACTACGTTGAACCATTCTTAAAATCTGAATTAATCAACTATAAACATTAAAAAGGACTGTTTTGGGTGTCATAACACTGACAGTATGTGCACATACCTGTCTGTTGTACTCCTCCTCATTCTCCATCCACATGTACTCAGCAAATGGGTTGGTGTCCGTGCTCTCTCCTGCATGCCCGTTGGCCACTGGCTCTTTTCCTTCCTTTCCTGGAGCCCCGCCTCCTGGTGTCTTGGCCACCTCTGGACCGCTCATCTCAGCCGGTTCTGCATGACAACACAATTACAGACAAGGGTTACTGCTGGTGCTCATTTTATTGTTTTTAGTTCAGCTCTAAACTCTTTAAAGAAAAAAAAAAAAAAAAAAAAAAAAAAAGCCACAATCGTTTCTGTAAGCAGACGATCCAAAAATGTCAGACGATGTGTGCTTGGTGGTCTTTATTTCTTGAAGCCAATTAAAAAAGGTGGACTCTAATCCATCCGACTCGCCACAGCTAGTTCTTATCAACTGTCAAATTTACAATGTCCCATTTCAAACAAGGCTTTATTATTTCAGGCCCGGATCCAAGACGAACACTACTAAAAGTGGTAGTGCTGGGCGGTATACCGGTTCACACCGAATACCGGTTTATAATTTCGTTATGATATGAATTTTTAATATACCGCCATACCGGTGTATTTGATTACACAACGGGGGGAACGCTGCGTCGCGCGACATTGTTTGAGACGGGACCCTTTTTCAGTGTTGCGCTTCTAAACACGCATGTTTACTGTCTATTTTTAACGCTATTTAAAAAATACTGGTATTCGTTAAGCTGCATATCCTTTCCCTGCTCTCCCTCCGTCTCTGTCAGTCATGCGTCTCTCTCACATAGCCTACACACACACACACACACACACACACACACACACACACACACACACACACACACACAGCCCCTCCCCTCCGTGCACACCGCGTGTGTCTCCATCAGCGAGATCATCCCTGGAAGCATGGAAGCTTGCTAGCTTCAGCGCTGCGTTAGATTAGCTCCCATTAAAAAGTCCTATAAAAATATTTTATATTTTGAACACAATGTTGTCCCGTCCCGTCCCATAGCAAACAAGCCATTACGCCTTCTTTATAAAGTTAACTAGTCGCAAGTTTGCCGTAAAAAAAAAAAAAAAAAAAAATGTAGTTGGGTTGTCGAGGTCTAAACACTAGCAGCTGTGAATCAAATAAAGTAGGTTTTTTAAACTCTTACACTGAATGTTTGCTGCTTCAATCCAGATGAGTATTGAAAAATATTTTCCGCGATTGAAAGAGAAACGTGCGTGTTGAGGATGAGGAGCAGCCTGAACCGGAGGTATCAGTCTGAAACAGAGCTGAACAGTCCGACCAGTGTAATTAGCTATGTTATTAATTTGTTTACAATGAAGATGTGAATATTAATACAATAAAGTTCTGTGTGACCAATTATTAACGAAGGAATTATTTTGAAGAATTTTTAATTCTGTTCTCAATCTGTAGAAAATGCTGTGAACACCTAATTATGCATGAAAAAAAAAAAACCGTGATATGTATTTTTGGTCATACCGCCCAGCACTAGTGGACGGATACTGCTCAGCACACTGATGCAAGTCAACGCGGCTCTTTCTTATCTAAAAATAATCTGCCTGTGAGCACAAATACACCTGAAGGAAGAAGAACATTCTTTGGCGTTCCCTATTTACAGTCAATAGTTTTCCTAGGTTGGGAAAATGCAGAGCTGCAGTAAACGGCCCGTGTTGCACACAGGCACCTGTTATAAATCAGTTTTTGCCAATAGAAAGAGGAACTACAGAAACAACTTCAATCTCATTTCCCTTCATACGAGCACAAACAAAAGAGCCGCAAAGCTGGAAAAGGCTAACCTGGTTCTCACGCAGATGGATGTTTCTCATCCATCTGGAATTTTGTCGGTTGCCTAGCTGTTCTCTGCTGTGAGTAGGCGGGGGTTGTATTCAAAAACCTCTCGAACCTGATTGGAGAATTCAATGTGTGTGTCACGTACTACTTCGACCAATCATATCGAAAGCGGACGTGACGCGTTGGAGCGCGACCAGTCTCTCGGTCTGTGGTGGAAAATAAACAAAACACAACAGCAGCGAGCAAAGCAGGAGCTAGCAGCAGCTAATCGTCCGGCAATGACGGTAAATGCTCCTCTTTTAAAGAATTGATATGTGGTAGTTTAGATAACACCGTCGAAACCGCCGAATCGAAGCTGAGTCCATGCTCTTGCATCCGTGCCGACATCGTTGTTGTCGTACTGTGTTTGACTGTGTTCGTTGTCGCGCCGGATGCTACGTCATACCTGTTAACACCCCGCCCCACGATTGTGATTGGATCTAGGCATAGAGGCGGGCCCGTTTATGGGGTAACCGAAGACTTCGGGCTCAACAAGGCGCGCCCAGACCCTCGTGTGAGCTCACGAAGTGTAACGAAGATGCACGAAGCACGAAGGGTCTGCGTGAGAGCCAGGCTAGGAAAAGGCAGGGATTAAAATAAGAATCTTACAAGAGGCTCCTCAGACATTCATGGGTCAAAACACACGGCTGCCCAATAAGATTTATGACCGACCATTTTCATTTATATGTTGAAGTAGGATTTAATTTTACATGTGCATGCAAAGAAACGCTCCAGTGGTTTGCCAGTACAACATTTGTGAGTTCACATGCAGATGTCAACACATGATGCAATCAAGGCAAACAAAGTGAGTCATCATGCAATTGTGCTCCGTGTTGTAATGCAGAAGCAACGGGCCCGACACGCGCCTGTCCTGTGGCTTTCAGATGCCTTCGAGAGCCACTAAAGGTCAGAAAAACTCACAAAAAAAAAAAAAAAAGGTAGGTTGCTGTCCACAAAACGGCAAAGCCAACAATATTTCCACAGTCTTTAAGCTCAGCTAAGTAAGAGTAGAGAAGCAGGAGAGTAAATATATTCAGTGACTGGGAAAATCCGTAGAGAAAGTGAAAAAGAAACTCTACAACACATCTAGTTCCCCATATCCTAATGCTGCCTTTAGGGGGAAAGCCCCCAACTTTAATAATACATTCCCATCTAAATTTAAAATGCGATCCCAATAATTTGGCAAGATCACACAGAAATACATTCACACCTGCCCTGAAAGTACTGTGCGTCCCTGCGGTCACTTTCAGCTTTTCTCCGCACTGCTCGTGCACTGATTGCATTTGGACCGCATCCAAACCAAAAGGAATTCTTATGACAATGCAACACCCAACTTTTCCTTCCCACCCCTTTTAATATATACTTAACTGTCACGACCGAAAAACCACCCACTAAAGCAATAGATCTGTAATACAGAGATGCTGATAAAGAGCTTTTAAAATATATATATATATATATATATATATATAAAAAACTTGGGTTGTTAAATATGACAATGACAGCTGAATGTTCAGGTAAATAAACAATTTATTTGAAGAAAATACACTGACTAGAGTAGAGAGGATCAGTGGTGTTATTATGATTCTGCTATAAAAAAAATTATATATATATATTTTAGGGCTGGGACTTTAGTGCGTTAATTTCGATTAATTAACTACACACATATTAGCGCGTTAAAAAAAATAACGCATTTTAATCGCACACTATAATTTTTTTTTTTTTTTTTAAATACAGACGGATGGACGCAAGTCAAGCAAGACTGATCGCACCCACTCAGAAATGTACTGATGAGGGCTGACGAGGGACTCGTTGTGTAGCCAATATTTCATGCGGCATTAAATTTCATCTGGGCGGAATGAAAGAAAGATATGTCTGGAGAGAGCTTTTGTGTGTGCGCGAGTACTTCCGATGAAAACTTCCGGTGATTTGACAGATAACGTAGCTAAAAAGACTAGCTTTCTTCAGTAGCCTAATGCTTACCGATTTAGCAAGCCTAGCAGCCTCGTTGCTAATGCTAGCCGCCGTAACGTTACCAACCATACCCGACGTCAAGGAGTTAGCTGAGCAGGGGGAAGATTATGGGGCTGGCAGAGTTAACTTCATAATGGGTGAGTGCAGGTTTCATTCACTTGTTTTCATTATTTCACAGGATTGATTTACTTCATTGGTTTATCCGATTGCTGGCCGCCGAGCCATTATGTGTCTCGGAACATGTAGCAGCTAGCGTGGAAGCTAACGGGGGCCCAACGCAGCTTAACATCCAAGATTCTATATACTGTGTTTTCATGCATGCTACATTCAGATTTCAAATAGGGATATGTTCTGTGTTTGTTGAAATATTGTTGAAAATGTTAATTTTCTAAAGGATAAAGTATATGCGATTAAAATGCGATTAATTAATTTCAAAGCCTGTAGTTAACGCGATTAAAAATTTTAATCGAGTCACAGCCCTAATATATATATATAAATTAAACATGCCCACAATAATGACATAACCCCCCTGACTGCCAGCCAACTGCATCAGACTCATGACTCAACTGTGGCCTCTCAGTGGAGAGATGGGGGGGGGATGATGATCTCAACCGCTCCAGGGTCAGACAGATACAGCGTTGTTGCGATGTTTAACGTTCAAGGACCGACTTGTACACCTAATCAGAAACCTTGAAACGTCCCGCTTCAAAAGTCAGAGCAAAATGTTTTTTTCTCATGGCGTTTCTGTGCCGCTCGATGTTACAGGATCAACATGTGCGAGCAGAGTACGGCCCGAGGCAGAGCGCTGCGTTCCTCACAACGGCTGCACGGACATACCGTCTTTCAGAGGAGCTCCAATAAAGGCGTGTGATCTAAGCAGGTTAACAGAGTAAGAAGAGGTGCGTCTGTTTGTGTCTGTGGACAACAATAAAGTAGTCTGATTATCCAGTGCAATAACTTACACGAGCTGTAATCTATAAAAGAGGGGGGGGGGGGGGTTAGACGAGTCAAACGGACAGAGTATCAAACAACGCGGCAAGTTTAGAGCACAATCGTGTTTGAAACTTGTGCCAGAGCTTTGAAATTAATCTTTACAACTGTCTACAACGTTTTATGGAACAGAGAAGGCTTTAGATTAGATGCTCTTAAATGAATGACACCGTGGGGGAAAAAAAATAAAAAAAATAAGACAGGCAATACAAGAGTACACGCAAGGTAATTTAAAAGGCCTTCGTGGCAACAACTTGTGCAAAAATTCTTAAAACTTATTAAACTATAACCACAGATCAATCATAAAGAGAAATAACTCAGCTGCATTTCCATTCAAAATATCTGAAATGTCTCAGGAAACCTACACTCAGGTGAGCCTGGATAAAGAAAAGGACGAATGGCGAGAAGTGTACAATGATGTACAACATGTGTCATACTTCAGATGATCATGTTGCATAACCGTGTGCTGGTCACCATGTAATATTTAGTTAGCAAAGCCCAACCCTGTGCATCCTCTGTGCTTGCAGACAGAGGGCCATTTGATCAACCAAAGTGGTGAAAGAAACAAAAAAAACAAACAAACAAAAAAAAGGTAAGATTCTGTTCTGTCGGAAGCACGCGGAGATGGTATAAAAATACGGGGGGGGGGAATTTTTTTCTTTTTTTAAAAATGGCTAAATCTGATGGGAATATTTCCCATACCCAACCTTCCATTCAAAGTGTCAATCTGCTAAGAAAAACCACGCCTCTCGCAGAATATAAAAATGAATGAATGCATTAATAAATGCCAATCTATCCAATTTTGCAGCTTTTTAAAATTTCTCACAATGAGACGTTCACATTGAGTCAAAACTATTTTAAATGTCGTTTCTAACTGATGCCCATCTTTAATCAACTACTTGCGTTTGAAGAGCGGCTGAAAAATCATTTGGAAAACTTGCTCATTTCTTTTTGGTTGGGTGTTTCGTAACAAACTTCTTTGGTGACGAACTTGAAATACATCACTACTTCACCTAGACAAGTCATTTTGAATTTTTCCAACATTTTTCAGGCTAAACCGTCAGAGACAGACCATTTCAAATTGTATAAAGAAAATGTCCCTGACAATGCACACCCACAGTAAGGCCTTACTTTGTAAACAGCTTAAATCAATGCGATAATGAAAATATGAGCCTTGATACTGGTACAATTTAAATTGGGGGGAGAAAAACTATAAAACACTTTCTCTTTTATTTTTTATCTTTTGAGAATCACATAACACTTAAGTAGCTGTAGCTGGATGAGAAAACTCATAAAAACTGATTGATTCAACTTGGAGAACCAGAAAGGTAGGGGAAACAGTTGTTGTTCAAGACAAACTGTGCAGAATAATGCTCAAGATAAACAGCTTCATAACTGCTAATATGATGTAACAGTTGTATGTAACAGGAGCTGTGTCGTCGTGGCTCACTATTTGCTAACGTCTTCACGAAGCTAACGGGCTAAAACCAGGTGTACAGGCCCACCTGAAGAGTTGGGAAAAGGATTGAATGGTTTACCCGAGGTAATGCTAAGTGGCTAGAGTGCAGTGGCTGCAAATAGACCCAGGTAGCTGTGCTGTCAGTGAACGGGCCTAAGGTGATAGCTATCCCATGAACAACAAAGGGTAGTGAGCTGAGGCTCAGAAAACTGTTTTTCTCCAAGTCGTGGAGCCCAAAAACGGAACCGCAGCAAACAATGTATCAAATAAAAACGAACGTAGTGAGCTATTGTCACTCGTAACAAAACACCGTGGACAACCTGCGTTACTATTCAAATGTTTGAGGCCAAACAAAGTAGCTCCGCGACCAGTTAGCAAGCTGCTACAGCATGGCAGCATCCCTCAAGCAGGTCAACAAAACAAGCCTCCGCTCCGGGGATTAGAACAGCTTCACACACAAAACACGACGGGCCGTTTACATTCAAACTTTTTAGAGGTTAACGTTACCTGGCATGGTGCCGTTGGTGTTTGCCTCGAAGCGTAACGTTTCTCAAATTTTAGGGCACAACGAAGAGTGCGTCCTCGTCGTTTCCTCGGTGGGGATTTCTCAGTGCGGCGATGCAACGTAGCTCGAGTTAGCTAAATCCTGTTAGCCTCCGTGCTATCGTTAGAGAGCTAGGTCGGTCATGTGGTCTGGTGGGGCGTTCGCGGACTTTATAGCAACGCGGAAATGTCACTATTTTGTGATTGTAACCCAAGCGACCAGATACATTGTTCAGATTTCATTGTTATGATTTGATTTTTTTTTATGTGAGGGATGTGGTTTTCTAATCACAGATATTAGCCATTTGACTGCTACTGCATTTCTGATATGGAAATTAAGGATTTTGAACAGAATGTCATGAAAAAAATTATCTGGTTTATTACTCACTTGTTTTCACAGAAACAGTGTGACGAGCTTTGTTTCATGTAATCCATTACAGTGGAAAATAACTGATTGCTTTGAGCTCATCAAATCTTAAAGGGATAGTTCGCCTCTTTTGACATGAAGCTGTATGACATCCCATATAGCAATATCATTTATGAACATTGACTTACCCCCCGCTGCGTCCTGTGAGCCGAATCCCAGCTGAGTTTTGCGTTCCACGAAGGTAGTCCGGCTAGTTGGCTAGGGTCAAAAAAATAAAGCGTTTTGCTTCTCAAAAAAATATCCGTTCAAAAGAGTAATACATTTGCATCACAAAATGTTGTCCTGGAAAAAGTCAGACCTCGCTTCGCTTGGCGCTATTTTTGCCTCCCTTGATATCAATGCGTCCAATGTAAAACAGTGCAGACCGAAGAGCAAACCGAGCACTCCCTAGCCACCTAGCGATAGCCGCACCTGTTACGGTGTTTACTGCTCGGAAGCAGGGGACTGCTGGGTCTGCTCTTCGGTCTGCACAGTTTTACATTGGACGCATTGATATCAAGGGAGGCAAAAATAGCGCCAAGCGAAGCGAGGTCTGACTTTTTCCAGGACAACATTTTGTGATGCAAATGTATTACTCTTTTGAACGGATATTTTTTTGAGAAGCAAAACGCTTTATTTTTTTGACCCTAGCCAACTAGCCGGACTACCTTCGTGGAACGCAAAACTCAGCTGGGATTCGGCTCACAGGACGCAGCGGGGGGTAAGTCAATGTTCATAAATGATATTGCTATATGGGATGTCATACAGCTTCATGTCAAAAGAGGCGAACTATCCCTTTAAGATTGGAAAATATACTTAATTATATCACAAGGTGAACTGATAATATACATCTATCTTAAAGGTCCTATGGCATGAAATTTTCACTTTTTAAGGTTGTCTAACATTAATATGAGTTCCTCTAGCCTGCCTGCGGTCCCCCAGTGGCTAAAAATGACGATAGACCTAAACCATGCACTGGAAATTATTCTCCGCCTTTGGAAATGTGACCATGCAGATGGCCTGATCGGGAAAGCCGCCGCTTATGACGTGGAGGTTGTTTCCACCCAGAGCCCATATATGGCTATGCCAAAACTGCCTTTTCCCGCCCACAGCTCTTTGGCCAGCTCGTTGCGCTGTATATGGATGTAAAAAATCTGTTTAGAGCTCCTGCATCAGAACCTCTAAAGAGCCAGTGGACAGATTTTGTTTTTTTCTGGGAAAGTGACGACAGAACTGAAGAGATTTGTGTATGTGTGCGCCAAATATTTCACCGACGAATGTTTTCAGAACTTGGGCCAATACCGAGCCCAATAAGGAAGAGCCTAGACTCCCTGCGGAGGAAACTCATTTGGCCGCTTGTATTCGCGATCTCATTCTCTCGGTCACTACCCACAGCTCGTGACCATAGGTGAGGGTAGGAACATAGATTGACCGGTAAATCGAGACCTTCGCCTTCTGGCTCAGCTCCTTTTTCACCACAACGGGCCGCTGCAGAGCCCGCATCACTGCAGACGCCGCACCAATCCGCCTGTTAATCTCCTGCTCCATTCGTCCCTCACTTGGGGAAGGATCTCATTCCCGAGAGTAAGTAATTTAACGCTCTATAATTGTGTTGCTTTCCTGTATGTACAGTATAGTTACATAGCTTGTTACCACAAGAAAGGGTTTGTATCGTTAGCTATGCAGCTAATAGCATCTGCAAGCTCTTATCTCTGCCAACTGGGTTGTTGGAGGTGTTTGCATGCCCATGAGATGGTTAGCTCGCTCATTTTAGACCAAACCCCCCTACTTCAAGCTTCCTGAAGAAGAATGAATCCGCAAATTCAGTGCATTTCATCAGGATAATGATTTATTCATGGTTCCAGAGTCAAAACGGTCAGTCTGTCTGTGTCATTAGGTGTGCAGCTAATAGCTCGGTCACTGTCGCTAATGTAACGTTAAATAGCATGAGGTATGCAAGTGGACACCTCATTTACTGTAACGCAAGTGTTGTGTACTTATTTGTTTGTTTTCATCTACGTGCCATAGCGATTCACAAAACATTTGCGCAAGGTACCACGGGCGTAAGTAAGGCCACACCCCCACTAAACAGCTCATTCTGAGGATCCTAAGGAAAGCTCATTTTTGGGACTGGCTGTAATTCTGCACCAAGACAGAATTTTGGGGGAAATAACTCAGATACAGTATTAGGGGACCACTAAAGCCTATAAAAATATATAAAAGCCTCCATTTATTTTCATGCCATAGGACCTTTAAGACTGACACTGCCTTATTTACTGCAACTAATTTTTCATTTAAAAACAGAAGAAAAAGAAGAATATAGTGCCATTAAAACAGACGACAGAAACAGAACTGTAGCTGCATCACAACATCTGTTTGTATCCTGCAAAAGTATTTCCAGTCCACTCTACCCAGAAACTTCAAGTGCACGATTAGATGATGAGTTCTATTCTGAAAAAGATCCAACTCTGAAGCACTCTGAGCAGAAAAACACTTTAAATCATCGACCCTATTCCCACACTGTTTATTTCAAAGGAAAGACAGTCTTTAATGTTTTCTGTTGAGAACTTTCTAAAAAAAAATTACTAAATCAACAGCAGGTATCCCGACAGTCTGAACTATATGTCATCTCTCTTTTATGGTTGGAAGCTCTTGGGTGTTCTTAGTTACACTAATTGAGTGACTGACAGCTGCTGAAGCAGCAAAATGCCATGGTTTGTGAATGCTTAAACACCATAGTTGACTGAAATAGTGCAAGGACAACATCTGAAATGTTAAAACTGAGAAATGGTGGTGCTTTCTGTAAAATGTGCGCTCTCTCTGAATTGATGCCAGAAACAAAAAATTTGAAATAAATAAATGTCACGTCATGCTGAAAAAGACAGGTTAAAATGTCTTGCAGCTAATTAGAATGGTTGACACAAGTCAGCAACATGATTGGGTATAAAATTAGCTCCTCCGACGGAAAACTGCCGTCCTAGTGACGTACGTTTCATCCATCCATGCAGCCATTATCTTCAGCTTATCTGAGGTCAGGCCACGGAGGCAGCAGATCCAGGAGGTAAACCCAGACATTCCTCAGGGATCCCGAGGCATTCCCAGGTCAGAAAGGATGAGTTCTGGGTCAGCCCGAGGGCCTCTTCCAAACCTCCAAAGGGAGGCAACAAAGAGGTTTCCTAACCAGACGCTAACCACCTCAGCTGACTCCTTTTGATGCAGAGGAGCAGCAGCTCTACACCAGAGTTCCCTCTGGATGTCCGAGCTCCTCCTCCTATCCCTAAGGGCTCTAGCATGGTTGCCGCGTCTGCTCGCGCGAGCGGTGTTGATTACGTCACGAGTTCGTGCCCGCCATAGGACCCTATATAGTGGTGCAAGTCGTTGCGCGTCAGTGGTTGCAATTTTCTCCGTCACAGAGGTGGCGCTGCTACGTAAAGGTTACCTCTACTCTACAACCACGAAAGTGGAGAAGAAAACAATGCCGCTGTCAAGAGCAGGAATACTGTAATTAATGATACTGCTGCAGTTTTCGGATCATTTTAATTTTTTAATTCAGTTAAAAGAGGTGAAGGTCTGAAGCCCCCGGCATCAACAGAGTCTCTGCCCTCTTCTTTGCCTTCACGTATCTGTCCCGTAGCTTCTTCCACACATTCTTACAGAACTCTCCCTCTTTCCCAAAAGTTCTGCCAATCTCTGTGCACCAGTTTGGGGAGTTTACTTGGTCCCTGTGCTGTTTCACTGCAGTTTCGTACAGCTGCCTGTACAAACGCACCTCCTCACTGAGCCTGGTCTCACATCGGTCCATCCGGTTCGTTGTGTTCGGCGCCGCCAAGTTACAAAAATCGACTGGTGCACGACAACGCGCTGCGCCGTCTTTTCAAGGGAAGCGCCATGCCTGAAACGTCATTTTGACGTCACGGTCCGCCACCGCCGTGACAGACGTGGCAACCATGCTACCGCCTTAAGGCTGAGCCCAGCCACCCCCTTCAGCCGCAAACTCAATCCTTTTATATATATCTCTCTATTTATAGAGTGAGTCTGCGGCATTTACAAACCGAAACGGTGTGCAGAGTAGGCGGAGTCTCCACACTATTTCATATCACTTTGTGAAACTTGTGAAAAGGGCTAATGCTAGATGTTAGAGCTTGTTGAACATGCCCCTCCTCCAAATACTGTAAAATAAAAAAAATTAATAAAAAAAACTCTTGCTTGATTCAATTAGAAAAGAGGCAAGTGTTTTTCAATGAATGAGAAAATTTCGAAATTTCTCAGTTTCAACAATGGAGGTTTTGCATTTTTCGATCAAACACAAGGTTAAAGGGATTTAGGAAATAACTGCTTTCCATTTTTATTTCAAACTTACACAGAATTGCACCCCAGCTCTTATGATTTGAACAATTACATTAAAGAAACAGCTGCTGTGACTGGAAATACATTTAAACCTGGATTGAACTTTTTAGAGACAGCAGGCATAAGCTGACCTCCTTGAAAATGTGAAATTACTTTTTCGTTCAGCGACAACACGTGAGAGTAAATATAGAAAACAGCCTGTTTTGATTAATTAGTTTCAGTGTAGAAAGTCTCCGGGAACGACGAAAAAAAAGTCACAACAAAGCACAGCGTGGCATCAAGTCGTTTCTTCCAACCAAACCAGAAATTTAAAAAAATGTTCAATAAAATACAAGAGTGAAAATCAACACATCCCCTGTGGCACGTGTTATCGCTGAGATTACTTTAAACACAAATTGGTGCAATTGCTGCAGATAACTAGCCTGGGAATGCCCATGCTGCTTTGCGCGCGATTTCATTCTCACTGCAAAGGCAGCCTGGAAACCACCACCCTTATTTTTGCCTCAGTTTGGGAACCAATCACAGAACGGGGGGGGGGGGGGGGGGGGAAGCAAGACGATGACGGCGTCTATGCGCTACACGGAAGCTTGTAGAGTGTTAATCCAACATGGCAGCGGACACAACGTTACCGTTCAATGCAGCCTTAGAAAGTGTTTTAAGTAGCTTAGAGCGCAAGTTTACTTTTATTTTACTTTTTTTTCTTCTTCTTCCTCGTCGAATTTCTGTCGTCATCTGGTATAAGTGATACAATTGGCTATGTATCGTGCGCAAAGCAGCATGGGAAGAACCAGACGCCATTTGATAGACATTCGTAGCGCCCAATAAACGGCTCTAGGCATTCGTAAACCACGCCTCAAATACGAGGAAATGCACACCTAGTTCCCAGACCACCATCTCATCGAGATTGTGGACGCGTCAGCCAGGCTAGCAGATAACCACAGGTTTCCAGGCTTTATGCTGGAAGCTCCTTCAAGGACCAAAGATTTTACACAATTTCTGTGGAGTTTGACAGACACTTCACTAAGCTTTCCTTCATAATCATGAAATACCATATAGATTTACCTCTTGACCCAGCCTTTTATATGAGTCCAGGGAGGATATTTAGAAACAAGGTTTGCAGTGTTGATGTATATACAACAAGGACAACATTAAAGACGCTTACATGACAGTATACAAAAATCTGTTATTGTGTTGGTACAAAACCAGACTTTTAGAATACACTTTTACACTCTCCTCCTGCTTATAGACACCAGAAGGAGGCCTATGTGTGCCACTGAGTTTGATGCTCCTTTAGAAGGAGCAGCAGAATCCCAAAAATAATTTACAGGATGTGATATATCTCCATCTGCTGAATGAACAGTAGAGGCTGCACAGCTTATCAAATCTCAGTATCCACGTAAAACACATATGCTTTCATCTAATTATAATGATTTCAGTCTGACTGAAGAAATATTCATCCATTTAAATACAACTACTTCTGCATAATCCAACACGTCAACAACTTTGAATCACCAGAACTCCAATTAATGGGACGTTTTTGAGGACAAAGTGTCTGTCACACAAAAACCAAATCAAGTAAAACATGTACAGTCCTCTGTGGCCCTGTGCATCTGTATGGGTGAATTGACAAGCTCATCAATGGCAGATGTATGGGGTAAGAAATCGGTCAAAAAGAAACGTGCATCCGTGCAAGTAATCCACGCATATTTGGGAAATGTGTGCGTCTTTGGTTGTAGTTGAGCATAAAATAAATATGTGCAATCTCTAAAAAATGAGTCCATCTGTGTTTATAATGGGTTGTGTTTTGATATTTGTCAAAATACGAATTGAAAAGTTGCGACATCAAAAATTACATACACAAATTGAAAAGTTACGAATTCAAAAGTTACGAATACGAATTTCTCAAGTGCAGGAAAGGGGACAAAAATACGTCATCGCTAACGTCATCACGTCACAGGCATCACCAGCAGAAGAAAATTCAATCACCCCATCAGCGCGGCCGGTGATACTAGAACATATTTTGACTTTGACCACAGTGCGGACTCTATATTACTCTATATTTACTATACTATACTATACTATACTAGTAAATATTTACTGGATTGCGTTTGTGATTTAAAGCATGACACAACAAGGGGCTTCAGCAGCGGATGAACCTGTAAGTTAAAGATATTTTCCCATTATTTTTTGTGTATGAAATGCGCTGTGAATAAACTCGGCACGTTTATCTAGGTAGGGGAGGTAGTTCATGGTGGTAACCACTTAAATCCTACATAAGAGGGGAAATTGTGACAAGTAATGGTAGGATTAAGTTGACAAGTGCATGCAAAATCAAATGTATAGGCTATCCTAATAAACTACGATTGCTGAACAGGAGGACGACGTACAGCTTTAAGTTTATTCACAGCGCATTTCATACACAAAAAAAATAATGGGAAAATATATTTAACTTACAGGTTCATCCGCTGCTGAAGCCCCTTGTTGTGTCATGCTTTAAATCACAAACGCAATCCAGTAAATATTTACTAGTATAGTATAGTAAATATAGAGTAATATAGAGTCCGCACTGTGGTCAAAGTCAAAATATGTTCTAGTATCACCGGCTGCACTGATGGGGTGATCGAATTTTCTTCTGCTGGTGATGCCTGTGACGTGATGACGTCAGCGATGACGTATTTTTGTCCCCTTTCCTGCACTTGAGAAATTCGTATTCGTAACTTTTCAATTCGTAACTTTTTGATGTCGTAACTTTTCAATTCGTATTTTGACAAATATCAAAACACAACCCATTATAAACACAGATGGACTCATTTTTAGAGATTGCACATATTTATTTTATGCTCAACTACAACCAAAGACGCACACATTTCCCAAATATGCGTGGATTACTTGCACGGATGCACGTTTCTTTTTGACCGATTTCTTACCCCATACATCTGCCATTGATGAGCTTGTGTTGTCTTGCTTGTATTTTTGTGTTCCCATGTGGACAGAAATTATTTTTTAGAGCAGAGCTGGTATGCTGGACTTTTCAAGAACATATACATAGTCATGTACGTGTGGACATGGCCTCAATCTGATTGGTAAATGACTTCAGCAATGCACGTCACAGCCACGGTTTTCTAAAAATCGGCGCCGGAATGGGTACCTGAATGCAGCATGTGAACACACTCTTCCTCACTCTTCCTCAGAGACACACATGCCTGCGTGGCTTAGAGACTTAAAAACACCTCCGAATATTTTGATAAATTTATATGAATAGGTTTTGATTTACTTTCAGAAGGAATAAACCGTTCAGATCAGTCCTGTTCAGTACAGTCTACTGTTCGCACCAATGTGTACAGCTACAGAAAAGATATTGATCTATCATTTAAAAAAAAAAAGCATCTTTTCAAATACGCGACGGGTTCTCAAAATGCTGCAGTTCACCCTAGTACAACTACTCTTAATAATGTTTAACCTCTTGAGCTGTCTGGCCACAATATTCCTTCTTTCTTTCCCGACTAAAATGTGAGGCTGCGTTATTCAGAAATAAATGCAAGTACATTAAACAGATGACCTTAGCTGCATTCCTTTGCTTTGTTTACGCTATAACCGTCTTGCTGTTGTTTTCATTGAAGCTAGCAACATTGTTTTTTCTGCACCAATAAGGAACATACTCACCGCTGAACTTCAAGTGCTAACAGGGAGGGGGGGAGATCCGCAAGCCAGCTGTCGGAGGGCAAACCGCTGTTTTCCGGTCCAAATGTCACAAGAAGGCCACACTGCAACGAAATTCCTCCAGTTATCTTCGATATGCTGTATAAACACTAGTCTACTTGATCGGTTTGTTCGTGTTATTTGGTGAACACGGATAAATCCACTGTTTTTCTGCCTCGTTGAGAGGGAAAAAAAACGGTGGGTCGTAACCGCGCTTGTACAGCTGTACCCTTCAGTCATTGGCTGAATTCAACGTCAATCAATTATGCCTTGACAGACTATTGGCCCAAATAAGCACACGCTCCGCCTTTGCCTCTCCATTCACGTAGGTAAACAAAATACAGCTTCTTTTTTTTTTTACCACTGCCGTTTTTTTGCAAATCAATAGGACCAGTTAATATTTGACAACGTAACGAGGTCTGACCTTTCATTAGAAGACGAAGCTCCAATTTTGTGCTTTTAAAGGGTTTTTTGGATGTGAATGATAGATGACGAGACGATAGTCTCAGAGACCATATGTGAGAGAAAGCAGTCGTGTGTGTGCATGCTTTAAGTGTGAGGAAAGCTCATACTTTCAAAACCTTGTTCCATACACTCACAATTTTTAAAAAGGTACGTCGTAATGACCGCAGGATAATTCAACAAATTTGCGTTACTCGAGGAAAGCAAAAACACATTATTGTAGTTCTTTATTGATCATTGCTGATTAGATGAGGTCATTAGGTGGAAGTTTGAGTGTGTGAAACGAAATTGCCATATTTTACTGCGTGTTTGGCACTGAACATTGCGAAGTGGCATTAAAACAGCACAACTAACTATGAAGATAACCTGCAGTAGCCCCGTAACCTGGTGCAGGTCTGTAGAGCTAAGAATAAGTGTTTGAACATACAGTATATTGTTAACCACTTGGTAAATTGCCCAATTACTTCCTCATTCCAGCCTTCTGTGATATCACATCAGCAGAGATGATCCTAGATGTAGTATGATTTTAAATGTTCCAAGGATTGCACTCAGGTCTGGTAAAACCACCTCTACCTTTTGGACTCCTATGGCCTGGAGAGAGCTTCAAAATACAGTCGGCTTACAGACACTCCCTTCTATACATACTTTTAAAGGTATCTCAAGATCTAGATATTTTGCTTTTTTTTAACCCTTGCGTCATTTTATATCATATTAGCTTGAAATTGTGTTCTTTGAAGTGAAACTTTTATGTGAAATTGTTGTAATTTTGTGTCTTAGGTTGCAGTCTTGGCTAAGACTCCCTGGAAGAAGAGATCTTGTATGTCAGTTGAGCCTTCCTGGTCAGGTAAATAAATGTTACCTCGCACCTACTTACAGATAATGCACTTTAATCCCACGTGAATTAGATAGCATAGCCTATATCTAAAACAGATGTATAGTTCAAAAGCAAAGGTCTATATTCCGTTTCTTAATGCTTTGATTTAACACTTCATCAGGTTTTTTGCTCTTTTGCAACTTTTCCCCACCCCCCCTTAACCCTTTTGGACCAGATGTATGTTTGTGTCTCTCTTTCAGATCGGAACTTACAAATCCGAACTTCTCCCTTTATTTGCCTGATTTGATGTGAGCGTGTTACATATGATGTAACAATTCTGAAAACACATGATTTGTCTGAAAATGCAGATTTACATCAGAGCAAAGGCAGTTATTTACAATAAAAGTGAATAAATAAAACTCTTGTTTCACGTATTTCTTTGGAAATGCTGTCATGTATTGACATAATAGTCAAAACCAGAGGTTTTTGGAGGCCGCTGTTAAACATTTTTCAGGTTTTCAGACACTGTTTTTTTTAAAGTGCACTGTCAGCTTTAAAGGGTTAAAGCTGTGAAACGAGCAATACATGCTGACAGCTTTCAGCTGCATTAAGCAAGAAACAATAGGGTGCATTACTCTAAAATCACAGAGGAGGGCGACTGTAGCACACAGTGTGGACAGTATACAAGATCCATTCATCCATTTTCTATACCCGCTTAATCCAATTCAGGGTCGTGGAGGGGTGGAGCCTATTCCAGCTGCCATGGGCTAGAGGCAGGGTACAACCTAGACCGTTTATAAAATACCCACTTGATGAAATATGGATCCAAGGGGAGGAGAACTACGGAAATAAAATTCAGGTCCAACCCCCATCCCTTCAAATGTGTGCTGAAGGGCAAGCCGTCTAAGAGTAAATAGTAATAGATTAAGCAAAGGTCCATAAGGGAAATCATAACATTTGATGAAATGCTGTGCTCATAATTTTCATCCCTTTTTTTTAACACAGTGCAACATCAGGGTCTGTTTTGTGGCTAATTTCTATTGCATCCTTCTTCTTAAGAGTTCAATCTGCGTATTTGATGGTTAGTGTACATTCCACTCGACACTGCTTGGGCAATAAGATTCACAGAAAGCCCACTTCACTAAAAAAGCCTCTTTCTGTAACAGAGTTCCAGCTTGCTACTTTATATCTGGATTGTTTCAGCTGGATTCAAGATGCATGTATGTGTGTATGTGCTGAGAAAGAGACGGGGACATTAAATTCAGAGCACCAGATGTTCACTTGAAACTCAGTGCGTGTGTCAGTCTGCAGCTGATTTTCCAGAGTGTTCTGTGATATCTGTCCTTGTTAATGCACAAAGGCTTGTATAAATGGCATGTTTCCTTGTGATAAAACACACACAAAAGGCATCTTTGTGCCCATTAGTTGAATATGTTTTGTGGTTTGAGTGGGTTTCACGCTCTTGTATATAAACAAACAGTTTTTGCCCATTTTTGGCTAATTAGGGATTTAAAGGAGAGGTTGACAATGTGCCGGGTTGCCTGTTTAAAACAAAAGTCAGGTCCCTCGTGTGAACACTGAGGTTTTTCTTCTGCCGACCCTTTTCTTCCACTTTGTGTTATCGCAGACAGCTTCGCCCTGCTAAGATCAGAAGAGGAACAAATAATTCTTGATTATGGCCGTATGTTTTTTGAAGAGACCCCCGTCGTATGAATCCTGAAAACTCAACAGTTAGAAAGGATGACTCTGTCGTCTGCCACTTATACTGACAACATATGACAAAAGGATATTTAAACAGTGGCAGTTAAAATAAGACATTGATACATCGAACAATTACTGCTTCAGTCTGACTGTTGTTTTAAGACAGACTTGAGAAAAGTATAAATCTGTAATGGAAAGTCTCAGTGATGCAAAGAAGAAAACTATCTCTTCTTTAACTCTTTTCCCCCATTTTTCTTCTCTCCAGTGCTGCTACACTCCCCCACCTGCCCACCCCCTGTTTCCCTCAGTCCCCTCTGTTATAAATTTCACTCTTCGTCTTTGCTGTTGAATCATAAATCATAAGTTCCCTTCCTGTGCCTCTCTCTCTTGCTAACCCTGTTTTTTATTACACAATAGCCCAGACTCCACGGTCAGAGAGCAGCCATGTTTAATATATGTGTGTGTATCTTCTACCCCAGGCTTTCCTGTGGCTCTGGGTCCCCACCCCAGGCTACACTGGTGAGTTACTCCAGTGCAACTCACACAAAGACGCACATTTGCATGAATATGCACATGCTGGAACTGGCGACACTCCCTCACATGCACTTAAAGAGGAAGTAGCATGTTAGCACACGCACACACACACACACAAAGGTACAATATTGCCTTCATTATTTTCTGCAGGAACTCAATAGTCCTGCACTCACAGGTGCTTATTGCGAGAGGTCCTGCTTTCATTCACCGCTGAAGACCTGTTAAACGCTCAGCCTGCACTGAGTGTGTTCAGTTTAAACAAGAACTAGTGGTTGTACAGTTCATGCAGATTTTCATTCATCGTCTAACAATTCACCTGTGATTTGTGGATCTGCATATGGATCACTGTTATTACGTATACATATGTTAATATTACTGTCATTTTTTAGCCTGGAAAAGCAGATTTCTATTTGCATTTGAGTGCAGCTTGCTTTCCTCACTGCTTTCACCAAAGTTAGCTTGCAGTGGTAAGAGAGCAAACAAACTTTTTTTTTTCCCATATTCAAAGTTGTATAAACTTCCTATAAATGTTTTACTTCTAAGTGAGTATTTTATATACAGACAATCAAAAGAAAATACTTTTGTCAATATCCGTGATTTCCAAGTGCATGAACATAGAAAATGACTTGTAGGTTCCCACACTCTTAACCCGAACTAGTTGAGTTTACTAGAAAATCGCGTGGAAACCCGTTGCCTTATCCCGTTTAAGTTTTTACAAAACATGAAACTAAACCTTTTAAGTTGTATTGGCATAGATAACTTAGACATATTCAAGTTTACATTAGTAATCTTTACTCAAAACCATTAGTTCACATAACTTATCTCTTTTCTGAGGTCTAGCCAACAATTTTATGTCAAATGCACATAAATATATATAAAAGCACTACTTAACATCATTTGTTAATATAAGTAATATATTGTCTTCTAATTTAATTAATGAATTATACTGTTTTGATTTAGAGATTGTATAAAATATTGTAGCATCGGTAGAGGTGGAGGCAGGAAAAGTCTCAGTCCAGACTTTCTTTTGCAGCAAACACTTTAATCTTGTCAGATAATTCACAGGAACAATAGCGAATTACAATCACCTCACATGTACTCAAACAAGTGGTGGTAACTTTCTGTCTCACCACTTTCAGTTATGGTGCAGATTTAGTTAAAATGCAACACGAACAAAAACCTTGTACTACACCGTCACTGCGTACAGAACATAAACATAAACACATACAAACTCTACCACAGCACTAAATACAGCACATAAACGGGGAACAGAAGAGCACCCATAATGCAATGCGGCAACACACCCACAGCACGCCACAATATATTGTTTAAAAAGAAAATTGTATGGGAAGGAAGAAATTAAAAAATACATTTAAATTGTTCAAGTTATTTTATTTCAGAAAACACTGAAATTAACAAATAACAATTAACACAAATAATTCACTGCAGCAATAATGAATTAAGACTAGTGCAGTCTTAAGCTAACCTTTAGCAAATGTTTAGCAACCAGACTGATCTTAATAATTGCTTTACACGCTCTTCCGTCTACTTAGTGTAGTTAAAACTACTTTAAAACATCCACAGTTTATTTTTAAATACACAATTCAGTTTTCTCCAAAAATCGAGCTGGTCACGCTCTCACACAGGACGGGTCTTGACTCTCAGTTGAACTTCAAATAGGCTCCGCCCCTCCCTCACAGAACGTAACTTTATATGTAATCTCTGCTTAACATGATCATTGCAGTGTATATTTTCAAATTTCTAATCCAAAGAACTAATTTGATTTAGTAATTACATAGATTTTTACAAAACATAATAGAATAAGTAATGAACAACAAAATCCGGGTTTACAGTGCACCTTTACTTTGTGTTGATCTGCATGTGTGTCTCATGGCTCCATATGGAAAAGAGTATGAGATGTATGAAGGCACCTGCTGAACTTACACTTTGTCACTTACATTGATTTGAATTGATTTAGCACTTAATGTATAGAACCAGTGTTTCATACTCCACTGAGGCTTGAATGTTGTTCTTCACTTAGATGAAGCTTTGGATAAATGAATGACTAAATATAAATGTAAATATACGAATGCACAAAAATAGTCAAGTCAAATTTATTTGTATAGCACATTTCATGTAACCTACATTTCATGTACAAAACAATTCAAAGTGCTTTGTATAAAATAAAAGCATTGCAGCAGGGAGTGGAAGAAGCATTAAAAAATACATAAAAGAACATAAAGAGAAACAAATGAAATAATTAAAATGATTGAAAACAAGCAACAGTCTAGATAAATTAAAAGATAGCGTGCAGATTTCATGCATAGACACACGAGAAACGAAATGTTTTTAGCCTGGATTTAAAAATGTCTACATTTGGTGAAAGTTTAATCTCCACTGGCAGTTTGTTCTACTTGTTGCAGCTTCTCCGTGTTTAGTCTGGACTCTGGACTGGACCGTCTGACCTGAGTCCTTGGATCTAAGAGCTCTGCTAGGTTTATATTCTCTGAACATTGAAATCTGATCTGTGACTGACTGGAAGCCAGTGTAAAGATTTTAAAACTGGTGTGATGTGTTCAGATATCTTAGTCCGGGTTAAAACTCCAGCAGCAGCGTTCTGGATGAGCTGCAGATGTTTAATGCTCTTTTTGGGAAGTCTAGTTAAAAGAGCATTACAGTAATGGAGTCTACTGGAGATGAATGCATGGATGAGTTTCTCCTGGTCTTTTTGGGAGAGAAAACCTTTAATTCTGTGGAAAATGATTGGAATATCAGCAAATATTTTTAACCTGTTGACAAAGTTTCAACAGTATCAAACTATATTAATCAAGCTACTAATTAAAGCAGTGGACAGAGTTTCCATGACAAGCTCAGATGGAACGAAGGACATTGCATATAATGAACCTTTGTGGGCGCAGAAAAAAAAAAACTTGTTTTTTGACATAAAACCGGAAAGTAAACTCAGTTAAGGAATATAAAAGAACCCTGGTAAATATTTGCCAAGCATTGTCTAAATGAGATGAGATGAAGGCTACATTCAGATCTCCAGCCGTATTAAAGAGTTTGGATTCAATACAGATCAGATCTTTCTCTGATTCGTCTGAAGCGTCTCGCATCTGACTTTCATGTGAATGCAGCTGCCCACACAAACAGCCAGCATATGCACTAGATACATTTGTGTCAACAAAAACTAAACAAAACGTCACATATTCACTTGTATTCCGTTCTGTTTTATGCGGTATATCAACAAATGCTGCATTAACAAAAAATAATTCACAAATCAGGAAAACTTGTCAAGTGTGACGTGTGATGCTATCTTGGGAAGTAATACGTTTTCTATCGGGCTGCTGTTGATATTTTGAGCTATTTAAAGGAGCTGGAGGGACAACAGTGTGTGTGTGCATGCCCACTTGTGTGTCATATATTATGGGCGTGTTTCCGTTGCTCGAGGACTTCCAGAGTCCCAGAGATAATGTGGAATTCATGAAAGGAATGTCACACAGGGGTTCCTTCCTGTCACCTGACTCCATCACTTCCTTCGCTGGGTTTCCTGCGTCTGGATGTCTAAGATGAAGGGTGAGCCCAATGAAAGTGATAACGGAGCCTGTTTAAATTCAGAATAAGATGGAGATGACTGCTAAATACAGTCACCAAGCAAGTTCACAAGGTTACTAAAATCATGTGTAAAATGGTGTCACCCAAAAAGAAATCTAGGCTTGTAAAAGTGAGCAGAGACAGATGCATAAGAACAATAAAAGAGGCAATAACAAGAAAGAAAGGAGGAAAGAGAAAGAGGTGATGGCGGGATCCATATGGGGCCCCTTGGTTTTTGGGCAGCAAGGGGAGACATGCCAGGTAATGGCTTCCAGACACACACACGCACACATGAACATACTAATTTGATTTAGAAATTTGACAGGACAAGGAGACTGAGTGTATGTGGACATGTGTGCATATACCTGGGGCGCTTTCTTTCATATACTCAAGAGGTCTGTCTTCCTCTGCCCAGCATTTGTTAGTGTGTGAGAGAGAGTTCGAAAGCACTTGGGGTTAATGTATGCTTTCAATCACAGCTCCAGTGGGGAGAAATCAGATCCCTACAGTCTGAAGTGGACCTCAAGATCCTAACGTAAACACACACTCACACACACACACACATCGACATAAGAAGCAAAAAATTAGAGGAGAATGAATACCCTGTGTCATGGGAAAACAATCGGCATAGTTTTGTGTAACAGTAAAAACGGGTGGACAGAACATTATCAAAATGACTTGTAATGCTCTGAAACATTAGATGTTTTTTTTTTAGGTCCTGGAAGGCACGTTTTGTTACCTTTTATAGAGCCCTGCAGCTGTTTCCTCCCTTTCTCTGGTTTTAATGATAATATAAATCTGGAGTGAATAGATTTTTAATTAATATCACAAAAAAAGAGGCAAGCTGTTCCTACGTACACTGAGGCCTTAAGAGTAAAGCACATATTTTCCTCCCCCGTGGGAATCATTCAAAAGGTTTGCCACTGAAAGAAATTAGCTGGGGAATGGAGTTCATCTCCATTTGTTTAAGACTGTCCACATACACCTGGCTGCTTCCTGCTTTTGTCTGAAAGGCTACAAGGGCAGCCACAAATATCAAGGGGGTTAAAGAGATGAAGACAAAAAGGAGACAAAGAGAAAACCAAATGTAAGAAAAAAAGAAAGAGGAGCAAAGAGGAAGAGAGGAAGAGCTAAAGAGAGGACGGGTGGATGTCGAGGAGTGGGAGGAAAGTGAAAAGGCAAGATGACTGAATCGGGATACACCGCCTGCCCAAGATTACTCCACCCTCACTCTCCAGCTTACACTCAGCTACTTCCTGGTGAGGTAACTCCCTCAGCAATCCCCCCTTATGTGCTGTCATAGCCCTCCCACTCCTGCAACTGGTGCTTTTGTGTGCGTATGAATGTGTGTGTGTGTCACCACTTTTCTCTTACATTCCTGTGTGGAGCAGAGTGACGGAGCGCTCAACTGCAGAAAGAGTTTCTCCCAGTTCCCATCCAGCGCTCTTCTGATGAGGAAAAATCTGCTTGAAAGGCAACTGGGAAGTCTGACATTTTTAACAAGGGATCTCTGGAAGAGCATCCTCTTGTATCCAATAGCAGTTTTCTCCTGTTCTCCTGTCCATCTCTCTCCCTGGTGGCAGATTCCAAGTTTGCAGAATTCCAGAGTTTGGGAATAGTTTTGTGCTCCAGCACAAAAAGTACAGAGTGAAGCGAGCAGCATTCAGAAAGGTAAGTTACTTTTTATCACTTTTTAGGATAACGCTCCTGCTCATACATCAGGTTCTTTTGAGAGGATGCAGAAGAATGTAATTAAACTTCCTCTTCTCCCTGTCCTCTGATTCAAATGGCTTTTGTCAAATAGGGAACAAAAGCACCTTTCTACGTGTTTGTATTGGTTGTGTTTTGCAGCAGCTGTTCCCTTATTAACTAAAAATAAATGTGCATGACAAGGAAAAAGAATGACAACTATCTTGAGAGTAATTCTGACATGTTCTCAGAATTTCTCCATACACTTCAAACTGATAGAGCTTTATTGTTGATGGTGCATGAAAGTGGACTGGGTAGAGCAATCTGCCCCTGATGTCTCAGAGGAGTTTTTGTCACTTGCTCTGCTGATTTCAGGGATATGTCACGGAGAAATAAAGTATGTAAAAGCTCAGACGTACAAATCCGCCACTGCAAACTGAGGTTGAAGAGATGATGAAAGAAATGAAAATATGTGAAGTTCCATCCTCTCTCTGGTTTTACCATCAGACGTCAAGGACAACTGCTGGGAGAGAAAGCTCATAATGCACACGTAGACATGCACACACGCTGCACACAATTGTCTCAGACGTGTATGCTTGAATAAATGCACACAGATGTTGCATGTGTGTTCACAAAGAAAGGATGTCAAGCTAACTTATGGTGTCATTATTCACATGCCGTAATTTACACATGCAGGGTTGCACACATGCTCTAACAAGAAAGAGATCTTTGTTTCTGTGCACTCGTTGGTTTAGTTAGCTACTTACTCAGAGCACTGTCTTCTTCTCGTTCTGAAATGAATGTATTAATTAATTAATTAATTAATTAATACTTTTGATATGCTGGAAACCAAGATAGCCAAACAGAGTAGATACAGGTTAATAGGATGGACGAGTATTCATGAATACAGTAGTTACGCTATTCTCTCTCACTTACAATTTCTTGATTTAGGTGGACAAAAAATATCATAGTTGTGTGGCATTTACATTGTATTTGGAAAACTTTCTGATCCAAAAATGTACACAAGACAACTTCCTGCTGTAAACAGATGGTGAACTGTTATGTGTGGCTGAAGGTTTGACGTCCAAAAGCGGAGCTACAATACCTGTGAAATGTGGTGGGGGATGTGTCCCATTTATCTTGCCCTCTAAGCTGATTAATGTCTGTATTTACATCTCATTTGCCGTCTCTATGCAGTAAACAGTGTCCTCCAAAGTGTGCACAGGAAAAGAAAAAGAAAGGACTTCTGAGCTGAACCAAAGCTCCACCTGCAATGCCTCGTCTTTGATGAAGTACTCGTGCAATTAATCATGCAACACAAAATGAAGTGCCATATTCCTTTTCTCCTGCGCAAAAACATTCCCATCGTAGCAAAAGCAGGGTGTTACTGAAGGAGACTTTAATGATGGCTGCATTATATTCAGGTGTCTTTGTAAACTATGGGAGTTTCCCTTCGAAGGAAAAAGGTTTTTTTGGCAGGGTCCATTGGGGTTTCTATCTAGATAAAACTCTTAATGTGCTGCACATTGGTGTAGTGGTTAGCATTGTCACCTATCAGCAAAACATTTCCTGGCTCATATCTCAACTGGGGTCTTTCTGTGGGGAGTTTTGCATCAGTATGGGTTCTCACCAGATAATCCTCCCACTGTTCAAAAACATGCATGGTAGGTAAATAGGTTATCATACATGTATCATACATAAAAGTGAGCGTGAGCTTGCTGGTTGTTTGTCACTTTGATAGACTGACATCCTGTTTAATTGTGCCCTGGATCTCCCCCAATGGTAGCAGGGATATACTCCAGCAACCCTGAATAGGATAAAGTGGTTGTGTAAAATTAATGAATGCTTGCATCCCATCTTATAAAATGTAAAAGACTTATCTTAATAACATGAATGAGTAATTGTTCATTGAGTTCTAATGTCCTTCTAGCCTGGCTGACGCGTCCACAATCTCGATGAGATGGTGGTCTGGGAACTAGGTGTGCGTTTTCTCGTATTTGAGGCGTGGTTTACGAATGCCTAGAGCCGTTTATTGGGCGCTACGAATGTCTATCAAATGACGTCAGGTTCTTCCCATGCTGCTTTGCGCGCGATTCATAGCCAATTGTATCACTTATACCAGATGACGACAGAAATTCGACGAGGAAGAAGAAAAAAAATGGAAAATAAAAGTAAACTTGCGCTCTAAGCTACTTAAATTTAACAAAGTAGGCCTATATGCTATATTATACATGAATTTTTATGTTATAGAGTTGTGAATTTATTTTAATAATGGAGAAATTGAGCAGCCCTGCTTTGTTGTCTACAGTAGTAGATCAACCCTCATCTTACTTTGAAGCTCCCAGCTCCCAGAAGTGACGTCAACGAAGCTTTAGCAGCAGAAAAGCTATCAGGCTTGTGTTGATGATAATAATAAACTCCTGGACTATGTACAAACTTCCAAATGCATCGTTTTGTGAGTACAGACCATATTTGTACAACTGTAGAAGTTTGGTGTCATGACATGTGATTCTAGTGTGGTAATTTTGGAGATACTGCCAGGGTCAGTTAGCGCTTGTACTAAGCTATTCGGGATAACTCGGTAACTCAGCTGATGTTCAGCCAATATCGGAAAAACTTCGGGTGGGCTACTTGGCTGGATATCACGGTTCAAATGACCCTAGGGTGAATCTACTCCGAAACACTTTCTAAGGCTGCATTGAACGGTAACGTTGTGTCCGCTGTCATGTTGGATTAACGCTCTACAAGCTTCGGTGTAGCGCATAGACGTCATCGTCTTGCTGCCCCCCCGTTCTGTGATTGGTTCCCAAACTCTAGCAAAAATAAGGGCGGTGGTTTCCAGGCTGACTTTGCAGTGAGAATGAAATCGAGCGCAAAGCAGCATGGGAATTCCCAGGCTAATGTCCTTCAGCAATCATCTTGGTTTTAATGTCCACAACATCATTTAAACAGTTCAAATTCTACTTTCCATTTTTAGCTTTAGACAGATAATCACTTCATCACCAAAGTTAGGTTTTGAAAATCAAATTGGTGATCAAGTGTGAGTCACAAAGCAGTGTGTTTTCAGCATTAATTATTTTATATGCATGATCTTGCTGTCCATGTGATTCTCTGCAGACCCTGGCACCTGTAAAGATGGCTGACGAGGTGCAGCCAGATTCCAACAGCCTGCAAATACCGGGTGAGACACGCACACATTTTCTTTCTTTGCGAACTTGGTCTAAATGACTCACTTGATCTTTTGAAGTGTGGACATACTGTTGACCTCTTCATGTTCCTCTCCCATTGGGGAATATTACTCACTTCACATTCCTGTGACATTCCAGCCATTCCTGTCCATTAAGGTTATTCAGTCTCTAGAGATCTGCAGGTCAAGTGTATTTATACATTAATTAGCCAATCTCCGTAGTACAGGAATCTTTTTTTTTGCATGTTAACTCGTACCTTAGTTTCAACAGCTCAACAGTCAGATACTGCCTCTTTCCTCGTGGCAAGGGGCATTTCCGTCCTATCAAAAAAAAAAAAAAAACTGTTTTACTTATTTGTTTTGTTTGGTTACATGTGGCACTTTTTTATGTATAGTTAGCCGTCTTCTCACCTTATCTTCCATTCATTTCCAGGTGAAAATGATTCCACCCCATCGTCGCCTGCCACAGCTAGAAATGAATGCAGCATCACACCCGTCACACCCTCACCCTCGCCGGTAACTGAACGCACAGCCACTCACCACAGACGCTCCTACACACCCTTTCCGGTTTCTGCTTGTCTTTATATAGAGCTCTTAAGCAAACCCTTTAGAAACACATACACTCCTAACTATTATTAGTGGTTCATAATCAGACTTGCATACATGGTTTAAATTGAAGAAGAGATTTAAAGTCCCCCTCCACAAAAAAATCCTTTTCACCTTTTTAACACGTCTGTAAGATATTTTTACAGTACATATCATGAGCAAAACCAGTGATCAATGCTATAATTCAGGATTTTTGCTTTGAATCTGCAGAGCAGCACTAAAAGTGTCAGAAAGACATGGTCAGATATGTATGTACCGTATGTATGTGCTACATAGACTATAGCTGCAATGTGAACTGACCTGACCATAACGCCAGGTTGCATTGATCTATATGTGCTGTGAGGGACAGATGAATTGAGGATCTAGCAAACTGAGAAGAAGTTAGTATAGGTTAAGTGGAGAACACAGCAGAAGTAAGGCCGAGTGAGGAGCCGCCACACTGTGGGTTGACTGGAAGCTTGCTTGCCCCCACCGAGACTTTGCTCTGTTAGCTCCCAGCACTCCCTGAGCTAGTGGCTTCCGTGGCCGGCAAGCCGACAAGTGCCGCAGCTTCTCAGTTGGCTTCTCTTCTGCTGTCTGCTGCAAATCCTGGGAGCTTGACTATATCTGTGAGCAATGGGCTCACTAACAGCTAGAGTTATCCCAGCTTCTGGGGCTAGCAGGACCTGAATTGTTGAAAGCATAGAAAGTGAATACATCACCCTTATGATACCTCTACTTGCACACAACCTTGTATAATTCCTGTGGCTTTCTTGATAATCCATGTCTTGTTCAAAGATGGACTTTTTAAACCTTTCTAGCTTTATTGAATATACAATCATACCACATTGGGTGTAAAAACGTATGGCTAAATTACGACAATATTCAAATTGTCATTGCTTAACAGAGACAGAAGGTGCCAGCTACTAGCTGGATGAGAGGTTGGCAGAGCCAGATTAGTATATTCATAGATCCCCATGAACTGAATGAGGAAGAAGAGTCTTATCCTGAGCAATTTTAAAGGCGGGAGAGTTTATTTCTGGCTAAAACTTTGAAAAAACTGCTGGACTTGAAAAAAAGTGCCTAAAATGGACTACTGGCTAAATATGTTAGATATGTTACTAACAAGTTGGCACTAACTTTTGACTACTGAGTAAGTAGGGGAGAAAAGTTCAATGAAGCTGCTCATATGTGCTAATGAGACAAACATGCATGTTTGCGTTGCAAGTATTTGCATATTAACAAAAGCCCTTGTGATTAAGAACACAAATGTCTTTCTCATTGATCATATTCCGATCTGCCAGAGGGTCGAGGTCAGACCCAGGATAGCCTGTCCATTTTCGGTTGTCGTGGCCATAGATTTTGGGACAACCTCCAGTGGCTATGCTTTCAGCTTCACGCAGGACTCGGAGGCCATACACATGATGAAGTAAGACTGTTTTGTCTTTAATTCTCCTCTCGAATGCTTTCCATCCCTGACTTTTTTTTTTTGCTCCGATCCATGCAGACGCTGGGAAGGTGGCGACCCCGGAGTGGCCAACCAGAAGAGCCCGACATGTCTGCTATTGACCCCTGATTTGCGGTTCCACAGTTTTGGCTTTGCAGCACGAGACTTTTACCATGACTTAGATCCAGAGGAGGCCCGGCATTGGCTTTACTTTGATAAATTCAAAATGAAGATCCACAGCACAAGTGTAAGAAACATATGGGAAAATAGATCTTTACATGGGGACAGTGAAAGTCTTTTCCAAAGCTTAAAGCTTTTAGAAGTAACGAAAAAAATCTCATCTGTTCCACCTGTGTCCCTCTGGTTCTATCACAATGTTTGTAGTAAGGCAGTTTCAGAAGTCCTACTTATTCCAGTGGAGCTATAAGTTTCCCTTTAAAGTTTCAGCAGTTTTGGCTGTGTTTGCTGCAGGACCTCACCATGGAAACGGAGCTGGATGCAGTTAACGGTCGGAGGGTCAGGGCAATTGAGGTGTTTGCACATGCCCTTCGCTTTTTTCGAGAACACGCTCTAAAGGTAAGACTTTCATAGTTGCACTATGGTATAACACAATGTATGTGTTCACAAAGCCTGGTGATACGTGTGTGTGTGTGTGGGGGGGGCAAACCAAAAAGTAATGAGGTGACTGAAGATCATACTGCAGCTCACAGACTGCTTTGCTTCACTTAGGCTTGAGAAATAATTTTTTTATGTGTTGTCAGGCTGCCATTAAGTTTGATGTGTGTGTGTTTTACCAAAGAGAGGGGATTTTTGGATTTTCTTTTAGGAGGTGAAGGACCAGTCGTCATCAGTGCTGGAGGGAGAGGAGATCAGATGGGTGATTACTGTCCCTGCCGTGTGGAGACAACCTGCCAAGCAGTTTATGAGAGAAGCAGCATACCTGGTAAGAAATTTACACCCACAGGTTAATACATTTATACCTACTTCCAGGCACACAGAGTGATGTTTGTATTCAATGAAAGTATCTACAGACCTTTGGGCTTTCAGGTTAGCCTAAACCATCCCTCAAATTAAAAGAAAATGTTTCCTTAGTGTGGGCGGGTTTCCCTCCACCACATCCCTGAAACCAATTATCCATCTAAAAACATTCTGCACACATCCACTCTCATGTGAAAACTGTGCTTTGTGTAATTTTTTTTTTTTTCATTTTACAGAAACCTAATTTCCAGACAAGTTGGGGAGTTTTCTTCAATGTTACAAAAAACTTAAATGTGCAATTTGCTGACTTGTTTGAACCTTTATTTAACAGATAAAAGTCCAAACTAAATATTCTCAATGTGTTCAGTACATACATCTTCATTATTTTTAGAAAGTCAAGTATTGGATGCCAAATGTACCCAAAAAAAGTTGGGATGCAGATATAGTTACCACTTTCAATAAAACTTAGGATATTAATTGTTGGAGTTTTTCAAGGGGAACCTGTGTCCATGCTTACTGGATACGCTCCATACATTTTCAATTGGAGACATTTCTGGACTGCAGACAGGCCAGTCACACACACACACTACGTCTATGAAGCCATGCTGTTATTAGAGCAGAACAAGGTCTGTTATTGTCCTGCTGAAATACCACTGACCTCCCAGGGAAACGATGCCAGCTTGATGATAACATAAGCTTCTTCAAAAATTACAATATACACATCTGCATCAATGGTACCCACACAAGTATGTAAGTAGTCCATGTCTTGGCCACTGATGCACCCCTCTAGCATAACAGAAGCTGACCTTTGTACCTTCCACTGATGTCATCCTGGATAGACTTTCCTGTCTTTGACACGTAGGACCAGATATCTGCTTTTCCCTAAAGAAGCTGCAATGTGAACGCGCCTGACCATAACGCCAGGTTGCATTAGTGCAAACAGTAAGACTGTGTTGAGTGAAAAAATTTTTTTTTTTTATGCACTCTTGAGCCCATGTGAATATAATGACCATGGTGACATGACATGTTTGTCAAGCAGTGGGCTCAGAAGTTCCCATGCATCCATCGGTGGTTTCGGTCCTTGGCTCAAAGATGCTGAAAGACCAAAGTTCTTGTTGTGATCCTTGACCCATCCTATCGGTATTTGGGGGGATGCTCCTTGACTCACCTGTTCCACCTGATACCAGTTATTCTGCTGATGTTTTGCTGCCATCAAATTTCAGATTTGTTGATCGATGAAGAAAATCGGTTCCTCTGTACTTGTGTCTGTTCAGTAAAGGTTCAAACATATTAACAAATTACAAATATAAGCTTTTGTTGCATTTTGAAAAAAAACTTTTCTGAAAATAAGGTTTATAGATTTTAGAAACTCAATATCCAGCATTGATGAAACCTCTTCTTTATTTTATGTATCAAGCTGATTGAAAGGGTTATGGCGTCATTTTCTCATTCTTTGGCGAGCTTAACTCGTTCACCGCTTCGCGGAATCGTTGCAAAGCCAGTGTGCGTGTGTCCGTGTGACCAAGAAAAAGGAAGAATAACATGGTGATGGAAAGAAAGGCAGTGTATGAAGCATGAGATAAAGACTATCTGATTAATTTTCCCACGGAGGATCACTTACACTACACACAAACACACAGCCACGCACACACACAAACACACAAATCATAACGCTCCACTTTTGCCTCCTTTCTGTGTGCGCGCTCCTTCGCACCGAAACACACACCCCTCCACTTGTGCATGCATCATTGAGAATGGACCAACCTGTGTTTGTCATTTTGTGCAATACTTACAAGGAAGACTGCACAACCTTTTACTCTTAAAGTCATTCTTTGTCTTTTGACTTCCACAAACAAACACAAAGTAAACGCGCACACACAGATTAAATTGTTAACTATTGTCTGCCATCTGCCACTCACTCAACCGGGTAAGTACATGAATGCTCAAAGGCGCAAACACTTTCACATGCACGCTGGTAACCTGCGCACACTCCGCTCCGGCTCCTGGCTTGAGGCCGTCGGGGCGTGTGTACTTCCTGCTGGTGGTGATGTCATTAAAAGTGAACAATAAGGGAGACCGGCGTACAAACACAGGAAGTCGAGACCAGACCCCCGCCCTGCGCACAAACACACACACACACACACAGACACTCAACTTAACTCCTAATACATCAAGACTAATACTTCTATAAGTCACCTCCTCTTTTAAGTCCTTCGTCGCAACAGCGAATCATTAACTTGTGTCAATTTAAGCGCTCATCTGTCAGCCTGTCTTTATGTCCTTCCATATGTTTACACTGCACAGCTGTCCATCAGCAAGAGTGTGTGTGTTCCTCCTCTTTGTTTAAGTTGACCTCCACAACTAGTCCCACCCTCCATCCAAATGTCATCTGGAAGTATGTAATATCATTTATCTTTTCTGGCTTTTTAAACAGGTATTCTCTATCTTGATTGTATGAACGAGTTCAGGGATCACTAAGAAAAATAAAAGATTTTGGAATTTCAAATTCCAAGAATAATGTGATGTTGTGAATCATGTAACGACGTTAAGATTAAAGTTGACATGCCGTTTGAAAAATTAAGTAAAAATGTTGAAAATAAACTCTTCTATGAAGCGATACAGCTGCAGTGCTTTGGGGTATCATAATGCCAGCATGTCAGAAGCCTGAGCTCCTCACCTTTGCCGTCAAACTTGATGAACTGTCATTCTGCATCTTGTGATACAACATATCCTCTCCTAATTACATGCAAGTGGAACAGTTACTCCCCTTGCATGTGTTCATTTGCAGCTATAGTAGCTTGAAGGAGTGCTGCCTCGTCTTTCAAATGGGCACCATTTTTCCTTGTGAACAGATGTCTTTTTAAGCACAATCTCTGTAAAGTGGCAATACTTATGAAAGCGCTGTGTTTATGTTCTAAAAAAGAAAGACTTTCCTTGTTACTAAAACCCATTCTGAAGTACAATGTCACAGATTCATTTATAGACTTTATCCTTGAAATTTTAGCTCTACAAGTGGATTCCTTTTTTTCTCAAAACTTGAAAAGAAGGAGAAAAAATGTTCTCGTCTTCTTGTTTTTTCCTCCCTTTGGCCCTGGTACTCGTATCTTAAACATGAAACTGTCGAGTTGAGTGAATGTATGAGCTACTTTGTTTCTTAATTTATTTGTGGCTTTCTCCAGTCACTTCTACATGCTGTATTGTTACCCTTTAATTTTTTTGGGGTTCTGTTTTTTTCCTTGGCTGAAACACAATATGAGTTTGGAAAGACTTAACTCAGTCTCAGTGAATAAATACATGTCAAAATTCTTGTAGAAATCAATTTTGTCCCCACATGCACCGATTGCTCAGAGTAAAACCTTATCTGATTTTACTGTCCTTCAGGCTGGTCTGGTGTCTGCTGACTGTCCCGAGCAGCTCCTCATCGCTCTGGAACCAGAGGCCGCATCCATTTATTGCCGGAAGCTCCGCCTCCACCAGGTGATTGACCTTAGCTTGCAGCCAATCACAAACGGCCTGGATCTGGACGGCTCCCGGCCCTTTGACTCCAGCTTCAGACAAGGTAGAGCAAACACAGAGAGTTTTTTTCTTTTTCTTTTGAAGACTTCGTCATTAGCATAAGCATGTAACCACACTGTGTTCCTGGAAATGTTGTTGTTTGAGTTCACATGGGGACTGTGGGTTTCGTAAAGGATGAATCTGTGTGTATCTGAGAAAAACAAAGAGAGAGCGCTGAGGGTAACGATCTGACCCCAGATACTGCTCGAGTTGTTACCCTCAGATGACTTGTGTGTGGGGGGTTGTACACAGATGCCGGGCTTTGAACAGGCCATATGTTTCATGTAGAGCAGACAGAGAAGCAGAAGAGATGGAAACATGAGCAGAGGGAGAAAGAGGAGGAAAACTATTGTGCAACAGACCACAGAATTCCCATGAAGAGGAAAGATTCTGCAATCTCAAAGCAACATTAAGGTCTTTGATGAACTTTATACTGTGTCATAGATGCTTTGCCAAAGTCCTCAGTAGGTTTGTATTTTGTGGCAGCTATATGTGTGTGTTTCACTGTAATTACACAGTGCTGGCAATTGGAGCATTTCAGTGGAATGAATCTCTCTCACGTAATCCATCGGTACATTGGAGCTACGGATAAGAAACTTTGTTAGATTATATCTTGCTCGACTGTAAAAGCTACAATTCTCTTTCGAGTGCTGATTTCTACCACTAACTTCTTCTTGGGCACCGGCCACTGAAACACGAAACTATTGTAATGTTTCAAACTAAAACATACAGACAAATAATGCTGTTATCATGCACATTTGCTTACAGATTGTAGATTGGCTGATTGCAGCAACTTTTGATGATCAAATCTCCTAAATGTCTGTGCCTCCTTGTATGAAGTGTGGGTTTTTATAGTATCAAGACAGTGTTGAGATATATTACTGCCTACCTGGGGCGGGACTCGCTTGCAAAAGAGATTTTAAGTCTCAAGACTCTTATATCCTGGCTTAAAAACAAGTAAACAGATAAATAGATTGATTAAACATGAATAACCTCACTCTCCGTTTGACCGCTTTGGCAAAGACGGCAGTGTTTCGGGATCATGACTGAGCTTTAACCTGCATTAGTAGATGGCATGGTGAACTGTGTTCACAGACAGTGATGTCCGGTAGTGGATCTGACTCCATGGAGTTGATTTCCATGACATATATCACTATATGACATGTCTGTTTATAGTGCAGAACTGCCTGAGGCGCTGAAGATTACAGGCCTTTGATATTGATGTTTGGCAGTGAGCACATGAATCTTTTGATGATATTATGGACTGTAGATGGTGTAATAGTCAAAATCTTCACAATTTTGCACTGACGAATATTATTCTGACACTGCTCTACAAATTGCAGATGCAGTTTTTTTGAGATTTAAAAAAAAAATCCATCTAGAACCATCGACTGAGATGCCACTTTAAGAATGTCTTTACAACTTATTGAACAGCAGAATGTTTGTCACACTCACACGTCTGCTGTAAAGAAAATGACAGAACGTAACTAAAATGCAGCAAGGAACAAAAGCGATTTCAAGCTGGGAAAGAGAAGGCTGATGCATAATTCAGTGAGTGAACATGCCGTCCAAAATCCCCTGCAGAGGCCCACTTATACATATGCAGTCAGTCAGAGACACACAAAGAACATTCACACACTCTAAACACAGGATATTGTAATTGGAACAAGGTGCCGTGAGACTATGATCTCACCCCCTCCTGGCCTGTCACTCTCGCTCTTTCACTTGCTCACTTTATTTTTTGCATTTTCTCTCCATCTCTCTCTTTTGCAACATTGATCCCATTCCAGGGACCGTGCAGACACACAGCGCCACACAAACGGACATACTTACAGACAGTTGGCATCTCAGTCCTGGGGTTTTTTGGTTCTTTTTTTTCTATCTTTAGCTTTTCTTCCACCTCATTTCGTTTCCAAAGATAGCACTGGGGAGTCATTAACACACACACACTCATACATACAGTTACTTTTCTGCTGCTTCGTGTAAATGGTTTCCAGACTTGCGTTTCACTCATCAGCCCGAACAAACACACATGAAATCGAGTCTTACATGATTGCGGTGGTCTTTGTTCAGCTTCATTTGCCGTGCACACGCACACACTCACTGTCACACTTGCAAACATTACCTCCTTCGTCATCCAGGGCCCCGACACAACTGAGGGCTCTGCTTTCAAGACAGCGTTGCTCAATAAGTCTTTAATCTTTACAGTAATTACTCTCTCCTTTTTCCTGCTCTCTTTTCTGCCAGAAATCTCACTTTACTGTGTTCCCTTGTTCGGAATTGTTGTGGTTTGTGGTACTGTTCATAGTCATGGAAATAAGTGAAAAACAATTTCATAGAATTTCGTGCAGACCTGCAGAAGTATGGCTTGTGAAACACATGTTTATATATACCTCTGGATGAGGACCACAGCCTCTTTGCAGTCTCACAAAATATATTTTTTATCAAAACCAAGAAAAGATGTATGCATTTTCTACATTCTAACCACACTCTCCCATTTCTTTGATCAGTCAGCTTTTAAAGCCATTATGTCTCCTTTCATGCGTTCACCTGCATTTATGGAGGCATATATGTGTGTCTGCTGTGTCAAACAAGCTGTCATGTATGTCTTGTTTCTGCCAGCTGTGCATGACCCTGTTCTGTTTTAGTTGGCTTTCAGTCCACACTCTTAACCTGCCACTCACACGGTTTACACGTCAAAAGCAAATACAAAGTTGGAATTTGAGAGCATACTTCATTTCCCCAAAAAATTCCTCTTTTCATGCAAAAACATTCCGACGCTATGTTGTTCTTGTTTGACTTGGATCTAAAGACTTAAGCGGGATCTGAGCGGAAATGTAAAGAACTTTTGGGCTCCACAACTTGTTTAAACTTTATACTAAATACCGATAAGTTCTCATTTGTTTAAAAGTGATTATGTTTATGTTCTTCATTGAACCACTTTGCGCTGAGAATTAGTCAAACACAAGCTCGGGTATCTGACTGTACATTAACTATGTTTACACAGACACAAAAATGTTTAAAAGCCAGCAAAGCAGTATGAGGTGGTGAAAGGTGGCGAGGACTCTGAGAGCCTGCAGCTGGATAGAGTTCTTACAATTAGAGTGGAGTTCAATTTAGAAAATACCAATTAAGTCATATAAATTCAATAAACATTTAAAGAATATACAGTATTGCAATAATCAACTGGAATACAAATAGCATTAAGTAATGGTTTTCTGTTTGACATTGTCAGTATCTCACATCATTGTGGAGGAATTTTGGCCCACTCTTATTTACACTGTTGTTTCAGTTCATTGAGGTTTGCAGAAATTGTTTATGCACAGCTCTCTTAAAGTCTCATTTCAATCAAGTTGAGGTCTGCACTCGATTCTTTTCTTTTTCAGTCATTCTGTTGTAGGTTTGCTGCTGTGCGTGGGATCACTGTCTTGTTGAATGACTCAATAAAACAAGCTTTAGCTGTTGGAATACTTTGGTATACTGAGGCCTGTGGCTGCAAAACAAGCCCAAGCCATCAACCCTTTACTACTGTAAGGAAAGTGTTACTACAGCAACCCTTTCAACGACCATAATTGTTTGGTCTGTTCCTATTTGCCTTCCACCTGGAAAAATATTGGTCTGCTTAGATGCTTAATTATCCACTGTGCACATGAGCTAGTTGCCAAATCTGACCAGTAATAATTACCCATGGGTCATCACCACAAGTGACCCCTTTAACAGATGATAAAAATAAAGGATATCTAGTAGAAAACTGGGATTGGAAAATTACTGGCATACTTTTGCATAAAGACATCAGTCAGTTACCGTGTTGTTAACTAGCTTGAAAATGAAAATAAAAATCTCATTTAAAAAATGTTTAAAAATCAATAAAAATGGGGTGTTTTTGAGTTTTATGTTGGAATGATTAAGAAACACACAACAATGTAATTCTGCACATCATATCTGAGCACGGCACTGCTGCCAGATGACCTTGCTGTTACTCTTGTTACCCAGCAGATATTTCCTGGAAGTAACGCAACCTTAAATGAACCTTTTAGTTTTTTTTGTGATCCTAATTAAGTGAAATGTTTTAATTATAGATCTTTACTGATATTTTTCAAGTCCTCATGCTTGGCTAAGATAAAGGATCCCTTTAAAGTAGTGAGCGCCAACACAATGTGGCTCACACACAGAAACATGTCTAACTGTATTTCAAAGGTTAGAAATGTCTCCCCTTTGTTCAGTGAAGTGAGGTCAAATTTCCCTTTGTTTCCTGTCTGAATATAGTGAGAAAGAAGCACTCGTGCAAGAGAAAATTGTACACAAATATCAAAGGTTTCACAAAATGAAACCTTTTCTGTGTGTGTTTGTGTTTGTTGCAGCGAGGGAGCAGCTGAGACGATCCAGACACAGCAGGACCTTCCTGGTGGAGAGTGGAACAGGAGAGTTGTGGTCAGAGCTGCAGACTGGTGAGTGTGTGTGTGTTTGTGTTTTAGACAGATTCCTCATGTTGGAGATATTGATGATTTTGACCTTTAACCTCAGCACTCTGACTATGTGGGGCAGACCCATCCACTTTAAAGTGGGGCGCAACAACCAGCGTAGTGTCCTGTTTCTCATTTTGAATGCATTTAAAATCCATAATTCAATGTTTTATTTTACATTTTAAGGTGTATTTCACATTCCATTTCATTATTGGTACTACTCTTTGACAGTCGATCACTGTATTGATTTTCCTCTAACTTTTGATTGTAAACTCCCCATGTGCGGTTAAAAAAAAGTCATATTTTATCTAGCTTATCTTCTGCATTCAGTGTGTTCATTTTCAGTCCAGGTTGCAGTCCAGGTTTCACACCCTCGATGTATGCTATGATCTTAGCTTAGAGCTCGCAGCCGAGCAGTGCAGATGACATATCCTAACATCCTAACAGTTATATTAGAACATTATAGATCCTGCTGTTAAAGCCTCTTTATACATTTTAAGAAGCTACTATAGATTTATTAAATATATGTACATTCTTTTGTGCATTTCTAGGCTCAAAGGGCAAGTTGCAAATGAGTATTTACATTTCTTGCTCCATCTTCACTAAATAAAAAATACTATCAAAACTGTTTAGCTTCACAAATTATTTGTTTGATCGTTTGCAGCAGATGGTTTGCTCAGTTGTCATGAGGGTGAGGCACCCCTCCAAAAACTAGCAGACCTTGATTTACGACTCGTTTGAGACTCAGCAGGACTTCCAATTGGCCCGACACAACCACAGAATTTACTAAATTTACTGGTTTCACACACAGATGTTTCTTTTTGTTGAGCCATGACAACAATCTGAGGGCCACGTGGCCCTGTTGACCCTCTCTGCTCTCTTTCCTGTCCACACACACAGGAAGGACCCAGCCCATGGGACTCTGCCTCTGCGCTGTAAATATACAGATGGAGCCCTCTTTTCTCTTCCTCTCTTGTATTTAATTTTCATTTCTGTGCATATCTACTCCTTTGATTCCTCTGCCTTTCTCACTTCTACAGCTCTTTACGATGCCATGTTTAGGGTGTGGTCATTGGAAGCCGGGGTAGACACACTGAAACCAGCCCTTATCTTCGAGCACATCATAAACATACACACGAGCGGCTATTACACATGCCTGAAGGTTGTTTATATTTGAGTGGATTCTAGTTGAAAACTTTAAAGGAAAGCTGCCAACACACGCACACAAAAACCAAAAACATGACAATTAGGCGTTCCACAAAAATGAAGACTTGCTATCATTCACAGTTTCCTCCTACAGTTTCAGGAGAAGCACAGTCATCTCACTGTGCCGCATCGAAAGTATTTCCCAGCTCAGGAATCGCATTGATAAACTTTAAAAGGTTAAATACTTGCCAAAAGACATAAAACCGTTTGGATTTTTGCTCCCATTCTGCAGGTGACAGATATGTCGTTGCAGACTGTGGGGGAGGAACAGTAGACCTGACAGTCCATCAGATCGAGCAGCCACAGGGAACACTGAAAGAGCTCTACAAGGCTTCAGGTACAAGGCTTTACAATAACCACACAAACAAACTCATTTCCGACAGTTACTAACGCTGTGGGGTTTCTTCCAGGTGGTCCCTATGGTGCTGTCGGCGTAGACCTGGCCTTCGAAGCCATGTTGTGTCAAATCTTCGGCGAGGACTTCATCCAGAGCTTCAAAGCAAAGCGTCCGGCAGCCTGGGTGGACCTCACCATCGCATTCGAGGCGAGGAAACGGACTGCGTCACCAGGCAGAGCCAACGCCCTCAACATCTCCCTGCCGTTCTCTTTTATCGAATACTACAAGAGACACAGAGGGCAGAGTGTGGAGGCCGCACTGAGGAGGAGCAAGTGAGTCGGGTGACAATGTGTTAGCAGTCTTTTTATGGTTTCAACAACACAATGCTGTTTTTATGTATCTGTAAAAATCCGCCTTTTTCTTTATCTGTGTGTGTCAGTATGAATATAGTGAAGTGGTCGTCCCAGGGTATGCTGCGACTGACGCAGGAAGCCATGAATGAGCTCTTCCAGCCCACCATCATCAATATAGTCAAACACATAGGTGAGAAGCACATAAAGACAAATATCTAGACAACATGGGTGCACATGTACATACACAACATTTATGTGCAGTAAATATATAAAGTAATATAAAGAAAATACATCCCCACTTATATCTAAATTACTCAGAAGAGTTTTAGAAAATATGCACGGAATCGTGGTTAAAATGTTCCAAGAAAAGCTTGAAATTTTGGGTGAAAATTGATCTGTGCTGCCATACATTCTGAATAGAAAAGAAAACATCCTCTAAAATGCTACTTTTTTTTCTAAGACACTAATAGATATTCACAATTGCACCCTTGTTGGTCTGAGCAGTGATCATTTGGATGCAAAACTCGACAACAAGCAGACCATCATTCACATTTGGCATTTTATGGCCAAGGAGACACATTATGTGCCCTTTTTTTCACGAGCTGACACCATTTCCTGAAGTTGTGATGTGATGTTGTTGGACTCAGTCTGTCTGGACCTACTCGCCTGTTCCTTGTGCTCGAGTACCTTATATTTAGATTTATGTAATGTGCTTTACTTTATGCCTTGAAGTTATGTACACTATGTGTGTATGTACTGTATCGTATGTAAGAATATACATGTACATGTGTACACATGTAAATTATTTCTTCAGTTAAGTGAACTGTGTAAGTCAGGATGAGATTTGATGTTAAAAGCAAAGAAAAAGCAGGAGCAAAACTAGTTTAGAAGTCCCTCTCACAAATAACAGCAAATGCTGCATCTTTTGAAGTTGAAGTTAGACGGAGATGACTGACTGTCACATTACTCTTTACTTTGTTTTCACTCACACTCTTTGAGTGAGCCACTGTCCATAAAAAAATGTTGAGTAGCACAAAATTAACCCGAGGCTTCGATAGATGACTTCATTCTCTGGTTTTCTCGGCCTTAACCACATAGAACTCTTCCAGAAAAATGCAGAGTGTCTGTTTTAAATCAGTCGCATTCCAGCGGTGCATTTAAAGCCACGGGCCTGGTTTCCTATATTGTAGCTATGCTGGCCAAAAAAAAGGAGGGTTATGAAGGGTTCTGAGAAGAGTTAGAAATCAATATCCTTCAGTGAGAGCACAGCAGCCCAAAAAGTGACACAGCTTAATGTGTGAAGTTAAAGGGATATGACACCCCCAGGCCAAATTAAGTGTATCCCCGCATTCCCGAGACATAAATAAGTGTGTGGGAGCGTTTTCCTGGCGACCCAGGCATTGTCCGAATCTCACAGCACTGACCACTGCTTGGTTGCGCGTAATACATACATGCTAGCGTCGCCAGCGTCGCCACTTGAAATATTTCGCCCAACGTGAAATAATTTACTTGATTTACCTTCTAATTACTGTGTGAGTGGTGTACTTTCACATCGAGTGCAAATGACTGTGTAAATCTACACAGAAGGTTTGGTTTGCTCATGTCGGTTTGGGAACTAGTTTCCAGTGCGGAAAACACAGCCGAAGCACACTCCCCGCTACGTCATTGGGAATCCCCCCCCCCCCCCCCTGGCTGCTTCACGCTGGTTTGTTTGAGGAAGTCGGGGGTAAATTAATTCACGTTGGGCGAAATATTTCGAGTGGCGACGCTGGCGACGCTAGCATGTATGTATTACGCGCAACCAAGCAGTGGTCAGTGCTGTGAGATTCGGACAATGCCTGGGTTGCCAGGAAAACGCTCCCACACACTTATTTATGTCTCAGGAATGCGGGGATGCACTTAATTTGGCCTGAGGGTGGCATATCCCTTTAAGTGAACGAAACATTTTCGCCTTCTTACAGAGGAGTTGATGGCAAAACCGGAGGTGCGAGGTGTGCGCTTCCTCTTCCTGGTTGGTGGGTTTGCAGAGTCGCCCATGCTGCAGAAAGCGGTCCAGAAGGCACTGGGGAGGACGTGCCGCATTATCATCCCTCATGACGTTGGCCTGACCATACTTAAGGGTGCCGTGCTCTTTGGGCTTGATCCCACTGTGGTGAGAAATCAGCAACATCACTTTGTGCGAGCGAGGGGCTTTGATACATGACCTAATGGCCTCTCCTTCTCAGGTCCGTGTACGGCGATGCCCTTTGACCTATGGGGTGGGTGTGCTGAACCGGTTTGTGGAGGGGCGCCACCCTCGGGACAAACTCCTCATCAAAGATGGACGTGAGTGGTGCACGGACATCCTCGACCGCTTCGTCTCTGTCGACCAGTCGGTGGCTCTGGGCGAGGTTGTGAGACGGAGCTACACGCCCGCTCGGGTGGGCCAACGGAAGATCATCATCAACATCTACTGCAGTGCAACAGATGATGTCACGTACATCTCCGACCCCGGTGTCAGGAAGTGCGGAACGATAACTTTAGACCTACCGGAACCGTTGCCGCCACCGGGAGCAGTGGGAGGAGCAGGAGCAGGAGGAGCAGGGCCTGAGAGAAGGGAGATCAGAGCAACCATGCAGTTTGGAGACACGGAGATCAAAGTGACAGCCGTTGACGTCATGTCTAACCGCTCCGTCCGGGCTTCCATAGACTTCCTGTCCAACTGAGGAGGAGCAGGAAGAGGAGAAGCAGGCTTGAAAACACACAAAACTGTTCTGAAAAAAAAAAAAAAAAGTTGTCCATTAGAAGTGGGCAACATTGCATTCATCGAAAAGCTCGACCGCATCATTCAAACATTTGAGCTTCGGTCAAAAACATTTTTAAAACTCTGAGCTGAAGGGTAGAAAGCCCACTGTGCATCCATAAAAAAGGACCATCTGCCTTCGTTGGAGTTTCTCATGTCACCCTGTTGTTTGAAGCTGTTACTGTATGGATCCCTTCTTGCAAAGAAGCTCCAGAGAGGCTGTAACTTTCTCAGAATTTGTTTCCACTGAGGACAACTTTAAACTTTTATGACCTAAAGAGACTCCACCTTCCACAGTATACTACCTAGAGTGACACTAACTCATGTTAATTGCTAAATTCACAGACTATTGCCTCATATAATCATTGATACCTCATTTAAATCCTTTTATAACGTCCACATACAGAGGGAGATATGAAATCCATTACTCGGACTGAAGGTTTGCTTCTCTAACATGGTAGTGCTTCCCCCAGTGGTGAAAAGACTGAACTACAAGCTGAAAAGGCATTTAACATTTCAAAGCAAGGGACCTGATGAAACTGAATAATTTAGTTAGTTTAATTTAGTCCAGATTTGTTTAAACTGTGTGACAGTTATTTTTCGAAGCATTGAACGTATTGAAGCAGTATTATTTGATGCAGAAGCTCCCAACACCACGGTATTCATTTGGACAAGCATTTAAATTCATTACATTTTTGTTTCCTCAAACGTCTGAAGAATGTGTTTGGTTCTTTACCTGCTATAGTGCACCAGTATTCAATAACAAGTCATAACAAGGCAAAAAATAAAAACCTACCAGTGAGCTAAAGCTCCACGGAGCTGAGGGGAATCATAGTGCTCTGCAGCTCTCACGTGTCCTTATTCGAACTATAATCTACAGTTACTGACTAGCGCAGCTTTAAAGGAGTCCCAGCAGAGAGAAAAGACAACTGGGACAGGGTGTTGTCGCTAAATACTATTTGTGTTGGAGGGTGACTGGCTGAGCGATGGAGTAAAAAGACCGCAGGCGGGTCAGACACTCTTCATCAGCACGATTGAGGTCGCCACAGTGGCTGATCGTGTGGGAATACTGGTCAAAGGGACACTTGAGAGATCACGCTGACATTTATTGATTGAGACTGTCAAATCATATCGCCCGGAGGGTGAAAAGTTATGTAAAAGATATCAAACGCTTTGATCCTCCAAGGCACGACTAACTTTCCAGTAACAGAACACTAACTCTTGAACTGTTCTGTCAGATCGCAAACAGCTTGGTGCCCGTAGAGAAAAGGAGCTCCAAAAAGAGAAAGCAAATGTATCACGTCCGCCCTTAGAAAAGAAAGCTGGTCTGAGGCTCTGAGAATAAAAACATCGCATGGCCCTCTTTTGCATTTTTACAAATCAGAAAAAGGTTTCATAAAACCCAAACAAGGTTTTAATGAATCTACAGCCTCTTTAGAATAATTCCATCCAGATTTGAGCAGTGTAACAGTTGTAGTTCCATACAGGACCTAGTTTAGGGCGATCAAAATGCAAAAAAATGCAGTGAAATGGCCCTTTATGCCCATCCATTTTAATCGCGAATTGGATGCCAACTTCAGCGTCGTGTCTATGGGCTTGATGTGGCGCTCATGTAACACCCCCACATTTAAAATCACTGCTCCACCCTTGCCTGCAAGGTTTAAGGCCCATTCCCAATCCTCCCCTTAGCCCCGTGTCCTTGTTTTGCATGTAGACTGCCCCTTTTCTTTTAGGGATCAAGTGCTCATTGAGGCCTACAGCAGGGGCTTTGGGGTCATTTAGATGACCAGAGGAATTAGGATTGGGTCTAAGTGTCATTAGACACGAGATTCTGCAGTATTGGTGAAAGTCAGACAATACTTCTAACCATGATGCATCACATCCACTCAGTATCGTATCCAGTTGAACACTTGTCTTAATAAAATCTGTCTAAATCTAAATCCAACTGTCTTTTTGGTTCTTCTGTTATATACACTGCCCGTGTCAGTGTTGACTAAACTCATCACATCGTCTGCTTGAACTCTGCAGTTTGGTGAAGGATACATTAGGCGCCATTTTCAGCCTAATCATAATATGTCTGTTCATTTTTTATTTATTTTTTAAATACAGACTTGAATTCTTTCAAGTTCTTTTTTTCTTTCAACTTCAGAGTTCACCTGCTATGAGTATTAACACACCATCAAGAAGGAACAGTCAGGATGATTTCAGCCGTGAATTTATTGATAAGAATGTTCCAATAAATAGTTTCACACAGCGTGACCAACAGATAAATCAGAACTGCTCATCAGTGCTTTATTTTGCCACGTTAAACAAGTTTGTTTCCTAACACAAAACCAGATACGAAGCTCTAACCAGCTCCTTCAGGTCAGAGGCAGATCTGAAGGCGACAGCAGTGCGAGTCTGTTTCGAAACTAAGGGGGGGGCTGCGCCAGCATTTCTCGGTGAGGTGGCTTTAAGTAGAGAGATGCTTGAAATGTTAACATTACCAGGTCAAAGCTTCAGTAAGAAAATAAAAAAAAAAAAATCAGCCAAAAGTCCACAGAATCTGGGTAAAGAAGTTCTCATGAACTTTTACGGTTTTGCTTGACAACACTTAACATCTGTGTGCGTTGGGTTGTGACAACTCATTTTTAATCGAGAATTAAAATCCAAATACAGGTCAACGAGCTCAGTTGCACCTAACAAATCGCTGCTTTCAGCCCCGCTGTCTGCATTTGGATTTTAATGCTGCTTCAAAATGGGGCCGTGTTCTTGTTCTCCGTTAGTGAGCGTGGGGTCTACCGCGGCCTCGACCCCTGCCGGCGCCACCTGGAGGACCGTCTACGCTGCTTCGTGGGTTCTTGATGGTCTCATCTACTGACAGGATGAGACATGCTGCCTCCGATGCCGCTGTTAGGGCATTGATTCGTACTACGGCAGGCTCCCAAACGCAGGCGACAAAGTTATCAGCAATATCCTCGTTGTTGATGTCCACGCCGTACCACATGCCACCCTGTGATGAGAGAGGTGTCGCACGTAATGTCAACACAGCTTAGAGGCAAATAATCAAATGATACAGGAAGATTGTTGTTTTTTTTCTTTTTTCTTTCTACCTGGGCGTGTTTTGCGCGCAGTTTGTTGAGGATGTTCGTGGCGTCGAAGCCAGCGTTGTCACACAGCTGTCTGGGGATGATTTCCAGGGCCTTGGCGTATGCACCAATCAGCAGCTGCTGCTTTCCAGGAATGGTCCTGGAGTAATCACGCAGGTACTTGGACAGCTCCATCTCTATGGCTCCTCCACCCGCTACAATGGAGTCATTCTACGAATGGGTTGATACAGTTACGTTGGTTAAAACAATACGCACAGATCTGCCAGCAAATCATGCTAAATTTGGTACTTTTGATCAAAAATCTGCATTAGAAAGTCTTCACTAGATGGGAGGAAAGTTTGGTGTGAACCTGGTGCTACCGAGGTAACAAATGACCTTTCTTATTTGAGTTTACCACAAAAAAAAGTTCAGAAGAAAGAAACCAACACTCTGCTTCTGTACAACAAACCCTGAAATGAAAGTGTTTGCCAGTTATCCTGAACCACCATAAATATGCTACTTATACCCTACTTATTGAAGGCAGTCGCATTTAATGTAAGCTTGTCACAATGTTTGTTACCAGCAGGAGCATTTAACCTGGAGCAGGTAAGAACAATGGGCCTCGTGCAAGAACCGTTCGAACGCACAGATTTGTTCTTAAATCGTCCGTACGAGTGATTTAAAGGATAAGACCGGTTTTTTGACATTGGGCCCTTGATTTCACATTATAACATGATGTTCTACTCACCCCTGCTTGTTGTTGGTCATTTGGAGCTGTTCCGAAGATATTCGCGAGGCGTCTGGCTGCTCTCATGAGATATTCGGCCATGAAACGGTTTCCTATGGGCAAGCTTATACAGGCACAAACTATGCTGTTTATAATTCATTAATTACTGTACACTAGCACTGATAACGTGGAGGTGCGTCGCTTACTTAAAAAAATCCGGGTTACTAATTTTGAATTTTAGCCGAATGAATGAATAGGCAGCAGGTCTGTGGGCTGTCTGTGGCAGTAGCACGACGAGGACGTCAGTAACACCCACTTTACGACAAAAAAATCAAAATTACAATAACCCGGATTTTTTTAAGTAAGCGACGCACCTCCACGTTATCAGTGCTAGTGTACAGTAATTAATAAATTATAAACAGCATAGTTTGTGCCTGTATAAACTTGCCCATAGGAAACCGTTTCATGGCCGAATATCTCAAGAGAGCAGCCAGACGCCTCTCGAATATCTTCGGAACAGCTCCAAATGTTCAACAACAAGCAGGGGTGAGTAGAACATCATGCTATAATGTGAAATCAAGGGCCCAATGTCAAAAAACCGGTCTTATCCTTTAAGAGAATTTGCGCATTCACCAATCTTTTCGTATTATACGTTTTCTTTCAGGTACGAACAGAATTTACGAGTGATCCAGACCTGTCGTAGGAGTTTTGTAAAATAGTCCGTTTTGTTGTTTGCTGTTATTCAAATCAAGTTTGCTTGACTAATGGATTGTATATTTAATTACTTTTAAGAAAACAAATAAATATATACATTATACCCCATAATGATGCTGAAATTATTCTGTTTGACTTAAATTATGCAATAATTGAAGGTTAATTTGACTCTGTATATAACAAGGTCAATGGGAAGCGTAACCAGCGGCTGTCTTGCTACTTTTGGATACCTTAGTGCGTCAGGCTCTTGGAAGAGACTGTGTGGAGACAGACGAATGGCTGACATCGCGATTTAGATTCCCAAGGACTGTGCTGCTACAAATATGCAGCTTGCTAGAGCCACGACTCCAGAGAAAAACACGCCGATCAAACCCAATTCCACCACACGTCCAGGTCCTCACCATCTTTGGATTTTTGGCCAATTGAACCTTTCAGAGGGAGATTGGAGACAGATCGGGTGTGTCCCAGTCCTCTGTGAGTCGTGCGCTCCCCTTGGTTATCAAAGCTCTCATCAGTTTATCACCTACGGTACATCAGATTCCCATAAACCGCTGTCCAACAAGTACAAATTAAGAGGGACTCTCATGCCGTGGCTGGACTGCCAATCATAATCGGAGCGATGCACACTGCACACATATACGCATCATTGTGCAGCGCACTGAGCTGAAGGCCAGGTGGGTGTGTCTCCATACAACGGGGGGCAAACTGCTCTATAGCCCAGAGAAGGCATGCCAGATTTGCAAAATATTGCCATGAACGAGGGTCTCCTACTACCTGAACCAGCACAGGCAGACCAGAAGGTGTGGTGCCAGAAGACCCCCCTCATTAACCGCCCCATCAAAGTGCCATCATGATGAGGCAACAACTGATTGCACGGCTTTAGTTGCAGTCATCGATCGCCTGCCCAGGGCGAGACGTTTTTTTTTTAAAGGCATTTTCATATCAAACCATTTATTTTTTATTTCGGTGACTTTACGAACTACAGGTAACAATTAACAGCACTCGTAATTGCTTCCCATTTCTTCGCTTTAGCAGGTCCCGTAATTCCACTGCTGACACTGCTAAAAATGATAGATTTTCCTTTTTGGATCTCTCAAAGCAGAACTTCAGTCTCAGAGCGCGTATTCTCATGACTCAAAACTTCCTGGCACAGCAGCGAGGAAGCCTTATATGGTATCATTTTGGGCGTGGAGTATGCAAATTTACTATCCTCGTGGACGTGTAATTAGATACGCACAGGTGTGATTCATCATTTACACAGGTCGTTTACACACTTTTTCCGAAGATAAGAGCGTTTGTTGAATCTGACGTGGCGTGTTCGTACGAGACCTTCGTACGAAAAAAGTAAGAGAAATGTAGAATGAAAATACGAAAATGTTCTTGCATGAGGCCCAATGTGTTATTCTCCAACCTAAACTCAAGTCATGCCTGAGCAGCACAGTTCTGAGCTGCTCATGTGCAACTGACCTTGATGGCTCTGCGTACGATCATGATGGCATCGTGCAGGGATCGCTCCGTCTCTTCTGTGAACTGTTCCGCTCCACCTCTTAGGATGATGGTGCACGTCTTTGCCTTCGGGCAGCCTTTGAAGAAGTTGTACCTAATAAGGAAACACGAGAATTGATTCTCCCACTTCTGTCATATTTAGGAGTCGAGACAGATTCAAACAGAAACAGTACAGCTTGGAGAGTTACGTCACTATATATTTCAACAGTAAATTCAAATGATCTCTTAATAGGACAAGCGGCAAAAAGTTCACGAGGTTGGCAGGGGCGTAATTAAGTAAATCTCATTAGGAGCACGAAAGTTGATATTTGGTGCGACCTCCTTTATTCTTCATCACAGCCTGAACCCTCTTAGACAAGCTTTCCTTTTTTTAAGTATTCTTCAGGAATAGTTCTCCAGGCTTCTTGAAGGACATCCCACAGCTCTTCTTTGGATGTTGGCTGGCTTTTGTTCCGTTGTCTGTCAACATGATCCCACACTGCTTTTATAATGTCGAGGTCTGGGCTCTGGGGAGGATTCATCCCTCCAGAAGACTAGTTGCCACTGCTTTGCCTCTTCTTTAGGTACCATTCATCCTCCACTGCAGCAATTTTCTTGTTTCAGGAAACACTGCCAATAGCTCTCTGGGAATCACAGTGTCGATGCAAAAATACTACTTCATGTTTGTAAAACTATTCCATCTTTGGCATTTTTCCACCAAAAGAAAAATGTGTCTCTGTGACAGGCTGCTATTAACAAAGAGCCAAAAGATACCATTTAAATGTGGTTCTTAAAGTCTCTTGTGTGTAGGCATGGGCCGGTTACCGGTTTCAAGGTATTCCACAGTATTGAAAAGTCAAGGTTTCAAAACCACTAAAATTTTAGTTTAAATTTTCAAACCGTCCCTGCGGTATGAACGTTTTTATTTTAATTTTTTTTATGTGGCGTCTCGTCAGAGAGAAAGTGAAGGTCCCTCACACCATGTGCAGCTGCAGCGTAGTGCCCCTCCCCCTGCCCACCTCCGCTTGCTGTGAGTGACAAGCAGGCAGCTCTGCAGGCTGTATGATGGCTGAGGCAGGCGAGCCCGCCCTACGTTTTGCTCAACTCTTACCTTTCTCCTCCCACCTGGACCTCTTCAAAAAGTTCGCACTGTCCCAGCACGTCGTCAGTCATAGCTCCTACAGAAGTCTGGATGGAGCCTCCACAGGCCTGAAGGGGACAATAAGCAGAATCACTCAGCAAAGCGTCACATCAGCATTTGTATCAGTATCGTAACGTTGGATCGTAAAACCAAACTCAATTCCAACATATTTCAAGAATAAGTGATATACACATATTCTTGAAAATAATTACAATTAAGAAAGATATTCCAGGCCAACTTTGACAATAAAACACCACGGCTCTGAAGAATAAATGCAAAACTTCAGTTTCTCTTTGTCTCACCATCATGGTCCTCCTCAGATCCTCCTCCTGCACCCTGCCAGCACAGAACAGATCTCTGTCGGCAAAGTACTGCGTAGCAACATCGCCAATGGGCAACTTGGACAGAACCACCTTAGCTCCTGACTTATAGATCTTCTCCAGTTTATCATACAGGATGTTCCATTCTGCATCCACAATGGCCTGGTAGTCCTGTAGAAAACAAATAAAGTTAATGGGGAAGAGTAGGAAAAAAGAAACAAAAAAGACGATTTTGCGACAGTTTTGTGTGTTGTTGTGACGTCCTACCTCCACCGATTTCACGCGGACCTCTGCGTTATCCTTCTCAGCCTTCAGCTCCAACTCCACGTTCAGCAAAGCAATCTTTGGCATATCGTAGCGTTTGGGCTGCATCTCAAACCCGGCGTAGGAGAAGGTCTTCTTGAACGCAACCCCAGAGATCAACTGGGAATCCTGCGCAGACCGGGAGCAGAGGACTCGATTTAAAATGAGTAAAAAAACAAAAACAACATCCGCAAACTTCACGACTTACACAACAAAGGACACACTCTTAACTCAAGCAACTACTGTTGTCAAACTCTTCTCTTTGCGAGATTTCCTTTATCTCAATGTGAAGTTAACACCAACCTCGAGGGCTCCACCCTGCACTTTTTTGATGCCAATCATCTTCAGAGACAGCAGCTCGTCCAGAGACGCGACGGCATCCACCACCATTTTGGAGAAGAATTCCTTTTGACCAGCAATCAGCTTGGAGTTTAGGGCCGTAGCTGCACATTTCTCCAACAGCTGCCTCTGCTCTCTGAGAGTAGAAAGGCAACTTTTAGATCACATCTTAAACACTTCAACATTTCGGCAGTGGAAGTGAGTACTTACTGCTTGTCGTCTTTCTTCACAGAGACGGCGATGTCCCTGATCTTGCTGACGGCGAGGTTGGTGGCTGTGCGGAACGCTCTGATGATGGTCTGAGGGTGGAGACCCTCCTCCACGTACGGCTTCAGCTGCTTCAGGAACTCAGCCGCCAGGAGAGTAACTGATGTGGTGCCATCGCCAACCTGGAGACGGGTGCACAGGAAAAGAGAGGGTATCCCCAGGTTTGACCACATGAAATTTAAGACCTTTTTAAGACCACAAAAAATGAAAATTAAGACTGGGGTCGCGACCCTGGGGGGTTCGATCCCCTCTAGGACACAAAACATCACGTACACAAATCAGTTTAAAATATGTTATTTCACAGGTCATGCAGAGCAGTCACTGTACATATTGTGGATAGGTCAAGTAATTGAAAAATTCTTCAAAATAATTCCTTCGTTAATAATTGGTCCCACAAAACTTTATTGTATTAACCCATAAGAACCCAGACCCATTTCTACTTAAATGAAAATTAAAGGGGTTATAACACAGACTAAATAGACCACATAGAACCCATTTCAGAATTTTTTCCCCAAAATACCACCCCCCACTGTCAGAGATCTGTAATGTGACATAAAATATTTTTCAATACTCATCTGGATTGAAGCAGCAAACATTCAGTGCAAGAGTTTAAAAAAAACCTACTTTATTTGACTCACAGCTGCTAGTGTTTTGACCTCGACAACCCAACAACATTTTTTTTTTTTACGACTAGTTAACTTTATAAAGAAGGCGTAATCGCTTGTTTGCTATGGGTCGGGACGGGACAACATTGTATTCAAAATATAAAATATTTTATAGGACTTTTTAATGTGTGATTTTATAAAGTTGCACGAGATACCAACCTTTCGTGAATTTCGCCAGCCGTCTTCTTTCGGTTGAGCTAATCTAACGCGACGCTGAAGCTAGCAAGCTTCCAGGGAAGCACGGAGGGGAGGGGCTGTGTGTGTGAGTAGGCTATGTGAGAGAGACGCGAGGGACAGAGACGGAGGGAGAGCAGCAAGGAAATGCAGCTGAACGAATACGAGTATTTTTTAAATAGCGTTAAAAAAAATAATAATAACGAAACGCCATATGTGGCGGCCGGTGTTTAATCTGTGGCGCACCGCCACGAATTAGTCTATGTGTGGGAAACACTGCCAGAGAAATTTAAGACCTATGTATGACATTTTAGACCCATGACACACATTTAAGACCTTTTTAAGGCCTAGAATTTTTAAGACTTTTAAGACCCCGCGGCTACCCTGGATCAGTTCGACCGAAATTTGAGATGTTAAAAGTCCAACCTCGTGACTGCTGCAGCACACTTCCACCGAACATGCATCTCACCTCGGCATCCTGGGAGCGAGCAATATCCACCAGAGTCTTGGCTGCAGGATGAATCACATCCAGCAGTTTCAAGATGGTGGCCCCATCGTTAGAAATCGTGGCCTTCCCTGAAAAATCCCAAACATTGACGCATTTTTATTAAGTAACCCATCTTTAAAAAAAAAAAAAAAGATACATTTTGAAATCTTTTCTGAAGAATTTCACCTCACCTCTTCCATCCACCATCAGTTTGTCCATCCCCCTGGGCCCCAGGGTGGTCCTGACAGCCTCTGCAATCACCTGCAGGTGAGGAGATTAAAAAAAAAAAAAAGAAAAGAAAAAAAAGGTGTATTTAGATACTTTAAAACGATGGCTCATGCCCAACAACTAAGAAGTACACACAAATCTAGAGAGACGGGCGTATCCGCTGACCTGGCAGGCATTGATGTTGCTGACGAGCTGGGGAACACCCTGAGATGAGTCTGTCCCCTCCTTCAGCAGGATAACAGGTGTGGGCTACAGGGGAAGGGAGAAAAGGGAGACAAGGGAGTATGCTGGACCCAAAACTTTAATTTAACATAAGTCACATGTTGACAAGTTTTGTTTAAGATATAAGTACTGAAAGAACACCATTGCTGTCACAGCCTGCCAGTTTGGAAAAACACAACAATACAAACCAATAAACAACAGTAAGCTGGCTGTGATAGTCAAATCCAGATCACTTAACGAAATTAACTGACATGCTAACAATGAGTCAGTTTAAACTAATCTGGACGATTTTCATATGTGTATATATATCTGGACAATAGTAATATAATTACAAACATACTGCCGTAATAAGAGTGGTTGGTACACACTCATATTATCAAAATATAATCAAACCGACGGGTGACAACACTTCAGCTGATGTGATGCTTTCCAATCCATCAGACATGCAGTTGGCATTGTCAAAACCCGGATGTGTGTTGTTAACTTCCATCATGTTACAACCATTAGCTTACACGTTTCAACAAATGACGGTGTTTTCACATGTCCAGCTCAATCCTGACAGGCTTTTCAGACGAGCTGAACTGAAAAGCAGCAAATGTCTCCCTGCAGGCAAGCCATACAAAGAAGCTAAAGATGTGGCAGCTAACTTTATTAAAGCGTACAGAGATTAGCGGCAACAAACAACATGACTTAAAAATGCTAAAATTCCATAAATAATTACTTTTAAAATATGAAGGCACCTGAGTCTAATAAATATTTTATTCACGTTATCCCAGACTTGCTGGCATCGCCCTTAGCATCATAGACGCCCATTGATAACGGGATGCTAACATTCGCTGGCTAACATTAACATCTTTTTTTACTATAATTTCCACAAAATAACTGCTTTCCAACACTTTCAACGGATCGCAATGAACAATACGAGCGACTCCGTTACAAATGGTCTTAGATAAACTAGAGGATGGACACGGATTGTGGTTTGAATAATGGGCATGAATGCTAACACACTCACCATCATCTTTGCAGTTCTTTCGAGAAGCTTTCCACCGGCATCCCATCCCACAATGCCTTTCGACAGCTAGCGTTATTGGAGGTACGTTCAAGAACAAGCCGCGCTACGTTTGTAAACAACTTGAATTTCCAATTTGGCACGTTTGTGATATAAAGCAGACTTATTGATGCTAGAGGAGTAAATCACTTATATTTAGCCTCAAACAGAAAAAAGATAAGCAATGAAAATAAGTAATAATTAATTTACTTATGGAAATAGGAATGTGTATAACAGGCTGTTTTAAAAATAAAAAAGGGATGAAATTGTGTTAAAAAAAAATTCAAACCCAAATTTCTAAAATAGCTTAATTGAAAATTAAGGTTTTTCTTGTCCAAACATCATTCAATATCCTTTCTGAATGATAGCTAGGTAGCATTTCTGATTTGGAAGTACTTGGAATATCGATCTTTGATGAATTGTCACAGCTTATCAGTAAGAATGTCTTCAAAATAAACATCCACATTGCGTTTTTGAACGCAGCTTTTACGTTGCGGTGTCGCCTCTAAAGTCAAGCATCTGATTGGCTTTTGGCCAGTGAGTTACAGACTTGAGTGCGTTTGATATATTGTTAAGGTAGTGCAGCAGGGGCGGAGTGCGCAATTACTCTATTCGACCTGTGCAGTGCACTTCAGATGGTACGCTGAAAAGACCAAAACACGCGCACGCAATCGTTCACCAAGAACTCGCGCGGAGTTTAGAATCTGTACACAGAGCGGTGGCGGGAGAGCCTGTAAAGAGCAAGAAAGACCAAAGAGAAAAACAACCCAAGATTTAGGGTTGTTTTTTTGTTTTTTTATATTTGATATTGTTGTAAAATAAAGGAGAATATACTTAGGGAGTCTTGGTAACAACCGTGTTTTTGGAGGATTTCGTAAAGATGGATGAGTTCGGAGTTTATGCTGTTTTTGGAGTAAATGGTCCGCCTCAAATGCTGCTAAGGTAGGAAACACGTTGAAAGCTTTTTGAACATATTCACTTTATATATGTGTGTCTTGACCTCCGCTCAAGTGCTGTTAGATAATGTCACGTTTTCCGTGAAGTTTTAAGCTCCTCAATGGCGCCTCTTCATATTCGACACATAGAAAGTTACGCCTGTCAGCTCCTCTGTTTCTTGAAAACCAGATGCCAGTTAATATTTGCAACTCTGGTCTAATTTTTTTCTGGATACCAAAATTCCCCTTATCCATTTGTCTTTAAAAAATATTTTTTCTTGGCAGTGCTGACGGCTCGTGCAGGGTATCTGTTGCTGTTCCATCGTCTGTCCGACAGGTGGTGCTGTTTAGCAGCGGACAGTGGGGGGAGAGGATCTGCGTAAACGCCGAGCTCAGTGATGCGGATCGCATCCCCATCACTATCGGAAAACTGACTCCTTACAATAAGTAGGTTCGCCTTAAACCTCGAAAGACAGTTAAAAACCACCGTATATCTCCTGTGTTATACTTTGAAATCTGTCATAAAAGATTCATGTGTCAAGCATTTTAGTGGAACACGTATTCATGTTTGCCCTCCAGGTGTCTGTCTTGGGAGCAGTGGGAAGAGGAGACATGGACAGGCAGCGTCACGCTGAATGTTTCTGTAGAGGGAGGAAACCTGGTAAAATAGCCCATTTATTTCTTTAACAAGTTCAGATTTTATTTGTAAAGGTTGACGCAGTTTAGTCATGGACATCATCACAGGTCAAAGTAATAGCTTTTGTTTTTTTTCTCTTTCAGTCAAAATCAGAACCGGAGCTCATCCTGGCTGTGAAAGAGTACACCCCAAAGGTGATCTCATAAGGGTGTACATTCATCGATGGTGACACAAAGACACTTTTTGACTGACAAAGCCATGCATAACAATTCAAAGCAGTTAAATTCTGAAAAGGGGACAAATTGTCAGTCGTATTTCTGTTCTTTTGATATATACTGACTGTGTGTTGGTGCTTTCTTTTGTCTCGTTTAGATTTTGGTTACCTTACTTTATTTCTCTCTACTGTATATATGCTTATGTTTATCGTCATTGCACTGCCACACTGCAACAAATTCCGAGTATGTGAAAACATACTTGTCAATAAAAAGGAGCTCCGATTCTGAGGGAAGGAGCAGAAATTCTTTGTATCATTTTGCTTTGCTGGTTTTCCTCACTGGAGTCAAACAAGTGTTTGTCGTGTGAACACTGTGCTCCATCAGGAGACGATGGTTCCCCTCGGCGCCCGAGAGCTCGACAGCAGGAAGAAGAGAAGGCGAACCGCAGAAGAAGAAGGTGATGACGATAAAGCAAAGATGGGAGGAGAAGAGAACATGTGTCCAAATGGTCGTAAGGAAAAGACCTCACCTGTGCGAAAGGTCAAAGGTCAGACCGAAATCAGACAGAGGCTATTTGCTCGCGGAGCAGAAGCCTCCACAACAAAGGGAGCAGGTGAGGAAATGTTTTTAACCGTCGTTCATTTTAATATCATCAAATTCATGTCTTCATTCAGTGAGATAAATAGCAGGGTTTTTTTTGGATGGAATGTTGACTGGTTCCACAGAGAAACCTGTGTGATTTCGTGAGGAGGTGTAGAGCATTTTTTTTGTGTCCTATTACATGTTTTGAATATGCTTCTCTTTTTCCTGTTTTCACAGCTAATGGAGAGACACAAGGGATTGTGGGAAGAACGCCTCCTCAGAGCGCAGCCAGGACGAAGAGTAGGCAGGCCAAGGCTCCCACACAGGCTGGTGCGTATGCGAACACACATTAATACACATTTCATACCATTTGGAGTTTGTTTTTTTGTCTGTTCGTCAGAAGTTTTCACTGCAGGACTCTTAATATAGGCTTCAATGTGTGACTCATGTGCAGGGCATGGCTCTTCCAGGTGTCTGTGGGTTTCAGCTACCTGGTTAGCAGTGCTGGCGTTCTCACTCTGAAGGAATATTTTGACATTTTGATGAAACACATGGGAAGATGGGTATTATTCTGGTATGTCTAGTTAAACAGATATCTGGAGGCCAGAGGGGTGCTGAGCTTTGCACAGAGACGAGAAAAAGATGGATTTTACAAAAGTCCTCTTAGCCATCTTTTCTTTTTTTTTTTTTTTTTTTGTTAACTCAGGCTTTCCTCTTCAGGCTCTGTGTACGTTCCCAAGATGTCATTTGACACATCTTGGACAGGTTGTATGAATAGAAATGCGTGAGAGTTTTGTTCGTGGCATGCAAAAAGGCTGTGACCAGGAAGCGGCTGAAGACAGATACGCCAACTCTAAAAAGAACGGATCGATTTAGTCTGCAGTATATACTGAATGGAAGGATTACTTTTAGTTAAAGATCTCACATCATCTTTAAGAAACTGGTTAAGATGTCTGACTCTTGTATCAAATAAGAAGCCTGATTTTTCTTAGGAGTGATATAGTTGTACCAACTTCTACTTGGTTGTCAAGAAACCTGAATACATGTTATCTCCCACTATGAATGTACACATGTGGTTCCAAGTGTATCAGAGTGTTAATGTAGGACCCCCCCCCCCCCCCCCCCCAGTGAGAGTTGGTGAGATGTGTAGCACTTTGTTTTCCTGCAGCTGCACTGGTCAGCCCGTCAGGACGCTGGGGTCAGACGTTGTGTCCCATCGACGCTCAGACAGCAATCCTGATTGGAGGGCAGGGAGCCAGGATGCAGTTTTGCAAAGATCCCATGTGGAAGCTCTGCACAGGTCAGTCGATCAAACAAAAAAGCTAAACGTGATGACGTAGAGGAGATTTTACTCTGCATTGTCAGAGTCTTTGTTGTCTGTCCAACAGAGGACACGTCCTGGGTGGCTGCGGAGACTCTGGCAGAGGGTCCCACTCCTGAGGCCAGGATCGGACACACCGCCATCTACGACCCCGAATCAAGGCGGATCTTTGTGTTCGGAGGCTCCAAGAACAAGAAATGGTTCAATGACGTCCACATCCTGGACACGCAGAGCTGGAAGTGGAGCATGGTGGAGGTGTGTGTTGGCCCTATTTGTAATGCACAGTCCACGTCCCGTTCCTTCTCTCGTTTACAGTCCTCCTCCCTTTGCTCTCCTCCAGGCTCAGGGCAAAGTTCCACCCCTGGCCTACCACAGCTGCAGCATGTTTCGGGGTGAACTGTTCGTGCTCGGGGGGGTGTTTCCTCGCCCCAACCCTGAGCCCGACGGCTGTAGTGACTCGCTGTACATCTTCGATCCCAACCTCTCCATCTGGTACCAGCCCATTGTCACAGGAGACAAACCCTCCTCTCGCTCAGGGTAACACGGCTCGATCCAAATGTTCTTTCACAAAAACACATTTTAAACTCTTTTTGTATTCAGTGGAACTCTTCCAACATTCTCTTTTCTTTTTTTTTAGTCATTCCGCATGCGTGATGCAGGAGAGATATATCTACGTGTTTGGTGGGTGGGACACTCCTGTCTGCTACAATGACATGTACATGTTGGACCTTGGTAAGCCACGTACACACGCCGCCCGGTCAATAAAGAAAACGACACACTCATATCTGTGCACTCACAGAAAGAAATTACGCGTAATTCAAAGTATTGTTGTGTTTTTAGGTCTGATGGAGTTTTCTGTCGTCAAAATGAGCGGGAAAGCTCCATCACCTCGAAGGTAAACAACGAATCGCACTTGGACTCCATTTAGTTGCAGCTATTGAACGGCGTTTTGTGTCAATGGCTCTGAACATTTACATAAAAAGAGTCCGTAAATGAAAGTGAAAGTTTTCAAGGCCCTTATGTTTCTCAGTGCAAGTTTGTGTGTTTGCACATTGCAGCTGGCACGGCAGTGCCGTGCTCTCAGACACAAGGTTCCTGATCCACGGGGGTTACAACGGAAGCAACGCCCTCAGTGACACCTTCATCTTTGACATAGGTGAGAGCCTAAAGTCGGAGGAAAGAGGATTCCAGCTCTTTCATTACTTCCATCGCGGAGGTTGTGTGGGTTTGTTTGCTTGTTTCTGTGTCAAAGAAAGAAGCGAAGCAGAGGAATGTGACTGTTTGTTTGTCACTGTGCGAAAACTTTTAAGTTGAATTTCATCAAATTAGGTGAAGGCTCAGAGCTCTGAGGAGTTTCATTGTTGATGAAGCTGTTTTAGAACATTGTTGGCTGACATAGAGATCATTTCATATCAAAGTAGCTTTCCTGTTATTTGAATGTCTGACTGAAATGGTCATGTGTGCCGCCTCGCTGGTTTTCACTAAAGAATCCAAGTCAGAGGGCTCTCAGTTTGAAGACTCTTGGCTGTTAGCCAAGCTTACACAGAAGCAAACTTTCACCATCTGAAACAACTCAAACCTCAAAGATTTCATAGCAGCTTGAGCTGTAAACCGTTAAATAAACTGCTCTTATGTGCGACTTCACACCACGTTACTTCAGACATCAGACAGTTGTTTACTTTGTTTCTCAACAAGTTTTCTCAGCCGAGCAACATCTGTCTTGCAACACATCGCTGCATTCACAGTGGCTGGTCATCCTGCCGCTGATCAGGTGCAAATCAAAAGACTGCCAGTCTAATACCAAACACATCTATTAAATCTTGGCAAAAGTAATGCCCAAAGTGTAAAAAAACACTTTGCAAAGCTTTCGCTGAAGCGGCCTTGAATTTTTTTTCAGTCGTTTCCGAGTGTGAAAGTTTGCGCCTCGCCTTTTGCCTAATATTAGGAGCCGTTTCACTGCCTTGAGCTGTGACTTCCAGGAGTTTGTCATCAGCTCTAAGGTTGCTAAACAAGCAACAAAATAACTGCAGAAAACAACAAAGATCTTCTCAACAAAGTCAAGAAAGGGTTTTTACCAATTCCTCATCACACTGACAAATAGATCTGTGAACAGACATGTAAAAAAATGTAAAAATGTGCTCTTTATTCACTTGCGATTTGCTTTTTTTCTTAGAAACCAACCGCTGGACAGAGGTGACGCTCCCTCAGCTCTCCGTCCCCAGGGCAGGGCACTCCATCATTACCATGGAAACAGCCGGTCACCGTTGTTCCTCAAAGGAGGAAAAAGACGGCAGCTCCGTGAGAAGGACTCTGCTGGTGTTTGGAGGTGGAGATAACGAGGGCAACTTTTACTCCGACCTGACGACCGTCGCCGTGGAGGAACTGCTCGATGCCCTTTAAAGCTCGAGCCAGAGGTGAATCCTTACTCTCCTGAAAGCTATTTCAACATCTGCCTTTGTTATTTATATCCCTGAAGTTTTTTTTTCTTTTCTGTTGAACGTTTTTGAAGTTCTGTTTTGTAAAAAAGTTTAACTGAGAATTATCTGCATGTGGAGTGAAGGTGTAGAGTTTGGGCATTTGGCCTGAGTGTGTCCGAGCTGTCCTGTCCTTTCCTTGTAGTGAAGAGACCAACCACAGCTCATTTTCAAACTAATTAAAAAGACTTTACCATGAACAGTGATGCTGATTTAAAACATCATGAAATTCACGTCAAATTTTTTATGTACATGAATGTAAAATGTTTTTTTCTCAGGTAAAAAAATGTGCTTTTGTTGTTTTTTTTATTTAGTAAACAAAGTCGTGCTTTTGGAGCCGTTTACCTTGATGGTTAAAAGTGCATCAACCCATTTCATCTTCCGTTGAGTCGCTCTTGTTTGCTTTTGTCATCTATAAAGCTGTTGTGTTTTTCGCTTGGTTTCATTTCATGCTTAATAAACATTAATCGCTTGAGTGTAATCTTCCTCTTGAGTCGACATTTTGTTTTTCGTGCTCACTTTTATCTTTTCAAAACCTAGAAAAACCGCATAGACTCTCAACCTTCTCCATTAGCGGAATGATTAACCGCCTTTTCAGTCTCCTGTCGAATTATTTGAGCTACAATTCGTACCAAATCATCTCAGACTCATTTAAATGAGTCCGACACTTTAGAAACAAACAAAAAAAAAGGCCCGTTGATAATGTCCCCGCAGGCTCGGTAACTCTACAAGAACTTGAGCTAACGTGAGCGTAACACTTGTTATCTTCAAAGACCCAGGGCTAAACGGGGCTCAAGAAATGATTATATGCCCCTGCTACTGAATTTAGCTGACAAATAAATGAATGTGATCATGTTTTAACTTTAGTATTTTCATTGGATCATTCCGTCCTCTACGTATAACCTTGTATTTGGCAGCCAAAGATTCACAGAAGTCAGACATAAACCAATATTTCATTCACAATAGAACATTGAATACAGATTAAATGTCGACAGTGAGACATTTTACTGTTTGATGAAAGCTATTAGCTCATCTTAAATTTGGCCCACTGCGTTAAAAACAGTCATGACTCTCACAGGCAGTGTTGTGAAAGGTCACATCCTGGCAACTTGTAGTTAAAAAATTGAGCTGCTTCATGTTCATTATTCAGAAAACTAAGTCCCAAAATGAACTAGTTCATTACTAACAATCAAGATACTTGAAATCAAACAGATTTTTTATATTTTTTGTTAAAAAACACGTTTTTAGTGCACAGTTTATTTGATCAAACACGTGAGTTTCACGATTAACATCGCACTAAAGGTAGCTTTAAGCAACGAGTGGAAAAAATTGAATTTCGAAACATCCAACGGTGACAATATGCCGTATTCCTACAGGAAACCAAGAAAACAGCAGCTGTCTCCACCAAGGCCAAAACAAAAGTTAGTCTCACATTACAGGTGCTCTCCTCTGGCTCTCTGTTCACAAAGTCGTCTTAATAAATCCCTCCAGCTAATCTGGCAGGTGTCATTCTTTTTTACTCCTTTATAGTTCTTTTTGTTCGTTTCTGTCTGCTGTGAGATTAGAAGTTTGCTGAAAAGGAATATGTCATCTTCGAATGGGTCTGACCCATGTGAGTAAAGGTCCACATGGAAATAACAGCAGGGCTGACTGAATGAATGAAAGAAAAAAAAAACTCTGTAATTTCGAGCAGTGGTAGCGCTTCAGTCTGTACGAGGACGACAGTAATTTGGGCGAAAGCGCACCTTGAGCAGCGGCACACCTAGCAACTGAGAGCCTCAGCCTTTTTGTGTCTTTCTGGATAACAAACCCTGAAACTGATTTCACCTTTTGCGAGGCATTTCCTCTGGTGATGCAAAGGAAAGCTGCTACTTCCTCGAAAAAAGATTCAATGAAAAACAAAACCAGTCTCCTCACTTTGCTTACAGACTCGATGACACGTAACTACTCCTGCTCGATTGTTTCACTGCAACTCATAAAAACTGCACTGTAATGAAAGGGCCAAAGGTACTCAGAATTATAGGTAATATGGTTCACTTTTTAATATAGGAGACTGTTAGACAACTCCGTGACATCATGTTGCCTTCAGTGTGATTGCAGGCTGCCTGTACAAAAGCCCGCCTGTGCCTTTGGTTCTTATAGCTCTAATTTTGCCCACACTCTGACTCAGCACCCTTTAATTTGCAAGATTATGCAGGATTTTCACCCTTTGGACTGCTAATGAGGGAAGACTGAACCAAAAGCACTCATTCGTTTTAATAGTCTGCTCTTTTCCCGCCTGCATTGGATTACCCCCTTTTTCAGTCATTGTGGTGTTGCTCCCTTTTCATGACCTACATAATTAATACACTGTGGGCAGAATTAAGCTCTAAAGCAGCGGATCCAACTTTGCCTGACGTACTTCATCAGTGCTCAGTGCAAAATCAGAGCATTTTCCATTAAGTCCAGGAATCTCTGGTGTTTCTGGTTCGTTCTCTTGGTTCTTTTTAGATCATTTTGTGTTTGTAATGGTAAGGGCAGACATGTGCTTTGATTCATCTGCTGACTTGAGCAGTTTATCGCCATCTGAACATCCGACATTGCCATCACAGTGACACAACATATGATCACCCTCGTACCAATCTCGAACATTATTTTTGTTTTTACGTCCCATTTAAAGTCTCCATGACATCAGATTTGAGGTTTAATCGTTTTTTCAGTATCTGTCAATCACTATACACCACCAAGGCACCAGTATAAGGCCTCTCAAAGACAAAAACATTGTTTTGTAGGTATTCTTAATGGTATTTTGAACGCTGTAAATTCCCTGGAAAACAGTTCAAAATGTTCACAACTCATCCCGTATTTGGGGATGTGTGCTAAATTTGTTAACTCTGATTATCTGATCACCTGCACACCTTGATGAAGAAATGGGAATCAGTCCCAACAGCTGGATGGTTCGTGCACCGGCGCATTTGAATCTCATGTTTTACATCATGATGAAGAAAAATCAGCGCACGTTTCAATCCGATGTCGCGGTGACATATGCGCCTTCCACTGAGTCACAAACGCCATGAATTCAGGGGGGATTTTTTGAAGAGATACACCTCAAATGCAGGAGATGCCTGGTGATAACCTATCAGATGTCTGATGGTGGTATGAATAGACTGCCAAGCTCTGCAGGGTAAATTAATGACTGCATATTAAAAATAACTGTGAACACAGGCCCCGTCCAGCCAGAAATATCTGGCACCTTGAGATAGGAGACTGGAGATTCAAAGGCTTTTTTTAAAAAAAAAAAATCTCTTTATGTTCATCCCATGAGACTTAAAATACACTGAAATCAGCTTCAGTTAACAATCTGTGGTTCAACCTCCTACTCAGTGAATCATTCCCTCTCCATAGATGGATGGATGGATGGAAAGATAGTTGTAATATAATCAGGCATCCTGTAGGTGGTGACACTTCAGCACATTTTCCTAAAAAAAACAAACAGACTTTTGCAAAGATGGCTCACAACAAGCAACTTAAAACTGTGGTGTCAGAGAGTTTTTACATGTTTCCGTGTAAAAATAGGTGGTTATATGTTAAAATTGGAGGTACATGTATCCTGTGATAGTTTACCTAACCTCAGGACTCTCCTGCCATCAAGAGGGAGGCGATTCTTTTTTCCCCTTGATTCATCGGGAAATCCTGCCAGTTGGATGTCCTCCCAGTCATTCCTAACTAGCCTGCGAGACCCCCTTCATTTCCTGAATCCTTCTTTTATTTTCTGCTTAACATCCTCGCATTGTGTGAGCATTTCGGAATCGCGACTCTACGGGACGTCCAAGCCGACAAGAGTTCCGACATCACCACTTCCCAAGTGGCCGCCATATCGTTTCAGGCGAACTGTCGGTTGTTGCCGTGTAACTTAAAAACGCCTGTCTGATGTCAGCATCTCTCAGTCACACATACGGATAACATGGGTATATATTTACATTTTATTTTTAGAGCTGCGGCGGAGGAGAAGGGACAATTATCTAACTAGATTGGAGGGCAACGGGAGACATCATCTGGCTAAAAAGACATTTTAAAAAACCCTTTAAGGTGATCGTTACCATGTATTACATTTTAAGCTCAGTAACAATAACTGATTGGTCATTTTAAGCTGGATTCATTTGACACTTCGTTATGGGAAAAAAAAGTAGAAAATCATACCAGCTTGGTAAGTTTCTATGTGCACAACTCTCCATAAATGTTGTACTGTTGTGTTACACTGCGCCCTCAAAATTAAGAGGAAAGTCATCTTTTTGTTTATATTTTATTATATGATCAACACCTCGTGACAAAAAAGGGTGATAAATGAATGAATGATCCATTTAGCAGCCAAATATTCTGGTTTTGTTAAAACGTACCTCAAAATAATGAAATAAAATTGCTGTGATCAGTGGTGTTTTTGTTTCACAGTCGGTCAAGAAAAAAAAAAAAGATGGAATCCCCTCCAATTTGCATTTCCAAAACAAATTCCTGCACATGTCGAAGTATGCAAATGGGTCTGCAGTTAAAAGAGAGAGGGGGGTGCGGGCGGGCGGGCGTACAGGTCGAAAAGGGAAGATGTCAAAGCATCAAGACCGAAAAAAAACGCGATGTACTTTGATAAATAGAAAAATGCACAACAAACAAAATGTAAAACATGACTGAACATGCCAAGAGTTGTGGTTCCTCTTTTTTGTCTGATGTGTGACAGGAGAAAACTAAAGGTGAGGCAGGTTAAACAGGGATGTGACGTTATTGAAGGAGTAGCTAGGCCTATCTGATCACTTTCCCAGGTAGCATGTGCATAACTGTTTGCACAAATGGAGTTTCCAGGAAGATACAGACAGAAAACCACAGGTGTGTGTTTGTGTTTCCATGCATATTAATGAAGCACTTCGATGATGCATTTGCTCAATTTGAAGCAACTTTTTTTTTCTTTTTTAAAAAGAGCTTCTTAGAAAAGGTATCCACAAAATATGTCTCAAATGTAGGCAGAAATTACGAATACCTGCATACGAGGCAAGGACGCATGATAGGGACAAATATCTATGGTTTCAATACGGGACTCGTTTTGTCGACGTAAAAATATATTTCTTTAAGCTGTCAAAAGTCCCGAGGTACTGTTGTGTGCATGCGCGGTTGCACCTGCTGTCTATCCACCTGAGGGAATGGCGGCCAATCTGTCAGTGAGCTGTGTGGGTTCGGAAAAAAATCGAGCAAAGCCGAGCGCAGAACTCCCTCCCTCTCCCCAATTCTCCTCTTTCAGTCGTGGTGCAAGCAGCCATGTTGCCGCGAGCTTGTTCCGGTATGAGGGCAGGATCGTGCGCATAGACTGCAATCGGGCGAAGCTCCTCGCCTTTCTCCCCCTGCCGCCCGTGACACGCAGCTCCTAACGAGAAAACCCCACTTTGCCAATAATGGATTCTACAACTTGATGATTCCTCCTTTAGTCGGCCGGTCGCTGGGATAATAGTCGGCGCACCGACAGGACGAGCTGGTATATCGCTACACTGCAGTGCAGCACTGGTGAACGACCTTATTCCAATCACGCAACACAAGGAAGAGCGCCGGTGATTTCCGTGGATTTGGAGTTTTGCGGGTTGATCTGTGGCAGTCACCGCCACTGCGGTCGCTGGGGATAAGCTAACTAGCTAGCTTTGCCTAGAAAGGAACGTTGAATTAGCTAGCTACATGGGCTAATATCGACCAACCAATTGGCCAGCGCAACAATTTAACTCGTATTTCTCACTTACCATGTTACCATTTTACAGGGTGCTGCTTTTGTTTTTTGGATACTCAGCCCCGACTGAGTCAAGGAAAACATTTTGAATTGTTTTGTCAAGAGTTGCAAGGTCGAGACCTGGCCGGGAATAACTTTGGCCTGAAAGTTTGTAGACCCCGGACCTGGTTTCAAACCTAAAAGGAAACATCTGTGCCACAAAAGAAGAAAGACAAACGACGCCGCATTGTAAAAAACGACGTTGGATAGATTTTTTTTTTTTTTTTTTTAAGATTTGGGCACAAGTCCGGGACTACCTCAGACGTTAGTGGGCAAACTTGCAGGTTAGCATGCTAGCCACCTGATTGAACCTTGTCTCGTTCAACACAACCGTTGCCCAACTTTTCTTCACGCTAGCACGAGTAGCTAGCTGGCCCAAACGTCACAGCACCAGGGTGTAAGGTCTATAGTGTCTCTGCTGTTGCTCCCTACTCACCATCGACGCTGATAAAAAGCTAACTGCGACCTGAATGTTTTTACACCCAGACAAGGGCTGAAGAAACGCTTACTTTACCTGTTTTGTGCTTGTTGACAAACATGGGACATGCAGTTGCTACTAGCTAGTTACTAGCCAGCTGGCTAACTGTACTAGCCGCTGATGTGGGATTCAACTTGTTGATTCACGGGCTATCTGTTGTGCTGCTAGCTGGCTAGCACTGGGCATCTGTTGGAAGTTTTCCTCCACCATCAGCTACAAAGGCATTAAATGCACAAGACACACTGACTGGTCGTTGTTGCTTCATTGTTCCTTTTCCCCCTTTTTTTGCACTTCCAAGTCTTTTGAAAAATGTCAACAAGGCCCCCACTGGTGCAAGTGATTGAAAATTCAGCTGGGCAGGTAAGATCCACCTCTAAACTTAAACTTCCAGAGTAATATGAATGTCTGCCCGCAAGGTTGCTTCAATACGAATGTCGCATATGTTGTGGAGATAAGCCTGAGTTTGCTTTCAACAGTCTCAGCTTTTCTTTGCTTTTCCCGTGTCTCTGTTGTCTTTGCCACACAACAGTGATTCACAGGCTTGCCTACGCAATCATACTGGATTTCCACTCCTTGGAGCATAGCAGGGCAAATTTAGGTTTCTGTTTAGTCTGTGTCTTGAGGCACAGTCTTCCCACTTGACTTTTTGTCACTTTGACCTATCGCAGTACAGACAGTTCTGCCTCCCTGTTCACCTTGAACTTAGTATAGGTGAAAGTGAAGATACCCCAAAATACACGTGCAAGTTTGATACACTGTATTTCATGTCTGATTTGGACATTAGTTAAGCATCTGTAAAGAAGTTCTCGGGCAGAAAAAGTTCATGTATTGTCTGTGTGGGACAGTCTTGACTTGTTCTTGTGAATAATGAGCAGTGATGGCTGTGTAACAACATCAATTAACTATTAGTATTTATGAAAAATATAATTCAGATAGATTTTTAATTACGTGATCAATTGTGGAAAAGGAGGGTGAAAAGCAGTAATTGAGATGGAATTGGTAAATAATGTTTGTTCTGGTAAAATTAAAAAAAAAAAAAAAAAAATCCATTTACTGCCACTAACATCTGGCTTTTGAATGCAGTGGGAAAGTGTTTACTCAGCCTTCAGTCCCGCTTCAAATGACCGCAGCGGTCCCATGTATTTATTGGCTCCTGCTCTGATCAGGCAGCAGCTGGGACATGCTGCTTTTCTTTGAGGTTGCTGTGCTTGGGGCTACAAGAGTGGGCACAGCTAATTTTACTTGTTTGTCAACCACAAATTTGTGACATGAAGGCTCTTAAACTGACAGCGACTACACACAAATTGAAAAAAAAAAAAAAAAAGAAGAAGAAGACATTTTTACACTGCAAGACAGCTGGCGGCTTACTCTCGATCCACTGTGTGGGCTGACTTCGGCCGTCCAGTCAAAAATAAAAACTGGTTCAGCTATCTCTGAAATTCACGCTAATCAGGAACTGTTATCTAAAAAAAGCTTGTAGAATACAGTGTTATGCCACACCCTTGTGTTGTTATAGTTACAGGGTTGTTACTTTACCAATTCTGAATAACATTATAAACCCCAGAGTACAGCGAGTAAATTCATTGCTACCGACTGTGGAAAAGTATTTAAATGACTTTTTTTTGGGGGGGGGGGGGGTAAACTAACTATAATTGGGTGTGAAAATGGCATGACTATGCACGCCAAAAAAAAAAACCTGATTGTGCTGCAGAAAAAACACCATCAGACTGAAACAAAGCCTCTGCTTCCTAGTATACAACATCTGCCTTAATCTTAAACGAGCGTAATGACAGTGAATATTAAAAAATTAAACATGAGTGGAGAGTTCCTAAATCTGAGTTGCATGCACTTGGCCAAGTGGCTTTCTGCTTGAATCTTGGAAAACCCAAAACCTGGAGTGCAGGGCAGTTGTGTAGTCAAACAGACTGCAGTCTTGCTCTTATTGACCAATATGAAACTAGCTGGTGCTGGAAACTCAAAAGGTTCAGATATTCTGTCTCTTTGCTTCTTGTGAAAAGAACAGAATGCTGACAGAAGGTATCTGTTGATACCCTGATCTCACTTCATGAGTCAGAGTGTGTTGGCACTTTAAACACCATAGGTCACTATAACCATTGTACAGTAAACTGAAAGCTGATTGAACCTTTGCTGATCAGTAGGTGTAGGCACAGCTTGCATGTACTAGTAGTGATGCATGGATGTTCTTTTATGGCTACACCCTTATGGGAACTCAAGACAGCAATGATTCAGTTGGATTTATAAGTATTGGGCTGTAGCTGTCTTACATCCTCACAGACGGGGGCTCTTCATTTTCAGTAGGATTCATAAAAATTGATGTCATATTAAATTCGCTATCAAACAAAACCGTATCATAAATTTGCACAGATATGAGTTTTATTCATTGAATTCAGAGACATGGCAGGAGAAAATGGCCAAAAAACAACTAAAAGACCCACAGCACAGTGCATATTTATCTAATGGCACATTTTGTTAAGCAAATCATGGCCCCAGACAAACTTTCTCCACTTGTAACACTGGTGCTCCTAACTGAAAACTTCAGGCACGGCATAGTAAACTGACTGTAAACTTTCATTATTTTTTACATACTTAGATGATAAATGCTTTTGTAGTGAATTGGTAAATGACAAAAATGTCAAACTTTAAAGTTTGAATGAAAAAGAATCACTAAGGGATGTAGTTTTTAAAAGAGAAAAACATGAAATAATGACTTAATCTCTTCTTTTAGCAGGACATGGGATATGACTTCTATTAGCTGTCCATTAATTACCAAAAGGTTTCAGATTTCAGTTGTAAGGTTAAGATGGAAAAAACCTGGATGTGTTGTTCTTTAAGGTATTTGGTTGACAAACTGTGGTCGCCACTAATTAACTTGTGTACATGCTGTTTTTTTTCATATTATTTTATTACTTGCATGTTTTATCAGTAAATCGCCTCATTGAAATTTTCTTTCTTCTATTTTTTTGACGTTGTCGGCTTTCATTGTACCCAACGTTGTCATTTGCATCAATCGCATCATAAGAATCTTGGCTTTCCAACAGCATGTCGCATGTGGAGCCACTTTTATGCAGTGCTTGTGTGCACAGTGAAAATTTGTAGAAAGCAGCTGATGCCTTGATGGAGTGCTGTCAGTGTTTCAAGGGGTTAATGGATGGAGAAGGCCATTTATGTTGTGTATCTCACGTCTGAGCCAAGTCAGAGCTCGCTCTGGCCGGACCCAGGTAGATCACAGCCCATGCAGAATTATCTTCACCCTAACGAGAGCACCACACTAGCTCACTGTTCTCACGCTTTCTCACACATACAGACACATGCACAAATTCTTGTTCCTTCCTCTAATTTCATAAGATCTGATGATTTAAAAAGAAAAAAAACAGAAGGAAGGAAGGGCAGATTTGCAAATGGCTCTGGTGGTCCCTATTATATAATTAAGGCACCCCGTCTCCTGAAACAGTGGCAGTGTGGAGCCTGTAGTGCGCATAATGATACTACAGTATTGCTACAAGGCATGTAAGGATGGGAGGGAAGATACACTGTTTCTGTGAAATTTTATCACTGGTGAACACTCATAACCATGTAAACTCAAACTGCAATGTCTCAGTTATAAATAACTCCAAAAACAAAGGTTCTTGTTGTGCCCCGTTGATCTGCCTGAGGTCCGAACACATCCATACTCGTCTCTGCAGAGCCCAAAGAGGATTTAGGTATAGGAAGAAAAAAAAGTTTGGGGTCTCTGCAAATTCTTAACTAGGTTTGTAGGCAAAAGGTCACCGAGTGATACTCCCGCACAAACAGTCTGTTTTTAAAGGCCATGTATAGAAAGCCTTTGGTGTCGGGTCTCAAGATACAAGACAAAATGGCACCGGACAGGAGGACAGACTGAGCGTTGACACGACTCTGTGCTCGTGTCAGACTGATCTGATCAGATCAGCTGATGCGTTGGAACCAATACTCTCTCCTGTTAAACTCGTGTCTTTAAAAAGTTGGTTAAATGGAATGGACAGGTTTGTTTTGATTTTATTCACACTTTACTAGACTTTAGTTCGCAAGCCTCTTTCACGCATGACTGTCAACTTATCTGAGAGTTAATGGTTGTATGGGTCGGGGGGGGGGGGTCGGTCTGTGGACTAAAAGTTACCGACCAAAACAGCCTGCCATACAGCCATTATCAGCAGTTGTTAAGGCACATATCAAAAGAGAGCTGTCAAATGTGGAGAAGTGACATATGACAGCTTTCTGGTGGTGTGAAATGGGAGATATGTTAAGTGGCTTTGATCAAACATGCTGCCATGTTCAGCAAAACTTCCCCCTGGCTGTCAGTTGGACGAACTTATTGGAACTTGACCCTCATGTCACCAGTTCGACAATGATAAAAGAAAAAGTTTGTGCTACGGAGAAAGCATTTGTTTTCTAAATGCAAAGCAATGTGTAGTTGATTTCAAACCAGTTGATCATAAAACATTACAGAAAAGTGACTCAACGGTGGGTTCTGCATACCATTGTTAACGGGTTTGCACTGTTTGTCCACTTCCGTCGAACAAGTCTGTCAGATTTCCTGTTTTACAGTGTCCCTCCTCGCAATTCATAAAACCTCGTCTCCTGACGAACAACCAGCTAGAAATACTGGTCTGCCGTTTCACTTGTTGTTTCTGCCTTGATGTCATTGTTTGGGTAGTTGCACACAAGCTGAGCACACTGGATCCTCCTCTCACTAAGGTGTAATTGAGTGGAGTCAGTAATATGTTTGAGTGAGACATTTGCTCATCACGTCCTGTTGAGAATATGAACTGAACGTACAACACTAAATTTAAGGCAGTGGTTTTTAGTGTACACTGAGGTCACTCTGAGGGTATTTATACAGACCTCTTCAACCCCGAAAGGGCATCTCTCAATAAATACCCTATGGATCTGGTTGGCATGTCCACACACCCGCTCTAGATGTCACTTCGTGGTCGGCCATTTTGTGGAGCTGGTCAAATTCCCAACTCTAAATTTCCTCCACTTTATAGTGCCCTGCGAAATCATCACGAGCCAGACAAGTGTTGCGTAGGGGATGCGTTAAAGGTCATCTGTCTATTTTGTGTTCATCTTGCTGAATTAATAGGATCAATCATTTCTGTGGCATTAAAGTGGAGAACCGCTTAAAACGCATCGACTAGTTGCTTTAAGAATTTTTACCTTCAGTGAGGTTTGTCGTTTCTGCTTATAATTCCTGACGTGGTCTGAGAGTCTTATTGAGGTCAAAGTATGAAAAAGAAATTCAGAGGATTGCAGTTGGATATTGAGTGGAACCGAGGCTGCATGGAGACGTTAAATGACAGCCAGAATGAACCCCGCTAACTTCAGCCTAAAGTGGATTCTGGACGACTTAGCAGTACACTAAACTCAACAACAGATGAGAATAACAAGCTCATTTTTTGCTCGCTGTGGGTTATTTTTTTCTTTCTTTCTTTCTTTCTTTCTTTCTTTTTGCGTTCTTTTGGGTGTGCGAGTAGTGCGTCTCCATTGCCTTCATACGAGTGTGTGTTTGCTGGTAATTCTATAGAGCGGCTTTCAGACATTCATCATAGACCTGAAATTTTCCAGATATGTTCTGAGGGAGTACACGCGAGTGTAGCTGTCTGCAACATTTGCTGTCGGCCAACATTTTCCAGCCAGCTCCCGAAAGATATCTCCACAGGTCCATAGAGTGAGATGATGTCTGAATGTGGCAGTTAATCTTCCAGAGCATTTCCTGTAAGCGCGTTTGTGCGTGCTGGCCACAGTTGCTGCTTTACACTCTTTTTCTCCTGACCTCGATGTTGCCTTTCACTCATATATGCTATATTGAACACTTTGAAATATATGTATTCTATCTGTATATATTTAGCAGCAGTTTGAAAAGGGTTATAAAAGATGTAAAGACATTTTTTTAATTACCTCACTATGGTGAAATATACAGATCAATACAACATTACTTGTAATCTATTAATATTCATATTATTCTTCTATCACTACTTTTGGAATATTTTAAGGGAAACATTTTGTTCAAGAGCAACGTTTCCAATGCTGTGCTAGTTAACCTGTAACTAATCATTTATTCAGTGTGGTACTACAAGCAAAACTGGCACATCAAGAGCCTGGCCGGGACTTCTTTATGTCTGTGGTTACAGTTTGTGAGTAAAGAGAGCTGAAATGCAATAAAACATCATTACCAGGTTACACTATCGGGCAAAATATCTGCTTGAAAAATAGAACAACAAATGGCTAATGTCACTATATAAAATGTTGCTATTTATGGATAACATGAATTGACAAATTGAAAATGACAAGATAGTAGCATAGTTCAAGTTGCTTTCTCATTTTGCATAATGTTAGTGGATATAATAGTCTACCTGGCCAAAAAAAACAGTTTATTTGATGGCCGTACTTAACATTTCCTGTAATCCTGCACATTCAGGTCAGCTGGTCCAGGGCTGATTTTGCTGTTTGGCAGTGCTCAGCAGGTCTCTGTTGCTAACAAAGTACTATTTGAAAATACTGCAGGGGATAAGCTGAGCAGATGTGCTGTATTATCTTCAGCAACAGACTATAAGGTTTTTAAACGGTGGTTGAGGTTCACATGAAGGAAGTACGTGGTGCCGAGTGCAAAACTGTCGAAGCAGTTGTGAGAATATGAGACAGTGAGGATGTCTGAGTTGATGAATGTAAATGTGGAGAACCTAAGATGGTTATGACTGTAATTTTTTTAGAAGTCTTTGCTTCGGTAGTACTCCTTGTTCAGTTTCTTTGTCAGAGCAAAAGACAGAAGATGCATAAGTGAGAAACATTGACGTAAACATAGCAGTACAGAACAATTAAATCGAAACACTACCAATTCCCAACATAAAGTAATTTCACAAGTTTCACAATTTTCAGCTTTTACCTTTGTATTCATCTTTTTAAATCTTTAATTTTTCCATTCTTTTTTTTTTTTTTTTTTTTTTTTTTATGGGAGTGGATTGCAACATTCAGGTTGTGATTTTGACAGGTTTCTAAGGCAATAGACACTTATCACAGCAACCATTCTGATATGAAATTGTAGGGAAACGCGTGTTGCTGATGACATTAATTATAATTGTTCTCTGTTTTGGTGCAGACTAGCTTTAATTAATGAGATTAGTAACACCTGCTGCTGTGAAAAAACCTTGTGGTTTAGAATAAAACTCCCGTGCCGCCTGTGAGCTAGCAATCTATTCAGTCAGTCACGAAGTATTAGATTAGCAGAAAGTATTTACTTGAACTTCTGTTGTTTCTCAACACTTCTTGTCTTTCTTTTTGACCTTTGTAACCTCAGAAGAGACATGCCAATTTGAAATGGGTCCAAGCACCACAGCAACAAAGAAAAAGGAAATATAAGTGTAGCTTATATGTAAAAATGTAATTTAATGTAAAAAAAAAAAGGCCAGAGGCTCTTAGCAAGCTGGTGAGCTTGAAATTCGATATAGTTGTGAGTGCATCACTGAAATATATTGATACAGTTATTTAAGTGGTTTAGATTATCAGGTGCTCATCTTTTTTGCTCGTCGTCATTCATGCTCTCTTTGGATGAATCCCCTTTAAGGAATTGTATGCAAATTTCTGCACTTGCACATAAACACCTTACTTTTACACCCAGGAAACCATAAATTAGGCTTCTCACCATACCAGATCTGTCACAAGGCAGATGAACACAGAGACGAAACTAACACACAGAGGTAATTTACTCATCATTTGCTCTTCAGCACACACACACACACACACACACACACACACACACACACACACACGCACGCACGCATGTGCTCACTCATAATTTCTCTTACACTGATGCGTGTAAATGATTAATTCGATATGAATTACTTTTTCAGTCATGTATATACTTGGAGTTCCTGTGAATCTAGATATTTGACCAACAATCCAGTAAAATTCACTATTTTGTGTGTGTGTGTGTGTGTGTGTGCGTGTGCGCGCGCGTATGTATGTGTGGGTTGGGTTGTGTCTGACAGATCAGGGTAAAACGGGCCTTTCCAGTTGAGCTGAGTAGCAGGTGTGGCAGCCAACTGTAGACCTGCGATTTGAAGGTCTTGACAACCTCAAGGTTAAGGAGTGTTGATTTTTCTTGGTACTTTTGTCATTCTGTTGCACTGTTTAGTCAGTTAATGCCACGCTTTTGTCAATACCTGGATTTGTTTAATGTCAAGGACAATTTAAGTAAATAATTGAGAAAATGAGTGTCTAATTATAGATTGTGGCCTTCCTTATTATCATATGAAGAAAACATGTTTAAGAACTACCTTTAGCTGAAACTACTCATCCTTTATATTGGCCAGTATCTAAAAATGCAATTGTAGGTTTACAGAACAATGCTTTCAAGGACACAGTTGGTGGCAAGCACTGAAGCTGCCATCGTTTGCCCTCTTTCCCAAGGCCAAGACTAACTTGTTCAGAACTGTTTGTTGCTCTATAGCTTGCTATTTTGTTTAATTTATCAGTCTATGAAGATACTTACAGTAGCCTCCGGTGGTGACAAGTGTTATTCAGAACCAGAGCCCATGTCTATTTCCCACGAGATGCTTCAGGAGATTTTAAGCCTGGACTCTACAAACAAATCTGAGCCAAACTGATGGTTCAGTCGTGGGGAGCGTCGATTGCTTTGTTTGAGCATTTCAAAGACCTGACTGGAGAGGCTCGCAGAGATGTTCCAGCTTCTGACTGAATATCGAGCATGCTTGATATTCTGGGGCTGTCGATGGGGCAGGAGTTGAGTGAGGTCGCAATAGACGGGGTCAGGTAAAATGAAGTCGGAGGCAAATAACCAAACGTACAACATAATGAGGGAGAGCATGTTAAAGAAGCTATGGTTTGCTCAAGAAACTCAACATTGTTGAGAGCATCCGGTGCTTCCTTAAGGTGTCCTGCTTGGGGTGTCATAACAGACTGAACAGAGACGGTGCCAACTTCTCCTTTACAACCGGGTGAGCAAAACCGACTAGAAGCTGCTTGTATTGTATATTTTTGTGCTGATAATGACGAGCGAGAGAGACTTGTCTACATGACAGTTGTACATGACAATTTGTTTCCAACGAAGGGCTCATGCAGCGTAAAAAGCACCGAACCCCACATTTTTTTGCAGCTGTGCTTTAAGTTTGAGCTCTCATAACTTATCAGAAAGTCGCTGATGCCGTCAATATCATTTCTTTCCAGACAAACCGACGCTGTTCTGGCTGTGCATGTCTATCCTGTGTTGAAGTCATTTACCTGGCAAAAATGAGTCCTAAAAACATAAAAGCTAAGAAAGATTTCCCAAACACTGAATGTTGCAATTAAGTGTTGTGAGCACGTTTCTTGTGAGCTGTCATCAACACTGAAGGGAGTGGAAATGCTTTTTTTTGTTTGGGGTTCTTGTATGAAATGCTCCCCGTCTATTTTCTGGGTGGATAAAGAAAAACAACATACAACTGTGGTCACTCAGTCTGACATTTAGTCAGATACTGAAAAATTGGTTTCCCATTATTGGGCTATTAATCCCAGCTTCCTTCCAGCTTCTCATTTATCCTCCCTTAAGTTGGTGGTATCGTACATTTATCATGAATTTACTGGTATTTAAATTTTTTAAGGTTTCTTTCTTTCTTCTACAAACATATCATGTTTTTTTTGTTTGCTTTCAAAATGGCTACTAGTCTGAACTTCAGTCTGATTACTTTAGTCATTAGATGAGGATTTAAAGATTAGCCAAACTCAATTGATGTGGCACCTTTGCTCTTTCTCATAAAAGTAGATGAACATGTTGTGGCATTAGCAGAGGTCCTCTTTGTTCTAAGTAAGAAAGCCAGGTGAGGTATCCATCACCCTGTGAAAGCTACACAGAACTGTTTACCCCGGTAGCTCACGTGCACTGCTCACACCCGCAGAGTTGCATAGCAGCAGAACAAGGGCACACAAGGAAGTGCTATGCAGCTTGTCCCCACTGTGACAGCTACAGTGCAAACATGAGCCCTGAATTGATTTCACACATGCACACACAAGCACATACACATACCAAGGGAGTTAGGGTAATCCAGTCCAAGAGAACATGCACACACAACAATACATTCACAGCAAACTGAGACCCAGCGTGACACCACCTTGCTAAAGTAAGAGGCCTCTCACAATTTTGCTTTGCCTCGTGTGGTGGCAAGTTTGTTTTGCTGGCACGACACTAACTCCTGTATATTAGATGTTGCCCTCCAGCGTTGTGCGATTCTTTAATATTAACAGCCTTCTTGTCCGGCATTGTGGTCCAGCTGCCGCGAGAGTCCTTCGAGGCTAACGTCAGCGTTTCAGCTGAAAAACTAGCTTAACTTCGTGCAGTGTTTCCCCTCATTAAAACAGCCGCATGTAAAAGTGGCACAGTAACAAGCTTGGCACACAGCAACCTGGATGTTGTGAAAGAGTTGAGTCGTTTCACCTCCAACGAGTGTTGTTGGGCAACGTTTGTATCTCGGAGTTGAAATGAAGTTTTATGCGCGGTGTGTCAGTGTAAACAGGGAAAAGATCACTCCACATTAGTAATACGTAACTGCAGTCAGCACAGACATGTGGACATTAAGCTGCAAGGAACGAAGGTAGCTTATGGTAGCGCTATCAACGTGAGCGTTGGCAAACCAGTATGATATTGTTTACTGTTTAACTAGAACCTTTCTGATCAAAGTGTGCACAGTTATGACTGTTTTCTGATTGATGTTTTTTTAAGTACTAAAGTAATAAAATCTTTTTATTGTGATTCCTCATTGAAAGCCAAGTCTGTTTTGTTTCTTTGCTGTACTTTACAGCTCTGGGAATATTATGTCCCTCATTATCATGTTCCCCAAGAATGTACATAGAATAAATATATATACAGTTTAACTGAATGTAAATATGAGAAAAGCATGCACAATTTAAATAAGGGGAGGTGGGGGGGTGGTGGGTGGGTGGTCATTCTTTGTCACTCGTGTTTCACTTCTGTTGATTTACTTGATGTTTGTGTCTGTTGTGTTTAAAGGTTCCTAGTTTGTTTCCCTTTTTCCCACATCTGGCTTATCTATGCAAAACTTAAATTTTAGTGGCTTTTCTGCATGTTTAAAATCGTCAGGACTGTGCTCGAGTTTTTCATAAAGCAAAAAATGGCCATTTTGAAAACTTCTGCTCTGTTTGGCTGGGCTATGCGGCATTTAGTTAGTATCAGTATACTGAACACTAAATACTTTAGAATAAGGACAACTGTCTCGAAGTACAGTAAGTTAAAACATTGATCTTGGAGCCAACAGTTGGCTCGTGACTAAAACAACACAGCAGCTGTCAAAGATACTGAGAAAAATGTCTCGGGAAGTGTTTTCGTTCCTAATCAGGATAACCCCATTTAAAGTCAAATAAGCCAATTTTGGTGGTCTTAATTGATAAACAAGATGAATGTAGTTAAGAATGTGTACATCTACACTCATCTTTCCACCAAGTTGGAATGAGTGTTTTTTTTTTTTTTACAGACAGCACAGACCTTCAGCTCACAATGTTAAATGGGACATATGAAGGAAGCTTACAGGCTTGATATCGAGGTCACATGTAGCTGGCATTACTGCAACTCTTTTAAACAGCTCAGATTTTGGCTGGGCTTCCAGGTTTTTTTTTTTTTTTTCGGGTTTTTTTCTCTCCCCTATTGGACATATAGGCTTCTAATTAGGACGGCATTTGTCCTTCAGCCATCATCTTTCCAGTTCTGTGTGAAGATCTGATTAAATTCAGAAACAACCTGGTAGAAAACGAGTACCTTGAAATATTGCTGTGTGGAAGGAGCCTTAATTACTGAAAAACAATGATTGGTGTGTAGGAGTTTCTTAGACTGCCACAGGGAAATGACTCGTCACTTCTAACACTTATTTTCTGTATTTTGTCATTAATCATCACCTTCTATTGTAGATGTATTGTTTAAAACTTGGCTGTTAATTATCCTGTCGACTCGCCTCCACATGTGGTCTTTGCAGTTTTGGGGTAAACTGGTGCAGTCGACAATATTGCATCGTATTAGGAAATGTGGTCTCTGGACTTTTAGTGTAACTTTGTGCATTTTATTTGCAGCTGAGCTTTCAGAAACTGAAAACACAGGATATGGCAGAATAATGATCTTGAAGCTTAATACGATTTCTAGTTGATAATTCCTAATGATTTGGAAGCACAGTCAACAGGAAGGACTGAGGAGTGTTCTATTATTCAATGTCAGATGTGTTTTTCCACTCTGGCCTGACGCTCATGTTCACTTTTCAAATGTGTGTTTTTTTGTATAACATTGGGACATTTGGTTTCCACAGTCTCCTGATAGTAGTGTGTGGCACTTGCTTCCATCTACTTTGCTGACTGTGCTGTGTAAAACTTAATCTGTTGACATCTGAATGGCTTCCTCCAAAGATCAGTGATTATGAGGCCAGAGCCAAAGCATGACCAGCACTACCTTGGATTAACTTGACTGCTCTGTGTGTGTGTGTGTGTGTGTGTGTGTGTGTGTGTGTGTGTGTGTGTGTGTGTGTGTGTGTGTGTGTGTGTGTGTGTGTGTGTGTGTGTGTGTGTGTGTGTGTCTTGTGTTTTGATCATGCGTGCTTGTGTTGGCAGTAAATGGTTTTCAGATGCAAACCTCTTGGTAGTAACTTTTCAGTGTATGTGCGTTGTTGAAGAGGGGTCTCAATTGAGCGGGATGTAAACACTACACTGAAGGCCTCTTCACACGGTAGGCAACAGACAAACGAGGCGAGGCCTGCCCCTTCCGTGTCGCCTACGGTGAATCAAGTAGGGCCGGGTGATATGACAAGGAATATTATCACAAACTTTCTCTTTATTGATCTTGATCTGGAGAATTTGTTCATGTCATGTATGTGTTATGACGTACTTTGTAGCTACATTCATATGTATTTGTAACTCATATTTACATTGTAAATCATAAGCGATGTAATGCCTTACATACTCTAGAGACGACGGTTAAGTATGTTGTACTTCGTAAATCTGTCTCCATATTTCTCCATATCCGTATTTGAACCATCCATATTTCTATCTATATTTCCCTTTTCTCTGTCCGCAGTGGGAGGGGCGCTGCCTGAAGTTGCTATATGCTTTTGAGAAAAAGTTGTTTGAAAGGCTCTGTTGTTGCAGAAGAAGCATTCAGTTAGCGATGGGACTCCCGTCCACTAAGCAAGGAGCTGAATAGATAAGCTCCACACAGCTCTACAATAAAAGAAAATGTGCAACACTCAAGATCAACAAAAAAAATTTTTGACCTAACTTTGACATTGTTTTATCACCCGTCCCTAACATATAGCAGGTTGCAGTCAGGCTCAAAGCACAGTGCTTTGCTTATTTGCCCTTTCATTGGCATTACAGGAACATGTCAAATCTGTCCTCATTTGCTTGTTGGCAGGAAAGTTACCAACTTAAAAGAGAGCTGCTATTGCTCTGGTGAGGACCAACGTCTCCGCCAACGGCAGCAGAGCATCTCCCATTCTCACCATTATCCTCAGATTAATGTTGGTTGTGTTTAGGTGGAAAAAATATAGGCATCTGCGTTGTATTGCCTGCATTCTGTGCGACGGCCTAAAGAAATAACAGCTTGCCAGTTGTGCATAATTTCAAAGTTGTGTGTGTGCCTACTTTCACAAAAATGACAAAACTCTGTAACAGTGGGTATTTTGGCCAGGAAAAATGGAGAGTAATAAGAAAAAAGGGGGGGGGGGGGGGGGTGTAAGGATACGTGCTAGGTGGCAGGACACTATTATCCCTTTGTGGACAAACCATTCGGACATTAGCAGTTCGCAGTTGTTCCGGTGTTGGCAGGCTGCAGCGAATGTGAGCCGTATGTGAGGAAATAGTAACAATTTGTCATCGGAGCAGCAAGTGACAACGCTGTTGAATCTTGACTGAATTCAATTGAAACGTTACGTCCAGTGAATTGTTTTTCATGTCTTAGAATTGATTCGATTGTCCTCTTCTTGATTTCTTAAAGTTTGAACACCTCGCGCACACTTTACATTATTGTATGCAGGTTCAGCGTCTCCTGATGTATCTTTCGATTTTGTGAGTTCGATTTACGACTTCTACTCCTTTGATAAGTGGTCCTTTCATCTGTTGTGATTATTATCAGACACGTCTGAAGCCTGACGCTCTTTGCTACTTTGTCAAACAAGATCCTGTGGAGACCACTGAAATTAGGAAATGCTACACTCGACTGTATATGTTGGCAGTTTCCTGCTGGTATTCCTGAGTCAAACTCAACATCAGAGAGTAATGTGAGAACCAAACAATGATGTCACTTATTGTCCCCTGTCACGTCTAATTATAACCGAGGGGAGAAGTGGCTATGTGCGTGTCTGTGCGTTTATATCTGAGCGTATATGTCAGGAGGGTGTTCGCTAAGCTGCAGCTGCCCAAAAATGAAGGAAGAATCAGAAGACAAAAATAGTCGGACATGAAAGAGGATAGGAGAGACGGAAGACTAAAGAGCTGAGGACCATGCAAGAGTGAGAGAGCTCTGAGGAAACACGCTTCAACTGTAAGGGTCACTTTATGGTCTCTCAGAACTTGTTTGCAAGACACGCTGTCCACTCAAGCCAGAAATTTAAGAGGTTTAATGGCTGTCAGGAGCTGCCGAACTCAAAGGCAGAGTGACGAGCCAAGAGTCACAGAGACGGAGGGTGTTGTAAAAAGTGATGTTGAAAAGTGGTGTTATGTGTTGCACAGTCATAGTTTTACAGTTGGTTGTTCCCATTAAATGTGTCACAGATAGTTGTGTAATAGATTAAAAGAAAAAGAGAGAGAGAAAGGAGTAGAGAGCCCAGCTCATCCCTTTCTTCTAACCAACTGGCCAACCGTGGCTTGAAATTGGTGTGTATGTCAGGTTGTATCATGCTCAGGCCAGTCACACAGTTGTGCCAAGGAATTATAATCTTTAATAGCCTTTGTCACCCGGTGTGGTCTTCTTTTGGTCCTGGGTTAACATTAATATGCTTTATTGTTCATCAGGCTGTTTGAGGACAGCAGATTAAAATTTTCTTTGATTGTGTTGCACTAGGGGTGGAACGGTACAAAAAACTCACGGTTCGGTACGTACCTCGGTTTGGAACCTACGGTTCGGTACATTTTCGGTACAGTGCTGAAGGAGGCGTGTAGCGAGGTTCGAGCACATGTAATAGATATCTGAATCCTGCCTCTTCTACAGTGGAATATGGGCGCATAGCAGATGCGATGTAAATTCCAATTGCTTCGGTAATTTGTTTTGCTCTGCATGTATTCGTATCCATGTCATGCTATCACGGCTGAAATGTTTCATCATACCACACAGACAGAACCGGCGCGTGTTTAATAAGTTAAACTTACACGTTGTCTCCTTTGTCTGCAGCGCTCTGCTCTCCTTTCTTCCTTCGTGAAATGAAAAAGTATCTCCTGACTCTCTCTGAGCTCTTCCAGCCTCGATATTAGACGCCTGATGCGATCGTCCATGATTAATATCACCATCATACAGACCACGAACACGGTGGCCTCCCCGCTCTCCATGTTAGCTTCTTTGTGGTGTTTTTTCTACTCTCCTTACTTTTACCGGGTTTTGTTTTGTTTTGCAGGCATGAAAATCCCTCACCTTTCGGTGAAATTCGCCGTTTTGGTCCCAAAATAGGTGACTTGTGTGAATCGTGTAGATCCGAAGAGGTTTTTTTTGGGGGGGGGGGTGTATACATCCACTGACGCATACAAATGGTTACAGCCAATCGAGATTAATAGCTATTATTAACTAGCGCTTCTTTTCTATTGGTGTTCTGATCAGCTGGTACAACCCACTCCTGGTTGCCAGTCCTCGCTTACGAATATTCCACTGATTCAGACAGCAAAGTCACATTTTTATTGATTGACATGGCAACCTCATTTCCCGCTGGATCTAAACTGACTGATGGAAGGTAACTCGCTTACTGTGGCAAACATGTGTACATAAATGTTATTCTAACATGCGTGCTGAAAATCAAGTTTAGGGCAACACGTTATCTGGCTCATGACGGCTGCAGATGTTAAATACTAGTTGTTACCTGCTAGCCAGCTTTTGCGAGACGAGTGATATGGAAACTAAGCTCAGTGGTTTTGAATGGAGAAATTCCTTGTTCACGCTGGATGGTTTTAAAAAACAGCAGACTTGATTTGGGCGTTTTTTGATAGTTAGAAAGCCGAGATTGTTTTTTTTTGTTTGTTTTTTTTTTCAACTGAGGAGCTCTCTTGACATGGGTTAAGAACTAGTCACTGTTCGCTACAACTTGTCTTGAACACCGTGAGAGCTAGCTAAAGCTCCGGTAGAAATGATTAGCTCCTGTTCGCTCGATATTGTTAATACAGTTAGTGTCAAGCTTGTTTTTAACGCTACAGAAACACTGGTCGCCAGTAATGTTATTTATTGATTCATTGAAATGTAATGGTTTCAAGCCGCCTAAAAATAGCGAACACCGCCCGTCTCGCTCTAAATTAAACACCAGGGTGAAATGATATCTGGTAGTCCAGTGGTTAGTTCTACCCAAATGTGAGAAACAGTGATTGGTCATTCTATTTGCTCTCAAAAGTGCTAGTGTTATGACACCACACAACTAATCTAAATTAAGAGTGACATTTACTTACGACCAATTACTGTTCTGACATCAGGGTAACCATGTTACAGAAACCAGCTCTTCTTTTAACACTGGCCCAATGGTGGTAAATTTAAGCTTAGTGTGGCTGGTAGAAAAGAAAACGTACTAGCCATTTTGTGTTTGGCTAGTAAGATTAATATCTTCTTGTCATTTTGGGTCGTGGTGAAAAAAGTGAATTTCGAGCCCTGTTTACAATTAATACTGATGTTTCATTTGAACTAACACAAAATATTCTTGCAGGATGAGTGTATTAACAGAGGAGGATGCTGCAGCTGTGAAGCAGATAGACTCAGGGATCAAGTGCAGCTGGAGATGGGCTTGGGTCAAACTTGAGGGAAAGGTTTGCGTGAAGGGGCAGGAGGTGTCCTTCGACATAGGGGATGTTTTCCAGAAAATGTGTGCGTGTGTTTGGCGCCTGCAGATCAGTGAAACAGTGTTGGTGAACAAAGCTCGTCATACCCCGCCCCCTGGGCCGCGCGCGCGCTCTTCTCACCTTTTTAACCCCTGACCCATTTTCAAGCCTGGTTTTGTTTTGTTGTTGAATGTGGCGCTAAACGGCTAACGTAACATGTCACTGACGCAGACGGCTGCGCGCGGCGCATCAGTCCCGACTCATGTGCGAATGCAGACTGAACCAGTTCCGCTGGGGAAGGACAGTTATCAGAACGAAATTCGAGTAGGACAGTTCTGATAACTGCGTTCTTATAACTACTCTGTCCGAAAGCGGCTAATGTTAGCTCTCTCTCGCAACATCAACCCAACAGCGGTACCTTCCCACAGAGTACAGTTTGTATTTGAAGGTGGAGTTTGCTATCTAGACCAATCCAGGCATGCATATATATCTCTACGGACCAATCAGAGCTTGCACGTGGCAGTTTTTAAATGGGTCCTGAAGGAAACTCTTGCAAAATAACAGTTCCGCGTTCAGATCAATATTAAACTTCCGTACCGTGTGTATTCTGCGTGGCAATGCGCGTACCGAACCGTGACCCCCATACCGTGACGGTTCGGCACAAATACATATACCGTGCCGGCCCTATGTTGCACCATATTTATGTTGATTGAAAAGTTAAGAATGTCGCATCTTTGCAGTATCGTTCTCTAAATTTAGTCATTTTACAAAGCAGCAGCAGGTTAATCGAGAAGACTAACCATTGAATTGAGGAACCTTCAATTACCTAAAAATTCCTCAGTGTTGATGTGTCATACAAATGGTGACATTTCCCATCACGATTTAACGCCTGACCAAGAATTCTCTCATAATTACAAACTGTTCAAGAGACCAGACCTCGCATTACTGCAGCTTTACTCAAATGTCAGACGTTTGCATGCACGCTAGAAATATTTAATCAAAACGTGTTTATTTCACAGTGCGTTTATATGCAGTGAAATAACCTCACAGAACAAATTCATTAGAATTTTGGGAGATAGTAGTTGTTGTTTTTTTTTTTTAAGCTAAGAAATATATCATCTGAGACTTCTACTTCACAGAAACCCCTGAGAAACACAGATGTTCCGTTGAGGGCAAAAATTGACCTGCTTGTTGCTATGTAAGATAGTGGCGCTGTGAGAGAATTCAACACAAAGCTGAACACGTGACAGAGGTAGTTGGGTCACATAAACATTTGCGACGACAGCCCAGATTGGGGTCTCATTGTCTTGTATAGTGCCCGTATAGGACATTTGGTCTGCCTCCCTTCCCACATGTTCCAAAAATAAAAATCATTTGCCGCGCCCCTCACACAAGACCACATAAGGCCCTTCCCCTGTCCTCCAGGTTTAATGTAACTGTCATTTGTTTTAAATCCTAGTTTCTTCGCTCGTGTTAAAGAGTAATCTGCCCTATTATGTTTATGCAAGTTTGCCCAGTCAGCATGTGGATGCTTCCGGGGGGGGGGGGGTTAGATGCAGACATGAGATCATACCATCTGGAACAAGAGACCCACAGAGCCAGTGAAGCAATTATGATGATCCTTGTTTCCCATGACCCAACAAGGGGGGGAGTTGATAAAAATGCGGACTGTGGGTAATTCGTGGCACAGAGTGAAGCTTTAATTTGATAAATCTTTTTTTGGGGGGGGGGGGGGTAAGAGCACAAAAGCTGATCACAGTGAAGTCTCTTCCATTGGTATCAAATGTCGGAGAGGTGTGTTTATGTCATTACATATGGCCGCACACACATCTGCACACCCTCACCTATGCGTGCACAACAGTGTATTCTAGTATCTGTGCGCCACTCACTGTTTGTATCGTGGCCTGTGTGTGTGTTTGCGTCTCGTCTCCCTGGAGCCAGTCGTCCTCTCCTCTGACCCTGATCCCCGTCACCTGTCCGCTCAGATCACACACACACACACACACACACACAATTGCTGTGACCCTTTCCTGGAGTTGAAACTCAATCGCAGCTGCCAACCATACAAAACTCGCCAGCATACCAAGGTTTTTGTTTTCTTTTTCAGAGTGTGGGTCTGACACGAAGGACCAAGTGTCTGCTGTAAGACAAACTGAAGTCACTTAACTCCATATTACCATATAAAGAAGGAGTGCAAAGTACTACTGAGGTTAAAGATCTAGAGGGAGAACATATTAAATGTCTGGATTTGTCCACAGCAAAATGCAGTGGGCCAGTATAGGCAGCAGTGTGAAACATTAACAGTAGTAGAACAGTGACAGCAGAAAAATCAAAGCTAAGCTCTTTGTGGCATTGCATAAAGTTTTTGGGAACAAGAGAATCAGTGTTGTAGTTCTTAGTGTTCATCTGTCATCTCACCATCACATACCAGGTTTCCAGATAAACTTTTTCCTCTCAGGCGTACCGCCAAAAAATGAAGATGTACTCAGATTTTTCACAGAATCTTCCATTGATTTCTTGATCTTTACATGAAATTCAGCCGTATTCAGTCCCAACAAATAGATGAACTAAATTGGGAAACATTAAAGATTGATTGTTAACTGTGGACTAATTGGATAAATTCCCTGAAAAAATCAGCTTGCCTTTCTCGTTTTCCGGCGATATTTGCGTTGGCAGGAGAGACTTGAATTTAATAAAAGACATCTCTTCTTTGACTGAATTACTGATATGTTGATGTGAGGGAGGCCACTTTGTTTGTTAGACTACTGGACAAGAGATGATTTCCAGTTTTTGAATTCTGAATGTTAACAATCATTTAACAAGAGCACGATTACTGGCCAACGTTGGCCGCATTCTTTTCGATAGAGGCAATTCATCACATTGGCCATTTTAGAATTCCTAAGCAATGGAAACTGGGCAAACCAGTCTTTCTGAACTGCTTATATTTTGGCCTTTTAATCTTTCAGTTTGCTCTGGCTCTATTTTGGCAATACCTTTGATGCTCATCCAGGGTAACTTACCAGGAACATTTTACCCGTTAATGTATTCCTTTGACCCACTTCTGCTTAGATAAGCTAATCATAGCCTTGCACTTACTCTATTTCCTTCTATTCCTGCAGGAGCAGAAGTCATCATCCGGCCGAACCAGCATGTCACGATGTCGGAACTCTGTGGCTACGACCACAACAGATGACCAGCCACACATCGGTAACTATCGGTTACTGAAAACCATTGGCAAAGGCAACTTCGCCAAGGTCAAACTGGCGCGGCACATCCTCACTGGAAAAGAGGTGGGCATGATGGACACAAGAGATTGGCCTAATAGCTTTATTCTCACCATGTTGTTCAGGTTATTTCGTCACACTGTTTTTATGGACTTGAGACTTATCATTTTAGCAATAAACATTATGATTGAGTCTAACAAATACTTGATTGAGTTTATTGAGCCCTGAAATAATTAGAAATGCAAATTTCTGGGAGCTTAAGTTTGTTCAAATGAATTTCACAGTAGCCATCTGAGCTGTTAGATTAAGATAGATAGATTACTATTATAGTGGTCGGAAACATAAGCCTTTGCAGTAAAAAGTAAGTTGGTCTAACACCAAACTCCTTTGATGTGACATGAGAAATTGTTGGTCTGTGACCAAACCGGATGACTTTGTCCACAAGTATGACTTTAGCTTATGACTGTTTTTACGATCCACAACTATTTAGAAGGAAGAAAAAAAAGATATGTCTTCGATTAGTCCATCGAGTATGAATGTTTATCTGGTGTCCTGGTTGCTGAGGATACGGAAATGCTCACACTGATACTCAGCAGGTTTGGTCTGATTTGAGGCTTGCACAGCTTTGAAGACTAGATCCACTACAGGAGATTAGATCACCATTGTCACCCTGAATTGAGAAGCCTAAATTTCTGTGGCTTACTGCGAACTGCAGATGTGATGTAACATTTTGATCTGTCCCTTTAAGGGTAAAGCTGTGTCTCCAGTGAGCCCATGCTGGGCTCTGTCTGATGCCCAGTTAAGTCGACTGACGATTATACATGTGAGAAAGAGTACGGTGGGCGGGCCTTGTTAATGTGTGACAGCTCGGTGCCTGACACCCTGATAACACTCCATGTGACTTGCTGGCACACACGCACAAACACTTGCACACACAAAGGAAAACAAGGGAGAGTCAGAGGGCAGGAAAGAGTCAGACAAGCACAATCAGAAAGAGGAGTGAAATAAAGAAGTTAGTTGACAGAAAAAGGAGAGAGAAGTAGACCTCTCTGTTCAGTGTCCTTGTGAAGAGATGGTTCTTTGTTTCCCCAGCCTTCATGTCCTCTTTTCTCTTGTTCTGTTTAATACTTTTTTTTTTTTATTATTATGCCCATTGCTGTGTTTTTGTTTTTATCTTTATTTCTGACTTGCTTTTGACCACCGTTGGATTATGAACTGTAGACCTCATTATGGCTCGGGCAAAAACAGCGATCCACCCCCACTGTGTGTGTTTCTTTCTGTTCTGCCCTATTATGCAATTCTCGCCTGCTGTGATTGTGTGTCTATGATTTGATACTGTTAGATTATATCATTACATCTGGGTGTGTGTGAGAGATGTGTCCAAAGAGATAGCAGCGTGTGTTTGTAGTTTGTGTGCTGGTTTATTTCAGATACGTGTGTTAAACCCAATGCAGCAAGTGTAATAAAGAAACAAGGTGTAATAATCACAGAGTACGGTTTGGTTTTGCTTTCAGGTCGCCGTAAAGATTATAGATAAGACGCAGCTCAACTCTTCCAGTTTGCAAAAGGTGGGTCTCTACGAATCATTCTCGCATAAACACATTTACACAGACACACATTTTAAACCTCACTCCCTCATATCCCTTTTCTCCAAAGTCATTTTCAAGTCATTCTTCCTGCCCCAATGTGCCTTCCTCTCTGTCTCTGCCTCTCTATCTTTCTGAAGTGGTCCAGTTTTCAGGGAGAGTTTTAATTACAGGAAACAAGCTGCAATTACTTCCTTTGATGGTGGCAGGGTGGGGTCTGTCCACTTACATGTACACTGTCTAACCATGTGTGCTTGCACACTGAATGCACACACACCACTCATCCGTCCACAGACACGCGGCATAGAATACACACCGAGTTCCAAATATGGACACAGGAGAGCATTCGACCCGATGAAAAGACGACGCGGAAACTCTGACCGCACGAATGTTAGCAGTCAGATGCTAACAGTCACACACTCGGATAAAACGTAAAGATGCAAGCACATATAAATCCATTTGTACGTAGACCAGAATTGGCAGGGAACACTTAATGTTAAAATCTCAAAAGATTAGAACCTCAAGACCAAAACCAATAATGTCTCCATGCTTAGACTTTTGCTGTCTGTCGTCCCAAATTCATTATATTTTTCCACGTCTTTATAAAAGTCCCGGATATTTTAAAGAGCTCTGAATCCCAGAATTGGGATTTTACACATGTTGTTTGTCAGAATTACCTTTAAAAGGATTTGATTGATCGCTCTCATCAGTCTGCACATAGTTCTAGGATAAAACTTACTGGATAAGTGTTTTTGACTTTTTTTGGAATAAAAAGGCAAGATTTCGATGGCACTAAGAGGGTTACAGGGTTAAAGCTGAGCATGAGCTATAAAGTTTTAATTTCCTGCTCTTACTTGGTTGCAGATGTAAAGTGATATTGAAGTTATGTTTGAGAAAGCGGTTTATGCTACTCTCGAGGACAACAGAAGTCTTTGACGAGTGGATTACTTGGAGCAGAGCAAATATTGCAGGCTTCCGCTGCTTTAAAAGAGAGTTGCATTTAGGGCCGCTGTAACTTTTATTGGTCTTGTTTTGCAGGTGCTTGTCTGTTTGAAGGGTTAACTTGTCCAAAAAAGGCATCAATTAAGTTTAGTTTGGTCTTATCTGCTGATTCAGAGAAAATGGATTTGTAGGAAGTGGAAAGTACCTCTTCATACCTGAAAAAGATGTTGACTTATTATGATTAAAAAAAAGAATACATTTTTAATGACTCCCCACATCTTGGATTTGGTGACGCAATTCTGCCCATTTGACTAAACTAACCCCCAGCCATGTTTATTTTTGTTTAATTTGACTTTCGTGCTCATAAACAGGAATAGCATGTTTATTTTCAATCCATTTTCTCCAACACAAATGGTGAATCTGGAGACTTTCTGTAGTCCTCATTGGCCACAAATTCAGATGATGTGCATTAGCGCAGTCGGATTTAGGATGTAAATGCATTTCACGACCACACCTCCTTATTCCACACTCCAACAGTGTAACTGACGGAGCGTTTGTGCCTCGTTTCTCGCAGCTCTTCCGGGAGGTGAGAATCATGAAGATGTTGAATCATCCCAACATAGGTGAGTCACACCAAAGCAACAGTGTCCACTCACAAAGACACACGGAGACCCGATTGGTCTTTCGAGGTCATGTACTCTTATTATTACTTTCTCTTTTGCTGCTTTTATCTCCCCCCCTCTCGCCTTATCTTCCTCCACTTTACTTCCCCTCCCTGACTAATGATTAATTTTTTTGCTTTTCTCTCTCCATCTACAGTGAAGCTATTTGAGGTGATAGAGACAGAGAAGACTTTATACCTGGTAATGGAGTACGCAAGTGGAGGTAAGAGCTTTACCCTGTGAAATCATTGCCTCTGCACCTAGTGTCTCAATAAGTTTAACAACTAATGGGCCCTGACTAACATTTTAAATACAATGAGTAGTTCTGTGTCGATTTACCCTTAAAACATAATATCTGGGAAGAATAATAAACTGAGATTTGAAAAGATCGCCAGAAAAGCGCCAATTTTAGCTCGTTGTCATTCTTGGGTCCTTTAAGATCAGTGGTCAGTTCAGTGTTCCCTCGGCCACCTTTGTGACACCAAATCTGCTCTCCTCTTCTTTCTCCTGTCTCTCAGGGGAGGTCTTTGATTACTTGGTGGCCCATGGCCGGATGAAGGAGAAAGAAGCACGTGCCAAATTCAGACAGGTGTGTGCTTGTGTGTGTGTGCTGGAAAACTGTCATTTGTGTGTTTTTCTTTCCGTAGACTTCTGTTGTATTACTGCACGTGTTCCATGTATCGTTTAAGGAAAGTTGGACTGTACAACATACATTTTTTTTTGTTATATATGCTTTCAATGATTGACTGTTGACCATTAAGATATAAACGGGTAAGAGAACTGCTGAAATCTTGCATCCCCAGTAGCTCCTCATGATTGCTTCCTGATAAAAATCCTAATGAAGACCTCTCGCTGTCATACACCTCGTTGTCTACGTATTTCACTTCGTCCACCCCGTTGTCCCTTTCCTCCTCATTTTCTCTCACACGCTTTGTCTTTCTCCAGATTGTGTCAGCAGTGCAGTATTGCCATCAGAAGTGTATAGTTCACAGAGACCTCAAGGTGAGAGTGCATTCACACACATTATTGAATTACAGTTTATTCTGTGTCAAAGGAAGCTCCCACTCCCCGTCTCTCCCCATTAATCTTCATTTGATTAAAATTTTTGAGATTAAATGCCTCCCTCACGAACAAGTGACCCGGAGATTAATCACAGAAGTGATCTAATAGCCCTGTTTCAATGCTCGGGTTTAAACGTGCATACATATACATCCATGGAAGCGTAGGTTTGTATACAATCCCCCTATCATGCTTGCCCTTGGATCTTTTTAGACTTTGTTTGTGTTTTTCCGAGTCAGTTCGAGGAATTTTGTGACTAAACTGATTCACAACATGCGCACTCGGTTTTAAGCTTCCAGGTCATTTTGGTTCATCACATTATGCAGCATTTTAAATCCTCTTATTGTGCCAGAAGGCAGACTTTTAGACATTATCATGATTGCTGTTAGAGTAACCCCGGAAGAACCCGCCATTGCAGTTTTTGTTTTGTTTGGTTTTTTTCTACACGCGATTATGTTTTTGCTTTTCAAGAAGAATTTTCAGTGTTTTGACAATGAAGGTCGTGTTGCAGTTTCCATACTTTCAGGTAATTGTTGTCACCAACAAGAAGTGGCAGCACGGGAAATGAGAGGTCACTGCTGGATATGCATTTCTCATTATTGTAATGCGTACCATCCTGCGCATTATCCTAATCAGTCTTTATCTGAGGGACGTAATGTCAAATCCAACACAGGCTTAACGCGTGTTGGTTCTGCTCTGCAAGTGCCAATTTTTATGAATAGTCGAGACTATTCTACGCTTACTTTGAGTCCCAAGGTGAAAACGCTAGTATTACAGTTTTTCTTGTGCTATGTGTCATATCTGCTATGACGAGCAACATCAGAGACGTATACGTCAGTTTAAAATGTTAATGGAAATCAGCAACATGATATTGAAGTAACGTATAAATCATTAAAAAAAAAACTGGTGTTCATTCATTTCTTAGACCAAAGGTTAGAGATGATGTCAGTGGGTTTTTTTTTTTTAGGGTTTTTTTTATGTGCTCGCTCGCTCACTCGCTCAAACACTACGAAGCTGAGTATTCAGAGCAAGTGAAAAGGAGAGTGCACCTGTTGCCAGGCAACCCCAGCCTCCCTGTTCGCTGGTTCACTTTAGCATTAAAGATACAGACACGCACACACACATAGGTAAGCTGTGGCAGCCTACTTTGCCCATTGTGTGTGTCTTGATAGCCACAGATCATTACCCTGAAAGCCCTTTTCCTCCTTTTCCTCCTCCTTTTGGTTTTTGATTCCTCCATAGAAAGGCGCGACTGTCTTTAAGTAGGTGGAATATGTTCTGTATCAAACTCGTTTGCATGCCACTGAAAACCTCCTTTAGCTTCTTGAAGGTGGCTTTAAACTTTCTGCAGTTCTGATCTCTGTTTGGAAGAAGGAAGGCAGAAAAGCAGTTTCCGTTCTCAAAATAGATTCATAACATTGTCATATCAGACAAAATAAATCTGACATGTTTGGTCTTTTTTGGTCTGATGCACAATTTGGGGGGGAAAATTCCTGAATTTAGATTTTTCTTGATTTCTTCCATATTTTTTTTCATGTTTCTTATCCGTCCTCTAGCTCAGTGCAACATAAATCTGTTTTCCTGCCTTCTCTCCTCTCGTCCCCCACATGTCCTCCGTCTGCAGGCAGAGAACCTTCTGCTGGACGCAGACATGAACATCAAGATAGCAGACTTTGGCTTCAGTAATGAGTTTACTCTAGGGAACAAGCTGGACACTTTCTGTGGCTCCCCGCCCTACGCAGCCCCAGAGCTTTTCCAGGGCAAGAAGTATGATGGGCCTGAGGTGGACGTCTGGAGCCTGGGAGTGATCCTCTACACACTGGTCAGCGGCTCGCTGCCGTTTGATGGACAAAACCTCAAGGTTTGGGAACAGGAGAGACTTTTTGTGTGTATATGTGTGTGTATTCATGTACATTATAGAAACAGATGTCTGTGTTCTGTGGGTGGTTTTAGTATTTGTCATGATAGTTTCTGTTCTTCTTGGCTCACTGAATACAGAAATTGAACTCTAGACAGCATGGATGTGCAAATTCTTATGATTGTGTGAGTCTAGGTACTTGTTTTGAAAATGGTATTTGGTGTTGTGATGCATCCAAACAGGTTGAGATACCAGGTAATTTGGTTTTCAAACCAGACAGAATTGAATGTTTTCTGTCAACTATAATTGTGCACAATCATTCACACCACCTGTAACACTCAGTGCTGTTCCGACTCATACTAAAAGTGCAGACTCATCTTGGGAGGCCAATGTGACATTAAACCGGATGCAACCGATATGAGCATGCCTGTGAAAAGCAATCGAGGTTTATTCAGTCTAAAACCTACATTATTTGGTTTTGCCATTTGCTTAAAGGAAGAAAGATTTCCTTCCTTTGACTTTGCCGGATTCTATCTACAACAAAATGTTTGAAACTGATGCCAAAAAAACGTGTAAAATTTACAAAGTAAGAATTTTCCGTCACGGTTTTAATCGGCCATGTTAAATTGATTATGTTTTATCAAAATGAAGTGCAGACAGAATTAGCTGCTCGAGAGGTGGTTTTATAAGTTACATCAGTATTGATTGCGGTCACCACATCCATGAACCTCCTCAGTGTGTAATTGTATTATTGCAGGAAATCAGAAATAATCAGATATGACTGGAATCAAAATACCACAAAATGCATGTTATTCTGCTTTATTTCACCCACGTACTATGCTACAGATATCTTAGAATCCTAGCTTCTTCTTTTTTTTAAATGCTAACCAGCTCTTTTGTGAATGAATGTCCTACTGTTTTAAAATATATTATTCACTTGAGGTGCAACCACAGCTGATGTCTATATCCAATTGATTTTAAATGGACTTTAGTAGCAGAATACGGATGAGACAGTGTTTTTCTGTACATAAACATGCATCAACTGTTTGCTTTCAATGTACTCCTCCATCTGCAGGAATTGAGAGAACGTGTGCTGCGTGGTAAATACAGGATTCCCTTCTACATGTCCACTGACTGTGAGAACTTGCTTAAAAAGTTCCTGATCCTGAACCCTTCCAAAAGAGGCAGCCTTGAGGTATGCTGCACTGCACTGACACAAATACACAGATCAAAAGTTAGCTGAAAGGATACCCAAGTAAATAAATCCCATTCACTGCAATAAAATCATCAGTCCAGTTCCTTTAAAATGTAACTTGATATCCTGGAGACATTCTGAGAATACCCTGTTGCTATACAGACCACCCGTTTGCTAATGTGTGCCGCACATAAAGTACTGTATCCTTGGCCTCGTTTCATCAAGCATATGTGACTTTGTTGCTGAAGTGTAAAGTGCTTTTTAAAGTTCTAGTAAATACATGCTAGTTTAGGGTTAAGGAGTTACCAAATTTGATGCCACAAAATGACAATGGATGGTCACTTGTTTGAGGTAAAAATGAAGTCCAGAGGCAGGAAAATAAACAGCACCTGCTACCTTGGAAGTCATGTTTAAAGTGCTTTCTTTGAAAGAAAGTTTGAACTTTTCCTGTTTTTTGGCTTGTCAGGCTAAACTTTAAAGCAATCCTGTAAAGAAACATCAAGCTCTAGTGTTAGAAATACCATGTCACACTTCATTCGCACCTACTTTAGATTTTGTGTGCGAGTTTGGGTCAGGAGCCTCCACTGGCAGGTTGAGTCAGTTTGCATCAAACAATGAGCAATCTGCTCTGCTTGAAGCACTCAGTGGATCAATAACACTGCTGATTGCCCTCGATTTTTGTCTAACTCAAGCTGATTTTATGATGTCCATTTTCATCTTTAGTGTTGTGTCTGAAGACCTTTGACTGTGAGATAGAGTGAGTGTAACATCTCTAGTTTTGTCTTAAGGGGAGATTTACTTGCATGTTGGCAGTAAAAACATCAGACTGCTCCTGAGAGTAAAACCTTACGAAGGATAAATGAGCAACAGAATAAACATTGATCGATGTTTTCCAGCTTCTTTCTTCCCTTTATTGTTATTTTTTTTGACAACTCATGTCATCCTGTGTGTGTCTGACTTGCTCCTAGCAGCAGATAATGAGGGACCGATGGATGAATGTGGGCCATGAGGAGGAAGAACTCAAACCCTACATTGAACCTCAGCCAGATTATAAGGACCCCAGGAGAACAGGTACACAGTAAAAGGCACTCGCACACTCTTGTGTACAGACGAGGACATTAAAGAGTATACAGTACGTTCACAATTCTAAGTATCAACCACATTTCCTTTGTATGTGCAGACATCATGCTGCAGATGGGATACTGTCAAGAGGAGCTCCAGGACTCACTGGTGACCCAGAAGTACAATGATGTGATGGCTACGTACTTGCTTCTGGACTATAGGAACGCTGAGGTATACAGTCTCTCTCACATTCACAAACATTCCTCAAGGCTGGCCTGTTTCACTGCTAAATAGACAGTGTTTCTATATAGACAGTATATGATATGTTGAGCAACTCCACCATAAACTGTTCACATTTTTTGCTTAGAATATTAAGACCTTTTTTCTTTTCTTTTTTCCTCCCCTCAGCTGGATGAAGGTGTCATCAAGCCACGGCCAGGAAGTGATGTAAGCAACATAAATGCACCCTCCCCGCCCCACAAGATATAATGAGAACACGTAATGTCTTCTGCTAACGCATAATGAAGTTTCCCAATTTGAGCCAGTGACATAAGGAAGCTCACTTGGCCATGTTTTTACACCAAAAACACCTGGGGAATCCACTCTGATGTATCTAATTAATAGTTTCTTGATTGTAGACCTGCAACACATGTCACCAACAGCAGATCTCAGCCACCCTGGGCTCTTGAATGTGGCTGTTTCTGTTTTTTAACAGCCATGTAGATGAGGAGCAGCTGTAAACACTGGATTTGGGTTGAATTCTTTCATTATTTGGTCTGTATGAACACCGGTACATAAATGATATTGCACTGACCTGTGTCCGTCATGCCTCTCCAAGGTACAGCGCAGCGTGTCATCCAACCAGAAGCCTCAGAACCGCAGAGCCACCGACCAGGGTGAGATTGGTTTTATGAGAGGGGGGAAGTGGATGGAGATGGGGATGAGATTGAGAGGGTAATTTGTTTGTAGTTTGAAGATTGAAGAGGTGTGCGAACAAAGCTGGGAAAAGAGTCAAAGAAGGGATCATTACTAGAAGATTGCCATCATTGAATTCTGTTTTATGTAAGAAATGGGGGGGGGGGGTCCTTTCTTTTTCTATGGTTAAAATGGACTAAAAAGTTTTTACGATAATTGATTCTTCATTCTCTTGTTTTTATAACACAAAAACAAACAAATGAAGAGTTCTGGTTTCATATTTTGAGATCAGTTACCATCACAAGACTATGGAGCCTGAGAGAGGACATCTACAAGCAAAGAATGTATTTTGAGACCACATTTTACCACATTGAGCTGATGAGCTACTGCTTTCTTCTTTCTGTATACAAGAAAGAAGATTAAACATGTAGTCAGAGCAGCTTTTCACTCTGACTCCACCATGGGAAACCGGGCACTGCTTGATTAAAACACAAACTCACGAAAGCATCATTTTGTGGATTTTTTTATTTTTTTTTTTATTTTTTTTTTTAGGTCTCCTAAATATTAAGACTGTGCTATTTTTTCATGTTTTTTTGTTTGTTTTTTTCTTTTCTTTTCTGTGTCACTGATCGCGTGCAAAATTGATGAGGTCTGATGAATAGCTCCTCCTAGCTTCCCTCATATCTCGACATGCACACTGATAAATTCTCCAGATTATTTTAGATGTTTTTTTTTATTATGTAATCCTGTGTATCTGAGGACGTTGGTTGTTAATGCAGGTCGAATGCCGACACTCGTCCTCTCCTCTGATTTGGGCAAAACTGGGCAAAAAGCTCAGCCATCTACACGTCTCCCTGTGCCCAGTGCACCTCAGTGTGCTCTGTGACGCTTGCCTCCCACAAAAAAAGCCCAAATACACCAGTACATTAATACTTCTCATGAATAATGTGTAAAATCATCCAAGGAGGCAGTTTGGTGGGCCACAGCAGAGAAAAGTCTGCTGCACTGTGTAATCCTCAGCACCTGTAGGACACTGGACAAAACACCCATGCTGGATTTTAAAACTAAACAAACCAAACTGTCAAGACAAACAAAGCCGTTTGTTTAGACCTTTATTCAATAATCGGAGCATTTACAATAATCGGCAGAGGGAGGTGCGTAATGACAGCTGTCCTGTTGCTGTGTGCCACTCGGATCAAGAGATTTTTAGTGTTGCTGCCTGTATTTTCCAGTTACACAATAAACACAGTTTCCATAATCTTGTGATGACAACCAGTCTCAAAATATGGGAAAAATAACTTATTTTTTATTTATTTTCGCTATTCAAATGGAAAATAGAAGTCAAACTACTTCTGAAAAGACATACGATGACCATGACAGTTCCTGAAATGAAGGTTGACATAAGAAAGAGTGTGAACGTGACTAAAAATGTGGAGAATCAACAAGGAAGGACAATGAAGTGGGTCGAGGACAAGAGTAATCTCAGAGTAGAGGGTTATCAAAGATCAAAGGGGGGGAGAAGTCCACGATTAAATTCTGGAAATGATGGTCTGATGCACACTCTCTTTTTCCTCTAGGCTCCTCCTACTCCAAGAGGGGAGGTCAGACAGACAACCGATCTGCAGCGGAGGATTCTGGGAGGAAAAGTTCTTCAGGCAGCTCTACTACCAAGGTGCCGGCCAGCCCTCTGGTCCCCTCTGACCGCAAGAAAAGTGCAACGCCCTCCACTGTAAGAGCCGCACCGATATCGCATTTAATACATTTAATGTATTATAGTTTGCACTGCGCTGGATAACCCTAAAAATGGCGTCATTGCAATTATATGGTGGGTCATGACTTTTGGGTTTTTGTGGGTAGTGTCTTGTAAAAGTATTTTTTTTAAGTTCTGCCTTTTGTCAAGGCTCCAAATGAACTTTTTATGCGAGCGTTACTAAACGATAACTAGAAAACACCGCAAAGAGAATCTTCACGAGTAGGCGTAACGTCTTTGCAGGAAGTTCTCCACACGGCACGTTTCCTGTCCATGATCTCAGTTTGCATATCTGGGATACAGTGATTACATTTCCATGTGCATGAATTTCCAATCCAAGATTGGAAATCCAAATCGATAAAATGAATTCTCGTGCGTCCGGTTTTTCCCATTAACTGGGCGTGACCTTTGTAAAACAATGCAATGACCAGTCCATACAATGGGAAATTTTCTGTCCCGTCTCTGTCGTCACGGCCTTACACAGCGCTGCGAACGTGAGCAGCTGATCCCATCCTCATCGGTCTGCAGTGAAAAGGGAAGTAGAGGAGAGCCCTGTCTAGCCATGCTGTACAGTGTTAAAACAACAAAAGACGACACCGATGCAAAAACGAAGTACACACCGGGACTGTAGTATTTTCAAAGAAACGGCTTCACCTATGTGTGGTGTTAGAAAATCAAAAGCTGACTTGAAAGACATATTTTCTGTTCAGTTTTCGCTGGCATCAGCCATAATTTATCTCATATCTAAGGTCCAAAGATCAGCATAATTGGCAAAACAGTGTATGTCATTTTTTACAGCAGCCATTTAAACTTGTCATAATAGGAAAAGCTCTCGCGTTACTGTGAGCATTTGTGATACTTTGGCTGATTCAGGTGTCGCATTAAGCAATCCAGTGAGCCAGTTTAAGCATTAACAGGACCCTGACACTAAAGTGGCTTAAGAGAATTCAAGCACCATTGATTTAATAGCTGTGGTATTTTAGAGTGTCTTCCTCGAAGACGGTCCTGTTTTATGTTATACTATCTGTTTTCTTCTGTTATCCACTCAGCTGACATCAATTACCAGCCCCTCATCTCAGTTATGACTTACTGAGGAAATGCCTGCCAACAATGTCAGCTAACAGAATTGGCATAAAAATTATGAGAATGCGCTGCCTGGCCAAAAGGGAAGAAAGAAAAAAAGGCTACACTCTGATATGTTGTTGAGCCATATTTAGCTTTGATTACAGCACGCACTGTTTTGATAAGCTTATGGAATGTTCCATTTATTTTCATTCAGAGTTGCATCCATTTTTTGCCTAGCTTGGCCTCACGGTCATGTGGCTTTCTTAAGGCTCCAGAGCTGTTAAGTCCCAATACAAATGGAGAACAGCTATCCTACCGCCGTTAATGTGTTGGACAGTTCTTAACCTTTGAACAAGTTTGAACAATCCATTAGTTGTTCAGATGTGGAGCCTTAGTTAAACCCAGGTGATGGCTTGTTTAGTTTTTTTGGCAATGCAGTGTAGGTTACATGGCAGTCTCAACTTTGTTCGACCTCGGCATTATCAGACATGTGCCATTTAACAGCTCCCAAAATCAATAACAAAGTAACTGTTTAGGTCTTGTATGTACAGGAAATTGTGTCGAGTCTTATTAGAGCTGTGGTCAACGTGGGTATTTTTGTCTCCTGCGCGCCATTAAAAGTCTTCTTCGAACCGTGTGTGTGCAAACTGAGCTTGATTGACAACTCGTAACTCTGGTGGCACTTGTTAGAGCTGAATAATTTTAAATAGATTTTTAAGTTCACTCAAGGACTTTGGTGACATCGCCAAATTCCTTAAATAACTCTTTCCAGTGATGGTAATGGAAAACACACATGCAGGAGTGCGGAGGCTTAAAGTAGTTCAATTACGATAATTTGGACAAGCTTAAAAAAAAAAAGATAATTCAATGATTTAATGTATGTAATAAATTAATATATGTGTGTGTTAAGACACTCGTCCATTCTGATTTGGTAAGCCTGTGCAAGTCACCTTTTAAATGCCATCACTTCATTCTTTGTCCCCAGTGTGCCACTCTGCAAACTCGGTTATTTCTGTTTTTCCAACATTTTGTTGCTTTCCCTCTTCAGAATAGCATCCTGTCCACCGGTACAGGTCGCAGTCGGAACTCCCCGCTGACTGAAAGAGCCACGCTTGGCCAGGGTATTCACAACGGCAAGGACAGGTACACAAACACACACTCAAAATACACACATCTTCACAAATAAGAGGTGTTTTCGAGAGATAAGCGCAAATACGCCCAAATACAGTCGTCCTTACACTGTCATCACTGGAAGTGAGACAGTGCCGCTTTCTCACTAACGTGCATATAATAGGAACACGCTCACGATGGTTTGTGAATGAAGCCGTCCCACAGCTGTCTCGGTGACTCAATCCCAGATTTTGGCGGGTAGTCTCCAGAGCGCTGCCAGCTGGCCACTGACTCCTCTAAGGGTGGAGTAAGGCCTCCTGGACATGAAAATCAGGCTCTCCTGGGAATGTAGGCCAAACCTCCAGTAGATTATAGATTGCCCATGGTGGTCACATGGAGACCTGCCAGTCAGAGCAGGAAGTTTGAGGGATACGCGTACCTGCATTCACTCCAGCCGGTTGCACAGCATAAAACGCAGTCAATTGATATATTTTTTAGTGTAGTATGAACTATTTCCCGGATATGTTCCTAAATAAAACAACTGTTTACCCCTTTTCCTTCTCTGGATCGGGAAATTGTGGAGTGTGATGTACTCCCTCTCATTTTACCTTTTCCTAAATGCAGTTTATCAATCCATCTCTCTTTTCCTCCTCAGCCACTTTAAACAGGAGATGCTTTAACAGTCTTCATTCAAAAGTATACGTTTTTTTAAACAAAAAGATGTCTCCGTGCTTTATTTCCCTTCCCCGGCGACGTTAATGGTGTGAATTTCAGCCACCGCTTACTTCTGGAGCTTCACAACCCATACGTCTCCACACATAGAGCTACGCATACATCACTCACTCTTAACCAGCCATATGCTTTGTGTGCTTTTTCATGAGCGTTAAACATTAAGCCAAACATAATCCCAAGTCTGACGCAGTGTTCATGGTTCATACTGCTTTATTACCTATTCATGTGTCGATCTCAAATGACCCCTTTGTTCCCGGTATAGTGCTTGATCTACAGTATGAAAAATTGAATTGAATCTATGTGCAAGGAGTGGTATCTGGTCAAATTCATCCTCTTCATTGTTCCATTCGCTGTGCACTGCGTGGTGATGAAGTGGTCATTTGAGACATTGCTTTTTTAGTTCTGTGGGTCTGTTAGCCATGGTAGCCTCTGCTAACATAGTGGTTTTTATCTGCCTTCATTTTGAAGTTACTTTATTTGGTCATCATTAATGCTTTGAAGTTTGGGCTTTTATACTTGTTACACCCCACCCACCCTGTCTCTTATCCTTTTGTCTTTTTCCACTTTAATGGTTTTCTTTAATCTATGTCTGAGCTGCTGTTCCTCTGGATCCTAAGTCACTCACATTTCCTTGGCACCTCCTTTCTTTACTTCCTTACTTCCTTGTCTTTATATTAATCTTTATTCTTATTTCTCGTTTTCTCCTTCTCTCTAAGGAGATTAGAAAGACTTGTGATGGAATATTAACTCTTACTGGTGCTGTATGGTCCCTAAACTCACCTTTTAATAGGCTTACACATACACAGAAACATCCACACATACTAAGCTTGCGCATTGACACATATTCACAAGTTCAAACATACAATGTCACATGTGCTGAAACTCTTGCCGCACTCTGTATTTTCCGGTAAACTCAAGTAATTTTTCCATCACGCAGCCTAGCTAATCCTCGTCGGAGAGAGTGTGTTTCTCTCGGCTGTGTGTTTGTGTTCTGTGTGGTAAACTCTTGTTGGGTGACCTCTATAAATGTCCCTCTTTCTCTCATTGGCCATTTTGTCTGCTCTCTTGAGATATCTCTCTGTCTCCCTCTGGTACCACCCTCCGCTGTCCCTCACTGTGCTTTTCTCTGCGTGTGGACAAAGTCAAGTTCAAGCTGTCAGTAATGTGCAGAGCTTTGTAGCTATAGCAACCTTGCAGATTAACAAAGGCTTCGGGAAGTAGTTTAGAAAACTTTTGGATTGTATAAATGGAACCCAAAAAGTTAAGATTGCGAGGAAGAGTGGGAGTCGAGGATAAAAACAGGAAAGATGGATGAAGGATAAATTTATTGCTTGGCAGGCAGGAGTAACAAGATGGTTCAAACCTATAAACCAGGAATCTCAGAGTGATCAGTCAGTGATATAACACTCACGGGACACTAGAACAGCTAATCTAACCTTTTGAATTGCCCCAATCTCTGTATATATGACATTTGGAGTTAAAAAAGAAGCCATTAGTACCAAATTTGATGCATGTGAATGAAATAAAAAGGCTAAAGTCATAAACTTAATCTACATAGAACTTTTTTTTACCCAACAGTGTCAGGCAGTTTGCTTCATAATAAATGGAAATTGAATCAGAGATGCAGAGAAATGTAAAACAGGCATTTTCTAATGTGAGCTTTCTCAGTATGTCCTCGCGTTAGAATTGTCTGGATTTTATGACTTTGCACATTTCTGTCTGACTTTGTCTGTCACAGTTGGTCTCTCTTGTGCTCTGTTAGCTTTTTGTTGTGGTTTAACCAACTCTGTTAGTTCAAGCCTCTTTACTGCATGTGTTTTCTGTATCTCTGTTCTCCCTCCTATTCCTCTGTTCTCCCTCCTGTATCTGTTCTCCCTCCTATTCCTCTGTTCTCCCTCCTATTTCTCTGTTCTCCCTCCTGTATCTGTTCTCCCTCCCCCTTGCTGTGTTTGATAAGTGCTGCTTCTAACCATACTCCACCTCACCCCCCTGCCCACCCTCACACAAACCCCGCCCACTGTGTTTGTGTTCATGTGAATGGTTGACTGTGTGTCTCTTGGGTGTGCTTAACCATGTTGCTCATTCATGTTTGTGGGTGTGTTTGGATGTATGTTTCGGGCGGGGCGCTCCTCCTCTTCCTCCCCGTACCTCCCCCCCACCCAGCCTAAACACTCCGGGCTCCCGTGCGTCCACTGCCTCAGCTGCTGCCGTCCTCTCCTCCTCCTCCTCCTCCTCGCGTTCCCGCCACCACAAGTCCCTCTCCTCCTCCAATCATCCATGCCCCTTTGACCTGCACGCACCACGGCCCAGGCAAGTCTCACTCTGTTTCACACAGTCACACTCACACAACTCGACACCAAAGGAAAAAGCACTTACTCATCAGATCATCATCTCCACTGAAATGGACAAAGAGGGCAAAGGAGAGATGAAGAAAGGATAAAGTGATGTGTTGGCTCTGCAAACATTCACTGCTGCTAGATTAAAGAAGCGCCAGCTTTTTCCTTCGTCCTCCTCTGTTTTAATCTATTTAATTCCCTTTTATTCACACAGTGGCAAAACCTGGCTTTAAGCAGTGACCTGCTGCCAATATGTTTTTGATCCACTAATGGTGAGATCAATTAAAGAAGTCTGTTTTACTCCCTGAAGAGGGGCTGTTTTTGTTTTTTACCTTTTTGCTTTGCAAATGCCTTGTCCATCAGGTTCACAACTTCACTGCCAAACATAAACGGCACTGACACAGTAAAAGGACACCAACAAAAAAAAGGTACACCTCATTATTTTATGATGGGTGTTTCGTATTCAGATATGGAAACGTGCGCTTTAGCTCCGTTGTAAAAACCCAAAGGAATTCCTTGAGGGTAATATTTTCTTCTCTGTAACAAGTCACTACGAGAAGTGAAGAAACGGAGCATACTCGTTTGGTATCAGATTGTTAAACTAAGATCTGCGGTATGTATATTTATATACATTATCATAGTGAGATACCCGACCAGTTACTTAGCAACAGCCGGGAACTAGAGTGTAGAGTTCAGAAAAAGTGTGCCAGTGTGAAAACGTCAACATTGATTTTTTTTTTTTTTTTTTTTTTTTTTTTTTTTTTTTTTTTTTTTTTCTGGCGATCAGTGTGAAACTGCACATTTACCTGTTGAACCGTAACTGGACAGCCAGATGGTTCATAAAACTGGCATTTCTCACTCTACTCTGCCTCTGACGTGTAGCTTTTTTCCCTTCAACTTTTCAGCGCATTGTTCAGCCTTAGATTTTCAAAATTACATCTAGACAACAGTTTCGATTGAGCACTTTTTCATTTTGAAAACAGTTTTTTTTTTTTTTTTTTTTTTTTTTTTTTTTTTTTTTGGCCAGATTTCCAAGGTGAACTGTCAGAATCAAAAATCAGAAATCTATGACCTATAAACTGTAATCCGCCCGGTCGACCTGTGTTGGTTGGCTGTGCAGGTAGGTGGTGGAAACAGTTCTCTGGGGAGAGACAAACGTTGTAATCATACTGTGTGTGCGCCTGTTCTTTGTCATGTTTTTCTCCTTTTGTTTTTTATGACATATTTTGTTTGACTGGTTAAAGGCTTTTCCCTTTAAAACCCGAGCACTGACGTGACTGTCTTGTAGGACGATGTGAGAACTGTGTATTTGCTTCTGTGCCTGACAGTGTCTGTTTAGAGGGCGGTTTTGAGAACATGAATATCTTTTAACTGCCAACAGCACAGGTCTGAAAGCTCCTCGACACAGACCCACTCCCGTTCTGTGACACAACAGAAAGCATAAAGACGTTAATGTCAGACTCAAATTCCAGCTGAGATAATGTCAAGGTGGCCCTCTGGCTGTATGTGGTTTTGTCTGCTCTGCGTTGAAGTCTCGTTCTGTTGCATGCATCGTTCAGCTGTGAGCTTGGGCTGTTCAGAACCTGGTTGGGAACGCTGGAGAGAAGGTACCACTCCATTACTTAGACCCCACCTTGGTTGACAAATAGGCACCTTTTTCCCCAAACTCCCATTGATGCCTTCCTTTTTTTTTTTTTTTTTTTTTTTTTTAATCCAGTCCCCCCCCTCCCCTTTTCTAGGAAAAGAAAAAAATCTGTTACTTTATTTGTGATTTATTGACTTTGTCCTAATGTTTATGAATCTCTAAAAAAAAAAATAATGTGACACATAAAACTCGCAAGGTTAAAGCGACACACACAACAAATGAAGGCATTTATTGATGGTAAAGTTACTTTGAAGGAGAACCGATTTCAATTTTTTGTTTTTAGAGTTTTTTTTTTTTTAAACTACAAACCTTAAAAGCTTAGGTTTGTGTGTCTAAAACCAGGAGAGGTGTTCTCAGACAGAGCTTCGAACGTCACAAATGATTTAATGCATTTTAATTCTAGTATTTTTCTCTTGATCTGACATCTATTACATAATATGGCCATCTAGAATATGTTAAGATGTAGCTGTTAATGAAGAACAGGCAGACATGAGACTCAGGAATAAACACAAACCGCAAACCTCGTGACATACTGTCAGGTGCCCACAGCTGGATGTGTGTTGGGAACCAGATCCCAATCGCAAGTAGTCGCGGGAGACGTTCTAATGCCAGATGTGAACTGACGCACTGGGAGCTGACTGCTTGTCATTGTATCAACCAAGGTGTGAGTGTCGATGCCAAGTGTGAACAGAGCACAGAACACGCTAATGTGCTCCGAACTTGAAAATCGACCACGGCCCAGGCCTCGTTCTAACGCACCTTCTTTTCAGTGCCAACAGGCCAATGACTCACATAAATCTGTTGGAAGATATTACTGTGGTCTTCCTCATTGATATTTTTAGTCGTGTCCTTCATAATTGACAAGTGTCTGTAGAGTTTGTGCGCATTGGCCATCTTGATGATGTCCACATCAAGTTAACATCTATTGTTGAGGTGTTAATCACACGCTTTGACTGTAGTCTTCACTGAAAAGCCCCCCCCCCCCCCCCCCTTCCTGTTCTAGAGAGTTTAGTCTATTTGAAGGACCGCACAGGACTGTTCAGTTTCAGTCGTTGTCTTTGGAAGAAAGCTTCAGATTTAGGCAAGTGGTGACAAAGTGACGGAGAAACGCTGATGTAATTCATCGTGGCACAGATACTGTGATAATTACAGATTGAGTTTTGGATGTGACCCGTTTCGAAACGTTTCGTGACTAATCTAACATGTACGTTAGAGAAGGCACGAGCAAAGACTTTCTTTGGGTCTGCATTTGGAGGTGCTGCAAATGGCACCGTTCTGAGACCTGCACCTGAACTATTTGTGCTGTGTGGTCCCTCTACAGCAGATGTATATTCATTTTCTGTATTTCTGGCATTATGAGGCTGGCTCTGCCTTCCTGTGCGTTTGTGCTTTAGCCTGCTTACCATCTGCTGCAGATGTGCTGGTGCCACACGCTGTTGTAGGAGATGCAAGTTTGCGTGTCTCTGTGTTTCACACGTGTGTGTGGAGCTTTGTGAGGCTTTGCCCTTCGGCTAAGACAAAGAGGATTAACTGTTTGTGTTTACTTGTGACTCACCTGACTTGACTGACTTTGTGGATTAGAGGAAACATCAGGACGGCAGACCTTGAACAGACATGAATGCTTGTATGACCTGACACCAAAGTAAACGGCTCAGGACAAGGTTTCAGTGCTCGTCTAACTTGTATTTCTCTCCCACACCTTTCCACACTCTTGTTTATTTCATTCTCTTTCTTTCCATCTTTTTTTTGTATCACCTCCTACACTTCATCCTCTCTCTCCTTCCTGTTTGCTGCTGATATTTCCTTTTGCTCCCCTCTTGCTTCCCTTTTTCATTCTTCTTCATTTGCACCTCCTCTTTAACGCTTATCACACCTTCCAATCTATTATCCCTTTTCAATTTTTTTCACACCTCTTTCCTTGTCTTCATGACCACCTTCTCGTCCTCTGTGTCACCTTTTCTTTATCATCTATCCTTCCATTTTGCTTCATTTCCACCCTCCCCTGTAGTGCCGCAACGCAGCGGGCGCCCGGTGCCTCCCCGTCTGCCCACAACATCAGCAGCTCAGCAGCGACGGACCGAACCAACTTCTCCAGAGGGGTGCCCATCCGCAGCACGTTCCACGCGGGCCAGCAGCGCGGTGCCCGGGACCAGCAGGGCTCGGCCTACCCTGGCGGCCCTGCCTCCCCATCCCTGTCGCATGGCAACAGTCAGGCACGAAGGACACACGGGGCCACAGGGATTTTCAGCAAGTTCACGTCCAAGTTTGTACGCAAGTGAGTAGTGGACAAACCCATGATAACATCTAAAGTGAGGACAGTTGAGGTTCGATTCAGTTGCAGAAGAAGGCAGTAAAAATAAGAGGAAGAAAAGATGATGATGCGAAGCAGAAGAAAGTCGGTGAACCAGAAATACAAACAGTTGTATGTTACAAGTCGTTTTATGTGCTCATTTCCTCTCGCCAACATTGGTACCGTGTGCACATGTCATCGCTGGTTTATCCGAGTGTTCCTTTATAGGGGCTGGTCTCATCTATCACTGAACTAGTGCTGATCTGTAACTCTGCTGAGAAGAGAAAGAAAGAGGAAGGGAACAGCTGTGTCTCCTCTGTAATTTTGTCTGGAGCAGTGGTGACTGGGGAGTAATTTTGGTTGTGGTTCCATGTTCCTGGCCTAGTTTTCATCTCAGTCTTTCAGTGCAGGTTGCAGCAGTTGAAACGTCTCTTATGGGTACCTGATTAAAATAAGCTCTACAGTAGATTCTTTCTCATTTATTCTTTATTTTATTTTTTTATGAACACAAACTCTTGCTGTTACTTTCTAACTCTGTCATTCAGGCAATAAACAATTTTGGCTTTTGACAAATGCATGATAATATCGGTGCCAGCTGAATTAGAGCTGGTTCAGACCTTAGGTCATAGTGGCCAAGAAAGACAAAAGTGTTTGATGGTTTGATTTTTGTTCTAGTTGTTGTGAACTAAACTCTTAACACTTAGCCGGTCACGAATGCATGTTTTTTCAAGCATTTACAGCAGACTGTGTATGTAGGACTGACTGCAAATAAACATAAATACAGATCCCTGCATCATAATCAAGGAAGTGATGAGGTTTGTGGTACAACAAGATCGAGTTTGGATTGATTAGACAAAGCATGTTTTGATGTGATTGTTTTATTGGCAGCAATAGAAATATAGAACATATAAGCACTTATTGTGCATATCACAGCCTCTAAAACTTGATTGAGCTGATATTTGTAGGAATATTCACATTTCGATTGTGAAAAACGAGTTGGCATCCGCAGCATTTAAGACATCATTCATTTTGATCAAAAGACGGCAGCTATTTATGAAGCTAGGTCATAAATGAGGGGAAGGAAAGGAGGCTGAGGTGAAGGGCGGCAAGGATTATTCTTATTCGAGGCGGTTATGAAAATGGAAGAGACACAGAGGAGGAAGTGACAGGATGTGAGGGCTTAAAGGGTCGTGCGCAAGCGGGGCTGCGAGAGGAAGGACCAAGTGAGCAGCGAGAGAACAGAAAGCTGAGAGGGCAGGAGAGGTTGAGATGTGTCATTGCTGTTGTCGCCAGCCAACCCCGTAGGTTCATTATAGATATGTGTTGACATGTGTGCATTCTGGGAAAGTAAAAGGGAAGTGTGTGTGGTTTATATTTAGTGGTTTTGCCATCTCAAAAAAAAAAAAAAAAAAAAAAAAAGGTGTTTGGTCTATTATGCCGAATGTAAAGGGTTTGTTTTTACATCCAAGTGAGGACTTTAACTATCGAGGGACTAGTGAGGGCAGTTTAGGACAGGACTGACCTAACTCTTCATTTTGGGTTCAGATTTAGGTTGTCGTTTGGCTAAGTCATTCAGGTGTGATGGTTAAAGTAAAGGAGGAGGGGTTAGGGCACCCACTGTGTCAATGAAGTGTCCTCATGGGGATATAGAAACAAGTGTGTGTGTTTGCGTGGCGAAGAGGCGGAGGAACAGGCACAGCCACTCTCCAGGCCTCCCACTCAGAGATAGTTTAGCTCCGTGGCGACAGTATCCATGGTTACACCGGAGATATCATTTTTCCTTTAACTATAAATACCACTAGTGGGGACACCTTGACACACATGCACACACATCTTGTTGTGCCTGTAGGAAGCTAAAGTGGTGGCGACCATGAGGATATCTTCTAACGTAACCGTTACTCTCATGCTCGGTCTGGAGGGGGATGTTTTGTCTGTTTTTTCCCCAACATGTTGGTGTATGTGTGTAGGAATGACATTAAGTTTCTCAGTGTGTGTTAAAAGATGAAGTTGTTTCTTAACCTGTGTTGTTTTTTTGTTTGACTACTCTGTGGTTTTCATTCTTTTTTTCCTTATCACAGTTGAACTTTTCACCTCACAAACGCTTCTTTTCAGGATCTTCGGGAACACCTAAGACTGGCGTGTATGTGGAGGAGGGCTTCTTTTCATACCGGGAGGGTGTGGGGGAGGGCTGTTTTAGATGGAGTGTGTTAATGAATTTTTCCCACAGAGCCCCGTTTAATCCCCCTGAAGTGTTTTAGACTGCATTTAATAACATTTGTTCACACATTCTCACTAACAATCCCAGCATTTAAACCCACTGAAGTCCACTGCAGTAACACTGATGTTCTGTCTGTTCAGATTTTGATATTTAATGTTGGTTCTGCTTGTTGCTTCAGTTCCAAGTAAGTCAGGACTTTTTTTCATTTTTTTTTTTTTCTGACTGACACTAAGCTTTGAAGTTTGCTATTCTGAGGGCAGCTTGTCTTTTACAGGAAAGTCATCAATACGTACGTTTTATACATACATTTTTTTCTCTTTCTTTCTTTATCCCTCTTTTGTTTTTGTAGAAATCTCTCGTTCAGGTTTCCAAGAAGGTAGGCAACATACCCAACGTTAAATATAACCCCTTGATATATATATATATATATATATACACACGTATATTCTCTTCTTTATATATATATTTTTCATATATATACTTTTCCCCTTTTGGTGTTTCGTCCAGCTTTTTGTTGAGACCTTCCTTTCGTGCCTTGAGCCTTCTTCACTCCCTTTTTTTTAATCTGTGGTTTGGCCCTTTTTTTTTTTTTGAGACTTATGATTTTGAGTGCCGTGTTTTGGCCCATTTTTATTTACTTTTTTTTTCTACTAACTTCAACCTCTCACCTAACTTACCCACTCCATCGTTATGTAGTACAATAACACCTCACCCCTCTTCCTCTTCATCCCTCCACCGTCCTTCCCACCCACCTCATCCTCGCCCCCTGTTTTTCATGTTCCAGGTACACCCTGTGTGAGCTCGTATCCTTGTGTAGCTTCACAGATTGTGGTCGAGCCTTAATGGCTGACCTCGCTGAATGATCCCATCAAAGTTTGAGACGTGGGTACAGCTGTGCCCTCATTTGAGCGATGTAGGGAAACATTTAAAGAAACACAAGTGGCCCGGTGATAGAAGCAGTCTAGATGTGTAACCTTCCCAGCATTTTTTAATATTGCTAACCATTATCCAAGCTAATGTCACTTACCAACCCCTCCAAACCATCACCCATCTCATCTCTTTGCTGAAATCAGTTTGGTCACTAAAGTTGCATTTTCCCGCAGCCACTGAAGCTGTGTTATCAGTAGATTCGGACGTGATGGTAGCTGGTTAGAAGTCCGTCGCTGTAGCAGGTTTTAGTTGTGGACCGAGGCAGTGAGGAGGAGAGGACCCAGGAGGGACGGGGCTGCAGTGTTTCTCAGGCTGCACCTTTTTTAAAAAAAAATTTATTTTATTTTTGGTTTTTCCTGGAGGCTGCATTCTTCTTTTCATTCATTTCTCTGTTCTCACTCTGTCACTGGCTCTCTAACAACAGCAGCAACAGACCTGGATGGCTTTGACCCACTCTGGCTGGAAAACACCTTTATGCTGTAAACACACACTTTCAGATTACACTTCAAGAACACACTCACGTTCCATCTATGTATACTCAAGACTTTTACACATACACACACATTTTTTTCACATCTTCTTACACATATTTGATTTGGATAAATCGCATATGGAGACATGTCACACTTGCATATGAACATAAACTCTCCTGTCACACTCACCTGTATTGGTTGCTTTTAACCAGCAGGTAGAGCATTTTTCCTGCTTAGTGTGGACCATTGCTCCACCTGCTGGTTTGAGGGTGTAATATAATCCCATTGTCATTACATTATGGTGAACTTCCTTTCAGCTTTTTACTTGCTTAAAAACAAGAGAAAATTTACTTTAAAGTGAATAAGTGTTTAAATATGGGGTGAACATATTACCATAATGCTATATGCACGAGGGGTCTTGGGTATATTTATGGTTCTCAGGAACTAGTGATGTATATTTTGGAATCATCTAATCAAACCTTTGTTTTCCCATGACACGGCAGTCTCCCTCCTTTGGGAGACATGTTTGCATCCCTTCACATTTAGCTGAATCTTTTGAGGGCATACAAAATGGCATAAGCAGTTCTTCATTCTTCATCATCATATATATGAAATATTTTTAAGATATTTATGTGTAACTCTATTCCACTTCTCCCACCTGTCATATCTCCCTGTGTAAAAGCTAAGCTTCTATTGCAGGAGATACTATACACGTTACCAACAGAATGAATTTTAGACCACAAACTGTTGAATTTGTCATGCCACTTTCCTCCCATTGTCTGCATGTGTGTTGCTGTTTTGTCTTTGTGTTTCTTTGTTTGTCGCCTGCTTTTCTGGCTTCCTTGTCTCGTCTGCTGGTATGAGAGAAAATCATTTGAGGATGGTTTGATGTTACCTAGGCTGCAGTTAAGGTGTTATCCTCAGGTTGTGAGTGTCTTAAACAGGCTATATGTAGGTCCAGTGTCACTAATACAGGTTGGTTTCATCGCAGCGCTGGGATCATTAATGCTCCTAACCTCTTTCAGCCACAGGACTCGCCCTCACCATGCCAACCACTCATTTCCAAACCATTGCATCCTTGTTTCAAAGCATTCATCGCAAACTTTTGTTCCCGAAATCCCAACCTTTCCTGCTTGTACGCCATTTCAAAATATTGTGTCGTTCCAACCTGTTGGAATGATCTGCTTGCTTGTTTATAGCTGTAGCTTTCGTTTCGCCACTTAATTCTGACCTTTTCTATTTGTAAACTGCTCAAAATCGGTTCCATTCAGTCTCATTCCATTCTGCTTCATTATATTAGATCCGGCCCATCCGTTACCTTTTTCTAATCCATCTGGCAGTTGGTTCAGATTTTCAAGATCCACCTGGACTAAGTTTTAATATTCATACAACGAGTTGCACCTCACAAAAATGGCCCTGACACACCAATCCAGTGACAAGAACCACATCTGCAAAAGAGGTGGAAGTATATTTTTGTAAGGCCAGTACTTTAAAGGTAAAACTCAAATATACGATATTTTAAACCTTTATACAGCAGCAAAAAACTTCTAGCTGTATGAAAATAGAGCGGCCTATTGATGTTCTTGCAGCCTTAGATTCTTATTTATTTGAACTAGGCCTTCATCTACTGTGACATTGAAAAACAAAAGCAAGACCTCTTTTCACACTTGCTGGGCCAACAACTTTTCCTCCTCTACGTAATACACATTCTTCAGTTTAAAAAGGGAACAACCTGAGCGATCCAATCCGAGTCCAAATTGCCAGATTCTACCGTATATGTGCTGCTTTGGTTGTATGTTACGTCGATGCGAGGGCTTCCAACAGTACAGGACGGCAATAAATCATTGACGATAAGATGCTTCCCAAGAGCCCAACTGTCTGCTTGGGTGTGTCCCAGCGTTTGAGATCAATTGTCTAGAATTATTCCCACCCACTAACTGCCAAGTGTAGCTTTCTTTAGGTTGTAGTCGACCAAAATTACACACTATATTTCTAGTTCTAACATCCATTCATCTTTTCATCCCATTACATGTTAATACTGGCTGCTTAGAGGTGGAGCTGTGATAAGTGTTTGCTAAGAGCGGAGTGGTATGAGCTGGACCAGCTTCCCATAGTGCATTGTGGGATCCTCAGGGCGACTCTTGGCTTAAATTTGAGTGCTTGGCGTGAATTTGGATATGCGGTACCAAGGCTTTAAGTGGTTGGATTAGAAGAATCTGGTAGGCATGGTGAGCAGCGTGACTGTGTTCAGCAAGCTGATTCATGTTCTGTGTAAGAGACAAAATATTGCCCCAAGCCTTCAAACAAAAACTAAACTTTTGTTGATTTTCTCCGAGGAGTCCGTATGAGGGAGAGGGTCGGGATGAGGGGAGCAGGTGAGACACAGAACGGCCTGAAATACTCGAAAACCGAAAAAAAAACAACCTAAAACCCTGCAGACTGTAGCAAATTGCCTGCCAATCAGTAGACTGGGACCAATCACTAGATGATCTGAGCTTGTTGTGATTGGAGGGGAGAGGGGGGCTGAGATGTGATGTTTAATTATAATTACATGGTGATGGTGATGAGGGTTTAACCAATCAGGGGACGGGACTGTAGCTGTTAATAGTAGCAACGTAGAGATTTATAATGATGGTGTGGAGGGTGAGCTGCATGGTGGTGTGTGAGAATATCAGAATCTTGAGCGCCCAAATGTGTGTTTCTGTGCAAACGGCCCCGAAATACCCTCACACTCATAATTGACCCACATGTTGTGATCTGAGGCGTGTGCGCACACAAACACACACAAGGGCGCCTTAAAAGTTTAGCCTTTTGTCACCATTTCCACAACCTCATCATTTGCTCTTCCTCTCAATCCCTCCTCATTCCTCGTCCCCTTTTTTTTTTCCAACTTTTTGAAATTATTCTCGATTCTCAAACTTTGTCCCTGTTTTCTCTCTGTGCTCTCTTTTCCTCCACATCCTCGCTCCTCCTTTTCTCCACCCGTTCCTGTCTTTTTCTTCAACTCTTCTTCGCCTCCTCCTCCATTCTTTCCGCTCTGGCCTCCTCCTCCTCCACCCTCCCATCGCTCCACACAGGTCAGTGCTGAGCAGTACTGTGGACAAGTCGGAGAAGACGTCTGGCGGCGTTCTCTCCTCCTCTTCCAACAACGATGAGAACAACTCCTCGCCAGGATCTGGTAACACTGGTTCGTTCACTTCTGCATTCTATTTTAAGAAGATATCTAAAGTTGCTCCGATGGCAGCAGGGTCTTTAGAGCACTCTCACGGGAGCTAATCGGGTGCCTAGTTTTATCATTATTTAAGTTTAGGGACATGTTAACTGTGGAAAAGTCTTTGAAACAGAGTCTTCAGAAGCAACACGAGGAAAGTCAACACCAGTGGATGTAATATTGCTGTTTAGAAAATTTAGAAGTAAGTATTAGCCCAATAAGCAGAAACGGCTTCCTCAGGACATTTTTCATAAATGCATTTTAGTTCCTGAAGTTCCTGACCCCCCCCACTTCCATGCGCCGTTCCCCCTGATCGTCCTGTTGAAAGGCCAACTTCAACTCACTTTCCAACAAATGGCCGTTCTCATTACAAAGATGAAAAATTGCCTGCCGAGCCAAAACATTTCAACCACCAGGCTCCATCCATGGTGTTAAGGCCCCTAAACGCCAAGCTACGAAAAGGCCGTCGGGGACGTCTGTCTTGCTCGTCTTTTCAGCGCGTGACGTACCGTCTGACCTCATTAGCATTATTGTTCCCCAGCCAATCATCACGTCGACGGCCTCTCGTCTTTTAGTGAAACGGAACAATCTCAATTGGCTGCTGAGCGTAGCTGGAAAATGCATGTTTTCAATCACTTAGTGTGGGTTTCTCCGATTGTTTTTTTTCTCTCTTCATATGTTCTTCCACAACACGCAGGCCAACCTTTGGCGAAGCTAAATTCTCACCAGCCATCTCCTTAAACTTAACACAAACTTCTGAGCAAACGACAGTGGTGTGATGATAAGAAAACACTGCTCCAATTCTGTTCTTGTATATATCTGTTTCCGATATTCTTCCTCCCATACTTTGATAAATGAGGTGGAGCATTTCTCGGTTTAATGGCTGACGAGTTCAACACCACTGCAGATATTGTTAGATCACCCCTCTCCTCTCCTTCTCCCCTCCAGGTGGCACAGGAACCCCTCCAGCCAACGCCAGCCAGAAGGACTCCGGGAAGCCGCGCTCGCTGCGCTTCACCTGGTCCATGAAGACCACGTCGTCCATGGAGCCCTCGGAGATGATGCGGGAGATCCGCAAGGTGCTCGACTCCAACAGCTGCGAGTACGAGCTGCGCGAGCGCTACATGCTGCTGTGCATGTCCGGCAACCCGGCGCACGACGACTTCGTCCAGTGGGAGATGGAGGTGTGCAAGCTGCCGCGGCTCTCCCTCAACGGCGTGCGCTTCAAGCGGATCTCGGGCACGTCCATGGCCTTTAAGAACATTGCCTCAAAGATTGCCAACGAGCTCAAACTGTGAGTGCGGAGGGGCAGCGAGGAGAGATGAGAGGTCGAGGGGGGTTGGGGTTTGCGAGCATGGAAAGTGCTGTAGGTGGGATGGGGGCACAATAAGGTGGAGGTCGGGAGGTAAGCTAAAGGGTGGGATCACTTTAAAAAAATAACATGATTGTTATCTAGACAAAAGTCTGGAGTAGGGCTGCCAGTTCTGAGACTAGAAACCCTTTTTGTTCTAGAAGTTTTGTTCCATAAGGAGGACCTGCGATCAGACTCTGAGCAGACTTCCTCTGAGTTGTGAAGTACTTACAGACCGAGGTCTTCTCTCCACCCTGCCGGGGGTTCTTTTCTGTCACGTTCTACTTAGACGTTCCACTCTTCTGCATGTCTGATCTTCTATCAGTCACACTTTGATCACTTTGACCACTCCTGTTATTTCCCCCTCCTATTTATTCAGTTTCTCTGCACGGTTCTGTTGCCAGGTCGTTTTGGGGGATAGGGGAGGGTAAACCGATGAAAACGGGGGTTGGACGGAGGGCGAAGTGAGCTGAGGAACGCTGGGGAAGCAAAAAAAAACAAAAACCTGTTCATGGAGCCTTATTTTGCTGGAAAACTCAAAGGAGTTTTGATAAAAATGTATTTCTGATTGTCCTCCTAAACTGAATGGACTCCTGCTGAGCCAGGACGCAAGTTGCTGAAGCCCACACACACACACACAAGCGCACACACACACACACATTTAGGATGGACAGACTCTGCTGATGATGTTTAAGGACCCTCTCCACCTTCCACCTGCCTACCCTCCCCCAAAATGAACATTAAAATCTCACCTCATCCATCCTCCCCCCACACACACTTACACACACTCTTCACCTCCCTTTCCTCCAGTTTCAGACCGAACTCGGCACAAACACATCCATCTTTTCACCTTTCCACTCCTTTATTTTTATTTTATTTCTCTCACCATCAAGTCAGAAAAGGCCAGTTAGACTTGATGCCGCCATCGATCCGCAGGCTCCAACTTCAAGTCCTTATTTTTTTTATTCTTTTTATTTTTTAATTGGTTTCTTCTTCTTCTTTTAATGGCTTTTAAAGAAAGAAAAAAGAAAAAAAAAGAGTTGTGCACTGGAACAAAGGGGGGGCATGTTTGAACCCGTGTAGGGGAGGACACTTATCGGACGAGACTGTCGGAGGATTTTACGTTGCCTTTCATTGAAGAATTAAATTTGGGGTTTCGTTTTTGTTGTCAGCACAGAAATGCTCGAATGATTTATTTGTACTGTTTTTCTTTTCTCCCCCCCCCCGTGCTGTTTGTGTCACTTGGTTGGCATCACGCCTTCATATCCAGAATGTCAACCCTGAACCGACACGTTTCCTCTCCCATCCCTCCCCCGGCCCTCTGTTACACGTGTTCCCAAAGAGCAGCCACACAGGAAAAAGGTGTTGTTGGAGTATGTAACAAACGGTATGTGTGCGTGAGTGTATTGTAAAGATCACTGGAAAAAAACAACAATTGACGACAACGAATGGTGAATTATTTTTCCTCTACTTTTGATTTGATAATATATTTTTGTGTCGTTGGAAACTTTTGGGATTGTACAGATTTGGATTTTTCGGGGGAGGGGAGTGTGAGGGGGGGGGTCTATTGTCGGATCATATCATTGCTGCCTTTTTCAGTGTAGCGCACCTTCAACACATTTAACTTCCCCACACGGCTCGTAGAGGATCAGATTAAACACAAACCCTCCCCTCAAGTGCAGGATTGTTGATGTAATTTAATGACGATGGTTGGTGGTGGCGGTGACGACTACTGCTTGTTCATTTTTAGCCTTCATTTTTATTTACTTTGCTAAACGCCTTGTCGGTCCAGAATGGCTTGAAGCGGAGAGGGAAAGGAGAAAAATACCTTAATTTCTGTCTCATCAGAGCGCGTGCGATCGCGCTCGGAAACCACAAGCAGAGGAGGTCGCTTCCTTTTCTCTTTGCCTCTCTCGTCGCCTCCGACGCTCCAGTGTTGCAGATGCTGAAGAATAAAGAACACGCACAGGGGTCGGAGAAAGCCTGGGTCCCGTCAGCTGGTTGTACCTAACTCAACACCTTTCTTTCTTTTCACGATGACACACTGTCGTTTTACTTTTCTCTCAGTTTTTAATACGTCAGAATTTTCTTTGAAAAGTTGATCATTGTATTAAGGTGCTGGGTATTGGATTCTAATTATTATTCTGGCTGTTGCTGTTATATTATCTCTTTCAGGGTTGATTTTATTTTACATTATTTTTGTTTTACATTGCTGTAATTTACATTGATTTTAAATGTGTTTTGAGCAAACTGTAACTGTAGTGGTGGGTTTTGGGGGTTGGGAGGGGGTGATCAACTCCTTAAAAATGTATTATTTTTTTTTGTTTGTTTTTTTTTCTTTTTGTGCAAAGACAAAATGATGAAAAATTACAATGATAGTAATAAAAACAATGATATAATGATAGCCCGACTCTGGAAGCCATTATGTTTAAAAACGTTCTAAATCGGCGTCTATCTGCTTGGGGGTAGCGATGTTGTCATGGAAGCAGTAATGTTTTAAAATTTTAGGTTTAGGATTTGAGGATCAGAAAGTTTGAATACGTCCCCTCTTATGACGAGGTTTGAGGTTCAGACCACAGTCTCTGCATATGTTCAGATGTCTTTGGACGATGCACTCGGCAGAGGCTTGCACGGTTCTCAGAGGCTGTGTGTGAAGGGAGGGATGAGGAACACAGTCCTGTGTTTCGTGAATTTGGCCAGTGTTAAACAATGCTATAAAACCCAGCCTTAAAGCACAACCTGCTCGCCTACTTTCCGCTCATGAAACTGTAGTTTTACACCTTGAACGTCAAGTTTTATTTAACAAGACTTGACACTAGTTATTAAAGGATTAACTTTGGGCCACAAATGCAAAAAAAGTTGGCGATTATGTTTTTCGGAGTAGCAAATCCTCACTGTAGACGTGGATCAACTGCAGCTTAACAGCTGGTGAGTTTCTGCGGCTGTCACACAGGATCTTACCAGTATGAATTCACCTGCTGTGTGTGCTCACATAAGAGATGACTCGGTGTATTTATTATTCCTGTAGCTTATGGGACAGTCAGAACATGACAGTTATTTTTATCCTCTAAAGCTCACCAGTATATTTCTCAGATCAGTTAAATTAGACACATTTGGACACTTTCATCCTGATGACAACTGTACTCATAGGTGCACAGGTGAAGCCCAACGGAGGGCCTGGCTCCACCTTGTGGAGGCAGAGGGTAGCTGCGTCAGCAGGTGGTGTTTCAATGAGGTCCAATAGAAATCTGAAGTGTTGAGATCAAACCCTAACCACTATCTATGTGGATAAATAACTCATTCATGGTAAAATTTGCACAATTTGGTCAATTTCTTTATTCTAAAAAGGTTTACGTTTTTTTGTTTTTTTTAAACACAAACAAGTTTTATTTCCACAGTGTGAACAACTTCTCGCATACATTATACACAAGCTGTTTTTAGAGAGGAACAAATATAACGAGTCAAAAGGCAAATCACTTTAAAGCGAAACAAAGCGACGGACCCCTTCCATCCAGAGTTGAGGCGCTGAAGGCCTCTGCCAACAGAACTGTGACGTGAGACTGAACAGCTCAGACACCTGCGACGGACGTCCAGAACACATCCGTAATGAAGCTGTTACAATAATAAAGCTCAGCAAGTCATTTACATTTGTTCATGAAGCTATTAGAAATCACTTTATGATGCATGAAACTAAACTCCCTCAACACAAAGAACTTCAGCGCCGATTCGACAGCAGAAACTTCTTCCAGATCCACTTTAATCTCCTGCAGCTCCTCCCTTTGGAGGCCACCAGGGGAGAAAGCTGCTTTAAGTGCTCCACAGACGACTCGTCTGTGATAATTGGGACACGCTGGCTGATGAGGAAAGTGAAAGATACCACTCTTGTTTCTCTAATTTAAGCGAGCCGCTTTCTTCTAACTTGCGCTTCCTTCCGTTCTTCCTTTTATTTGGGACACTGTTCCAGTGTCGTAACAAGTAAGCAAACCAATAATGTAAAACGTGAAGTTTTCAGATGCTCAACGGCTAACAGGAGACTGTAACAATGTGCTTTTTCAAACAGACTTTGGCAGTGTTTTGTGATTTTTAGGAGGTCAGAAAAAGTCAGTAGCGCCCCACGCAGAGGTGCGTTTTCACTTGCTCTACAGAGCAGTCAGTGTTTCCAGCTGAATATATTTATAAAGTGATGAGCTGCGATAAATCAGGTTTTAATAGGCTCCTTTTCTCCTTAGTGCTCAGTCAACGATCATAATTAATTATGCACAATCTAAACTACGTACATCAACGAACTGCCTGCCTATGGCTCACCTAGTCAACAAAAAAAAAAATAAACCTTACTCCAGTTAACACTAGTTATACATGGCTACAAGACGAGAGAGAGATGTGATCTCCAGCTAGTCTTTTTTTTTTCGCCCGACTGGAAACGACAAATTCAGCCGTCAAAAACCAGAACAATAAACTCAGATTACAGAATCTGGTTTCCCTCCAAAATAACCTTTCACAACTCTTTGAGGGTCTAAGTTTTAAAGCAACGCTCAGAAATGGAAAACGATGAAGCTCTTCACGTGACCCGTAAGAGGCAGGTTTCCTCCGTCTTCATCATCTTTTCATTCCCTTGTGTATTCATTTGTTTGTTTTTGCTGAAGGTTGTATACTTTTATACCTATATATGTGTGTGTGAAAAATGTCTGTTTGACCACAATCCAGATGTTCAGCAGTTGCCATGGAGACGAGCAGGTGGGTTTTCTATTTGTGGTCATGGCTTCATAAGCTTGAGGATGCAGGGTCTTATTTTGACTTGGTAAGTGATGTGTGTGTGTGTGTGTGCGCATACGTAGTGTTTTAAGTTCCTAGCTGTCGGTGCTGTGTGTGCCAGAGAACTGTGGTTTGGAGGTAGGTGTGTCTCAGTACAGTAAAGGGGCCTCTGATCACTAGAGGGTGATTTTTAATAGAGCCCGAGTGTGATCAGTCGATTACATGATTTGGAATTTTCCAATAATAGACAGTAAAGGGTGATGGAGTTACAGAAGGAGTATTTGCGTGTGTGCCAATTTGTGTTTGTGTGTTTGAATTCCTTTAAGTGTTTCAGTGCGAGTTTGGCTGCTCCACTTTGATCCCGACCAGTGATGGAGGCATCTGGGTTGAAGCTGAGGAAGAGGAGGAGCTGGGAGGTGAACCCCGAAGACTGGAGGAGGAGGAGGAGGAGGAGGTCACTGCAGGTCGGATGAGTGGAGGGGGAGGGTGGTTGTGAGGCGCTCTGTTCTGGAGCGGTCGTGTCTGAAGAGGAGGGGGCTGACGGAGGAGGCTCGGGGGTGCTGAAGGAGGAGCCGGGCGCAGCAGCGGAGGGGGCTGAGAGAGGGAGGAGGGGGTCTGGGTGGAGGAGGGAGGAGAGGAGCTGCCAGTGGCGTCTTGGGGGGAGTCCTCCATTTTGACCTGAGGGGAGGGAGGAGGACCAGAGAGGATTCTGTTAAGCTTGAAAACCTTAATACAACAGAGGCGGGTCACATGGCAGATATCACAGTGATGGCGTTACGCCATCAGGAAGTCGAGACTTTCGTTTTAGAGCCAAATGCTAATACTTTGTGTCTAGTATGTAAAGACTTTTGGGTAAAAATTACTTTTGTACGATATCAGAGGTCACCTGACGGGTCTTTTAATGCCCAATGCCGTGCTTTAGAGATCAGAAGGAAGACTTTTTTTTTGCCGTGCCTCCTGCTGAGCTGTCGGTCAGTCACCTTTACTGTATTTTAGAAAATTCTTACAAAAGTAAGACTGCCATCACTGGAACTGAAAATAAGCACGCAAGCAAATGTAGAACTCATTTGACTCGGATCTGAGTAAATTTCTTGCTGCAGTGTATTTTAAAAACCCTAAAGCAGTTCCAGAGTAGGATCGTTGTTTATTACGGTCCAGATAAGAACCTGATTACCGCTGAGCGTGAAGAACATTTTAATGTATGGAAATATAAAGTGTGTTCGGCCTCACCTCTTCCTCCTCTGCGCCTCCATCTGCAGCTGCTGCCATCTCCTCGCTGCTCCTCCTGGGGTCTCTCTGGTCTCGGCTGGTGGCCACCTGCTCTGCCGCCCACTCTCTCAGCACCTCGTCAAGGTTGAACCGCCGCCGATAGCTAACGAAGAACGAGCTCACCTGAACACAAAGCCAGGGATGGAGAGAGGAAGTCATTTACAACAGAAAGGTGTACAGCGTCCAAGGACACAGAGCAGACAACAGGGGGCAGGAGATAAATGAAGAGATGGATGATGAAGATTATTATCGTCCTATAAAAAGGAAAATGTTAGGCAGAATGATGTGGGGGAACTTGGAGAGGAGATGAAAAACTGACAGGCAGCTCATATAAATAAAAGGAGGCTTAGACTGAGGTCAGAGTAAAAGATGTTCTTCACAAATATTCGATATGTGGGGAAGAGGAGGCTCACCTGAGCAGGCGTTTTAGTGCTTATCACTTCAGCAATGGCTGGGAAGTCTTTACCATATCGACGGATAGCTAAGAAAAGGAAACATCAGGTTTATGTTGTGGCGTTCCTCATAATCGGCTTACGGCGACAGAACAGACAGCTTTCATTGTCTCAGTTAGAGGTGACGTGTTCACACGTGTTTACTGTTAACCTCGATCTGAGTGCACCTGCCTTTACCCGGCCCGACCTGCTCCACACATCCCTGCTCGCAGCCGCAAGGTTCGACGTGTTCGGCTGTTTGAGCAGCTGCAGTAAATGAGGGCGCATGCTTTGCTCAAAGACAAGCAGTCTGCAGTTGAATTGATCTCATCTTTGTCTACATTTATGTCTATTTGTAAATCTGAGAAATATTCAGGCTTCTGGACAGCAGAGATGTCGTGTGCTCCTTTAGTGCAGGTTACTTACTGTGAAGAATACGAGTGCGTTATCTGGCTGCGAGTGTGAAGTAGGGAGGGCAGCGGGGCAACTTTGCAGGAAGGGAATCGGAAGATGATGCTTCAGCTTTTACTCACCTTGAACGGCGAGCAGCTGCTCCTCTGTGGTCCAACGAGAGTTCATCTTGGGGGCAGGCTGGGAGAGACGGGGAGAGATTTGAGTGTGACTGAGGGAGGTGGTACGATAGGAGAAAAATGGATGAAGATGACAGCATGAAGCCAGTGAGCAGATTAAGGCTAATCTCAGTCCGGCAAGAGGTGAACTAAAACCTGGAGGGAGCTTAAATAGACACAGTGAATAAATGATCGGAGGAACTAACTGGAGCAGGGTCACAGAGGGAGGAAAGTGAGGAGTCAGGAAACAAAAATCAATGAGGTGATAGATGACAGATCTAGGGAAGAGCAAAAAAGGTTACCTCTGTAGGTTTGAATGCATTGAGACCGTCATTTAGGCCTTGTTTCAAACTGCTGTTGTTCTGCTTAATAGACTGAACCTGAGACAAAGAAAAAAGCAACGATGAGGTCCGTTTATTGTTAAGAAAATAGCACTTTTAACTACAAAGGAGAGAATGCTTGTGCTCAATGTCATGGAATTCCCTAAAGTGGAGATGAGAGGAGACCCAGTCGGGGGTTCCCTGTTGACAATGATTATTCATTCATTTGGTGCATTAGAGCTCTTATAATGTACACACAAATGTTTGTGGTAAAGAAAAAGTGAAGCTGTGTTCAGTTTTACAGCCACGAGCACAGCAACATCCCTGAAAATCCCGACTGAACTAAGCACATTCATTTTTATTGGAAGTATAAACTTTTTTTTCTTAAAAAAAAAACATACATCCATCAACCTTTTCTGCCACACTTAAAAATAAAAATGACAGTTCATGCTACGGTGTTGACATGAACACATTAAAAACCTCTGGATCCACAGTAGTTCAGCTGATCAGATCCTCTGTGTGTTCCGAGTTCACTTACGTCGTACATTTATAACGAGATGTCCAAACGTGTAATCAGTGGCCACATTTAAAACACACCTGTCTCTTGAGTGAAACCAGCTGTGTGTCCAGCTGACGTACAGTTAGGACTCCAGCATCATTGGAGGCTGACACAGACATGATGTCTCCCTGGTCCAGGTACATGCCTTTGGGTGGCCTGCGACGCGCTCTGAGCGGGTGGTGCCTGTACTGAGCACCGATACTCTCCTTCTTCACAGGCCCTGAGCGACTGGCTTTGTCGGTGGCTTTATCTAAGCTGGTGCTGCTGGGGTTCTGTTTCACCGCCTGCGTGGACAACAAATTCAATGAAAAATGCTAGAAATCCGCTTCCGTCACACTGAAACAGTGGTTGTTCAGCTAATGAGTCTCAGATTTTTGTTGCTCACCTCTTTCTTGGCGTCAAGCTCGAAGTCACTGTCGCTGACTGGCTCTCCTTCCTCTACGTCATCGTTACTGCGAGAGAAAAAAAAGATTTTTTCTTTTAAATCATTAAACAAGACTCGAAATTCTTCCATTCTTAAGATTTGTTTCCCAGGATGACGTTCTCATTGACGTTCATGTAACAAAGTTGTTCTGTACATGTCAGGGAGCAGTTTCTAAGAACTTTGTTTGCTCCAGCATTCATTCTTCACTCCCTTCACCCCCTCCCCCCATCCTTCATGTCAAGTTTCAGGGGCGTTTCAAACCTGTCATCCTTCTCCCTCTTGTTGATCAGCCTTCTGGCCTGTCGGTCCATGACGGAGGTCCTGGTCCTGGTCTTCTTCCAGCTGTAGTAGTACTTCACAAGGCTGGAGATTAACTTATCTGGAAGCTGCACATAATGAAAAATAACAAAAATACGACAGGCTTCAAAGCTGATCTTACAAGTAATTCTGTAAAAAACATCTTTGGTGTAAAACAAGCGTGAGTGTTTTCTCGCACCATCTGCTGGATGCGATGGAAACTTTTTCCGTGGAAGCTGAAAGCCTGCTCGAACAGCACTTTATCTTCCACTGTCCACTCATCTGGGAAGGGCGTGAAGTTGGCCAAGTCTGCCAGCGAACGCTCCACATCGTGTTTGTGCCACAACAACATGCCCAGAGCCTGGAGGGTCAGAGACCGGGGGTGGTGACGGGTCAGAGACCAGACACGGTTTTACCTTCGATTTATCACTAACTGCACATATTTGCTTTCATACCTGCTCCATGTTGTATCCATGTTTTTCTTTAGCCATCAGGATGTACTTATCCACTGGAATGACAGAAAATGAAATGTTCACCAAAGGAAAGAAAACGTCAAATAAAGAGAAATGTAAAAAAATAAAAAAAACGGAAAGTTAATCTTGAGAAATACATGAGATGATGGAAAAAGAGGGAAAGATAGTGAAAGAACATGAGAGCACAACAAGAGGGAAAAACTATCCCTCTGTCAGCAGATAACCATTAAAGTGAAGGTCAGGTTGGAAAGTTGGTGCATGGAAGGTGTGTGCGGCTTACACACTGCATCAGAGAGCTGACTGTTGGGACACCACACCAACATGCTCCTCTGGTCCTTCTCATTGTAGCGAGTTGGACTGCCTGGTAATGAGAACAAAACAGGGACTTTAGACTATTCTTAAACACAAAGTCAGCCTTGAAATCCATGTTTTATTTGAGGATATAAATATACATCTACATATATCTATATATATATATTCTCCTTTACTCTGTCACATCATCTCCATGTCCCCCCTCCCTCATCTTCCTCTCCCAACCTCCACAGTCTTAAAACTCCCAACATGTCTCTTCCCATCTACCAATCCAACATTATGGTAACTTTTTGATGCTCTCTCCTCTTCGGTTTGTCAACAAGCTCCTTTGGGGATCGTACACTTGGCAACTTAGTCAAACTGATGCAGGTTTGCATGTTTGTCCTCTCTTCTGCTGCAGTCGAACCACTGCGGGGTAAAGTCATCCCGTCTATGGAGATTATTATTATTATTCACGAAACTTTCATCTTAATTTATCATGGATTTACATTCAAACTAAACCCAAACTAAAATTACTGCACTGTAGTTAGATTCAAGGAATGGAAGGAGATTTATGTTTGGAAAATAAAGCTGAAACAATATGACGTTGTAACCATGACAACAGACATGACTGCAACAATACTTTACAATCCCCAGTTTGAAGATGTGGGCCCAGTATCAGCGGCACTAATTCAGTAACCAACCAAATGTGAAATATGCTCCCAATCAGCCCCTCCTGGATAATGACCAGCAGAACAGAAACGATTACAGTGGAGCTGACCCTAGACCTGTTACATGAAATGATTTCTTGCATAATGGCCAAAAACTTTTTAGTGAGGTGATGCTGGAGCCTTTCCAACCAAAATATTTTCAGTTGGACCAATTGGTTCATGTATAAAACACTTAATACTCATAAAGAAACTGCTCCGTGCAAAGCATCAGTGATGTTGATGATTATTTTCATTGTTTATATTAGTTTGAATTTCCCCCCCATTCCCATTCTATTAGGTATTTTATTCACCTCAATACTTAAACTTTCCCTTGATTTTCCTGGATTGTGTCCTTAAAGTCTCTGCATCTTCCTCGAGCTCATCCACATTTGTCCCCTCTGCCGTCTGCCTCTCGGCCCTGATTTTCTCCCTTTCATTGTTAATCAGTTTTAGTCCTTATTGTCATCTTCTCTCATCACTCCCAGCTTACCTGGTTTAAACTCTGGGATCTGAGCCTGGTAGTCTCCTCCCACTCTGATCATGCTGTCTGTGGTGAAAGACACAAGGTGGACATGAGTATCCATTTCCTCGAGTGATGGGTAAATTGTACTAAAGAGAGGAAATTGGGGCTCAGGTATTCCCATAAAAAGCTCCTCATTAAGTTGCAATTCGGTTTATAGGAAAGATGAAATAGTTAAATAGACAAACATGAAGTGTGACTGGAAAATAATGATACTCTGACGGCAGTCCTTGTTGACATCAACATCACATGTATTTGGATTAAATCCGCAATATCAAGACGCAAGTGGAAAGCTAAACACGGGTCACCAAAGACCTCACTTTATCTTCCAGACTGAGTAATCTCTGGAAAAAAAAAAGTCAAGAGCTAGAGGGAGAGTGGCAGTTTTTTTTTTTAACAGTTTATACTTTAAATGTTCATTACACGTAAGAAGAACAGTTAAACTTCAAACAGCCACCTGAATTCCGATTTTATTTCAAAATCCTTTAAATATCTATATATTATTAGAAAGGTTATTAGGCACAGCCCAACAACTTGAGTTTTTTTCTCACTCACTTCATACCGATTAAAACACGAAACATAATTTATCCTCCTTTTTATTTTAAATGGTCAAAACCAAGAGAAAAGCAATAAAAACCTGCCCATAAATGTGCCACTCTTATTTATAAGAGCTTATGAAACATCTCATTTTACTGTCAAATTAATGACCAGATTGTCTTTTGAGCAATAAATTTGATGTATTGCTTGTTATCACTTAAATTCCTCAAATTTGGTGGGTTTTTAAACAAACCACACAAGTTCATTCTACAAAAAAAACTATTAAAAGCCTGAAATAAACCTGTACTATTAGAAATAATATAGATATATATATATATATATATCTAGAGAGAGAGAGATTTTTTTGCTGTGATGACATTTTTCATCCCTTCCACTCATAACTAATTAAGAGAGGCCCACACAGAAAATAGGGAGAGAAGAGTAATAGCGGATGGTGGACATTAAGTAATTAGTGCTGTTCTACAGCTAACAAGAGTTGGAGGAGATGGGGAGAGTGTGGCGGTGAGGAGTTAAAATAGACTGGAAGGCAGACACAGATTACAGCTTCCTTGGGGACACAGGACAGGAAGGGAGGAGCAGGAGGTGATAGAAACATAAGCAGATATTTGAGAAAAAAAAAAGTAGAGGGGTTTTTTGACAGAGGAAGAAAAAAAGTCAGAGCAGGAAACAGGAGCTGCAGAAATGGATGACAATTACGACAAAATGAAACGTTTGATCTAAAAAATGAGTCCTTCAAAGACCGACGTAGAGTCGGTGGAGAGAGAATGGTGGAGGAAAAGAAAAATGTGGGCAGAGACTAACAAAGATGAAGAGTGTGGGAAGATGCTGGAGGAGGGGACGACAGGGGAGCAGTGTGAAGGGACTCATGAAGCACTGCAGCAATGCAATGGATGCAACCAGAACAGCTGGCTTGATTTCTCTTGTTTGTGCTCCTTCGTGTTAGTATACCGAACCCTGAGATATGAGCAACGCTGTTAAGTCAACATCTAGCTCAGTAGTTCAACAAGTGTGTTTTGCGTGTTTACCGTGAGCGTGCTCCTCATCGCTGCTCTCCTCCTCAGAGTGTGGCTGACTGTTGCCGTTGGTAACAGTTTTGGCTCTGCTCCTGGACAGGACCCCAGCCCCCGAGCGCTCCATCACAGAGGGCATGACTGCAACAGCACACAGAGCCGTAACGGAAAATGTCACTACTTACATTCCACCAGTCAACATTTAACTCTTCCCATAAATTGTTGCATCATTTTGTGTTGGCTGCTTTTTGTTGACACTCGAAACCTGAAGTCACTCTTGTGACACGGCACCTTATGCTTGGAAAAAGTTCTGTCGTATTCTTTGGGGTGATGTTTTCTATACACAAACGCAATAGTGTTCAACAACTCTGTCCTTTCAACGTGATTGTGTGCTCTTAAAAGTTCAGTGAGAATTATGTCGTCCATTTACAGCCTGGAAGATAACCAAGTAAACTGCAGTTTGAGAAATACTGCAGGTCAAGTGACTTGTCAGCCAACTCCCTTTGCCAGAAGCAAAGATTTACTTGATTAATTTCCTCTCCAACAGTAAAAAGTTCCCCACAACACTAGCTGCGATGCAAACATGAAGCATCATCGACTCCTTCCCTTGATTAACAGGCATTTCTTTTTTTAAATCGTGTCTACCAACCAGTGCAAACTAAAAGTTCAGTTTTCAGTCACCAGGACATGTTCACAAAATGTAGCAGGTGCATTTACAGATTAGAAATGATTGAATTTTGTGTTCAGAAGGTCTTATTTGTGAATGTTCGGGGCTGTACCACCGCTCCAGAGTATGTTTAAAGGGTTTTCATTTGCTTTTCAAGCTCATTTCTCCATTATTCTAGTCTTCCAGACCTCGACTTGACCTCCACAGTTCCTGTTAACTACATTATGAACAGAGGAAATAGCTAAATAAAAGTGTTTTGTTATCTCCTCATAGCCTTCTCCAGCTTTATGAACATATTTGAAATGTTCAGAGTATTAGGCGACTGCATAAAGGAGCCGATGGGTAACTGTTCTTGGGAAAATTTTTTAAAGAGTCTTAGCATCATTGGGCTTCTCACAATAAATCATCACATAACTGCAGTTATTTAAGATAACGTGATCATTTTAGCACAATCTTCACCATCATTTCCAATAACCTTTATATAACCACCAAATAAACTAACAAAAATGACTTTTTACCTCTTTATAAGGTTTGATTGGTGATTTTTTTCAACCATACCAATTTCATTGTGGCCTCCTCTCCTGCAGTGGTTTGATGTCCCCAGTGTGAGGACTTCTAATCGACAACATTCAAGCAGCTGAAATTGCTAACATTAAACTGACATTCGCCAAATATTTAGTTGCAAAGCCAATTGATAAACAGCACCAGTGCATGATTATTTTTGGTCTAAAGGAAGGTGGATAGCTCAATAACTTAGGGGCGATTTGTCAAATATACAGGAAAACTAAGGAGGCAAAAAGTGCAAATATCAGTGGTGCAAGAAATGAAAAGTGTTTATTGGAGGTCATTTTTGATGATAAAAATGTGCTTCTGTGGTGCCCCCGTGTTCTGAGTAACACTTAGCTTCGCTAACCTCTTGGGAATCCTTTCAGGTTCTCCAAACAGAGCTCTGACCAGAAAACACACATGTTTTCACACAAAACTCCACTTTAAACAAGCAGAATATCCCTTTAGAGGTCTGACATCTTCATGAAAGTTATCAAGAGCTTAGATCTACAGGATGCCCAAACTTTTTCAATATAACCTCCCCCCAAAATTTAAACTAAACAAAAATAATACACTAGTATTGTTATAGCTTTCAAAAATAATGTTTAATCTTTGACTTTATTCTTTGTAGAGATCAAGTCATTTTTTCCTGAAAGTAGCAGAGTACCCAGGGTGCCCAAACTTTTACCTGCCACAGTTTGAAATCCACCACATCAGCACAGCAATCCCCTCCCAAAGCCAATGAAAGCTGTAAAAATCTGTCAAACGCGTGTACACACAAGCAACACCAACGACTATGACTGCAGGGTGCATTTAGATTAAACGTGCCATGGATAACACAAGAGCCTTCCCGTGTGAACTGTGCCTTTATTCTAAGTGTCATCCATATCCGGAGCGATATAATACTGCAACCGAGCCTCGTTTTCTTGCTCTGTCTCTCAGTTTGTGCATCTTGGATCTCGTGAGTATCACGGCGGCACAAAGAAGACTAAAAGATCAGCTCAGGACACAGCGGAAAGTAATCCATCACAACTCCTTCCTGTATACACGGTGCAGTTCCATCCCACAGTATCCCAGAAACAAAGAACAGCGATATTAGATCCGGACGGCACTATAACACCCACCACAGTGCACTTGCTGTCCCCCTCATCATTGTATCACACACACTTCATCTTCAGCTTCCCAAGTTGAAACGCGAACCAGCACAAAGCGGGGACGCGAAGTTATGTGACCGACCCGCTACATTAACCCCTCATTTGTCTTATCAAACATGCCGAGTTGTGCTTCTGTAGGCGGTGGTAGGCAATCTTTCCAACCAACCCGAGAGATTAAAATCAAACCGACCGACCTACAGGCAGACAATACAAATGTCTGAGGCTCTCTGGAGGTCTTTTGTCTATCGCTGCTCCCGGTGCCCCCCCTCCTTATTTTAAATCACAGGTATCAAAAGGCTAATATAAGTCACTGCCGACACATGAAAGTTAGAGAGCCGCAGAGGCTAATATAAAATAAGGGACAGGTTGCAAGTTTTAATCACAACCCGGTTCACTTTAAAGGAGTTTCTGGGGGGGGGGGCTGGTTCGTGGTAGCCTCAAACATGGTTACCTCGATCTCCAACAAAACTGTAACAAGCAACAAGACCTAAAACTATTTTATCTGTGTGCTAGCTTGGTTAGGTAGAAACTACCTGTCGTTATAAATGTTGTCTGAGCATGTGCAAATACCCCCACCCCCAGACCACCAAACACACACAAACAAACTTCCAGCCATGAAATGGGCAGCTGTTACAACTTTGACCACTTAAAACACAATGCATAATGTATAATGCTATCACAGTGCAAGATTAATTACTAAACTGTTTTACAACTTTATCCATTTTAAGTGGATTGTCTTCTTTTCTTTTTCCAACTCAAACTTCCACAAAAGGCTGACGACATTTTAACCAAGGTGTTCAATAATATGCTCATTGATACATCTTTTTAATATGCATCTATCTATGTCCATTCTAGGCTTCCTCTTATCATTCTAGAATTTTTAAACATTTGAGATATCTCATTCACAGTTTGCATTTTATTCCTGCAACATCCCGTTTCTAAAGTAACATTTTATCAGTTTCCCCTAGCAGTGATCTATGCTGTATCAGACTTTGAATTCCTTTTGTTTTCCCCATGCTTGCCTTGCTGTTGGTACAACTACAGCTTCTGTCTGCCGCTGGAATGGAGTAAAACTCGCTCTTTGGCTCATATTAACTTAACTTGGTAGTCTGTTTGTGGACGTTAAACTACAAACGGCAGCAATTAGGACGGTCGGAGTGATTACCATAGGTTTAAGAATGTAATTTGGCGACATTTCTGCCCCCTCTCTTGCTAAAGTGCAATTGAAGTCGACCCACTTGGTCGTTGGGATGCTAACGTTAGCCAGTTAGCTTGCGGCTAGTACCCTCGCGTTACATTTGTAACGTTAATAGTTGGAAGTCGAGATAACAGTCACACTCTACCTGCGTTTCGTTTCTCTCCGCTTTCCCGCACTCAAAATTTATCTGATCTGCCTCTGTACGCGGTTTATAATCCTCTTCGAAGTGCTAAAAGACAATTACTGCTCCTAAAGGGACTTAATTCTTGCCTAATTGATGCGCACAGTCAGTACAATGAAGTGAACTGCATGGATAGATGGAAGCAGCCGGGAGTGTGTGCGCCGGAGAGACGGACAACACCCGCAGAAAAGTGAGGTGGACATCCGCTCCGCCTCTCCCAGCCTACCGTTTGGATTGACAAAAAGTAGTCCTGTAAAACAATCAAGTTTAACTACTCCTGATTTAGTATTTTTTGGGATGGACCTGTAATTTGACATGTAAGAATACTCTTTATCAGATCACTGCAGCAAGAAGCTATAGAATAAAACGTAGCTTTCATAAAGCTGCCAACCTTTAAATCCAAAGTATGGATATAACATAGGAAAACCTATAGGAGAAGCAGAAAGTGCATGTGGTCATGTTTTGTTCTAAAATTAGTTATTGTGGAGTCTTAATCTGCCATCCATCAAAATCCCATAAATTAGGGTCTACTAGGCAGTGTGTCGGCGGAGGGATTCGTCAGCTGTGCATCTCTGTGCAGAGGCAGGCTGTCCAGACTTGTACTGATGTGTGCTTGTTGGAAGAAAGGGTAAGAGAGCTGGGTACAATTGAACCTAGTGTGAGTGTGTGTGTTTGTTTATGCGTGAGTATGCGAGACACTGAACGTGCCCTCAAGAGCGCCCGTGACTTTGTGCATGAACTAACAAAGACTCAGATAAATAGCCCCAGAGTGATTAGCTTGTTTAAATGTATTTATTGTTTTATTTCAAATGTCAGACACTTAAATGAGTACGAACCTTGTGCCTTTGTGTGTTTTGTGTATCTGTTTGTGCATGTGTGTGAATGCACAGGTGGATGTGTGTGTGTGTGTGTGTGTGTGTGTGAATAGAATAGGGAGTGTTTTGTGGATAGCTGTCTCAGGATCTTTCTCACCTGATGCTGGCTTTAAACACAATAACACACACACACAGACAAACTGCTGGGACCCTCACAATTGCTGGATGTTGACATGTAACAACCAGTTACAAACTCCTCCAGCTTTTTCTCTCTTCTTTCTCGTTAGCATCATCACCTCCTCCTCTTTTTCCCCACCTCCTCCTCATCACCCCAGCTCATCTCCATCTCCTCATGATCTCTCTTGTTTGCCACCCCTCCCTCCCTCCCTCCCTTTCCTTACTCCTGTTTCCTGCTCCTTTCTGATCCTTCTCTATTTGCCTGATTTCCCTTGCTCCTCAGTCCTTTTTCTTAAGAAATTTCCCTCTCTTCCTTCTTCCCTCCACCTCCAAAGTATCTGCCCTAACTCTGATCCTCCTACACCTTTCTCCCGTGTACATTTTCCTCACCTCCTTTGCTTTCCTTCCTTCCTTAATATTTCTCCTGTCTCCCACTCCACTCTTCCACACCCTCCTCCCCCCCTTTCTCTTCAGTAACGACTGTTTTCCTGCCTTCTTCTTCTTCTTCTTCTTCTTCTTCTTTATCTCACTCCTCTTCATTCTCTTCTTCCTCCTTCCTGTGCCTATCTCTCTGGCTACTTATCTGCCCCTCTCTCGTGTCGCTTGCAGTTTCAACAGTGTGTGCATGTGTGTGTGTTTGTGTGTGCGTACGTGCAAATTCTTCCCATCCCCCACCAGTTTTGCTTCGCTCACTTCCAGCACCCCACACCTCCCCTGCTCCTCTTCCTCCCTCTTCAGTCTCATTTTCACCCTTTCCACCTCCTCCCCTCCTCGCCTCTCCCCTTGTTTTCCCCCCTCACCTCCTCCCTCTTCTCCTCTCATTAGTCAGTGGCCATGAAACTCACCATTCCACTGTCTCCTCTTGCTCAGTCCTCCAGTCCCCAATACACCCTCACTAATGAACAACTGCTACATCTCTCCTTCTCACCCCCCTCTGAGCTCCCTCCTTCCATCTTCCTCTCCCTTTTATCTTGTCCTCCCTTCTCCTCCTTCTCTGTCCTCCTCTCCATTCGTCACTCAGTCTCTGTTTCCCTTTCCCTCCTCTCCTCTTGCTTGGTTTTTCTTCGATCTTTCAAAGCACAGTGTACCTCCCACTCTCTTTTTTAGCTCACTCTTGTTTCCACCCCACCACCACCTTAACTCCCCACCTGTCTCATGCCATCGTCTTGCCTGTCTGTTTGTCTGCTCCTCTCACATTTGTCGAGGAAAATATCTCTATGTCTCCGCTACTGTCTCCCTGCATTTCTCTGCACATTTTCCACTTCACCCTGACTTCTGTCCCTCCATCTATCTCTGCTGTGAAATCCCTGAGTCTCTTTCATCTCAGGGAATGCAAGGTCTGGAATCAGATTTCATAGAAACTCTTCCTGTTGTATTGATGAAGCCACGTTATCGAGCAACCTTAGCAACAAAAAAGATATATAAATACAAAGTGAGCAAACATGTGAAAGGATAATTGATGTATAGGTTTGTCTCATAGTCATCTGATGTACAACTTGGATTCCTATGAATTCACAGTGTCTTCGTTTTTACAAAGAAACAAGGAACATCTGTGTATTGAATTTTGTGTCAATTTCTTAAAACCCGTCTTGTTTTTTAAGGGATCACATGTGCCTCTTTTAACCCATGACACTTTGTATTCACAAATATATAGTGTTGTAATCTGGAATATCTCACTTGGTATGTGGCAGTCCAATCAGAATATGCAGCATTAGATATGTTGTACTTTTCCCCCCGTTAGTTCCAGGGTTTAAAATAATCCGATTTGCGTCCCCTCATCTCATCAACCAACACACGGGATGACAGAGACTGTAGGGACAAAATTTGGTCACTTAGAAGACAAAAGATATGGCATACCCCGTCAACCTTCTTTAAAGCTGCCACCACAATAGTTAAACATGAAATAACCAACACACTGTTCATGTTTCTGTTTTTAATGAATTATTTTTACTCCCCTAGCAGAGGAGCATCATTGCTGCATCTGAGTTATAGCTACAACAAACCTAAGCTTTAGGAATCCCCTAAATTGCATGACAGTCAGTTGAATACAGTGTAGACATTTATGAAGAGTAGGGACAGTTCAATCAGGACCAAAAAGGTGGATCAAGTGATTCAGCAACATGCCAACACTGTCATCCATTTTATCCACGAGCGCATCATGAACATACTGTGTAAAATCAATGTGAAACTGGCAAACAAAGCTCGATATATATTCTTAAGTACAGAGAAATTTTCCTAATGGTAGTGCTGGCAGAAAGAGGGGTGGCAATGACTCAGGAGTTAGAACGGTTTTCTACCAATCAGTGGGTTGGTGATTTGATCCCTAGCTAGCTTCCCAAGCACAAACGGTCACGTGTTCTTGCGCAAAACAGTGAATCCCACATTGCCGAAGTACATTCACAGGTGTGTGAGTCAGCTCAGAATATACACTCAATGAATAGCTTCAGATAAAGCATTGTATGAATGTGTGTGCGCATGTGTGACGGTTTCTCATCATCCATATTGTTTTGTGTGGATTAAAAGTGTTCTAGAAATGCAGTTTATTTACCATTTAAAGAAAATTTTCATGAACAAAATATGTGAATGTGTGTTGAGTGTGAATCATAATCATTCCCTGCGTGACAAGACAAGCTTTACTGAGCTATCTCTTTTCTATCTCTTCTTTGTCTCATGATACATTGGAAATTTAGAATTTTATTGCCAACCTGGTCTCACTACAACTTATAAATGATGCTTTCAAGGGGAGCTTTTGTTAGTGTGACATTTCCTGTCTTTTGAAGGGGTGAGACTAACTATGTCACCCAGAAAACAAGATTTTGTGTGCAGAAAGTTAGCAGTTTTAATGCAAGCCATGATGTTTTCCTAAACCTAACCGATGATGTTCTAATGCTGAAACTTAACATAACCGTGACTGAAAGCAGAAATAAATAATGGCTGAAAAAAACATTGAAGTAGTGTTGAATGTACTGGGTGGGTTGAGCATGAAACAAACTCGGATGTCCTGCTTGACAGTCGTGTTTTCGCCTCCATCTCCAAATTCCTCAAACCTCTAATTTAGGACTTTTTTTTTTACCTGTTTGATCTGATAATCACTCATTTCATGACAGCTTCATGAAATGCTGTGAGACTTCATACTGTTTTGCAGTCAATTTTGTGTCCACATGCATGTAGATTATCTGTTTTTGTGATTTCAGAACCCATGTAAATTTGATGCCTATCTGGCAAAAACTTTCTCCAAAGTGAATTCTGGACCATCATCACCATCCTTTCCTTCAATCTACATTTAAAAAAAAAAAAAATTCATATCAAGACTTTAGAATTAAAATGGTTGACTAATTGTGTAAATATCGAGAAGGTTTAAAATAAGATTTTTTTGGGATTTAAGAGGTATCGAGCCAAACTTGGCTGCTTTACCACCAGATATAAAAGCTCGCACTGTGGATCACTTTAAACATAATCAGCCAGATGTGACTTCCAGTTATTAGACATATATAGGTGAGCAATACCAGAGTAAAAAAATGGTAATTTCCTGTCTAATACAGATATACTGAGTAACACTTCATCTGTAGAGTGGATGCCCAGTCTATGTGATCTAATTCTGTGGTGCAGGGCTCTCTTTGCTGAGGAAAGAGGCTTCTTCCTCATCCTCATCTTCATCCACCACTCTCCACCGGTCCTTTCCACACTGCATCTGTTGATTCTCTCTCCCATCAATACTGCCTGTCTGCCTCCTTCCTCATCTATCTGTCTGTGTGCGTTCACTGCTATCGCAGTATGTGTGTGGGTGGAGGTGGAAGGGGGGGGGCACCATGCATTTTAGTACTCTCTCCTGACCTGGTGCTGTTACATGTGTACAATAAAGTGTGGACTATAAGAGTGTCTGTCTGCAGAGAACTTTTACATTGCATTACATGCAAACACAGACAGAGAGGCTTGATGCAATGAGCATCAGGCCTCAGCATCAACCCGGTGAGCTTTGTTGCGCCCCCTACTGACTCGTGAAATAAATGTTTCCACCAACAGCAGAGAGACGGATTCCCTGAAGACAAAAGACTGTAGGCGGGGTTTGGAGACACGGCCATCTGCGTTCTGTGTAGAGGGCTACCATGTTGTGTGTGTGTGTGTGTGTGTGTGTGTGTTTTTTCAGGGGGAGAGAATCCCCTATACAAAGACTTTATTTGCATTATGAAAAAGTGGGTGGGCTTGTATAGGAGGCCATTCCATGTTTCACTAAACCAAGAATTCACTTGTACTCAGTGATTTTGAGTATAATGTTTAAACCTAAGAAGTATATTTGTCTTCACGTCATACATTAACTTTTTTTTAAAATTTTTTTTTACATTTTATGAGAAAATGCTTTCTAGGTGCTTGCTATTTTGGTCGAAAAGCCAAAGTGTTTATATCACTAAAACACCACAGTGATGTCTACCACTCCTAATGACAGAAATCCAAACAGACTCACAATGCTATTGACCATCAAATTGACCATATATCTACCGCCCCAATTCCAAAAAGGGTAGGACGCTTTGTAAAATGGGGATAATGATCTCATAAACCAACATTTTATTCACAATAGAACATAGAAAACATATCAGATGTATTCCTTTAACTCTCAGCAGTGATGATTTCATGAGCTTCTTTATCAATAAAATTGTTTCTATTAGAGAGAAGATTGATGGAGTCCTTCCCACTATTATCAGTGATGTATCATCAAGTGCAGCAGCTTTATAAGTATCTTTAGAACCTGATTTGTATTTAGACGGCTTCTGTCCAGTTGATCTCTCTGATCTAACAACAGCAATAGTCTCTTCTAAACCATCAACTTGGGTTTTAGACCCAATCCCAACCAGACTGTTCAAGGAGGTTTTCCCATTAATTGACACTTCCATATTGGATTTGATGAATCTGTCTTTGTTGACAGGATATGTACCTCAGACTTTTAAGGTTGCTGTAATTAAACCTTTACTTAAAAAACCTACTCTTGATTCAGAAGTGTTAGCTCATTATAGACCTATATCCAATCTCCCTTTTATGTCTAAAGTTCTTGAAAAAATAGTCGCAGCTCAGCTTTGTGATCATTTACACAGAAATAATCTGTTTGAAGAGTTTCAGTCAGGATTCAGAGTGCATCATAGCACAGAAACTGCACTGCTGAAAGTTACCAATGATCTCCTCTTAGCCTCTGATAGCGGACTTGTGTCTGTGCTTGTCCTGTTGGATCTCAGTGCTGCATTTGATTTGGTTGATCAAAGTATCTTATTACAGAGACTTGAACATGTTATTGGGATTAAAGGAACTGCTTTAGGCTGGTTTAAGTCATATTTATCTGATATATTTCAGTTTGTTCTTGTAAATGAAGAATTTTCCTCACACACCAGAGTAAGTCATGGAGTTCCTCAGGGTTCTGTGCTTGGACCGATTCTTTTCACTTTATACATGTTTCCATTAGGTAACATTATTAGACAGCATGGCATACATTTCCATTGCTATGCTGATGATACTCAGCTGTACTTATTTATAAAACCAGATGAACCCAATAGGTTGGTCAGACTACAAGCATGTCTTAAAGACATAAAGACCTGGATGACTCAGAACTGTCTGCTTCTAAATTCAGACAAAACTGAAGTCGTTATCTTTGGACCTGAGCGTTTCAGGGAGAAATTGTCTAGCTATATAGTTACTCTAGATGTTATCTCCTTGGCTTCTAGTTCTATAGTGAGGAACCTTGGAGTTATTTTTGACCAGAATTTATCATTTGACTCGCATATAAAACAGGTTTCTAGGACTGCCTTCTTTCATCTTCGTAATATTGTTAAAATCAGGAACATCTTGTCTCAGAGTGATGCAGAAAAACTAGTCCATGCATTTGTTACTTCAAGATTGGACTACTGTAATTCTTTATTATTGGGCTGTCCCACATATTCTCTGAAAAGCCTTCAGTTGATCCAAAATGCTGCAGCCAGAGTTCTGACGAGAACTAACAGGAGAGATCATATTTCTCCAGTTTTAGCTTCTCTTCATTGGCTCCCTGTTAAATTCAGAATAGAATTTAAGATTCTTCTCTTTACATATTAAGCTCTTAATGACCGAGCTCCATCATATCTTAAAGATCTCATTGTAAGATATTTTCCTAACAGAGCACTTCGTTCCTAAACTGCAGGTTTACTTGAGGTTCCCAGAGTTTCTAAAAGTAGAATGGGAGGCAGAGCCTTCAGTTATCAGGCCCCTCTCTTGTGGAATAAGCTGCCAGTAAATGTCCAGGAAGCAGACACCCTTTCCACTTTTAAGACCAGGCTTAAAACTTTCCTTTTTGATAAAGCTTATAGTTAGGGATGGCTCAGGTGATCCTGAAACATCCCATAGTTAAGCTGCTATAGGCCCAGACTGCTGGGGGGCCTCATCTGTCACACCTTTCCTGACTTTACTCTCTTTATGTATATGTGATATTATTGTGGTCATTAACTTGTGTTTCCCTGTTCCAACAGATATCCTTTGAATGGTGTTAGTGTGCCCCCCCCCCTTTCTGTCTTCTCAAACCCCAGCTGGTCGAGACGGATGGCCACCCTTCCTGAGTCTGGTTCTGCCAGAGGTTTCTTCCTGTTAAAAGGGAGTCGTTTCTCTCCACAGTCGCCTCAGGCACGCTCAGGCCGGGAGTTTGGACCGGAAAAAAAAAATAAATAAAATTTCAGTGTTGGTTTCCTTAGCTAGGAAATTGTTTTTGAATTGGCTCTATATGAACGAATTTGCTTATTTTATGAATAATTATGATTACAATGAACTGAATTCCAATTGGCTTGAATTGGACTTTATTATCTAAGTGCCTTGAGATGACATTTGTTGTATTTGGCGCTATATAAATAAAAATTAATTGAATTTAATTGAATCAGATGCTGAAAGTGAGACATTTGACTTTTTCATGAAAAATATTTGATTATCTTGAATGTGATGGCAGCAACACGTATAAAAAAAAAAGTTGGGACAAGACTGTGTTCACTTTGTAGCATCCCCTCTTTTAACTTTTAAACAGTATTTAAAAGTCTGGGAACTGAGGAGACCAGTTATCAGACCTGGGAGAGGAATGTTGTCCCATTCTTGTCTAATATGGGATTGTAACTGGTGATATGTTTTCTATGTTCTATTTGTGAACAAGATAATAGTTATGAGATTTGAAAATCATTGCATTCTCTTTTTATTTACATTTTTACACAGCATCCCAACTCATTTGGAATTGGGGTAATAAATGTCTCCTCACAAACGCTCCTTCAGATTTATACTCACTGTCATTCTGAAAAATGAACCTCGATCCCAATCTTATTTTTGTGGAAGACCGAAACAGGTGTTCCTTAAGAATTTGCCGGTTTTAGACTCAAACTGCCCTGGACTTGCCAGTAAAAAAAACACACCCATGGTGCCATGTTTGGAAGGTTCTCCCCGATGTTTTCTCGATTCTAATTCCAGCAATAGCTTTTATCTAGCCATTGTTCCATGAAGCCCATCTTTGTAGAGTCCTCAGCTTTTAATTTGTCCTTTGGAAAGACACTTAATTCTCTGTGGTGGAGCTTTGTAGCTCCTTCGGGGTTCCTGTTGGCCTTATTGTTAACACTCTGTTCAAGGTCAGCCCTTCCCTGTTAGGTTTGTTGCGATGCCATATTTATTCCAATTTAAATAATGGATTTATTGGTGCTCAGAAGTATATACTGTCTTTTACTGTATTTTTCAATATTGTTATTCTCAATCTGCACCTCTTTCGAACTTGGTCTTTGACATGTTTCGAGATCATGTTGCAGACTCTTTCACGACAGATGAATGTCTTACTGACAACATGTGACTCATACATTTCATAAAGGGACTTCTGAAGGTGCTTCTGTTCTCCCCGTGTATGCGTGGGTTCTCTCCGGGTACTCCGACTTCCTCCCACTGTCCAAAAAAACATGCATGTTAGGTTAATTGGTGTCTCTAAAATTGTCCTTAGGAGTGAGTGTGAGCGTGTATGGTTGTTTGTCTCGTTTGTCTCTGTGTGGCCCTGTGATGGACTGGCAGCCTGTCCAGAGTGTACCCTGCCTCTCGCCCCCCCCCCCCCCCCCCCCCGCGACCCGACCGACGGATTCAGCGGTATAGAAAATGGATGGATGGATGGACTTCTGAAGGTAACTGGTAGCAGAGGAGCTTATTTTTTGGCCTTCAAAGCAAATGCACATGAATACATATGCACACATCACTCATCTGTTGCTTTTTTTTGTTCCATCACATAAAAATGTCTAAACACATCCCTTTTTCAGGCTATAAGCCAACAAATTATTTTTCTAAAATGTCAAAGAGTGTGAACACGTTTGCAATGTACAGTAAAAAAGTTAAAAATTGTAATTCTTCAACTCAATTTGTACTTTGGATGAAAAAATGCCTAAATTAAAGCAGAGTCTGCACTTTACATCTCGAGTCATAATAACTTCAAGGTGTTCACAGCTCACATAACAAAACGTAGTAGTAAATTATTGATAGTTTATGTTATGTATCAGGTCAAAGCTGATACTTTGTCATTTATCTGCTTTTCTTTGCAAGATAAGACAGTAATTTCAACATGTTGTGCTTTCAGACTCTTGGACAAACAATCCATCTTTGCTAGTTTACGTCTCTTAAAAATCTAAAGCACGAGTTTGACGCATTAAATTAAGGTACTTTTTTTTATCATCCGATGAAAAAATGTGCCCATCTGTCTGTTATTCTGCAGGATAAGATACCACAATGAGTTATTTTTTTAAAGGATAAGACCGGTTTTTTTACATTGGGCCCTTGATTTCACATTATAACATGATGTTCTACTCACCCCTGCTTGTTGTTGAACATTTGGAGCTGTTCCGAAGATATTCGCGAGGCGTCTGGCTGCTCTCTTGAGATATTCGGCCATGAAACGGTTTCCTATGGGCAAGCTTATACAGGCACAAACTATGCTGTTTATAATTTATTAATTACTGTACATTAGCACTGATAACGTGGAGGTGCGTCGCTTACTTAAAAAAATCCGGGTTATTGTAATTTTGTTTTTTTCGTCGTAAAGTGGGTGTTACTGACGTCATCGTCGTGCTACTGCCGCAGACAGCCCACAGACCTGCTGCCTATTTATTCATTCGGCTAAAATTCAAAATTAGTAACCCGGATTTTTTTAAGTAAGCGACGCACCTCCACGTTATCAGTGCTAGTGTAGAGTAATTAATAAATTATAAACAGCATAGTTTGTGCCTGTATAAGCTTGCCCATAGGAAACCGTTTCATGGCCGAATATCTCAAGAGAGCAGCCAGACGCCTCGCGAATATCTTCGGAACAGCTCCAAATGACCAACAACAAGCAGGGGTGAGTAGAACATCATGCTATAATGTGAAATCAAGGGCCCAATGTCAAAAAACCGGTCTTATCCTTTAATGCTTCACCCTGCCATTAAAGTTTGTTTGCTGTAGCTGGCATCCAGGGTAAACGATTGCTATAAGTGGAAACCAGTGCAGTAAAACTTAAAATAAAACCCTACACTTTCAATACCGCTTCATCATTTAGCTTGTCAGGGGCCTAATTGTAGGTTCGGTACAAAATAAGAGGCCGACTGTGACTTGGTTGATTTCACGCTCCTACATCCCCACCTTGTGGTACCTGTGACAAACTGCATCTGGAATAATTGTAAATCTTCAAAGACCTGGGACAACAACTGCTTCTTGTTTTAGTTAATGAGTTTGATTTAATGATATCATATATTGAGCCAGACACACAGGCGTGTCACATTTTGTGAAATATTTGTTTCACCCTGTGTGATTATACCGATGAGTCTGACTTTACTGGAGGGTCTGAATTGTAAAACTGAACACCGTCTCTGTGTGAGGTCATGTACTGTTTCACTCAGTACAGTACACTTCCAACCCAGCTTAGAAGGACCAACTTTTCAAGAAAGTGACGCCTGACTTTATCCATTTTTTAACCTGATTCATCAGTTTGAAATTATTTCAAACTGATGAATCAGGTATCATGTCATGGAATACTCATGTCAAGTATTCCATGACATGACATTCCATGACATGATTATGTCAAATTAAAAAAAAAACTGACTGTGAACTGGTTCCAAAACGGAGTTTATTGTACTCAAATGAGGGAGGAAGAGTGAGACACTTTCTCCTGTAAACATTTCTTTATGTGGAGCACTCATGCCTGATCAACAGAACAAGAAATTATGTTACTTTACACCTTCATTTTCTTGTTAAATTTTTATTTTCTCATTGTAATTATTTCTCAGTTTAATGTCTTCCCTTTTATGCTATCATTGCTGTATTATTCATACCGCAGAAGGGACATTTCTTTGCCAGCACAAAAGACACAGAAACAAAACAGACATTTTGTTACTTATAATAAGTATTAGCTTTTATATTACTATAAGTTATGACGGGCTCATAACGGAATTTGTGAATAATCCCTACACAACAAAGAATAGAGGACACGCTGTGATGTAATTTAAAAATGAAAGAGTTTCTCGTATAAATGTGTCAGGTAGCGTGGCCGAGCGGTCTAAGGCGCTGGATTAAGGCTCCAGTCTCTTCGGGGGCGTGGGTTCGAATCCCACCGCTGCCAGGTTCTTTTTGTTTCTTTCGAGAGAAGTTAGAGAAAAAGAAAACGTTCAAAAAACAAAGTCATATAAAGACACGTAAACAAGTGTCGTGCAAACATACGTCACGTTAGTAGTACTAATAACGACAATTGTTAAGGACAAGGTGGCCATATCAATATGTATCTGACTGTCTTTTTTTCACTGAACTGGTTTATCATTAAGTGCCTCGAGTGTGACGAAAGTACCTATTTTTTTACTGTATTTCTTGGTTAGTTTAGTACAGTTCGTTTTTTACCTTACATATTGGAAGAACCGTATGTACTTTTTACTTAATTAACTCAATTACTTCGTGGTGCAGAGTGCTGATAATCATAGAGCACTTTTCTCAAACAGTACTTTAACTAGTTTGACGATGAATCCAGGACATTTTTGTTTTTGTCTTAAATATGTATATTGTGTGTGCGCTTTTTTTAAAGGGCTGTAATACCGCCAACAGCACCGGAAGGACGTTGAACATAACCTTTTCCTTGTAAAAAAAAAAAGATTAGTTATGTAAACAAAAACACATGTTACGAATAGTTTAAAGGTAGCCAACAAAAAGACCCAAGTATATTTACAAATGATTTACGGGCAGTTGCAGCGCCTCCTTTACGGGGAGTTTTACTGTAACAATATGGTTTTCAGAATTCCCAGGTGAGGATGAAAGCCGTGAATGCAGCATAGTTGGACGCGAAGGAGAGAGGAAAGAAGAAAGGGGGCAAGGAAGGAACCGAGGTGAATTCGGCCTCGCAGTCTTGGCGCCAATCCGACTTTTAGAGAAATATAAGATTTACCTAGATATTTTAATCACGTTTGCGACTTGCCGCTGTTCCTCTCATTTCCGTCGGTCGGTATTGAATCCAGCTAGCCTCGTTAGCACAGCATCTATCATTGTCACATTAATCTGGCCCCTTCTCTCTGCCTGTAGTCACGATACTAATAACTCAGCAACAGCAAAGCACCGGGACAATAGAGGTGTGTTTCTCCGGGAGGACCGACCAGACACAACCGTAAAATGGGGGTGAGTTACGAGTGTTTCGCCTAACGTTTCGGTATTTGGGGATACAATGAAATGTGTATTTGGTGATACAATGAAATGTAGATGTTTGGGATTTGTATATACCTGATGTTGAGAGGAGAGAAAAGGAAAGAGAAGGAAAGGAGGAGGAGGGAAAAGAAGAGATGGTGGATGGATGTAGCTAAAGGTATCGGTTGGCCGTTTAGCTGCCCCAGGCAGCCTCTTAGTTAGCATTGTAACATTAGCACAAGCATACAAATGGCTTCACGGGGGATTTTCTGAATGATCGCTGCATTGTCCTTTCTGCTGAACACACTTTAGCTCCTGATGTGTGTAGTGACAGTGCTAGCCAGCCTGCCTTAGCCGCTAACCAGTGCTACATTCGCAAGTGCTTTGCTAGCCATTACTGCTAATCACTTGTATGTGTGAGTTCATCTTTACCAAGCAGGCCCGAGTGTGATGTGCTTTCCACCTGGGGTTGATTAATTTAGGCTTGTTGGAAGTTAATTGTCTCTCTCCAACAGCTAGGCCTGCTCTCATGCTGTGTAGAAACTTTTGTCAGTCTTTGAGAGCACTTGAGACTTGAATTTGTTGTCCACTTTGACCGAAGTCTTAATAAACCCATCCACGTGTTTTCACTGTCCCAGCTCAGTCTGCAGCCTCTCTGTGCCTGGTACTCAGTTAATGCTCTGTGCTGAAGTTGGCAACTCATTGCATTCCTCCTCATAATAGTTACCTCGTCTGTTCATGCCTGGAATGAAGGAATTCAGTTGACTCCAACTTGTATATCCATGTAGCGTCAAGGTATCATTTCTGCTCAACTTGGCATGTAAATAGATCAGGTTTTACAAGCATGGTGATGCACAATGTTACACCAAGGGTGTATGGACGCGACTGATAGGAAGATGTTTACAACAGATGTTGGAATGAGTTGTCTCTTTGATATAGTGCAGTCATAGTCATTTGTGTGACTTGTGGTTGTACCATTGCTGATGCTTAGAATTTAATGAGTTTTATCCGAATGTTGGTTTCAGGAAATAAATTCCCATGAGGCAAGCTACTTGCAGCACCAGCTATTTAACACATGACCAAGCTACTCAGATGAAAGAAATGCTCTTGTTTAAGTTGGCATTGTTATTGTTCTAATGCTGAAATTCACTGACAAGATCATCGTGCCTGTAATCGTATGTCACATGGCTTTCTCATGTAAGTGTAGCTAATGCAGTTTGAGCTGCATAACTGAACTTTATTTGGTTTGTCTTGTTTTATCTTCCTGCTTGTACTTGTTCTGGGTTTGAGGTCTGCTCTGATCCTGTGTCATGGGTTTTCTGCGTGTGGGGGGGAAAAAAAATTGCTGCAGAAAATGAGGTCTGCAGGCTGCAACACAGGAGATATTTGCAGGTCCTATTTAGAGCTCTGCTAATACTTTGATGCATAAAAAAGCACTGGGGTACAAAATGAGGTGTTTTGCCATGTCCTGTTTTCACTTTGTTTAATTTGGCCTGAAGTATTGAGTACAACAACTACCATTCATTGCATAAATTGCATTAACGTGTCGACATTCCTTCTTTTATCTATACATCATGCATTTGACATTTTTATGTGTTGGATCGGTGGATCCTTTCTGAGAGGGCCGCTTTGATCTATCCGTTCATGTTTTATGGCGAGTTCTTATCACCTGACCAGTTAGTTTTTCTCTTGATTTCCTTTTTTATGTAATCAGTATATCTTTTACTATTTGATTACATTACACTTGACATTACATCAAGATTGAGAGGATCAGTTATAATTGATCCTTGGAAAGGGAATTGATCAAGTTTGTCTTACATGTTCCTTTTTGATCCAAAAATAATGCATTGGTGTCGTATCATTTTCCTCCTTTGTCACTCTCTTTGTTTTTCCCTCCTTTTTTCGCTCCCTTTCAACACATTTCCTTGTCCGTCACCTCCTCATTTCCTGGTGTTTAGAGGAAGTCCAACAGAGCAAAGGAAAAGAAAGCCCGGCGTCAGGAGGAGAGGGCGGCTATGGACGCCGTGTGCGCCAAGGTGGACGCAGCTAATAAGGTAAGTTAGTGGCAGATTAACCAGTGTGGTGAGGTTTTTGCTGACTGCAAAATGTAAAAAAACACAATAATCTGGTTGTAAAATTTTATCAGTTTATGACAGCATGAAGGTTTATATATTAACCTGCATTTTGTATGCGCTGTGCTGGAACGAAGTCATTCATCACTTGTATTTTTGTTTGCTTTTCATACTGTTTCAGATTGGATTGAACATGGCATCTAAAGCTTATCATTTTACAAGTTAAAGTACCGTAATGACACACAAAGCTAGGGATGCCCTCCTCGCTTTAATCACGCCCATAATGTGATGGGCACATGACGGTAGAAGCTAAATACAGCACCATATGTTTCTTTATGCATAATTAATCAGTGTCTAGTTGAGTGCACAGCTTGCAGGTTGGTTAGAGTCTGAGTAAATTGAACTCAAGTGTGGATGAAAACAAAGCGCAGACACTCACTGTGCGGCAGCTGCTTCCTCAACAAGCTCTTAACAGACCCGCCAGGGTTTATTAGTCTTCCATCAGGAATGAGTCTTGACTCGGTCCATTGTTTCAGTTGAACAAATGGCGCATTCGCCATTTTGTCTTGTTCTCAGTAGATTCTCCTCGCCTTAAGATGAAAGCGTGATGTAACTGAACTACTGAACAGGCCCACCGGGCGTAAATAAACATGTAGCCGTTCTTTTAGGAGATATTTTCTAATATATGAGGATTATGTCCGAAGATGGATATGCTTCACCATATGATAAAAGTCACCACTTGAATGAGCTTTCTATTTCTTGACGGTTAACTTCACCTTTCAGGGGGGAAATGGACCCAGACCAGGCTGACAAAATGCTCCTCAAATCATAACAGATCTCCTCATTGCAGAGTTCAAGGCTTCATAGTTTTCATTTAATTAGTCACCTTTCTGTTTATTCCCAACAGAAAGGACATTTTTGTCTCTTTGCTGTCTTATTATGAGTGATTAATGGAGCAATGATGCTCACAGCCCTTTCCTGGCACCATTTTGTGCTATTTAGGTCATTAGGCTGCTTTTAGATCCCTTTTTATGCTCTAAAGTTGAATTTTGTTCCTTCTTCTCACAGCTTGATGACCCACTGGCTGCCTTCCCAGCCTTCAAAAAGTACGACAGAAATGGGTAAGTGTTGCTTTGCTGGTTTATTCAATATTCTGTCTGTTTGTCTCCCACTTTGATGTCGTTGGACGCATGCAGACACATTCTTGACTTTGTCGCCATGTCGTCTCATCCAGGCTAAACCTGCAGATAGAATGTAAGAGAGTGACCTCCCTCAACCCGCTGTCTGTGGAGTGGGCCTTTGAACTCACCAGAGCCAACATGCAGACACTGTAAGAAGTCTGTTCTCACCTTTTTTTTATTTACAGAGTGGGATTTTTGTTTTATCCAGGATAGTTCATGTATGAGCACACAGAGGAGCATGCGGAAGGGCGAACAGAGTAGATGCTGACAGTGTAATAACTACATTTTTATCTCCTCTCACATTGCCAGAATTTGAGTTCAATTTACCAAATTGCTCCCAGTCAGTCCAAGCTTAATTTAATTTCGAAACATGTCCAGTAGCGGGATGATTGGGGGAAAATTTGAGGCTGAAATTACCTCGCCAAGTCACATTGGAGCCCATTTTCTCTCTGCCGTCGCTGTAGATACGAGCAGAGCGAGTGGGGGTGGAAGGAGCGGGAAAAGAGGGAGGAGATGAACGACGAGAGGGCCTGGTACCTGCTGGCCCGCGACTCCGACTCCACCCCACTGGCCTTCTCTCACTTCAGATTCGACGTGGAGTGTGGGGAGGAGGTTTTATATTGGTAAGATGCTCACCTGTGTGTTGGTGGATATTAAGAGAAGTTTTGAAGTGGGTTTGACTGCATTTCTTGACTCCGCAGCTACGAGGTGCAGTTAGAGAGCAAAGTGCGGAGGAAAGGGCTCGGCAAGTTTCTCATCCAGATACTACAGCTCATCGCCAACAGGTAAAAACTGCTGCCGTGGCCATGTTTGCATAGTTGTCTGGGTCAGGATCTCACACCAATTTTGATGTTTTGTAAAACCGACGATCTCTTAAAAGAAAACTCCGAGCTGCTCACTGAAAGTGAACAGTTTTGGTCCAATGGTTGAAAAAATGAAAGCATTATTCAACGCTTTTCTTACATCACAAGATCCCATCAGAAGGTCAAACGTGTAGTTCAGTAACGCAGATGAAATAAGTCTAAAATTTGCAGTGTTACAGAAGTTGACTCTGAATGATTTCCATGTAGAAAGAGATGGAAACACAACTTTCATTAGTCAGCAGAGCTCAATTAATACAGATGTTTTGTTTTTATTCTAAAAAGGAGCATCTTTAAAACAACTGGTCCAGGGACGATGCTAGAGCCGGTTCTAAGTTGGTTGGATCTAGGAACTGGTTTGACTGGTGTGAGCCACCACAGAACCACGTCATTGCATCACTTTGAATGTCTTTCTAACATGTTTGACCTCCTTCTGCGACACGTCCTGGCCTGTGGCCTTTGGCTGCTTGTCATCTCTCCCTGTCTATCCACCTTCTTTGTCCAGCTACTGTTGAAAACAGGTCACGAGTGCCGTTTAAAAAAAAAAAAAAAAAGATACTTGGGGTAAAGAGAGTCCAAACACACGTTTGTGTTAATTTATGCAGCGACAGCGAACATCTGTGAAAGCAGCGTGAAGGCTTCAGAGAGAGGCCGGGGGGGTATTCGTTGTTGAGCATTACAGACCCTCACAACCCACTGCTGACAGCAAAGTTATTTTTATTCCGAGCAAAGCCGTTTACCACTTCTCAGGCTTTTCCCTTGGATTCTGGATCAAATTGAAAAGCGCTGAGAGGCTGCAAGTGTCAGTTTGCGTGTCCAGTGCTCACACTGATCTCTAGAAAATCCCAAATCTGTTGTTTTATGCTCCTTTTTTTTCTTTGTTTTCTTGCTGCGTCTGTCACCTAACAAATTCTGTCAGACTACAGCAAGCTATGTGACTGCAAACCTAAAACGGATCACGATTGAATGTATGTTGTTGATTCGCTCGTGTCATCTTGCAGATGTCATTTTGGCTGAATCGGTAGCAGATTTATTCCTCGTGGTCCTTTTTGTTGCCTCCCAAAGCTGACTGTGTGGGACGCAATGTTAATTTGCATATAGAGTGTGGGGTGACTCTGAGGAACTCTAAACACTTAAATTACAGGTATAAAGCAGCTGGAGCTGTCCCCTTGTGATCTAATCACCTATTATGCATGTCGATGCCCGGTGCAAAAAGGCTCTAAAGAAAGCTCTTCACAAATTGCTCACATCCGTGAGTCAGGTGAAACTAAGATAAATGTGTTGTTTCCTTTTTCTCTCTGCCCAGTACACAGATGAAGAAAGTGATGCTGACAGTTTTCAAACACAACCACGGGGCTTACCAGTTCTTCAGAGAAGCTTTACAGTGAGTACGCTACATGTCCAGAGGTGAACAATTTAGAATATCCTTTTTTTATTTGACTATTCACTCTTGGTGAGTATGGATTTTCAGTGTACACTCATCGTGCATTTAAATAATGTGATTAAACTAGTCTGTAGAGTTTTAGGCAGAGTGGCAGGTTACGGGTAGATGCGATCAAAGGAGAACTACCAGACTCGTCCGGGGCCCATGTTCTGCTTTTCCACAAATGTACGAAGCTGATTTAGAGCTGGTGTTTAATCTCAAACCATTCCTTGGGATTTCGACAGCCAAAGGACTGGCTGTCAACCAGGAAAACTGGTTCCAAAGCCTAATTAAAACTTTTCTCGTTTAGAGCCACAATAATCCCATTTTATGTCCGGAGCTGGGATTATCGTGTCCGGACAAAAAGGCTTTGTTAACTCTCTCTTCAAAGCCTTGCAGATAAGCATCTCTGAATACAAGACCTTGCAGGTGTACTTTAAAGAGCAGTACAAATCTCTGCTTTACACACTGAGAAACGTGGAGGACTTTTTTTTCGTATGTTTAGGCATTTCAAGTTCTCGTTAAAGGCGGAAAACTCTGATCGTATTAGTCTGAAACTTCAACCCCCTCCACGCTTCTTAAATGACCTCTTCCTGTTCTAGGTTTGAGATCGATGAGACCTCGCCAAGCATGTCCGGTTGCTGTGGTGACGACTGCTCCTATGAGATTCTCAGCAGGCGGACCAAGCACGGCGAGGCCTCTGCGGGACACACCCACGGCGGCGGGCACTGTGGCGGCTGCTGCCACTGACTGGCTCCAGTTACTCCCTATCATTGGTTAAAAGGCAGCAACTTTCAGGGCTGTGTGTGAAGGCTTAAGCGTTTTGAGTTTGAACAGCCGCAGGGAGCCGTTTGAAATTAACCGCTGGTAGAATGCCTGGCTGCCGACACAAAAGCGGCGTTCTGGCTTTTTTCTTTTTGTGTTGTTGTTGTTGTTGTTATTTCTTTTTTTTAAAAGTTTTTTTGTTTGTTTGTTTGTTTGTTTTATGTGTGTCTTTCTGTTACAAAGGCAGTATGCAGTTTGAGCTTTCACACATTGTGTTTTCTTTTCCAACTTCTTGGCTCAGTGCCATTCTTTTCCATTCTCTCATTCCTCTTAATGACCATTAGTAGTTCCCAGTCAAGAAAAAGCTAAGGCAGTGTTTACGTTTTATCATGATCTACCGGACTGTACTGTTACACCTCTGGTCTCTCAAGTGTAACATTGATTTTTTTTTTTTTTTTTTTTTTTTTTTTTTCCAGCAGTAGTAAATTCTTTTTAATGTTTATTTAAATCATGCCCTAACTCGAGGTACACAAAGCAAAGAAGCATATGAGGTTTGGAGTTTCTGTATGACACCCAGTGATATCTTGCGTACCTCACGCTAAGATCACTTGCTGGTTTCACTGAAACAGCAGGGTTGCAGGATTAGGCTAAATGCCTACCCTGCAAGACCACGAGAAGCCCTGTTGCACTGTTAAAACTCAAGTTTTATGCATTTATTGCTTCTAAGTTAGGTAGGTAACAAAATCACTGCAGCTAGCAGTAACAGCACTGTTTTCAGCCACATTGGTCCATGATACTACTGTTACATAGTTATACTACTTCCACCCGATGACAGCTAAATGTACCCCCCTCCCCCAGCATTTTAGTTTTTAGAGCTTTTGAGGTATGATCTCCAAGGTTGCCTTTTTAATTTTTCCTTTACTGACTCATATTTCCAAGTAGAATATTTATATTGTTTCATCAGTCTCATCCTGTTAAACCGCATCCAGCCCCAAAACGCCCCAGTGGGATCCTCCCTATCCAAATGTTCCACAGCTTTACACCCTGACCTTTTTTCTTTTTTTTATCTCCCTGATCCGAGATTCAACAGAAACAGCATCCTGCTTCACTAACAACATGTTTAAATAGTGGAAGTGCATTACTTGATTATTTTTGTTCCTCCATTCCCTTTCACCATCGCTTATGTTTATATATGTTAAAGGCATAGATGAAGCAGTCGTGTAATAGATGAGTTTCCCACGCTTTGGCCCTGTTAAACTACATCCACCTCTGCATTTCTCTTTTTTTTTTTTTGTTTGTTTGTGTGTGTGTTTGTGCCTGAAGGCGCTGGATGATCAGAGCAGACCCTCTTTATGTGCTGCTCCCATTTGTCACCTTTTGTGAAGTTGTGTTAATCCTGCTCGTCTCTTTTTTTTCTTTTCAAAGAGGCGCCGATGATCATTTCGACAGTGCTGGTGATACTTTTAGCTGCATTTTAAAAACCATCCTCCATCGCCTGCGTATTTTGTTCATGTGAAATCATATTGATTTAACATGGTGGAGGATTTGTAGCAGTCTCATCATGCATAGTTGGAAGTGATGCCAGAGCACTGAAAGAAACCGTTTTTACAGCTCACTTTTCCCCCCACAGTCGTAACCCGTGTTCCCTGCCCGCCATCAGCAGCTGGCATCACAGCATCATTTTTTTAACAGAAGAAGTCACAGTCTGAGTCAGGATTACGTCACTGCTGCTTCTGAATTTTAGCTCCACCGTGCGACCCCGTGTCTAAAACCCTCTTAGGTCTAATAGCCTTACTTAAATATTTCATGCAAATCAAAATGTGTTTAAGAGGGGAGCATGACATTCAAAGTTAATGCAGACGCACGGTAAGATTCAGGCAAATTTCACATCTGCAGCTCATCCACTGAGAACTGTTCCAGCATAATTTAAATGCCAGCACGTTCAGTTTAGGATTTTAGATGTCGTATCGTTAGACAAAGTCAAAAGGCCGCTGCGACCATTTTTGGACTATTTGTCGAGTGAGAGTTGGAATAATTAGAATCCGTGTCAAGGATTTACTATAAAACTCTTTGATTCCAGGCCTGTGGTCCGCTTGCTCAGAATTCATATGTGTTGTAAAGGACTGAGATTGTGGATGTAAAGGTTTTTTTTTTTTTATTGTTGTTGTTTTTTCTTTTTTCTTTATACTAAATACTGTGAGGGCCTCAAGTTGGTACGTTTTGAGTTGCTTTTAAACTGGTCACATCAAGGCCAAGGTTTTATACGGTTTAGTACCCGGACGAAGCATGTGAAGCTGCAGACTGAAATGTGAATCAGTACTGAAATTAGATGGAAGAACAAAAATTGTTATTTATCACAAAAGAAAAAGAAACAAACACTTTTGTCCACATCCTTGGCTGAAAGCTGGTGGTTGCTTTCAGACGTAGAAAACAAACGAACATTTATCACCATGTGACATTGCCGTTTCTCTCCTGTTTGAGTCTGATCGTGAACAGCAAAAGTTGTCAACGTTTTGCTTGTTTTAGGACTAGACTACCTTCTTTATAGTACAGTAACTCATTTTTTGTACTGCATAGGTTACAATTGAAAGCGGTTGTTGTACATAGTGGTAGTAGATCAATTGACTGACAGTCTCTCAGGTTAATCAAACATAATCAAACCTCATCTGTCCTAAGAACAGCCATCTTGGCAGCGTGCTGTGGGCTGGATTTGACTGACCCACAGCTCTGATCTGGAGTCCTTTTCTGTTTGTCTCAAACCATCATGTGTAAAGAAACTTCAGAATATCTAAAACTCTACTTTAAACACAACCAGAATACTAAAAAACCCTGTAGTAAATGTAGATGACGTAGTTTTTAGTTTCATCTAGTTCCTTGACAATGTGACTTTGCATGAAAGTAATTCTGACCCTAGATCAGTGCTCAGTGGTTACATTCAATCTCAGCGGGTGGGCTGTGTTTGAAGAAGAAAAAAAAAAAAGAAGAAGCAGCTCACTGGCGTTAAAATGATTTAGTAAAATACAAGTTGAAAAATCAGCTCAAACTCAACCAGTTTGTTTTGAAGTCAGTGAGTTGAGTTTTTTTTTTTTGTTTGTTTGTTTTAGAAAAACTGTTGTATACCCTCTTGACATTTCAGACAATTCTCTTGGACTTTTCTTTATGTATATAGACATATATATATAAATATATATATAAGCTGTTGTGGTTCTACCCTTTTTTTTTTTTTGGCCTTTTACAGGTAAAACACTTTTTTAAACATGATGTTGAATCAAGAAAAACTCCCATGTTTGAGAGTGAGTGTTACTGTCCTGTCCATAAATGATGATGAAAGGGAAAGTCATTCTGCCTTGTCAGTGTTTTATTTGTATGTTACAAATAAAGGAAAGTTGTTTGACTTTACAAAAGATGCAAGTTTTGTCATTTAAGGAAAAAATGGAAAGCGGGAATTTATTAGCAAAAACTTTCCACCTGGGGAAAAAAGGAAGTAAGAGTTAAGCATATTGGAATTAAAAACCTTTATGGAGGAAAGAGGATATTGACACAAATATAACTTTGTGTATAAAAATGACCATATTGTAATGATTTTGATTGTAACTTGAGATGGTTGAAATCTTAATGCTTAAGAAAAAGATATGTTAAATTGGTTTTAAATCTGATATTGACTTTTCTTTTTTTTTATTTGAATTTTCTCTTAAATTCAATTGATATATTTATGTGTAAATGGACTCTTACCGCAATACGCTCTCATATTTTTATATTACTTTTAATAGTTTGATATGTTCACATTGGCGGAACTGATTGTAAATGTTTCAAGAGGGACTCGTTATCGGGTCGCACTGAAACCGGAAGTTGTTGGTACATTTTCTGCAGAAATGTCCGAGCTGGACTGAATGAATGGATGTTGTGATGCCCTGAGGGTGCCTTTGCACTCATCCGTTAAAGATGACATGGATCTTTAAGCTTTAAGTTCAGTCTTCTGCCGTTTCCAGCCGCCGGTAAGCGCAGATAAATGACAGTCGAGCTAATGTATGTTTAGCTTAGCTTACACTGGTTTGTCAAATTGTTCAAAACATTCGACCCTCTTGCATGCACAAAACTACCCTCAGCTTTTTCCTGTTAGCGTCTCATTTTGCTGAATGGGAGTTGTTTCCCCTGTTAGCTGTTGGCTAGCTATCTGTCCGGTTTTTTTTTTTGTTTGTTTGTTTTTTTAATCTTTTCTGAATATCTTTAGTTCCTCAGGTATAACCTATAAACTAAAGAAACTAAACAAAAGAAAACCAATTACTGGGAAGTCCTGAGGGAGTGATACTCTTTGTTTCACATATTTTCGTCCTATCAGCTGGTGAGGGTGCCATGGCAACGAGGATGAAGCTAAAGCTGAAGACTGTGTTTGTGCTCTACTTCATGGTCTCTCTGATGGGCCTCGTCTATGCACTAATGCAGCTCGGTAAGTGGAAAGGGCGCCGTTTAAATCCAGATTTAATCCATCAAAATAAGTAATAAATAAATAAAATAAAAAAACAGTATTAGAAATAACCAAATGGGCTTCCAATAACTCCAAAACCCCCAAAGTAATTAAATTAATATAGATATAAAATTGATATATTGTTGACAAAGAAATTGTTTTTAATCCTGAATTTTCAAGTGTAACTATCTTGAGAATATGAATATATCAAACGTGTATGAAAACTTATGATATTTAGGAAGTTATTCCATTATTATTATTTGTTTATGGATCCTCTCTATTTTTGGAAATATTTAACATTTTTTTAAAATAGAGCCATATTTTAGCTCTAGCGTCAACCGAATTAAACCACCTGTGACCTCGAGACTGTACAGATACCATACAAGGTTGTTTTACAACAGGAGGACAAAAATGACTGCAATGTTATTTATGCTTCCAGATCGGAGTGTTGGAATTTTTACATTTTCAAATGTTGTGCTCTTCTGATTACCTGAAGATGACAAAAATAATCTTTTTGAACTATACCAAACTAATGAAGTCCATATCTGTCATAATATATTTTCAGACTTTTTTTATGTAGCAGATTGAAACCCAGATCCTTCCTTTTTGGTGGTGACGATCACCACTGCACCATCAAAAATGTAATTTACTATCAGAATCTGATTCTGAAAAAAAAAAATATATATTTTTTTTAGAACTACACTCAACTCCAAATTCAATACATAAACTATAAAAAGTGTTTCAAATGGCAACCAATTGCAGACTATTAAAGATGTATACATTCAATTCTTGTGCCGCAGACAACTTTAAAACACACTAAATGGTATGCATATTCGTATGTAGGTGGAGGAATTCTTCTTTGAACTTTGAACTGTCATATGCAGGCCAGCGCTGTGACTGCGCAGAGCACGTCATGTCTAAGGACCGAACCATATCTCGTCTGCGGGAGGATTTGCACCATCTTCAGGATCAAATAAAGAAATTGCAGGCAACAAAACAAAACCTGAAACAGCCACTTAATCCCGCCCTGCCCACCATCTTTGTCATCACTCCCACATACGCAAGGTAGTCTTCCTTCTAATTCAGCCGCCTCCTCCTCCCTCTTCTCTGTCAGAACCTAAACATCAATGTCGATGTTTTACATGTTTCCGCAGGCTGGTGCAGAAAGCCGAGCTGACTCGTCTATCCCAGACTTTCCTCCATGTTCCTCAGCTTCACTGGATCGTGGTGGAGGACTCATCACACAAGACGCCCCTTGTGACCGACCTCCTGATGAAGAGTGGCCTGACCTACACACACCTACACATGCTCACCGCCAAGGACCGCAAACTAAAGGAGGTCTGTGGAGCTCAAGTCTGAATCAAACGCCTATTCTTCCAGTCACTTTTCCTCATTTGAGTAAAACGAAAGCACTGTTTTCAAAGATGGCTCTGACTGCTCTTCCTCTACCTCAGGGTGACCCAAGCTGGCTGAAGCCCCGCGGGGTCGAGCAGAGAAACGAGGGACTGCGGTGGCTCAGAGAGGACAGAGGGCCTCAGCCAGGAGAGGACGAACAGCAGGGGGTGGTTTATTTTGCTGATGATGATAACACATACAGCCTGCAGATATTTGAAGAGGTGAGGAATGGATTTGTTTTTCAGAAATAACTGCCAGTGTGAAATACCTGCGTACTCAAACATCCTCTTGTCTTGATTCAGATGAGGAGCACCCAGCGAGTGTCAGTGTGGCCAGTGGGGCTGGTTGGTGGGATGAAATATGAGAGGCCCGTTGTTGAAGGAGGAAAGGTAGATGCTCGCCCAGAGACTTAAAACCCATGTAAATGAGAACCCACCAAAATCAAACAGTCTTTAAAACCTTAAAAAAATAATATTGATGTTATGTATATATATAGGGCTCGTACTACTTCATCAGACTCAAACGTGACACTGAAAAGCAACATGCACGTACAGGCTGACACACTTTCTCACGCTGAAGCGTGACCCTGAATCCACATACACCCAGCATGCTCAGGAATGTTTACGCTGTGGGACCCAGGGCTCGTGGTCTTTTTTTATACAGGTGCCCGTGTTTATGTGAGGAACCATTGCAGTGTGTATGATAAAGCATGTTTGCGCACACATAAAAAATAAATATTGTGAAATCTGCTCAAATCAAATCTCGAATCAACTGTATGCAACCCTGCTGAGTGAGGAGATGAGAGCCGCCGTTCAAGGAATAACACATCACATCAATGCGATGAATAACACAAAGAGTGATACAGATGAAATCAACATCCAGAAACTGCAGAAGCTTCAATCTCGTGAGATTATGGTTCTCCACACCCTGATTGTTTTAAGTTCTTTATACTCAACCAGATATCTTGGGAAAACTCAGCTACACTGGTCTAGTCTCAAGAAAACCCAAACACGACTTCTCAATCACAAGATAAATCAATTTGATATTGATTTTTACATCTCCACCATAAAGTTTCTTCCATCAATTTCACTCATGTCCGATGTTTTTGATGCTTTTTTTTTAAGGTGGTTCGCTTTCATGTCGGCTGGCGCCCCAGTCGCCCCTTCCCGATGGACATGGCCGGCTTCGCTGTGTCTGTCAAACTTGTCCGGGACAATCCAGAGGCTTGCTTTGATGGAGAGGCACCAATGGGCTTCCTGGAAAGCAGCCTCCTTAAGGGTCTGGTTACTATGGATGAGCTGGAGCCCAAAGCGAACAATTGCACTAAAGTATGTCTGTTTTAACATTAAATGATGAGCTCTTGCCATTTATTCTAGTGTAGAACAGATGGAGACTGCCTCCTTTTGTCTCTGATGTAATTTTCTAAAGTTTTAGTGAGACTCGTCAATCACAGTACAATGTTTTTGTTGAATTTTTCTGTTCTTTTATCATGTGTGCTCTTCACAGGTGCTGGTGTGGCACACACGGACAGAGAAACCGAAGATGAAGAGAGAGGAGGCGCTGCAGGCACAGGGACTGGGTTCAGACCCTGCTGTGGAGGTCTGAGGAACGCACACACACACACACACACACACACATACATAAACACGATGTAAAGCATCCTCTGCTGTTAAATGCTGCACCAGCGACTCTGCATTGTAAATACTGTAAAACAGAAAACACGAGATAAAAGTCCATTTAAATTCACCTGGTTATGACTGTCTGTTTCATTTGGGTCAGGTAGTGAATGTAAATGTTTGCGTACTGAGTGAACGTGTGTCACAAGTTTGGTTTCAAATTATTTTTGCGATTTTGATGTCTCAGAAATGAGCGCAATGGATGATGACATTGCAGTTTAGACAGCCACCTGGAGGGCGCGCCAGTATAAAACAGTGTAACTCCTGCACCCGAACATTTTTACATGTTTATATTTGTTTGTGTTCAAGGTAAATCCTGCAGCTTAACTCAATATTGTTGTTATTATTATTATTATTATTATTATTATTATCATCAGTGATAAGGGGGAACTGATAAATTTAATGAATATTCTGTAAGTGAAAGAATAGAAATAATATCTAAATCAGCAATGTTATGATGACATTAAGGGAATGATTAACATGTCATTAAGAAACAGTAGTTAATAACCATTGTGCTAAAGAAATAGTCAAATATATAGTAAATATATATAGTAATAAACATAAGAGATAGAAAAAATGATATATTTTTACACCAGGCACCCTGATCAGTGCAGTCACCGTCATGTTGTCTGATTATTGATCAAGACTGCATGACTCCTGTTTTTGCGCGACTAGTTTCTGTAATTAGTCGTTTAGATACGTTTGATTTTCATGTGATATGCCAAAAAAAAAAAAAACTGTTGGGCCAATTTTGTGCTTACAGGCATAAATGACATGTGCAAACATGAACTGCAGCCCAAATGATGCCAAACGGTGAACAAATTTTAAAAAATGAGATGTCGCCTCGTGTTACAAGCCCAACAGGTGCAACTTATCAACTGTACTGCAACACAAGCATGGGATGGAGTGGTTTCACACCCAGTGTAGCTTTATGTCAAAGCTCAGAGCTTAAATTCTGTGTTTCAGTGTCTGAGCAAACAACAAATAAATGTTGTCATTTTTTTTCCTGTTTGCTTTTGAGTGATTTTTAAAACACGCAGACGGTGGAATCCATTGAGAGGACTTAAATAAGGCCACAGCACTACTGATGCTCATTGCTGTATATTTTGTTGCAGTACACAAGTACAAAATGCGTAGTCCACTGTGTTGCATTCCCATACTTTAGTGCGATTATATAAAAATAAAATAAAAACTTAAATTAGTCTTTAACAGGCAGGTAACCCTTGGTACTTTGACATAAGCAGTATTTTAAAGCTGCTGTAGGGTAAAAAGCTTCAAATACTGATTGAACTTCTTGAGCTGTGGTTGATAATCCACCACAACATCCTCTGAAGTCAGAGAACAGAAGATCGATGGTAAAGTTAAAGCTCGAACAAGCTGCTGTTTTATGATACTGGATGAACAGTTAGTGCCTGCCTCAGTGTAATTAGTGCCTGTGAGAATGTTCTCTCCTGGTGTTCATGTATTTATGACTGTAATATTGTTCCTTACATTGTACTGCGTGATAATGTATGTCCCAGGCCTTGAAAATAAATCCACATTATGTAAAACGCGTATTCTCATTATCGACTGTTATTCTATTTTCCACCTTCCTCTTTAAGAGTCAGAAAGGAGGAAAAATGCTTGAAATGCAGCCACTATGCAAGCAGTCTATCTCATCAGGGCACCAATGTGGTGAGTGTGCACCGAAGTGTGGTACAGTTTATTTCAGGCTTTGGGTTTGATTTACACTCAAACGTGATGATGGAATCGAATGGATAACCATTAGGCAAAGGAGGGAAGCTGCATTTGAAACCAGTTAAGACTCTGCTTTAAAGACAAAGCTTAAAAGTTAAATGTAAGAGCTTATCTCTAAATCGCTAATCTTTTTGTGCATTTCTCCTCTTAGGCTGCTCGTTCTTGTCTTTGTCTGTTTTTAACTTGTTCCTTTGCCATTTTGCTCTCATTGCTATTTACCCTCTTGTGTCCTTTGTATTTTGTTTTTGCTCCATAAAACACTTTGGGTACACTTGAAACACTTGAAAAGTACAGTCTAAAAAAAAAAAAAAAAAAGTTGTCTTGTCTGCAGCAGAGAAAAAAAAATTATTCAATTATGTTTTTTGCTAAATAGAAACACGATCTTCGCTGCCTTGAAGTGTAATTTCTTTGATCGTCCCAGCAAAGACAGTTTGTTAGAAATCTGCTGATTTGAAGAAGTTGAATGCACATGTAACGCAATTAGAAACAAAATGTGTGTTAGCAGGAACAGTAAGGATCACAAAGAAGAACCATCTGGGGATCGCCTGTAAGTTTGCAAGAAAGGCAAATATATTTTCCTATAACTTCAGAAGTTTGTAAGTTTACATTGAAACCAGACTGGCTCAGTTGCAGCTGCCGATAAGAGTGACATTTCACTAATTGAATGAAATGCCTGTAAAATCTGGAGGCAAGCTTCACATACTGTAAAACAAACTGATACTAAACACGCCTCAATCCCCACGATGGACTGCTTTGAGAGATGCAAACTGAAGGGTTTGCCACTGTCCTCACAGTCCTCCAATGTAAACATAATCAAAATGAGTTCCTTCAGAGCAGTGCAGGTACGGCAGACACAAAATTCCTCACGGATTTAAGAAGCTTTTGTACCGACAGTGGTTGAAACCTCCGAATCAACAGTCTCCCGCTATAAACAGCATTTACAAACTGGAAAAATCCCCATAGCAAGTGTTGCACTCAGCACTGCCTTTACATCTGCTTCAGGTTCTTTTCCCTTATTTGTTGTTCTAAAAGGTAAAGGATGGGAAAATATTCAGTGAATCTTTTTAAACCGTTAAAGAAATGTTTCATTTGTGACTTAATGCCTTTAAGAAGTCAGGCCATCACTTACTTACTTAGTGATTCATAAGAGCAGAAATTTGGACGAACCATTTTCTAGCTACTTTATAATTAGTTTAGGTTGAAACCCAGCCAACAGCACATCTGTTCTGTCTGAGTCGGGTGCTGCTTTTTCATTTAGCCTGAGGCAGAGCGATGACTTAATGCTGTAACACTTTTTAGTCTGTGAACATTTTTTATCACTTTTGTTCTTTCTGCTTCTCTCTCACTCTATAACACTCTTTCGGGTGTTTTACTGACCGGATTTTCTTCGTCTCATTAATCACCCCAACTTGCCTCTGCTTGACGGTGACCATGGTAACCTGCACCCACCATCCGGCAGTGTCATCAGTCCTCTACCATCAGCACAGTGGATGTTTCTACAGGCCTGTTTGACCGACAGTGGTTACATCCTATCGGCAGCGATGTTGCCCTATTGTGACCATATATAGAGTGTGTGTAGGTGTGAGTCTACAGCACAGACGAGATGAAGGTGCACTGGGAGGTGAGCAGGAGGAGCTGAAGTCATAAAGTTAGATGCACACCAGCTTTAATACCCAATGATTCACTCAGAATGACACACACACCTGTAGAGCTGACTACCTGTGACTCTGGAAGGTGGTGTCACGCCTTCCGTCTTGAACAACACATCACACTCGGTTTAACCAGCACGTTTGTTTGTTCCTGTGGTTTTCTCATGTTAGTGTGTCATCACGGGTATACATGTGCATGCATGTACAAGAAGGTGCGAGATCATCGCACATCCTGACTGAAGAAAAACAGCCACTGAGATCATTACTCAATGCACACTGCTCCCGCTCCCAGTTCCACCCAGACACAGCAATTACTGTCCCAACAGAGATGTGGATACATTTTTCTTTTCTCCAAGGTTTCACATGGCTCTGTAATTCATCTGCCACAGTCAGGGATGAGGAGATTCCTGTGTTATGTCTAAAGAATGTCCTTTTTCTGAAGTGTGGTGATCTCTAATATAGACCCTGTGTAACAGGAAAAGGTTCAGAAATGGGGTCATGCACACACTGTCCTTACAACATGCTTTGTTCACCCGTTTTGGTTTCGTAATAAATCCCAGAGTGGAAGTTTTCTTCTGGCTTTACTTGCTGCTCACAGATTTCCAACACAAGTAAGACAACATTCATTGGCCAACAGAAAACTTGGGAGAAAAGATGTTTTCAGTCTGCTTTTCAGACATGTTTGATTGTCTAATGATAGACCCCGAGGCGAGCATGTAGACATCAAACAATAGAGGACCAAGAGCTGAGCTGTGGGGGACTCAAAAGTGCCAACAGAAACCAAGAAAGAGAGGCTGGCAGAAAGCCAGTGAAGAACAGCACCACCAGGATCTAAATTACATTCAAGACACTGAACAAGAATTACACGAGTAACATCAAAAGCTGAAAAAAATACCAGGACAGAAACTTTATCCTGTTACTTACCTCATACCAGAAGCAGCTGTTTTGAACAAAACAAAACATTAGATCAGAAGATATTTGCACTATTTATTTTACTAATTAAGTAAGATCAAATGATCATATCTTAGAAATGAATGTTTTAAAATGATATGCAGTATTCTTTGGATCCTGAGATATTTTACAGTGTTTGTTCTGCTTTTATTGTGTAATGAAAAAGTTTATGTGGAGAGGTTTTCACATAACCTTTTTGATTAATTCATAGTGTGGCAAATTGGATATATTACAGTGTAAACTGAAAGTTGTTGATGCCCTCTGATTATGCAATGGTCTCACTCGTGCCAGTATATGCTGTCATTTACAATTCATCAGCAGTAAGCCCAGATCAGTCCAGTCAGCGTATTGTTTTATTGACGACTAGTTACGATTAGTATACTCGAAGGACATATTACTTTAACAGGTTCTTACAAGGTGAAATGTGATTAGTTATATATACAGAATATATATATGTATACATATATAAAAACCATTGTTCGTTTTGGGTGGATTTAAGTAGGTTTGTGTTAAACATCATGTAAAATTACACTTTTGCAGAGTGGTTATTAATGTCACGACTGTATGTTAAGAAAAGAAAAGAATGCTGGCTGGTATATTAGTATCAGATTTGTATTATCTTCAAGAATCAAAATCAGCTCAGACCTCAATGTTACTGGTATCTTTAGTACTGTAAGGTGTAAGTACAAACCACTGATAAATGTGTCATAAAGTAACGGGTGGAGGACTCTAAATCACCTGTAGACATAAAACCTCACTCATGTCACGTAGTTTTGAATACTTGTGTGTCATTCCCTTGTTCTATGGATGTCGGTGATGATTATTAGGGTGTTAAAGGCAGTTAGAAGATCAGCCTTTTAGGTTAAAGGTGAATCCTGAAGATTTATCACTGTGACAGCTGTGAGGTTCAATTATTAATGTCTGATAGTCGCTGATAGAGACTGTTTGTTGCTGATGGGGAGATGTTTAGCCGATTACACTGTTTCAGTTCTTGTTGAGCGCGCTGAATACACGCCTGTGTGCAAGCATGCCCATCTGTGCCCCAGATTTTAATACTGAGATTTATCTTTGAGCTGTTGAAGGATGTGTATTTGTGACCAGAAGGAGACACGGAGTCCTTGATAGTGAAAGTGCTTTGTTGCGCGTGTGTGTGGCTCTGTTGAGCGTGTGTGTGTTTGCTTGCATTGATGATGACGGATGGGCAGGTTTGGGCAGGGCCTGAGAGTGTGACGTTGTGTGTTAGAGGAGTATGCAGAGCTGCCCAGCTCTCAGTCGTTCACTCACACTCAGAGGGAAAAGAGACAACAGCAGGACATCAGGTAAGACTTGATTAAGAACTCTTTCATTATGTTAGATTCATGCACAAACTTGTTGATAGTCACTTAAACGCATTGTTTCCTTTTCTGATAGCCATGCCTTTCACAACTAATTAAGCAAATCTTGATTTTTACATTATAACAGCGGCCCTTAAAATGGACGCTGTTGTTTTGTTTGCAAAAAAACAGGAGGACCACAGGATCAAGCTAAATAAGCCAAAGGGCAGAAAATAACCAGAAATATGTGTAGTTCTCTCAGCTTGTGTTTATTTAATGCACTGGCTTCTTGTGTAACTTAAGGGAAAAAGTGAAAAGAATCACACTGGGATCAAAAAGTCTGTCTCACCTCTGGCGTCGGCCCAACAAGTGATGTCAACAACAGGTGTTTTGTCTTCTATGGCTGCCGGGCCATCACTGATACATCGTGAAGGACAGACACTTGACTTTAGCCTCTGCTCATATTTGTGGAAACAAGTGATTTGTGTCCCATCCTTTTAATATCAGAGGCTAACCAACAGGTACGCTGACAATGACAATGACAGCCAGTGGGAAGTCAATGATTTTGGCCGCTGTTCAGCATTCAGCAGGAGATCTCCGTCTCAAAGTCTGACTCTGTGTGTGCATGTCCGTATTTGTCTTTAGCTGTTGGAACACTCTGTCTTTAGTTTTGACATCCATCTATTATCACAAAACTGATAACATCAACTCTGACCTCCATACCCGGTCACACACACAGACGTAAACCCTTGTGTTGCTTGCATAGCAGATGTACTGTAGAGTACATACCACCCAGAGCAATGGATCTACACTGATATGTGTGCAGATTTTCACAAATGCTGTCGTCACAACACTGGAATTTTCAGTTGAATTATCCATCTATGATCTTCAATGACATTTTGCCTCCACCTCTTATCTATTTTTGTCAACTTCCCTGAACTTTTTCCTGAACTTCTAGTACTTCTGCTATGAAATGCTGAAGCACTATGTGAGAGAGAAAGAAGCCCAAAGAGTGAAGGTGAGGGCAGCGTTATGTAACAGCATTAACCTCTAATCTCTCTTGCCCCTTTCTTTCAGAGGTAACAAAAACGAAGACGGAAGAGTATAACCCGAGTAAGAGCACAAAGAGAAGATGACGATTGGCAAGAACTCCAGGAAGAGCTCAGTTCGCAGCTCCATCCGGGCCCCAAAGTTCCTGGACAAATCCAGTGGTTTCTATGGTCGCCTCGATGAGCCTGAGATTGCCACAGAGGGGTTGGGGGTAATGGGAAAAGAAGTGGAGAATGGGTTAGATGATGGCAGCAGGGAAAGGGAAGTCGTGAGCTCATCTCCTATTGTGGTGCACAACTCGGGGGCAGATGAAGAAGTGTTTGACTTCACTGATGGGATGATGGAGGATGATGGGGAGACTCTCCTGCGCAGGAAGCCCATCCGCCGCAGCAGCAGGTGGAGAAGAAGCTCCAGGAGGAAGGAGAAGGAGGGGAAGGGTGAAGAGGAGCAAGCCCGACATGAGAGGCCCAGCCTGGCCATGGACAGTCCAGGGGACTCCCCCGTTCTGGACACCCGGGTGAAGATTGAGCTAGAGCTAGAGAAACTGAGGAAGATGCAGGAAGAAAAGGAAAAGGCTGGAAAAGGGATGGAGCCTGCTCTTGTTCACTTCCCAGCTGGAGAGGATGCAGATGACCAAGTCCTGATCAGAGACAAAAAGATCGGCAGAGAGGAGGAGGGGGAAGAGGAAAGGAGGATGAAGAGGGAGCAAGAGGAGGGAATGAAGTTGTTGAAGAAGAACACTGTAAAGAATTATCGCAAGGTGAGATGCTGTCTCTGTCTGTTTGAATAACTGAACTTCTGCTTTCTGTCCCACATTTACATATTTTGCATATTCAGATTCACTCCACCTGGTTAAACTTTAAGCCAATGAAGGTTACATAATCGAGCGCTCAGAGCACGTGGAACAGAGGGTAAAGTTCTACCCCGTCATCCTCCACATAATGCACACTGAGTTATTAATCACCATGGATACTTCTCATATCACCTTAATAATAGCCCTCCATCAGGGTCAAAGTACAGCAGCCACTGGTACATGTCACTAACATATTAAACGGCCTCTGACAGGACTTTTCCTTTACGTCACCTTTAATGGCATAAAAGTATTTAGCTAGAACAGGGTCAATGTGCAGCGGACTGCGTGTACTTTTACCTGCCTCACATGTCGTAAAGATTTTCTGTTTGGACTGAAACACACACTCTGATGTGGCATTCCTATGGCTCCCATATCATGTCCTTTGATCAGTAGAATGAAACAGGGCAGCTCTGACCTCCCTACTATACCAACAGAATAAAAACATTCCTCTGCTGTTAATCAGTTCTATCCTTGGGCCTCCGAGAGGTGAGAGTAGAGGACAATATGACCACCTCAGGAATGTGATCAATCAGAAGTATTTGTTGGTTATATGTATAAAGTGAGAATATTCTATCTACTCATTTTATATATAAGAGGTGGAGGTTGAGTAGTCAACAGTTTTTATAGAAACCGGCTTGAGCAGTTTTTTTTAAATCAACCAAAGTTGAATGTTTTACAGGTAGATTGTAGATTAAAATGTACCCAAAAGGCCTTTTTTTTTTTTTAAATGTTATCATATGACTGTTTATTTCCTGGTAAGTTCCCTGAAACCAGCAGTGTAATTCTGCACCACCTACAAAGACAATAGTTAGCTTGTGCACCGAACACGGAAATGTTATTTCCAGTGAACTCCAGCAATAACCTGAGGCTTTTAGTCAGAACACAATAAGAGATACGAGCACGCAAACATTAAAAGCATACAGCTCAACATAATCAATACACATCATTTTCTTTAGCACAGAGAGTAAAGAAAAGTAATGAAGCACCACCTGCCTTTAAACTCAAACTAGAATGAACACAATTACCTTGCTACACAGGGGAAACTTTCAAATAAATAATAGTAACCACTTGTTAAAGAGAGATTAAGAAGCCTGTGATTTCATGTCTGATTCATGCTGGACGTATCAACCATTCTCGGGTCACTTCTTCTATGTGCTATTTAGGTGTGCTAACCCTCCTCTTCCCCTCAGGCCTTTGACCGAGCGTTTCGTCGCGGCTGGGAGGCTTTTATCACCAACCTCTACAGTGTCACGCTCACACCTGTGGCATCCTCCTCGCCATCGTCGTCCTCACCTTCGCTGAAGAAGAAGTATCAGCATAGCTCTGTGTTAGCTGAGTTTCAGTAGAACTGGACAAAGACATGGACACTTTAAAGCTCTTTTTAATATTTAATATGATGAAACCTGTGTTACACAGTGATTTTCCCTGCTGCTGAATAATGATGCACAACATTTACAGTGCCTTCACCTGGTGTGTGTGTGTGTGTGTGTGTGTGTGCGATACATAAGGCGTCTGAAGCAATAATTATTTATGATGGTTACTATGTCCTAATTACTCCACATAACACTTAAAGCCTTGTTACATTGTGGTGCGCTTTAGTCTGCACAGGCTGCAGATATTTACAAGCTGGCAACCAAGAGGCAACCTGTGGATTTTTTATTGAAGTCTGAGACAGAGTGCAGGCTTGAAAATCTTTGACTGAGTTAATTGTTTTAATTGTTTCAGAGGTGTAAGAGTGTTTTCTTTACTTAGCCCCTCAAATCCGATTCACTATCAAGAGCATGTTGTGCAAATGATCCTTGCGTCCTTTGGGTAGACGCTATGAAATAACTGAAGAGTTGATGTGTAACCAAATGAGCGGAAGATTTCAGAGGCAGCTATGACTGATCAGTGGACTTTTGCTCTGGAGATATTCATGTTTCTTTATGATTATCAATGAGACTGATTCCTGATTAGCTGTCAGTAATCAGTTGAGGTTATGGTGTGAGATATGGACACGATCCTTCTCAGCCAGTCAGTATTTTGATGTTATTATTCTGATCCAAATTATTCTGCTCACATTTGTATTGCAGTATATATGGAGAAATTGCAAATGTATCTATTTTAACACCTTGAAACCCACAATTTTACCCTTAATTTATGAAAAAACAAGAAACAAGAACATACAGCTTGTCAATGTCTTTCTCCTGAGTTTCCTGTATGTGTTCTGGTGATGGTTACTCAACCTGAAGGGACACTGAATTAAACCGTATGCATGGACGCATATTTTAGCAACAGAAACTAAAATGAGTATACTTTTCTGTTCATTCCCATGTGCAAAGGCTACTACAGCCTAAATGTCAAACTATATTTAAATACTGTTAATTATGGACTTTTGTGGAAATAAAAAGTGTTATAAATAAATAAATAAACTTGTAGTTTTCTGTCATCAAGGATGTTTTTCTTTTTTATAACATCACATGATTAAGTAGTTGCTCAACAGTAGATTGAGGAGATTAGATAAGCTTTTCATTATCATATTGACCTATCTTAAATATGCCTCAACTGATACGAGAACATTTTCTGTTGCCTTTTAAAGTCATGAGTCAGAGTAAAATGTATACATTTTTACTAAATTCAGACTAATTTTACAGTTAAAACTCCATTGTAATCATCTATTTATATGCATTAAACATCACATGAATCAGTTTTAAACCACAACATCCCATCCCAGGTGTCATAGCAACCGTCAAAGTGGTACTGAAAGCAGATAGAAGATACTCGTAATGAAATGTAGGCTTAACTTCTTATTGTGACCGAAACTTTGATAAATGCAGCAATACATTAGGGCCAAGTGTGATCTATGATCTTATCCTAATGTCTCAAAAGAAATGGCTGTTCACTATCTGGACATGAAACCACTTAAAAGCCCATCACATACTATGTACATACTACATTACAATAATTCAAAGCTCAGTTTGTCATTTTAACAATATGATTAAAGCTGAAGAGCAGCTGTCAGTCTTTGTAAGTTAAACATAGGTGTATCTTGAAGAGAGATTTTTGTGAGATTAAATTTTTCTCTCTCTTTCTCTTCTCTTGTGGCTTCTGTATTGCAGGCGTTGCTGCTCAGTCTGCAGATAGTTTAAGTATCTTTGCTGTCACCCAGTGGCGACAACAGACACCTACTTGCTTCTAACGGAAATGACGTTGTAACAGCGACTTCTCGCGCTTTAGTGAAATTTGTTCTTCGGATACAATATTTCCCTACAAAAAACAAGTTTTAAATGTATATGATTTGTTTTTAAAAATGTATTCCAAACAGTGTCGTAAGCGGCTGACTGTTTTTTTTTCCACGGTCGTTTCCCCCGTCAAAGTCTCGCGGTGGGAGGAGCCCTGCTCGCGGGACATAAAACCCAGACGCACCGGTTTCCTCTTCCACTTTTTCCTGGCACATGAACACGGTAAGACTCTCCATATGCTCGAAATCTTTCATTTGATCTTAGTAAGTTATTTTTATTCAATATATAATCTGCAAAAGGTGTAAAAACTGCTGTGGATTTGCAGCTGAGTGTTTGGTTGCATCCTCCGTACAAATTACGGCTGTGTCTAAGCTAGCAGCCTCAGTTTGCTGTTACAGTGCAGCATCGATCAGAGCTGAATACAATCACCAACCATCCACCAGTAATTCTTATTATTTTAATCAGTGAAGCTCATTCATCTTAAACGGGGCCACGCTGTTTAAATATTGGTTATACTATTTAGGCAGACTCATTCTTGTTTTGGTTTTATTTGGGCATCTCCAAGAAATGGCCGCTGCCTGCTTGGCACAGTTGCTTGCATCGTCTCTCAATGATGAGAATTTTCACAGACCTGAACTGAATGACTGTGACTGCACTATATTATTCTGATGGGAGACGATTTCCATGTAACTTTTGTGTTTCGTGCCTGCTCGTGTCTGGAACACGTTGCGTGGCTCGATCACGTGGTGGCTGACCGGGAAAGGCTACCTGCAGATAGCATCATGCTAATACAGCTTTTATTTGGTCTTGCAGATGACGAACAACTTAAAACACACGTGCTGCAAAGGTAATATTTGCATTATTATTTCCACTGTTCTGTAATTGTTGTAGTTTAACTGTAATTCTTCATAAATGTAATTAAAGCTGCAGGCGTGTTGGGCAGCCTCATGCTACAGTGATGTTCCACTTGAACTCTCTCACTGAATAAATCTCTTGAAGACGCTTATCTCAATTTTCTGAGTAGCATGAAGCTGTTAAAATTCTTTTAAAACGTACAATGCAGTTTCAGGTGGTTGCTAAAAGCTTGCTTTCTTTGTTTCCAGGTGTGAGGAGTATGATACACCCAACATGAGGTAATTACAAAATGTGCCATTTGTCTCAGCTTGGTGTCTGGCAGCTGCAGTAGAGCATAGCAGGCTTTGCAGCTCCACAAATGGAGATTATTCTCCACCCACCCCTGGCTCTAGAGGAGCTCTGTGTGCTGCAGTGATGAGACTGAACTCTCTCTTACTGAATCAGCCTTTGAAGAAACTTCTTTACCAGATTCTGAGTAGCATATAGGCTCCAAAACATACCTCCCACAATTCATTTTAAATTAAAGATGGCGCATTTAATCAAATTTTTTTTCTTCCTTGGCAGGCATCCGAGTCCTCTTCTTTTTTAGAGATGAAGAACTTTGAACGTCTTCAGGTGAGCATCAGCGAAGCTAAAAATGTTTTGAAGAAATTTGTTAAGGCTCAAACTGATGAGTTTATAATAGACAAGCATATGCCTGACTCTTCTGATGATGGCTTTTTTTTAATCTGACCAGGCCTTAAAGGACCCTGAAGCTCATGTTTTACTCTTAAATTTCACGGCTAATTACGGTTCATCTTGCAGGGTGGCCTTCACTCAACACTTGCACAGAAGTCCTCGAAGCAGCTGGAAAATTTAAAGGTGAGTGCGGTGTGGCTTCTGCAAGTTTATTTAGTAGTGGGCATTTACATGATGATTACAAATATTGACAAGCATATGCCTGATCAAAGTGATGTCACCCTTTTAATCTGATTGCCCTGAGTTGAATTGATTGAAACTGGGAGTTTGTACATTTCATTAACTTATTGTTCATCTCTGCCAGGTGGAAGATTCCATTGCAGTTTCAGCAGGAAGCAACGGCACAACCTAACGTAAGTGTCCAGGTTGCTTCCATGTGGGTGGGACGTCGGTTATCAGAGATGCCTTTTCCACATCACGTGTTTAATTTGAATTCCGAGCACAATGGATCGTCCCACAGTTGCTTTTAACCATTTTGGTGCTAGGCAATAATGCAAGTTTTCTATGATGTGGTGTGAAAGGCGTGTTTGAAAGGATGACATGGGTTAGCACCCATCAAACACCTGGACGACTATTGTCACATGGCAGTTTGTCACCAAAGCCCTGATCAAACATTAAAGACGTTAAGCATCTGTGTGATAACGGTTGTTGCTTTCCACTAAAATGGTGCTTTTCTCCTGCAGTTCCTGCTCAATGGCTGTCTGGGGACTGGCACCTGTAAAGGTTTCATGGTAAGAATTAATTAATTTCTCCCATCCTGAGGACCAGCTGCTAAAATGGACACATTTCTCGTAATGCAGTTTCTATGATGATGAAACTTAGCTCACTTTGATTCAATGTGAAACGACACGAACTTCTGAGCAACTGCATTAACGTGCAGCTTTTGTTTCACTTTAAGTAAGTCTTAGTACCGTAAAACAAGAGACTTTCTTTTTCCAGGTGGATTCAACTGCTTCGGTGACATGGAGGCGTTCTGGGTTTATAGGTAAGATGAAAGTTCTTAAGACCTTACTGATGGTGTTAATTCCCAGACCTGCTGAAAATGATGAGATATATCTGGAATCTCGTTCGTCTGAACTGCTGTTGAGAAACGGAATATCTGATATCAGTAGAGGTCAACTTTTAATTGTGCAGGGCAGCCTGCATTCTGTGCTCCAAACTAAAAGTATTGTTGCAACAGGTCCTTGGAGTTTCGTCGTGATGCTGCCATCTTCTCCCAGGCACAGACGTTTATACAGGTGAGTGAGTCTTAAGACAGCAAAATCAGGGTATTGGTGTAGATGTTTAATTGACATTGGGGTAGTTTTAAGTAAATTAATAGCTTAGCTACATGACTGTTTCCTTTATGATGAAACCTGCACACGTCTTACGCCTTGTGTTACTGCCAGACCTGAAAAGGTGAACCCACTGGTGTTGCCTTGGCAATAAGGGGATGACCCGTTGGAGTTACCAACAGTCTGAATGGAAACGTGAATGTGAAGGAATGGTTGTTTAAAATCCAAAAGTGAGATTGGGACTTGTGTAGTCAACTTCCTGTCTGCACTCTTTAGGGTTCGGGGTGGCTGTTGGACCAGAGTGTGAAGGTGGAGACCGCTCATCTTCTGCCCCGTGAGGTTGGTGTTTGCTCAGTGCTGTGACATGACAGTATTACCAGAAATGATGATTTGGTTTATACCGCCCCAGTCTGAGAATTCATGACTGATTGGTATCCCCTCTGATCCTGGGTGTCTTATTTTAAATTAACTGCTTTAAGTTCCATGAAGTAAATGAGTCTCTCGCTTGTTGCAGGCTTCCTGTTTCACGTGCTGAAGAAATGAGTGGCTTCAACAAACTTGGACAGTGCAAAAGGTGAGGAAGCAGCTGTGATTGGGTTGCTGGGATTGTGCAAATGATGATGATGTTCCAAGCACAGTCGAGGGGTTTTTTTCTTGGGCCCCCGCCGCCAGTTGGTATCCCCTCCTGTTGACCCAGCATGGCACTGAGGACCCTGATATCACCCAGGTGTAAGGTGACCTGCAGGAGTTCTGATGAAGGGAAATCCAACTGAGCTCATGACTGAGGAAAATAACTGATCACATCCCAGTAACAACTAAAATGACATTGTTGCTGTCATTAGATGCAATACTGGGTGTTGGATTTAAATAAAAGTATATTGTGTTTAAGTGAACCTGGTCACACAAACAATAAAGAGGGGACGGTGGAACTAATCCTTAGTTGAACTGAGTACAGAAATTGGGCCTATAACTAGCAAATGTGGAAATTATTTTGTATTTTTAAATGAAACCCTTCAGAAAGTTGGACACTTTGTCTGCAAGTTTGACCAGATGAGAGACTTCTTGTAAACGATCAAGCTTTGTACTTTGCTTTAAAAGAGAACTGAACAACAAAGCTCATGTTTTGTTTTTCTCATTTCCTCAGGCAGTTTGAAGTCATCTTACCTGTCCTCTATGGTGAGTATTTAATGCTTTCTTTGTTTAAAACAAACAGAGCTACCTTTTCTAATATTCAGGCTCTAAATTCTTAAGCAGAAATGATGATTTGGTTTATACCGCCCCAGTCTGAGAATTCATGACTGATTGGTATCCCCTCTGATCCCATGGGTCTAAATTTGTGCCCATTATTGTAATTATAACGTCACTAATCCTGTTCGCCTTTCACAGGTTTCTTGTTCCAGGCACCGAAGGATGGCATGATCAGCTGGCCGGACTTCTCTTGCAGGTAAATGAGCTGGTGCAACAGTGAAGTTGCTGCTGGGGTTGTGGAAATGATGAATGCTTGTTATTGACAGTTGTGGGAGTTAAGCTTCCATCTGTTCTCAGTTAATATCCCCTCATGTAGACCCAGTATGGCACTGAGAACCCTACCACTGCCAGGTGTAAGGTGACCTGCTGGGTTTGAGTGGGAGATTCACTTGAGGATCTGACTGACAAAAGATTCTGATCACATCCCGGCAACAGTCTGAATTAACATTGTAGTTAATTAAATTCACCAAACGAACATGTAGGGACGTGTGCAGATGGAGCTGCTGGAAAACATTTTTCAAAACTGTCCATAATGGCTAGACGGACTATTACATGTGACTCCTAGCCTGGCGACGCCATCCTACGTACTTCCGCCCAAAGATTTTGGCTCCGCACATAGTCTGGCCAAATCCCCCTACCTCGGTTCGCTCAGTGTTTTGCCAATCAGCAAACAGTTGCGAGTGGTGACGCAGAACTCACGCGCGGAGTCCATTGTAGTCCATATAATTGTAGTTCAACCGCAGCGGAAATAAACATGGCGACGGCAGAACGCTAGAAGCTATCCATGAAGTTGTCTCAACTCTGGAGAGCATTACACAATTAAAACGAGAGCAAGAGGAATGCCTCGTCAATTTTGTTAGTGGCAAGGATGTCGTAGCTCTCCTTCCAACTGGCTTTGGGAAAAGTTTTATTTATCAAATGGTACCGGTATAATGAAAGCGGATGTGGGAAGCGTGATTCGCGAGATAGAGCCTCGCAAGAGTAAGCATGAACCTCGGCGCATAACCAACGTCATTTCTAAACATGATTGGTTAAGGGAACTCCGTTACTCCAATGAATTTAAGTTGCTGGGTAAGGTCCCGCCCTCCATGGAAACGGATTCCTCTTGGGTTTTCCCAGACTGTTTGACAGAGTCAACAGTCGGCTTTCGCCCAGGCTATGTGACTCCTTCTGGTACTAGTTCAAAGCTGTTCTATATGAAATAATGCCTTTTGTTTTATTTTAAATTTATTTTTCTTCCCTCTCTGGCAGTTTGAGCTAATCATTGATCTGACACTCAGATTCATGTTGGTGAGTATTTCACTTGTTATTGAGAGAAGTAGAAAAGTGAATCGCATTCACTCGCTGGTTAAATTATTTTGATGTGATGAGTTCTTTTTTTACCGCCCCAGTCTGAAGATTCATGACTGATTGGTATCCTCTGATCTCATAACTTTACTGAAATTATTTTTTTGTAAAGTTCAATCCTTATCGTGCTGTCCTTGTTCTGATGTTGCCTCTCTTTGCAGTGCGGGCCTTCGGGAATCTCGGCTGAAGTACAACAAGTTCACTGGCTCCCTGAGAAACGTTGTGGAAATGTTTCTGTATTGCTGTTTAAACTGTTGGTGATGACAAAGTGTCTGGAGATCTGTATGAATCTTTTCTAGCTTTAATTTGATTATCCCTGATATTGCTTCCTGATTTTTAAATGTGTAGAATGGGGACACTTAAATAAAGTATCTTGATACATATTTAATGGAGCTTGTGAATGAGTTTTGGTCTCTAAAGGTGGGGGCATGTTATGGATGTACAGCTCTTGCACCAGTGATCATCCATCTTGATTCATGAATCTAAGGATTTGATTTTCCTTTAAGGGGGCAACCGAAGTTTACAACTGATCCAGAGTTTAATAATCCTTCTACAGCTCATGTTGGTCAGATTTCCCAACTATAAGCCAACAGCTTGTTACGGTTTTATAAACACTTAAACTCGTGTGCACATTTAGACCTCTGATATTTGAAGAAATTCAGATCCTGGATCTTTTTGGGTGTCTTACACAACCAGAACATTCAGCTGCTTTGACTTGTTTTACAAAATGGCCGCTGCTGTAGAGGGCTATAACAGATGTTGGTACTTTGTTGCCCAATAACAAGATTTCATGTGAGTATCATTTGCTGTATTCTCATTAGCCGCTTTTGGACAGAGCCGTTCTAAGAACGCAGTTATCAGAACTGTCCTACTCGACTTTCGTTCTGATAACTGTCCTTCCCCAGCGGAACTGTTTCAGTTTGCATTCGCACATGAGTCGGGACCAGGTCAGGACTGATGCGCAGCCGTCTGCGTCAGTGACGTGTTACGTTAGCCGTTTAGCGCCACATTCAACAAAACCCGGTAAAAGTAAGGCGAGAGGAAAAAACACAAAGCTAATATGGAGAGCGGGGAGGCCATGTTCATGATCTGCATGATGGTGATATTAATCATGGATGATCATATCGAGGCTGGAAGAGCTCAGAGACGAAGGATCGAGCGCAGGCGATACTTTTTCATTTCATGAAGAAAGGAGAGCAGAGCGCCGCAGACAAAGGAGTCGACGTGTAAGTTTAACTTATTAAATACGCACAGGTTGTGTCTGTCGTACGAGTAAACATTTCAGCCGTGACAGCATGAGGCGTGGCTACCAACCACCTACGTCAGATGTGTTCCTATAGAACCCAGAAAAGACTCCGCCTCGGAGGAGCAGCTAAAATGGTTATAGGAACTGAGGGTGAGTAGCCGCTTTCGGACTGTAGGAACCATTGGCAGTTCTAATAACCTTTTAATCCGCGGGGCCGTTTTTGGACATACAGGAACTCGGGGCTCAGTTCCTATAACTACTAAGCTCCTTCTCCAAGGTCAGGTCTTTTCATGGTTCTATAGAACGCATCTGACGGAGGTGTTAGGTGGTCAGTAGCTACGCCCCATGTCATGCTATCACGGCTGAAATGTTTATTCATACAACACGGACACAACCGGCCGTAGGTGGTTGGTAGCCACGCCTCATGCTGTCACGGCTGAAATGTTTACTCGTACGACAGACACAACCTGTGCGTATTTAATAAGTTAAACTTACACGTCGTCTCCTTTGTCTGCGGCGCTCTGCTCTCCTTCCTTGATGAAAAGAAGAAATATCGCCTGCGCTCGATCCTGCCTCTGTGTGCTCTTCCAGCCTCGATGTTAGACGCCCGATATGAAATAACACGTAACTGTCGCGTCAGTTCCGACTGGGGAAAGAGTTATCAGAACGAAATTCGAGTTTTTAGAACTGCTCTGTCCGAATGCAGCTATTGCTTGTACTAGATCTGGAAAATCTATAAAATAAACCTTAAGTCTTTAAAAGTGCTTGAATTTGACTTTGAGAAAGGTAATACTGGATGTCATCATGAGTTAGCCAGGGTAAATCATGTAAAGTGCACAATCCTGTATTGTTGCAACACAAATGTATTTATTAGTAGGGAGGGGAAAAAAACAAAACTGGAAGTCCTTGAGGCACAAATTATTTGCTGATCATCTGATTTAACAAAGAGTAAAAGCATCATTCATAAACCACAAAAAACAGCTGAGCTTCTGATGTTGAATCCTCAGTCTGTCAGAGCCTGGATAAAACGAGGGGCAGCCATCAGTCGAAAACAAACTCAGTCAGCGTTGAAGACCCTTGCAGCAATATCATCTAGAAGCCAGTCCACTCCAGCTAACAGGTTTTCTCCTGTAACGGCGCTGCAATCGATGATACACCAGTGATGACTTTTGATTTTATCCAGGTCTAATGCCTGCAGAACGCAAAGTCAGAGCATAAGAACATTAAATAAACACCTTTAAAAACTACTGCCTCACTGAGGACTAACTAAAGTGGTAGTTGAGCTTACCTCTCTTATTAGTTCTTTAGACAAAGCTCCTGGTAAGTCCTGTTTGTTGGCAAAAACCAGCAGCGTTGCACCAGCTAACCTCTGCGGGGGGTGGGGGGCAAGGAACAATAAATGACGTTTAGGAATAAAGTAGGCTTTAAGAGTAAGAGTTTAAATAAGTTTCTAATTTACTGTGTAAATCAGATAGATTGGTCAAGTCAAATTCAGGAAAAGTTTCATGTACCTCCTCCAGCAGCAGAGCACTGAGCTCCTGCTTGCAGTCCTCCAGTCTGAGCCTGTCTGCGCTGTCCACCACCCACACCAGCCCGTCTGTGCTCTCAAAATAGTTCCTCCAGTAGGAGCGCAGCGACTTCTGACCACCGACATCCCAAATATTGAGTTTAAACCTTCAAAACAACAGAGCGCAAAGAGGAGTGTGGGTTAAAACTGGAAGTTTACATGCTGATAGTTTACTCTGGAAAGGAAAAAATAAATGAATGTGGAAAAGAAGGTTAAGTTAGACAGCAAAACATTTTGTTCATATCAGAGAGGCGTAGTGGATGAAAGCACGAGGTTAAAGGAACTTCAGAAAAGTACTTTGAACGACAAACTAAACTGAATTGACATTTTGAAGAAAGTCTAAATCCTTTAAATGCACTCGGAGGAATGGAAGCTTGTTGGAGGAGCTGTAAGTGAGGATGTGCAGGCGATTCCTTTGCTTAACTCTTTGCAACATCCATAACAGGCAAAGATGGCATTATTCCACATTGTAGGTCTTTACAGACACTGTCCTCTGAAAGAAATTGTGAAAATACAGCACCAGGCTGTCACAAAAGAGATATGCAGCGGTGTCAGACTTGGACTCTTATTTGATGTAAAATGACCCTCTGAAGAGAAGATGTCCAGTTTTGTTTCCCTGTTACCTCAACACCTCTCTCCTCGAATCTCCTCATCTCCTCTGCTCTTGGGCCAAAGGGGGCTAGTGAGAGGAGTCCATGAGAGGAATCGAGGAGAGAAATTGAGGATGTACAAACTTGGAAATGGGATAAAAGCCAAGTGAGGTGGGATTTTTCTTTGCAGCGTCTTTGTTCTCATCTTTCACCGACTACAGGTGCTAAGAACATGTCAGGAGGAAGGTTTTAGACCTCCTGAACTTTAAGACTCTAAAACTAAAGCAGCTAAATGACATTAAAACTGAACAATTTGTCACTTACACCGATGTATTTCCTTCCAGAAGAGACTTACATCTTCAGGGGTAATGACACTTTGAGAAACTTATTTTTTTCTGCAGTGTACGTGCACGTACAGGTGAAGCTGTGCGCGCCCTACCCTTTGTGCTCCAATGTTTGGATGTTGAAGCCTAGTGTGGGAGATATGGTGCTGACGTCCTCCCCGTTGAACTTCTTCAGGATGGTCGTCTTCCCCGCGTTGTCCAGACCTCTGCACGTGACAGGTCAAAGAAACCTCACACACCTGACAGCTAATCAGCAACAGCCTCTAAACTGTACACGCAGCTAGTTCCGTGACTAAGGGGTTAGCTAAAGGTGCTACAGCAGAAAACCTCAATCTCATACAGTTGCCATCTTATATCTATGTTACTGAACGACACGAGACAAGTCGCTGCTCGCGCATCTTTTTGATACAGGCGAGGTTATAAACAGGTAAGTACACGAAGGCTACTTTGTTTCTAGCTAGGCTAAACCGTTACCGAAAGGATACAACATGAGCAGCCTCATCTCGCGCTCCTTCTGTTTCATCTTCTTCAAAATTGTCCGCAAACCCATCACGGCACTTCCTGGGTCATATGCTGCCCACGAATTTATAAAAAAAATATATTAAAGAAATATTAAAGATGAAAGGTTTTGTCTGGAAGATGTTTAGTTTATAGGAGCAGCATTGCCACCCGGAAAGCGGCTGCAGTGTTATTCCCGCCCCACGTTGCAGCGATTGGTTAATTTTACATCAAAACGGCGTTGATTGGTTGTTAGAGACTGACAAAGAGAAATGATTGGTCGACGAATAATTCAAGGTGTGGTTTGATTTGTAGTGTACGCCATAGACGGTGTACGCTGCCCATATGTGGGGTTTGGCGCTACTATATGTCTGTTTTGGGAATTGCATATTTGACCCAGAATTTGGAGAGACTTGTGTTGGACAAATTTAGATGTATTTTAACATAAATTAATACTAATTTAATAATAAGTCTTGTCTTGCTCTGTTTAGGCCAAAAAAGGCAATCACATCTCCCACCCACATCAGTGCTGCTGACTGGGTAGGACTTGAGAGGAGAAGATATAATTTCATGCTGTAAAAGAGGTCATTCACAAACATTTTTCAGGTCAAAGCATTTTTTAACCTTGTGCAAGTGAACAACAAAAGAAGTTTGCAAAAATAATGGGTACTATTTTAATAAAATGTAATAAGCTCATATAAAGCACGTGGAGCAGTTGAAAGGGTAAAGAGAGTTTGAGTCTAGACCAGGTGACACAAAGGCATGAGTTTTTTTTATTGTCAATACAGCTGAACATTTGCCTTATATTGGAGACGTTGGAGAACACGGTTGATTAAGCTACCTTCTAAAACAGAAGTTATATGCTGTCACAGAAAGTACCTACGTACATTTAATCAAGCACTTTAGGGAATTTTTGGTAACTTGTACTTGAGTATTTTCATTTTTTCTTACTTTATACCGCAAATTTCATTTTAGTAAACACAGTGGACACAAGACAACATTAAAGATAAAATCAGAGCTTTCAAATCCTTTTTTCCTCTGAAGTTGTGTGTCGTAGTAGTGCGCAAACTGACGAGCTCCAACAAATAGTGTTTTTTTTCCCCTTAGATGGTTTCATTTCATATAATGTCCATAAAATGTCCATGTAACTCAAGAAGCACGAAGATCATCTAGTAACAAAATGTTATGGTTATAAGTAAGCTAAGCAAAATAATCTACAACGCTAACATGCTGTTCACACTAGGGGCTGGGTTAAAATAGTTTTTTTCTTCTGATTTGACTCTATTTTCAATCGAAAAATCCAACACAGATTCATGAAATCCTCGATTCGATTTTTTACTGTAGGGCATTTTCGGCATCACCTCGTCGGTTATTTAGTTTCGTAAGAATAGTTCTGTGAAACTAGTATTGTGACAAAGCAACGAGTCGGGAAGAACCCTTTAAGGAGGGTGAAAGCATGACAGCACCGGCAACAATGACAGCAGGACTGTCACGCCCAAAAGCAGCTGACAACATTATAGGAATTATGCCGACCAAGAGAAGCTTGACAAAAGCAAAGCAAACTGTTTAAAAGTGTACTGACCAAATAGTGTATTTATTTATTTATTTATTGATGTCAAAAAACTCTTTTCTAGCAAAGCCAAATTTGTACAGAAACTGAATTATTTTAATCGATATTATATCAGAAATGGAACTGAATGGCAACCCTCCATCCATCCATTTTCTGTACCCGTTTGAATCTATCCAGAAAATCAGAAGCAATAGCCAGCCTTAGCTCACACACTGATGCCTGGTTTCAGATGTTTCATCTGGAGCTAATCCGTCCACTCCATGGAGTTGTATCAACTCTCACTGATATCAGGAAAAAACTTGTAAATCTGACACACTGAATCACTACGCTTCCTTTAATACTTTCTCTCAACTTAAGTACGATCTGTCACACAGAAATGTTAACTTTTTGTGGAGTATCTTCACATCACTGATATTGTACTTTTGAATAAAGGATTTGAATACTTCTTCCATAACTGGTTACCTGATAGACTTGAGTGGCCACCTTCACATCACCTCAGTCTCTCCCACCAGTAACCCATGTAACTGCCAGCTCAAAAAGAGAAATATTGATCCTTAAGAGATCAAAAACGGACAAACTGTCAGTAATAAGAGAAAACGAATAGACGTTCGAGTTCAAAGAGCAGTTTTCAAAGGCTTTCTTTGATATTCAGCAATAAAGGGCAACTATGATATTTATTGAAAACACCTGAGAAAGGGAATCTTAATTAGGGTTTTATCATATTTTTATATATATATATTTTACAGTAACTTATTGAAACTTATAAGGATACCACAAATAGAGAAGCTTTGCAAAATCTCTGACTTAGTCTTAAATTGATTGAAGCATTTACAGATTCATGAATGGTACCTTTTCACTCTCAAATTTTTAGTTTTTTTTCCCCCCACATTTCCTGTTGAGATCTGGTAAAAGTTGTTGGCTGCAGTTAGGGGGACTTGGTCATTCATTTCCTGGCAAAGGCGCTCCAGAAATTCCCTGCAGTTGTGGGAAGAGCGTCCGGTTCCTAATATGGTCATCAGCTCAGAGCGAATGGTGCCTTCATACGCCATCGGATATTCTAGTTTCAGATTTTGGAGCGCTCCAAACGTTCAAACCTGAGAATGGAGATAAAAAGGCAAACGTGTAATCGTGTGACACTTATCAGGAGCTGGGTTTAATGGGTGACATAGGAAAAAGGGATTTGTGTAAAAATGTCAGCAAAGTGAAACTATCCACTACACGTGAAGGCAGCACAGCGAGGTAGGGTATAATCTGCAGCAAGAGAGTTTAGAATAAAGTGAAACTGAAAGAAGTCTCAGCATCACGACATGTTGCATCATTGCCAGACCTCTTGCTCTCAAAAGCCATCAGCGCCTCACTCTCCGCTTCTCACAGCACCAATAACTCACCAGATAACCATCAAACACTGGACTGCATCGTAAAAAGAGGTTAGAGCACTGTTCAGAAGCCCAAACTTTATATCCTGACTCAGTGCAGGCTGGATGTACACTAGAGTTTGTCAGCGGACGCGCTGAAAATATGATCCACACTGGGTGAAGGTTCATCCTGCTGGTGGAAAAGCGGGCAACAACTCTACTGGAGCAGAGGTAGAGATGCACTTGTTATTTATGGACGGCGGGTACGAGCCCAACAGCCCCAGCTCTCTGTCTGGCGAAGAGTGCCGCAGCAACACGTCTGCACAGGTGAGTCCTGCTGTCTTCTTGTCAATCAGCCAGTCAGAAAAAATGACCAGACCCGCATCATATCACCACAAATATTAGCTGGATGTAAGATGTGCGAAGCATTTAATGTCTGCTTCTGCTTTTATTCCTGCTATACGATTTGTTGTCAAATGTTACCACTATATACACATATATACATTTTACTTCAGGCTGAAGCTAGTTATTGCACATCTCAACACCCACCTGTCTCAACTGTCAATTTTTAAATAGAGGCCCAAAATTACACAAAACAGAACCCCACGGAAGACTACAAAGACAAATAAGTGTTCTGCATCTCCAAGTTTTACACTAATCTGTTCCTTTTTCATGACATGGCTCGTGATGTTAATAAACATGCATGTGCCAGCTCTCTTAAGTAGCAATGAATAGGCCTATTCTGTTAGTTGTTTAGTTGGGGATTAGATGATGTTTATTTATGGTTCCTTTGAATGCACAGACTGGGGATACGAACTGTCACGCTCACTCTCAAGGGCCTTGCTAACTTCTCTCTTCTGCTCCCCTAAAGCATCAGAACTATGCAACGTGTTCAGAGTTGGCTCCCAGCGTAGTTTGAGCATCAAAATTGACCCTGAGCAGGAGTCAAATAGTCTAAAACTATAATAGCAGTCGCTGTAATTGCTCTATCAGTCAACGAGACGCAAATGAACTATTTTCAGTGTTGTTTGATTTGTCACAGGTCGACCGACACTCAGATTTGTTGCTCCCATCTACAGTAGTTTGCTGCAAGATGCAAACGTACCAAGAATGCATTTATTATCCAAAGGATGCAGAGTGCCATCAGTGTCATTAATGATGAGGGCTTTCTTTCTCTAAGTTACATTTTGAACCTTTGACAACATTATAAGGACATTTTTAGTTTTTTAAGGAAGAGGGAGAGAGCAGTTGAAAACATTTCTCTTATCAAAACAACTCAATTCATATTTTCGGAGGGATGATAGAACTCAACTCACTAGGTGGTTTCGTTTATTTCTCGTGATTTATTTGTCAAGTTTTGACTGCGTCATATCATGTGCTTCATCACAACTAGTTCCTCCTGATCCAAGCGCAGGTTTGATTATGTCTTTACTGATTGGTGTTATTTTGAGAGCCCAAACGGCATCTCATGACTTGAAGAAGTATGAATTCTTTTAAAAACATGATGTAATATTAAAAAAAAAAAAAACTATTGACATCTGTGTCAAAAAAAGATGCGCTTGAAATGTTGTAAAGTATCCTACCGATATATGTAGCATGAGCTGCAATCAGCCCTGAGTGACTGTTAATAACTTTCTATGCATTCATTTCTGCAGGAGAGGGAGGGAGATGAACCACAGACGGGACGGAGAGTGACAAAAAGACGAGAGAAGAACAGAGACGCAGCGAGGAAGAGCCGCCAAAAGCAAACGGAGAGAGCTGATGAACTTCATGAGGTTTGAATCATTCACTCCTTGTTACACATAACTGGTTTCCCTCCTGCTTACTTCAATCATCCTTATCTGCGTTTCCGTCTCCCTCTCAGTGGCTCACAGGCTGGGTTACAAGTGGTGTGTGTATTGTGTAATCTGGCAGAGGGCTTGGAGCCGTTTCTTGTAAATACTCTGCTTTAGGAGAAGGACTTTCACTCCCTCCGGTTCCCCCTCCCTTTTGGCCCTCCCTCTTCTCTCTGCCCTCCACACACACACACACACACACACACATTCCTGTCTCTGTTTTCCTTTTGTACCGTCAGTTTTCTCTTTCCTATTTACCTGTGGGGTAATTCCACAGGTAGTGGGACACACGTAACATTGTCTTTCCATCAGCACACACTGCTTTACCAGGAGACTTGCTCTTCCTATAACTATCACTACAACTTACGCAATGCTTATTCCCATGAGTTCCTGCCCTAAAAACATTTCTTCACCTTGAAATTAATTATTTATGTCAATGGGACTCACATTTTGTCCCGAAAAAGAAGACATATTTTTAGCATGACTGTGTAAACACATTTAGGTTCTCAGACCATGAGTAATATTTGGACCACATATAGCCGTTATGGGCCTGCTGAGGCACTGAGTCAAATCTCTTATTGTATCTGATTAGTGTCCTCAGGCAGTAACCCAGTTTTCGCCTCTGAAAATGTATTTATTTATTTTAGATATATCCAGTGCCGGTCAAAAATTTTGGACACACCAACTCATTTAAAATGACCAGTTGCATGTGTCTGGTGCTGTACAGTGCATGTGATAAATGAAACATAATTACACTGTCTGAAAATACAAAAGTCTTACAAGCGTGGTGTTCAAATGTACTTATCAACTGGACCCAATTTCATACTTTGATCTCATTAATAAGAGTTATGGGGGGCGGGTACCATCTCCAACATCAACAGTTTTATTTGTTTTTCTTTTTCAACGGTTTTCAACATTCATCAATGTGGAGTCCAATTTCTGATATTTTCCACCAGACCTAATAAACTTCTCTACTTTAGCTTCTGTGCTGCTAACACATATCAGCCTGTGAAGCAACTGAGGAAATGCTTTCCCATTAATTGAATAATTACAATGGCACACTTAGCTCTTCAGGCTAGCCCTGACAGGATGAGTTATTGGGAAACTCAAACTGCCAGAATACCAACAGTCTTTGGGTTACTGCTCCTCTAACCGCTACACAACACAGCACATCAACTCAAGCCCGCCCTAATGATGACTCGGAAAGACGTGCTGTTTTACTTTGCAAGCCTCGAGTGACGAGCATGTTACGCTAACCACTTTAATTTGAACAAAATATCAATAAACACGAGAAGAAAGTAAATAAGTCAACAATTTCCAATAAAAGCTGAAGGCTTAACCTCTCAAATGGTTTTATTTCATGTTTGTAGTGTCTTCAGTGGCTGAAAAATAAAAAGTTTGAAGTTTTCCAGAAAGCCCTCAGGACTTAGCCTTAGCTCTAATACCAAAACTGAGAGTGCGTGTTGCCGTCGTCCTTGAAAAGATTCTCCACAAATTCATGAGCTTCGGGTGTTCTGAAAAGTAGATTTTATTACCTTTTTTTTTTTAACCGTTCAAGGAATCTAAAAAGGTTTTGTCTGTCGTCAATGATCTAATATCTTTTCAATACACAGTGAACAAAACAAAGTGAAACTTGGTTTGGTAAATTAATGAATGAAGAGTCAAATCTGATCCCGTGAACCTGTCACATGTCATTTATTACTTTGAGGCTACAAAATACGTACAAAATCCATCCCCTCATGAGGTATGTCTCTCATTCTGACACCTGATTACTGTGCGATGACTATGGCCCTGATGAATGACCTTTCTAATAGGATTACACTTAACATCCTACCAGTCGCATGTGGTTGGATAAGTGTGTGTTCACTGAATTTATGAATGGGTGTGTATCTTTTGTGTGTGCATAGTCCTGACTTTCACTTTCTCTCCCTTTCTCTTTCGGTTCTGCTCTCGGTATGTCTTTCAGGATATGCTTGAAGAAGCATTGCTGCCACAAACCAATTCATACCTTAAAAAGTACAAAGTTATGTCAGCAGTTCATGGTTTAATAGTTGTGCACATGTGATGAACAACTCACTGCTGAGTTGTTCAACTCCTGCTGCCTGAGTACTACTCTTTTGAACATTAAGTCTGTACACATATGCTTTAAGGCTCTGATATTTTAAGTGGCTATAATAAAAAAATATTTTAACAGGTTTGGGCAAAATTTGAATGATTATTTATTTTCACCTCTGCATCTGTCAGCAGGGAATAGCAAATCTTTTAGTTTGCTCTACCCACTCATGTCATGCTGAACTTGCAGTACTGTCTATAAACAGCAATATCTCAGTTCTCCTTTGTGGATCTTTCTGTTGCAGCGAGTTGTAAGTCTGAGCTTACGTGCATTGTTTGAATACAGCACAACACAGGCCTAGTGTAATATTATGTGGATGGGAAGTGATATTGTTCACGTTTTTATTCATTTTTATTATTCCTTTAATCAGTTTTATGGCAGATGAGTGCCTCTCTGGGGTATATTAAGGATAAACCCGACTCACTTGACATTAACTCTTTCTCCTCCTTTTCTTTTCTACTCCCCCTCCCCTCCCCTCTTAATTTTTTTTTCTGTATGGAAAGTCCAAAGAAAAAGTTTTTAAATTTACTGCAGATGGCGTGAATCCAAGATATTTCATGTTTTATCTCTTCAACTTCATTTAATTTGTGGAAGTTCAGACCTGAAACACACTCAAATATGAAGATGGAATGAGGGTACAACATAGAATGGATTAGCATATTTATAACATTTGCATATACCCCCTTCCATGCCTAATGTAAAATGATAACTATACACACTTGTGATCTCTGATCGCTAAAATGGCACTTCAACCAGAACAGTCATTCATCAATAGCTGATATAACCACATGGGCTAAGAATTACAGTCGGAAACCTTTGTCAAGCACTACAATATGGACTTACTTGTCCAGGGGCAGCTTCAACTTCTGAGTTCGGAGGCATCTGGGATGGACCATCAGTCTGTAGAAATGTGTATTGCGGTCAGACTAATCAGTATATAAGTTTTTCTTTTGAAGAAGAAGAAGAAATGGATGCCGGGTGCTCCAGACTGAAGACCAAAAGAACCGACTGTTATCAGCCACAATGATAAACCACATTCTGCACACATTAAAAAGGCATGACTGAGGAAGAAAGGGAAGTGGTTATTTCTCAGTGTCTTCAACGCCGGGAATTCTTTTAAGTCCTGGAAGGAATGGATACATCACATAGTGGTAAAAGCTTAACTGTCCAGGCTTTTTATGGAAAGTGCTGCAGGCCTAAGAAAAGAAAAAAAAAGATGAAATAGTTGGATTCATACAGTCTGCAATTTGATAAAAATTTAAGTCAATGTAGGAGTCATTTTCTTTTTTAAATTAACATGTTCAATATTGTCCCATCTTTTATTGATTTTGGGTTGTAATTTCATATCCTGGAGTTTCTCAGTTTCATTCTTCCCTTTGCCCTTGTCTCCTCAGGAGCTTCAAAGTCTGGAGCAGTCGAACTTGGCTATTCAAAAGGAAATCGCTGCATTGAAAAAAGAGCTTCATCTCTATGAGAAGGCTCTGGAGCGTCACAAACCTTACTGCTGCCTCAGAGTCTCTACATCCAGCTCATCCACCCGCCTCTCGGTCTCCTCCTCAGCCCTCCGCAAAACCAGCTCCCGCCCTCCCCAGGCCTCAAGCTCCACTACTCCTTCACGCTCTACCTCCTTAACCTCCAGCATAGATCTTCAAACTCTTGACTGCACTGAAAGGACGCGTCTCTCACCTTCAGCCTCTGTTCCAACAACTACAACAGCAGCCTCAGCTGCTGCCTCATCAGCTGAACTCTTAACCGCCTCCTCCTCTTCCAGCCCGGCCACCGTTCCTTATGCAATCTCCTTCTCCCCACAGCCAGCTCCTCATTCTTTGTTTGCCGAACTACCTCTCATCACATCAAAGCCAACAACTGCCAGGCCAGTCTGTGCCAGTCTTGTTTCAAACCCAGTTCCCTTCACAGCTGCCACCCAGCTCAAGTCTGAAACCTCCCCAGCATCAGAAACATCTTACTGCGCAGAGGATGCATTTTTGATGAAACAACATTCCTCTCTGACTGCTTTACCAAACATGCAAACCTCTTTCTCTCATTTAGAGGCAGAAAACACATGTATAGTAGAGCAAGATTGTCCCATGAATGCAGCCCAGCTTTATCCATGTCAGGTCAGTGGAAATCCAAACAGTTTAACTTCACCATGTGCACTTCTAAGCTCACCTTTTCCAGGTCCTGCTCCTGGGACTCTCTCAGTTTCACCCCAGGTGAGCTCGGAGGCATCTCCTGCTCTTCCTTTTGCCTTTAAGCAGACTTACGATCAACAAGCTTCATCCAGCCCTGGATCTCTGCTCTCCCGGCTCACTGTCCCCAGTCCTCTTGATGTCCCTGAAAGTACCTCCGGCAGCTTTGATGGATTTTTCCGCCAGCCTCCACCATCACTGCCACCATCAGCACCACCGCGAGATACTTCAAAAGACCTTTCTCTGTCTGAGCTCTTAGAATTTAATGAATGGATCCTAACTGGGATTAGTAACCAGTAGCGCCACAGAACAGTCCTTTAGTTTATTCTTGGTGAATGGTTTTAATCACAGAAAAGTGATTATTAAAGATATTATGCAAATAGCATTTGAAAACTTGAAAAAAAATCATGTTTCAAGTCAAGTCAACTTTTATTGTCAACGCTGCCACATGTGCAGGACCTACACAGAATTTAAATAGTGTTTCCCTCTTATCCCTGGTGCAAAACAGCAATAAATATGAAGTAGAAGATTAAAAAAAAGATATATTAGAAAAAATATCAGAATAAAAAAATCTATCAGAATAATTAATCTTTGTTTTTGTATTGTTTTTATCTTTTCATTGTTTTCATTGTTTCCTCTAGCATTATGGGCCTCTTTAAAAATGTTAGGTTTTTTTTTCCTGCGGGAGTCAGAACAGACAGAATGTGAGTCAAATCTGAAGCAGCAGAGGCGACGATATCCTGATTTCTTTTTTTTGTATGAAAAGTAGAAAACAAGAATAGAGACACTGACTCCTACATTTTCACACCATCAGGGTTATGACTATAGATCTGACAAAGCTCCTCCAGATTCTGAGAAGAGACACCATCTGTTCTCATAGGCTGGACAAATTCCCCAGAACTGGCCTTTAACTCAAAAAGCTCTCTGTAATAGTGACAAATCGCACAGACAACACCTCAAAGCCCTGCTGAGCTTTCAGGGACTGCTGCTAAAATGTTGGACGTATACCAAAAAGATCTGTTTGCCCACTTCCGTTCCTCTCTCCAGGGTGTCTAAACCTATGATTAAAAAAAAGTGTATAATTTATGAATTCCTCATTTGAAGCGAGTCAAGTAATTTATTTTTTCCACTTTGAGGAATACTACTTTGAGGAATTATTATATTTTATTTTCATTTGTTTTAGTTTGGACATGAAAATGTGTAAAAAATATGCATCATGATTGTTTCAAAATGACGATTCTGGGTGTCCTGATGATACTATAGATAAATTATTTAGTTTTACATGCATATATGTATAGTTGCATAGGAGTTACATGAGAGCATGCTCTATATAACAGCATCTAATTCAGTGTAAAGTTCTGGCTGGGAATGTATGAGTTATGAGCAAATGTATTTATCATGCATATTTATGCTGTAACACTTGTTGCAATAGAAACTATGAATAAAAACACTTTACCAAAATGTTTGTGTCATTGTTCACTTTAGAATTTCACCCTAGTCTAGTAGCCTTTAACATGGTCATGCAAAAAACAAAGTTCACCATCCTTGTCCTTATGTACTGTATAAGGACATAATAAAACGTCATCTAGTCTTAACCAGGTCTTGAAATTAGACAAATGCAACCTCAGATGAACAGTGCGTGATTTATTACACTGTGTCATACTCATTTAACAAGAACTGAACCAAAATGCAGAAGCTGTGAGTGGAAAAGAACTGTCTTCTATGCAATCCTTTAGCATGTAAAACCACCTTTAGCAATAATAACTTGAAGTTTTCTATATGACATTATCTTACATTCTTGTTGAGGAGATTTGTCCCAGCACAGCATTTCAATCAGGCTGAGGTCTAAAGTTTCAGCCAAGGTTACAACTTTGCAATCCTAAGTCGTGCTGCTGTTTTCCTTTTAGAGAGAAGAGGCTGTCTACTGGCAACCTTTTCAACCAAGCCATACGTGTTCAGTTTTTATCTAATTATGCTGTCATGAACTTTAACATTTAACATGCTAACTGAGGCCTGTAGAATCTGAGATGTAGCTGCTGTGTTTTTTTTTAGTTTTTTTTTACAGTTTCTCTAAGCAATGTACAGTCTGACCCTGGGTTAAACTTTCTGGGACATCCAGTCCTGGGAAGATTAGCAGCTGTCTTAGCATTTGTTTAATTAACAATGACAACATGTGATATGTGTAATATTTATAAGCATTATTGTTCATCTGAGGTTGTATTTACAAAATTCGAAAGACCTGGTAAAGAAAAATGATGTCCTCACACATTAAATCTTAGAAGTGAAGGAGGGTGTACTTCTCCACAACTGTAATAAATGCTACTAGATTAAGGGATATATTACTGAAAGTCCTGTAACGGGTTCCCAGAATAACTATTTGGCAAGAATGAACTTGTACATGATTTTTAATATTTTTTAATTAACTATGGAACAAGCAGAAGCTTAGCTCAGAGGGTCAATAAACTGCTTTGGGACTTGGAGATCACATGTTCAAGTCCTGTGAGTGCTGCTTAAAGAGATTAAATGTCTCCAGCTTTTAGAGGCCAAAGTAAAGAGTGAAAGTCTTTAAGTTGGAAAGTTTCGTTCTCTGATTTAATGGCTCAAACTGTTACTGAGCAGCTTTTAGTTTGTCAAGATGAGGGATCAAAGCTCTTAAAGAAATAAACTCTGCAGTTCAGCATCCGAACAGAAGAATGGAACCAGCTCAGGAAGGACGCAGAAGCTGTGGTTTGGTGGTTCAGGCAGATGCAGAGCAGCTTCTGGAAGCAGAGGGAGGGGGTTCAGCTCCTGTGGATGCTGATGGCTTTTAGAAAAGGAAGGGTAGGTTGTTCAGCTCAGAGTAGGTTGGGATTTTTTAAGCCAAAATGAAAAGAGAAACTTTAGGATTCAACCTTTCAGTGTGTAGTTGAACAGCTCAGGCTTTTGAGTGAAAACTTTGAGCCTCTGAGAACGTGAAAACTATGATCACAGGACTTTTAAAGTTCAACAAAGTTGCTCAGGATGATGTGATGCTGCCTGCCTTGGGTTGGAATCATCATGGGTTCAATTCCCTCAAATGCTCTGTGAACTTCCAGGTTTTATTCTTTAAGGAATCTAACCATCATTTCTTTCAGGGATAGAGACCAACAATCAAAGTAAGGTTTGTGTGAAAGTGTTATTGGGGGGCAGATAACTCAGACTGATAAAACAGTGAGGTGGTGGTTGGGAGAGTGGGGGATCAAAGCCCACAGCTGTGAAGGGTGCATAGAAGGGCAGATATCATAGAAGAGGAGCATAGTGTAGCATAGTATAGAATGGTGCATAGCATAGCATAGAAGAGGAGCATATTGTACAATAGAAGGGTAGATAGCAGGGCAGATAGAAGAGCATAGAGAAGGCCAGAGAATAGATTAGCATGGAGAGAGGAGGAGGAAAGGAGCTACTACTCCTACGTGAAGCCTAAAAAAACAGGCTTTCCTGTTCAAGCACCGAAAACATCCTCAGTATCTAAACTAATGAATATGTAACTGATAATGAGATTTTCAATATCACACCAGATTGTAGCTTTTGTCCCGGGCCTGTGAAGGTGAATGTAATTCCATCCTTTTAGTGGGTGGTGAAAGTGAAGGTAATGGATCTGGTGGCAATAACTCTGTCAGCTGATGTGAGCCCGGCGATGATGATGATGACGATTGATTATCATGGAAGATACAAATAAAGTCAATCTGAATTTTTTTCAAAGCTACTATCTTGTAATATGACTAATATTCTTAATAGATGCCTGTAGTAGATACTGTAGCCTATATATATATATATATATATATATATATATATATATATATATATATATATATATATATATATATATATATATATATATTGATAAAGTACTTCTGACCAAAAAAAAAAAATCTGCCCAAACTCAGTAGCCTAATGTAGGAAGTTATATATATATATATATATATATATATATATATATATATATATATATATATATATATATATATATATATATATATATATATATATATATAACTTCCTACATTAGGCTACTGAGTTTGGGCAGATTTTTTTTTTTTGGTCAGAAGTACTTTATCAATCCCTGTGGAGCGCAAATCAGATTAAAAAGCGTGTCGGAAATTATATATATATATATATATATATATATATATATATATATATATATATATATATATATATATAAAAAAAAAAATCTGCCCAAACTCAGTAGCCTAATGTAGGAAGTCAGGAAGTGAAATGTATTGATTTTCTGTATCTTCTGTGTTTTTAACCAATTTATCCCTCTAGATAAAGAATAACTATTTGATCTTATATATATATCAGGTCAGAATTTATGATCCTGAGAGGTTTCTCAGCCACAGTAACAAGTGTGTGTGTGTTGCCATGAAATGTAACACAATTAACTTGAAAGCAAACATGCTTTAAAGTTAAACTGTGAAACTTAAAACTTTTAACATTTGACCATTTACTGAAAGAGCACCTTTTAAAAAGATCTGTATATTCTGTCAAAGCAGTTTTGAACCATGATGATTTTAAGTTGCAAAGTGTAGTTTTCCTGCAACTTGCAGCTAATTTTCTAGACTTTCCAGGCCACACGTGGAGAAGCCATTAAAATGGTGCCACGCAGTGTATGCAGCATCTAATCTGGAAGTATAGCTAGAATTTGTGTTTGTGTGTGCCTTTTGGTAGCTACTTGTATTTAGTTTCAGCTGTACTATAAGTTATCTGCAAAGTGATCATTATTTTTGTGTGATAACTTGTATATGGAATATTTGGTCACAATCTGTCATTAATACATTCATTCAAAGTCCAACGGCCAACAGAGAAGTCTTTGTTCATGGTCATCGTGCTGCTGACCCTGGTGGAGATGGTGAGTTCACTGTCCTCACATCTCATGCAAAGGAGCTACAGAGTCACTGACTGTGATAGTGGACAGGTTTTAGTTTTTACTTCATTTACCTTTCTCACCTCCTGTGAGTCGTTGGCCTGCCTGAGTCCCACGAGTTCTGGTGACCACATCCAAAGTCTGAATGGTTGTGAATGTATCTGGGAGGAAAGTCAACATTGCATTGGAGGTGCTCGATGAGTGATGGGTGAACCATTGTGTCATAAAGTGGTTCACAACCTGAAGCTTCATTCAATTCCCTTGGCATGACATCTACTAGCAGTAGCGATTGTTGCACCAAATGAAGCCCTGCAAATGTGATGCATCTCTTGTGTATATAATAACACTTATGTATGTATGTGTGTTGAACATATGTGTTTTTAGTACCTCATTGAAGATTGAGTAATTTACCCATGAAACAATAATAATTTAAAAACAATGTGAACATTTTTGGTTTGTCATTTACATTTTCTTTGGGAGTGTGCTTGGTGTAATAAAGAAGGTGCTTGTGTTACTTCAGGTGTTTTTATTCAAGAAAAGTTGTCAACTCGAAGCAGTCAGCTGACTCGGTCTGAATGAAGCAGTGAAGTGGTTCAAACGTCATCAGTGACGTCACATGATGTTGTCCATGAACTGAACTGTCAGATTAAATTGTTTCCTGTGAAGCAGCTTTGCTCATCAACTGTCTTTGGTTTGTTCAGGTGCTTGGTGTTGGGTTGAGACTGTTCTGTCTCATGCTCTGTATCCCAATAAAGTCTCTGACTTGTTGGTTTCAAAATTTGAAGACTGCGAGAAATTGAGTATAACCTGGAAAAGACCTGAACTCTACCCCTCTGTCTTCTCAAGCTGCTCTCTAACAGACAGAGCTGTTCTCCCTGACAGTGCTTTGGTCTTTCCTGAAGGTTTTGTCTCTTTTTTCTTTAGTTTTGGCCTTCAAAACGGAACCTGGTAAAGACTTGAACTCCATCTCTATGACTTCCCAAGCTGCTTCCTAACAGCTTGTGCTTTGCGACCAGACAGCTGAACTGTTTCTGAGCACAGTTCAGCCTTCAGAAAAATCCCTTTTAGACTTAAAGCCTTCTGCTAACAGCCTGAGCAGTTGAAGTAGACTTCTTTCTTAGAGCATTTCACTCTTTCTTTCATTCTTGGTGGCTTTGACAAAATTACAGGAAGGCTCTCAGTCATAACGACTCTGCCTTTCCTTTCCTAAAACATCTGCACTTTGTGAAGATTTGAACTAAAAAACTCTGCAACACCAAGCTTCTTTCTTGCATCCTGAACTATCTGATCTGAAAGAACTTTGCTCTTTACTTTGAGAGTTAAGTATGAAAATGTTTTAGTCACGAGCTTTGACAGCTGACAGCTCCAACAGCCTGAGCAAACACTCTTTCTTAAATCCTGTGTCTGCCGTTGAACTTCAGTTTAATGACACTTATTTGTTGCAAACATCAGAGAACAAAACAGAAACAACAGTGAGTTTAATACGAGTTAATATGAGCACAGGCAGGTCTGCAGACCAAATGTAAAAAAAACTAACAGTAACTGATTCATATGAAACATTTTTTAATCCGACAGTTCAGTTCATGGACAACATCTAAGCAGTATTTATTTGCATTCAGTCACTCGTAAATAAAACAAGTCTCCGCTGTTATCAGATCAAATAGCTTTATATAACTTCTGGTAATATCATTTTATTTTGAAATGTACCGGAAGTGTTAGTTAATTGTAATATCTCCAGCGTTACCTTTTCTGTAGATACCATTTGTGGCCACTAGAGGACAGAAACGCCCTGCTCACAGTATAAAGACTGAATCTGTGGACTGCAGCTGGTGCCTTCGTCATATTAACAAAACGACTTTGTAACAGATTTCACTCCATTTCAGACACAGCGGGACAACAATGCTTTCAGTAAAACATTCAAACTGACAAAGTACAACAAGTTTCATACTTAAAGATATTTATCAGTTACTGTGCAAGTTTGAAACTGGTCCTACTTTACATCTTAGTAAGCTCTGTTCCCTCTGTTCCATGCTCTGGTCTATCTAGCTTCACTGAGTAATGATAAGAAATGTAAGCTGTGGTAAAACTTCAGCATTCATAATCTTAACTAAATATGACAGTGTTGTTAAAATACTAATATGACTGCTCTCTTCAATCATAAAACCTCATTTGATAAAGAGTTCCCACGTTTCAATGTTTAGGGTGTAGTTACAGCTTATGACCACCAGAGGTAAGTATAGCGACAGATGCAGAGAGGTTGTCAAGCTAGCAGATACGCAATTAGATATCACTTCCGGTTAGGACAAAAATAAAAGCCTACCAAATAATTGTAAGCGCTTTTTTTTTATTTATCCTATAATTATGTGTATAATAAGGTACTTTTAAGAAATTTACCATTTGAGTATAACATATTCCCAGTTCACATATTTGATGGTTGTTTTGTTTTTACTTTGAGTCTTCATTTTGAAGACATGAATCTTGACTCAAGTTTTCCTTTTCCTGCCTCATCTCATGCCCCAAACTCCAGATACACTCAGATCCGGAAGGACAACTCGCCTTCTCCGAAGACATTTTTTTTAATCTGAAAGTTCAATTCATGGACAACATCTAAGCAGTTACTGTTCTGGGTCTGAGAGAAACGTGATGTTGAGGCGCACTCAGCCGCCCCAGCAGCAGCAGCACATCTGTCTGTCATGAAGGTGGCGTCACTAAACTGAAGAAACAGATAACAAGGAGAGAAGGAAAAACAGGGAAAAGTAGTTCAAACGTGGCCTTGTTTCGGTATAAGATGTGAATAAGCCCGGTAACAGAAGGATGTACATTGTTTACATTCATAAGACACAAAGGCATCCGATTCTGAGAGACTTTATTTATTCCAAATCCCAATTCCTCTCCTGAGCTGACTCGGCCTTATCCTTCTGTTCCTCAGGGTGCCCCATGAGACAGGCTTTAAACAGATACAGTGGAAACCATTTGGGTGACCACACAAATGACCACAACTTCTGTATCCCCATTTAAAAAGGGCAAGTTGTCTCTAGAAAAACCGCAGGGAAGGGTGCTGGTCTTCTCTCTCAGCCCAGTCCCAGTTCCTTCTTTTGGCCCCATCTTTCTGATCTGCAGAGGCAAGTTGCACCTTTTAGTTTAGGAATCAAGGAGCAGTGGGCATCACTGTATGCAGCATCTGTAATAGCCATTTAAACAAAAAACATTTGAACAACAGTTAAATGTAAACAGCTCATAATCTTAGCTTTGAAAAATGTAAAAAAAACACAGAGAAACGGACCAACAGTGCCTTCCTACAACTAGTCCCTTCTTATTCATGGTCTTCACGCTTTACATCTAAAGAAAACATGAGAAAATAACTAATCTTGTTGCTATAATATGATTTTAGGGATGTGTACTTTCTTTTTACAATGAAATAAATGTGCCTAAACACCATGACAAGCCTGGTTGTCATATTCCGTGTTCCAGGAACCTGGACAAAAGGTGGAAACCACACATGGCGTTGAGCTTAAAGGGATAGTTCGCCTCTTTTGACATGAAGCTGTATGACATCCCATATTAGCGATATCATTTATTAAATTTGACTTATCCTCTGCTGCTTCCTGTGAGCCGAGTTCCACCCTCATTTTGGCGTTGACAAAGGCTAGTTGGCTGAGGCTTAAAAAATAAAGTGTTTTGCTTCCCAAAATAATATGTGTTCAAAAGAGTAATACATTTGCGTCACAAAATCGTTCATCCAGAAAAAGTCAGACCTCATAATCGCTTGGCGCCATTTTCTCTCCCTTTGCATCACTGCAATGCTGTGTAGACCGTGCAGACCGAAGTGCAGACCGAGCAGTCCCCTGCTTCCGAGCAGCAAACACCGTAACAGGTGCAGCTATCGGCAGGTGGCTGAACGCAGTGATACGAAGGGAGAGAAAATAGCGCCAAGCGATCTGGTCGTGATATACCGCAGTGGATAAGCGGCTGGATTGATACATTGTTAACAAATGAGAGCAACCAGACCTGGACTGAGGAAGAGGCCCCACGCAGTCAACTATCAGATGACCAAAAGGCTGACTCACTGCAGGAATCAGATGTAAAGGTGCAGGTTTCAGAGTATGATTTGGTTTATTGGTAACCTGACATGTTTTTATATATTTAGAGACATCACATATTACACAGGGCCAGAACAAATGCTGTAGCACCCGATGGTAGGTCTTCTTGACCCCTATATGACCTGCAATATATTCATGTGCTGTCTGAACCACCGATGTTCTATATTTTTCAGGTAGTACCACTTGCACAATGGGATCCCTGCTAAACCCATCACCATGAGGAGCCCAAACAGCAAGTCATCTCAGACTACATAACCCCGTCTAATGTTCCCCATATGACAAGAAGGCACCACCAAATCATACAGATCTTTCAGGGATGGATCCTCGGTGTTCTTGTACCAAGTCTACACGAGAACCACAAAGGTCATTTGGCACAGCAAAGAAAAACTCCTTGACTTTGTCCATAGTTACCCCACCACCAGGCAAACACGCAGTCATGGCACGAGTCACAGCACACACTGCAGATGGTTCCAGCTCAATTGCCTGCTGTGGCAACGCCACTGGGGCACCCTCTGCTGGTGCCACCGCTAGACCTTGTGCAGCACCCCCTTAAGAATTTAGAGAGGAACCACATGAGAGATCTGTCAGCTCTGACCTCCACGTTCTTCTAAAAAAAACAAACAAAAAAAAACAAAACAAAAAAAAAAAACACACAGGACAAGAACAGCCTCTGAACTTTTGGCGGTATGCTTCAGCCACAAGTTCATAAGCTTTCAGTACAGCTGCTTTTACCTTTGTGTAGACCTTGCACTCAGCCCCCGACAGGAATAGACCTCCTGTGCTTTTCCTGTAAAAACACACCGCAACATTAGTGTACGCATCAGGCCAACCTCTGACCTCAGCCACACGTTCAAACACTGCAAAAAAAAGTCTCAACATCCTTTTTGTCAAACTTTGGCATCAACCTTAAATTTTTAGTGACATCAAAATAAGCAGCACCAGCTTCCCAACTGCCAGCACTGGCAGGAAATTTCACCGCTGTAATCAGCCCCAGTTTATTCTGCTCCACTTCCAGTTTCATTTGTTTTTCATTTCAAACTCTTTTTCATGTTCAAATTTCAACATTAACAATTCCCTTTGCTGTTCAAAGGTCAACCCAGGCACAGAAGTAGTAACACCACTCTTACCATCGTCGGCCATCAGGACTCCTCCCTCTTGCAGATTTTCCTGGATGATACTCTTGATGGTCTCCTTTGTGCGCCTGGCATCCACAGCAACAGTACAATGTTGTGCCAACTTGAGAAGCTGCTCCTTCGTACATTGCTCCAACAACTCATTTGAGGGAGAGATAATAAAATCTTCAACACTGGCAGCCATACCTGAACCAAATCTAGCCGTCTAGATAACACAATACAATTCTCACAGTGGCCCCAACACTGGATCCCCCTTCTAACTGCCTTACCAGAAAACTAACTGCACTCAACCCTAGTCTTCAGTAGCATTGCCGAGTTCGCCAAAGGCCCTCCCAGGATACCACCGTACCACAGTAAAGACATAAAAACTGCAGCAGACCCTCTATTAAGGACTGCAGCTACACCTAACAGAGGGGAACACCAGTGAAAAATTGCAACACTTACCTGTTTATCTCCAAGCTCTGCACTTAGTCAACTCAAAGTAAGTCTCCACCAAATTACATCAGCACACAAACAATTCCCCCCAAAAACACTGGCTTCAGACGAGCCCCCATTTTGTCATGTTCCGTGTTCCAGGAACCTGGACAAAAGGTGGAAACCAGCAGGTGTTGAGCTTAACAAAAAAATTTATTAATAAACTTAGAAAATCAATAGTCAGTATGTAGTGCGGCATGGATGCAGGTGTGTGTTATGAGTGAAAGTGTGTACAAAAACCTAAACTTAAACCTAAACTTAAACCACTAAACAAAGAAACAAAGGCCCCCAAAACCCCACAGGTTGTGCTGGAGGTCCAACCCCACCTGAGTGCAGAGAGCCAGTGGCTTCCCATAGCTGAGCCTTTCTGCTCTGACCTGGGTGGCCACACCCAGCCAGGTGCCAGCCATTAACCCTGACGAGCTGGCAGTAGGCCCTGGAGACTCCTCCATCCATCACACTGGTGAAAACTTGAACTCGGCCCCTCGGACTTCCCAAACTGATCTCCAACTGTTCAGCTCTGTATATGATTGTGGGACACCCGCAGACATGTTCACAAGTCATTTTTTCCAAGTCAACTCTCGAGTCTTTAAGGACCAATAACAAGTAAAGTCTCAAATGACTGAAGAACTTGTAACTTATATTACGTTGTAAATAAACACTTGGGCAGCTAAAAGTGGATTAGAACTAGTAGCCTGGAATTTTATCAGGTGTCCCTGAAATTGTAAAGGTTTTACCCGAGACGGGATGCTTAGCAAATTGGCAATACTTTGTTTCTGAAAGAAAGCAATCCTTGAAAGTTGTTTCAGTTGTGGGTTAAAGGACACCGTGCAACTGTTCTGGAGATGCTGTTGCTCAGTTGAGTATTTTCAGCACTAAAATACCTCAACCACTACTTGATGGATTGTTTTGAAATTCTTTGGATTAATCGTAATGTAACTATGCCCCTGGCAATAACAGGATATTATGTGCAGTTACGAGTGGAACTTTATCAACATATATAATTTATTGCCATGACATTTACTGCACATTCATTACTGCAGTACATTTGGCGGCCTGAGATTTAGCCGAGCTCCACCATGTAAAGCTCTAACTTTTCATCTTGCGTCATCATCAGGGGAAAAAAAAGAAAAGGAGTTAGATCAGTTTAAATAAATAATCGCCAACTTTGCATTTAAGCTTATGTTCGGTTATGATACGGGAGTTTGTTTAGGTCAGGAGAGCCAGCCGATGAGGAGAGAGGTAGGAAGACGCGCGTGGATAACTGCGCGTCTGATTGCGCGTGCGTCTAAATGTGAAGAACAATGGGTGAGGCTTGATCCTCAAAGCCAACTTACAACCACACAGACTCACCTCATCCGGGAGGCAAGGAAAACGGGGGAGGGAGTGGAGGGAAGTAGTGGGGGAGGCGGAGAGTCAGACACAAACACCGACGAACGTCAAAGCTGAGCGCTGCTGGAGGTCAGGAGCTATTTTTTTTTATAACGAGGTGAAACAGAAGCCAGGGGTGCTGCAGAGGTGAGCGCAGTTTGGCGCGCGAGCCAATAATGACGCACCTGTTTAAAATGAACCGTATGTAAAAAGGAAAGGCAGTCAGGCCACAAAAATAAAAGCATATAAATAAATAAATCCACGCTATAGCGTCATCTGCAGTGAGGAGCTTCATTCCTCCCTCGTCTTGCACCACCTTTAGGCTGAGGAATCAGCGTCAGGACGGAAAGAATGAGACAAGGCAGCATCCGGTTATTACTTTCAAAACGAAAGCATGTTCGGCACATAGCTGCTACTCAAACATTAAGCAGGGCAAAGCGTGACAGTGGCCTCACTCTGTTGGCTTTTGCTACTTCAGCAAACCAAATACAAATGTTATCTTCTAAAGTAAATGTTTGCAGGGCCTTGGTCAAAAACCATAGTTGCACCGACCTTAGATCAGTATGCTGGATGTTGCCATCAAGCACCATATTCAATTTTCACTTTATATCAACCATGCATTTCTTTAAGATCCAATCATGTAATAAGGGAATGCTGCAGAAATGTCCACACATAATTAAACAGAGAGAGATGTATGCATATGAATCAATAAATTAATTTAGTGAAAATAACCTCCCCAATCTTTCTCCACTGATGCCCCACAGCTACTGTCAGATGCCTAAGAACTTTATTCTTCCTAACTTGAGAGAATAAAATGTTTGGGTGTTTTCTTACTGAATGTATTAACTCAATTAGATGAAGAGTATGTCTTTAACTTGAAAATAATGAGTCAGTGGACAAATAAAATGGAACGTCACTATTTTAGTTTGGCACATAATGAAGGATATTAGAAAGAAAAGATCACAGGTGGACTCTCCCTCATAACTCCAACTAATTATTTGAACTCCAGAGTGTGTTTGCAGTTGCTGTTGGTTATGCAGAAATATTGATCTCTGCATTGAAGATATGTGTCAGTGACCCTCTGTCTTTCATGCAGGCCACACTCAGAGGTGATCCGGGAGGCTTGTGGTCACATTCTTACTACAGTTAACGCAGTGTCCTGCCCACACTGAAGCACCGCCGTTTGATGTGATGGGACTCCACGAAAGCAGCAGAATGTGCCACTAGGTTGTTTCCTCATGCTTCTGGTTTCTGAAAGAAAGTAAAAAAATAAAAAAATAAATCACAGATCGACTTTTGTATTAAGATCTGCAGCTTGAGTGCAGCATCAAAGCTTTTGAACTGACCTGTCAGTCGTGGAAATGAACTTTTAAAGTGCCTTAGCCCCAACATTTAGAGTCAAACTACATTTATTTCTGGCAATGATCTGGCCAGAAATTCTGGCCATCACATAATAAGAGAAATTGGAAAGAAAATCTACGTTTTGCTCTCTAGTTTAATACACATTTTGAATACAAACTCCCACCTATACTGAAAATTCCATTTGTTATTACAATTTTCAGTCATTCTTCAAGGCTCTAGTTACTTTTGTAATTTCATCTTTTTTCAGGTATAAATAATTAAGTTGACACTTGATTCTTCATTTGGTGAGGTATTCAGGCATGTGGCTAAAAATCTGACATTCTCGTCAGTTTTTCTTGTTTCCTTTGTATCTCACCAACCAGGAAAAGTGGGCTCCTGGCCCGTCAGCGAACCCCCAAAACAGCTCAGGTTGATGCTGTAACAACCGGCCAGTTTTATTAGATACAGCTTCTACCTGAATCAAAACATAATTTGCCATAATGCCAATGTTCACTTGGGTCTTATGAGTCTACCTGTCTTTGAGGCCCTGGATTAAAATATATTTAACAGGCCTTTAACAGTCCATTATAGAAGAAGAGAACTCTAGATGCCTCTATGATGAACAACTACAGACCTGTCTCTAACCTCTCTTTTATATCCAAGATTATTGAGAAAGTTGTATTTAACCAGCTCAACGACTTTCTGAATGAAAGTGGAAGTCTTGATAAGTTTCAATCAGGCTTCAGACGTCATCACAGCACTGAAACAGCTCTGGTCAAAGTGTTAAACGACATTAGGTTGAATACTGATTCTGGTAATGTTTCAGTCCTGGTTCTGTTGGACCTCAGCGCTGCGTTTGATACTGTAGATCACAGAATCCTGTTGCACAGGCTGGAAAACTGGGTTGGACTTTCTGGAGCGGTCCTTAACTGGTTCAGGTCCTACTTAGAAGGCCGGAGTTATTTTGTTACTATTGGCAGCTATGAATCTGAGCGAGTGGCCATGACTTGTGGAGTCCCCCAGGGGTCAATTCTTGGACCTCTTCTGTTTAACTTGTATATGCTCCCTTTGGGTCAGATATTGCAGAATTTTAACATCAATTATCACAGTTATGCAGACGATACACAACTTTAATGTGTCTCTGTCACCGGACGACTGCAGCCCAGCTGACGTTCTGTGTCAGTGTCTGGAGGAAGTAAACACCTGGATGAGAGAGAATTTTCTACAATTAAATGAAGACAAAACTGAGATCATTCTGTTTGGTAGCAAAGAGAAGAGGGTCAGCGTTGGTAAATATCTTGAGACTCGGGACCTTATAATCACTGACCAAGTTCGTAACCTCGGAGTGTTGATAGACTCAGATCTGACTTTCAGCAGCCACATCAAAGCTGTCACCAAGGCAGCTTTTTACCACCTCAGAAACATCAACAGAATTAAAGGTTTCCTCTCCCAAAAAGACCAGGAGAAACTCATCCATGCATTCATCTCCAGATTACTGTAATGCTCTTTTAACTGGACTTCCCAAAAAGAGCATTAAACATCTGCAGCTCATCCAGAACGCTGCTGCTAGAGTTTTAACCCGGACTAAGAGATCTGAACACATCACACCAGTTTTGAAATCTTTACACTGGCTTCCAGTCAGTCATAGAATAGATTTTAAAAGCCTGCTGATGGTTTACAAATCCCAGAATGGTTTAGGCCCAAAATACATCAGTGATATGTTCAGAGAATATAAACCCAGCAGAGCTCTTAGATCCAAGGACTCAGGTCAGCTGGTCCAGTCCAGAGTCCAGACTAAACATGGAGAAGCAGCATTTAGCTGTTATGCTGCAAATAAGTGGAACAAACTGCCAGAGGAGATTAAACTTTCACCAAATGTAGACATTTTTAAATCCAGGTTAAAAACATTTCTTTTCTCATGTGTCTATGCATGAAATATCTTTTAACTTATCTAGACTGTTGCCTGATTTTAAATTCATTTAAATTATTTTATTTGTTTCTCTTTATATTATTTTATGTATTTTTAATGCTTCTTCCACTCCCTGCTGCAATGCTTTTATTTTATGTAAAGCACTTTGAACTGTTTGTACATGAAATGTGCTATACAAATAAATTTGATTTGATTTGATTATACTCAAATTGTGCATACCTATCCTTTAATATGTTTGTGTTTATTCTAATAGCTTTCCAACTAAACTAAGGTGGTTGCCTATATTCTTTAAGGAAACAAAGGAGTGTTTGTTTCTTTGTATGTACAAATGTGGGTTTATGAACCGTCTTACTTTTATTTTGAAAAGCGGAATGCCACATTTCCTGTGTTCTTGACTCGCTGTGTGCACATTGACGCAGCTCGCTGAGGCGCTGTAAGACAACCGGATAACGGGAACCGAGAAGGGGGACAGAAGCCAAACGCATCAGTCTGACATACACACACGGGGTGCTATTGTATAACAGAGGCCTCCAGCTTTTTTGCTGCACGGTGGAGCGGCTCCTCTCCGTTCCTTTCATATTTCCCCGTCTTCTCGTCGCGGAGGGAGAGACGGAGCTGGGCTGCGGGGCTCGGCGTTGCATCGGCCGCTGGCGGAGGACCTGCACATGTCGGCGCGGTGAGGGACCGTTTGTTTCTCCACCCCGATACGGTTGGAGGAGCGCAGGAGGAGGCGGAGGAGGCAGTGTGGAATTAAGCTCGACAAGAACAACATCATCATCGACCTCTGAGAAAAAAATATCAAGAATAAGCAGGCTTGTAACGGCCGAGAGAGGATCCGATAAAAACAAGAAGGACAACAGTGATGCGGCAGCCGAGGTGGGCCCAGATTGATGATTTTATGATATCATCATTCACCGCCAGGACCGGCCAGTTGTCCTATTGATAAGGAGAATAATCGAAGAGAATAAACTGTAAACTGAGCTGGAGTCCATTTGCTTGTTCTGACTTGGATGGCCAGAGGTTGATTAGCTTTATTAGGTGTCTGATTGCAGTGAATTTTCAGTGGGAGTTCTGCTGTATGATAACATATAAATATCTAGATTTAGGCCGATGACTTAGTCTGAGTGTGACGCCAATACAGCAGCAGAGGCGTGTGCGTCTGATGAGACGCGCCTGTCTGAGCATCATCTGGTAGCTGCACAGGATACTCCTGCACGGGGGATGATACACAAGCGATTTTTCATCCGTGCGTAACAAAACAGAAGATTTCAGGGATGCTGCTGCCATTTCCAGTTCGACTCTGATAGAGACAGCGAGGCGCGCAGCACGGGACTGGACATCCAGAAATTCTTTCTCTCCTCACCTCTCTTCCGCCTCTGCACCTCTCTCCCTCTTTATCTCTCACCCCTCTCCTCCCTCCCCCTCCTCTTTTTCCTCCACTACCACCTATCGACCGTCTATTCATTCTGATCAATTGATCATCCATTTGTGATTCAGAAAGCAACCCACCTCTCCATCCTCTCATCCATTCACCCATACATCCTCTTAAACGCCTCTTTACGCACTCAGCGCGCACACACGCACGCACGCACCACCGTTATCTACAGCCATCATGGAGACGACCAAGCTGCCCCCGTCCAGCCCATCCTCGCCGACCACCAGCTTCTCGGTACCCTCCGCGGAGAAGGTGGACGGCTTCCCGCGGAGGTCCATGCGGAGAGCACGGCAGAGAAGGTCCCACAGCTCGTCCCAGTTCCGGTACCAGAGCACCCAGGTGGAGCTCACCCCGCTGCCCCTGCTCAAAGGTGAGACACCAATTTACTGTAGGAGCTGTTGGTCAATGTCAGATGACAACACTATTATCATGGACGGATGAAAGGTCTGCCAAGTTCACTGTTTGCACTGTTTTCACGAAAGTCACTTAGATGAGCTGACATAACACATCCATTGATCACTGTTGACAGTGAAATATTTTATTCTCTATTGATAGGTGTCTAATACATATTACCCCCCTGTCCTTGTCCTCTCTGACCAGTAGAGCAGATAACAGTGGCTTTGATTTATGCAACAGATAAATTTGTCATGGCGTGTTCTTACAACAGTTTATGTGATTAGCAAGAGTTTTGTTATGCTTTGTTCCTTTGTAAAAAAAGAAAAAACAAACAGGCAAAAAAAATGCCTATTCAGATAGTCAACAGAACAAGATAACAAGTTGAACATTTAATTTATTTAGTCCCCAACCCAAAGTTGGATGCATTCAGTTCACAATTAATTAAAACAACAGTGAATTCCTAAATGGGAGAAGCCACAACTGCAACATTGTTGCCTTTTACAAAGGCAACCTGATTAAATGTCAAAGACTGGGGAGATGATCAATTTTATGTCACCTTATTTCCAGTCAATCAAAATCAGAATGAAGAGACAATTCAAAAGCAAACTAACAGAGAATGTTACTGTTCCCAACTGTTCTATATTTCATTTTTGTCAAACGTTGTAATTTTGAATATTTTCGTTTTTTTTTAAAGAATATATTCCTTTATAGAATATGCTTTGCATGGGCAACCTTCATCTCCACTGAATCCCAGCACAATTAAATGTCAGCTTGTTGCCTTGATTGGTTGATTTGGGAAATGGGAGAAACTCTTCCGTCTTGAGGCCTTTCCCCCTCGACAGACCACTGTTGTGGGTAAGATAGGCTTCTTAACTGCCTCCTTGAGTGAACCTCAACCAAGAAACATATAAAACATGAAATACTCTCATACCAAATGTGGCTTGTGTGAAGTTCTCGACATTCACACTAGTACAACATGCATCATAAAGACGCAAGGATCTGCAGTAGTTGCAGGTGTGTTGTTGCCATAGATCTAGTCCCAGAGCTGCTGTTAATACACAGAGGCCACTTTGAGCACTCTGTGAGCGAGTCTAGCCGATTAAAGGCATGATGCTGCAAAAGATGTGGAACCCATTAGCTGTCAGATCCAGAGTATGTAGTTTGCAGCTCCTGCTGATTATGTTCTGAGTCTGCAAACAACTGCAGGGGAGTTCTGCGTGGTGGTGGGTGTGGAAATGTAGGGACAAGAATAGCTAAATGAATACGCAAACGTTGAAATGAGCAGTTGACTAATCAAGCTGTGAACTGACTGATTGTTTTTGGATGACATTTAAAGATTTGCACAAGTGTTTGCATTTCTGATGTTTGGTTGGTTGGATAGCAACTGATATTAAAAGAGTGAACTGGCTCCTCCATTTATTTATTGCACCGCTGCTTTAACAGAACATATACTTTTTTACCAGACTTTGTGTTTAGGCAGCGAGTACACGTCAGACAAATCAATACTTTTGTACCTTCTCTCTTTTGCTCACCAACAAGCTCGATCTGTTTCCTTCCTTTTTATACACTTGTTGTTCTATCTGTACAGCTCTGCATCGTGTGTCCTCTGTATCTTTCACCTATGTTTGCAGTTCAAATGCAGATTCTTCATACTTCCCCCTCTTTATAAGGTCACTCTCCTTTTCATGCAGCCTGTAATCTTTTCCCATTAACCCTATACGGAGAGCAGAGATTTCTGCTTTTAGAGATTGTTTGAGGTGCATGCTCTTGTGTGTTTTTACACCTCATTTCCCCAGGCTTTAACTTCCCCTCAGGCGCGTGAATGAGTTGTAAGTGCACCACAGTGATGGAGGGTTTTTATTGCATCTGAGCAGCACCTTTAATTCAGACCTGTCTTTGCATATGTGCTGCTGTTATCATACGGTAGGCAGCAGTCCCTGTTATTACATGGCTACTGCACTGCTGCAGCACTGTTCCTGGATCCCCTGGAGGAACTGATAGTAAGATCCTGCAGCACTGGTGCAGGAGAAATGTCTGCTGTGGGAAAGTCTAACAGGCATTATGTGGGCCATGTGTAGACAGACCTGTGGGTGTTTTTCCCTTCAGAGAATCACGTTCCCTCTGCTATCTTGAACCACTCCTCCCGTTTACAGCAGACAACCTTTTTTGCTTCAAGAGTCAGACTAAATATGATGAGAGTCATTAAATGATGTGGCATTTAACAAAAAAGGAAGATATGACAACAACAATTTTTACTGATAATTGACATACAGCCATGTGATAATGAAAGTACACCTGCACCCACTTCTATCGTTTTTTTTTTTCATATCTGGCCATAATGAAAAATAATTTGATTTTCACCAGGTCTTAAAATTAGGTAAACACAAACTCTGATGAACAACAGCACATGGGGTATTACATCATGTCAATATTCATTAAACAAATACTAAGCCGAAATGCAGAAGCATTGTATAAAAAAAAATATGTACACCTTTAAAAGCCTCCATAAAAATTAAGCAGGTAAGTAGCAGCCAGGTGCTGCTAATCAAATACACTGGATTAGTTGATCATCATTCAGTGTGGGGGCCTCTATAAAAGCAGACGTTTTGGCAGTTTGCTGGTGTGGTGCATTTGTGTGTGAGTTAACACAATGCCAAGGAGGAAAGACATCAGCAGTGATTTTAGAGAAGCAATTGTTGCTGCCCATCAATCTGTGTAGGGGCTATAAAACCCTTTCTGAGTACAATGACTGTACAGTCAGAAAGATTATCCTCAAGCGGAAAAATTCAAGACATTTGCCATCATCCCAGGCATGGACGTGTCCCAGCCAGTTCACCCCAAAGTCAGACGTTGCAATGCTCAGAAAAACTGCAAAAAAATACAAGGGATACATCTAAGACTTTACAGGCCTCAGTTAGCTGAAGACTGAACAAGTATGACTTGTTTGGAAGGGCTGCAGGAGAAAGCCTCTTATTTCCTTAAAGAACATGGCAACAAGGCTTTGTAAAGTTGCATCCGAACAAACCACAAGACTTCCATGTTGGTCATAATTCACAACACCGTGTTTCATGAAAACCAAACACAGCATATCAGCACAAACACCTCAGACCTACTGTGCAGCACGCAGGTAGAGGGTAGATGATTTGGGTTCGTTTAGCAGCCACGGGACCTGGGCACCTTGTAGTCACTGAGTTGTTCACAAACTCCTCTGTATAGCAAAGAATTGATACTTTGTGCAGACTATCCGTAATGTGCAGTATTGTGTGCGTGTTGTCTGTGAAATCCAGTCACATCCTGCATCCTTGTGGATGTGTTACCTATGTGTGAAATATACTGTACAGTATCTGCCTTTAAAATAGCTTTTTATAACTGGACCAAGAAAGGGAACGTCAAGGCAACAGCAAAACTTTCAGAAGAGCAAAACCGAGTCAGTTTGTGGGTCAGTTCCTCTGCCAAATGCAGCACAGTATCCCCAGGAATTTCTTGGAACAGGAAGTGAAAAAATGTAGCGGGGTGGACATTAAAGGTCTGGGAGTCAAGGTGGTGAATGAGTGTATGTTCTACACAGTTCTACAGTTCTATTTAGCTGTGCATATGACACCTGAAAGTATTTTACCTGCACTCTTCACTTTTAAATTACTTAATGATTATTTTAACGGGTTTTAAATTTATTTCTTTTTTAATTTCTTTCTTTTATTTTTTAATTCCTTTTTAATGGTTTTATTGCCTTCTTGTGATTTTATGTAGCTGTAAAGCACTTTGAATTGCCCTGTGTATGAATTGTGCTCTACAAATAAAATTGCCTTGCCTTGCCTATGTAATGTTCAAAACGTTGGAAACTGATGTTAAAAATTTTAGCATGTTTCTGTTTTTTTTTTTCTAGGAATTAATTCTATTTTCTTTCTAATTGTTATGCACCAAAACCTACAAAATCAGATAATCCCCACTTTTGCTTTAGCTGATTTTTCTGAATTTGTAAAGGAGCAAGTAATCCTTCAACGTTATTTGTAAGCAGCTCCATTATGTGTGACCTATAATGGATTATGGACAAATGCATACACTCAGCTGTCTGGTTCAACCTTAATGTAAGCAAATTGTCCCAGAGTTCTGTGCTGTACCAGACATTGACTTACCTTTCAGTTTCAGGGCAGGTTTTCTGTACCAAATCCAGACGTTTAAGTGTTTCTCTAATAACAGCCTGCATCCTGCTCTCAGGATGAAGCACAAGGATAACAACACACAGATTTTACTGATAAGAATATTTAAAAATCGTTTCAGAACGCACAGATAATGTGAAGGCCTTGCTTTGCTCTGCAAAGAGGTTCAAGCTTCTAAGTTTTGCATAGATTTCCTCTGACTGCTCCAGTTTCCTCCTGAAGTCAGATTAGCTAGTGACTTTAAATTGGATAAAGGAGTGAATGTGAGTGTGTGTGATTGTCTGTATGCCTGTGTTAGACCTGTGACGGACAGCTAACGTAGTCAGGAGTCCAACCTGCCTCTTTCCCAATGTTAGCTGGGACAGGCTCCGGCTCCCCCACGAGTAATAATAGATGGACAATGTGATCTTGAGGTTAGATGCTGTCCTTCGGAGTCTCCAGTAAACAGAGAAATGATCTGGAACGCTGAACTGGCTGATCAAGGAACTGCAGGGATGGTCGAGGCAGCCAATTAATCAATAGATGAGCGATGAAAGCTGGATCCATATAAATCCCTTGCACAGTGTTTTCGTGTTTAGCCACTGGCCTGCAGCGTGTGTGCACGCACATATACACTTACATACATGCAGAGGGATTTAATCTTTCCGGAGAGTGTGCTCCTGGACCAGTTCTTAGCTTCAAAGTGGCTGCAATGTTCTGCAGTGGACGGTTTATGTCTATATGATTGGATATACTTGTTTGAAATATGGAATTAATGGCGAGCTGATCCATCAAGATCTATTTCTGAGAACACCCTTCTGGTAAGACACTGTCTTGCTCCAGACGCAATTTTCTATAAAGCGCTAACACAATCTCACATTTCTGCCGACGCTCATGCTGTTTATATCTACATATCTTTTTTTTTTATGAAAACCTGAGATTAATCTCCGCCCTTATCACTTTTAGAACGTCTTTGATCTTGATCAACGTTTTCTTGCTAAAAATGGAACTTTAGTGTGAGCGCAGCTGAAAATTTTAGACAGGACCCCGAATGAGATAAAGATTGAGTCACAGTGACTCAGGGGGGTTTCTTTGGTAGCCAGGCAAATTAAGATGTTTAATGTCAGCTTTCCCACAGTAAAAGAGCCACCTGATGGGTATCAAAATGCTGTCAGACACAGTCAAAGCATCTACCTAATTTTCTGTCTCTACTCTTTAAAGGACTTATGAAACAAATTTTAATTGTTGGAATTTCACAGTTTTTGCTGCTGATTCTAAAGGTTCCAAGCCTTGCGATTAAAATGAGATATTGTCTGGATAATAATTTATCCGGGAAGTCATGTTAAAACGGGCTCAAAAGGAGCCACATTTTGTCTTTTTGTGCGAATTCATTTTTTTATGCGTGACGTCATAGGGTTGACAGAAGTTCTAGTCGTCTAACTGTAATGGCGGCGTCTATGGCTAAGACATCAAAGCACGGTGGAAAATATTGTGTTGCTGGAGGGCCAAATGGTGTTAGTTGCAAAAATAGCAGCTTCACTGAAGGCATCTCTCTGCACATGTTTCCCAAACTAAAAAATACTGGAACTGAGGCTGACAAGGAGAAGGCAAAGACAAGAGCACGGTGGATCGTATCACTGCCTACTGCCTGCTGCCGCCTGCCGATAGCTGCACCTGTTACGGTGTTTGCTGCTCGGAAGCAGGGGACTGCTCGGTCTGCACTTAGTCGTCCACTATTCTATGGCGTGATCTTTGTGCCACCAGGTTGAGCGCGCAGTGACACTGATTTGAGGGCACAGATCTATCTGAAGGAACAATAATTTTAAGCGTGTGCGTATGAATCTCACACACGCTCGCTCATAGGTGCTCGGACACGCGCTCAACTCTGACAAACTGCTTGCTCGAACGGCTCAAGGCTCTAGCATGGTTGCCGCGTCCGCTCGCGCGAGCGGTGTTGATGACGTCACGAGTTCGTGCCCGCCATAGGACCCTATATAGTGGCGCAAGTCGTTGCCCGCCAGTAGTTGCAATTTTCTCCGTCACAGAGGTGGCGCTGCTACGTGAAGGTTACCTCTACTCTACAACCACGAAAGTGGAGAAGAAAACAATGCCACTGTCAAGAGCAGGAATACTGTAATTAATGATACTGCTGCAGTTTTCGGATCATTTTAATTTTTTAATTCAGTTAAAAGAGGTGAAGGTTTGAAGCCCCCGGCATCAACAGAGTCTCTGCCCTCTTCTTTGCCTTCACGTATCTGTCCCGTAGCTTCTTCCACACATTCTTACAGAACTCTCCCTCTTTCCCCAAAGTTCTGCCCATCTCTGTGAACCAGTTTTGGGAGTTTACGTGCTCCCTGTGCTGTTTCACTGCAGTTTCGTACAGCTGTCTGTACAAACGCACCTCCTCACTGAGCCTGGTCTCACAACAGTCCATCCGGTTCGTTGTGCTCGGCGCCGCCAAGTAACAAAAATCGACTGGTGCACGACAACGCGCTGCGCCGTCTTTTCAAGGGAAGCGCCAGGCCTGATACGTCATTTTGACGTCACGGTGCGACACCGCCGTGACAGACGCGGCAACCATGCTACCGCCTTCACTCTGCTCGCTCGCGGCTCTGTCTCTGCGCTCGCAACTCTGTTAGTTGTATGTAAATGAGGCACGCCACCAGCCAATCACTGCAGAGTCTGCAGTGCAGACTCAATTGAACTTCTACCATCACCCTAAAGGAATTAAACTAGATGTTATATTTTTTTGTCAAACCAGTAACCATTACAGATTAAACCAATAACACAATTGATCAGTTTAAAGTTTAAAAGTTTAAAAAAATCCACTGTGGGTCAGCTGCTATAGTTCATAACTTACTAGGTAAAAACAACCACTTCAATCAAACATTTAATTTCCTAAGCTGGTGTAGTTTTATTTTTCTACCATTTTAGATTTTGATCAAATCAAAATCAAATCAAATTTATTTGTAGCACATTTCATGTACAAAACAATTCAAAGTGCTTTACATAAAATAAAAGCATTGCAGCAGGGAGTGGAAGAAGCATTAAAAATACACAAAAGAATATAAAGAGAAACAAATAAAAAAGGTGATGTTAGGTTTCTTTCTCTAAAATATTTGTGACACCCTACAACAGTAATCAGTAGGCTAACTAGCTAGCACCCAACTACACCAGTTTTAACATGATTATTACAATTCTTCCTCTTTTATTTTTTTATTATTTATCACATAAATACCAGTCTGTGAAAACTACCAGTCTGTGATTGGCTGGTGGCGTGGCTCATTTATATACAACTAACAGAGTTGCGAGCGCAGAGACAGAGCCGCGAGCGAGCAGAGAGATAGAGCCGAGCGCGAGCAGAGTGCCGTTCGAGCGAGCAGTTTGTCAGAGTTGAGCGCGTGTCCGAGCACCTATGAGCGAGCGTGTGTGAGATTCATACGCACACGCTTAAAATTATTGTTCCTTCAGATAGATCTGTGCCCTCAAATCAGTGTCACTGCGCGCTCAACCTGGTGGCACAAAGATCACGCCATACTATTCCGGCACGTCAAGCCGTATCCAACGCATTCAATTCATTTTCAATGAAATCCGGCCGATCGTTGTCGCCGTGCTCGCAAAGCATGCTGGGATTCCGGCACGGCGAGCGGCGGACCTGCGGCACGTCAAAAAGTTGGGCTCGGCCGAACTTTATGCAAATTTGCCACGGCTGACGGAGTGCGTTATCCAATGACAGTAGATCATGTGATCTCCTGTGTCGGCTCAGCAGCAGCAGCAGCACAGCAGCTCTCCTCGCTCGCAGATCCACAGCCATGGTGAAATACGAAATAATGTTCCATTGCTGACTATTTATACACATTCATTTCCCTCCAAAACTCAAATTTTTAGAGGGAGAAACTTCGGTTGGTTAAAATCACAAGTTATTTACTTTCCCCCGGAGCCCGTATGTTCAATCTACAACTTCGTATACAAGCCCCTCTGTACACGCCCACTGCAGTAGCAACACGGCGAGACTAGGCATCCAATCCGGCGAGTTAAGTTGACGTGCCGGAATAGTGGACGACTACCCTATGGCATCTACCTGGTCGGTTGCCACGCAACAGCCGTCGCAGAAGACGTGGAAAGAGAGGTGGAGTAATATGCCGGCTGAAAGCCCACCTGGCTTCGCCCTCCACCAACAACGCTCGCCATCTGCTGTCTGGTCTCTCCGGTGATTGCGCCGGCTACGACATCCGAGGCTCCGTGGATCAGTCCTACCGATGGCTGCTGTCAGTCGTGCCGAGGCCAGGTGCCCATCTCCCTGCCGCCGACCCGTGAGGATCCGCACTGGGGCCGCGCACTGGAGGATCTCCGACCCGTTAATCCACGCCATTGTTTATTAAGCTTACATTAAAACCATGTTATTATCACATACGTTTTTTTTAAGTGGCTGGATTTCAAAGTGCCACTTCGTTAGGTTTCAACGTGTCAAAGACAGCGCAGCAGAATGCCATATCTGCGAAACCGGCATGTTCAAATCTTTTCCAGTTTACCACAGCAAACATACACTATTGTGTCATTTGATTGATAACATCTTAATAATAATCAGCGTGTAGTAGGAGCGATGGCTGTTTTGTGCCCGTCGATCCTGTGCCAAAAATGGTAACTTTCATTAATTTCCATTACCCATACGGGAGGTGCAGAGAGCCTCTACAATATAGATACTAAATCGATTTGTGTGGCTTAAATTCAACGAAAGTTTTTCCACATAATGTTAGAGGTGTGTTCTTTCGACCTGCTGATGTTTGTATCAGAATTTTGGTTCCTTTATGAGATATAAGTCCATCAAATGTATGTTGTTTTCGCAGCCAGCCATATTAGCAAATAAGGGAGTCAACCCTATGACGTCACGGTCGTGTGGCCAATTTCGCACCAAAGGCCACATAATTCACACTTTTAAATGGCCGTTTTAACAAGTTATGCCCGGAAAATTTAGTTCAAGTTGGATTGATGGTTTTAGAAAAAGACAAAAATTTCATTTGAATGATAGATGAACATTCGTTTCAGTTAACATCTTTAATTACATATAATAACATCTTTAATCATCACGTTAAATAACCTGAGATGCACAAGGAGGGCTCAATCCTCACTGCTAAGACCAATTTAAAGGAATGGATCCAATATTTTAGTGGATATGTGCTTCGTTTTCCCTTTACTCCATCTTTCCAAAATATTCCATGAAATTCCATCTTGTGTAATGTTTCTGACAGAAAAAACCACACTGGAGATAAAATTCTGCCTCGGCTCTTTTCTTGCAGAGAAATAAAATACTTGAGGGTGCTTTCCAGTAAAAATGGTCATGGGATGTAATTGCTCTGGAAAGTAGTTAAGTAGATCAAACTGCCTGTGGTTATCTTCTTACTCTTGCCTGTACTTATCGATCTACCAGCAATCCACAACCTAAAGGGTTCAATCAAATGCAAAGAAACAAGCAAATATTCAAACTGATTACATGTTTTTGGTCTGAAGTAATCAGTTTCTTTCAGTTGACATACTAATTAATCATCTATAACCTAGTAGAAATGATTCAATTGTAAAAGCCTTGTAATTGTCAGACAATGGCATCACTGTTCAGAACAGGTAATATTTTGTAAGATGATGCTGTTTGTTGTAAATTTATCTGAGTTGATCACTGGGTGAGTCCTCTGCTTTCTCCCGGTTGTTGTCCTCTGTATCTTCAGTTACACTGCAGCTCTCTGTCTTACCAGAGAACAGGCTCGTAGCTCTCCCCAGCTGCGATGCACTCCCCTGGGGCCCCAGACACCAGCTCGGTCACGGGTGTTGTTCTGTCGCTGGCAGGCTAACCAGACTTAAGGTCACATTCCTGCCCAGCATCTATTCAGCAGACTTACAAACTTGCGATCAAGATTTGTGGCCTGCTCCCACACCAGCGAGTTTGCACAAATGTGGCTTCAGGGGATTTGGGGGATTTTTTAACCCACTATTTCAACATGATGCCACAACTACATTCAGCAAGGTAGCACTGTATTGCTAGCTTCTGACCCTGAGAAGGACTCGGTTTCTATCCCTAGTCTGCAGCTAATTTGTAGACTTTTGCTCCTCATCCCTTTTTCATCTTTTGGTGAGGCCTGCACTGGAAGTTAAGATGCATCATCGTCAAGGTTATGAAACAATGAAGCCCAAACACAGTAGAAGCCTAATTGCCATATGCAGAAATATTAACACCGAGTAGAAACAGAATCAGAGCAGGCGAAATGTATTTATATCTCTGCAATTAGAGACCTGAACAGTTCAGATAAAAGTAAATGCATCTTCACTGCAGGTTGAAATGTTATTATGATTAGGCTGCAAGTTGGGAACAGGGGTCGACCTTTTTGGGTTTTTGATCTGCAGTAGGTCATTAATCGTAGTCTGAATTGACTGAGGATGAAGAAAAAGTGTTGTAGTCGAATATTTATTAAGGGCTTAGTGTGCATTTTTGTGTGTTTTTTATGCAAACAGTGATCATGGGATGCTTTCAGATCTATCTTGAGATCTTGGGGAACATTGTGGCCTCCAGCAGCTACCTCAGCACGAGCTCAAAGAGAAGGCCCACAATGCCGACTCTCGGCTCATCCCGACCCAGCGGCACATTCTGCCAGCATTCGCTACTGAACACTTTTAATTGCTCTCATTGCATTTCTAACTACAGCAAATGGCATAGGCACGGGATGGTATTAAGAAAGTCCCCAGACATTATGAATGTAATGGCTTGGTGGTTCTATTAAAAAGGTTACCATCAATGTGCTTCCCTTCTTTTTTCGCAGAAACAATCAGGCCATGAGCAAACGTGCATCTGTATTTAGAAGTCAGAAGATGATCATATGAAAGCTATTCCTGAAAACTGAGTGCCACCAGAGGGTCGAGTTTGTTGTCACAGTTACAGAAGATAGATACATTTGGTCAGCCTCATCATTTGATCTGGAAAAGAGCAGCCGATGAAGCAAAAATAAATTTAAAAAAAAAGTTTACCACAGCTGATTCTTACAGTCAATTATGATTTTCCCCCCCCATTATAAAATGTACACCTAGTTGTTTATTATTACCCTATACCAATGTGAAAGCAGCAAACCTGCATCGCAGAAACAGGCCTATATCTTGGGGCTGAATCCTCAAAACAGCACAACAAATAGAATATCACTCCAATCAAGAAATCCATATTATTAAGCAAGCATCAAACCTTGCAATATTTCAACCTTTTAAAATAAGTATCCTGATAAGTAAATAGGAGTGTACATTATTCTCTGTCCTTGACATTTCCATCTTGTCTGCCAGCAGCAGTGGCTTTTTAAAGGCCTGCTGGTTGGCTTCAAACACGGTCAGGCTCTGAAGGATGTTGTGTTAGCTTAGAGAGTGTTAAATCTACTGCACCTGCACAAAACCCATTATGCTGGTTAGTGGTAGTGTTTAAGTGTCTCTAAAAGCCTCGAAACAGTTTGTAGATATTAGATGAGTGCTACAGATAATGTAAATGAATCAGACTTTGTTGCAAAGAGAAACAGATGTTTGGAGGACAGGAAGACCGAAATGTTGTCACATTTTAGCGTAAGATGCTTTTGTGAAGTATCAGTTATTGTTTTCATACTCTCAAGAAAAAAGGATCTGTGTTGCAGACCAGCAGGCAGCCAGTCTTTTTGCAGCTACTGTTGCCTCTTTTGCAGTATTTGCCTGATTATGCCATCAGCCTGCTGAATGCTGTTAAGCAGGTCAAAGTATGCGTTTGCAAGCCTTCTGTTTCTGATATGAAATGCATTTCAAATGCTCCCACTGCTGTCTACAAATGTACAAAAATACACTGCTGCTTGTGTTTCATAATGTGCTCAAAAGGGGCCAGTTTCACAGCCAACAATGAAGGGATTAGAAGGAAAACATGCAGTTAGACATGCACACTGAAACCCAAATAACGCCTCATAAATTCTAGTCAAGTTAAGGGAGAATATCTTTTTCTTTATGCCGCATCATGTTGGTTCAAAAAAGGCTTTAAAGTCAGATGTTTAAATAAAACAATAAAAACTTTGAAGTAGAAAAAAACCCCAAAACAGAATAAGGTTTACATCTGACCACTCTGACCATGCTTTTCCGAACAGCTGTTTGACTGAGGAAAATATTCTTTGAATTTCAAGATTATATTTTTATAAAATTTTTTGATGTGCTATAAAATGATAAGAAATTGGTAACAGGTCCTCAACCTTAATCATTTGCCCCCATCATCAGGTACATTTTCAGTTTTTGAAGTGTGTTTGAAGACACAGTGCTTTTACTTTCAAAAAGGTGTCCGTCTGGAGGTTTGAATATTTGGTGGACTAGATCAGGACCAGACTAGATTTTGTGATGGATTTGCTTCAGACTTGGGAGCTCTGAGCTGGAAGTTGGAAAACCAGTAGGATTTGCTCACTGACAATGTAAATATAAAACTATTACGCAATTTTATGCACATACAAATAACGTTTGTCAGTGTGCTCACTGATAGAGGTTGGACAGCAGGATGCGTGCGACTGATTTAATGAGACACAAACTGACATGTTGGATTTTAAAGGGGGAATCTTGTGAGGTTTTTCCAACTTTCTGAGTTGAAAATCCAATTTCATGTTCAGTTCATTTTCCCAATTCCAACTTCGGAGTTAAAATGGAACCCATTAACAGACCACTTTTGCACTTTTTTTTTGTACACTTTGTTATACATCCTATTTTTGGACTTGTAGAATTTTTTGTTTACTTGGTGTTTCACTCTGATTTCAGCCATAGCCAATTTAGGTACCAAAAGTATTTGGTAAAGTTTTTGCATTTACTAAAACTTCATGTTAGGTAAATGAAATGAAAGTACTGCTCAGAGTTAAGAAAAGTTCATGGTTGGATTAGACTTTGCCCAACCCCCTTAAGTATGAATGATTTAACAAAGGTGACAGGATGTGACAGATCAAGGATGTGTTTGTTACAGTAAATCTTATGAGAACAGTGTATTATTCAGGCTAGAAGCAAGAACATGGACGTTTGAAGTATTGCATTAGCAAAGGTTATTGGAACTGGCAAAATTAAAAATTGATATTGTATTTTAAATTATAGATAGAGATGGAGTCGATGATGGCTCTCTTGTAGTTAACATTTTTCTCCCATGTGTGACCTGGTGTCCATTTAACAAAAAGGTAGTAGCCCTTAGGTTGAAAAAATAAATAAATAAATAAATAAATCATGTCCCTTTCTGAAACAAGACTTCTGTCTATATTCTATACTGTGTTTCTTACAGCTATGCATTACCACGTCAGTACCACCACTCACTGAGCACTTCAGGTTTTGCTGTCTAGATATGATTACTTTCTATTTTTTTTAAATTAATACTGTTTGTCAGAGTTGGAAATGTAGTCTATTTAATGTAACATCATCCCATGCAAGGTGTTTACTTGTTAACCTGTGTGTGCTTTCATTTTCATTTGTCCTGCTTGTGTGTTTGTCCACATTGTGATAATTAATGTACAGAAGGTTCTGTTTTAAAAGTGGTGTTTACAGTAAAGTGGTCACCCTCTCACACAGATTGTATGTGGGCGATTGAATGATTGTGTGTGTGCGTGTGTTAGGGCCAGCTGGATGGGTCTGATATTAGGTTACCGAAGGCATTACAGAAGGCATGGAGTAGTTTTTGCTCTCTGACTGTTTCAGATCAATTAAGAGGGAGGAGTGGGGAGGAAAGTGAAGGGAGGGGGTGATGAAAGAAATGGAGTGGACGAGGAAAGAGGAAATGACTGAACATTAAGTTGACAGGTGGAGAAGGGACAGTGAGAGAAGGAGAGACGGTGAGATAAAGAATGAAAAAAAAAAAAAAGGCAGAGGATATTGCAGGGGAGAAGATGTAATGAAAGGACAAACAATGCAATAACCACACTCACTGCTGTGTCACTGAAGAAAGGGCTGATTCCTGAAGGAATACAATGATGCTCGGGCATATACATTCTCTGATTGAATTACCACAAATCTCATCTTCGTAGCTGTTCACTCTTAAATATGCTCTTGTACTGCTACTGAAGCTGCACAAAGCTGATTAAACAACAGCAATCAAATACTGGACATTGGGGAAATTGCTTTAGAAATGCTTTTAGAATAAGAAAAAATTAATTTTGCTCAAAGGTTCATGCCATGTTGAATCACATCAACTGAAAGGAATTACGTTCGGCTTTATTTGCAGTAACTAATTTGTTACATTTGTCCATACTTGCTTTATCCTATTCAGGATTGCACCTACCTGGAAAAAAACCAGGCTAGCAAGGGTAGGACGTGCAAACTGCAAACACAAAGGCCCCAATCGGGACTCGAACTTGGACCCTTCTTGATGTTATTATTTTTTTTTTTTACGTAAACCTAATTATGGATGCATGGCATTGTATTAGCACTGTTGACTCATAGCAAGAAGGTCCCCGGTTGAAAAATCAGCTGGATCTCTGTGGAGTTTGATTGTTCTCCCGGTATCTGCGCAGGGTACTCTGGGTTCCTCCCACAGACCATTAAAACATCAATGTTAGGTTAATTGGTGATTAGAAATTAACCACAGGAGTGACTGGTGACCTGTAACGGTGCGTTCAGACCGGAATTTTTCGCGCGACATGATTACATACAAAGTCAATGCAAAGATGTGGATTGACGGTTTTGAGGCGGCGCAAATGAGGCGAATACCGCCGCGCGAATGACAAGATGCGAATTCGCGTGAGTTCAGAAAATCCAACTTTGGCAAAATATTACTATATATAACCGCGTCCGGTCTGAACGCACCATTAAACCCAAAATGTAGCCATGTATTATTTACGCATTCAAGCATTTTACAATTTTGTAGTCCAGAAAGTGTAGGAATTTTTATTTTTGACCCTTTGTTGTACAACTGCAACATTTTTAACAGTGGACCATAGTATATGTATTATGTATTAAGGTGTGAGACTGCTTCAAGTCTTTCAGCCAAGTCTTGCAATGCAGACTTCCACACAGAGCTTCATGTATGTCCTCTGATGATATTCATGTCACAAGCAATAAACTCCACACCTTGTGTACTTGCAAGAAGAATGAGAGGAAACAATCTTTTTTGTCCTAAGAATAGTAAAAACATAAAAAAGGCATAAGCAAACAACACAGCAGAGAAAAGTGCAGAAGCTAAAGTAACAATCAGAAATACCTGTTTTGTCACGTTGGGGTGGTGATGCGTGGCGTGGAGATAGAACACGGATGCAGATATTCCAAAAATTCAACACCAGGCGCGGCTGAACCGGATTACAAAAAAAAATAAATAAATAAATAAAAAAAAAGAAAAAACTTGACTAGGACTATGAAAACACAAAAGGACAAACCTGACATGTACAAACTTGACTTGAATAATGGTGACTATCATGAGGGACGGTGAGGATTTGGCACTGATTAATGGGAAACCTGGAAACTAAATACTGAGGAAGTGATTGGTGAATGAGTGGAAAAACACAGGTGTTGTGAGTGAAGGTGATGGCAGGGCAACAGAAACTATGGGAAACATGGAAAAACTAAAGACCAGACCTGAACTTAAAACTAAGACATGAGAAAAACCTAAAACATGGCTGAACTAAAAACATGACAAAAACTCACAGACATGACATGTATGCGATGGATCGACGTAACATTGACCTTGAAAGAACAATTTGAAAGCTAACGCGTGATAAAGCTTTTCCCAGCAACAATGATCCATCATAAAACAATGAAAAAACAGATGAAAAGTATTTCTGTCCACTCAATTCTTCTTAATTACTCAGCTATCTTGCATTTTGCTGTCAAAATGGATACAAATCTGGCAAAGATGGTAGCTTTAGCTAAGGTTAATTAGCTGAAATGAGGTCGGTGAGAAACCTGAGTATACCTTAGTGTGATGAAGAATAATTTAGAGACAGTCGAAAGAGAATTCTTTATCTCTGCACAACAAAAACTTGAACAACTGATCAAATATACAGAGTATTGGTTACGTTTTCTTTACATTCTCAATGCATGGTTGTCTGTACTTTACATCAGCAATTATTAAAGAGCCTATATTTTACTTATTAATAGCCCCCATAATTCTATAGTGGGGGTCTGATATAACAGGCTTACATTCTTTAATGTGTAGAAACATTGTTTATCATACTGTACGTTACTACAGCACCGCTTACCACCTTCTGTCTGAAATACTTTGGTTTATCTAAGTGCAGACAGCTGCTGACGTTTTTATTCTATTTTTTGGGTATGCTAAATTAGCCACTCTACAAGCATCATGCAGTCATTTTACATTGTTCAGGCCCTTAGAGTGGACTGGAAAAAGCTATGCGACACACTAAAAGAAGGTGGAAAAACTCAAGAGAAATACGTGACCTCTTTCACTAAAACAATAGGCTATGTAGTGAGGAGTTTAAAAGCGCATTATATAAGAAAGGACTTTATCAAAAGGCTATGATAAATAAACAAATGCTGATTTATTTTAAACCAATGAATAATTATTTCATCAAAGTAATAATAAACAGATTAACCAATTATAAAAGAAATAAAGTGTACTCGCAAGCTTCAATACTAATGGAAATCCACTTGGTGATAGCTGATTATATATAGAGGGAAAAAAGCAAATAAAGATTAAAGATACAAAGCCTGGCCTGAACACCCAGCTGGTCTCTGCTCACTATGCAGGATGGTAGAAATGTGTATTATTAGTAACATTGGATTATGTAAAGATTGGTTTAGTACACCACTTACTCTTTTGACACAACATGATGTTCTCTCACAGCTTTCTTCACAGAAAGAAATAGGATTTTTTTTTTTTATGGCTATTCATCCACAGAATTTAAACTTTCCTTAATCAGCTGGTATTAATATGTTAGCTGTTTTTGAGCAAAGGTCTGACTATCACTTTCTCTGTTAGTCGGTAGTGAGGTTCACTTCAGTTACTTCAATTTTTCAGATAGTAGACTTCTTAATATAGGTGCTTGAAGAATAGCTGAGGCAGTGATTAGAGTTATGCCTCTTTATATGGCTCTTGGAATTTCTTCATCAAGTTTAGACTTCGAAATAGCTAATCTAGACATATGCCGGATAGGACAAACTTCCATTAACACTGAACCCAAAGATATCATTGCATCTGAAGTTTAAGGGAAATCTGCATGATTCCCATACAATATGAAATCCAGTCAGTATGTATTCGATTAGATAAAAATTCTGGATCCAGATAAGAAATTAGATTGAATGAATTGTTCCTTGGGACAGGACTAATATGTCCACCAAATGTTATGAAAGTCTGTTTGTAATCTGGTGACAGCTCCTGCAGACTCTTTGCAGACTGGAAGGCAAACTGAGGGGAATAAAACATCACATTTTCAGCAGTGGGCACAAAGTGGTCAAAACTGTGTTCATATTTCCCATTTCTTTACCAGTAACAGGCTGTACTTGTAGCTCTATTTACATGTTATATGTTAATACACTGCTGGACTCGTTACCTATTCTTGGTACCATCACCAAGTGACGCCTTCTGAGTATTTCCTGCTCTAATTTAAAGCTGCAGGATGCTTTGTCCTGTTCTTTCTTGGCAGGTAAATTGCTGTTTACACCTCAATCGTTTTGAAAATCTAAAGATGGGAGATTTATGATAGCACATCATGGCTTCCTTCTCATTCTTCTTTGTAATCATGCTGTTTTTGAGCAAGATAATGATGTGGACGTTACTTGTGTTATGAAGAGGATTAAATGATTTAAAGATAGACTTGAAATGCGTCATATAAACCCCTTAAGGTGATATTTATACTGCCCTGACTTTTACACTGCATGGCGCCTCAACTGTTAATAGCTGCTGTAGCTTCCTTTGACTATTTTTAACTGAGTCTTCCTCTTATTATCTCCCTCTTTCCCCCCTTTTCCTTCCCAGCCTCTCTGCGTCACTCAATCTTTGCATTGAGTGTGTGTGCTCACTGACAGAGGTGCAGAGGCGGTTTGGATGGTAGCTGAAAAAGAAGCTGTCCTCCTTTCTTCTGTCTCTCTCTCTGTGTCACACACTCAGCCCCAAACAGAATAACTGTTATTTAAAGACTTGAGCTGTAGTTGCTCATTCAGGGAAAAAAAAAGCCTAGGAGAGATAGATGGGTGGAGTAGAGAAAGGAAAAGATGGAGAGAAAGAAGAGAGGGACCAAGAGAGGCACCTAGTGATAGAAAATGAGGGAGGAGGAGAAAGGGGATGATGTCATCCTTTAACCCTATACCACTCCCTTCTTGCTCCTGTTTCTTCCTCAGATTCGTCCTCCCCTCCTTTCCTCCTCTCTGTATTCCTCTCCAGCAGGACTATATTTAGATTTGTGCAGCTGTGTGAGTTGCGTATTTATATGTTGATGCTGTTGCAATAGGTTTGCACTGTTCTGTTGTATATGCCGCTACTCCTTTTAACAAATCCCCTTCTCACTACTCTTGTTCTCCCCTTTTTTTCTGCTGTCTTTTTTACCCCTGTGGTTTGTTGTCTTCTTGGTTACTCATTCCTTCACCTTGTCTGTTTTTAAAAAAGTCTTAAATTGAAAAGACTTGGCCTCAAATATCTGTGTAGCAGAGTTTAGTTTATTCCAATTTGTCAATTAGCTTGAATCACATTACTTTGAACATGGTCAAAGTAATTGTTTGGAAACCATATGTGAGTTATGTCGGTTGCAGTATTACAATAAAGTTGAGGATATCATTCACATTAGAACCTATAGGACAATAACAAATCAAATTTTCATTATACAGAAAAGAACTGTAAGAATAGTAAACTAAGACTACTGTGAACCTACTAACAATTTATTCTTTAATGCAAATGCCTTAAAGTTTACAGACCTGGTACATTTCCACATTGCTCAAATAAAGCTTTGGGTTGGAATTAAAATGCTTTATGACCGTTCCCAGAGATTACTCTAAATCAGATGAAACAAACATGACTTTTTTGGAATCTGAAACTTTACTTGGAAAAAGTGTAACAGGAATTAAGAGAAGATTTCTTTCACTGAAGAAATGTAAAACTCTTAACAAAAGCATCACTAAGGAAAAAATGATCAATGAACATAAGAGTGAGTTTTTTTGTCATATAATGTTTTTTAATTGATAACCCTAACCCTATACAGAATAATCCGCGCTGGTCTGGAAAATTCTCTATCTGCGCAGTCATTTGAGTTGTACCAGGAAGAAAAGTGTTATAAAAGCCTCAGCGTTCTTATTTTAGCCCCCACATGAAGAGTAATTGGGTTTCTGAAGTGCAGTTTTGTGCACCTGCTGTCCCTGACTCTTTATTTTAACAATCTTGAAAAGACAAAATGAAAAGACTTAGAAAAACGCAGGTAGCTGCATGTTTTTGAGTTCATGGTCAAAGCCGAGCTCAGCAGTTACTGAAAAAAACAACAAAAGCACCAGTTTGAAACGTTAGAAAAGAAATAGTTCTGTCTTGAATTAAAACTATATTTGCTGTATTTAAGATTGTCCTTGATACTCTCATTGCAGCACTGACATATTAAAACCTGCATTGAAGGAATCAGTGTGGACTGACCTGAAATTCACTCACTATTTTCACATTTTGTACTGTGAATTCTTCTACTAAGTGTAAACATTGTCCAACATACAGTATGTAGCCTGCGGAGAACAAGTTAGAATCAGCAGCTAAAACAACAGTTTTAGTCAACTTAGCAGCTCATTCTCTTTGCCTGAGGAGGTGTAGCGGCTCTCATCTTCTCACACTTTTCCTCTCATTTTTATTGTCCTTCGTTCTTTCCAACATTTGCTCTCACATGACCCACAAGTCTATTTATTCCCTTCATCTTCCCTCTCTTTCTTTAGCCTCCGTTCACACTGCCTGACTACAACAGACATGCACAGTTTTCTTTCCCTTCCTCTTTTCACCTCACTGTGTTCTTTTTTTTTTTTCTCAGTCCCAGCACCGCAGTTTTCGTACAATTACTCTCCATTAAAAATGGATTAGATTTCACCCTCACAGTCAGTCTGCAGAGGGAGAGCAGGAAAGAGGGAGGGAGAAGACAGTTAAAAAGGTGCTTCGGAGAAATCAGAAATGAAGGATACGAGAGCTAGATTGGGAAAGGGCAGGTAAGGAGGGGACAAGGAAGGTAGAGGGGTGTAGAAAGAAATGAAAAGTTTGTACTGTTGAGCTTTCAAACCAGCTCAAAGACAAGAAAACAGAGAATGTAGAGAAGTTCCCCCATTTGGTGTTATACTTTGACAAACATAGTGAGGAAAATGTGTGAACTTTGCTGTTGCACTTGCGTCAAGTCACACAGAAAGGGCTGCAATCCAAGAACAAAGTGGCCACACAGTACATCTTGGTGGCTCATTGGGTGTCAACAAAAGATGCAAACCAAATAAGCAAAGAGGTTTGTGCCACGGTAGGTGAGAAGGTTATAGAGAAGTCACAGAGAAAATTTATGCAGAGCACGTTGTAAAGGTTAATCAGGTATGGATAAAAAAACAAGAGGTGACGTTTTGATATAAAAACAACCCCAGTCTCTTAAACTGGATTTAACCCCTAAGTGTCAGGAAACATAACTGATGAATAAATGTAGCCTGCAAAGCTCTCAAAAGAGCATGTTTCATGTCAGCTCAAGCAAAGGACCGTTCTGTTCTTGTAACTCTGCGCCAAAGGGAGCAGATGGTCAAAGTGTGCCCACAAGAGATGAGGGGGTCTGGGACTGAAAGAGCTCCAGTCAGCCTCCCTTACACATGGGGTTAAGAAGGGTTAAATTTAATCCACTCCTGTTGTGTTTGGGCGTGTGTAAATGTGTGTGGGTGTGTGTGTGTGTATGTGTGTGTATATGTGTGTGGATATGAATCTGGGATCATCCTCTTTCCAATTGCACAGTTAGTCTAGACAGCTTCCCAGTCACTGGTGAGCTGTATTGCCTTCCTCTGATGGAGGCAGATAATCTGTTGAATACGTTATGAGTATATCCAGGAAAGTCTGAGAACGTACAATAAAAGCTCATCCTTAAAGTTCCTCTATATAACATTTAATCAATAAATGTACTGATGTTGTGCTTTTAGTACCTAAAGCTACTATCATGCTTGCTGTATTGGTCATTGCACATGTAAATAGTGAAATCAACACAGTACCATAATGGTTTAAACCAGCCCTTCAGATATGCTGGACTCAGCAGATTATAAGTTATAAAGGAAGAGCAATATGTATACACACATTAAACTAAATAGTGTCAACAGCTTAAGTGGTTTTTGATGATTTTGAAACATTTACAGCAGTTATATCTTCTTGAGTTTTGATTGGTCATACAGGTACCTGTAGAGACAGATCATCTCACAAACTCTTCCCCTCAGCTTTTCCTGTTTTTCTAACATGAGCAAGTGGCAAGTTACAAAACTGGGAGGTACACGACAAGCTGAAACGACCAGTTGCACCTCAGGTCATCAAAGAGCAAACTAACTGGAAACTGCATCTGGGGCCTTATAATTGTTAGTTAGTAATGAATGTATTTTAACATTATGTAGTTGTCAATTTTTTTTGCGTTTCTGTCAGCTGTTGTATTTTCTTCTACACACTAAGGGTATATTCATGGTAGCACATGTATATATGTCTTCATCAGTCTCACCCAATGCAGAGCTAAGGATTTCAGGTATTCAACTAATACAGATGGGCTTGTGGTAAGTCCTATAAAATGGATGATTGTTGATTGGTTGAAAGCTAGCTTAAAACAGTAGGGCAACAATCACAGACAATTTCATTGCAAAGAGGACGAAGGGGCAAAAAATATTGCAGATCTTAGTTCACTTTATCCTCTGTCTTATTAGTTCTTTAACGAAGTAAAGCTAAAGGACCAACAACAGCACAAACACAAGCAGGAGTAGACTTCACCCAAAATTTTCTTCCATTTTTTTGTGTCTGCCGCCAAGTGGCCGCACATTGTTAAAACACGTGAAAATGAGTTTCCAGTACACAAATACACAGCATATGTCTTACCACAAAAGAAACCTTTGGAGGTGATACTGAAGGAGGTAACTCGGTTTGTATTCTACAACAACTTGATGTTACTAAATCTTACAAACTGTTTGTTGTTCCTTTGCATCACAATTTACTCAGACTGTTATGATATAAGGTTGTCACTACCCAATTACCATGGCCAAAAGCATTCGTAAAGATGATCTTTTTGAGATATCAAAAGAAAACTTGAAAAGTTATATTGCTATCAGACACCTTTGTTTTATTAAGTATTTGTCTCCTTTTAAAATCTGGAACAGTCTTCCAGAAGATGTGAGACAGGCCTCAACTCTGACAATGTTTAAATCCAGGCTGAAAACAGTTCTATTTAGCTGTGCATATGACACCTGAAAGTATTTTATCTGCACTCTTCACTTTTTAATTACTTAATGATTATTTTAATGGGTTTTAAATTTCTTTCTTTTTTAATTTCTTTCTTTTATTTATTTTTTTTATTCCTTTTTAATGGTTTTATTGCCTTCTTGTGATTTTATGTAGCTGTAAAGCACTTTGAATTGCCCTGTGTATGAATTGTGCTCTATAAATAAAATTGCCTTGCCTTGCCTTGCCTTTTAAAAAAAAAATTGAATAAGACTCAAATAAGGCAGTAGGAAACAGTATAAAAATGTCTAACAAGCCCAGTCTCTATTCTAAAATGTTTTGATCTTATGAGCTGAGATCAAGTCATGACATTGTCATTATGTGTCTCATAAACACTATATTTTTAAACACTAAAATGTCATTCTTCTGATATCACCGTTATTGTCAGTATTGTGTTATAGCACAACTGACTGATGATGACTGGTGGTTTTGTTGGTCCACATTTAGGTATTGTAGGGACTTGCATTGCTGCTGTGTGATGCCTCTGTGATGCTCAGTCTCAGCTCTGAGTGGGTTGGTCCTTTTGTTGTTGCTCCCTTGCAGCCTCTTTAGAGAAGAGGCCATTTATTGCGTTGGCCTCTGTGACTCTGGTGTGTCTGTTTAGAGTTGCCAGAGCTGTGACTCTTCCTCTGGCAGTCTCAAGGGCCTTAGTTATTGACATTTTGTTGTACTTCTTATCCATTCTATTTCTCTAGTGTCTTTCTTCACCTGCATAAGTCGACTATCCCCTCCAGGCTCCCTTGATCCTGGCTTTCAGTCTTCTTATTCATGAAAAATACTCTCTGCTCTCCCATTCCCAAGTTTTTCCAAGATTTCTGCTGGAGTGGCTTACTGGTTGCTGGTTTCCATCATAGTGTTGATGGGGTTAGTGAGTAAAGCTGTATTAAGACCTCTGAATATCTCTAAATTAGGTGTTTAGTCTTGCCATGTCAGGTCACAATATTCATAAGCGATCTGAGCAAAAATCTTCTGGAAATATATGCTCAACATAAAACTTTGAACAGAGGATTGATTTTTTGTTATCCATTTCTCCAATATAGACATTTGGTATTCTTCAGTCCAATTCTCACAGACATTTCACTTATAAAGGAATGAAATATATGAATGTTTCACTGCTATCTTTAACTGTTTAGTCATCAATCATCTGTTTTTTCCGAAAAAGAACAAAAGAGCTCCATCTGGCTGCTGTCAAATCCTATAACTCTCGGTTTTGCTGTGTGCTGTTTTCTTTTGCATGATGCTTGTGCAAAAGAAAACTGAGCTGGAAACTTTCACAAGCCCCCCCTCCCTCAGTCGTTGGTATCTATTCAGAACTCGTAGCATGAGTTCAGTTATCCGTGGGTATCAGCTACTATCCTCACATCTGTGTGAAAAGTGGAGTTTTTGAATGTTTTAAATGTGACTGCCGGTAGCGGGCTCTTTCATTGGGACAAACAGGTCTGAGGAATGAATGTGACAGATGTTTGGACTGAGATTCAGCACAGCACAGGGAGGTGTGTTTTTGTGCATGGATGCTAGTCTCTCTCTGTGTGGATGTGTACAAATGTGTTTGGAGAGTAATAGTCTCTCTGTCTTTCCCTCATTACCCTTGAGAGAAGATGTAGCGTGTACAATATGTGTCCTCCAGCTCCTTTTATAACACTCGCACTTTATCAAACGATTCCCTTCCTTTTTTTTGTCCTATAACGTCCATCTCTAACAGTTCTCTTTTGCCCTCTGTCTTCTTTCCTACCTCTCAATCATTCAGACGCCCCGGTGGCAGAGTTACACGACCTCTTCTGTAAGAAGCTGCAGCAGTGCTGTGTGCTGTTTGATTTCCTGGACTGCGTGGCTGACCTGAAAGGGAAGGAGATTAAACGTGCAGCCCTCAATGAGCTGGTGGAGAGCGTTGCCACTAGCAGAGGAGTCCTCATAGAGCCTCTCTACCCAGAGGCTATAAAGATGGTAAGAGGGGAGGAGGAGCAGGGAGGTCAAGGGTTAAGGATGATAGAGCAGTGGAATGGATTCCAGCCTTAAGAAAGTTCCAAAAATACATCCAATGGCTCTGATTTTTGCTTGTTTCTTATCCTATACTATATACTTTAACTGTATTAGAAATAGTTAAAATCACAACAAAAACATTCTGAGATCACAGCCTCTGATGTAATATCAAAAGTATATATTTTCTCTTAATTTTAAGGGACCAAAAGCAAAAAAAATTGATCTAAGTACAAAAAACCCCTGCCAGAAATTCTTACCATTCAGAAGCCAAAGAGGAGGTGGATAAAGACAAACAATGGCCATGATAAATGAGCGAATGGGTCAAAAGCTGGATGGAGAACAAACATAGAAACCTGAAATACATGCAGCACAACAATAAGTCCAACCCATGGCAAAAACAGATGAGGAAAAAGAACAGTGGATACCCAGCAGATGAGCTTTGGCAGTCTCAGGATATAAACAAAGGAGATGTGAAGAGAAAAGAAGATATGGATGTATTGATAAGAGGAGGAATATAGAGGAGAATAGAAGGTAAAGGGCGTGAAGAAGCAGTAGGCTGCATGCTTAGTGATAAAGAGAGGGACAAAAAGGAGAGATAAAGTGGAAGTGGAGCAGAGTGTGGACAGCAGAGATCCCAGAGGACATAGAGAGGAGCAAAGAGGAGGGATATTAAGAGATGGAAAGGAAAGCCTGCAGCGGATATAGCTTAGGTTATAGAGTTACCATATAAAGAGGTGTGAAACTGCTGATAGGACAGAAGATGGAATTGGGGGAAAGTGGACGAATGGTTTAATGTGTGGCTACAAGATTAAAAAAGCTTAGATTTGATAATAGAAAAAGCTAATATGTGCTAAAGTTAGAGCTATGAGTAGCACCACAGTATTTGATCTGGTACACAGATGACTGACTATAAATAGTCAAACCTGAAGAATCTGTTTCCCAAATGTAGAAATAGGTCCCTAACATAAGAACAGGACCGAAAGACTGCAGTTATGCCAATGTTTTATACCACTGATGCCATCGTGGTAACATGTAGATGTTAAGGAGGTATAACATCAGTGTCAGATATTTTACATATAATAACGAAAGCTAAAGGGTTACAGAGGTGACAGTAGGAGGCTTGGAAAAATGTGGCAATAGAAAGATGATGGGTCAGCTGATGTTCAGGGTGTGGAAGTAAAATGGAAAGATTCAGTGCATATTAACTGCACAGATTTGAATTTTTAGAGAACCTTTATTTTAAACTACTACAGAAAAACAAAATCGCTGAATGATTTGGGCCCTTTTTAAATTCAAGAACGATTTACACAGTGCCCCAGAATGAGCAATTAAAGTGGCCAGTGGAGATGCATTTGCTGAATAAATCATGACTTAGCAAGCAGTCGTTGCATCACTTATCAGTAGTTCTTAGAACCCAGTCTATGAGCAGCATCAGATACGGCCATCAGCAGCTGAAGCTGCTTAGAAACAACAATGCAACAGCCACTTCTTTTGACAGGGAATTTGAAACAATGCATGCCACAACTATTTTGTCTTATTGATTGTTTTTCAGCCAATTAGGGACTATTTATACCTTTCCATTTGAAAGACATTTTAGTCACCTTGCATCCATCTCCAGAGCTAAACTGTGCAGTGACACATGTCTTCCTTAAATTAATGGTGAAACAGATGATTAGTGAAATCACTGTGAATTATTTGATCTTCATCATGTTGAATTGTTGGCTTCAAGAAATACAAAAATGGCACAAATATCATAAATGTTTGTTTTAAATCTACTGTTTAAGTCTATGACCATACACTAATTGTACCGCAAACAATTTTTGATGGTTCCCTGATACTCATTTACATGTCGACTACTGGACATATATGTATTTTTTAGGGCAAAGTCATTCATTTAACATTCATTAGGGCATACAGTACTGTGCAAAAGTCTTGATTTACCCCTCATTTCTTTATAATTTGCTTCCAATTACCAGAGTTTCTTCTGATCTCTTATAGTGGTATTGAACAATAGTTCTCCAGGCTTTGGACACTTGCTGCTGTTTCACTCATTTTCAGCCTAGTACTTGTACCTGACCATTTTCAGAGTTCATTAACTCTGTCCTGGGAATCCTTTAAGCATAAAAAGGCACCTATTTTAGGGGATGAACCAGTGTTGTGTCTACACAGAACAAACAACTTAGAAAATAACTAATTTTAAATATTATCTTTAGGCACTTTCAGAGTGTCACAAAGACATGAATTTTGTTTGTATTCCTTTTGATGTATCTATAAAAAAAGCCAAAATAACACAGTTTGACAGACATAAAATAGCATTTTTTTTCACCTGCAAGATGATTTCCAAAGAGCTATTAGCTAAAACATGGCATATCTCAGCATGGTGTGCAGTGTGTCCTTGTGGAGAGCAAAAGAATAAGTGGCAGACCTAGAAAATGATCTACAGCAGATGAACTGTAACAGTGAAAGGGATTTCCTTACAAAGATTCAGTAAAGACCTGAAACAGGACATGAGAGATGCATCTCACCCTTCAGTTGATCCATCTACTGTTCGCTAAAGCCTCATTATAAAAGCTGTCTAGCAGCCACGGAGCAAAGAATGAGGTATGCAAAATGACTGGACTGGACTGAAAATCAAAAGAAGAGCTTTGAAATGTCCTTCAAGCCTGGAAAACTATCAAACCAAATATTGACTTTCATGCTTATCAAAATTGTACAAACTCAGTTTTTGCCTTATATACTGTATTTACACTCATGTTTGCACATGCTTTGCTGACCGTATTCCTGATTTCTTGGCAGTATATAAAGAAATTAATCAAGACACACTGCTGTAATTAGATACTGCCTCACTTTTATCATTAAAGATTTAATTAGAAAAAATATAATTGACTTTGGGCTGTGCACCAGTTAAAATGTATGGAATCCTTTCACCGGTACCTTTGAAAGCTATTTTGTCAAAATTATATTTTCCTCATTCTCTGAGCTAGAACTTTCTAGTTTTATTCTTAATTTATTGTTTTTGAACATTTCTAAGGAGCAGTATTTTTATATCTCACTCATGGATTAACCCAAACAAAGGGAAATGAAATGTTTCTTTTTTCTTTCTTTCTGGCTGGTCTTATTTATGTGATGAATAGAAATTCCAAAATAATCTTTGAGTAATTGTTTGAATATGACAGGTCTTCATGTCTTTTGTATTTGAATATTTATACTAATAAGTCAGTATGTTAATTGTTAATCCCTCATTTATTTAAACATATATTTTCAGTGGTCTTGCAATAAAAAGAATTTAGTTATTAGCTGGTAATACTGACAAGCTGAAGATTTATTCACAGTTTTAAAAACACAATGCAATATTTATGATGATGTTCTTTCCAGAATACACAACAGATAAGGTTTAATTTAGCCATTTATAAATCACTAATCTCTTTTTCTGCTTGTCCACCCGCATCTTCATTTATCTCATTCCTGTGCACCCCTCCGCCCATCTTTATTTCCACCTTCTATTTTCTTTCTTTCTGTTTACGTTTTTCCAGATCTCGGTAAATATCTTCCGCACGCTTCCTCCCAGCGAGAATCCAGAGTTTGACCCGGAGGAAGATGAGCCAACACTGGAAGCTTCCTGGCCTCATCTGCAGGTACAAACAGACAATAATACATATACAGACACGTGCAGTGTTTTGTTTGTGTTATTATTCGTACAACTTAGATCCTTTCACGTAACCCAGCTGAGGCAAATGTAGAAACAAGACAGTTCATCATTTTTCATAGGAAACGTCTGGTGTTATAAAGTCTTTTTTCCTACCTTGATGATATAAAGAATGAACAGTCTGTAAACATGGCTGTGCAGTGAGCAGGTTGCACACAAATGAGTCATGGAACGGTTTAGAGCTGTCATCATGATGCCTAAAGCAGCTTTAAAGCAGTTGTTTTCTCTCCTATTCTTGTGCCAGCCTTCAGTTTTTATATGAGCAGCCTTTGTATTAAACTAAGCTCCTTCCCCTGGGTTTTCATCAAACTTCCTGTAATTAATGAATATAGATAATTCCCAAAAGTGTCAAACCATTCTTTAATAACACAAACACACATTTTTTGATTGTTTGTGCTATTCTCAGCTGGTGTACGAGTTCTTTCTGCGTTTCCTGGAGAGCCCGGACTTCCAGCCCTCCATGGCCAAACGCTACATCGACCAAAAGTTTGTCCTGCAGGTATTCCCCCTTCTTTTCCAGTCCAAAGCTGTGAAATCCTACTAAGACCCTGATGCGTGGAAGATTTTACAGAAATAAGGCTCTTCTCTAGCCTGGCTGACGCGTCCACAATCTCGATGATATGGTGGTCTGGGAACTAGGTGTGCATTTTCTCGTATTTGAGGCGTGGTTTACGAATGCCTAGAGCCGTTTATTGGGCGCTACGAATGTCTATCAAATGACGTCAAGTAGTTCCCATGCTGCTTTGCGCGCGATTCATAGCCAATTGTATCACTTATACCAGATGACGACAGAAATTCGACGAGGAAGAAGAAAAAAATGGAAAATAAAAGTAAACTTGCGCTCTAAGCTACTTAAATTGACAACAAAGTAGGCCTATATGCTATATTCTACATGAATTTTTATGTTGTAGAGTTGTGAATTTATTTTAATAATGGAGAAATTGAGCAGCCTTGCTTTGTTGTCTACAGTAGTAGCTCAACCCTCATCTTACTTTGAAGCTCCCAGCTCCCAGAAGTGACGTCGACGTAGCTTTAGCAGCAGAAAAGCTATCAGGCTTGTGTTGATGATAATAATAAACTTCTGGACTATGTACAAACTTCCAAATGCATCGTTTTGTGACTACAGACCATATTTGTACTACTGTAGAAGTTTGGTTTCATGACATGTGATTTTAGTGTGGTAATTTTGGAGATACTGCCAGGGTCCGTTAGCGCTTGTACTAAGCTATTCGGGATAACTCAGTAACTCAGCTGATGTTCAGCCAATATCGGAAAAACTTCGGGTGGGCTACTTGGCTGGATGTCACGGTTCAAATGACCCTAGGGTGAATCTACTCCGAAACACTTTCTAAGGCTGCATTGAACGGTAACGTTGTGTCCGCTGTCATGTTGAATTAACACTCTACAAGCTTCGGTGTAGCGCATAGACGTCGTCATCGTCTTGCTGCCGCCGCCCCCCCCCCCCCCCCCCGTTCTGTGATTGGTTCCCAAACTCTGGCAAAAATAAGGGCGGTGGTTTCCAGGCTGACTTTGCAGTGAGAATGAAATCGAGCGCAAAGCAGCATGGGAATTCCCAGGCTAGCTCTTCTCTGAAATGTTGCACGATTTTGTTGCTACGATATATTCTTCAAATACAGCCAAACTGCAAGAGTACAAATGTCTTAAAGACTTCTCAGTTATTATTGTATTTTAAGTATTAATATGAAGCTAACAGTTCATTTGTTAATTTTGCTTTCTGTGATTCAGATCTTACAATATATTAGTGTAGAGAGAGGAGGTGAGTAATAAGAGAGAGGAAGTCAGACTATAAATGCTGTCCTGACAGGTGCACAACTACATATTTGTGTGTTTGTAGCTGCTGGAGCTGTTTGACAGCGAGGACCCCAGGGAGAGGGAGTACCTGAAGACCATCCTGCACCGTGTCTATGGAAAACTACTGGGCCTTCGAGCCTATATCCGCAAACAGATCAACAACATCTTCCTCAGGTACAGGCTTCAATAAACCAAACCAATGCACAGGATTTACAAGAGCTATTTATAGCGTTCAGACATCAATAAATCGAACATTATCTAACAAACCAAAGCCATCAGCAGGATGAGAAACAGCCTCTATGGTCCCTGTATCCTGTTTTCTCTAGATTTGTGCTTCACTGACATAACCTATCATTATGTTACTCTTCAAAATGATAGAAATCTATCTTTTTAGAGTGGTTCTTAAGTAAGGGCTATTTGGTTCGACTTCATTTCAGATTCAAAGGGAGCTGAACCGCTACAAAATGATGATGTAAAAAAACTGCATACTAATGATTTGGTGGGAAATTGTCACAGGACCTCATAAACAAAATAAAATTCGATCTATACAAGAATTAAAGCTCGCAAATCCATGCCTCATCAAGTCCAGAAAGTACAAACTATTTCAATTTGCTGATATATATCCATCCTGCATCACGGCTATGTGATATATAGTGGATAATAAAATGCCCGCTTACCCATCTTTTCTGTGTTGTACTATGAAATGTAAAAAACGTCACAATTAGCCCCATAATGTGCAGTATATCCATTCTTTATCTATGCTGAGAGCCAAGTCATTGTATGGAGACACAAGAGTCACAAATGTTTAGCGAAGGAACTCTTTCTAATAGAAATTCAGTGACTTTTTATTTCCCTTTCACCAAGCGTGGCTGGAGTGGTATCTTTGGATTTTTGTTGTGTTTGCAGGATAACTCCAGAAAGTGATAGCAGAGGTGAATTTCAGACATGGTACACTAAAATACCGATCTGTTCTGTGTGGAACTTATTATTGCCATTTACTTTTATGCAAACTTGGGAAATTTTACAAGAACATAACAGGAAGATTCTCCACTGACTCCATACTTACTCCATAAGTGTTTCTTATAATGTAAAACCTGAAGTCCTTTTCATTGTGTGTTTGTTCTTTCTGACATTTAGGTTCATTTACGAAACTGAGCACTTTAACGGAGTGGCGGAGCTGCTGGAAATCCTTGGCAGGTTTGTATTCACAGACACACTTTTTTGGACCATCTGTCGAAAATTCGGTTCTGTCTCATCGAGGTCTGAAGCAAGTATTAGGAACCAAAACTTATGGAACAGACAGATAGATACAAGAACACACATGCAGGCATGGCTCAGTGTTCCTATCACTGAGACGGCCGATAACATTGTGAATTAAACGACTATGGTTACAAAGCACAACCACAATTGCAACTGTTCAATACATAAAACATTTTTATTCATCATCTGTCTTATCAGGTTAACACAACTGGCTTAAGAAACGAGTGTCAGGGAGGCAAGGATATGAGAAAAGGGAAAGGAGAGAGAAACAAGGAGAGGGGTTAAAGCGAGAACAAAGTAAGAGTCATAAGTTTGTTGTTATTTCTTCTTTGTCTCCGAGGTAAAATATGAGCAACACAGAGATGAAGCGGGAGCAAAGAGGGAACTGATAAACAAACATTTAATTGTGTATCCTCACACACAAATCAATTGGAGGGAAAGCTGAGATGACAGTGATTAAGAGAAAGGAAAAGGAAAGTGAAGGAAGAATACAAACACGGAGATGTTATCACATTTGTTTTCCTCAGTCGTGCTGAATACAAAATGCAAAAACATTTAGGGGAACGTGCTTGCTGTGGGATGAAAGTATCAGCCTCATTTCCCTCCTAAGTGTGGGGCTAATGGTTAGCTTAACTCACCATAAACATTCAAGAAAAGGGGAACAAGCAGCTCAGTTCTGACTGTAGTGGAAAAACAAACACCTCTGAAGCTGTGTTGGTCTGCTCACCACACGATGCTTACCTGGAATCCACTCATACTGCATATTTATAGAGATTACACAAATTCTTCTTTCTCAGAAGAATTTGACCTTGACTTTACTTTCATGAAAGCATTTGCTTGTATCTTTCTTTATTTAGTACTATGAAGGCAGAACAACATAATGTAAACTGTATTATATCTACAGTTCATATTTGACATTCCACCTTTCTATGGTATATACATTCAGAGGCTAAAGACTCATGAAAATCCATCCATCCATCCATCCATCATCTTCCGCTGGTCCGGGGATCGGGTCGCGGGGGCAGCAGCTTGAGCAAAGAGACCCAGACGTCCCTGTCTCCGGCCACTTCCTCCAGCTCTTCTGGGGGGACCCCGAGGCGTTCCCAGGCCAGCCGAGAGACATAGTCTCTCCAACGTGTCCTGGGTCTTCCCCGGGGCCTCCTCCCAGTGGGACGGGCCCGGAACACCTCACCGGGGAGGCGTCCAGGAGGCATTCTCACTAGATGCCTGAGCCACCTCATCTGACTCCTCTCGATGCGGAGGAGCAGCGGTTCTACTCCGAGCCCCTCCCGGATGACCGAGCTTCTCACACTATCTCTAAGGGAGAGCCCAGACACCCTGCGGAGGAAACTCATTTCGGCCGCTTGTATTCGCGATCTCGTTCTTTCGGTCACTACCCACAGCTCGTGACCATAGGTGAGGATAGGAACATAGATTGACCGGTAAATCGAGAGCTTCGCCTTCTGGCTCAGCTCCTTCTTCACCACGACGGGCCGGTGCAGAGCCCGCATCACTGCAGACGCCGCACCGATCCGTCTGTCAATCTCCTGCTCCATTCGTCCCTCACTCGTGAACAAGACCCCGAGATACTTGAACTCCTCCACTTGGGGAAGGATCTCATTCCCGACCCGGAGAGGGCATTCCACCCTTTTCCGGCCGAGGACCATGGTCTCGGATTTGGAGGTGCTGATTCTCATCCCAGCCGCTTCACACTCGGCTGCGAACCGCTCCAGTGAGAGCTGAAGGTCACGGCCTGAGGACGCCAACAGAACCAAATCGTCCGCAAAAAGCAGAGACCCGATTCTGAGGTCGCCAAACCGGACCCCCTCAACGCCCTGGCTGCGCCTAGAAATTCTGTCCATAAAAATTATGAACAGAATCGGTGACAAAGGGCAGCCCTGACGGAGTCCAACCCTCACAGGAAACATGTCCGACTTACTGCCGGCAATGCGGACCAAACTCTGACACCGGTCATACAGGGACCGAACAGCCTGTATCAAAGAGTCCGGCACTCCATACTCCCGGAGCATCCCCCACAAGAGTCCCCGAGGGACACGGTCGAACGCCTTCTCCAAGTCCACAAAACACATGTAGACCGGTTGGGCGAACTCCCATGCACCCTCCAGGATCCTGCGGAGGGTATAGAGCTGGTCCACTGTTCCACGGCCAGGACGAAAACCACACTGCACCTCCTGAATCCGAGATTCGACTATCCGTCGGATCCTCCTCTCCAGTACCCCCGAATAGACCTTACCAGGGAGGCTGAGGAGTGTGATCCCCCTATAGTTGGAACACACCCTCCGGTCCCCCTTTTTAAAGAGGGGGACCACCACCCCAATCTGCCAGTCCAGAGGCACTGCCCCCGATGTCCACGCGATGCTGCAGAGGCGTGTCAACCAAGACAGCCCCACAACATCCAGAGCCTTGTGGAACTCAGGACGGACCTCATCCACCCCTGGGGCCTTGCCACCGAGGAGTTTTTTGACCACCTCGGCGACCTCAGCCCCAGAGATGGGAGGTCCCACGTCCGAGCTCCCCAACTCTGCTTCCTCATCGGAAGGCGTGTCGGTAGGATTGAGGAGGCCCTCGAAGTATTCCCCCCACCGACTCACGACGTCCCTAGTAGAAGTCAGCAGAGCCCCGCCCTCACCATACACGGTGTTGACGGTGCACCGCTTCCCCCCCCTGAGCCGCCGGATGGCGGACCAGAATCTCCTCGAGGCCGTCCGGAAGTCGTTCTCCATGGCCTCCCCGAACTCCTCCCAAGCCCGGGTTTTTGCCTCAGCAACCGCCGAGGCTGCGTTCCGCTTGGCCTGTCGGTACCCATCAGCTGCTTCCAGAGTCCCACTGGCCAAAAAGGCCCGATAGGACTCCTTCTTCAGCTTGACGGCTTCCCTCACCACTGGTGTCCACCAGCGGGTTCGGGGATTGCCGCCACGACAGGCACCGACCACCTTACGGCCACAGCTCCGGTCGGCCGCCTCAACAATGGAGGCACGGAACATGGCCCATTCGGGCTCAATGTCCCCCACCTCCCTCGGGACATGGTTGAAGCTCTGCCGGAGGTGGGAGTTGAAACTTCTCCTTACAGGGGATTCCGCCAGCCGTTCCCAACAGACCCTCACAATACGTTTGGGCCTGCCAGGTCTGACCGGCTTCCTCCCCCACCAGCGGAGCCAACTCACCACCAGGTGGTGATCAGTTGACAGCTCCGCCCCTCTCTTCACCCGAGTGTCCAGGACATACGGCCGCAAGTCCGATGATACAACCACAAAGTCGATCATCGAGCTGCGGCCTAGGGTGTCCTGGTGCCAAGTGCACATATGGACACCCTTACGCCTGAACATGGTGTTCGTTATGGACAGTCCGTGACGAGCACAGAAGTCCAACAACAAAACACCACTCTGATTCAGATCGGGGGGGCCGTTCCTCCCAATCACGCCCCTCCAGGTCTCACTGTCATTGCCCACGTGAGCATTGAAGTCTCCCAGCAGGACGAGGGAGTCTCCCGGAGGAGCACTCTCCAGTGCCTCCTCCAGGGACTCCAAAAAGGGTGGGTACTCTGAACTGCCGTTCGGTGCATAAGCACAAACAACAGTCAGGACCCGTCCCCCCACCCTAAGGCGGAGGGAGGCTACCCTCTCGTCTACCGGGGTGAACCCCAATGTACAGGCGCACAGCCGGGGGGCAATAAGTATGCCCACACCTGCTCTACGCCTCTCACCGCGGGCAACTCCAGAGTGGAAGAGAGTCCACCCCCTCTCGAGGAGGCTGGTTCCGGAGCCCAAGCCATGTGTCGAGGCGAGTCCGACTATATCTAGCCGGAACCGCTCAGCCTCGCGCACCAGCTCAGGCTCCTTCCCCAGCAGAGAGGTGACGTTCCACGTCCCAAGAGCCAGCTTCAGTAGCCGAGGATCAGACCGCCAAGGTCCCCGCCTTCGGCTGCCGCCCAGCTCACACTGCACCCGACCCCCATGGCCCCTCCCACGGGTGGTGAGCCCGTAGGAAGGGGGACCCGTGCCGTTTCTTCGGGCTGTGCCCAACCGAGCCCCACGGGCACAGACCCGGCCACCAGGCGCTCGCCGGCGGGCCCCACCCCTGGGCCTGGCTCCAGGGGGGGGCCCCGGTGACCCGCGTCCGGGCGAAGGAACACGGTATCCAAAAATATTACTCATCATAGGGGTTTTGTGAGCTGTTCTTTATCTGGTCCCTCATCTAGGATCTGTTTGCCATGGGTGACCCTACCAGGGGCTTAAAGCCCCAGACAACATAGCTCCCAGACTCATTGGGGCACGCAAACCCCCCCACCACGGTAAGGTGACAGCTCACGGGGAGGCCCATGACTCATGAAAAGATGGCTGCATATTAATAGACCTAAATAGACACATTTTTTTGTGTTTCCAGTATTACTTCATTCAGTTCAGTTCAGTTTTTTTTTATATATAGCGCCAAATCACAACAAACTTCATCTCAAGGCACTTTAAAGATAGATTTCCATTCAAGCCAATTCACGTTGTAGTAAATAGAAATGAAAAGATTCCTGAATCCTCAAAACATGTTTTCCATTTTTTAAAAATACTTTCAGTTGTTAAACACAAGGTGTGAACATTTGAAGTATCCAGTATCTCCAGTATCCCCACTTCACATAAACCCATTCCCGGCTTACGTCTGCTTAGAAAGCGCTTTATCAAAAAAAAAACACACTGTTGTTAGCAGTTATCTAGGTTCTGTTGGCCAGAAGGACTCAGAGTTGTGTACCTTTTTCAAACCTTTCGTATTTTGAAACAAAAGATGAAAAGAGGTAACTTTGAATTGAGCTATTACAAATGGCTAACATGAGACACAGAGTGTGTTAGTGAGGTTCCCGACACTATGTGCCACCAAACAGCTTGAACATATAAATATTGTGTTAGTCCAACCACGAGTGTTCTTTTAAAATGCATGTAAACATGTATGATGATCTCCTACAGAGTAAGGTGGAAGCGGCAAAATGTTTTGTATGTTTTCCCACACGGTCAACAACGTTGTGGTGTTGGACATAGTTCAGTTAGTAACTCCCATCGAGCTGTAACCGTAACTTCATCTGTGCATGTAGCCGTGCTGATTGACTCTGCAAGCCTGTGGATCTCCACTAGAGAGATGCGGTACTGCTCTTCTGAAGCATATTTGATGTTTTGATGACTGTTTCAGTCATTAGTGCAAATTCTGCCATATGTGTTTGATTGGATTGAGATCTGGTGACAGTGAAGACTGTAAAATATATTTCACATCATTTTCAGACTCACCAAACTTCTCAGTGAACTGTGTCACCTGGGAGAGACGGCTCCTTTTAAGGAAAACAAAGTTTCATCACAGGAACAAAATGATCACTCATTGTTATGTTGCATTCATTTGCTTTTGGTCAAGGGATTTTTCCTGAGATTTGTTACTGGCTGTCATTTAACTTCAGTGCTGACTGAGTACTATTTTTACTTGGTCTTGTTAAGCTAAGATAAGGCTCATGTAAGACTTTGGACGCTCTTAAAGAGCTTTATCTTGACTAGCTAAGTTGGCCACTAGCAAAGACACAAGTTTTTTTTGTTGTTGTTTTTTTTACATTCTCATACTTGTGTTAGAATACATAAAGTGAGAAATAAGAAGCCAAAAACATATTTGCTTTGGAATCAGTAAGCAATAATTGATCTCAGGGCCATTTTGTCATTTTAGTAACAAGAAATGTTTGTATGAATGCTGGTAAAGTTCTTAAGGCTTAACAAAATTATAACAGTTTTTTTTCCCCCCATCAGCTGAAATGACTCATTCAGTTTAATTCAGTCTATTTATATTACACCAGTTCACAACACATGTAATTTCAAGGCTCTTTAAACAGAGACTAAATAGAGAAATAGATTCATGAAGAGTGAAATTTTAATTTTCGCCCACAACAACCATTTCACCTGTTAATGACCAATAAGTGAAGTCAAACATGGACGATGGCTTCTGAGGTTTGAAAGGTTACTGTGGAGGAAGAGGAGGGAGGAAGAGGAGGGAGAGTCCAAGGTGACAGAAGGATAAATGGAGAGATACGTGGAGAAGGGGATGAGTGAGTCAGAGGTGGAGGAAGCAAGAAGAGCGGGAAAGGAGAGAGAGGTTTGTATTCATGTTGCTGGTAACAGAGGTATTTATAGCTCCTCCCACACATGGAGAGGGGGAGGAAGAGTGGGGTGATAGAGGATGTAGAACAACAGAGAGAGAGAGAGAGAGAGAGACAGAGAGGTATTCAGAAAAAGGTTGACAGAGAGGCAGAAAACAGATTAGAGGAACAGCGGGAGGGAGATGTTTCTGAAGGAATGATCTATCAAGCAGACGTTGGAAATGAAGGCAGACTGAGACAAACTGACAAACAGCTCAGAGGCTGATAAGCAAGTGTCACACTTCCCAAGTTTAGTTCCCCCCTTTGGCTGCTCATACTTTACTCTCTGTAGAGGCTGAGGCTGTGTCAGTCAGTCCAGCCGAGAACAGAGTAGGCGCACACAAAACAACATTTTCATGTAAATAAATATTAAAATTGCTCTTTTCAGTTTAGTTTATATACCAGATTCACCAAAGAGAATGTATTATTAGCCACATATGTTAACGTGATATAAATCATCACCATGCGCCATTTTGCCTTTACTCTTTTCATCCTACTGAGCCGCCCTCATTCATTACTTTCCCCTTTCTATCTCCTTCAGTTCCCCCCCAGCTTGTGATTCTCTCAGTTTTCCTTTATGTCTCTCCTTGGGTCAGTATCCTTCCATCTATCCCTGCACGTCTTTTTTAGCTTCTTTCCTGCTGGACCGCCTTCCAGTCCAACCATTTCACTCTATGTCTTAAACACACTTTCACTGATCGGCGGTCAGTGTGTGAAGAACATGCGTCCATCTCGCCAACAGAGCTCACATGTGAGTCACAACTGGGCAAACGCAGGCTCACGCGTGCGCACACGAAAGCACTGATCGGGAGGGTGAGGCAAAAATGATGAAGAAGAAAAATAGAGGATGTGAAATTGACATTGGTTTGTTTAGATATCATAGTTTATTCCCAATGGATCTGAGTCCACCTTTTGTGTGCACAGAGCCTGACTTCTAACTTCAGGGTAGAGTTTCTTGGCTCACACCGCCTCTAAAATCATCTCAATCTATTTCTACTCCTTACAATCAAATCTTCTGTCCAACCAAATCTGTCCACTGCCAGTTAAAAAAAAACCTTTTTAAAAAACGAGTTTGAAGAATATAACATTTTCATTCTCAATGTAGTCACTCATGAAAAGCACTGGTTAGGACTTCGTGAAATAAACACACCACTGAATGTCTTCCAGTATACAGTAAGTAATATGATTTGTTTATATTGATAATTGGCCAAAAGGGGGATTTGATTTTGCAGCGGATCAGATTTTGGTGCATTGTCGGCTTGTTAATTAGCAGATCTAAACACAACAAAAGCTAATTAGGCAACAACAACAGTAGGCAGAGGTAAGGGGAGACACATCTTTAAAAAATGACGCTCCGATCTCATGCAGCACACCATGACGTACCTTCACATTCTCCAAAGAGCTGTTAGAGATTGCAGAATGGTGGTATATAGAGCCTCTGGAGCCTTAGAACACAATGGATTATCCACAGTTTTGCTAATTGTCTGATCTGGATCTTATTTGAAATACCAATTGGTGAATTGATGGAAAACTCAACATCAGGTGTTTAAATAACAAATTCAGCGCATTCAGTTAAAATGCTTCCAGATCTCAAATCTCAAATTTGAGGCTTTGCTTCATTTCTCGATTGTGAATCATTGGTAATTGAAAATGCAATTTAGAAATGTTTTATTTCACCAGGCAAGTCATTGATAAAGCCTGCCAAACGTGGTTGAGGGCTTCAGAGAGATGTCTAAAGTTAAATGACTGAAGCAAACATTCAGAAACATTTCAAAAACCCACTGCTTGCATAGTTAGTGGTAGCAAACAATACAAAACATACAACAATATTAATATGCATAGAGCACTTTGAATTATCAATAAGCTGAAAACTTGTGTTTGGGTGAAAATCCCTATAATAATGTTTCTTGAAAGCTGACCGAGAGCTAAATGGACAGTTTTGTTGTTTTCTGTCTGTCTTTAACTGTAGCAGCTTGAAATGATGACCAATCAAACACAGTATTTTGGGAAGACATTTCATTGACCATAATTTCCTCTGTTCCAGCATCATAAATGGCTTTGCCCTGCCTCTGAAAGCCGAACACAAGCAGTTCCTGGTTCGGGTCCTCATCCCGCTGCACACAGCAAAGTCCCTCTCCATCTTCCATGCACAGGTCAGTGATAAACCTTTGCATACCAATATTATTTGCCTTTGTTTATGTGTCAGGCTGCTTTAAAAAGGATAACACAGTCAATAGTTTAATTTTTCTTTGGATAACCTTTGTCATGGAAAAGTGTTTTTGACCCCCATATAGGATCTAAGCCTTATGTTCCTTACGTGTGTATTCATATTAGTTTTGAAGGCCAACACCGTTTTTTCTAGCCTTATCAAGGTGAGAATTAGGTTTTTCAAGCAAAAGCACCCAACGATCGTTCTTTTTCCAGGATGCAAAAGACACTGAAAATACATTTATGTCTTATCAAAGTGAAACAAAAACCCAGAGAATGCCCTTTGTAGTTCATCTGCAGACTTCTTCACTGGACCATCTGGCCGGTGTTTTATTCTAGCAGTAATCTAACCATCTGTGACACCAAAATCTCTGGTAAAAAAAAAGCCTGATGGGCGTCTGAATTTTTATGCAGCAATCAGCAGCATCAAGAAATATTTGACTCAAATCTATCAAGGGATGGGGATAAAAGCCAGGAAGAAGAAAGACAGCTTTTAAGTTGATAGCTTGAATGTCTCGACAGTACTTTGGTAATGTTGGTGGTAATGATGGTATTTCTGCAATGTGTCGGACATGCCACTAGAGGGCAGAGTTGAGTCACAGATCGTGCTGCAGAGAGCTCTCACCTCTGAGTTACACTCAGTGTGAGAGTGCCTTTGGTTTCCTTGGTGTGTGTATTTATATATGAGCATGTGTGTTGGGGTTATCATAATATTTGATGACACAGATGACAGGCACTCTATTGTGTGTATATGTCTGTGTGTGTGTGTGTGTATTTTACTTGTGCCACACATTATTTGTTTATGCAGGGTACAGTTTGTTCTTAACAAACTGGTAGTGTGTTTATATGTGTGTGCGTGTGTGTTTGTGTATTCTGGGTCTCAGCATCTCTTTGCCCTACATTTCTCCCCATCGCTCTCCCCGTGGTTCACACACATGAATTATTCACACAATCAAACTAACAATTCCGTTTGACGGGGTAGCAGGAGAGACAGGGGTGACCTAGTTCTGGGCGTAACTGTCAAAACATGGCATTGTAAAATTTCTGTCAACACTGTGAAATACATTTCAATAATTATAATTCATATAATAAGAATCAAGCTAATGAACTTATAAAGTCTAATTAAAAAGATGAAAGTAACTTTTTGAGGAGAAACACAAATTAATATAATTTTGGTAAGTGTTTACCTACTAGAGCTGTGGTTGTGTTTTCCTGCTAAATAAAGTACCCATGACATGTATTGTTAGCACTGTATTTTCATTGTTAACCTGTTATGACCCAATGTGACAGTCATGTATGAGTACTTTTACTTTTTAAGCCATTTTCAAATCCGACGATTTGATACTTTTTTAAAAGAATAAAAGGGAAAGTCACTAAGTTGTAATAAAACCAAAAGCTTTAACCTCACAAGTGGTTATTATTTCTAGTTTCTAGTTTCTTCATAGGCTGAGAAATAAAACACTTTTGTGGACATCTTTAGGGTTTCCAGAAAACGCTCAGTTTTTTTTTTTCAGGAGCATTTTTAAAATTGAAGTCTTAGGTGGTAATGGGATAGAGAAGCCATACAGCTGCAGGGACAGCATTTTAACTGTTGCTATTTACACTGGGCCAATAGACTCACTTTTTAACAGCATTTTAGATATTAAAGCCTGGATGTTGCACGTGTTCTTTCAGCTAATCATCCAGACAAAAACTGAGATTGTGAGTAATAAACTGACCTCCAAATCAAATATACTCGGGCTGAATCCAGGACAACAGGTTTTAAATATAGGAGTGATCTTTGACTCACATTTTGATTTCAAGGCAATTTTTTTTAATCACTTACAATTAATTAGACACATCTGATAAAAATCCTGCTACACGAGTGAATTCGTTACACTGGTTTCCTGTTAATTTGAATTTTTCTTTATTAGTTTGAGCCTGGAAGGCCACTGAGATCCTCCAACTCTTTTAGCTGTTCCACAAACAGAACAAAGTTGTTTTTTGTTTTTATGCTTTAAAATGCCGAAACAACATTCCAAAAGACTCGAGAGGAGCTGAATCTTTATTCGGGTTTGGATTACATGCAGTGTCTTATAAATTTCTTAGAATCTTTTGTTATTTTAATTTTCTAACTTATTCTGTCTTTGTCTCTTTTTATCAACGTTTGTTCTACTGTATTTTATATTCTAATTGTTGTCATGCTGTAATTTCAAACACGATGCTTTCTAACCCATTATATTTGTCTCTGGATGATATGGTATGTAATCTTCTTACTGTTTACTCTACCCATTTTTAATCTTTACGTTTTATGAAATGATGCACATTCGTCCTTAAATTCCTTTTGTCAGTCATTTGTAAAACCCCTTGTTTGAAAGGTGCTACATAGATGCATTTGGACTGATTAAATTGCACATTACAGCAGTTTCTTTGCCTCATGATGATGGAGTAACTTAACAGAAAGCCTCTGATGACATTTACACCAACACAACACAGAACGTTCAAGAGCTGCAAATGAATGAGCAAGTGTTGAAATAACATTAGTTGATACGTTTAGCGGTTGTCACTTACTAGGTTTGGCTGTGTTAAACTAGAGAGCCAAACTTATTTGATTCCTCTCATGACTGATTTCAACTTACTGTATAATAACTAACTGTATTATTTGACCTCTCACCTTGATGAATAGATATTGGTAAATTCCTCACCTTAACAGCTTAAAAAAAGTCTAGTGTTCATAATCCTTAGCCAAACCATGGCCTCCTGCACCCACAAATCCCAACTTGACAACAGAATCCCACGTTAGCCCGAGCGATTTCTCTAATGCCTCTCTAAGGCTTTTAATAGTTTGACCTCTCCTTACCTTTATTCTAATCTCTCTCTCTTTCCTGCTTTTCTTTATATTGAAGCTTAACATCTCAGCTTTCAACTGTACCTTTTTTTGCCTCCGCTCCCTCCTTCACTGTACTTCTGAGACAATGCTGTGCTTCAGTGGAGGGACAGCGAAGTTAAGGGCGAGGCAAAAGGAGAACACAACCGTGAAAGGAAAGAATGAAAAGGGATAGATGGACAGAAAATCTGTAGCATAGATGAAACCTCTTTACGACGTGAAGGCCTGTCTGAGAGGGAGACAGTGGAGCGAAAGGTCAAAAATGAGGCAGAGGAAGAAATAACAAAGGAAAAACTGATTGCTGGACAAAAAGATTCATTACAATGATTATAAACTAGTGTACTTTAAATAGAATAACCTTTGATGTAACTGAGACATGAGAGAAAAGACAGAGACAAGAGGTCTAAACTCTATCTCACATTGCCCTTAAGGGACTTGTGTCCGTGACATCACTCCTTCCGAAGTAAACACACACACACACAGTCTCCGTCGCCACGGTGCCCACTCGCCACGGCAACCGGCATGGGTGGAGAGGGCAACCGCAAAACACACTCATACAGACGTACTCACATACTCTGAATAATAGGAAATGATTGCTGCTAATATGAGAGGAGACAAGAGCTGATGTGGCTGCACACACACACACACACACACACACACACACACACACACACACACACACACACACCGTTGGAAAACTTGTCTTTCCGATCTTTAGTGGTGTGTAATCCTGAGGGATAACTGCTAAGAGCTCCCTTGTCTCTTTGACAGCTTGAGGGAGTGTTTGCGAGTGTTTCTGTGTGTGTGTGTGTAACCCTTTGTTCTGTGTCGTTACAGCTGGCCTACTGTGTGGTGCAGTTTATGGAGAAAGATGCCACAGTGACTGAATATGTAAGACTGCTTTTTCATTACTCAGTTGTATTTACTGATTTTACTGTTTTAAAAAGTCTTTAAATCTGCCCTATGGTCAACTGACTGTTTGCAAAGTGAGAGTCATCACTTGTAGTTATGGACTCGCAGACAATTCACCCAATCTGCATCAAGTATATGGAGCGTTTTTAGCAACTTTCCACTTGTTGTTTTGGCTTTTGTTCTGTCATCAAGTCATTAATACAATATTATGGGCATCTTAAGTGTGTTTCTGCAAAGTTGTAGCACCAGATAAATCAAACCTATGATCTAAGTACTTAATTTTTGAACCTGTAATGATAATTCTGTTCGTTTTTGCACTTTGAAGAAGTCAGTTTTTCTGCTTTTCTAAAAATATGAAGCCGAGTATGAATGTGAAACAACGCAGATGTAACAGATGGATGGTAGCAACCTACACTGCTGAGATCATAGCAACGGGAATTTCTTTTATGTGTGTTGGTATTTGCTCTGCAGATCATCAGAGGGCTGCTTAAGTACTGGCCAAAAACCTGCACGCAGAAAGAGGTGAGGTAAAAGGCAGCTGGTGTTTCTCTGCTGCTTTTTCTTTCTTTCTGTTGTTCTATTTGGCTTCTTCCTTATATTCCCTGTATTACAAACAATGCATGCTGGTGTGTGGATGTGTTAGGTGATGTTCCTCGGGGAGATCGAGGAGATTCTGGACGTGATAGAGCCATCTCAGTTCATCCGGATTCAGGAGCCGCTCTTTAAACAGATAGCGGCCTGTATCTCCAGCCCTCACTTCCAGGTGATAAGAGAGAACCAAAGTGGGAAAACATACCCATACCCACAGAAATCAGTCAATTCCACATTAAAATCAAACTGTGTTTAAATGATTTAAAACATAGCTTTAACACTGATGATGTTCCGCTTTGATCAATAGAAAGCTCTTCTGTGTGTGTGTGTTTTAGGTTGCAGAGCGGGCTCTTTACTTCTGGAACAATGAGTACATCCTCAGTCTGATAGAGGAGAACTGTCAAGTCATCCTGCCGCTGGTATTCGCCACCCTCTACAGAGTTTCCAAGGAGCACTGGAACCAGTCAGTAACAAATAAGAACTAAACTAACTTTATTTATTGCTTTCGACTTTAACCTTTGCTTAATCGAGTTAATCTTTAAACCAACTTACGGGTGCTGGTCACAATTCCTCAGCAACACTGTCCCTCTGAGCCTGAGGAGCAGGGTGGGTATGAGATCAGTCCTACGAACACTATATTGTTTGTGCTTTCCTGGCAGAAACTAACCATGCAACATTTTGAGGCAATGTTAGAGACATAGTCCATGTTAACTGTATTATTGCGTGATCAAATATGGCATGAAATGCATATATATTGTTGCATGACTGAGTCAGGGGCTGTCTGCCATAAGATTATTTCTTGTCTGGCCTCGAATGCTGTTCGAAAGGTTCAAAACACATTTTTTAGTTTTGTTAAAAAATTCTGATCTGACTCAGTGACCCAAACTTGAACAATACAAAATTGACCTTCGAGATCATCACCCATTTATTCTGTATAGAAATTTCATACCCATTTTTCCTTCATTCCGAAATATAAAGACATATTTTAGCTGCTTCACAGCTTCTACAAATATTACAGGTGTTACTGGGTCATGGACATGTTGAGCAGTTTGTCCAAAACTTTCCGTTTAACTTCATTCCTCTGAGTGTCCTGTGCAGCAGCTCATCAGCCAGAATCATAGTCTAACTGTGCTTCTCCAGGACCATCGTGTCTCTGATCTACAACGTGCTGAAGACCTTCATGGAAATGAACAGCAAACTATTTGATGACCTCACTGCCTCCTACAAAGTGGAGAAACAGAAGTGAGTATGACTCACTGTCTTTGTGTGTGTGTTTGTGTCACTGGGTACAACAGTGACAACAGGAGGAGGAAATAGAAGTCACCTTAAGTCATGTTTGAGGCTGTATTTATTCCATTACATTATATTTCACATTCTGAGTATGTATCACTTAGGTCATCTGTTGATCACATCATACTTCCAGTTATTCACCAGCCCTTTTCAAACCAAAGATAGCAGAAGCTAAAGGGAAAATATATATTAAGGAATACTCAGATGAGTTTGGGAAGCAAATCTTCTGTGGGACTGGAAAGCTGACAAAAAAAAGTCACGCGCCAATCCCTGTCCCATGCACCAAAGAAGGTGTCATGCTGCAGCCTGCACCTAACCACGCAGATGGTGGCATGTTTAAACACAAGTTCCCTATTACAGTTGCCCTTTTTAGAATGAATAACCTGAAGATTACATTTTGATCAGTGATAATATGTATTGAAAGTAACAGGACACTGGATACACCACTTATTAGTTGGTTGGCTGCCGCATGCCAGTTGTTTTCCAACTACACATAGAGCATAAACTTATTTATATATATATATATATATAATATAACTGTATGTAACTTAAATATTCTTCCTACATTTTAAATCTTACTAGCAAAGATACAATGCAGGTACTCATACACATCAGCAGGTGGCATAGTTGTTGTACCCCCAACTTGAACTTCAACTATGGGCTCTTATACACCAAACCAATGCGAAGAACCAGCTGTGACCAAAGGAAATTCCAGCGTCTGGGCAGACAAATGAGCTTTAAACACATCACATAGATGACCTCCAGCGGCAGGCCAGGACATACAGTCTACGCCTGCATAAGAAGACAGTTCCTGAGTTAAAAAAGGAGGAAACAAAGTAGATTAAAAAAAGACAAAAAGTAAGAAAAAAAAACAACTGACACTGCAGTGAAGTTTGTTACGCCACCACTTGACTGATAGTAATGCATGTTGAGGCAATGTGTCTTTTTTAATGATGGGTTTGCGGGTTGTGTGGCTTAGGGTATTAATCAACCTCAGCAATCATATCCATTTTGATATGAGTGAGTGGCGGTATAAAAGAAAAGAAGGAGTGCTAAAGCACCATTGAAAAAGAGCTGGGATGTACGAGCAGGAAGTTTGTCAAAGAAAAAACTTTTTTAGGGGGTGTTGATGCTGAAAATAGGGTAGCATTGAGAAATGTTGCAGGGTGGTACGTTATTAAGCGCCGGCACGCCGCCGCCAGCGTGGAGCGTGTTGCCTGGTGCCAGTGTTCTGACTTTTCTGACCTCATTCTCTTTCTCTGTTCACTTCTCCCTCTGCTTCAAGTTTCAGTAACCTTCATGACCAGGGAGATGAATGTCAACGTGTTGCCTTTAAGTCACAGGGTGCATCATTAATCTGCCTCTTATTTCTACCTTTTCACTTCACTTCATTGCATTCTTTTCTTTCTTTTCCTCTGCCTTGTCAGGGAGATGAAACGAGAAAGGGAGCGTGCGGACCTCTGGCGAGGCCTCGAGGAGCACCAGGAGCGCCGGCTGCAGATGCTAACAGAGGCCGCTAGGAACCAGCGCAATCTCCAGGAGCGAGGCGAGAGAGGGGACCCTCTGAGCCCTTCATCCCCGCAGATGGCTCACTCTGACCAGCCCGAGCCCAAACCCAGTGGGGCCTCGTCTGGAGCCGGGGAGAGCGCCACCTAGGTGCTGCTCCACACAGAGAAGATAACACTGGGGAAGGGCGGTGGGTGATAGGGGGCAGGGACTTGAAGTTCAGGGGGAAAGTGTTGGGAGACAGAAAAAGGTACAAAACAAGCTCACTGTTCTTTTTCATCTTGTATCATGGAGATGGCAGCTTCTTGTGAAGAGGTGCAATCTCTGTGATGCAGGACTGTACCTTCTTTCTGACAAGAGTTGTGTGAAACTGGTTCACTTTTTGCTGTACACACACCATGTTGCAGATTAGAAGATGAATATCGTCTAAAGGTACAGAGTCATTTTAATTATAAGCTGGTTTATTAAACTGCAGGTCAGTACCTATAATTGGTAGCTGGCTTGCTTCAAATCAGCCTCAAAATGATCAAATATCTCTTCTGGTGCAACAAGTTTAACGTGTGTCTAACTTGTCTCAACATTTAAACACTGGATTAGCCTGTACTGTGGCCTCATATTTATCTTTTAGTCGGGGATGCTTATTCCACATGTGGATAGCACAATACATAAATGAAGAACAAAAAGAATCAATTTCACACAAATGTCCCAAAGCAATCGCTGCACAGACCAGTCACACAAACGACACACACACACACACACATGGGTGCAGGTATTTCCTGTAAATATCAGAGGGTGTATACAGGTCAAATAAATCTCACACAACTGATTGGGCCACCAAAATATTTCTTACTAGCAAAGCACTTACACATTTAAACAGACACACACTGGTTGTGGCGTTAACTCTTCTCCCAGACTGGTGGGTTTCACCAGGACGAGCCTAAAGTCCCTTAAGGTTAAATTACAGCTGATGAAGATGACGACACTGATATAAAGTACAATAATGTTCCTTCTTCTTACTTGTTACTCTACTACTACTACTCTACTCTACTCTAACTACTACTGATAATGATGTTTTTATATATATACATATGTCTCTGGATATTTCTGTAGTGTATTATGGGAGAAACACTAGTGTAGCAGAAACCATAAAGGGGAAGGCCAAATCGAAATCTGAATTCACATCACATGTTCAATATATGAGGCCATAATGTGAGTGCTGAAATTCAGCAGAATTCCCCTTTAACAGACCTTAAAGAGGGGAGGAATGAACTGGATTGGCGGCAGGTGTTTTTCTTTTATTTGAATTTTTTTTTTTTATATTTGTGGTGTGGCAGGTATGTTTTGAAGGGGTCCTCTGCTAAAATCTTCACATATTCCACATTTAAACGTCAGCAGTCTTTCCTCAATAGGTGCCCTGTAGAGTTTGGGTTCAGTATCACTCACTAAAATTCATTGTGTGTGTTCTGGAGGCTGGAAAGCGTAACTGTGTTGAATGTTTTTCCGTCTTCTGCCTTTATAAAGAAATTGAAATTCTGCTTTGTATACGTCCATGGTTGCTTGCTTGTAGTCTTCTTCTTTATGGCTTTGTGGGCGACAGCCTCTCAACCACCACCAGCTGTTGATCAGTGGAAATGCGAGAGGCCAACATACAAATAAAACTAGTTTGTGCTCATCAAAACATTTTTCTGTTTTGTCATCAGTTAACATAAGCTCCACAGGGTACCTTTACTTTTAATGCTGTAGCACATAGTGATATTTTCTTCTGTTGCAAATTTGTCAAACTCAGCTTTTTCATTGGTTACACCTATGATGATTTGCAACCCCCCTGTTCTTATCAACAAAAGTGAAGGCAAGCAGGCCTTTCAACCCCACGCTACACTGAGGTTACAGACAAACTGAATGAAGCACTCCACAAGTGTTTCAAACCAAAAGAAAAACATCCTAATCCAGTTGGATTTCTGCCCCTGGAGCGTCTGTAGGTTCAGCAGACCTTACGCTGCTAGATGGTAACCATGGCGATGATAACTTTTTCATTGTGAACCAACAGCATCTGTTTAATTCTTGTCTGATCATTATGATAGAGTGATGGGATGAAGAGAGGGGGGGACGAAACAATTATTTTAGCAATATTTTCATTCTTTCAGGATAATCTGTGTATTTTTAAGGTGTTAAACAGGAAGTGGGTGTCACACCCCAACGTTTACTGCCCACTCTTGTTTTTACACTTGTTATGTCCTTGATATTCACATTGTCTTAAAGGTACCTTCTGTGTGAATTTATTTGATGAAAAATGATTTTGCTTTGTAATTATGCTTTTTATTTTCTTGTTTTTTTTTTTGTATGATCTTGTTCATTTTGTGAAAAACCGAAACTGATGCTATTTATTTTCTATTTGATCAGGAAATGTAACTTTATTTGAAAATGATGGTCAGGCTGTGTATGCGTGCACGTGTGAGTGTGTTGGCGTGTATTCGGTCAGTGGATCGCTGAGTAGGAGATCTGTGCAGACAGAGTGAGAATGAGAGAAAACAGTTATCTCTTTGTTTCTTTTTCTCTTTCTCTCCTCTCCTTCCTGAAGGACAGGGTTTGAATTCGAATGTATTGTCAAACGTAATGGATTGTTTTCTTTTATTCTTTTCTATGCTAGAAACGTAGAGCTACCTGTCGATTCCTTCGTAACCAAACATTCAGTTTTCCCAGACCCTTGTTTCAGATCATGCCTGAATCAACAATGTTTTGAAATCCATTTTGTTTGCAGTGATAGTGTTAAAGTTTCAACCTTAACTGAGGAATAGTCATCTTAGACCAAACCGTGGATTTTACACAGATGTATTTCTGCCCTCTGTGTTCTTTATACAGGTTTTTTTCTGAGCGCTCTAACATGTTAAAGCTGACTAGCTATAGCCTAGTTTCCATTGCCGTTGTTGATTCACATAGAAAAGATGTTAATAAGGAAGAAATAATTGAAATGTTAAAAATAGAGAAACACTTCCACTTATAGGTGTTTTTTGCCTGTTTCGAAGACAGCCTGATGCACATTTGGGAGGATAGAAACAGCTTTACAAATTGTGCCTGACCTGACAAAGATTAAAATGATGAGACTCACCACCTGTTTCCGTTCTGAGCCGGTAAACAATAAACTCACATGACCGACCGTCTTACCAGATAATCCCAGACATGAAATTCAATCTTGACGAGGAGCCCTCTCCATTTTCCTCTCGTTGGTGTCCTCCACAATTGTTGTTATTCCTCCTCAAGCTTTGTTTCTTGTGAAGGCAACTACTTTGTCTACTGAATTCAAATCACTAGCAACATAACTTAAACCTTCACCGTCTGACAAAGTTATGCAGCCTAGTTTATTCAAAACAGTCAATCTAAATGTGTCTGATTCATATTTATTTTTTAGGCTATTAACATGACCTCTTTAGATTTGCTTTGCCTTGTGAATAGAAACCCAGCATATGATGCTGTAATCTGCCATTACCTCATGCAAGTTGTTTTCTTACAAGCGTTGATGCTGCAGCGTCTCCTTTCATTTCAACTGTTTCAACCAACTTTGAGGTCACAAATTCCAACATGTAGGCAAGTCACACTGTTTTTTTGTTCAATTTCGAAAATGTCAGTTCATTGTCACCTTTGGAAATAGTAAAAGCCCCCATCCCCCATATAGTTGCTCTATTGTACTGGAGACAGATCAATGCTCATCATGTGACTCAAATATGAAGAATGTTCACAACGTATTGTCTCATAATGACATCTGAGCTATTATGAAAACACTTAAACTCTGGTGAAAACCGATGATTGAGAGTGCTGAAAAACACTAGAAATGGGAACCAGAGTGAGGATTACTGTGTCACATTCTCTACAAAAGTTTTTCTTGTAGGATTTTGAGAGGGTGGATGAGGCAGAATTTTTCCTGCACATTAATTGTGCCAGATTTCAAAGAAACATAACAAGTGTAAGGTCCGTCAGGGTTACATCTCAAATGTCGATGTTGTCAAGACAAAAATGATCCCGGTTCTCTCTCCGTAACATTTAATCAACCTTCCCAGCAAGCAAATGCTGACACGTCCTCTTCTGATAAACGTCGCTGATTAACGTCATCTGGCTGGACCTCTGGAGACACACACACAGTGAAAAATATTTGGTTGGATTTCAAACATTGTCTTGATTCAGGCAAGTAACACACGAAAACAAAAACTGAAAGGAGCCAAAAGAACTTTACCTCGTTGGCACAAATCTTAGTTTACATTTTGATTTTATGTTTTGGCTTGCTCACTTGTCAACCCTCTTCAATTGTTATTGTCATACAGTCAGATTACTTGAAGAAAATGGAACCCCTGTTCTAATTGTTCTTTAATTCAAATGCATTTGATAAACATGACATTCCTCTATTCTCAAAATTTTCCATCCAGTCTAGTACGATTCAAGAGAAGGAAGTGAGACAGTATGAGTGCTCGTAGAGAGCTCTAGTGTCACCTCGCAGACAGCCACCAGATGCTGGTTTTATTGACTTTCAAGTTTCCTCTCTTTGGCCACTTTCATGGGCTAAATTTGGACAAATGCTTTAAAACCAGAGGAGGAGAAACAGAGGAAAGAAAAGAGTTAGACACAAAAGCATGGCAATAAGTCAGAGCAACAGAATGAGAGTATAATGTTACTGAAACCTACAACCGCATTACGTAGCAATTTCACAGAATTTCTAGATTTGCACTGTTTGCCCAATGGTCTGTGTTTGTTGTGTTGAAGAAAAAAAACATAGAGAAGATGATAAAGAGGATGCAGAAGAAGATGTATATTTTGGGGACCAACACATTGGTGGGGGGTTTGAATGTAGAGAGGCTTACTACTGTACGTAACATTACAGGGGGATGTAGAATGGAGAAAAAAAACTATGTGCTAAAAATGAAACTTCACTTTGAGAAAACAATCTGGGTGTCTGTGCTGTTTTTTGTGTCATTAGTTGTTCCTCTGTGGTGTCAGATATACTGTAACGTACAACATTGAAGCTGCATTAATCCTATTTTAAAGAGCCATATCATGCATATTTACAAGTTTTTAAATTTAGTTTGGGGTTGTTCCAGAACAGGTATAAATACTTAAAAAAAAAAAGAAAAATTCAAAAAATTTTCATCACACTGTATATTACTGCAGCATTTCTTGTCAACTTCTGCCTGAAACCCTCAATTTAGGCTCCTGTCTCTTTAAGACCCTCCTCCTGAATGCTCTGATTGGTCAGCTGGTTGTCAGAAGTAACAGAGTACAAGGAAGCTGCTCATTTTTCCGCATCAAAATTTCGATGAGTTATGCAGTGTGTTACATGATGATGATGAAGAACCAACAAGGCTTTTCAGGCAGTTCAGAAGCATTGTTTTCTGCTGGAGTGAATAGTTTCCTTCGGTGTGGACTATTTATATTTGCAGACCTTTCTTGTGCTCGAAAAAACAACAACAACACACTGATTGACCAACACGCCATCAGTATGTTGTATTGTGTGACAATATAACACACATTAGAAAAAGTGAGATGGATATTTTATCCATATCACACTTGTTCTCTAGATGAAAGGTCAGCTGTGTAACTGCGGCTGATATTTACAACTTCTGATCTTTGTCACTTTTCATGGTACGAGTGATCCCTTACTGTGATGGGCAGGGTTTGCGCTCCGCAGATAAGAGCATTGTGGCAGGAATCAGAAGGTTCCTGTCCCTGACACAGCTGAACACGCCTTCATTCAGAGCATGAAGGGATCTCAGATGTACAAGTTATCAAGTTTTCACCAAGTGCAACGCTTGTACCAAACTTTATTGAGCAACATAGCTCCTACGTTTAAAAAAAGTAGGTGAACTTGACATCAAAGAATGAAGTACTGTAGATTTGTATTTCATTTGTCCGTGAGACGTTCATATTTCAATCGTATGACAACTGACATCATGTGGACGTGGAGCAAGACCCATCAGGGAGTGTTGTCTCACTTATTTGGTTTCCACCACAGTTAGGATGACCTAACGCCTTAAGTATGAACACACCCTTCGTGTCCTTTAGATCATTGTTTTGGTTTTCTGGCCCACGACTCTTCTTTTTGCCACTATAATTGATCCCAACGTATGCTACATGTCCAGCACCAGATAAAATGATCAGCGTGAGAACATGAAATGTTTTGCAGCTGGAAAATGAAACATTTTCCCCTCAGGGGGCTGGTGGAGACCAAATCAGAGCTCAAGATAGACAGAAGTATTAATCAGATGGCAGAAACGCTGCACTAGATGAATTAAAATGTTGCCATTGCAAAAGTTGTCAAGTCCTTGCATCGACCGTACAGCTTGCTGATACGTTAAGTTTCTAAAATGTTACGTTTCCCACAAAGTGAGATATAATAAATGGGTTAAAACGTGACGTAGAAAACTGTAGGTAAATGACTACACAATGGGTCTGATTGAATTCATTCACTTTGAGATAAACACGATTTTCTTTAAACGGTTTTAAACTTACAAAGTTCTTTTTTATATTCTATTTATCTACTGTCAGGTTTTGTACTGCTACTCATCGCATCAGAACAGACTAAATAAAGTTAGAGTTAAAAAAAAACTCACTCACACAGAGGGAGATACAAGCTGAGGTTGAGAAAACATAGACAGGAATCAGTATTTTCCAGGGACTCTCCATTATTTCTGACTTGGGGTCTCTAATGGTATTTTATTGTAATTGCTATGATGTCAGAGTGTCCGTCCGCCCTAATGTTCTTCTAATAACAACAACAAGGACGTATTGGTTCCATTCACTGGACTGTCTGTACAGAGAGACACCAGAGTTCAGCAGCTCAAACCTCTGCAAGTTCTCCAGCTTTGAAGGTGAGAGATGTTATTTTCTTTAAAGATCTTTGATTGTGAGATGTTGAAAGTACCAGATGAACGGTGAAAAAAAAACAGCATGAGGGATAAAATGTATGTAAGTACATTCTTGGAAAACTTGCAACACAACTTCTAACTTAGTACTCACAGTGGTCTCATTATTCTTATTTCAGTGTTAATGCATCAGTATTTATTTGTTTTATTCTACAGTCTGGCAAATTTATGTTTCCTCTTTGTCAGAAAATGTGCAGTAATGATGCTAATGTCTACAGCAGTATAGAGTAAATGAGTCTGTGCCAGACAAGAGGAGAAATACAGCTCAGCAAACATAAAAAATGACCTCACTCTGGTGTCAGTTTTCCCATTTAAAGTTTTTTTTTTGTCATTTTAAACCGTAATGCTTTGATACAGAATGTGTGTTGTGGTCTGAAGGTAAAAGATTTATTTATTATTTTTGCTGCAGTAGCTGCAAGATACACTAGAGGGAGTTATGAGTGTCACAATGTTTGATCACCTTCGCCCTCCGATGTAAAATTTGAGTGATTCTTCACCTAAACTTCAACAGTTATCATTGTTAAGAGGTCAAACTGGGGCTTTTACTGTGTTCTAGTCATTCGTATGCAAGAGAAGAACAATAGCGTGTCTACATTTGAGATCATAGTCATTTTTCCTTATCTTTATCTGTTTCTTCACTTACAATCATGACATATTCCCAGGTGAACTGAAAGTAAAACAGAGTTAGTGAAGTTTAAACCTCTGACTGTCTTTCCATCATACCCAGCATGCTGCCCCATCCTCTTTCCCTTTTTCTCCTGGTTGCCGGGGCTGCAGTGTTTTGTGTCTCCGTGACAACACCGCTCCACAGTTTCACAGGCTGCGCAGTGCGTGAGTTCTCCTTCGTGGCCCAGAAGCCTGGCTGCAAGGGCCTGCACATAACCACTGAGGCCTGCTGGGGGCGTTGTCACACCTGGGAGGTAACATGCACACACACAAACAGTCCCGTGATGCTTTAACGGTGAAACTTTGAATAAATGACCAAGACTCAACCCAGACCACGGAGAGGCTGATGAGCTGGTCTTACCACAGACTCATGGGTCATTATTATGAGAAAATGTTAAAATCATTCCAAAAGGGAAGAGATGGGGATCTTTCACAGCACTTATTAATATTTTAGTAATGTGAAAACCACAAAAATCAAGAATACTTCAAAAAAGAAAAAGCAACTCTGGTGGTGATTTTTTAAAACTTGATCAAACCCCTTTGTTCTAAGGTAGCTTATCTAACAAAAAAAGGAACAAATGCGTTCCTAGAGATCTTTTTATAAAAACTATGTCTATGATGCATCATCAAGTTTATAATCATGTATGACAGCTTACAAATAGTTATTAAAGTATAGCGTTCTACCTTCATGCCAAACTGGCAGCAGATGTTGTTCAAAATCAGAAAGTTTTTAAAAAGCCATATAACTGCATTCAAATGTCTTAGAAATGCTGTTATAATGTATTATAGACTTCACTGTCATAGAAAGTGTTGGAATATATTCTTTTATTGATACATTTTTGTGTGTTCATGTAAAATTACTAATACTAACTGTGAACTTTTCGGTCCACGAATCCTAAATTCAGTGAATTAAAAGCTTTTTAACACAATGATAATCTCAAACCTTTATTTCAATTGAACCAAACACATACTCAATTTGTAAACTCCATCCATGTCTTTGTGTTCCCTGCAGAAGCCCATACCAGAGTCCCCCTACATCCACAGACACCATCGCGTGTGCACATACAGTCGTATCCGTCACATGACTGCCCGGCTGCCCGGCTGCCAGCCCAACGTCTCTGCTCTCTACCACTATCCCATGGCGCTGCACTGCCACTGCGCTGTCTGCTCCACCCAGGACACAGAATGCGAGACCTTCTGATGGAGGGGAGCCTGCTTAAAGCAAACAACACTTTTACTGAAACTGATTACACGAAACAGTGTTGTATGTCATGTAGTAACATTTGAACACTGAAAACTGCATGTCTATATATGTGTGTATGTAGAAAGAAGTAGTGGCAGAGCAGGTATTATATTTCTACATTACATCTATATTATATGTCAAAACAAGACTGAATATAACTGGAAACTATAGCTTTGTTTATAACCTAAAATCTGAGAAGTAAGTATTGCGTGCATTCAGTATTCCTCCTGTCTTTCTGGATTTATGTCAGGTTTACAGTAAATGGATGAAATTCTAATGTGCATGAAAATATTAATCAATTAAGTACAAATGGAACTGATTGTGAAACTTTCTGTGCGAAGTCTAGCTTTTGCCTATATTTGACCTATCTAACATTTATAGAAAAACAAAAAACAGGTCAAATGCTGCCATTTCATTGTTCTTGCCATGATTGTTTCCCAACCCCTAACCAAGTAGTTATGATGTCTACCCAATCAAAGTGATGTTTTTGCCTAAACTCAACAAGGAAGCAACAAAAGTGTTTTAGTAAAGTGCTGTTGTGTTAATGAACAACTTAAAAGTGAAAAAAACATTTGTCCTATGTTCATCTCAATCTCATGTCGCATAAAGGTGTATGGTTCTAGTTGCATCTAGCTTCTTTTTAAAATAAAAGACTTGATAAGATGTCTGCTCGTATGTAAAAAAACGCTCATATGAGTCGTATTTCCTTCATGCCGCTTGTAGGGCCAGTACTTTACTGGATGTTGTAATTTAGGGTATGAACAAATGACTGATATGGTTCAATCAATAGGACTTAATTTATTACTGCAATACCCACTGTGCATTATAGTCCGGTTTCTCCGGTTTTGAATATGTTATGGAGAGGGCAAAGCTGCAGGTACAGTTTAAGTCAAAATGGCGACATCGTCATCTTTCTCAGTGAACATTGTAATGGCTTTTTTTTTCTTGGCGAATGTTGTAGACAATGGTAGCCTTCTGATATTTCCATTCCTCTGTATGTGTTAGTGTCACCTTGAGTTTCACTGAGTATCACACGGTGGAAACGTCCTGTTGTCAATCAAAATCAGTAAATGGTGCTCTTTCTTTATATGTGTGCTCAACTCTTTCATTAAAATAAACCCCATGTGAGGACATGTTTCTTTCTCAAAACGTACTTTCCATTCAAAGCCATGGTTTAACAGGTTCTGCTCATCTGAAATAGCCAGAAGAAATGAAAAGTGCATCCAAAATTTAAGCTTGTGTCTTGAGAATCAAGATATAACTTTGGATGCACACACACATTCTCTTCAGTGGATTTTTATCATTTGAGGCAGGTATAAAATAAAATATCATGGAGAAGAAAAAAGATATAGATTATGTTCTATATAAGGGACTTATGTGTCTGATTGTGTGTCGGCGCATGCAGGTGTACATGCATGCGTGCATGTCTGTATATGGGTCTAAATGGATCACTTGGACGAAAACACTGTTAGAAATTGGAAAACGTTGCTTAGTCCTTTCCTTATATTGTCAAAGGGCCCAAAATAGCACACATACACATAATATTATTCTAATGATGATGCATACACATATTGAAATGCAAAATTACACACATGCACTGCCATACAAGCAGAGACACATGACGTAACACACACTCACAGATTAAAATAACAGGGCCGAAGTAGAAGCGGACACATTAATGATACTTCTCAAGATGCCACGGTTTCCATGACAACCGTTAGTGACAGGGCCACTGAGCGATACAAACATCAGTCAGCCCGCTGAGTCACACTGGAGTAATGTGCTAATGTGTGTGTGAAAGAAACACACGCTGCATCCGGCCATGCAACTTACTGTCAGCACACTAATGGTTTTGTGTGTTATTGTGTGAAGGTGCAGGAGGCATTAGGTGATGATGTCACAGATTCTGTTTTCCATTGACATAACTGGAGTGGGAATGTTTTGTGTAAAGGGGCCATAAGACGAGGCTCGTGTTTTTCTTCGAAGATGTTTGAGTGTGAGGCAGTCAGGAAGAAAATAAACTCTGCAAAGTTCTTTGAAGTGGAATTTCTTTTAGGAAATGGAATTTATTTAAACCATTTAGGGATTGTCAAACATCTGGTCACAAATGAGTAGAAGGCCCACCACTCATCAAATAAGACACAGCGACTGACTGAGACACAAAACAACCACAAATCATGAAAATATGTTGTTTCCAGCCCTGTACCTTGCAGATGTTTTGCATGATTTAGCATCTCTTTCTGGCTGTCTGTCTGTCTGTAACATTTTTGTTTTCATTTCGATCTTTTTTCATTTCCCAGCGGTTGTTTTGTGGCCCAATTTAGCCTGTTTTGCTTCACTTTGATAGCTTTGTGTCTCTTGTAATTTTCCATCTCTTTGAAGCTTTTCTAAATCTCTTTGTGGTAATTTTGTTTCTCTTTATGGCTGATATTTCTCTCATTTTGCTTGCTCAACATCTCTTTGTGTTTGGTTTCAAACTTAGGTCACATTACATGTCTTTGTCACCTAATTTTACACAAAAAGAAGCCAAATGACAAAATTTGACGCCAAATCACAAAACAATCAACTGGGCCACAAAACAATCAGAGAAATGTAAAATGATCTAAATAAGATATGGGAAAAACAATGATCGATTTGTGCTGCTTTCAGGCTCTTGGGCTTTGCATGACTGTGATCAGGGGCCCAGTGTTTAAAAATTGCTTCATGGTCTGATCACAAAGCAGCTCACTTTGAATTAAATATTTTTTTTCTATAAAAGAGTTTTATTTCTTAAGATGTACTGAGGTGATGAGGAAAACTGGCCCGTGGTCTTCATGTTTTTTAAAAGAAATGATTTGATAGGGGGATATTTTTACTGAGCTGAATTATCTATGACAGTGTTGCTGCTTAGCTTCACTGGAAAAAATAATCTCCCAGCTGTCTCAGACAAATATGGAGCTCATAGCTATATTGATAGAAGTTTGGGTATTTTACTACTGGTCCAAGCATCTGTAATACATTCAGAATTTGCTTTTACTTTGTCTTGGAAAAAGTAGTATTTTGCATATACATAAGCATATGTAGATGCAGCAATAAATGTGACAGTGATTTCAGAGGTGTTACTGAGCACATGCAGTGATCTTCTTTACAGAACATCCAGTGTGGACACTAAGCTGAAAACATTCTCAAAGACTTAACCCACCATGGACACTGATTCTTTACCTCTCCGCCATCCAGAAATATCTATAGAACCCTGTGTGCCTACATGAGCCGGCTGAAAAACAGCTTCTACCCCACAGTCATCACACTACTGACCACACTGCACACGAACCCACACCTAACAGAACCGAGCAGTGGAATATCAGTGGATACAATAGCCTCTCTGTGGAATGAACAGCCCAGAGAAACAATAATGAATCCTGACCATCCAAACTCTTTCAGAAGACATTCAGTTCATTGAAAAAAAATCAAAGAAACTTCAAATATTGATTTCCCTTTCCCTCGTCACCCTCTGATGACCAAGGCAGCTCTTTCAGCAAAAAAGGCATTTGTTCTTTCACACTGAAACTTCATCTCTAGTGGAGACCCACCAAAACAGAATAAAGAACGCCCATTTTGTGGTCTTTGGTTTCCCTTTTTACGAATTACACAGTCATCAGTGGTCTGATTTGGCAGTTTGTGTCTTTATGGCCACTGCAGCATCCAGATACTGCTACTTAAAATCTATCTAATAATCTCAGAGTTTATAAAAACACTCTGGAGTTTGGTGAGGGTGGTTGCTAAGATGACTTTCTTTTCACGCTGGGGGACAGGAGAAGCAGAGCCAGAGTTCCTCAGATTATACCTACCATGCACTCTTACAGTTGACCCAAACCCACAATATCTTCTGACCTGACCCTGTCCTTCCTGCTGCAGCCACAGATGGAAAAGCCAGTCTTACACTGCGTGTATGTGTGTGAGTGTGAGGTCCCCTTTCAGTTCACTTTTTGAGTCGACAAGTGGCGTGCACCAATTGGCAACTGAGGCCTAAAATATAATTGTGATTTTCTGTGTGCATACATGTGTGCTTTTATGTGAACATACGTACGTCTCCATGTATGTTGTGTGGTAAAGCTGTGTGTGTGTGTGTGTGTGTGTGTGTTTTCTCGACGTTGTGGTGGTACGTTTATGGAAAACCTATCTAGTTTTCCTCTGTGTCACAGCAGCAAGTGGTCCCCGTGAAGGTTTAAAACGGGGAGGAGGGAGACACCCGAGGATGGTAACACACTCCAGCAGAGAAACACTTAAGAAAGAAGTTTACTGCGATCTGAATACTTTCAGAGAATTTCATGTGTTTTGTTGTGCAGGTAGGAAGAGGGGCAGCAGAGAAGAAAGAGAAGGAGGAACCGGCAGCAAAAAAAAAAGGATCCTCACACATTCATCTCTCTAATTGTGGGTGTGTCAAGAGCTATAAGTGCCTTTGCTCTTACCTGTGTTACTTATATCCCTGCATGAGGCTTACAGCAGACGCTTTCACACACACACACACACACACACACACCTGTCAAACGACACACCTGAACTTGAGAACTCTCAGCTGTCCAGGTAAGAGCTTATTTTTACACCTGGAAACAACTTTAGTGCAGCATCTCTTTTATTGGTGGACTAGACCTTTATATTTCCTATGGATTTTAGGCATTAATTGTTGCATCAATTGTTTTTTAAAAGCCAGAATACATGAAAAATGCCTATGTAACCTACATGTACAGGATTTGATTTTCAGTTACTGACATGTATTGTATTTTTTTTAGATTAACACTGCATGCTTTGATATGCATTTAAAATGTCCATTTGAACCATTAATTTATCTTCATGTCTAAAGTGATACTTGCACTTTGTGGAGAGTTTTTTTTTATAATGTTTGCTTTTTTTTCAAATGACAGAATGTTTATAATTCTATCTATAAATGAAGAAAATTAGACATACAGGAGCAATACATGTAAAAAATGCGTCGCCTCCGAGATGTGTTTTCACAGATGACGCAGTGTGCAACAGGCTGCATAAAGCTATTTCTTATTGCAAGTGGTCCAAAATACATCAGTATAATTTCACTGTTTGAATGGTTTTAAAATAAAACCAAACGGGGTAGCTTATGAATAAGTCAGGCTTTTAGTAACAACTGGCTCAAGTTATTTATTTTTTGTTCACTGGAGGTTCTCAGAGGGTTAGTTACACAGTGGAAAAAGTCTGAGCTTTGTTGTTGGAAGCATATTCCGAATGGAAGACTTAGATATGTTTTATATGTTTAGGAACATATTTTTAGCTCAATTTTGCTGTTTCAACCTGTTAGAGAAATAGCTTACAGCGGTTCCAGTGTGCCCACTTTACTTGATAAAATGATTCATAGATATAATATCTGTATCTCAGAGAGGATTGAAACCTAAAAGTTGTAACTTTCTCACTGAATTTCCATTTCCCCCAAAGACAAACCAAACCTTGATGCATGGAAACCCCACATAAGAGGAAAAAGCCTGGCATTTCCCCTTTCCCACCAGCTGACACAGGGTTAATTGTCGCAGACACACAAGCATAGTACTGACCTGTTAATTTGGTCGCGCCGGCAGTGTTAATAACGTCCCCGGGGCCTTTTTGCTGTTGCTGCAGTCAGTGCTGGTTCCCAACACTTAGGAAGCAGAGCTGGAAAAAGCAGCCAATTTAGAGGGCAGAGATCAGGACCACCAAATCTCCAGGAAAAGATGACTTTATTATTTACACACGTGTGGGAGAGTGTGGGTGAGGTGGTGGACATGTACATCATATTGCAAGTACATACTGATGTGCGTTGAAGTGGATGACTCTTTTTATTCAGGTATAGTTTGTGATTCTTGCTACAGTCATAGCGCAGTGACTGGTATGTGCCGTCATGCAGCTAAGTGTACATTTTACACGTGTGCATGCGGAGGTTGTGTATGTGCATGTGTCAGCAAGTAGCTGTGAAATGAAGCAGACTGAGAAGATAGTGACAGGATTGTTTTTATTCACACTGGCTGGTACTCAGCTGAGTGAAACACAGGTAGTCCTGCAGGAGGGGAAATCACCTCGGCTAAGGGGGGGGGGGGGGGGGGGGGGGGCTCAGCAGAGCTTTCATTTTAGGGGAAAGTTCAGAAGAAGATTGAAGCTAAATAAAGATGTGTTTAAAGTAAAATCTGACCTGTTCAACTTTAAAGAGCTCAAACTTACAAGAAGTTTGAAAATTGATTTTTTTTAGGATATAAACTGTTTAGAATTTTCTTGATTCTTCCAACAATATCTTCCTTCATTTTCATCCATCCAGATGTCGCAGTGCATGACCTCACACTTCTGCCTGCTGGCATTACCACTGATCGCTCTGCTGCTCCTCTCTCCAACTGGTTGGGGCTATGAGGGCCTCACTCCAGGATGTCACCTTTATCGTAAGTTTTACTGCTGGATATTTAAAAGCAAACAAACAAAACTCACATACTATTTCTCCAATTCCATCAGAGTTCTGGTCCTACAACTAGTCCTACTTGTAGAAACATTGTGCTACTTACCTTGCGAGGCAGCTTGATTCTGGCAAAAATATTCCTTCATCACAGTCATGAAATAAATCAGTGGGTGCGTCTCAAAGTCACCGTAAGATCCTTAAAGGTTGCGTCTCCAGGGTGCCACATCATCAAATCCCACAGTGCTAATCACATGGATCCTTTCAAGGTTGTGGTCCTTTGTATGTTGAAATTCCAAAGATGCTTTTGTGTATCTCTGGTGTTCTCAACGCACCCACGATCCCATGCGCATAATCCCATTGTGAGATTACACATGCAGAGGCTTGATCAACATCAGGGCAATTTGCACTTTTTGTTTTCACCATATTTGTTGTCTAGTTTTAGTCTTATAACACGTTTTATCAAAGGACAGAAAAGTATAACTTGCCACAATGAGTGGCTGTTTGGTAACAAGCTAACAGTTATCTAACAGACATATCAGTTTTTCCAACTATTGAGCGTTTATGTTGTACTCGATGTTGACACCTATGCTTAACATTTGCACACTTGTTGGGACTGTTCCATCAGCTTGATTAAGGACATGACTTCTTAAGACCCATCTAACTAAAGAAGCATCTTTGATTTTCAGAAGCATCAAATCTAGCCAGGCTTCAAGCCTTCCGTTGGCGGCTGAAACACAAAAGTTTGGACCAGTCTGCCTTCTTACCGGCAGCTGCAGGCTGGTTTAAGGCGACATAAATAAAAAATGGTAGCTCCGAATTATCGACTGAGCCTGGTCGTCTAGCTTCGTTGATCTGATGTGGTTAAATCCACTCATGATTGACAGTGATAGACAAATGCTTCATCCATCTGAACGTGGCTTTTAAACAAACCCATCAATTCAAAGCTTTACATGCTTCTGAAAAAAACAAACTGCGTGATGTAAATGATATCTTGCTGTATAAAAGTAAATATTACACATTCATGCGTATGTATATTCTCCTTGATATAACAGCTCACTGGCTGCAACATAGATGGAAAGATCCGCCAGGCTTTCAGAAACCTTGATGGGAGAATTGTGTGCTCTTCTGTGTTCAATATTAGGGGTAAAGCGATGCCCCAGTTCCTTAAACTTTGAGTCTGGCATCCTGAAGTGCTGCTGAAGCCATTCCTCATTTATGCTTCTCTTCTCCTGCATCAGTGTTAGATATGCATGCAATGGTACACTTGTATGCTGTATGACTGGTGCTTTACGCACTTCTAGATTCATATAGAAATGTAAATAAACTCCTGTTTCCATAGTATCTGTAATATCTGAAAAAGCAAAGCCTAGTTCATTTGTTTTTGCGTATCTGCGCTCTACGTGCTACAGGATTCAAAACACTCAAGCTTACTTCTTCTCCTCCAGCCTTCAATGTAACCATCCGCAGCGACCGTCGTGGAACTTGTAAAGGGACCCATCTTGTCTACGCCTGTGTGGGTTACTGCGAGTCCAGCGCCTTCCCCTCCAGATATTCAGTACTGGTGGCCTCCAACTTCACCCACAACATCACCTCTACTTCACGATGCTGCACCATCAGCAAGGACGCCAAGGTGAGCGGTGGGGGGGAAATGTTGAGGTAAAAGAATGGGGAAGTAAACTGCCTCAGGCGTGGTATTATATTAGTGTTGTTCAAACTGAACAGCTTGTATGGATCATTTATGATCATATCATTCATGGCCTGCGGGTTCTCTTCTCCCCTTAGGTCAAAGTTCGTCTGGACTGCCCTCGAGGTCGTCACCATGATGAAATAGAGATCCTGACAGCGAAGGCTTGCCGCTGCGACATGTGCCACAAATCCCGCTACTGACACATCACGACAGAATGCTGCTTATTAAATGTTCACAGGATAAGAACCGACTTACAGTTTTACAGTTACAGTTAACCTTTTTTCCTTCTGCCCAAATGTTTTGACAGTCCTTGAAAATCCACTTTGAATTACCAAACTTAAAGCTGACCAATCAATGTAGGTGTCTCTGCCAGGGTTTCTTCCGTTTTTCTTAAAGAATAAAGGAGAGGTTTACAAAGAAAGATGAAAAACTGAAAAGCTTCCTGCAAAACTAACTCAACCATGAAATCCCTAAATAGTGACTAAAATCAGCTCTGGAGCCATCTCCAGCACTTTTCTTAAGATTTGCTTTGTGTGAGCATTTGTTTCTTTGTTTATCTCTGCGGTACATATGACGTGGGGGAGGTTTTCAGTAGACACCCCTCAGTCAAACACATTCTACAAACACACTGAACATTTGTATAGTTTTGCTTTGAAGCTTGGTGAACACTTTGTAAGCAGCCAGGAAAGAATAACTGTCATCAATCTTAGCGACTCAGCAGCAAACATAAAAACTCCAGCATTACTGTTATTTAAACCCAAATACTGATGACAAATCAATTTTAGATTTTTGATGATAGACAATGACGATAATGTGCCAAAAGGGATAAGATTATCGCGTTACAGTTAATATAGTGAAGTCATTTCTTCAAAAAAAAATCCAAATAATTTAAAATTTAAAATGAGCATCATGGTCAAATGCACAAGATACTCCATTCTTTTCAATAACCACTATTCACAGACAGGAGACCAACGAATGTACCGAATCTATTTATATTTATGAATTTGAACTTAAAGACATTTTGTAAATAATATCTGCTGATGAAACCAAAGAATGTTGCAAATGTCAGTTAAATTAAAAGAAAAGTAATGCACTGTGATGAAACTTTGTGTCAATAAATTTCTATTCTGCAAACTTTAAACTAATGTATGTGGATTATTGTCTCATGTTTACACACAAAAGCCTCTGTCACATAAGCACAGCACATCTACTCCACATCCTGACCCGAATCTTAACAGAGTACCAAGTCTTCTGCCCCCTATCAACCCCATATCAGTCTTTCTGTACAATGAGCAAACACTGAGTCAAGTACACACATCACTGCAGCCAGTTTCTTATTTCAGGACTGATCTTCAGAGCTTCTGAAAAGAAAGGGTAAGATGTGGCTGCAAAGAGAAAGAAAAAAAAAAAGAGGGGCTTTTACAGTCTGTTTAAGTCAACAAGTCATACACATGATTTCTGCCATGGTGGGCTCGTCCCATATGGCTGCTACTGTATATCATTATTATCATGTACGGCATGCTCATGCTGAACATGGTGTTGTCAATCTTTCATATGCCTGAAGTCATCAGGCGTCTGTCTGAACAGGCATGTCATAGGCATATTGAAATGTCTGTGTATATAATAGGTGGATTTCCCCAACATACTATAATCTCTGACAACTCTTTTCTTGCACATCTACAGTACAAATCAGTTCTTATTTCTCCTCTGGGCAAATAAGTCAATCAAACGCACGAATCGGACAACAACTTCATCTCCACAGGTCGGTGTGTTACCCTGCGGTGTTCTGTTTTTTGTTTGGTGATGGTGTGGCGGCTCACTGTGCTGTCACACCAACCTGGCCAGTCTCCTGAGAATTCCCGGCCTCACAGGCGTCTCCCACTGCTCTCCCGTGTCCTCTGCGGTCTCAGCCTGCAGAGGAAATCAGAATAATGGTGACACCAGAGAAGCCGCTAACTTTAGCAGTCTGGGCTAACTTGCGTCTAATGTAAGGTAACAACATTGCTTCAAGTTCTAATATTTCAGGATTATTATGGGGGAAAATGTTCTTTTAGAGGAGGCCACGTTCACAATTGAGAACCCAGTTTATGGAGTTTATGGGACCCATAGTAACAAAAGCCCCACTGTACATTTTTAAATAGGTTAGGTATGATTAATGAGTTCATAGTCTATCAATAAAATATTATAATAAATGTTAGTTTTTGTACAACTGAAAATAAAAGCATCATCAATGTGACGACTTTTATTCATGACCTTGCTTTGTAAATCATTGATTGTATATATTGCATGTGTTCATTTTCAGCTCTTTATTAGTTTTCTTTTGTATCCACTCGAATAGTGCTGCATGATTTACAGCTCAAACAAAGCCTTATTTATCTTCACCCTTTCAGCAGCTCCTCGGTTCATCTTCCTTCTGTAGGGCAAATATAGTGCTCATTGTCTACCTTCTCTGTCACATCACAGAAGGTTGTGCCAGGAGCAGATCAACTCCTGCTCTTCCTCTGGGACAACAAGTCATTCCCAGGCCTGCCAAAAGATTTCAATCTCTCCAGCTGGTCCTAGGTTTGCCCCAAGGCCTCTAATGGCGCTTTTCCACCAGCTTGCTTCGGCTCGGCTCAGCGCGCTATTGTGTCTTTCCACTAGCACGCTGTACCTGCAACCGGCACGATTTTTCGTACCACCTCAGCCCTGGTTCCAAGCGGGCCGAAGCGTTACTAAAACGTGACGTCAGCTGACTGCCTTCCACTGATTGGGCGATGAGTGTCGTCACTGGAAGGGTAAAAGCTAGCATTAGCAACCGTTAGCTTACCTCCAAACGTCGTCTTTTTGAAGCTCGTAACAAAACTCTCCGGTACTTTTCAATACTGTTTTGTCTGGCGGCCAGGAGTCTTCTCTGGCTCTCTTCTCTTGCCTTCTGTGCGACAAAAAGCCACAGGGTGAGCAGCAACACGCGCAGCCATGTTATGACGACCCCGCCCACGTCGAGGAGGCACGAAGTATACTCGTTTGTAATGGAAACACAACCAAACCGAGCCGTGTAGAGGTAGTGGAAAAGCGCCATAAAGGGAGATGTCTGAAATATGGGAGGTATTCAGAAGGCATCTTGACCAGATGCACGAACCATTACATTGTTGATGTGGAGGAGTTAAGAAACTACTCCAAGCCCCTTCCAGGAAGCCGATTTCTGCTTCTTGCATTCACAATGTTATTTCTTGGTAACTATCCATTGCTCACGATCACAGGTGAGGTTAGGAATGTAGATCAACTAGTAAATAAACAGCTTTGCCTTCCGACTCAGACCTGTACAACTTCTGCCTCACTGCAGACACTGCCCCAATCTGCCTGTTCAGCTCCCGCTCCTTTCTACCCCACTCGTGAGCAAGACCCAGAGAAACAGAATGCAAGAGAAGAGAGCCAGAGAAGACTCCTGGCCGCCAGACAAAACAGTTTTGAAAAGTACCGGAGAGTTTTGTTACGAGCTTCAAAAAGACGATGTTTGGAGGTAAGCTAACGGTTGCTAACGCTAGCTTTTATTATCCGCGTTATGACGCTTCCAGTGACGACACTCATCGCCCAATCAGTGGAAGGCAGTTGGCTGACGTCACGTTTTAGTAATGCTTCGGCCCGCTTGGAACCAGGGCTGAGGTGATACGGATAATCGTCCTGGTTGCAGGTATGTCGTGCTAGTGGAAACACGCAATAGCGCGCCGAGCCGAGCCGAAGCGAGCTCGTGGAAAAGTGCCATAAAACTCCTCCACTTGAGGCAGAAACTCATCCCGACCTGGAGTGCGTAATCCAGCCTTTCCGACTGACGACCATGAGCCCAGACTTCTAGGAGGTTCTAATTTCCATCCCGGCTGCTTCACACTTTGCTGCAAACTGCACCAAGGCCTACTGCAAGTCTCAGCTCAATGAGGCCAACGGCACCACATCATCTGCAAAAAGCAAAGATGCAATTCTAAGCCAACTGAACTGGAAACCTTTTGCACTTGGGTTGACTTGGAACCAGTAACAAAGGGCAGCATCACACATATACCAGAAATTAGTCTGACTTTCTGCCGGCAATGCAATCCAAGCACTCACTCCACTGTACAGGGACTGAGTGACCTATAAAAAGGGTGCCAACACCACATACTCCTGAAGCACCTCCAACAAGACACCGTGAGAGATACAGTCTTAAGCTTTCTCTTAGTCGTCAAAATACATGAGCACTGGCAAACTCACACACATCCTCCAATCTCCTTGTAAGGGTAAAGAGCTGGTTCAGTGTTACATGACCGGGATGAAAACGGCATCGTTCCTTCTCAACCTCAGGTTTGACTATCTGCTGGACTCTTCTCTCCAGCACCTCTGCCTATAGTTTCCTAGGGAGGCTGAGAAGTGTGATTTCCCTACAGATGGAACACATCCTCATGTTCCCTTTTTCAAAAGAGGAACCACCACCTAAATCTGTCAGTCTGGGGACATTGTCCCCAACCTCCATACAATGTTGCACAAGTGTGTCAACCAAGACAGCCCATTAACATCCAGGGCCTTCCTAAATAATAAAGCCCTCATTTCTAAAGCTCGGGTTCCTTTCCCACCAATGAAGTGAGGCTCTTTTTTTTTGATTATCAAAAAAAGGTGAGTAGCTAATCCAGTGTCAGAAATTCTAACAAGTTGTAGCTTAAACTATTTAAAAATGACATACTCCCTATAGGCCACCAGGTTCCAACTTAATCCTTTTTAATACTTGTAGATTTGTTTTGGCATTTCCTTTGTAGTGTTAAAAAACAACCTCTGTGAGCTGACATGAGTTTAAATAATTTTTTTACACTTGAAAAAAATGCTGACAAGGCGAGAGAAAGAAGAGGTGGAAAAAAGTCAGAGTGGACAAGAGCAAGAACAGGATCAGATGAGATTAAAGTCCGTGGATGTGACAGGAGCGGAGGAGGGTAATTTGGGGACTTTGTTGCTAATCAAACTGAAGCACATCGCCAGAAACACACACATTCTCTCACGTACACACAATTACACATTTACTCATACAGTCTGTCTGATGTAATACTATTATTAACCATAATCACCCTTGTTATCCTACCTGCCTGCGCTAATGTTAGCCTGGGGCTGCAATAAAGACAGAGATGCTGAAAGTGAGTGTGTAATTGTGAATGCGTTAGAAAGGAAATGAAAGAGTCTTGTGAGAAGGAAATTGGAAGATGAATTGTTGAAATCAGTTAACTCTAAATAACTCTGGGCTGAAATGAATGACTCCATTTGAGTCAGCAAAGTGTGACAAATCAGTTAAAAGCATTACCTCGTCGACAAGTACCGGATCCTCCTTGACCTTTCCGTCTGCATGCTGCTGATCCACCTTGCTGTAAGTTGGACACAATCACTTTGGTAAGAAACCTCAAAAACAATCTCAAATACAGTGTAGTGTACAGTACAGAAAGTTTATCTTAAAATAAATCAATTAAAAGCTGTTTTTTGTATTGATCACCAAAGCAAAGTAGAAAAGCGCATACATTATGCTGAAGAAAATAATACATTAAGCGAGAAACATTTGTCTTTGAAATGTCACTTTTCTTTTTTAAATTGCTGGTTGTTATGCCTCATAATACATGACCTCCAAACACCTCTAATTGCACGTTAGTAAGATGATGCCCCATTTTGCAACCAACAATTTTCTGTTTTAAATGACAACAAAATAGAAAAAATATACACGTATCTGCCCCACTCATAAACATGGATGCTAGTTTGTAATTTCAGTGTCGGAGAAGGTCAGAATGTGATCGACCTACCTACCATTTCTTCTCTCTGAGCCGTTCCACCAAGGACTGGTTAGTGTGCTGACAATCATTATCCTGTCAAAAGGTCAGTCTAGATAGTCTCACATTACCCTCAAGAACTCGCTGCCATGATACAAAATGCATGGTTGAATCAATAAATGCGAGCAGCCTGGTAACACAGGCAGTGAAGCAACCCAAACCGTGACATTTCCACCACAGTGCTTCACATTCAAACGAGATTTATCAAGGTGCTAAACACATAGACTGTTACTGCAGCTATATTTGTTTATCCACGGTACAAATTAATTAAATTACAAACTTGTTTCTCCTGAATGTTTATTTTAGACATGTTCATTTTTTGCCTTCCTGTCCATTGTCAAACTAATGAATTTTTTCTTTGTCATACCACTTAACACAGACCTATGAATCATTTAAGAACTGAGAAGGCCCCTAACTCAAGGCATAAAACCAGAGTTGAGCCTACACATTGCAAACAGCTTGGCAAAGAACCAATTTCAAAATGTATCTTTAGCATGGTGTTCTTCAGTTGATCCATGTACTGAAGCCTCATCAGAAATGGTCTCCATGGAAGAGTGGCTGTCAAGAAGCCATTCTTAAGGAAGTGAAACAGGGAGAAAATGCTGAGCTATGCCAATTGACACAAGAACTAGACTGAAAATCAGTGGCAACAGGTCTTATGGAGGGATGAATCCTCCCCAGAGCCCGGACCTCAACATTATTGAAGCAGCGTGGGATCATCTTGACAGAGAACGAAACAAAAAGCAGCCAAGATCCAAATAAGAGCTTTGGCTTGTCCTTCAAGAAGCCTGGAGAACTATTCCTGAAGACTACTTAAAAGACTTTACTAGAAAATTTGTCTAAAAGGGTTTATGCTGTGTTGAACAATTAATGTGGTTATACCAAAAAGGGCTTTCAAGTTTGTTAGAATTGTACAAACTCGAATTTGCCTCAAATACTGTGGTTCCATTTGTTTGCATGTTTCAATAAATCAGTATACCTATTTCCCTTTTGCACAACACTTTATGTGAAAAGGCAGCAGTTTCCATGGGATGCAATACATTTTCCTACTTTCCAAATCTATCATTAGCTAGCCCAGTCAGCTGTTTGAATCAATTTATTTTATCTTTTAACATCATGTCTTTAGCTCTACATCAGGTCAGTGTGTGATAAGACAAGAGACCTGCAATAGTTTGACTTGATGAATTGTCTGAGCACCTTTAAAAGAAGTCAAACCCCTCAGTTTTCTTGATAATAGATTCTGATTTCCTCAGTAAGATCTCTTTACAAAATGTTATACCTGCTCATTTTGTACATAATATACTATAAACTGCACCACTGCGTAGAGCCACAGAATGGAACACTGAAGCTGTCATCTTTTTTGTATATTTTATGTCCTCACTTGTTCTCTGAAACTCATTCTTTTTCAGTTCCCATTTTTCCAGCAGGTTTAACACGAAAACAAACTATCTGTCGCTCCAAGGCACCATCCCACAGATGCACACATTAATACCATCAGTGATGGAGCAGTCTGTAGGAAGCCTCACAAAGTAGAACACTGACTGAAAGTATGTGGAGCAGTTTGTATTCAGAATGGGGAGTAAATGTGTTTTTGCAGTATATGTGCTGGTGTTTGAACTCAAACCTCTTGCTTTTAATGTATTGCGTCTTCATAAGGAAATGTGCCATTCAATGGGAAATGCTCAATGGTTTCCTGTGATGTGGTGCTGATGCTCGAGGCTCTGCTGTTTGCAAGATGTTTACACAGTTTGTGCATCTGAGAGCGTGTTCATTGAGTTAAAAAAAAGAAAGACACAATTCTGTTTACACAAGTTCAATACAAACCAGACGCAGGACAAGACCATGTCGAAATGATCATGTTCGCCCCGCTGGTCTGACTGTCAGGGTGATTGAGGTGGCGCCGTTTGCCTCTTCATCATCTGTTTCATAACTGCAAGAACCGCTGGAGCGTGTGTTTGTGTGATCATCACAATGAATGTCAGCAATTGTGTATACAGGTGCCTCTGTGAGACTGTGTATGATGTGATTAGTGTGAACAAGCACCCTCTTGTTGCTGAAATACATCCTGTTCACACTAAAGTGAAATAAAGAAAATAGATATGAACAGCTTTGCAAATTGCCTGTTTTTTGTCAGCACATTACAGTACATTGTAGTCCGCGATGAAGCCAATAATGTCAGTTTCATTTTCACGCTGTCAAAGCCTCGGATGATATTTAATGACCAATACTGTAGAACCTGAGACTTCAATGTTATTTATAGAGCTGGTTTAGATTTGAAACTAATAAACAAGGACAGGGTGTAGGTTACTGTGTTGCTTTTCATTATTGATGCACAGGTGGAGCCCTGGGTGAACATCAAGGATGGTCCCTCATTAAAATGGAAAAAAGTATTGATAAAGCACAGTAATAAACAGCACAATATAGGCTCTTTCAAACAAACCACTGCAACCAATAATTAGATTCAAATCATTTATCTAAATAAGGAAAATGTAAGAATATGAGCATATAAAAGCGAGAATATTTTAAAGATAACTACAGGTCTATCATGTGTATATATAAATGCGTAATGATTTTTTTTGTTTCAACAAATACACAAACTCACCTACCTTAGTTGCATCATGAAAAATCAAGTTTGCATTCGGTTGGCACATTTGACCATGTACAGAACTTTAATTGGCCTTAAATGATTTACAGCCAAGCTCTAAAATGAAAGAGTACGTGTTCCTTGTGTTTTTAAAGCAAATCTGATATGATTAATACAAGAAACATTCAAATCCACCTACAGAAAATCTGTTCTTATATCAACATGCCCTTTTAACTGCAGACCATCATTAGAGAGCATCATGGACTGAAATTATTACTAACATCAGAGCAGAGAAATATATCAATAAATATGACCATAACTAAGATTGTTGAGGAGAATATAAATAAAAATAAGCCTGCTAAGTAAGCTAACAACCTACTTTAATGGCTAAATAAAAAATGTTCCACTGACAGTGGGACAACAATAAACAGGGAGGAGAAGTTACTTATAAGCCTCGAACCTATACGAAGAGATTTACGTTAACAACTCCCAAGGTAAATTTGATTTGCTCGGGTGGTTCCCCCTCAGCAGATCATATCACTATGATTGTAAGTAAAAACTAGACAGAATCTGATAACATTGCTGGCTAAGAATGTCTGTTTCAGAAGATTGTAATTTTAAACTCATATAACTGCATCACACTAACCTTCTCTTAGATTCTCAGAATTCACTCAGATACTCAAAGCACATCGCCCACAATGTAAGGAGAAAGGATTTGCTTTGTTTTCTCTTACAGCGGGTGTTTTAGAGCAAATATGACAGCATTACTACACTGTTCAACCCTGACACTGAAAAAAGGCCAAACGGGGAAATATAACTACCCTATCTCAGGATGGTTTAGTTTGTTTTGAAGCAGTGTAATACATCCTTACTTTCTTAATTCTAAATCAAACTGACAGCTACTGATGCTTTACAGAAGACAAGACACTCACCCAGTGGTTGACACATAGCTTTCAACTTCCATGTCCTTGATTAAATCCTGTAGTATGGCCTCCTCTAGTGGCGAGTCCCTCCGACAGCGCTTTGACTGAGGCTCATCAGAAACAGAGCGAAGTCTCAGTGTAACCTCTTTCCCCTGGAGAAATGCACAATAACGTCATTTCTAAAGCTTTACTTTGGAAAAGTGTTAAGAGTATTTGTGCTATAATTAAATTTTATACAACATGAGACACACATACACTATAAACAAGTTGTGGGATAACATGAGATGCACCATTCTAAACCAGTAAGAAAAGGACGGTCATAATCTGCAACCTCCAAAATGTGTGTTTTAACTGTGTTGGTGTTGTCCAATGCCACTTTATCAGGCAAGATAGTCTGATAAGAACACTCCAGATAGTCCAGTTAGTACACAAAATAACTAACCTCCTCTGTTTCCTTTCCTGAAACAAGATAAATAAACAAGTGTGAGATGTCATCATACCCCGACAGCATCCTTTACTGTCAGCAGCATCTGTTCAGATGATCTGACCTGTTCAGCCACCCAGCAAAATTAGTTAAGCTTGCAAGTTTGTTCATTCTTTTACGAAGAAAAACACAATAAAAGTATGCATGTACAAGATCAGCCATCCAGAATAAGGAAAAACTTTATTTTCTGTGGATGTTGGTCTTCAAGACATCCACCGCCTCTCGCTCAAGCATCCACTCTTACCGTGCTTTTTAATTTCACAGTACATAGATGAATATAGGTCAAGGATAAAGTTCCTCTTCCCAGTATCTGCGCTTGTTAAAATTAAATGAGCCGCGGTAGCTGGTTCAGAGAGTGAGTCACAACTTACTTGAAGCATATTTAGTGGCAGTGCATGCAAATTGCTTTCAGGAATAAAGCTTCAAGTCGGCTTATCAAGCAGATGCTGTGTCTATCCTCACCATTGTGCATGTTTTTCTCCACGTAGAGGATGATAGTAAAGGGGTACGGCTTCAGATTACATCTACTGTGTTTGCAAACTTCCCAGCGCTTCTTATCTGGCAACCACAGTTTAAGAAAAACATTGACACAGACACGAAACCAAAATCTCATCTATAGTGTCTGTACATCACTGTAGCACCAGTAAGGAAAGGGGTTAAACTGATTCTAGATTCACAGAACAGGTGACACAGGAATGGATTACCTGGAGGGTTGACAGGCATATAAATAAAACGATGGACGAACAAACTAATGTGAAGGATACATGGAAAGACTGTGTAGTGATTGGTGGAGAAGGGCTGGAGATCAGAGTCCAGGTTGCCAAGAACGGTTCGGACAATATCCTGAAAGCACAGAAGAAGAGACAGAGGGAGAACCATCCACAGGCAAATAATACAGATTAAGACAGTATGTCATAACACATGTGAGTGCTGACATAGCATCAGTAATTACCTCAAATTCTTTATCGAAGTCATTGTCTTCAATGGCCTCCGTTCTGCTGATGAAATATATTAAAACTCATTGGTGACAGCACATTTTATCTTTGTAATGTGGTAGAATTAGCCATTCCAGTTTCGGTAGCTTACTCCACATTGTATCTGTGCATAGCTGCCATAGATTGAAAAGCTTTGTCTGTTAATAGCAAATGCTACTGGTGCTAAGGGATTCCTTAAAGATCAGTTTCAGTCTCGTCTGTCATCCCAGACTACAGGCACATAGATCCCGTAATGCCTTGGATCCTCTCCTTTACAGATCAAAAGGAATCTATCGTCATACTTGGCAAACGTGTATCAGGATATGTACTCGTGGTTAAGTTAGTGGCTTTAAAACCATGGAGTTAAAAAAAACTACTCTTCCTGCTTGAATATGTGGGCTGGCTCTTCAACATTTTATTTTTTCACGTGAAGGAAAATTCAGTTTGTTGAAAAATCCAATCCATCTGGAAAAAGAGGAAGGTGAAACAGAGGGAGCTGATGTAGTAATTATAAGAAGCGCTCCCCTGACTGTTTTCTGAGGTCTTAAAGTTTTACTATATTTCAATAATCGCAAAAAACATTAAAACTGAATAACCTTAACAGGGAAACAATGGCAAATATCGGCTGTGATGCCAGTATGTCATATACTACTGTTTTTTTTTTGCAAAAGTGTTCCCCACCCTTGGCTTTTTTCTCATTTTGCTTTACAACCTGGAAGTGAAATGGAATTTAAATTCAGACTATTTCAAATGTAATTCCTTTAGGCTACGTTTCCACTTTACACTGGGTGGTGCTTGGACATTGTTAGAAACCACAGTCCCATAAATTATATAATTTCAGTTTATGGACAATATTTTTCACCAGTGTTTTGACTCAGACAGTGAAGAGAAGGAGATTACGTCACTTAATTTTTAACTGGAGACTGTGAAAAGGCTAATTTCGGTCTTGCCTGTAGCTGGTGCCTCCTCTGATTTTGAACCTGAAAAGGATTTTGTTGTCAGCCGTAAAAAAGCGCGTTTCTGGGAAGGGGTATGCAAAGGCCTGCAGTGGCATGGCTGACCTGTAGTGATTTGGGGAAGAAAATGAGAAAACTAGAAAATTAATGAATCAATTGTTGGACATTTGAGTAACACCACATTAGTTTAACTAACTTGCTGGAGGCAAATTCATAAAAAATGAAACGGTAGTATTTACTCAAGTAAAAACATTTCTCTGTAGTTCATAAAATTACCGTACTATGGGTTGAAAATGGCGACCACGAATTTCCTTATGTCGTCCTCTTGCGCTGAATTGAACAACTAGCAGCCCTTAAATGGTTAAAAAATATGTCCGTCAATCAGACGCTTAACTCGTCTCTGGATTCGCTGGAGGTTTTTTATTCCCACCTTCCAATCACTAGGGCTGCTGTGATTAGCTGGATCTTCCTCCAATCAGCGGTGTCGGGCAAGATGTCACTATGGTGACGGCAAAAAACCGCCCTAATGTATGTGTCACATGACTGTCAGCTGACCACATGTAGCCGAAAGCCGCTGCAGATAAGCATGGAGTTTAGTTTTTCAATTTTTCCGTGAAATTGTCTGTGGGAACCCAGAGAGAGACCACCGAGTTATTTACCTCTATTCTTAAACTTCAGACAAAGAAGGTGCGATTTAAATATGTATTTTAAAAAGTGTCATTCATTTAATTGCTTTCCCGTCATTTTGTTGCATTCATTATATTTTAGTATCAACTTAACGTTTGTGTATTCAGCTGTCACATTCTAACAAATACATTTGTACTATACTATAACTTTTAATATGTCCACAGTGCATAATCGTTAACAGTATTTTCAACAACTTGCAGCGCGTCAAAATGGCATTTAAATTAAAACATATGTATTTGTCCATTGTTGTGTTCTAATGTAATTTAAAAAAAAAACTATCTTCCTTTTTGACAGAGCTGGGCAGCCCACACAGTTCTACCAGGGTACGAAGAAGTGTTTTGTAGAATAGATGACCCCCTCCTCCGCCTCCCCCTCTTCCCCATTTGTTGTCCTGAATGCAGGACTTCAGATGCCCCTCGTGGGTTTGGGGACCTACAAGTTGCGGGGCCTTGAAGGGGTGTATCAGGCTGTGGATGCCGCCTTGGCTGCTGGATACCGGGCCTTTGACAGTGCAGCTGTCTACAGGAATGAAGCTGACCTGGGGAGAGCTCTGTGGGACCTCCTGCCTAAATACGGCTTGACTAGAGATGATGTATTCATAACCAGGTGAATCTTTTTTTTTCTTTTCTTTTTGAAGTTCAGGGACCACTGAAGCTTTCGTTAAGGGACACAATTGTCATGCAGATCATTGTCTCAACAGTCTTCCTTTCTTCTTTACAGTAAGCTGGGCCCTAAGGATCAGGGCGAGAGGGCCATGGAAGGCGCCCTCCATAGTCTGTCTCAGCTGGACTTGGGTTACATAGATCTGTACCTGATCCACTGGCCTGGCACTCAGGGACTGCCAGTGGCTGACCAACGCAACCCAGGTAGAGGGCAAATCATGTTTGTGACAGAGTTCACCCAGAAAACTTTATTCTTGATGTTTGCATGAATACATTAAGTTTTTAAAGTGAATATTTTATTTATTCTCCTCTTTAATGAGCAGGCAGTACCTAAGTAATGGAACAGTATTACTGAATATTTGGTCCCAGGCAACCGAGCACAGAGTTGGGCCAGACTGGAGGAGCTGCATGGGCAGGGGAAGCTGAAGGCCATAGGAGTGTCCAACTACACTCCAGCACACATGAAAGAACTAATAAAGAGCTGCAAAGTCCCTCCTGCAGTTTTACAGGTATAATGCAGAAGAGTAGGAGGACGTATAACACGGAGCAAAAAATAACTTGTAAAAAACAATGACGTTCATTTATGAGTGCTTGTTTCCTTTAGGTAGAGTTTCACCCACAGCTGTGCCAGGCAGAACTGAGAAGTGTGTGTGAGGAGTATGGAGTGTGCTTCCAGGCATACTCCTCCTTGGGGAAAGGGGAACTGATTGCTGACCCTGTGGTCATGGAGGTGGCAAAGAACTGCAAACGCACACCTGCACAGGTAGGCCCTCCTCTGCTACTCTGTGTACATTCAGTTTGTTTCATGCAAACATCTGGGAAACATTTTTTTTTTACCTTTACCTCTTACAGGTTTTGCTGCGCTGGGCGGTGCAGCAGGGTGTCCCAGTTCTCCCCAAGTCATCAAATCCGGAGAGAATACAGGAGAATGCAGGCGTCTTTGACTTCACACTCAGTGACACAGACATGCACAGACTGTCAGCTTTGGACTGTGGACACAAGTACTGCTGGGATCCCTCTGAAGTGGCCTGAAACACAAACTTTGGGACACATATGGTCTTCCACGATGCCTTGTGTTCTCCAGTTTTGGCAGTGGTGGGAAACCACTGCAGAGAAAGTGCTTTTTTTTAAGCTGTCCATTATGCCATGATATAATGATAGGATGTATAAAGTATTTATAAAGCTCTTTTCACAGATAAACATCACAAAGTGCTTCATAACAAAACACAAGAAATAAAAGTACAACATGTCACAACAATGAAAAATATAAAAATAAAATCGCCTTCCCAATCAGTGCTCGTAAGCTTTTCTTGAATCTTTTGTGCTCTCACTCTTGCATTTCAATAATCTATGAGTTACCACAAATTTGCAGTGGACAAGCTATTCATTTAAAAGTTTTCAAAGCGACCTCCGTGCTGGCGGAACTTTAAAACACCACAACAGAGAGAATCTCTTTAAAACCACTCCTAAAATCATTTATTTAGGACAGCATGTTAGAAGTTTCACAGCAGTAGAGAAAATACATTTACAAAAGTCATTAAAAACTGAAAAGAATCAACAAAAACAAAAAGAAATATTAGAATTCAATTTTCTCCATACACGTCTCCGGATTCAAGTAATACTAAGGATGGTTGCAAGAACTCCAGGTGCCTATGTAGAGTATTAAAAGTTAAAACCATAACACAACTGCTGGACTAGTTCTTCCTCACAGTTGTGACAGTAAATATACACCCAATAAACCCTGTGCTTTGTCTTGAGCGTTAATATGTGACAGCGAGCAGTAAAGATTAAGGCGGTGATTACGTAAACAGACAAGGCTGGCTGTGTGGTGTCGCATCACAGGTTACAGAATGTTCAAGGCAATTCATTAAATGTTTATACTCTTAAATTCCAACTCAACTTTTTTTTTTTTTTTTTGAAGAGAGTAAAGAGTCCATATCTGGTGCCACGTTCTCAACACCTTGCAGATGTTCTCTGCCAGCTCACACCATCAAACTACTTGTGTCAAAGTACACAGACAGGTCTATCAGGAGTGACGTGTAGAAAACATATTTTTTTTTTTTTTTTACATAAAGAATCTGATAACAGTAGAATAACTCCCCTTTTAAACAGTCAATGGGTGATGCACATGTTAAACACAAGAGAATTTGTTGAATCTTGGAAAAGGATGGCAGCATTCAGATTGTCGAGTTCTCTGATTCAAAACCAAGTTTAGGAAAAGCTATAAATGACCAAACCCCCCTTGAGCTGTAAAATGTTATAGTATAGACAATACAAATGCAGCCCTTTCGCCTGCAAACCCGAGCACTTCCCAACTCGACCCCAGAAGTCAAGAGGAAGACAATAAGACACGAGCAGAATAAACCTGTTACCATTTTCAAGAATCACATATTGATAGACAAGTCACAACAAGCCGCATCATTTTTACCAAGCCGTATAAAAAAAAGCTGACCTTAATCTAAAATCATTTCCATAAAGGTTAAAGTATGTGCCAAGTGGTCTTCAAAAACCTGAATAAAACACAGAAAGTAGCAAATCCAGCATCAGAACGGCACTCCTGCGGCTGAGGCTCGACAGACTAAAGATTCTATTCACATTCCAACGCAGATGAACGACCCACATTTAAAACAAGTTCTTTTATAACCCAACAGGACTGGAAACAGACTTTTCTGAACAAACTCTCAATGGTTTGGATACAAAAAGTTTGTTTAAGTCCTTACAAAAGGTGTTCAAATGAGACAGGACTCTCAAAATTCATCCTCTAAGGGAATGAGGCCAAAGGCCAATGTGTTGTACAGCAGTCAACCCCCCCCACCCGCTTCTTTAAAGAATGCACAGGACATTTATAACAACAGGATTGTACACAGCCTATTGCTAGGTTATCCAAAGTTATTGATCAGTGCGATAACCTTGTAAATAAAATTCTGAATAAATCACCTTGCTTATAACCCCGTCCCTTGTCATTTGATAAAATATTCACAAGATATTTACACGTAGAAATTCCTTTTTTTTTTTTGCTTCTTTGCTTGTCCAAAGCTTTAGAAAGATAAATTGGTTTGTGCTTTTTTATTTTTTACGTAGGTTTAATGTCATCAGCTATAGTCTAACCCTGAAGTTTTACAAAAGATAATATTTGTGCACCAGAGATTGTCCTAGTGTAAGATTGTTCTTCTTTTGATAAATCTGATCTCATAAAGCAGTCACTGATAGTCGAGTACAGTTGTTCAGAATGGTACTGGCTTGCAAGTTGCAGAACAGGAAGCTGATAACGGACCTAAGACGCCCCCCCCCCCCTACTCTTTCAAATTGCCTGTGGATTGTTTTGGCACAAAATTACAGTGATCGTCACCAGCTTGTGCAAGTACAACACAAACATTTGGAGGGAAACACGCCTTGTTTATCGCACAGACAGAAGGCAAATGGGAAATCCTAACAGCATTTGAGGTGGCCTCAAATAACCAGTCGTTTTAATTTCAGCACATATACCTATCCCTCTGTAGTATATTGCATGATGTTGACATGGAAAGCAACTGAACTATCTCCCATTTGATCCATTTTGTGGGATCTAGACAGCCAACAGTCCACCTTCACACCTTTTTACCATTACACAATGGGCTCCGCAACATTTTTTTTTTTTTTTACATCACAATCAAAACACAAATACAAAAAATGATTTAAATGTAGTTAATTATGACATAAAACTGACGTGCCTATGGTGGGACTTCGTGAGCATGTACTGCTGTGTCCCATTTTGTTTGAGTATGCCAACCTTATGTCTGTCTCAGGTCACATTGTACTCGTGGCTTCCTAGCTTCGGTCTTCTCCACTGATTCCTCCATCCCAAAAACGATGTACAGTTCTTATTTCCTCTACTCAGTGCGGTGGGTGTGGTTATCGTGGTGGTTGTTCTCCCCCTCGGTCTCCTGGTGACTAAAGAGGTAGTTCCACCAGCTTTTAGAGTGGTGCATCTTACTGGCCGCCCCCGCACTCCTCACCTTTCTCATCTCCTGCAGGAGACGGATACAGAGCACAAACTTAAAAAATAAACCAGTTATACGGTGAACACTTTTTTTCCTCCCGATACCCCAACTGGATGATGTCATCATCTGATCCTGACAAAACATAAAACTATTGCTTTATAACAAACAAACACAAAGCTCGTGCCTATGACCTGTCTTCTTCATTCCCTTTAACCCTTCATCTATCTTCATACTCACCCCTTTATCCAACAGGCTGTCAAACTCATCACTCATCCTTCGAAGCTGTCGGCCGTACTTCTTGGCGGCCCATAGGGCTGGGGGAGCTGACTTGGATCTCCCCCTGAATGGAAATCCTTCAGTGGGGGTCCCAGCCTCCTCTTCCCCCCTGGCCAGGAGCTCCTCGTCTCTGGAGGACGTGGACACGATGGACTCAGAGTTAAGTCTGATCCGACCGTTTGCTATATGGGAGAAAGAAAAAGTGAGCGGGATTTGAGATGTTTCACAGGAACAGAAAATATAAATAGTCTCATCAGTTTCATCTTAACATCTAAACAATTTGCAGCTTTGGTTTAAATTCAATGATACTTGTGTGCAGGTATAGAACCTGCTTTGCGGCAGCTGAGACAAAAAGGGCCATAAAGGGTTACTTTCATTGTCTAAACAAGCTGGAGTGAAGGTCATCAATAACAATCAGTAGTTATGGAGTTAAGACTGGACTATGTTTATCTCTCCTGGAAAATGTGGGCCCCACATGAGGAAGAATTGTTGTTTAGCATGGATAACCACAAATGCTGGAAACCCCTCTTTGCTGTTCTCCCAACCCCAAACTGGTTGAGTTCAGCAGGAGGTTTCTTCCTGTGAAAGGAGAGTTTTACGCTCCACTGTTGCTGCGTGCATGCTCAGCACTGGGAAATAAATCGAACAGCAAATTCAACGCATTCTTTTTTTCCGCTAGGCCACATTTAATCAGCTGGGATTACACGACCTGGACTAATTTGGATTTCAATTAATTTTCAATGATTTAAAAGGATTGTGATGACCTGGATTTAATTGGTGTGGAATTTGATTGAGCTTAACTGTGTCTATATGATGTCTCGAGAAGACTTTTGCTGTAAACAAGCACAATATAAATAAAAACTGAAAAGAAATATATAATACTTGAAACAAAAAGTAAAGTAATTTGAGTTCCATCTGGAAAATAATTTGGTCATGGTTGCTTATCCATAGATTAACAACTTCCAAGTATAACCACGCTGGTGCTTCTCGTTTTAGACATTTAGCCAAATTTTTCCTAAATGTTTTCGCAGTTTGTAACATTCCCCTTCCTCTTCATTGTAACTACCACAATCCCTGCTTACCTGCAGGTCTGAGGTCAGGTAGTGTGAGGGTATGGCGCTGAAGAACATGGTCTTCTTGTCCTACTGATTCCAGGTTTTCTCTTTCCTCTACCTCTTCTGATGGCTCTGAGTCGCTGTCTGAAATGGTGAAGTTTGCAGCCATTGTGACATCTGAAGAAAAAGGTAATAAGAAACCTGAAAAACCCAAATGGTGACACCTCCTTGTATAGATGAGCATACAGTACAAAATCCAGTTTATAATCAGAGCAGGGTGATGTTCATATTTCATTCATATCGCCCTGCAGTTGACCTCAGTGGGTGAACTCTCACAGAATGGGAGCATGTGCTCTAAGAAATATGTGCTTAAATTCAGAGTACTGTGCAAAGGGTTGGGACAAAGCTGATATGATAATTTAATCTTTAAGATTTATAAATGGCATTATCCACTGAAGCCACCCGTGTAACACACCCAGCAGGCTCTCAGTTTCGCTCTGCTGTCCCTGATACTGACCCGTCCAAAGGTATTTCACAGAAACAACCACACGATAGAAACGACTCGGGATGCCAAAACACTTAGATATTTAATCGGGTTACGTACTTGCTGTGACACTGTTGTTAAACAAGCTAGCAACCCCTCTTGTCGAGTCGGCACACTGCATCGCCTGTTTTGTTGTTGTTGACTGAAGAGGACAAAAGAAACTTCCTACAGGGCGGAAGCTGCTGCGGCAAACCTTAGCCAACAGCGCCTGTAAGGTTGCTTGAAAGTAAGTTTCCTTACCCGAAATCTCTATAGCGTGAGCCAGAAAAGTACGAGTGTGTCTCTAGTTAGCTTCATGCGGCCACAGCTGTTGTTGTTGTTATCCGTGTCTTCTCTTTTTACAGTACAATACACTTTAGCTCCGCGCTTACCCAATCGCCGAGCGTCACTGCACCTTCGCAGCGCGCTGACGTCACTGTTGCGGGCTAGGACTTGTTTGTCTCACTGGGTTACCGTAATGTGCAGAGCTGATGCGCATAAAAGATTCAGAAGACAGGCACTTTTCCACTTTTATCAATAGTAAGGTTCAGATCAATACTCCATTCCAAATAAAAAATATAATTTTTAGACGTGACATAAAGTCAGTGTAATGAAAATATATCAATGTTGTCCCACTAGCATGCACATGAATTAATAAATGTAAAAGTAAAGCAATAATATGTACCTTTTAAAGAGGTCATATTGTTATCGAGGGTTTTCACTTTCTTATAGTGTGTTATAGAGTTGTTTTGTACATGTAAAAGGACTGCAGTGTTACTAGACTAAGAATGAGGTAGATAAGTAAGATAACTAAATAAGATGCAAAAGTCATAAGGCAAAGGTCAATACTCACCTAGCTGGTGCTTATACTACTACTATTGTTACTGATAATAACAGGAAATAGTTATTTTATCAACGATAACAAAAACAATAGTAATATTAACAATAATATAACATTACGTCTATACAAGGTATCAATAGAAGCCTGATATATAGTTTACAATATACTACATTATTACACATAAAGACTGATAAAACAACTGGAGCATTTTGAGCCCTCACAGAAAGTAAAGCCAGCTCAGGCCCTTCGAGTTGACAGCTTCTGTCGTCAGAAAACCAGTAGGATTTTCTTATTGTGGTGCTCACTTAATGGGCTAGATATTAGTAGCAAAAGAAACATGACAATAATGCACTATGCTCTATTTTGCACATACAAACCACTGTAGTGATGTGTAAACTGTTAGAAAAGTTTAAAAAACTGTTTGGAAAGAAGCGTATGTGTGGCTCATTTGATGAGACATAACTGCGAAAAGTCTTAATAAAGAGTTTGTTACTACAGCAACCAGTTTTTTTATGCATGGGTCAGCCATGTTGGATTTTGAGGTTGGTGCCTATTATATTTAGTTATATTTAGTTATTTATTCTAACGGTAACCTAAACGTTCTGACATCTTATTTCAAACGAAACACACATACTAATAGTCAAGGTCACGTCTGACAAAGATATTCAAACCACATGAAGAACAACTGACTCGGTGTCTCACTGTTGTTTACATTTAAACCAATGATACAATTAAGTATCATTTACAAATTATGACACAGATGATGATTAAATGATTAAATGATTAAATCAACTTCGTCCTGCTTAATGCAGGAGATAAAACTAAGGATTTTATACTGACCATGACAAAAGTTGCTACAGCAATGCACAACTTTAACACATTTAGACTTCTTCCAGTATACATGATGATAATTAGTAGATATAGTAATAATTAGTGACTGGAGTTATACCCTGAACTTTACACTGCACATTTTTTCTGGGATAAGAAGCACAATATTCACGTCATATGCTGTGAAGCAGCTGATTCAAATGGAAAAAACTCATTTAAGATATCTCTAACCGAACATGTACTTAAAGACATCATAATTAATACATAAATGAATGGACACATGTCTTATACATGAGACATTGGTTAATTTAGGATACCTGCTGATATTTAATCCGTGATTAAATATGTTATTCTTTCTGCATGACTTTGGCTTGCAGTAAAATAAAGGGGGGCCTTGAATGGAAACATAATGGTCAGAAAGGCGGGACTTGTGTCATACAACAGTTACGTAAGGCTGACTTTTGGCAGGAGCTGAGTGCGATAATAAGGCTGGATAAGAAGAGGGTGTGGCACAAACAGGAGGCATAAAACTGTAAACACATACAGATTTTACCATCTCTTACAAACTGAGACTTTAGAAATGTTCAGTGAGATTTATATTTGTATGTTTTTCCTTTTCTTACCTCCTGAGAAACAAAATATAAGAGGACAGGAAATCCGCGAGCAGTTGTCATTCCTTGTGTGAGCAGCAGATGGGGAGGTAGGGCTATAAACTGAGCTGCTTTGAATCTAGCAGAACTCTGCTCCTCTTTGGTTATACATCTTCCCTTCCTGTTACAGGATGCCTACCTTTTTTCTAAAATAAATTGAAAAAAGAAATTAAACAAAAGGATATAAAAGGGAAACACTATGTCTTAATTCTTTTAATTCTCACTCTGTAAAAATAACATTTCTGCATGCACTTAATCCCTACTTATTGCTTTCACAACAGAGCAAAACTGTAGTTTGGGTGTGGATGGCATTGTGCGAATCCTCCACTCGTTGTCTCTCTATTTCTTCTCTCTTGCACTTTCCTCATATCAGCAAGAGAAAGTCAACCATGTAATTATCTAATGTTTATATCTAGAAGTGCCCCTTTGCCTCATCTCCCCTCTACGTCACTGCTTGCTCTCCACTGTTTAGCATTAGGAGCCTCTTGAGATGTTCAAAATAAAATTAGTACGTAATGGACACTTGAATAGGAGGGGAAAACAGTGTTTGTGGAGACTGGGGTGGAATTTGAAATTATATGATACAACTTCCTATGGTTCATTGCATCCAAACAGAACTTATGTGAGTTTCTAAGAATAGATAGGCAAAGTTAGCATAATCAGCTTTTTTATATTATGTTGTACTGTATGTACACAGCAGCTCTGGTATAATTACATTTTCTTTAGCTTCTTGTGAACTCTATTCTTGGATGGATTATATAGATATATCACAAGAGTTTGGGTTGGATTTGGGTATGCTTTGAGAGGCATGAAATTATTATCCATTTTAATCTGTTTGTGTGTTTTCATTAAAGTGTGCATCCATATGTGTGTATGAGTGCGAAAAATCATTGAACTTTCCTGAACGAGCGGGATCATTTTCATCCACATGCATGGAAACACAGCGTGTGTGTTTGTGTATAAGTCTGCTGGATTTAAGGGCAATCTGAGGGAGCCATACAATTAGCATCCATTTATATCTGCCTGTACCAACCTCGCCCTGCCTCCCTGCCCCTCATCTGGTGGTTATTTTGGGAAACGGAGGCGTATGCACTCCCACACTGTCTCCAAACCACCACTCAGTGTGTGAGTGTGGCTGTTTGTGTAAGTGTGTGGCTGTTTGAGAGCAGAGGCATCAGCATTGCTGAGCTTTCCTCGAAATGTTCTTTTCAACTGAAGGCCGGGACACGGATTGTCTGACGCTGCCTCAGCTACACTCTCTGCTCTTTCAAATATTTTCCCCTCTCTGGTGGCACAGAGTCGAGCTGGGGAAGACATAGAGCAATTTTGGATTATTTTCAGCGGGAGGCAAAATAAAGGCGGGGGGGGGGGGGTCAATTGGTTTCCCAACTGCTCCCCGAAAAAGAGATGAGAAAAAACACCTGAAATCCAGCAAGTGTACCAGGCAGGCTGCGGTGAGAGACAGATACATGAATAGATGAAGGATCCAAGGTACATTTAGACCACAAGGTTTGAGAAGTGTGGAAAAAAAATATCAAAGTTGCACATCAGAGACACAGGAACCCAGAGAGAGCGAAACAGCACCTCCATCAGTGTGAATACACTTCTGTGGCCTGCTTATTTCACTCAGGCTCTTTCATCACTGCTCTGAGAACGTGCTCATTATACATGGACCACTCCCTCTTATGTAACTATGTGATCACAAGGATAACATATGGCAGCTTTCTAATTTATTCCACTCCACCCTCGTGCAGCTAGCTGCAACCTACAACCCTGATCCTCTAAAAGTCATGTTTGAGAAAATAGAAAAATGCACTCCTGATTTTTTATCCAGTGTATGAAAATACAGAACTGTATCCAGATAGGGTAGTTGGGATAGAAGTGGGATGGTGAGTGAGCAGCATGTTACTGTTGGAGCTGCTGGTGGATGAGCAGGTTTAAAATAACTTATAAACAGTTATATACATACAGGAACCTCGGATTAATCAGGGAATTAATAATTGGGTATAAAGAGGATGGGAAAAATCCAAAAATGTGTTTTGAGTTTTTAAAAATTGGTTTCGAATGTTTAATTTTGAGTGGGATAATCAATGATTTAAATGGAACCATATAGCAATACTAGAGGGGAAAACTACTTTTTGATGGAATTCAGACCTCAGAAATGTGACCTGTTCATGCTGCTCTTTGCGAGAAGGTTGGAAACCAGTTGTTTTATGTCTCACACTGTATTTTAAAAGTTATAGCAGCACTTCTGTATGTCATTATCAGTCTTTTGTATCTCTGTGGGGATTTACTTGAGTGTTAAATCAGCTAATTGAGGTTTTGAGGGATTCATTTATGCACAGCTCTCTTGTGGTCCCACCATAACATTTGGCTCTAAAATTCAAGCCCAAATCATCAGCCTTCCACCACTGTGTTGGACAGTTGCTTGAAGTGTTTATGCTGATATGCTGTGTTTGGTTTTCACCATGTTCATCATCTGTCCTAAGGAAATTGTTCCAGAAGTCTCTTGGCAACACTTTTAATCAAGATGTACTTGTTCAGTCTTTTTCTAATTGTACAGTCGTTAACTTCAAATTTAACATGCTAACTGAGGCCCGTAGAGTCTGAGATATTGCTCTTGGATTTCTGTATTTCTTGTAAAATTTTTTTTTAAAAACTGTCTTAATTGTTTTCTTGATTGTCTTTCTCATTGTAGAATAGTGGACTCTTGATTGTTTGGAAATGGCATTATAACCCCGGCATAGATTGATGGGCAGAAAGAATTGCTTCTCTAAGATCATTGCTTATGTCTTTCCTCCTTGACGATGTGTTAACACACACCTGAATGCACCAGACCAAAAAACTGCCAAAACTTTGTTTTTTATACAGGTGCTCGCACTTATTGATGATCAATAATCAAGAGCAATTGATTTCCAACACCCTCCTTATTCCTGTGGAAGTGGAACAGGTGGTTTTTACACACTCTGTGACTGCATGTTGGTGTAGTTTGTGTTGTTTTTTGTTTATCTAAGTTTATATGATAATATCATAAGATCTGATAAGGATAAGAGGATTTTTGTTGTTATATAATACATGTAAACGCTTGGAAATAATTTTCTTTTCACATGACCGTTATTAAATGTAGTTAGTTATTTTTCTCACTTCAATTGTTTAGGTTGTACACAAAAATAAAGTGAAAATTCAGTGATCCTGGGCAAGAAATGGTCTTGTAGAAGAAAAAAAAATTCAGCTCTCAGCAAGTAAGACTATAAGCCAATTTCCAATGACGTCAAATCATGTTTCAGATCATGTTTCTAATTATGAAATCATGTATCAAAGCCGTTTCATTTAAAGTTTTCTTGCGTCAAGCCTGAGTATCTTTCAAAACTGTGGAGTTTCCTTGTGAGCTGAAGGTTGAAAATCCCTTTAAGTCTTGTAATGACTCTCTGTCTGGACTTTACTGGACATGTGCTCACTCACCCCCATCACTCCCATCTGTATCTGAGTAAAAACCACAACTTATGTCCCACCCTTTCTTAGCCCTCTAATAAAATCACTTCTGCTCTGGCTTTTCATGTGGTTGGGCTGGTATGAGTGTGTTCCGAGAGCCCCTGTAGATGTTGTCTGATACACGGGTACTTCACGTGATCTTTAAGGCGTGTTCTTGTCCACGCTACTCATTAGGTTCTGTAATGATATAGTTGATGGGTATACCACACAGTACGGGCTGTTTTGATTAGATCGGGCTGTGAAATCATGGTCCTGACATAGATGTGATGTTTCTCAAAGTCTTCACCTTTAATGCCACTACAACGTTAAATATAGATGTGCACAGTTTCAGGTTTTCAATAATTCACCATATGCTGCTCCTAAATAATAGATAATTTAATAAGCACTAGCCATCAATGCAATGTGATCATGAGCACAACGCTGCTTCAATTAGCTGCATTTGATTAAACATATGTTTCCTAATCAGTTTAGAGTTAAAGATGTAAAGCATGGCTTCAGCAAACATAATTTCATGCTTTATTTGCTACTCATCAAGAACCACTGCTGGTTTGGTCATAGTGACATGGGAATTGAATTGTAAAAGTGCAAAATACATATGAGCTTTTGGTTCACGAAAGTGTTAATGGAGATAAATTCAATATATTTAAAAAGATGTGGCACTGATCCATATGAATAATAAACATACTTATTTGGTTTTCAAAGTAAATTGTTTTACTGTTCATAAAGTCTATCTGCAATTCGCCTGTGGAAACCTGGTTCAAAATATGTTTAATTTTCGATTAAAATGTTTTTTACGGCTCATGGTCTGCCCCACCTTCCTCGTCTTGGTATCTCCATGTTTCACGCTCACTGGACCAACACTCAGCTTGGTCCCACCACATCTCAGTTTTGCCAGTGTTTAAAACCCGTTTAAGTGTCTCTTGTGGCAGCCGTGATCTAACGTGAGCAGCCTACATATGCGTCTGACTGGTTGTAATTTATTTATGCATAAATCCTGAGGAATGGATGTGGGTTGATAATTTGACATTTGGATTACATCCAAAGGCTAAACTGAGTTTACCTTCTTCTATCAGATTTTGTTTCTGTTAAACCAAGTTTAACAGAGACAAGATTCTATGCCAAATGTTTGATGTTGCATACAAATAATAAATGGTAAATGGACTGTATTCAGACAATGCTTTTCTTGTCTATTTGAACATTCAAAAGGCTTTTAAGCTACAAGCCGAATTCATGCATTCACACATGCACACATTTATGGCCCAGATCTGATGTCAATCCAAGTTCGATTGGGAGTCATCAATCTCTGTGTGTTAATGATTCAAATACGTGATTTGTGAGGCATGTGGACATGTCCCTGACTCCACCTGAGTATCTAGCTTGCTTGATATTCCAGACCAGTACGCACAGGAGGGTTTGGTGAGTGAGGTTTGTCTGGCAATGAGAGCACAAGAGACCGTGTCAGGGGACATGAAAGATTGAAACCCAGAAAAGGAAAACAACAGATATGATTGTAAAATTTACAAAATCTCTTTAAAACTGTTACCCAACTGAGTTTATTCTTGCTGGCTTTTAGACCTGGTTGAGTGGCATATCTTGGCTTTTATCATGCAAACACAGTTTTTATTTAACTCATTCGTTTGATGTTGAGGTGCTATAGAAGTAAACTTTGACTAAAAATATATAACAATCTAGACAGAGAGAGCAGTGATGGAATTATGGTCTGCTCAGGGGACTGAGCAGGATTTGGTTAAATATTGGTGAGAACACTCACGTCTCTGGGATGTTTCCATCAGGACTGACTTGGGAGAGAAGCCGCACAGAAAAACGGTCAGTTGTCTTTAACAACTAGATGAGCAAAACAGACTGAATCATTAAGAACTATTTGTATCATAGTGTAACGGTAATGAGAGAGACTATTAGTCTGCATGACAGCTTGATAAAGTAGGGAGCTCAGAATTTTTTCCACCATTTGCTTTTTAGATTGGAATGACCTATTTTTAATTTGTTGTCACCCAATAGCCCTGTTTCAGTTCTTCCTGTTAAAAGGGAGTCGTTTCTTTCCACAGTCGCCTCAGGCACGCTCAGGACGGGAGATTGGACAAGTTTCGGTGCAATCTGTTGGTTTCCTTAGCTCAGAAAGTGTTTCTGAATTGGCTCTATATGAATGAATTGGATTATTTTCAAATGAATTAATTGGATTTCATTGGATTATGATTACAATGAATTGAACTCCAATTGGCTTGAATTGGAGTATATTATTTAAGTGCCTTGAGATGACATTTGTTGTAATTTGGCACTATATCAATAAAACTGATTTGATTTGATTTCAGTTATGGTTTCAGGTTGTGTTTATTTGACCTGTTTTATCACTAAATAATAAACTATTTTATACTGAACCAATTTTACTCTGGTTTAATCTTTTCCCTTTACCCTGAGTGTAGGGTTGTAACATTACTGGGGGTTAATCTGGGATCTGAAATAGGCTTATTAACATGGGTTTTTAGAGTCCATCAGTTAATCAAGGATGTAATAGATGTAAAAGATGTAATAATTTGTTGTTTTGCTAATCACAGACACTGCATCTTAGTAAATAATAATTAAATTTGATATTTAACATTAAATTTCTATAAAACAGTTCAAGGTCAAGTGACACTTTCAGTAGCTGGTTAAAGTCGTTGTTTTTCTTCCCATCTTTTACGTCAGAAGTAGGCAATCAATTCTCTTTAAAAATTTGAGTTTTATTTAGACAATAAAATTGAATGAAGAGGCACAACACTATTAGTATGAATTAGTATGTTTATTTTCCCGATTACCTAATCCCACCCTCTGTCATTTCACGCACTCACAGACAAACTCAATGTTTTCCTTTTTATTCTGTCAGCCTCCATTTTGCCTGTGCATCAGTTTTCTTCTTGTTTCCACCTTCATCTCTGTCATTCTCTCACTTCTCTCACCCATTACACCCCCCGAAACACTTTCATTCCTTCTTTTCTTGCCGTTTCACTTCTGCCTCCCTTCTCCCCCTGTCCCCCATATTTTCCCTCCTGCTTGTATCTGGGTTGCTGACTGAACTAGTTCATCAGGAGCTTTCTTGCTGATGGCGTCATGGCCCTTGTTTAATTGATGCTGTTTGACAGAAACAATCTGCTTGTTGGATTTAGTCGAGCAGTTAAAAAAATCTGAAGTGCACCACTGGAGTTAAGAAAATCAGACGTAAGTGACTTTTTTTGGGGGAAGCCTGTGATTGTGTTCGTACTTCCTGTTTGGTAAAACTTTCCATCATAAACCGTGCTTGAGCTTTAAACTGTCTGAAATCTTACTTTACAGTGCCACACTGGGCCTACTTTTCTTTTTCACTGATTATACTTTTAGTTTTCAAACTTTGAAAGTTCTGTAAAATACTGTAAATGGGGAAGAAGTGCAATGAGAAGAAACTATTAAAAACAGGGAATTAGCCTGAATGCCCTCTTTAACAAGTGCCAGTCAGCAGAACAGAAATGTGATGAGTAACTGTAATATTAGCATAACAAAAGCAAATTTACATGAAAATGATAAAAGAAAGGCTGTGATAGATGGATGTCATTACAGTAAAGGAATTGGAACTCAGTTGCCAGCAGCGCTGTGTATTTTCCACCCTTCTTTACTTTGACTCATTTTATCATTCAATCCAACTTTACAGATCCAGCCACTGCTGCTCACCATTGAACATTTTATTGATTCACTGTCAACAAAGATATTTTGAATATTCAAAATTTCAAATCAGTTTCATGTTTTTTGTTAAGATAAAATGTAAGCTGTGTGTGCTTGTACCGTATGCTGTACATGCACTTGTGTGTAGTGTTATGAATCATAGTGAAAGGTCAGTATTGCGTATGGGGAGAAGAAAGGAGACCCAAGTGATGGATTGCAATTTGGGATTGTTTTTTTCTGGCAACACACCAGGTTATATCGAATTGTGTGAATGTGTGCATGAGGAACACACACAGATTTAGGGTGGTGCACGGCACAAGTTCTTTTCACTTGTATGCAGATTAGTTTTTGTCTTAATTCTCCCTCTGTGTAACAAAACTTAATGATTCTTTAGCAGGAATCCACATTGACTGGGTTTTGAAAAAAAAATTTTTTCATTGGGTGGGGTAGGCAAAAGTACACGTGCATCTTGTAAAATACGTTCTCACACCCATTTTCAGCTTCTCTATTTCAGTTATCAGTGCAGAATTATGCAATGGCAACAAACTGCAGAGGCACAGAAGAAGCTTGGTCATGGTTAGACAGGAAATATTCTTGGCTGTGGCCTTTAGAGTATATTTGTATTTTTGCAAATTACATCTGGAGAGGGATATGCAAGGATTCTTGTTGTAAGCCTTTGCTTTGTATGTGAATGTCTGTCTTTCATAGATCTAATTGTGCATGCCTTCTGGCTGATCAGCAGCTCCCTTTCAAGACTGATCAATAACTAAGTAACCAAATGGAGGTGATCCACAGCTCATCTAAATCTTGTGTGTTTGAGTACGTACACACATGCTGGAGCATCATGACATGACTATTTCAAGTGCACTTTGTGTGTGTTCTAGCAGGCGGATCATGGCTGTCCATGAATGCAACATCAGCTGTGTGCGTGTTTGTGCACATAATAGTCAGTCCCATAGTCTCGTAAGCACTAGGCAATCAAGTTTTATTGTGACTGACGACAGCCAGAGTGTAGCAGCGACAGATGCCTTGTATGGCCGTTAGCTCTGCAATAATCTTAAGTGGACCGAAAAGATTCAACTGGTGGATGGTTTCGTGTGTCAGGACATGTCTGTTGGTTGGTACATGCACGAGCAGGGAAGAATGTGTAATACTGCACGTTTTAGCAGATGCAAGAGACTCCGTACAGTTTGGCTGTGATGCACTTTTTTTTTTTTTGGCTTTCAAATGATCAAAACTCATTTGCTCACAATTCGCCTCATCATCATTTGCTTCTTTTTCACAGCTCCCCTATGGACTGCACTCAGCAGGACTTACAGTTGCTTCAGTGGTCTGGCACAATGAGTGGGAGGCAGCTCATGAATAATCAGGAGCCAACAGTGCTTTATTAGGTTGAAGATAAAACCGAATGACTGCATTCGTGTGTCTCTATGTAATCATGCACAATATTTGAGCTATCTTCACAAGTACATTAGAGGCTTCTGAAATGGCACTTGGTCTCCATGGTCTCATGGGTGTTGTTCATCTTGGTTTTGAAGATACTTATCACTGACATTTAGGGGAAAAAAAATCCTACCTGCTTTCTTTTGCACCTTAAATGAAGGTTGATGTAACTAACAGCGGGTTAGCATCTGGAAAAAATAAAAATGAAAAAAAAAATTGCTTCGATGGTGAATTTTTTTATGTATCGTGCAAGCCCATTTCCAAAGTTGGCACACACATATCAAATGTTAAAACTGCAAAATGTTTTGCATGTTTGTAACCCTAACCCTTTTTAAATGTGTGCTCCTTTTGAATTTGATGACAGCAGCTCATGTCATAAAGTTCCTAATTCATCTTGAAACGGATGTTTTCCTGTGTATTTCAGTTATTGCTTTTTGTGTTTGTTTTGGTCCACACCTATTTCTTGTTGGCTGTTTTTAGCAAATCATCACATTTCTTTTGTACAAGTCAGTTTGATTGTCTCAAGCCTAGAGCACGTGATGTAGAACTGCACAGTTTGTATTTTTTGGATCACAACACAGTTTTCCCCTTTGCTTCAGTCCAACCTAAATGAGTTCAGACCCAGGGAAAGTGAGTTTTAAAAAAAAAACTTGTTTCTACATTTGTTTCTAGACTTGTCTTAGTGATTGTGTGGCAGGGATTTAACTCTTTGTGGTGATTTTAATCACGCAATCATATCTGTAGCCATTTGATATTGGTTTTCTGTCTCGAGATGTCTGCCGATTCTTCAATTTTTAATTGAGAGATATTTCGCTGTGCCAAAATATGTTGGTGTAATGTTCTTTCCAAGGCGCTTAGGCTATCCCACTAGTAATCCTTGGTAATGAGCTCTGTGGTGTGGCAGCTGTCCCAGCCACCAGTGAGTCCTTGTCCTGCCGTATAAAGCAAGTAAACTAGTTGGTCAGTGAGCTTTTGTGGTGCATTTTTTAGGTGGATCTAATTTCCTCTGAACAAAGCTATGGTAATTCTTAGGACTGTTCTCAGAACATGCCCATGTGACACTTTTTCATGCAGGCAGATGTGGTCAGTAATTACATTCACAGAACACGTGACATCGAGTGGTCATGCGAGAAATTGCATGCGAAGGATAATAATGGTGCCCACGACAGTCCAAGCAGGTTCTAAAAAGAATGTTTTTTTTAGCACCAACCATGACTGTTTTCTAAGCTTAACTGCACAGTGTGATACTTTATCATACTCAAACACGCATGTTCCCTCAAAATTGATAATTTTTTTAAGCTCAGTTATGAAAAGTTTAGCTGCACTTTTCCGCTACATTTGGTGATATCGTTAGACATAACCTTGCACACAATAGATCATTTGTAGAAATACATCCTAAATGTCTGAATACAATACAGAAGCAAACATGTTGCATTTGTGACGGAAATAAAATGAGTCATTGCAGAGCAGCTTATATTCACTACACAGGAGATGAGTGTGATGAACAACGAGGGGCCGAATCAGTGCAAGGGAGAACTAGCCCAGTTTTTAGCTGGCTTTTGAGCAGTGCCAGCTGATCGTCTGCCAAAGTCTGTTCAACAAACAGCAGAGAGCATCATGTATTGTTCATCTGAAGGCAGCTTGAATTTAATGATAGTTAACAGCAAAATCAACTGAAAAATGAAGTGAATGTATCGCAGTCTACTCCCTTGGTACAGAAATAAAGCTCAGTTAGAGCAAGGAGACATATTATGCCCCTTTTTCACTCGCAGACACAATTTTCTGAGGTCTTAGTAAAATAACTGCGGCTTGCTCAGTGACATTACAGCCGCTCCTTTTTCTTCGATTCATTGACACCTATTCAAACAGATCAATTTATGGGTGTGAAGGGACCTACAGGACTCCACCCCACCCTTCTTTTCCCCAGTGTCGGTCTCTGTTGTATATGTGTAATATCTAATAATACTTGGTCCAAGTTATCACAGTTTGAAAGCATACAATAACCAACATTAGAGCTCAGACCCTACCAAACTGAAAAATACCTGACTGGCAGTTGATTTTCTCCAAATACTTCAATTTTCTTTGTTTGATGTTGGACCATAGACAGCTGGTGGGCTACTGATCCCTCTTTTAGAGACAATCTTGTCAAAAGTCAAATGTCAAGTGCCTTAATTGTTTAAATGTACACAGCAGATCGACTGCTGGCTAGTTAATAACAACACTGAGAACTCTTCGTAATTTTTAAGTGCAACATAATTAGAGAGGTGTGCACGCAACTGGGGGCCAGAAAGAAACACTCAACCCCATTTGTTTGACGGAGTCCAGCTCCTAAACTGAGTTAACAAACCAGTATGACCAATGACTGCTTTGAGGTGTCCTGTACAGAAAAATCTTGCAGGTTGTAAAGTATGACTTTTAGTGAAGGTCGTCACACATTGAGCTCAGTAAAGCTCATGTTTTATGATTGAATTATGCAATTAATGAGTCATCAAGAACATCCAAACTATGAAAATGAACATTTATCTGAGAAGTTAATTACAATCCTATGAGTGCCAACTGCAGTTATGTTCCCTGGATGCGGGCACATCCCATAATCATACAAGAAACCTGTCTATATAGGCTCCATAAACTTCATTAAGGGCTGTTGTTTATAGCACAATATTTCACCAATATTTGTTAAAAAAGTCAAATTTCCTTGTTGGGATAAAGATATTTCTTTAGAAAATACTAGTAGAGTATTGTTATATCATTTATTCCCTCAATTAAGTGAACTATGTGATTATATATGATGAAACTTGAAGTTGATATCAAAGCAAAAGACGAGCAAAAAAGATTAATTTCCACTTCTGTGGTACAGTGAATGCAGCATCATCTTAAATTGAAGTTAGTTGAAGATACAGACGGAGGAGGCTGGATAAACATGGAGAGTGCCATAACTTTCCTCTGCAAATGTGAACACTGAGCACTGAATGTCACTTTTTTAGAGTAACAGGGTCCAAAAAAGTATGCCAGGGTTCTGTTTTTTTTCTGAGTTTTTGAGTTGGTAGGGATTTCAGACATCCAAAAATGTACTCATAAGAACAGTAAAAATAGAATTTTTTCCACAGTACTGTATGTCCCCATTAATTTTTTTCTGTCTTACTTTCTCTCTGCCATGTTTAATTTCCTCTCTGGACTGAGGCGACTTAATACTGTGGATTTCAGTATGTAAGTTCTGCTATGTAAGTATACTATGATCGTGGCTCCATGTCTAATTAGAGTGGTCTAGGCTTATTTACTGTTGAAATTTAAATTTGTCAAAAAAGGATGAATAACATAACTTATTCACATAAACTGAATCAAGCTCGAAACAGTTATCCACATAAAACCATTTTTGTGCACTCAACAGTGACGAGCAGGCTACCGTTTTTAAACCTAATATTACATGTGCAGCAGCAGTTATTCTCCAGGTTGGGACTGTTCACATGGCTACACTGTGCTTCAATTATAATAACAGTTATAAGATGGAGGGCTCCGCTTGGAAAATAGCTTTCTCTGAGGATCTCATTGTGCTTGTTAGGCACTAAAGTAGTGAGGCAATAAGAAACTCACTGAGGCAATGGGAGAGGGTTAATTGGTACTGTGGCTTTAATGTTTTGACGCAGTGCAAGAAAAGAAGAAATACAGCCTGTTAGGCAACGAGAATTGGCTTTTAGCAGACATAGTAATGCGGAAAAAATGACTGGGAGTTAGAAAGTAAATTTTGAACTTTATTTATTCATTAATTTATTGCTTTAAAGGACTTTTTTCTTTCTACTTTTCAACATAAGCTAGTAGACATTTTGATGATTGACAATGAGATAGAGGCCTCCTGCCCTACTTGTAAGAGCATGTTTACACTCTGTAGTCTGGTTTGAGCATTATAAAGTTGTGCTTTGGAGAAAGTTTACGGAAAGGGCAAATCAGAAAAGAAAAGTTAAAGAAATCCACAGAAAGTTCTTATGCTTGCTTGAAGTGCTTTTGTCCTTTTTGGAAAAAAGACTTGTGGCGCACAAGGGGAGATGCAAATGCAAATCAGTTCTGATGCATTAAACATGTTAGTCACATGACCGATCACACGAGTGATCCGCTGCCTCCAGGCAACTAACATGCCTTGTACTCTGAAGTACCACAAACTCAAACTCCAAGCATCAGGAGACAAATGAACCTCAGTGATGGAGCTGTGGAGGACTGACTTTCACCACGCATCCCAGAGAGTGGCGAGAAGGTGGCCAAGGATAGAGGAAGCAACAGCATGAGGTCAGACGAGCCATTTTTAGCTGGAACGCTATCTCTGCCGGACAACTGGACCACTGTACAAGTCGCAAGGTGCCTTAGTGCTACAAGCTGTATCTGTGTGCCAAAATTATTCTAGCCTGGGTATCTTTTCTAAATGATTCACTTTTAGCCCAACTGCTGTTGAGTAACTTCCACTTCTCACCTCTGTTAGGCACTCCTGGCTCCTTCCAAAGTGTTATCATTTTGAACCACCTTTCAGTCCACTTTTTGGCGCTCTAAATCTATTTTGTTCAAATCTAATGCTTCGCTGATCTACTCAACCACCCTGACGTCCTTGCTATGCAGACTTTATAACCCTGTAGTCACATCACCTGATTTTATCCTGTGGCCTTGGGAGTCACAATGACTTAACCAGGAAAAAAACTCATGGAGATTAAAACCTCTTAAAATACACATAATACTTTTATTTCCTCTTCAGAGATGATTAGATTTACATTAACCTAGGGGACATCATGTTTGGGGAAAAGTTTGAAAGCACACAGAGAAACAGATGAAAAATGGAGCAGATGAAAGAGAATGTGCTATTTCTGCTTTTGTAATAATTCTGACAGAATATTTTCTCATTTTAAAACATTGTGTTCCTCACATGTGAAGCCCTTTAATATTACATGCACTGCTATTCAAAGAGCCCTCTGTTCAATTAATTTCTAACTTTTATTATCCTCTGCATATAAAATGGATGCAGCGAATGTGTTCTATCTGCATGCGTGCATTTTATGCATACATGTCAGTTATCCATTTAGCTGGAATGCATTTCACATGGATGGTTGTGTGTTTGAGGCTGTGTTCTCTTTCAGCATATATAAGTATCGGCCTGAAACCGTTCGTGTGTGTGTGTCTTTGTGAGCGTATGTGATGTTCCCTCGGGGTGTGAATTAGCCTGCAGTGTAAAGGCCATGTTTCACGCCGAGACAGAACTCTGATCAGCTGTGTCGAAAAGACGGATAATGTAAAGCTGTGGCTCTCCTCGTGCTCATTACTCACACATATTCCTGCACTCCTCTCTCTTACCCCTGACCCTTTCCCCATCTTAAAAGCACTTATTCCACACATCTCCCTCATCCTTCGTCCCTCAGTGATCACCTGCTCTTACTCTCGTCATCCATCTCTCACCTCTCCTACCTCCTCATCCATTGTCTCCGGAGACTCCTCTGTGGGACTGAAGCTAGGCAGAAAACCGCTGAACAACTGAAAAACAAGTTAGAATGTAAATATAATGCCTTTATTCCTTGGTACTATAACAATATGGATGTAGAGGGTACAGATGAGTGATAATGAAGGTGCTAGAAGGAACAATGTGTTTAAAACTTTATCACAATATTGTCCATGAGTGATCAACTTATTTACTTCCAAAAAACTGACTGTGTATGGTTGTTTTAGTCTCTGTGTTGGCCCCTGTGATTGGGAACATTTCCAGGGTGTATCTCGCCCCAACGGTAGCTGAAAACAATAATGAATCATAGACTGAAAGACTTTTCAGAGGGAAAAGATTCAGAGGATGCATAAGGAGGCTGCACTGGTCCAAAATGAAGTACTGCCATCCAGGTGACTGAATTAAGCTCCCATTTACACTATTTCACATCGGACGTTGTTAGGTGTAGGCATTTAAAGTTGTTAAGTTTAGGAATGAAAATGTTTAGGCATCTGAATTATTTCTTTAAGGTTAGAAAAACATCTGTGGATCTTAGAAATCTCAATTTTTGAACTTACTGGAGTTTCGAGTAACATTCCTTCCACAAACTACAGAGGATATGGTGCGAAACCTGCAGAAATCTGCAGATTAACATGACTGTCCTGCTGAGAATCTTTCAGAAAAAATGAATGGATGATAATAATATCAATATTATAATATTGGTTCTACTCTTGAAACAGGATCTCTCCATCAAACATGGGTCGTTTATTGTCTCCTGGTTCAGTCTCATCTTGTCCTTTGCATTTTCACATTCTGTATTCCTGTTTAACTGTCTGTGTGCTTTATGTATGAAAAACCTGTTTCTTCTGTTTGGTTCCTTTCAGTGTGTCATTTGTATTTTTGCTTCCTTTGTCTGCCTGTCCGTAATGGCTTCACCTGTGTCTGGTTACCCAATTAGTTATCACTGTATGTTTGTACATAGCCTCGTCTCTCCTATTAAGCCTGGCATTTTCCAAACGTATTTTCACTTTTCCTGTGTCATCCTGCCATGTCACCAGATGTTTCTGTTGGTTGGTTTGTACTTTAGCTTTAGCTTACCACCCTGCATATTTGCCTCAGTTGTGGGCTACTTCTTTTGCATCCCTGTTGAGCTTTTAGTCATGCTACATCAGCTTAAATTAGAGCTTGCTTTTGTTTGCCACGTCTGCCTCCTGTGTCTCCATTTGAATCTTCGACCAACCATTCACCCATGAGACAAAACACTCATCTGTCAACTTTTGTAATTCATCGTACTTCCTCAATAGAAAGAGGGAAGTTCTATGTTCACCCGGACCTGAAACTCTCTGTGTCCTAAGCTGCTCTTTGGCTTAACATTGGCATTGTTTTTGTGGTGCTGGTACCATGTAATCAGAGACCACTATTACCAATTTGGTGTCAGTTTCACTTACGGCTTATTGAATTTTAGAAATAGCTCTTTTCTTGAAGTCATATTGCATTTTTGATAAATATAGATTTTTGTACTCAAAACTAACATCTTTAATAAAATGTTGCTCTTCCTTCCGTTCATCATTTTTAAAGCATGTTTTCCACCAGAGATGCCTCTTGGCTCATCACTTTCTATTTCTTCTTTTCTGTCTCCAGTGGTCTGGGTTTATAAGTGCAGGGAAAATGCTGCTGGGAGTGCATGCTCTTTTGGTTCACTTTCATCCTGCCTCTCCCAACACACACTGTCACACAGGCACGAAGCCAAGCGCGCACACACAGTAATGGACTTGGTCTGTCTCTGAGATTTATTCCTCCGCTCCTGCTCACATCAGCTCATCCTTCCTCAGCTTCATTGCCTTTCCTCTTTCTCGGGCTCACTTCTTTCTCAACCCTCTCTCTGCCTTGTTGTTCTGCACGAGAAAGACGGGTAAGGAAGAGCGAGACACCGAGGAGGGCGCAAGAGCGCACGAGGGAGCCAAAGCGTGAAGTGCGCGTGCTCTGCCGTCGCTTTGGAGGAGCAGAGAGGTTTGCTCAGTTGCTGAATGAGAGAGGTGAACGGAGGGAAGGATGAACAGATTGAGGAACAAATTCGTGAATCAATGAGCGGAACCTGACCTGGGCTTTTCTTCAGAGCACACAAACGGTGAGATCGTACAATGAATTTATACATATTATATTCGTTATTGGTGTTTAGTTGCCCCAATTATTCATAGCTGCTTGTGCATGAAAGAGAAGGAAAGTCGGCGTGTAAAAAGTGTAAAAGCTGTCTCTTTAACAGCGGCGGGTGTAAACAAGGTGCAAAAAACAGGTAGATCCCGCGTAGGTTAAAAAGGAAATTGCTCGGATAAATTTCCGACATGCCTTGCGTGGCTGCCTCAGGTGTGTGAGACACCGCAGAGCCCTGCCCAGTCCGGGAGACTCCTTTGAGAGCCAGTAGCTCTAATTAAGCATTTAACTGGCGCAGGGTCTGGTGTAGGCTTTCGGGAAGCATGGTAAGACGTGCGTAAACCGAAAAATTGCGTAAACCGGCGCCGTCTGACCGAGCATCGGTGGAAAAACTGTGAGTAAGTAAGCCTACACTGGATGGATCCGAGGCTGCTGCACCGCGACCGGTGAGCGGCGATGGGATTATGGGGTCAGGAGTAGTGAGCGGGAAAGGGTCCTGAGGGTCATTGTGCAGGAATGCAGGGAATCACAGCCAAATATTACAGCAGCAGCCTTCATGTAAACGGCGACCTCTTGACTTTGTTCGAAGAATTTGAATACAACTGATTATTTAGATTTAACACTGATCAGTTTATCTTTTAGGTGATTAAAAGCCTTCTGGGAGTGACGATTGAGTATTATGATACAGGTGATGATGATCAAATGTTTACGGGAGATATTTGATGATATGATGACAACGCATGGTAATCATGTGATGATGCTGATTGATGACTGACGGTGCTGCCGATGTACAGATGTACTTTATCATCCGATGCATGATAAAGGAGATGAGGTTGAAAATGATGATGATGGTTTGGTTTACTTTGAATATTTTTTTAATGGTAGCTGAACTAATGGCAGCGTGATGATGGTGATGGGGACTTTTTCAACTATGATGAATTATTAACCTAAGGATATGCCACCCTCTCTATAATTTAATGAGCCAAGCTGTCCAAGGATATACTGCCTATAAATTAATTTGCATATCTCAAATCATTTTCAGCTTACTTCAGCTGCAACAAGTCTTTGTGTTAAGCAGCTTTGATGTTGTCTGTCTGGCTGCTGTTGTTCAGGAGGCTTTTACAAGAGGCAGTGTTAATGATACCAGTGAGGTGGAAGGAAAGGGTGAACATTTTGAGACTAATTGATACAGAATAAAGGACCTAATTGATATTTTTTCTAAATTGATCTCTTAATTCAAATGATTCTCTTTATGCAGTGTATCAGACTTAGAAGATGTATGTTTTTGCCTGCTCTGGTGTGCAGAGAGGTGCTTGGAAGTGAGAACACATTCATTCATTCATTATTTGGTGAACAACCTAATCCTGGAAATGTGAATATTGACACTGACTTGGTCACATTTATAGTTTTCCTCTATATTTGTGTGTTTTGTTTGCACTTTGCTGCCTCCATACCTGCCAAGTCTCTGTACGTCTTCAAGCGTCACAAATATCCAACGTTTTCTCCGTGTGCTTGTTTACATTCCTCCCTGTGACTGTATCCTCGACTAATTCATGAATGACTTTAACAACACACAGACTGTAGAAGGTGGTAACCCTGATCTCTGCCTCTATTCTTGTCCATGATAATCTGGTTATGTGTATCACTGGCACCAGTCGCTGATTACTTGTGCTGTTACTCAGGACTTGTCCAAGAGATGAGTGACAGGAAAGTCCCAGAGGCCATTAATCCTCTCCTGTGCCTGAGTGTGTGTGTTGAATGCTTGTCGTAGTGCTTTGGAAAGGGGAAGGGTTGAAGCTTTGGAGACAGAGGCTTTGTGTTGTGAATTGTGTGGCAGAAGAAGCTTATGTTGACAATACTGGGAATTAAAAAAAAGTAGAGGAGGAACGACTCATGATGGAGAAGTAGGGGCGCCTATAAAGGTTGCAAAAGGAGGAATTGAGGCTTTTTTTTTTCTTTTCTTAATGTTATTTTGATTGCGGAATCATGTTTATACAATTTAAAGCACTGTCGAGTCCTTTCATCTTTAGATATGAATGACGGTCGCTTTAAATGAAACAGCTTAATTCACAGTTATTTTGCATTGCCATCAGGGCTTAAACTGTTCATGATTGCAGTAATTGATTATTGAGGATAAAAGGCAGAATCGTCAATATTCACCATAGCCTTTATGACAAACAGCATTCAGACTTCAAAAAGCTATTTCAATAGTTAGAATTAAAACACGAGCTTCAAATATTACTTTGCCTCAAAACACAAAAGGACATAAATTGAATTGTTAACAAAGCTCTGAACTGTGCAGTTTCTCTGAATTACATTTTTAGAAAAAGGTCTTTTGAACTGCTAGCTGCTGTCTCTAACATGGCAGAAAAATGTGACTGTTATCACTCTTCCTACAGAAAGAGTTGTTGACTTGTAGTCCTGATAGAGGAGCAGGTATAACTAATAACTGTAATCACTTAATGCAGCTGTGATGAAGTCCTTTGTGTGGCAGCAGAAGCTTCTATTGACAGTACTGGGTAGTGGAAAACGTAGATGAGGAATGACTCATGGAGGTGAAAGAGGGACGTCCATAAAGGTTACCAAAGGAGAAATTAAGTTGGTTTCTTATTTAGTGATTATAGAGGATTTACACTGTAATCTATCCTGCTACATTCACAGATATGCATGATATTCTGGTCATTGTGTGCTAACGGTGGTGTCAAGTGTCTTATGTTTGAGTTGCACTCGACTTGCTGCTGCATTTTTCTCCAGGTGTTGATGCTGATACTGTACGTCAGTGTAGCAGTGGATGAGGTGAGGCACAATAAGTACAGAGCAATCACTGAAGGTTTTCTACCGTTTACTGCTTTTAGCTGTTGCCCAATCCTCTCCACTAGTGGTTGCACCATCAGAGTTCCTGCTCCTATGGTGGCTCAGAATGGCCCTTAGGGACCGATCTTCTCACAGACTCATGTCTACAGTTTGTGTATTTTGCAAGTACGGCAGTTGCGCTACATGTGCGTTGTCACTGGTGCAGTAACAGCTGAAAAACCACAAAGCCACACTAGGTTCTGGCAGAGGTAGCATCATGACAGTTTACATGTGTCAGCAGCAGTCTCTCCACTATTGTTACTCTAGCTAACATGTGCTACCTTCATAGTACATGTCTGAAAGATTTTGAGGATGAGGCATGTGACTGGCTGGGAGATAACAGGGGGGAGCCTAATGTTGTACAGACTGGGAGAAAAATGTGAAAATGTTTCTTAGAACGACAAAATTATATTGGAAAAAAATTATTTTAGTTCATTTATTCATGAACTTATTGATTCATTTCTATATATGGCACAACAAATGAGAGTAATTATTCCTATTATTTACTTTCTTCATTTCATATGCAAGTTTTTAGAGCTCTTTGTGCTTGATGCGTACAGCTAAAGACCACTTGTTTCATCTTATATTTCTCCAGAGGGATCATTCGACTTTCAGCTCTTATCACACGCTCTCTTAACAACACACCAACCTTTAAATGTAGTTTATTCTCTGTTTTTTAACAGACTTTATTCAACATTTACTCCAGCTCTATTATTAATGTCGATAGCTGTTTGAATGTGGATGATGTAAAGAGGCATTTTAATCTAAGCTCGACTTAACAGCAAGTTGCCTACGGAGATTTAAATCATGGCCACCTGCCTACAAGATGATTAATTAACTCACTATAACAATAGACTATGAGAACAGTGATGCATTGAGGTGTTCATCTTTTCTTTGGCTGTGGCACAAAGCCATTGCCCTATCCTGTTTCATTTTATGCAGGGTGTAACATTCTGCAAGAAGGCAAAAAGGTCCATGTGGATGCTGCCCCAGCGTAACATCACATAGACGCACACAAAACACCTACTCCACTGGTAAAGAAGTGTGCTATGCAAACACCAAGGAGTAGGATTTGTACTATCCATCTATAGTCTATCAAAATTAAGACGTAATAGTCAGTTCAGCCATTTGATAAATTAAGCTATGAAATTAGAAACCTCACATTGCAGTGTTGGGAAGTTTGAAATGTGTTCAGCATACAGTGGCTAAAGCATTGCATGAATTAAAATCAAAGAATTGCACCACTACTGAATATCAAAGGAACCTAAATACTCTGCAAAAATCAATAATCACTTATTCTGGACTGCAACCATATAGATTTCAAATATATTCTGCATGAAACCCGTCTCTGAGCTACAAAGAAACCCATAAAGACCATTTGTGGCAACTTTATAACACCTTGATATCCCTCTTGGGGCCAAAGAGGTTGGCCGGCCTCTTCACATAATTCATTCCACTCAGTTTCCAATCACCTCCAAAGCATCCCTTCAGGGATTCATTTGACACATTTATTGGCAAATAGTGCTATTTCCAAAGCTGGGTGGCAGTTGTAGATGTACAAGCATTGATCTCACCCGCACAGCATCCTGATTTGGCCCTCACACTTGTGTACCTCACTGTGTCCTTCAAAGGGAAAGTGGCTGATGATGAACTGAGTTGTTAATGAAGAATTGAATGCGGCATGCAGCAGTTTGTTCAGTTCTCACACTGACCACATGAGGAAGCTCAATTTGGCAACGTAGAGTAAGTTCTGACAGCACAAATCTCTAAACAATAATTTCATCACTTATTGGTAGATTTGCTATGTGAACTTGCTCCATTATTTCAGACCATGTGTTAGTTCATACTTAAAGGCTGTTGTACATCATGCTGTATAGCTGTCTGTTACTAACACCTTATTTGGTTTGTGACAATCATTACTTAATTATTGTATCCCAATGCCCTTTATCAAGACCCCTCATGTGCAGTTGCCTCTGTGGTTCCACACGCATGTGTGCATTATGCCCCCTAGTGTTCAATGTAAAAAAAAAAAAGTCTCTCTTTTATCTCGAACTATAACTCTAACTACTCTAACTCTGAAAACATTAAGAACTGACATTACACCTCATCCAGTGGCTGTTTTAGACAAAAACCTCTAATGAGTGTGACTTTCTAACATAATGAGGCCAGTTTTACACTTTTTTTTTGTACCACTTAAGTCGGCCCGAACAGTGGGACTGACTGTGAGCTCCTAGCCGTCTAGCAGATGGTAAAAGTTTTTGTTTGCACGTTGCTGCTTTCAGTTTCAGAACCTTCATTTGAGATGTTAGTCTGCAAACTTCAGTAACTGTTAAGAAAATGTGAGCCGTGTACACTCTTGGAGTGCAGGACCCTTAATGAGAATTTGTGTGAATGAATGCAGATTCAGCTCTTTCCCTCTGCATTAGAAAGTTGTGGGGAAGAGTAGTCACAATCGCTCTGAAGTGATTACAGAGCTTCCTCTTCTATCTGTTAAGGTGCATGGCAATGGCAACTGGAAACTCTTGAATTTCTGATCTCAAAAAACATTTTCTAACATTTCTAATTCCACCAGTCAGCTTTGCCTAACATGATGTCAGGACTTATTTTGCTAGAACAGGCAGAGATGAGTCGTAAAGTCTGAGAAAAATGAGTACGTTTCTGATCATTTTAAGAAATTGTATCTTATGTCAGTTAGAAATGTATTTTTGGATTTTCAAACATTAAAGGTGTTATGAATTGAGTGTTTTTCATTGTCTATTTTTTTTATTCTGTATTGTTATTGAAAAGGAAATCATTACCCACCCTATGTGCCTAAAGTCTGTAACAGTGTTTTTCTCTTGTCTTTTTATTTATAATGTCTTGTTTTTGTCTCTGCTTTCTGTTTGTTCCTTATGTAAAGCGTCTTTGAGCATTTGGAAAAGCGCTATATAAAACTTATGTATTATTATTATTATTATTATTACCAGTTTTACATCTGAAATGTTAGTTTCCAGTTGCTTTCAGATCATTCCTACGCAGTATTTGTCACCTACTGTAAGTGCACTTGCCAGGACTCTTTGACCAGGTCGCCTCATTGATCTTGAAAAATTAGCTGCAAGCTCACATGACTCCTGCTGCCCTCTGTTATCTCTTTGTCCTTGGGCGGTCAGTCTGAGTTTACTCTAATCACCATCATCAGTACACAACGATAGGCTTTTAAAACCGCAAAATGTGCGCAAACACACACGCAGTGAAACTCACTGTAGTTAGCGTGGTGTAACAAAGGGCGGGCAAATGAATTATAGAAGACACGGACACACTTGATGGCGCCGTCATCACTGTCATCCCACCAGATGATGTTTAAAGATGAGTTGGGCATTGGTATGCAGAAAAGCTCTCCTCACTGCCTCTAAGAATAGAAAACGACACAGTAGTAGAGAGTCATTGGCTTTACAAGTAACCTTAACATATGACACACACTTTCACTGACAAAGGCGTATGTTAGAGACTGTGTCTCTGCGAATCAGTCTTTCTCTGAGCCTGTGTGTGTATGATCTGTACGCAGCGATTCACAGGATACTGTCCTGGAGATGTCTTTACTGTTGTCAGACGTGTTGTTTTTGCCTTGAATTTAATTTCAGTGGAGAAAAGTGACAGTCACCTGTGGTTATTTCTTCTGAAAAGTGGATAAAGAGACGTTGAAGAGGAAGAAAACAACCCTGCTTCTATCCTTTCGTCAGCCACTCTCTGAAGCCATGAAAATTCAGTGCAATCTGCTCTTTTGAATTCATAAATGGGAAGCGAGTTGCAAAAAGGGGACAGTCACTAATGCTGCCAACTGTGAAAATCAGCACAGATGAAGAATTCACTGACCTTTAAAATCCCCAAAGCGCCAGACCAGTTTTTGATGTTTCTGCATAAAACAAATCTAAATTATGTCCACAACTACAAGGAGGAAATGAACATCCATAGCCTTAGTGCATGAAGCACATTTGGATTATTCTGAAATCCATTTTGTCTCTACGTCCCATCAGTCTGTGTAGTAGAATGAAGTAAGAAAAAAAACGCCTATTGAATGTGTTGTAGACAGTCTGAAATATAATTCTATCAACTTTTATGCAATAGAAATTAAGCATAACAAAATGTTGCGTCCACTGTAGTCTAAGTGCGAGGCAGCTTATTTATTCAGACTCAGAGAGCTTTGGAGGATAAGGTGCACAACATTAGATGACTTTTTCAAAATGGTGTCTACAGATATATGTATGATGATCACAGTTATGGCTCAGGCGAAATGGTGGAAATATTTTAAGCTTTTGAAAATGAACACATGTTTAATGGACATTTGAACTAAGTTTGCTATTTTAAAGAGTCAGAAGCTAAATCAAGTGGCTTCTGGTTGTCTTTGCTGGCAGATTTATTTTCTGATGGTTTTCTGCTCGCTGTGTCTTTTACTCCCTTTGGCTCTCCTCCACCCATCCGTGCCCTGTTATTTTTTCTTTCTTCCCGTCTCCACCCTGATTGTACGGCTTTCCCTCTTTAATTTTCTCCACGTCTCCTGTTTTCATGGTTGTCTTATTCGCCCTCTATTCTCCATATGCTCAGCTGTTGTCAGTTTCTCTCTTTATTTTTGTGTGGCTTATCTTTAATATCAACATTGGGATTTAAATCAGTGATTTAAATTAGTTTTTTGTTTATCTTAAGGAAAAATATCCTGGGATTTCTAATAAGTGTTGTGAGATTAAATCTGTGTTGTGCTGTGAAGAAAGCCATGGGCTACATCTTGCATGTTCATGAAATAAAGACTTAGGTCGTGTGCTGTAGATGAGGCCAGTACATATGGAGGAGAGGCTGCTTATGTGGCAAGTGTTGATCCTGAAGAGCTATATGGCTAATGTAAGTGAGTAACTCAAAAGTTAGTATCTCGGTCCCACTTGAGGCTTTGGGTGTTGACATTTCCCATGGCACAGCCATCACCACTTTCGTCCCAGCACTAAGATTAAAGACCACACCAGCTCCCAGAATCATCTACTACCTGTAGGCAGACTCATGTCGACCTTATACGAGCTGACAATAGGGTGTCGACAACCGCAGGCCTCAGGAGATTAAAGTAACTAATGACTGGAAGCAGGGCCAGCCCAAGCATTTTGGTGGCTCTGAGCAAGACTGCGCCCCAAAATTCACACAGTGCAAAAACTAAATCACACATGCTGCTTATAACTGAATGAACCAGGGCTCACACCCATATCTAACAACACATACTTAAAGCTGCCGTCGGCAACTTTTTTTTAGTCATATTAGCTTGAACTGTCATGGGATTCTGGAAGTAGAATATTAAATAGCCTGTTTAGGAAAAATCCCGAATTCTGTAGCTCCCTCTAAAGCCTGTAATCGTGCTTGCAAAAATCGAGCGCTCCCTGCTGTTTTTAACCAATCACGTTAGGTTTATTATTTATCTACTATCTGAGCGGAACAGTCACCAACCACGTCTTCCATGCTGAGCGAGTCTGCCCCCAGATTGTGTGCGCGCACACTGGTGTGAACTCACGTGCACAACCTCGTCCACAGAGGGGGAGGGACCTGAAAGTTGTATCAGTTCGAATTTTCCGACTTTAGACTCGGAATTTTGAAAACCTGCCGACGGCAGCTTTAAATTATAGTCAAACGTATACTTGTATATATCAATTATGAAAATACATAAAGACAACAAGCAATGAATAGTCAATACAAGAGCAGCTATGAAATTACTTGGTCATTTTTGCACCATGTACCATGTTATGTTTTACATTAATACATCTAATCACAAAGGTACTGTTAAACAGTGGTAGGTCAGAAGGAAAGCTAACCTTCATCAATCTGTAATAACAATAATAATAAACCGAATGTTAATAAACATTTTGAATTTCAATGATAACAACTCTTTTTGTAAAGCTCAAGTTAAACAGATTTTTCAAACTGTACCAAACAGGGACAGTAAGACAAGGGAGACATCAGGTGGAAGTAGGACACATAGAAAGAGGCAGATAATCTCAAAATAAGAAAGAAAAAAAAAGTATTTCCAACAAGGTACTTTTTGGTGGGTAAAATTTGTCCCTGGTGTCCGTTTCACAAAGGAGGTTCAACTAACTCTGAGTCTATTCCTGAACTCTGAGTTGATCTACTCTGAGATAGAAAACTCTGATTTTTCGGTTCCAGACACGCTGATTTGAGTGAGTTTAATCAACTCTGAGTAGGTTCACCTTGAGCTTTGCGTGTGCGCCACAACTTTAAAAAGCCAGCATCAATGGAGCCCCGATTCGACGAGTCACCATGCCAACGGGGAAGAGGAGGGGCTACGTTTTTCACCAACCTCGAATTGGAAATCTTAATGCGCTCATACGGCGAGTTTCAATACGTTTTTAGAAATAAGTGCAACACCGCTGCAGCAGCAAAAGTGTAAGTTTAAATGTACCATAGTCCTTTGCAATCACAATAATATTACAGGGGAAACTGCTTGAATGGTAGCCCATTCATTTATTTCATTTAGGTGCAATCCCGCAGGGGAGAAGCGCTCTTGGCAGCAGCTTAAGATGAAATATAAAAACATTGTTCAAACAGGTGAGACCTCGGCATGGAGGTACCTCATTTTGATCATGTTTTACACTGTAAAATAAATATTAAGTGGCTATTTGACTGTGTAGTTATTTTATCCCCAACATAATGCTGTTTTCACACACAAACTATGTCTTCTCATCTATATCATGTTCTGTTAAATAATTAAGCCTATTTACACTTACACAGACTCCTACTCAGCCAACACCCCCAAGACACGAGTGCCTTTATAAAATATAAAAGGCCTATATATTTTTTTTTTAAGCCTATTCATACAAATATTTATTTGTCTTTTATGTCTTTTTTTTCTTTTGTCCCAACAAAATTCTGATGGTGCCGCTCAAAAAGATAATTGTCTGTAAATGCAAAAACATTAATGCGCGGTCTGATAACCATCTCCCGACGAATATTTAATTCTCCGCAAAATAATGCTGCACCTTCATCCACGGGATCGTTGTCAAAAGGACATGCCATGTTCGTGAAAAAAGTTGCCTCCTACTGTGCCTAAAGGACTTCTAGAAGTAGAAGAACTCGCTCTGCTGAATGAATGGATGAGGAAATCAAATGGCGTGTGTGGCTGAAAGAAGGCGGAGACAGAAAGAAACTCGAGGTTTCTTGAATAAAACCTGGTCCCGACCAGGTTAGGTTCAGAGAGTCTGTTACTACAGTAACTGACTGAGAGGTTAAGTTACCTCTCTTTGTGAAACAGGCTAGAGTTACCCCTCTTTCTCGGGGTTGAGTTACCTCCCTTTGTGAAACGGAAAACTCAGTTTCCCTCATTTCAGGGTTAATCAACTCAGAGTTTTCACTAAACCTGCTTCGTGAAACGGACCTCTGGTATTTTGTTCAGCCTATGATCCCAAGGTTGGAAATGTAAAACGGATGTGGCATTGTTTTCTAATTTCTTATGTGTCCCTGGCAGATATTTCCCATGACATCACATTGATGAATGCTTTAACTTGACTTTTTTTTTAATGTGGCTGCTTTTTTGTCTGAGGAAGGGTATGGTTTTTATTTGTATATCCGTTGGGCACAATTGATATAAAAGTTGTCTATTTTTCAGTCTACTTGCAGAATGAGTTTGTAAGTGGTTCAGTCTTTTGTGAGTATGTGTATATTTTGAATTTTGCTTCTGCTCTATGAAGCACTTTGGATGGCATTTGAGTTTGAGAAGTACTATATAATTACAACTGGCGCTAAGTTAATAGCATTGCCTTTCTCATACACAGTCATTTGACCCGTAGCTTATATAGATATTGATTAGTGCAGCTTTAACATCACAGTTTCCCTGGTAAGAGTGATTTATTTTAGGAAAGTTAATAACCCTACAATCCTAGGTAACCTTCAATGCTAATAACAGTGTAAAATGATGATGTAAAGCACATAGAGAGAAATTATGAGGTTTCAAGTGCTGCTGTATGATTTATGACTGAAATAAGAATCTTCATCTTTTTCTGTCTAATTCTTGTTTTGTTGTTGCTTTCATTTTCTTCCTCATCTCTTGCCATCTACAGTTTAGTTTATTCCCATATCTTTTTGCTGTCGACCGTCTCAGTGGTCATTTCAGTAGTCAGGTTCACTCGGTCTCTCTTTTGTTGTCCTCTCACATCCACGAATCCTCTTTTCTCTCTGTCTCACACTCATCTCGTGTCTCTCAGCTCTGTCTCTCAAGCTCATCCCATCACTCCTTTTGGCCTCTTCGCCTTGTGCCCCCCACATCTGGGCTGTCTGCCTCAGCTCTCCTCACGCTTCCCTTTGTGCGTATCCGCCATCACACCCGAATGTCCGTTTTACTTTGTTTTAGCCGTTTAGCTCATTTCCTGATATGCATTTTGTTCTGGTCCTCTCTGTCCTTCTTTTTGTCTTTAATTTATTTGTCTGTAATCTGTCACGGCACCATAAACCCAAACCCGGTTTATATAATCTGATAAGAGTTTGTGCACACATACAAGCTGCCCGGTTATGTTGCATGCATGACTGCAAGGTGGTTGAGCATACATTGTGGTTGTGTGATGGTGTGTTCCCAACTGCATGCACATGTGATCATGAGAGTGTTGACATTATTGGACAGGGTGGATTTTGTTCGTGTGCTTATATTCATGTAAGGATTATGCATTGAGCGTGCTGCATGATTTGTCATTTGACTGGTGATTTTCTGATTGGATTAAAGAGGGGATGAAGATCATTCGGAAAAAAAAGATAGATTGGACAAGAGTAAAAAATAATATTCACAGAGACTAGATGACAGGCACTTTCAGATGCCCATAATCATGTCATGCTTTTGCTTTGTCTCCTTGCGTTATTTTCATCAGTGCATGCCCAGCTTGCCTTTCTCCTTTTCAGATTCTCACAACACTTCCGCACATGATTTCACTGCTCAAGTATTAATAGTTTTTCTTTGTGTTTATCAGTGTTTTTTATGTTTGATCTTAGTCCCTCGTACATCAGTGGGACCTATTCCATACGACAACATTCTTGCTTGAATCTGAAAATAAAGCTGTTTTGGTCTCTACTCTTCCTCACTGAAAATAATGGCCTCTTTTGAAAATGCATTACAGAGATGGAGTACTTTGACTGCCTCACTGTGTTGCTCCAGTAAAGTAAGGGAAAGGGCAGCGTGGGGGTTTGATCATGCGGCAAAGCACTGAGCTAATGAAAGACTGTTCCATTTAACTTCATTAGTTTTACTACAGCTCCGTCACTCCCATTTCCTGAACACAAACAAATCAAATGCACTTGTGTTATCCATCTGCTCTGGTATCAAACTGTCCACTTCTTGGCATCGCACACAGACACACAGTGCAGTCCACCTCTTGCTGGTATTAATTCGGGGAAGCAATAATTTGTCATCACTGCAGGGGTGTTTATTTTTTAAAAGAAAGAAATGGAGGAGAAGGAGAGCAGGCGAGTGTCGACTTTTTATAAGCACAGCTGAGCGTGGAGCCATAGGACTTGTAAAATGCATTTGTTTTTTAGCTGGATTAAAACAATGAGGAGGCAGTGGACCTGGAAAAAGAATGATGTGTGATTTAAGACTTGGTGGAAACACACAACGAGGAAAGAGATGAAGTAATGGATGGAGACACTGCAGTCAAATGAAGAAAAAGTTAGACATGAGCATGGACATGATCTAAACTGTCTTTAAAAACCTCAATATCCGTGGTGATGGAGAATTCATTTTCATTCATTCATTTTCCATTTATACCCCGTCTTTAGTTGAGATGTTTTAAAACCAGCACATAGTGGTCATCTGTGGTATTGCATTTTAAGGCAACCCTAATAGTGACTGGCTCTATATAGACTGCTGAGAGCATAATGGTGCTTTTCCCAGTAGAACTTTGTATTGTAAGAAAACAGCCCGTGTTACACTCTTTACCTGCAAGTGGTTTTAATGTTGTGGCTGATCCTTGGACAGTCTATGGCTTTATTACATATTAAGGCAGCAGTTGCCAACTTTTTTGGTTTGAAGCCAAGCACAGAAAAGCAGCATATCACTTCTCAGATGTTGGTGTGCTCTTCAAGATTCAAGATAGTTTTATTTGTCACATACACAATCATACACAGGACAATGTGCAGTGAATTTTTTCCTTGTCCTGCTACCAATAAAAAGAGAATTAAAATTAAATATGAAAATGAATAATATAAGAGCCCTATCACAGTAGCTGGTCCCCTCGAATCCTTTATGGTTTTTAGTTTTATTTGCAAGTCGCTTGAAGTAAATTCTTCAGGTACTCCAAATGGCTTTGTAACGGCTCTCTAAACGGGCTGTAAGACAGCTGCAGTACATCCAGAACGCTGCTGCTCGAGTCCTGACTAGAACCAGGAAATACGACCATATTAGTCCAGTGCTCAGGTGTCTGCACTGGCTTCCTGTTGCTCAGAGAATAGACTTTAAAACAGCTCAAGTCTCTTCATGGTCTAGCGCCAAAGTACATCTCTGACATGTTAAAGCCATATGAACCAACTGGGACTGTGAGAACCTCAGGGAGGGGTCTCCTGCTGGTGCCCAGAGTCAGGACTAAACAAGGTGAGGCTGCATTTCAGTTTTATGCTCCTAAAATCTGGAACAGTCTTCCAGAAGATGTGAGACAGGCCTCAACTCTGACAATGTTTAAATCCAGGCTGAAAACAGTTCTATTTAGCTGTGCACATGACACCTGAAAGTATTATATCTGCACTCTTCGCTTTTACTTTAATGATTATTTTTTATGTTTTTTGGAATGATTTTATTTGCCTTCTTGTGATTTTATGTAGCTGTAAAGCACTTTGAATTGCCTTGTGTATGAATTGTGCTCTACAAATAAACATGCCTTGCCTTGCTTGCCTTTGACATAAAAATGGAGAGAAGCTTTGCATGGAGGGATAAAAAAAGTCATTTTAGGTGAGTGAGTGTAATGCAGACTGAGGTTCCTTTTGGATGCCGGGGATTTACGAATGTGTCTGAGAGAGTGCTTCTATGTATAGGTGCAAGGATTATTTGTCATGAACCTATGTGAGTGTGTCATTAGGGCCCCGCAGTGGAAAAATAACACTTAAATGAACACCCTGCACAGATATATTTGTTACTGAGTCACTGTAGCAAAAAAAAATCCATACAATTTTGGAAAAGCCTCCATTGCTCCATTGCTGCCTCCATGCTGCACTGTTGTGACTATGCTGAGTTTAGATATTTACTCTGTGTTCATTCTCATTTATTTATGCATGATAAGTGTGTATGTGTGTTTAGGAAGCTTCCTTAGGCTCTTTAGTTTCCTCTCTGTGTGTGACATTAGCAAGAGATGGAAGTCTGAGCGCTGTGGTGCCAGTACCTCTTAACATCATACAGATGCAGACACATACTCACACACACAGGGCAAATACAAACAAACACAGGCTGGCAGATACTGAATATGAACATCTGCAATATGACTTGGGCTCCAGAAAAGCTCTGCGTGTGTATGTTTGTTAATTTGAGCGAAACATATCCATGACATCCAGCAGGGAAAGATAATGCTGATTGTTGGTTGCATAACACTATATGTGCAATGTGCACGATGAGATTGCATACATTACATTATGTGGATTATTTAAAGCCACAGTTCGGGATCTGTCAAACTGCCAAGGCCAGTTAGAAGAAGACGTGCACTCTCACTGCACGCAGTTCACAGCTGCATAGGGTCAAACATAAAATAAATGCCTCATTTATCCATAAGGGCAATCAAACATCTTTAGATAGAATAAGGATACCAGTCATCCAATCAGAAACCAGGATCATGCCGACACGTTATATATTACGTAATAAAATATGTACGGTAGCTGTGTCTGCAAGTATCTAATTTTGAAAATTGAAGAGCTTGGGCCAAATGGCGATCCTACAGATCATCAAGATTATAAAAGGTTTTATACTAAAGAGTGGATGGAGGGTGAATGAATAGACTTTCAATTTTATTAAAACATCTAACCAGAACACTGTCGTAAACAGCCACAAAATGAACAGCTTGTCAATACATTAAATTGCTTTGGTTTTGTGAAACTATAAGGGCCGTAATGACTCAGCAAATCCAAAATGCAGTTAAGAACCATGTGTGTGGGATGGCGAGGCGGGTTGGATCATGATCTCAGGATGGGATCATGGATGAAAACACACTCCATTATTCTCCATTATTTAGATGAATTTCCAGTTCACTAACTAAACGCCTTCTAGCTCTACATTTCCAATTAGCATAAACAACACAAAGGACATGGCTAATTAATATGCCATCGTATCTTTATGCTAAAGAGAAGCTCTAAACTGTACATGTTCACCACAAACTATCTGTAAATATCTGTAAATATTGTAGAATAAAACATCCACTCACCCATCCATTTTTTATACCCGCTTAATCCAATTCAGGGCAGCGGGGTATGGAGCCAATCCCAGGTGTCACTGGGCGAGAGGCAGGTCATCAGTCCATCACAGGGCAAACAACCACGGACACTCACACTCACTCGTAGGGTAAATTTAGAGACACCAATTAACGTAGCATGCATGTTTTTAGATGTTGGAAGGAGGCTGGAGTACCCGGAGAGGATACAATCTAACATGGAAAGTTTAATTCAATTAGATTTTTCATGGTTTCCTGTTCTAAAACTGACATTGTCGTTTTATTTAAAACCAAAAATTTTGCAGTTTTGTCTTTTTGGTTTTGTTTAAAGTCTGTTTATAGTCAGAGTGGACACAGAGTTTATATACGGTTGTCTTGTAGGTGACAGACTGACAGTGTTGTGTTCTCTGCTTTCTGCCCCCGATCCTCTCTGCAGAATAAATCTGGGCAGTAACACAAAGCTAGCAGCTACAAGCTCGCTTGGACACGTTACACATTACTTTGTCCACTCCTTCTATGTCAAATTTTGAAAATGCAACTTTGTATTAGTAAAAGTAATTGGGTATACACTGAAAGAAAATTAGCTGAAGAATAGACCAATGTTGGATTTTTCACTGCACGATTGTCGTGGCTGAAACCATTTAAGACGATGTTATTGTTGTTACTGATATGAAGTTAATACGATGCCTAATAAATTTCTTTTTTTGTGTATTTTGTTGACAACCACTTCCATGACTTTTATCTCACGTGAAAAAAATAGACCCCATGCCAAAACTTTAGATGCTTCGTGGTTGCAGCGCAGCTCACATGCAGTCAGTGTGGGTGTACTAATCTACATTACGACATTCCCACTGTAAAGCTGGTGTAAGTGTATTATCAACACAATATCGGTATTTCAATCTTTTAATCTCACAGTTACTGTCAGTACCAGTATACTGGGACACCCCCAACTGAAGATTAAATGTTGACAGATTTATTCTTGCCCACATACACTTCTGTCTCATCCACATTTCATGCACTCTTTCAACTTCTGATCCACGATTCTTGCCTCTTCAAACTCACAGTCTATCGATTAACTTTAAACCCCAGAACACCCGTCATGAAGTTAATTTTCTAGTTCAGGCTTAATCTAGAGGTAGAATAAAACATTCATACACAATGAACCATTCATCTGTCCTCTGATACGGTACATCATCCGACCTCTGGCCTTCACAGCCTAAAGGGCCCTCTGATTCTTTTCTCATTTCCTCCTCAGTATTGTTCTGCCATTACTCTTTTCTCCTATTATATGCACTGCTCATCTCCCTTTCTATCCATGTCCTTTTTGTTATTTTTCCTCACTCAAAGCTTTTACTTCATTTCCTTTTCATTTCATTGCCTCTCCACTCTGCCATTATCACTATTGTAATCTTTTGCTTGCCTGTATCTCAGTTGCTACTTCAAACATGCTTTTAGATGAATCAAAGTGGATATTTAGCTCTTGCACAAAGATCCATGCGGGCGTTAACACACACATAATGGCATCACATGCATCCACACCCTCACAATGAGCCTTGTGCCAATTACAAAGACGAGCTTCAAAGACTGAATAGATGCTGTGCGCTGTGTTATTGACATGCACGCCCACACATTTACAAATATCTGTTCAAATTCAATGCATATGAACGCACAAATTTACAGTATTTACATGGAAAAATATATGAAAATAAAAAACACAAAAACCTTAACAGTTAAGAGAAAGCCTGAAAGTGTGCACAGTCGGCTGTGTGATTACCCGTTTTAATGAATACTTGTTCTCAGATCAGCAGATTGAGTAGGATGTGATTCAAAAGCTCTGCTCCAGTCAGGTCCCATCGACCTGCGGATCTACAGAGCAATTGACTAGCCTTAATTTGACTCATTTGGTCAAAGAAAAGCTCCCTAATTGAACTTTGAATTTCACAGGCACACATTCTGACAAGCATACATTAGAAAAAAATCGTTATTTGTAATGGGCTACTTCTTTAAGCTCTGATAAGTCATTATGAAGCGGAAAATCATCAATGAAAACACCACAAGTCCTTCTGGTACTGTCTTTGTTTTTTCTTTTTCTTTTTGTGGATGAATGGGTCAACAAAACCTAGCATTTTAACAAAAGATTCTGCTGTTTGTTTAATACTTTAAACTTATGGTGAACATTTCTTTTTAACATGCGATTTCTCATGTGCAGTTATCACTGCAGCCATGCCAACAAAAGCGCTCAGTTTCAACCCAGGTTCAGATCTTATCCTGGACCTAAGCAATGAGAGGCTTTGGTGGTCCTTCCATCCAGCTGCTTCTCCAGTTAGTTTATCATCCTGCAGATGGACCCCAACTCCACTGCATATTGGACTGCAGCTGTAGTTCTTGCTCTGCTCTCCAGGAGATCTGAAACATGTAGATTGGACAGTTGGATTTTGTGATACAACACAAAGCTCTCTCAGAGCAGAACAAGGACTACAGTGTTTACCTGATGCCCAAGCTAGTGGAGTTTGGGACTGTCTGCAGAACAAGAGATTCACTGAAGACGTAGCTGAATGACACTGAGGACCACCACAGCACTACATGCTCAGCCTTCACATGGGGAAACCTGTAACAGGATGGGCCAAGAACAGCTGTTTAATCGACACTAAACTTAAAAAAAAAAAAAAGAAAAAGAAAACGACAACCTGTCTGTGAATGTGTGTGTGTGAAGGGCCAATTATATAACAAATCAGGATTGTCCTCGACATACATATGTTTCTTTGAGCTGATATATTGCTTTTACATTTATTATTGGGGAATATTGAATGCCTGTGAGATAAGAAGTCAATCTAATTCTAAAGAAATCATTATTGTAGTTCTGTTGCTTGTCTTGACACACTGGAAGCTGATTTTGGCTTTGTTTCTCACACCTACCCTTTATAGATGCTTTATAGTGGGAACTGGATGTGCTTAAAGACAAATCTAGAAATTCTACATACGTACACAATGTTATTTATTATTTTCTCTTGTTTAAAGAGGCAAGCTTCCAGCCACAAACCCACACAAACTCCTCTAACCTCGGCGTCCATCCTCTGGCAGACCTATCTCTCTTCTCTGAAAGTGGAGCCGCTGCTCAAATCCTGCAGCTTCATTCCTGTTTTGAAAGAACAACAGGTAAGCAGGCAGAAAAAGGATTTCATTAAGATCTGCTCTGAAATTCTCTGCTTACATGGTGTGTCTTTTTTCTTTAATTGACCTCCTTTGGCCTCCCTGTAAAACACTGTCCCAGTTACATGCAAGAAGACTGTATCGATCCAGAGATAGAAAAGCAGCCGGGGGGCTTGGATAAAACTCATTTCACTGGGGATTTCTCATTTTTCTTGTTTCTGTCTCGCTCTGGGCTTTTTTCTCACTGCCATACACACAACCACATGCACAGGCAATCACCCACTCCTCTCATTCCCATAATGATAAAGACTTTTGTGTCTCATTAATCACCATAGCAACAGTATAGGACCTACTTTCCATTGTGCACACATTCTCCTCAACTATTCTGACGTCTGGAGTCAGTATACTATTGGACGTGACATACTGCTGATGAATTCTCATTGATTTCGCATCCTGAAGGATCTGCTGCTGCATGTTGGTTTCTGGCACATGTGTGTGTTCTTGTGAGACGGAAACTGAATAAGTGACTAAAAGCTATGACAGGTGTGTGACCCCTTGGAGGCAGAGTTGCACTGGCAACAGGGTCGAGCTTTTTGGTGTATGTGCTGCAGAGGCTTAACCAAAACACCTGATGTGTATTAACTTTGGTTCTATAGGCTGTATAAATGTAAAAACCAAATTTCTGTATGCCTTTCTGCACTGAAAGCAGGTGGGTGCAGCTCAAGATAACTTTAATTGGGAGCAGATGGGAAGTCAAATGTTACTGGAACATATGCAACATAATTCACGTATGTGTGTTTGTTCCTGCAGATGATTGTATGTGTGCAGCTGTTATCCCTACGGGGATACATAAACACAGAGTCATATCAGCCAAAGCCCAGAAGAGCGATGGATGTAAGATATTGGCAGTGGTACATTAGTTGTTAAAAGACTGCTTTTGTCATTTTTTCATTTGCAGATCGAAAGTGAGTCATGCAGCTTTGGCTTTGCATGTAATCATTAATTTGCTCTCATATGTAACAAATGAGATGTAACAAATGTAACAAAAAGCCAATAGGTGGTGATAACGTTCGTGCTGATTTAAAAATTACGCCAAAGGCTTCCAGCCTCTCAGTGTGTGATGAGGTGGGAGTGAGATTGTATAAGTTAGTTCACCTCTCCCATCAATTTCCAATAGTGCGTCTTTTACAGTGCTGAGAAAAAGTCTTGAGCCAGCCCTCGTTTCCTTATATTTTGTTTCCAAGCAAACCAGAGTTGTTATACTTTAAAGTGGTTTTGAGCAAAAGTTTTCCAAGCCTACTAAAGGTATTTAAGCTGCTTTTTCATTCATTTTCTGTCCAGTAAACAGCAAACAATAAAGATACTTTACTTTCAAACGTTAGAATTGTACAAAGTCTGTTTTTTCCTTACGTACTGTATTTAGATTTAAGTTAGCTTGTTTCAATAAATCCCTGCATCTATTTCCCGTTTTACTTGCAATGCAAATGAAGAAATGAGGGGTGGCTCATTACTTTTGCACAGTACTTTATCTTCATTTAAATGAGAAATATTATGGCAATTGTTTCAAGGTATAGTATGACCAGGACTGCATTTTGATACATGGGATGTTAAGAAATTTGATATGACAAAGATACCCACAGTAAACAGGATGTTACACTCAGTGAAATAAAGTTGCCAGTTTTTTCTGGTGCACAAACTGTCAGTGTCACTGTTTCTAAATGACCTTTACATATATATTTGTCCTTTAAAAATTGCTGACATAATGATCTATTTGCTATTTGCTAATTTATCAGCTTGATTATTGAATCTGACTCTGAATGAAAGCATTAAAGTGAAATTATAGGTAAAAGAAGAAATGGTTCCTTACTGGTTTTAAGTATTTCTCTAACTATAATTATTGAAAATTATAGCATACATTTTTGTACCCTTTTCTCAGTCAAATGAACAACACTTAGTTGAGTTACAGTTATAAACAATGATTGTCAGATCATTTGATGCAGATATGCTAAATTTGTTTCAAACAGTAATAAAATGTATTAAGAATTATGAGAAAATGGGGAAAGCCCAACTTAGTTCTCTAACATCCAAAGTGACAACCATAAATGTTTTTTTTTTTTTGTCCAATCAACAGTTTAAACCAAGTTGCCTGTTAAATTATTAGAAAACTTGAAATCTGTGTTGTCTATTTGAAATTTTGTGGCTTTCTTTCGGTTGGGTTGTTAGAAGACAGTTTTCATTGATTGTACTTTGCACTCTGCATAAAACTGGAGGACATTAATTCTAAAGTGCTCCTGAGGGTGCACAGTGAGGGGATATTGCCCTCTCTGGGGTAGCGTTATTATGGTGAAATATCAGTTCTGTTTTTTCAGCTGTTACCAATCTCAATCTGGGATGAGCTTTTAGATGTGACCTTTGGAAATACCCTGGAGCATTGACACTTTGGCTCATCATTTGTTGTGATTTTTATTTGATTTTTTTCAATTTTATTGGTGGAGGGAACATCTCTCAAAAGACCCACAGCAAACACCTGTAGGTGTTTTGCCTTGCAATTCCTTAATGTATTTTGTTTCTTGTTGATCTACTTTCTCCTCTTGACAGAATGCACTGCACTGATGTGCTGTATCTTAATCTGTGAAGGCTGTGATATGAACTTTTTGTCTCTTGCTCTGGTGCTGACAGTGTGACAGTGCTGGCATATTTAGTGCCCAAGGCAACATCAGTAGTGCTCAGCCTTCTTAAATTATCTTTGACAGAGCGCAGCATCCAGTGAGTTGTAAGTATTCTTTACATCAGTAGATTTACATACATTGTGTCTGAAAAATTCTGTCAAGAAGTAAGCATTTGTAAACCACTTGGTTGAATTTTTGAAGCTACATAATCAGAGAGAAGCAAAACAAAAAGCACAGTAGTGTATGTGGTGATACAAATTAGTGTGGTCCAGTATCAGGCAGCTGAGCCTTACAGCCATGTTTAAGCAAAGACATCAACACTATACATCTGCTGACCCGCCTAGCTGCCAATGTTTTATGCTTATGTGGACAAAGTAGACAGAATGGTTCAACTGCACTAAGAAGAGTGCTTTGAGAAAGTATTTCGCTGATACTGAGACTGAATTGCTACTACTCGTCCTGCACTTTCTCAGGGCTTGAATTTCTGCACAAGATTGCAGGTGCTGTGCAAAAATTGGGTTACTCCGCATTGTAAGTTTTTGGATAAAATGCCGAATAAAAAAGCCCATGTCCTTCTCCAGAGAGCACATTGAGCAGGTCAGGCAACCAGATGGTGGCAAAGTCAAACTCCCAGTTGTGCTATGAGTCATCCTCTCAGCTTACTTACACACCTCTGTCCAACTGTTTGGTTTGCTCGTGTGCCTGTGTTTGGGAGTGCACTCAGGTTATAGACTCTGTGTGTCTTTTGGCAATGCAGCCAGTCAAATAGGCAGTCAGCTGCAACAGTGAGTCACTCAGTCCTTCGCTGTCGACTCAGTCTGCTGCTATTTAGACCTGACTGCAAAACACTCAGTGATGTGTATGTTCTCGTTTGTGTGTCCTCACTGTGGCTTTGTATTTCCCTTTTGACCATTTCATTGAAGTGTTTTGCATCTCTGTGCCAGTGCAACATAAGCTATGTGCCTCTGTGTTGCCAGCCAGTGCACTGCATCTGAAAGTTGTGTTTGTGTGAGTGAGTGTATTTGAAAGTAAGCTCAATGTTTCTCTTTGACCTTTGGAGGTCCCTTGGTCTGTCGTACTTTGCTGCTTCACTATGGATCCACTCACACAGTTCATTTTGTGTGTGTGCAACCTGTGATAGAGCCATAAAGAGGGGAAGTGAGGGGGAAATTACATTAATGCTTAATTTCCAAGTTGAATTTGTGAGATTTTTTTATATTGTTCATGTATAATTCATTGCAATTTGATGAATTAAGTTAAAGCAAAAAGTCTAGCGGATAAAAATACAGAGAAAACAAAGGAAAAGGAAAGGAAATAGAGAAATGTCTTTTCAGCATATCAACTCAGGCTATTTATCACTCACATTTTTGATTAAACAACCCTTAGTTGTTTTTGTTTTATAAGATTCTGAAAGTGTGCAGCTTTTTTGTCTTTCTTTCATCTTATTACAAATCACTTCTTAGATTGTAAATCGTTTAGCCTGCCAACTTCTACCAGTGACATAATTAGTTTTGCTGAGCTTGACTTAACCAATATCTAATTTGTAGACATATGTTCCAAAGATGCTGATCTGTGCAGATGGTGCTGTTTTATGGCATTGCTGGATGTAAAAATCAATAGCGCCAGGAAGACAAAACTGGAAGAAGGAGCATATTGGATGTTTATGAGAAAGCAAAACGAGTGTGCAGCTGAAAGTGAAAGAAAAACTGAAAGATTGAGAAGTCAGAGGAAATATTGTCATCAAGAGAAGACACAAAAAAGGAATAGCATGGTAGGCAGAAGGTGACTGGAAAACTCAAACAAAGGGGGGAAAATGGAGGAGGAAACAAGCAGAGTGTTGAAGTATGGAAACTGCCTCAACTAAGGTGCAAGATGTGTCTGTACGAGTTCTTGGATGTGCAGAAGGTGATAGACAACAGAAAGAGGTGAAGAGGTGTAGGGAGAGTTAAAAGAGGTGAGAACAGTGGAGACAAACAATGATAAAAGGTTGATACCAAGTGGAATACAAGGCTGTGGCAGCAGGAAGAGGAGGGTGGATAGATAATCACTGTGGAGATGGATCGTGGGACTAGATTAAACCTAATTAGAACATTATAATGACTTTGTAAGGTGAAATGAATAGATGGAAGCAATTATTGCTGGAGATATAGGCTGATGAAAGGCCAGTCTTTTTATGAAGAGTAACATTGATTTTCACCAGTGTAAGATTTTAGAAAATCCCATGTCGGGTTGTAATGGATTACATAGAGCTTAACCAAAAAAATGATAGAAATAAACAAAAGAGGAAAATGGGTCTCCAGATCAAAGTGTAGAATTCATTCCAAAAATGGCAAAAAATCAAGATCACTGACGAGAGAGGAAATCGGCAAAATTACCAAGAAATTGGTCATTAGCAAGAGAGACTGAATGAATTCAGAGCAGAATGAGCTGTGATAGATCCAAAATAAGAAGGTGCACTACTTTCAGAAACTGACATAATATACACCGTGCTCACAGAGCTCCATGCAGTATGTTTATCATCTTTGTCTGTGGTTAAAGTCCAGCTCTTGCCCCTGGTGTGCTCAGCCTTGTTTATCAGCACCATGAGAAAATCAGAGACATGCTGTCCTATCTAATGTGACACTTATGAAAGATCTGCATCATTTGTACAAAAATATGTCTTTCAACTTTAACTCTGAACTGGCAGCACACAAACAGGAAGTTCACAGGGTTTCATGTTGCAGTACTGTGGAAAACTTTATGAGCTTTAAAAAAGAAACACAAGTATGAGTCATTTTTTTTATCAGTCATATAATTGCTGCTGAGTGCAAAATGCATTCAAAATCAGATTGATACTTGCTGTGACCACTGATTGACATCAGATTAGCAGCACTTAGCAGTATGCCTGAGCAGGCTGGTTATTGTAAACATTCTGGAGACGTTGCTTTTCTTCCCTCTCATTTCATCCTAAACTGTTTTTGAGATGAGGGCAGAGTGAGAGCCATACTATCTGTTGCAGAGCTCCTGGGCTGCAGTTGAAAAGAAAAGAAAATTTAATTCATCTCCACTCTGGAAATCACAATTCTGTTTTATATGTTGGGGCTGGGCAGAATTTTGACTTTTTAATTTATATTTATAGTATAGATTTTTTATTTAAAGTATTTTTTATAGCAAGGTATAGAAAATATACAAGGTCCAAGGTATAAAATCATACAGGATTATTTATATTGATATAGTCTGTCCATTTTCCCTGTAAAATTGAACCAGTGTATGCATTTTTTTTCGTTATTAGTCTTCATTAGTTTCATATAACGCCCTTCAATATACCCAAGGTTGCTTAACAAAGGGTGTGAGTGGGAGGCCTAGGGGGCTGGAGACCGAAAGCCTTGGAGAACAGGTGTGCTTTAAGGTATTTGGCTGAGTATTCTAAAAAAAAAAAAAAAAGGCAACTATCCTTGAATGTAGAGACATGTTGGACAAAACCGTGGCTAAATTCCATTAGCAATAGCAACCGATAGCAAAAAGTCTGTTGGACAGCGCCCTTGTGCTCGTCACTTCAGTCTTTTCCCATAATATGTGAGTAATAATAGAAATTTCTGAAGTTACCTAAATGTTTGCAGCATATTACCGGTACATGCATGTGTGTATGTCCATGCAAATGCTCTACTATTGTATATCCTCTGCAGGGCACTAACAGACACCCATACGTATGCACACTGCTTATTATCTGACACACCAATCAGTGTTATTTCCTCTGGAGTGCAAAGTCATGCTAGGAGATTTACTAGTGCCATTACATTCACAGGGCTGTTGAAAGGTGTATTGGAATTTAATAGAGGCGAAGCAGAAGTTTACATTTAATACAACATTTAGCCCCAGCATGGCAATATGATGGCGCAGGGCAATTCTAGCAGTGAGGACTGCTGCCCAGTGGTTAATAGGGTGAGACTGTAGCTTCAAGATTATCAGTTACAATCTCAGAGGATCCTAAAGTGACCAGGCAGGAAAAAAGATGCACACACACATTTATCCTTTTTCAGCAGCCATTATCATGCTGCCCTATAGCAGGACACAAACGTTTGAAGTGAGGCAGAGAAGACAGAGCTCTGAGAGTGAGAAAGTGTTGCTGATGCAGAAGTGCATCAATGCACTTTATAGTTTTACAATATAAGCTTGGAATTGTTAGAATCCAGTTCCATTTAAAGTAACTATCCTACTAGTTTTTTTCTGGTGTTTTGAGGCAAACCTTGAAGTTCTTATGAACAGATGGATTATCTTCAGTTGCAATGGAGAACATCAACATAAGTGACAACAGAAAAATTTCCATCTGTGGCTGGAGACTACAAAATGTAGGTCCAAATAATAGAAGGGCTTAACAGACAATAAAAGGAGTTTAGCTTATTCAAAAATCTACTTTCTTGTGAGAGAATGTGAGGGAAAGGTGTCACAGTACCACCTCACATTAGTTAATTGATTAATGGTTTTTGGAGGTGCAGTGCAGAGATGCAACGGCAGCAGGAACTACACAGTCACCAAGTACCGTATTTGGATGTTTGCACTCTCTAAAATGCCATTATTTAATATTTCAGTGCTAAAGATTTGATGCAGACCTCAGTTTAGTGTCCCAGGGCCTGTATAATTCATTGTTTTGAAAAGTCAACGCAACACAGAAGTGCTGTGTTTGGGAGCGGTGACAAAAAAGAGTGTCTGCTTCTTAAATTATGCGAGATTGTGTATTTTTAATTCTATGTAAACAAAAATAAATTATTATGATTAGAAATATTTTTTCCTTGTTTGCACCAGTATGTGCAATTCACATCAAAGCAGCCCCAGTGACTAACTTGGAACAATTTCTTTCTGTTTTAAGAACCAAAGTTTCAGCTCCTGCTCCCAAAAATCAAATGCACACTCGCATCAATACTTTGCTGGTCCAGAGCAAAGAAAAGCTTCCATCAGGAGCTGTGGGTGGGGTTATGGTGACTGATCAGTCAAAGTAAAATTCCCTTGACTACCATGTTTAAAGATACAGAGCCAACATAGCTTCTGGACTGCTTAACTTAAGAGAGGGTAATAAAATATTGAGTTTCAACAGTGGAGTCGAAACCGCAGTATAAGAACATGGTCGGGTCGGAACGGTTCGCTTATTTCAGTGTTTCCATTACCACGAAAGCGTACCGATCCGTACCGTACCGTTACTATTTTCGTAACCCTTCTGCTTGGGGTACCTAGCACACAGGACCGGTTCCAGGCTCTGCTCTCCGTTGTTGGTGAGGAGGCTGTGCAGCGGGAGCTCGATGGCACTGTGCGAAACGAAAAAGTTGTCCAGCTGATTGCCGCAAAAATGGCAGAGAGTGGTTTCAACCAGACCCCGAGCCAGTGTCGCATTAAGCTGAAGAAGCTTGGTGGTGGTTCGAAATTATGGATGTTATTTGTTATTTGCTGTTATTTGCTATTTACGCTTCGGCATGCACTCTGCCCACCCCTGAGGGTCCCCTTTGTACAGTGGGAACGCAAGCTGACCCCAAAGCGACCCAACCCGTACCATACCGTTCCGAACCGACCCGTACTAGTCTGCATAGTGGGAACGAGGATCCGTATAATGATGTTTTAATTTTACATTTGTGAATGCTGCCCAAAGCACCACATGGACTGACATTCACCTCCACCACTTTCAACTTTGTTTAGCAATTTCATCAGATGTGATTGAATCAGCATGTATGAATCCTGTTTGAAGTACGGTTTATGAACACCATTCATCATTAGGAAACACAGGTCAACGTAGCTCAGAATGCCAAAAAACACCACGAAACAGCATTTATAAACTAAAGTGGTTGTAGACAGCAGACAATGTGGGGCAGCTGTTGCTCAAGTGCCAATCCGAAGGTTCCAGCTTCCACATGTTGAATTGTCTTTGGGAAAGGCACTGAACCCCACTTTGCCTACCGATACGTCCATTGGTGTGTGAATGTGTGTGATAGAGAAATAAAAAAGAAGCTCTGTATAGACTAAGATGTGCTGTGGGTGTGTTTAACTTGTAGTGTTCTTAGCTCAACCAACTTTCAACTGGCTCTTGTACAGCTTCGGTCCATGAGGGTAGGTGTGCTGTTTGTGTAAGAAATTCGGAGTTAGGTAGTATGTTCGCTGATTTAAATGTTAGCAATGGCATTTGTGTGTTTATGTGTGTTTTCATGTTTGCTACTCGTAGTGGGGACTATATCTTGACCGGGCACAAACTCCACTGGACAGGACAAAAATTGAGGACCCCACATGTAGAGACTGCTTTTTCAGAGCTTTTTCCTCCAGCTAAAGGTTAAAAAAAATAGAATTAGATAAGGGTAAGGGTTGAGGCATTAGGGATAATGAAACAAGGGTGTGTGTGTTACTCTGCAGATATAAGCCAGATGGTTGTGTCAAGTGCAGTGCCTCTGAAATCAAACACTGACATCATCTCACATAAACAAGCTGCAGTCACGGTGTGTGTGCGTACGTGCATGTGTTTGAAAGCAGATGTTCTTCGATGTGTATGCACTGGTGGATCAATTAGAAGGTCAGGGTGACTCAGGGACTCTCTGCACCTGTTAGCTAGTCTTTGTTTAACCTTACTTCTCTCCTCCTCTTTCTCTTTCCCTTCATCTCGCAGTAGCAGAAGGGTGGTTTCACCCATGGCTGCGCACACTGGTTGAGCGTGCTCAGCATAATGAATAAACACAGTCAGACACATGCGGGCAGTAGCAGTAATTAACGGCGAACTGCAAGAAGCTATTATCATTACAGGAATGAGGTGGGATCAGAAGCTCCCACCTACATAATGGGCAATTATAGTTGTGTCTGCATTGCTTAGTTTCCAGCAGAAAACTGCTATTTTTCAAGGATGGCAGCAGCATACCTCAATTTCCTTCTTTCTTTCTATTTTTCCCCTTTAAAATTAACATATAAATGATGTAATTTTTAATGGAGCCATTGGGATGATTTGGAGTGCAATAGGTTTATTTGCAAATTCACATTTTTCTACCAGGAAACTGGCATTTTCACGATCATGAAAAAGTTTCTTTAAACAAGTGACCGTGTCAGTTTGAATTTGGATAACAGTATGAATTTACATGACTTTTATCAGAAATCAGAAAAGGTTAGAGGGAGGAGTTGACATGAGTTGAGATGACAGGATAAGTAGGAATATTTATTGTGTCAAATTTATATTGTCTACTCCCTTATTCAAAGTCTGATTGATTTCCAATTTAGCTTGTGATCGAACAGAGCAGATGATATTCTGGGGAATTTACATTGATTGAATGGGTATCATGTCTTGCTCTCTGCATGGACTGCTCACGTGCTGTCCAAACCAAGCAAAATATTTCCAGTTGTAATAATGTGTTACAAACAGATATAGTAATCTGTAAAAGTCTTGAGCCACCCATCATTTCTTCATATATATATTACCAGGAAAACATGATATAGTTTCAGTGATTTATTGTAACACATGAACATGCTGTAGATGTAAATACACTATTGAAGGCAAAACAGAGTTTTTACAGCTTTAAAGTGATAGTTCGGAGTAGATTCACATAGGGTCATTTGAACAGTGACATCCAGCCAAGTAGCCCACCCGAAGTTTTTTCGATCTTGGCTGAACATCAGCTGAGTTACTGAGTTATCCCGAATAGCTTAGTACATGCGCTAATGGACCCTGGCAGTATCTCCAAAATTACCACACTAAAATCACGTCATGACACCAAACTTCTACAGTAGTACAAATATGGTCTGTACTCACAAAACGAAGCATTTGGAAGTTTGTACATAGTCCAGGAATTTATTATTATCAACACAAGCCTGATAGCTTCTCTGCTGCTAAAGCTGCGTCGACGTCACTTCCTTGATCTGGGAGCTTCAAAGTAAGATGAGGGTTGATCTACTACTGTAGACAACAAAGCAAGGCTGCTCAATTTCTCCATTGATAAAATAAATTCACAACTCTACAACATAAAAATTCATTAAAAAAATCATGTAGAATATAGCATATACTTTGTTTTGTCTTTATTGACAATCCGAAGAGATTAATGAATAGATGATATGATCACTTGTGCGAGCTTTGATAAGAGAAAAGAGCTGCACATCCTGTCCATTCAAGCGCAAGATGGTGACCAACATACCACAGAGTGATTAAAAGAACGGCATGCCGTGATCCAAATGTGCATCCTGTTCATTGTAAAAGAAAAAGCCATTTAATACTGTTATATATATATCAAAAAAACCTATTTGACACTATACGACTTTGTATGTTAAAGGACTGGTTGCATATCTAATCTGTCTGATGTTCATTGTATCTATGGCATATCATCAGTATTATGAAAGAATCGCATTAGCTGCTGTAGTTACACTATCTAGGAAATTGGCCATAATGTGTCTCTGATTCCTTTTGAACGTCTTAAACACCAAATTTGTGTTTAGTGCAGGTAGCTAAACCAGATAAGATGCAGTGTAAGAGGTGCAAAAATAAAATGTGTGCGATGTTGTATTTATGATGTTGGTGTAAGTTCAGAGAGGACACGAAACAAATGCAGTCAGCTCTCCTCTGTGGGATGAGTTTAGGTCTGAACCAGCTGATAGTTGCATCATTGGATCAACAGCAGGAGGCCAGCTGTACTGACACCACCAAACAAACACACAAATATATTATCTTTCCTCGATCAAACCTTTCTTGTGTGACATTTGAGAAACACAAATCCTGTATGCTCAGAAGCCCACAAATCCCTCTTGATAGATTGTTTGTACGAAAGAAGTTGGCAGGGTTAGCTATTCAGCCCTTTGGTGTAAAACCTTTCAGGATGCAGTGATAGCTATGATCCAATTCAAATCCAATGCAAAGCAATGGAGCAGGGTGGTATGAGTTCAGTTTGATTATTTTGATCCCTTGTTTCTGTCTGAACTTCTCTGAGTGCTTTTAGAACAAAACAATCCGTGTTCGGCTCATTAGAAAATTGTTCAGTTAAGATATAAGATCCAAAATTAATACAAAATAGGGCAAAGAGAGTTGAAGAGAGAAAGACAGACTGATCTGAAAATAAAACTTTAAATTTATGATGTGACTGACAAAAGGACATATCGCCAACAAGAGCAGAGGAAATGAGTCAGTGCTTAAGGTGATATATATACTGACTAATGGAGGAGGAATAAAAATCCTATACACCAATACACACACTTCTGAAGGTCTCTCAAAGTTATCTTTGGATATTGGCTGCTTTTCAGTTATTTTAAGACTATTCCTTTTATCTGACCATTTTTAGAGGGACATTTGTTTGTTAAGCCACTTAATACTGATCTATAAATCATTCATGCTTAAAAAATACTCCTAACTCAAGAGATGAACTAGTGTTGCGTCTACAGATAACAGACATCTAAGCAAAGAGCCATTTTTAAATTGTATCTATAGACACGATTACCTGCAGGCTGTCACAAAGACAGTTGTTTTTTTTTGTCTAGAACTGAACAAGTGGGGAGCAAAGAAATGGCAGGCCTAAAAGAAGAGTTATAAATAAAAAAATAAAAAAAGTTGTCATACAAAATATTGTCTTTCAAAGCGTGTTAAAGTGATAGTTCGGAGTAGATTCACCCTAGGGTCATTTGAACCGTGACATCCAGCCAAGTAGCCCACAAGGAAGTTTTTTCGATCTTGGCCGAACATCAGCTGAGTTACTGAGTTATCCCGAATAGCTTAGTACAAGCGCTAATGGATCCTGGCAGTATCTCCAAAATTACCACACTAAAATCACATGCCATGACACCAAACTTCTACAGTAGTACAAATATGGTCTGTACTCACAAAACGATGCATTTGGAAGTTTGTACACAGTCCAGGAGTTTATTATTATCAACACAAGCCTAATAGCTTCTCTGCTGCTAAAGCTGCGTCGACGTCACGTCCTTGATCTGGGAGCTTCAAAGTAAGATGAGGGTTGATCTACTACTGTAGACAACAAAGCAAGGCTGCTCAATTTCTCCATTGATAAAATAAATTCACAACTCTACAACATAAAAATTCATAAAAAAAACTCATGTAGAATATAGCATATACTTTGTTGGTTCCATTAGCGCTTGTACTAAACTATTCGGGATAACTCAGAAACTCAGCTGATGTTCAGCCAAGATCGAAAAAACTTCGGGTGGGCTACTTGGCTGGATATCACGGTTCAAATGACCCTAGGGTGAATCTACTCCGAACTATGACTTTAACACGCTTTGAAAGACAATATTTTGTATGACCACTTTTTTAGTTTTTTATTTATAACTCTTCTTTTAAGCCTGCCATTTCTTTGCTCCCCACTTGTTCAGTTCTAGACAAAAAAAAAACAACTGTCTTTGTGACAGCCTGCAGGTAATCGTGTCTAAAGATACGATTTAAAAATGGCTCTTTGCTTAGATGTCTGTTATCTGTAGATGCAACACTAGTTCATCTCTTGAGTTAGGAGTAGTTTTTAAGCATGAATGATTTATAGATCATTATTAAGTGGCTTAACAAACAAATGTCCCTCTAAAAATGGTCAGATAAAAGGAATAGTCTTAAAATAACTGAAAAGCAGCCAATATCCAAAGATAACTTTGAGAGACCTTCAGAAGTGTGTGTATTGGTGTATAGGATTTTTATTCCTCCTCCATTAGTCAGTATATATATCACCTTAAGCACTGACTCATTTCCTCTCCTCTTGTTGGCGATATGTCCTTTTGTCAGTCACATCATAAATTTAAAGTTTTATTTTCAGATCAGTCTGTCTTTCTCTCTTCAACTCTCTTTGCCCTATTTTGTATTAAATTTGGATCTTCTTATCTTAACAGAACAATTTTCTAATGAGCCGAACACGGATCGTTTTGTTCTAAAATCACTCAGAGAAGTTCAGACAGAAACAAGGGATCAAAATAATCAAACTGAACTCATACCACCCTGCTCCATTGCTTCGCATCGGATTTGAATTGGATCATAGCTATCACTGCATCCTGAAAGGTTTTACACCAAAGGGCTGAATAGCTAACCCTGCCAACTTCTTTCGTACAAACAATCTATCAAGAGGGATTTGTGGGCTTCTGAGCATACAGGATTTGTGTTTCTCAAATGTCACACAAGAAAGGTTTGATCGAGGAAAGATAATATATTTGTGTGTTTGTTTGGTGGTGTCAGTACAGCTGGCCTCCTGCTGTTGATCCAATGATGCAACTATCAGCTGGTTCAGACCTAAACTCATCCCACAGAGGAGAGCTGACTGCATTTGTTTCGTGTCCTCTCTGAACTTACACCAACATCATAAATACAACATCGCACACATTTTATTTTTGCACCTCTTACACTGCATCTTATCTGGTTTAGCTACCTGCACTAAACACAAATTTGGTGTTTAAGACGTTCAAAAGGAATCAGAGACACATTATGGCCAATTTCCTAGATAGTGTAACTACAGCAGCTAATGCGATTCTTTCATAATACTGATGATATGCCATAGATACAATGAACATCAGACAGATTAGATATGCAACCAGTCCTTTAACATACAAAGTCGTATAGTGTCAAATAGGTTTTTTTGATATATATATAACAGTATTAAATGGCTTTTTCTTTTACAATGAACAGGATGCACATTTGGATCACGGCATGCCGTTCTTTTAATCACTCTGTGGTATGTTGGTCACCATCTTGCGCTTGAATGGACAGGATGTGCAGCTCTTTTCTCTTATCAAAGCTCGCACAAGTGATCATATCATCTATTCATTAATCTCTTCGGATTGTCAATAAAGAGAGTGCAGAGTTGAATCCACAAACTGTGGAGATAGCAGGAACTGTACAAGTAAGGTTGTTGGCAATGGCATTATTTATTAAATGAGCATTCAAGGATGACTCTGAAGACAGTGAATTCTAAAAGAGTGAGAGTTCCTAGAAATAGTGTCGCAAGATTAGTCTTTTACATTGATGTCTAGTTTAATTCATGTGTGTGAAGGTGTGTAGATTTGTGTGAGTGTGTAGGTGTGTGACCTTGTGGTAACAAGGTCCATTCAGATGCTGAATACCCATTTTTTTCTGGTGACACTGTGGGTAATGCTGTGAATTGTTAGGCTGCCAAGCTCCAAAATTTTCACCTTCTAATCTAACTCTCCTTCTTTTTGTCTCCTTCTCCTCTCAATGCCTTTCTCTCTCCTATCCCCGTCTTTGGCCCTTTATTCCAGACCTCGAAGTGTGTTCTCGGACTGGATTTAACCACCAGGCTCGCTTATCTGTGGCTAAGCCTGTACCACTATGAAAATGTTTGTGTGTGTGTGTGTGTCACTCCGCTAATTGTACCTGTTAAAAGTGTTGCCAACCTTAGTGCTTAACTGTCTCAGACATTACAACCTCGGCAGTAAAGGTCTATCTACATTCATTTGCATTCAACAGTCATGTTGTGACTGTGCGTGTGAAGAATATTTAAACTGATGTCTCAGCAGCAGCACACACTCTATAATAGTAACTATTATTTTCATCACAACAGCAGTAAACGTTCATGCAAGTGTGTGAATGTTCAATTGTCTGTTGAATAAAAAAAATTAGAGCTCCTTGTCTTGGCATTCCTTACTGCATGTGTCCACCCACACTCTCTCAACACACAAACAGAGTGACACCCCCTCTCGTTACAACTGCAGGGAAGATTTCACAGGTTTGATAAGCTTGTTTGAACAGACTCTGAGCAAAAACGCATGTTTGGTTTTCTATATTTGGGTCAATTTAGCTTTGGAGGACAAGACAAGGCAAACATTTTATTAAAGTTTGAGATTATCAAGCTCTGCACTACCCATCCTGTTTGTCCTGCAAAATACGGAGCCACAAGGCATTTAGCCGTCTCTTTCTTCTCTCCTTTTAGATGGCTCTCATATTACTTGTAATACCCTTATTTTATATATCTGTAAGTAGTTTATGAGCGTATATTATTTTCAATAGACTAGAAGACATGAAAATTTAATACGGGTTATTGTAATGATGGAATAGCTAATAGCAAAAAATACCCACTCAAGGTTTTCATACTCACAAACTAGACATTGCGCTTAGTATTGTGATGCAGGAGATACGAATAGACACAATTTTGAGTTCATGTTGATTTCAGCTCACAAAAAGGCTAGAAATGCAAATTTGTGAATGCTTGGTGTTGACTTTGAATGTTTTTTGCTAGGACCTGTCTTTAGAAGGTAAAGACATTCATGTAGGATCAATAACACTAGGCCTCCATTACACATTGTGTTACAGTACTGATACACAATCACATTGTATTCAATGTACATGTATTCTTTTTTTATTTTGCGTAAACCATTTTCATGCTTTTTACTTCTTAGTTGTCTTTCAGATCCATTTACCAGCATACTGCAAACAAATAAAATCAGTGAAATGTCAAACACTTAAATGTGGAACTAACTAACATCACATAATTGTTGACTTTGCACCCATATGTGTATCTTGCAGGTATATTAACAGTTTGTGCTTGGTGACAAAGTGTTAAAGCCCTTTTGTTATTGCAGAATAAAGAATTAAAGAAATTCAGTTCAGTGGCCAAAAAAAGGATATTGCCATTTCACTCTTCTAAAATAAACACGGGTACCAATCTCATAGTCATGCTTTGTGAGGAGCATTTGGATATGTACATTTTGTATTTTAAACCGTTGTTTTCTAACCTTATTAATCATACCTAACCAAACACTGTGTAATAATGAAAGATAAACAACCAAACTTTAAAATGCTGGATCTGTGTTGTCAAATGTGACATTTAGTGGAAAGACAATCAGCGGCTCCCAGACAAGGGTCCAGCAATTTATTCCACTTCTACACCTCTAACATCTAAATGTGGGCTTGTTGAAAAAGCAAGAGCTCCTCCAGAATAAGGCACACATTAATGCATGTTGCAATAGTGTTTACAGTTCTCTAGAAAGAGTAAATGGCCCAAACTGTATACACCAGTTTTGTACCACATAAATAATAAATGCATTTTAAATGTCCAATGTGTTGGATGTAGTGATATCTAGTGGTACAAATTGCAAAGTGCATTGTAAAAATGTCTACAAGACAACACACTGATATACAGTAACAGGTTGTTAATTGTTAGCAGTTAATGCAACTAGTTCATGTTATGTAACGGGCTGAACAATATGTAACGGGCTTCTAAATATGTGGCACAATCTGAGCTGTAGGCTGCTCCTGGTTGTGTTGGTGCTGTTGTTGGTCCTTTAGCTTTTGCTCTGCTGTGGAAAAGTCCATCTAGTCCATCTACACTTAGCTCGGTAAAAGTCTGAAGGAGAGTTTCACTTGTCTGCCTCAAGTGAAAAATAAGACATTAACTTAGTTTATTACACTGTTCGCCAGGAGACAACAAACTGAAAGATACTTTGAAGAATAAAATATCTTTTCATTGTTGGGCCAGATACTGGTATATGCTGCAGGTTACGTGTAGCACAAGACATGTATAGAACATTTCAACCTTGAAATTAGACTCTCTGTGCTACCTCACCTGAAAACCCACACACAGCTCACCCTGCGCTTAGTGCATCCACTAAAACTAAAGCTGTTTGTTTTAGGATATCCAGTGTGTTCACAGCTGATTGTTAGGGTCTATTAGTGTAATCCCCTCTTATCATCGTATATTATGAGGAAAACACACTTATCTAATTGATTCAAATAATGTTGGCCCTGTGAATAATCTTTCAGCACCCCTCTGGTTTCTACCCTCTGACTGACAGACACACAAACACATTAAGTACATCATCAACTCATTTTGTATCCATAATGATAATGATAATAACTTTCCTTAACCATTAATCACGGTGGTAAAGCCACAGCAGTACAGAGATCTGTTCGCTCTCTGCTACCTGCTCTCTCCCCCCCCCCCCCCCCCCCCTCCGATGATCCTGCCTTTCAGTTTATATGAAACACATAATGTATGACAGGTCTGTCCCTTTTTAAAAAAGTACTCAAGATAAGTGCGGTCCTGCTTATTGTTCAGTATCAGTGCCAAAATATTTGCAGCACAAAAATTTGTCATTTTGACTACATCACACTTTAGCAAAAATTGACTTTATGAATTGTTAATTTACTATGGGCAGAAAGAGCTTCATAAATACTGTACAAACAACTACCAGACATATCCAGTTGCAGCAGTCTGATCAATGCATTTATTGATCTTTTGGGGAAGTTTGAGCTGTTCTATACAAGCTGATTAGTGGAAAAATATAGATGTTTTTTCTTCTTTATGTGTGAACATTGAATGTTTGCTTGATTTTATGTAGGATCTTCCTTTAGTAGGCCAGACTTTATAGAAAGTATAGGGCATTGGCTGTGTGAGAGTTTGTCAGCTGCTTTCCTCTTTAAAGACAGTCCAATATCTTGGTGTGTATTTATCTGTGGACTGAACAGGTTTTTTTTGTGATGTCTGTATGAGATGAGATGTAATAGCCCAACCTGTTTTCACTCCAATGATGTAACATGAGGGATTTTGTTTGGACCCCTTGGCCAAACTAATCAAAATATATTAGATTAGTTTCAACATGACTGGCTGTCATTCTGCAACATGCTGGGTTAATGCAAAGGGTCTCTCAGACACCAAGGGATCCTGTCAAAACTGAGAACAGGTTGGGTGGCTTTAAATGCAGGCTGCAAATAAAGATGATTTTCTGTTGCTTATTCATCGTTTGTTTAGGTAGTCAGAAGATCCATTTGTGTATGGATTCAGATCTTTAGCTAGACAAAGTAGATTATTTATCTGAAAACCAATTTAGTGGGGTTTTTTTCCACTCTTTGGCCTTTTCAAATGTCTTTCTGTTCAGGCCCCAAAGGCCCTCCTGAGATGGATATGGGTATCATTACAATTGATCAATACCAGTATTAGTTTTACTGGTATTGCTAATCAATTCTAATGATTTAGAGCAAAAGGACATGTTAATATGTGAAAAGATTCAGCAGTTATGAAACAACCTTGTTGTCCAGATTAAGGTTTATAAACTGATATTTAAGTATGTTCATAGCTCCAATATAGTGCAAAGCATTGCTGTAGTAAAACCACATAGAAAATCATTCCTGGGATCAGTGGACCAGTATAAAGTGCAATAACACATGGCATCATTTATTAGCCATACAGTAAGTAATATTAATCACAAGTGGTTAATTATCAGCTATCACTCAAAATTAACACTTAACAAAGTATTAGCAACTATTAGATGGTTACTATGCATACATTGCATACCTTAACCAGCCATAGACTGTATCTAACTGAGACTGTCCTTCCAAAAGATTTGCCCATTGATAATCTGTTTATGTAGGAAGAATCAGCCAATCATTATATTCAGAGAATATGCAACTTCGGGTGAATATGAGAGTAACTGCATGCCAGGTGTACAAATGCCATCTATTTGGGGTTACTTTAGCCCAAATCATTTTCTAATCCTGAGCCTGCTGTTTTGTTTTCTAACTTCAACTATTCAACTATTATTGCCTCAAACCAACCAGGAAGTAACAAAGTTACGTTTGTGTTTACATGTCACCAAAGCAATCAGCAAAATGGTGACCATGAAGATGACGCTCACATTGTAAAATGTCTATTAGCCATAATCATAATTGTTTTCTAACCCTTACCAAATAATGTTATTGTCTTAACTTAAACAAAAGTGTTTTAGTAATGAGTTATTGTAGTTGTCATACAGTGGCAGCCACTTAGGATTGCCTTTTCAAATCAAATGCCAGCCAGTTTCCAGCTAATTTCAGCCAAAGACCATGCTGAGAATTGGCTTGAAAGTTCATGAATCATGCATAAAACAGCTGTCCTTTCAGTGTGGCTGTATCTGTATGTTGGTCTCAATCCCTTGTCACTGGCTCTAGCATTGCACATAACTGTGCCCTCCACCCTACCCTCCTTCCTCTTTATAACGACTTTGTGGCTTTATTGGACAAAGAACATTATGATGTGTAAAAGCTCTTATGAGTCATATTTCCCCTTTGCGCCTTGTAGGGGAGATACTTTAAGGGACTTTGTTATGGGTCATATTTCAGGGTATAAATGTATTACTTATTCCCCTGTTGCGATTGGAGGACTTCTTGATATAACTGAAGCTCAGACCATGACTCGTACAGAAAATTTACTGACTCAGTATTTTATGAGAGAACCAGATATATTTGAAGCCACCATCTGGTTGCAGTTCATGGTACTGCACTTTAAGGAAACTCTGCATTGACAATAAATGGCTTTGTTCTTCATTTGTACTATTTAAGTACCCTGCTCAACCTCACTGAGTTTAGGGGTGTAGATTTTTTCTGATTGAGCTTGGAATGATGGTCTTTTTTCCTGTTCCTTTTATGCTGGACTTGGTGTTTGAGTCCCTCTATCAATGACAACGCTCTGGCTGTTCATCAGTTAACCAACATGACCTACACTTAGAAAACTTGGCGTGACTGAAAAGCACAGACTGTAAAACATTTGAAAGTCAAATGCAATCGTCTGACAGGTTTGACTCAGGTTTGTGTTCAGTTTTAGGTAAACTAATTCAAATAATGGCTCAGTTTTGTACCAGAACTTATCAATATTTTAGTACTGACCAGTCTGGAACTGATACTAATTTGATATTGACTTTAGATACACATCTCTACTCTTGATCATGGACCTGGACTTGCACTTGATATGCATGTTCATCAATTGGTGGCAAGCAAAGGACAATAGATTGAGAGGCAGAAGAGAAGAGAAACAGTAAAGAATTGGATGGTCTATTAATGGCAAAATTAATGAAAAGATGAAAACCAAAAGCATGAAGAGCGTGAAAAATCACTGGTTAAAGGAACACATTTGGCCTTATACTGTTACTATGGTGACTAAAGGGATAGCAATCTTATTGCTCTATGGCTTGGAGAGGGTTGATGATGCTATCAGTGTTAAAACATATAGATAAGAGTTTGCGTTTTAAGTAAAAGCTATATTAATGGACATCAAAAGCAAAATGATGTGCTGTTGGGACATGTGGAGAACGGAATGTGTATTTGTGTGTTGCTCTGCATTTGTGTGTTTTCTTACTGTACAACTCATGGATATAAAAAAAGAAAAAGATCAGGATGGATAAAAGCAGCTTATAATTATTGTCCATGTGGTTAATTTCTCTTTTTTCTCCTCCCTTCTTCCTCTCTGTCTCTTTCCTCTGAGCTCAGCGGCATGGGGATTTACTGTGGCCTTTTTTTTAATTGATATTGGTGTTATGAGCATGCAAGAGGAAAAAAGGAGGAAGAGGGAATCGGATAAAAGGTGGAAGTGACAAAGGAGAAAAAAGGATGCAAGACAGGAAAAAAGGAAGATGAATGAAATGAAAAAAAGAAGGAAGCCAAAAAAAAAGTGGATAAGAAGACAGGGCATTAGGAGGTTAGAAGAGAGGAAACAGATGAGGGACGCTAATGGGAAAGAAATGTAGGCAAGAGAGTTTTCCTTCATCCAGCTAAACTATGCCGAGGGGATGAGGAAGATGTGTGTCATGACAAAATGTTCACCCTCAGTGACTCTGGCACACACATTTTGACACATGCACATACATGTTTAGGTCATCTGATGCATGTTGGTCAACGTTTGCCACAGATGAAACATGGTTGTATCGATTTTAAGGCAATAATCAGATATCATGATAGTACTGAAGGTATTCACGCTAACAGTGCTGAAAGAGCACCCTTGAAAAAAATACCTTCACATAGTGACACAACACTCCAATAAACACAATTAGCATCATTATATAATGCATCATCTTCTGTCATATTAGTGTCACAGCCCATTAAAACCCTGTGAACTGCATTTGGCTGACATCCTCGCCTACACAAACTTTCACGTTTGTGCAGCACTCTGATGAAGAGGGAGAGACAAAGGAGACACTTTTAAGAAGTATAAACTTTGGCTGAATGGCCATTGAAACATGTAACATGGCTTAGATTCCTTCATACTGAAGGGAAATTTCAAAATTAGAAATGAGGGCAGAGGAAAGTGAGACTGTGGCTTGTGTAGAGATTTTCATGTCGGGAAAAGATTGCAACAGGCCTGCACTTCACTTTCTTCTCGTCTTATTCCGAGTCTGAAAACATGTCTCTCTGCGCAGCCTCGTGATAAAAACAGAGAAAGTGTTTCCAAATTAAACTGTGGGATTACACAAGACCACTCTGAGTTTTTCCTCTCATCCTTAAGCTTTGTGACCCAGCCCTGAGGCTTGATCTGACTTTTTTTTCCACTTCATATGACTCACACTGACATCTATACATTGTATGCAATGTTCTGACTGTATGTGTGCCTCCAACAGAATGTAAAATGTACTAATTGTCCTGACTGAATGCTGCTTGTACAGTATATCCGTGTTTGGGAGTGCACGTTTATTTTCATGTTTTAATCTTTGTGTAGGATGTGTGTGCGTTGGTTTAGTTATGTGAAAACGGGCATTGTGGCGATATATTCAGCGTGTAGGTGTGTGTGTGTAAATGTTTGTCCTCAAAGTGACAGATGAGGCCAGAACAGATCGATGTTTGGCAAAGTCCTGGTGGGAGAAGCAGTGGGTGACCGCCAACAGTACAGACCTCACATACACAGACACACACACACACACAAGCTTGCACAGTGAGGACTTTGGATTAACTTTCATTCATTGTGGGCAGCTGGATGCAAACCAAAATAATTTCCACCTAACCCTTACCTTAAACTAAGAACGAATACTGTCAGTCATGCTTTTTTGCATGTGAAACGTGTTCATCCTCAACATGCCTTTAAAGGCTTCATTAAAACGTCATTTATAAGATTCCATGGGACTTATAATGAGGATATATTCACTCTTTTCTGCTCTAAAGCCTAGAGCCTATCAGCTCAAATTCCAAGAAAGATTAAAAGAGAACCAATCAGACAAAATTATAAAACCTGGGATTTTATTTGAAGAAATGTTAGAAACTTCTGTTTGGTTGTCTGTAACAATAAAGACTATGAATGTGGTCTTTGTTATTCAGTGTATATCGAGTTTGCGCTTTGGGCTTGAATGGAAACTGTTCTCCAAACAAAGAAGAAAACTTTGGACACATTAAGGACTATTGATTCCAAAAGTAAGTTTATTTTTATGGCATTAGAAAAAAACTGTATTATTGTGATGGTCAAACCAAAACCTGACTTTCAAAATCCATGCAAACAAATTAGACTAACCAAAATCACACAAAAACTCAAATAATGCAGTTGGGGATTGAATCCCTTCTGTGTGTGAGTTCATCTAAACACAGGGGGCTCTGCATATGCTCCCTCTTTTTACATCTTTTTGAAAAACAGTGGAGTATAAGTGCATGTGAATACAGCCAAATTCTCAGTAAAACTGCTCTCATTCAAATGTTTTTCAGTTTCTTTTGTCAGACAGCTTAAGGCCATAGAAATTGTGATTGAAAATTAGCCCATGAAGACGATGTGTCAATTGGGAGTCACTTATAATATCTCCCGACTGTTGCTCTGCTCTAATAATATCTTGACTTTGCAACCATAGCGTCATCTGACAAAATCGGTAACATAAACACATCTATAAAGTTAATTTGGCTATACTTACACGTACAATGATCTCCCACAGAGAGAGTTAGAAGCAACAAGATGTCCACCGCTGTAGCAGCATTGGACATACTTCATTTATTAATTTGATTAATCTATCGTACATGTATACTGGATTAAGCATGGTGGTCCAACTAAAACTTCAACTGTAGATGAGTTTAAGTGTGCATCCAGCCATTCTGTGTTATCAACCATTGAGTGTTATAAATCTTTGCAACATTCACCAATTTTGAAGGGAAAGTAAAGACCAGGAGTATCTGTTTCCTCCATCTGTTAAAGAACCATGCATCTGGGTCTAGATTAATAGTGTCCGCTGTAAATCTTTACAGCTTTCTGAATTATCCCAATCCGAGATTAGAATTGACATTTTCTTGGCATAAATGCTGTTCATCAATGAGTAGAATGCAACATCTTACAGTACAGATACAGTAGACAGCAGTCAGTTCAGAGCTGCACTCAAACGTGTATTTAAAGCTAAAGCTTACGGATGTATTGTGCAACACTTTATAGTTACTAATAATGTTATTGAAGGACAGACAGCCAGGCTGCATCCCTGATGCCTTTCTTTTTGTTCCAATGATTCTTAAATCTGCACTGTGCTTGAGTATGTGCAGCACTTTGCAGCACTCTCTAACACGCTTGGACAGCTGTATCCACAGCCCAGTGGGGCGCGTTCGCTAGCGCCCTTAAATCTGCCTAATTACACATCTCATCAGCGCTTCTGCCTCTAGATAGCTGCAGCATCAAAGCCACACACACTCTGCCTCTCTCTATCTCCTCCTCTTCTTTTCTCTCTTTGCATCTCCTCCCTTTATGTCTTGGGTTTTATCTCACTAACTTTAACTCTTTTCCCCAACAGTCATTCTCCACATCGCTCCTCTAATCTAGTCCTAACCAAGCTTCTTTCTATTCTGAGTAACACAGGCAAATGCAAATTCTCCTTCTTCCAACAATAACTGTTCCGCTGCAGGGTTTGCCCGGATAACTCATTGTTACTTCTCCATCTCCACCCCAGCTACTCTCTACACCACCTTCAAGACCCATCTGCTCCAAGCCCGGAGATTCCACGAGTCACCCATGGACTTATATATGGCAACACAACACTGACATGCTCACATTTATACCCCCCAAGTTATCACACATGACACTACAGCAGTACACTTGGAGGCAACAACCCATAAACACACTTAAAACATGCTTAAAATCTTCCTCTTTCTGTGGGTGGAGAAAAGAGAATAATTTAATTTAGAGATGGGGTCAGAGTGGAGAGTGAGGATAAGGAAAGGTAGAGCAGTTGGAGAACAAAAGTGCAAAAATGTATAGACCAGAGTGCGGTCAGCTGTGCTAAATGGTCCACACTTATATCGCGCCTTTTCAACGTAATCTAGTCCCTTTGTGTTTTTCTTTCACCAACTCATGTAACACTTCCTATGATATATTTGGATATTTATATGAAGGTTCTATTTCTCTGGATTCACACACCAATAAGCATATCAGTGACAATGTGAGGGTTCATTTTAGGGGCTTGGGATCCAACAACCGATCTTCAGATTATATTAGCAACGGCAGTCTCAGACATGACTATTAAAAACGTTTTTACAAATGCACTGAAGATGTAGATGCAGATGATGTTTAAGTAAGTGAGGCTTTCATAGTTTGACTTCAGTTAAAAACAAAGCTGAGAACCACTAGGTTGAACATCAAGTGGCCAGATGCATAAATCTCTGCATAGTTTTTGCTACATTCGGTTTTATTTTGCTTTCTTTCTTGTTCTCGCGTTAAAGCTGAAGTCTGCAAGATTTGTTGTTGTCATACGTAAAGTCCTACTTTTTGGCATTTTAAGAGTTTACATGATCTATCAGAACGCTTGAAGTTGAAAACGGTGACCTCCGTAGTCGCAAAATGCAAGAAATGCTTATTTTTTAACCGAAAAATAAAAAGTTATTCAACTTCCTGTCCCGCCCCTTCAAAACACATGAGAACTCGTGCACGTAGACGTGCACGTAGACGTGCACGCCAGATGCGCTTACACGACTCCTCATTCATCAACTCACCTGTCATTTGCGATCATGGAAGACACAGTAAGTAGACTAGCCCGTAATGAAGTTCAATAGTCTAGATAAATAAGCGTGGGGACGAGCCTACCTTGTATCGCGCGTGCACAATCGGTGATTGACAGGCAACAGAGCCCAGCTCGTAACCTGATTGGTTACCTTTTACCGGTCCGGTCTGCAATTTTGTAAACAAACCTGCTGGCTTTGGAGGGACCTAGCGGGACATATAGGGGACCTAGAGAACTCTTTTTTTTTTTGTATTGGGGTATTTAATGTACTACTTTCAGAATCCCCGGACAGTTCCAGGAATTATGCTTGAAAACGAGTTGCAGACTGCAGCTTTAAACCTCGTCTTTTTTATTTCCATGGGTTTCCATTTGTTTTAGTGTTCATGTTGTTAATGTATGCAGTGTATTCTGATGTTGCTCATTGCTTGATTTTGAGTTTGGAATTCATTCTGCTCCTTGGTTAGCTGTTGTTGAAATATTTGTCTTATTGTCATGTCTCTAATTAGCCTCTCTTGTTGTTTCATGAGTGTGATTCTGTTTGGTTTTACTTCCTGTCCTTGTTATTCACCTGGTCTTAGTTTTCCGACACACCTACCTTGCATTTGTCATTAGTTCCCTCTGTATTTATTCCTCTGTATTTCATTTATTCATTTCAAGATCCTTGTTATCATCACTCAGTCTGTTTTTGCTGCTATCCTGCCATGGTTTTTGGCTTCAGATTAGGCTTCCCCTCCACTGGATTTATGCCTTGGATTTAGATGTTAGATGTCCTGCTCTGCAGCTTGTTCTCTTTATAAATCTAGTAAGTTAATGAAAAACTATTTATTTCCTCATCTACAGCCTCACATTCTTGCCTATATTTGGATCCTTTACCACAGTCCGTTTTGACTAAGACTGTGTGAAAGTAGTTTTGTTAAATTGTGTCACCTCTTTTTTTTTGTTTTGTTTCTACCTCAAGAAGTTTAACTTGCTCTTAAAAACATATGTACTTATTGCCTGAATAATTAGTGAGGTACATTTCCACCACTCATTCCCTCTATAAATGCCCGTTTTAGTGCAGGAAAAAGTGTCATTACTCGTTGTTGTAAGTGGTCCAGCTGCGACTGAAAAAGCTCAAGCAGGAACGTCTCAGGCTGCACTCACAGATTCACTGGTCTGAAATGACAGTCAGGATCCAATTCCATTTGTGCTTGGAAAGGTATGATAAAAATTTTATCATCCACTCTAACACCCTCTCAAAGACTTAAAATGCTGGAGGCATAGCAGGTTGCGAGCGTAACCTTCAACAACACGGAACAATTGAGAAAGGTCTATATTTATGCAACCCTCCTTTGATGTGCAATAAATCATACTGATTACTTTTATTGCTTTTATTTCAAACACAACTATGCAGAAGCTCATTAAATCAATGTGGGAAGAGGTAACTGTTGTTGTACACAACTTTCCTATTTCATATGACGTAACTTTAGCGTGTTAATAAAGCTGCATGATGCACAGAAAGACATCACTCGCTTTTTGCAGAAGAAGTATATGTAATAACTTGTGAATGTAAGTATTTGCTTTATACTAATCATGACTGCAAGCTTCAAGCTGAATGGAAAGAGCCTGTTTCCTTGAATCTTGATATGTGAACAGTAAAACCTGATGACAGGGAGGATAAGCAGATACAAATAATGAAATGATGAAGGTAGAGAGATTAAGGGATAAACATCCCTTTCCATCTCTCCTCACCCTTTCTAATCAGTACTTTTTGAAAGGCTATATGGCACATAACAGTGCAACGAAACAAAACAAATTACCCAAGATTCAAAGAGAAAAATCGATGAAAGAGGGATCTTTGTAGCCCTCAGACAGTACATAAATATAGATCCTTCACAGTTTTGTAGTTGTATAAAATGTCTTCATGTTGATTGCAAGTTGTTCAGAAATTATGTCACATGAGTATGGAGAAGAAAGAGAGAAGTGAAAGTATGAATCCTGGTTAAGCTTAAGAAAAATGTTGAACCAAATGTAATTTAACCCTTAGTCGACATCAGTGTGAGTGTGTCAATGTGTGCGTTTGTGTGGGGATTCATGAGGCAAAGCAGAGACGCACAGTGATAGTAATCGACAGTCATGCTCAGTGCTCTTCCTGCTTTCAATAAACAGGTTGAAACTTGTGTGTGTGTGTGTGTGTGTGTGTGTGTGTGTGAAGCGCTTCGGAGCAGGTGTGAATGTGTGTGTCGTTTGCCTTTATCTCATCTTCCAGCCCCTCTGTCTCATGTTCTTTATATTTTCCACATTCACATTTGAGACAAGCGTTGTTCTTCGTGTTCGTCTCCGGCCTCTCCAACCATATAGTCTTGCTTGGCCTGTTGTTGTTTCATTGTTTTCTTTTCCATTCCCTTATTGTTTCAATATAAATACAAGATTTTAGAATTTCCAGGGCTGCACAATGTATAAGATTAAGTTACAGCATTTGCATCGGTTGAGCACAATTTTTAAAGCAAATCAGCAACAGATTTGTATCTGCACCAGTACACAACTCCATGAAGTACTTAAAGGCATGGTTGGTAATCCTGTTCAGAAACACATTTTGTAATACTGGGTGAAATGGTCCGTCTGTCCTGAGAGAAATCTATACAAGATGTATTTAGAAAAAGGGACGAAAATAATCAGACCTCTGTGGCAGCTGCAGGACTGAGAAAAAGCTGACCAATCCGAGATCAGCGTCCCGCTGATCTCGGATTGGAGCGCCTACAAAAACCAATCAGATGCCTCTGCTTTCTGCCTACGCCCCCCTCTGTCGGCTCCCTGCTCCGTGTGCGCATGCGGTTCTACCGGCTTTGGATGAAGCACTGACGGAATGGGGAGGGGGGGGTGGAGCTTAGAGGAGGGGACACTTTCGAATCTTGCTAGCTCTCTTGCTAGCTCTCTAGGATTACCTACCATAGCTTTAAGCCAATCCTCTAACCCCAACCAAAAAAGAACACCTCAGTCCACTATTTGCTCGTCTTTTTTATCACATTTCTTAGGAATTTTGTGCGCTCTAACCTCGGAGAGTAATACATCACATTTCCCGTGACTCTTTCACAATAAGGGCAGTGAAGGATTGCTTATTACTTTGCTGATGTTCTAACTGGAAGCAGCACCAACAGGAAACCTTGTGTTTGCTGTGAAGAGTTTGTTTTTAATGAGATGAAATTACACTGGCTTGATATAAACAAAGGCAGTCTGAATCCAGAATGAGAAAGGGGGACTCTGCTTCCCTCTATACTAGCAATGTCATTAGTGGCAAAGAAATATACAAATAAGTATATTGCATGTTGATTCATGAAAAATGTACACTGTGTATAATATCAAACTGTGGGTTTGATGTAATTAAAGTATTTTGAACTTAAGTAAAACATTAAATGCTCTTGTCATTTTGCTCATAACTGTCCTTGTAATTAAGACTAATGTCCAGTGTACTAAACATGCATACGATGCGATTATGACTTTTATCTGCATTTGTTACAGTCACACAAACACCTGTTAGATTGATTAAAAGCCAGTTTAAAGCATTTGACAGGTGAATGCGGGACGTTTTCATACTCGTTTTGTGTTTGTGCTCATGCACATGTTTTCATTTACATACATGTCTGCATGCAAACATACACACGTGCGTGAGCATCTCCGTCATGTCAGAAGAGGTCATGGTTTGGGTGTGATCTGTCAGAATGATTCATGTCTGACAAAAGAAAAGCCCGGGGGAAATGAAGAACACGCTCACTTCGATAGACTCATGCACATACAATCATGTGGCAGGATGAAGGAGTCATGTTAGTCTTCGGACTTGGCCAAAGCAGGATCCATTGTATACACTCCATACAACCCTACAGAATATTCCAGTCATGTTATCAGGCCTGAGAATATAATGAAAAATCCCTGAGTTACTTTACCCACGATCTAAAGGTGCAACTGAAAGATGATCATGATAAAAGTATGTTAACGTAGACTCTAGATGAAACTGTTGCTTATTAAATTACATTTTAAAGCCTTAAGTTTGACATTTAGTGGTCACCATTTTGGGGTTTTGTAGCCAGAAAGTGACATAGAAGGAATGGGTGTGAGCAAAAACTTTGGGACACGATGTACATCCATTAGATAACTCATCTTTCACTCAAAGTGGCTTAAGGCTAACTTCTCTTGAATATCAAGCTTTTAATCAGTTTAGCTGTGATGTTTTATATGCCAGAGGGCTTATTTTGAGTTAAACTGTCAAACCAAAGCTGAGCATTTCCAACTTGAAACTGTCTAATGTTGTCATTGAGCATCACATTAGTATTTCAGTTCAGAGTGCACTTTGCTCCTGTATGTCTGCTCTGCTTCTTGTGTATTTTTGTGTCATTGCTCACATAAACTGTAGACTCAGCCCATTTACTAGACCCTGCGTCAGCTGGGTATACACCAAAAGCAAGTATAAGAGGAAAGAGCTGGGGCAATTTTTTCCTCATGTTCCAACATGTAATCCCAAATATCCCCCAATACTAAGTGAGAGAAAAGTGTAGTCATATTTAAGTAATTTTAAGGCATGAAGGGATTATTTTTATAGGGGAAAAAAGTCTAATTATGCAATAATAATGAAGAGGGATTATGTTTAATGCGAGGCCAAGGCCAAGAAAATGTTTTCAGAGCATTTTTTAAAGTGTGAGTAATAGGAATTTTCCCATCTTTATAGTGTTGACTGGGGATCATGTTTAGTTAGAGAGACCTAAGCTTTAAACCATTTGATTTATCCTGGCTATTTGGGATAAGTAGGGTTTGATGATTATAAAACCTAAGCATTGCCAATGAACAGGAAGTATTTTTTGGGGGAAAGAGATGTGCTTGTATTGGTACCGTGGGTCCATTTTATGAGATTTCAAAAAGTCAGCTTGGGAGTCTAAGGGCTATTGACTCTGGAGGGAGGCTTTAGTGACCAAGTCAATGAAATATTTTTTGATTCTTCCTCTGTTAATCAGTGAAACTTCAATTTCTCTGCTAAACCTTTTTCGTGAAGTTTTTCTGAAACTGGCAACCTGTCCAGGGTTGCCAGTCCCCCACCATGACCTTGAATTGGATTATGCGGGTATAGAAAGTGGATGGATTGATGGATTTTCTCTGTGAGAAGGCATCGCTCTGTCATACAGCTTTGTGAATTATTATTGAAAGGCTTCACTGAAGAAAAGCTCGACTTGGCTTAGAAAAGAGCTCTTTTGAGCTCAAATCCATTCTTGCAAATTAGAAAAACCTTGATAGAAAATGAAGGTGGTTAGCTGAAATTCAGTTACAGCAACACTACACTTAACCATACTCATGTACTCTGCTATCCACTATTGTTTGTGGGTATGCCTGTTCCGTATTCGTGAAATTTATAAGTGAAAAGAAAACACCCTCTCTCATGGACAACTCATGGTTTCTCTTATTGAAAAGATGCTATAAATTAAGTGATACTCTGTATGTGTTGGCACAGAAGGAGACTGGTGACACTGGTACCCAACAAAGAGGGAATACTTTTCATTTTAACCCCATTTTTTTCTTTTTTTTTGCACGCTGTTAAGCGGAAGATAAACACTGACACCCTGGGTTAGAAACACGGTCGTGGAAACTTACTCAGAACCTTAAAAAAATGGGCTATTAGTATATGTCACATATTCTCTGCTGCTTGACATCAAAGAGCAAAGATCAGGAAGATATTTGTGTCTTAACGTAAACAACCATCCAATTAATGCAACTACTACCAGTGAGAGTCGGAGAAATGCAGGTCATGTTTTTGCCTGCTTATGAAAAATAAAAACTAACTTGAATCTGATGCACATCAGAGGACATTTGAAAGTGGGTGAACTCCCCGATGACTGAAAAATAAGTGGGAATGCGCTGGATGGTCATGTATAACCCATATTATACCACAATGGGAGGAAGACCTTCAAATGTGAGAGTCCGGAAGAGAGATGGAGAAGGAGGTGAAAATGACTGTCAGGAGCTTGAAGGAAGAAAGAGAGAAAGATATTAATGGGTCTGGAGGAAAAAACAAAAGGATGAAAGAAGAAGAAAACTCATGAAACGGAGAGAAAGTGAATGAGGAAAAAGAAGAGAGTGTCCAACGGAGAGTGGTGATGCAGCCGAGACAACAGAGGAGTGACTTGCCAATTGAAGTGACAGTTTGTTGTCAGAGCAGCAAGACCCTTAAAGATAGATAAAGACAGGGTCAGCGGCTCAACGCTAATGTCATCACAGATGACTAACTGTGGTGGTGTTTGCATAGGTGTGTGTGTGTGTGTTTGTGTGAAAAGAGGGTCAGCATTTTTTTTTTTGTTTAGGGCTGACTAACCCTGAGTGTGGAGTGTTAGTATGTTTGAGAGTGCGTCAGTACAAGGTCAGAAACTTCTGTAATACAGGACTGACAACCACAGTTTCTGATTGTGTGCGTCTCTCAGATTTTTGTTTGCACTGATATGACCCAGCATTGCAAGCTAAAACAGTTCCTCTTCCTATTTTCTCTTTTCACTTGCATCATAGTAACTCTCTGCCAATCTCTGCCAATCGCATGGCCTAAAATCTTTAGCAAACAGCAGTATTTACTGCACAGCCTCCTGCTCACAGACACAGTGTCTGTAATGACTTGTGTATAAAGACTCCCACAGGATAGATTCATGGCCATTATTTCCACCAGGAAATGATGGGAACACTGAAAAATCAATTTATAACTCCTTCTAAAGTTTATGTTGCTTCCACTGTTCAGATGTGAAGAAGAATCAATGCTTGAACATTTTCACCTCAAACTTGCCCTCATGTCAAAACACTCGAAGAATTCTGTTTGACGATGCCTCTTGTCTGACAAAGCCTGAGAAATGAAACAAATCTTCAATATTGTTGAGCAGGTTCTTTTGGGAGGGCACCTGTAGACAACAAATTGTAAACACATAATTCATTGTCATTCGCAGACTGACATATACTCATGTACTGCAGCTTTGACAAAACAGGTAGCATCTTTAAGGAAGCCCCCCTCCCCCGAAGGGCTTCCTTAGAGACCTGTCAGCAAGCAAATGAAACAGAAGCTGCCTTGCAAATGGTTGTACTCCCCTTGTAGCTCTGATTCAGCATGCGCCAACTCCTCCAGGGAATATCTGACTTGCTTGTGTTTAGTGAGCTGTTTTTGCTGAAATCAGCCACCTTCTGTGGCTGAACGTGTGATTGAAAGGAAGTTGCCTTGGCAACCATCCAGCGTGTTAAAGCATGTTGAAAGGTTTTTTAGAGCTAAGGGGCACTGAAGTATTGTGTTGCAAGTTTCCCCATTACAAGTAGCCTTTCACATCACAATGTAATTTAATAAATTGCTCCCCTACTGAAGTGTAAACAGTGCTGTTTTAACCATCCATCGCCGCAGCACAACTGTTTAATTAGCCAAGATTGGAAGTTAGCTGTCTAGTAGGAAGTTATACCTCAAATCTAAAAGCAAATAATTTCGGTCAATCTCACTTAAACTTGCACCCATCCCAGAAACATACCACCCCAAGCAAGCAAAGATAACGTGGGATGCAATAGAAAAATGTAATTTCAATTTCACCATATTGTGGTGCTTGTTAACTGTTTTCCACATTAATCACTGGAGCATGTGATTATATCAGTTATTGATGAATGATGGTTCTTGATTCAGTGCCGTCTGTGGGATCAGAGACCACCGGTGTCAGATGCTCTTTACATAATGAAATTCCTCCAGATTTCCTGAATGATTTAATGATATTCTACACTACAGAAAGAGAAATATGCAAATCACTTCCAAATTTTCTACGAGGAACATTGTTTTCAAACATTTCAATGATTTGCCTCACACATTTGTGAAAGAACTGCAGATCCTCTGCACATCTTTTATCCTCAAAGACTCAGATCTGATGCTTTTGTGTCAGATCATGATTACAATCTCCTGTTTGAAAAGTCTTCGTTACTCATTTCCTTATTTATTACCACATTACTAGCCCTTAATTGCCTCTGTCCGGATGGAAGGCTTGACACAAGCCTCTCATGAGTCATGTGTAGTTCTAAGCTGAAATCACTTGTTTTATTCAATATAACTTGTAACGTGTTAATATATATTAATTTCTAAACATAATTGTCTAATTATATCCAGCTTCTGTTTGTCATAAAAACAACTGATACATTTTTCATCTGTGCTCATGAGGAGTTTAGGCTGACTACATCTACTAAAGGCTCAAGTACAACAGTATAACAGCATTTTCTTTTGTTTACCTTGTTATTTCTTTTTCCAATGCATTTGATGTTTTTGAATCCACCATAAATCTTATTGCGACCATTTTCTTTTCATGTGGGCAGGGTACCATCCCCCAGCTCCACCAGCTTGCTTGTTGAAGCGTTGCAGGGCCAAAAGTTTAACCACGATCAAGATATGAGTGTGTTGCAGAAAAAAAGTGCTCTCTGTTTGGGAAAAAAAGAACAGTATGAATGTGTGTATGAAGTGTTGTATAAATGCAGTCCATTAACTTTAGGTTTCACTTCTTTCAGCTTGGTTCAAAGGCACTTGATGCTGATAGAAATGCATTGCTAAAATATTCTTTTTTTAGAATATTTAAGTTTTGTATTAACTGTTCATATGAATGTGATGGTTTGAAATGTGAAATAATCTCTTCACCATCTCTCTGTTTGCCTTCAGGTTTTGGACGCCACCTTACACTGAGTTGACCCAGTAGAACTCAGGAGAGTCGAGTGAAGGCCTAGCTGCATCAGCGGAAATGGCTCCTGCAGCGATGTCGAAGCCTCCATCTTCCCTCGCGTCTCTCCACCCATCCCACTTTTCCTCCTTCTCAGTGCCCTTCCTCCTCCTCTCCTTCATTATACTGCTTTCATGCCCTGCGTCGGTCCACGCAAGTTCTCCAGAGAAAAACTGTTCAGCTAGTGGAGACCCCTGTCAGGAAGGTGGGTTGGTATTATCCCTGTGAAAAGTGCAGTTTAACGCAAATATGGAGGGATTAACATGATTACACACAGTCTAAACGTATCATAGAGTGCAGCTTAGTGACAAGAGTTAAGTAGATGAAAGGGTTAAGCCTCTAGTTGGTTGTCTGTGTACCAACCAAGTAAGCAAGAGAAATGATGTGCATTGATAACAGCTGAACAATTTTTTTTTTAAAGATTGTCACAGATGCTCAACGGATTTCAGATACTCTTTCAAATTATCCCCAGATGATCCATTATTAACAGGAGTTTTTCTTTTTTAATATAGCTTATTTTTTGTGAACAGTTTCCTCTTAGGAAAGACATGTTAAACCTTGTTTTTATGGTCACACCAGAGGGCGACTGTAGTTTTCCACCATTCATATCCTGCAGTTTTAATGACTACGTCCTCATTGTAATATCCATCTTGGATATATAGAACAGTGACTTTACAGAAAAAACACAGATAAATTGGGGGTTTGTCCAGTGGTGTCTGGCATCATGAGGTTGGCTCATTTTGGTCACTTTGGGCTGCTGTGTGTCCTCCATGAACTGGCCTTGTTACAGCGTGTCCTAGTTATCCTGTTATGTTTCTTGCTCGGATGTTGTGACCATGATCCCTTGTCTATGTCTATGTTTCATATTGCGCATGTGCTGAATATCCTATGCTGTAGTCGGTAATGAATCTAGCATGTACAGAAGATGGTCCTTCTCTCTGACTGCTGGGTGGTACCATAATTAGGGGTTGTATTTGTGTAAAATACTTCTGTTGATATAAACTAAATTAATACATGAAATAATGTTGGAAAAATCAAGAAGAAGAGGTAAATATCTGCTTGAAATTGATTAGTCTGTCAACTCACAATTCAAGATTCAACGAACAGTTTTCATTAGAAAAATACATACATTTGTTTTCTCAGGCTAAATGTGGCACCTTTCTTGACACAGTATGAGGAAAAAGCTTTTCATATGGTGTTGATTAAAGCTGTACACACAGGTGTCTCCATGATATGCGATGCAATCAGCATTACATTACGAACCTGAGAAAAGACCGCCTGTCGTCACTGTCGTCACTGTCGTCACTGTCGTCAGTGGTCTCAATAGGTTTCTCTCATTAAGACATTTATTTATAATGTTGGGGTGTAATGATCTTTTCTAGGATATCACAGCTACGTTTTTGCTGTGTTTTAGTAGCAGCTATTTCCTACCTGTTCCCTGTGCCAGTGTGATGTTTTCAAGCAGTAGAACATGCCCAATGCTTCTTCTGCTGTCTATTGCATCCCATTTGGGGAACCAGAAAATAAACCTTTCTAATTGTTTTGAAATGGTGCCACAAATATCACAGAATCTTGGTACCCAACTGTTACATTAATAGGGGACCACAAACAAGTATAATTAAAATACTTATGGAATAAGTCACATTTTTCCACCAACTACTCCTTAAAAAGAAAGAAGTATAACCTCCTGGAAGTTATTTGAGTATATTTTGTCAACCCATTCTGGGCGGTCTGAGGGGTTCTGAAAATAACAGATGTGGCTATTAATGATCACAGTATACACTTCAGTTCTCTTACCTTCAAATAATCCCTGTACTGAGAAGTGCAGCATGTTTTTAAAGGCCCATTTTTTCTCTGGAGCTTTTCATTTTTTCTTCACTGCTGAAACAGACTGTAGGTTTCTTTCAGGGCCCACTTGATTTTTTGGGAAAATAAAAACAATATCAAGGTTGTAGATCTGGTGGATAAAGGGAAGTCGTGTACTGCAATACATTTTTCATTAAAAAAAAAGTGCTTCACTGAGAGCAGTAAGTGTGTTGGCACATTGTCCCTGAAAACATTTTCTCAGAACTGTGGCCTAAAGTCTGCAGAACAGTTTTTTTTCTGAAGGGGAAAGACATATAGGCATGTATTTAGTAATACAAATTAATTTACAGCATTAGTCACATTATTTAGTTTACCAGGTACTAATGCATAATGGACAATATCAGCTGATTACAACGTCTGCTCAAATACAAAGAAGACAGGGTGTTATGGGCTAATGATCAAAAATATGCTGAGTTTTGGACAGATTGTGCTGAATTATTAACCGAAATCTAATTAACTTTTGTAGGTTTTGGTCTCTTCAATAAGTTTTATAGAGACAAATGATAAAACTTACCAAATGAGACATTAAGTAATTTCCCACACAAATTACTTAATCAAGTTATGCTGCCTCTAAACGTGTTTCAAGATCCTCATAGTGGAAGGCTGTGGAAGAATAGTGAGGCAGAATGTAGTGAGTTTAGTCGACAAAATAGTTGCCACCAAATCCTGCTGTTATGATCTTTTTATTATCTTTTGAAAAATGATTTTCTTTTTTCTTTTCTCAATTTCAGGAGTCGTACTGCCTGTGTGGAACCCTCAGAATCCCTCTGTGGGGGATAAAGTAGCACGGGCGATTGTTTACTTCGTGGCACTTATATACATGTTTCTGGGCATGAGCATTGTAGCAGACCGATTCATGTCTTCTATAGAGGTATGTCAATGAATAAACACTTTACTTGAGATGTTGCTTTATTTTTCTCTCTGTGATATTGTATTTCAGTGGATTCGTGCATTTCTATCGTACTGAAGCTGCATGGAATACATTTATTTCACTCATGTTCAACAGCTCTCTGGCATCTTTGTAAAAGATCTAATTTGGATGTTTTTCCTCTCCTCTGCAGGTCATAACATCCCAGGAGAAGGAGATCACTATAAAGAAGCCAAATGGCGAGACCACCACGGCCACAGTCAGAATCTGGAATGAGACTGTTTCTAATCTCACTCTAATGGCCTTGGGCTCCAGTGCCCCTGAGATACTGCTGTCAGTTATTGAGGTCGGTACAACGTGAGCCAGTTGGCAACACATTACATTATAGGATGCGATTGCGACATCATCATCTGATTTTGACACCTGCCTGCAGGTGTGCGGTCACGGCTTCGAGGCTGGATCTCTGGGTCCCAGCACCATCGTGGGTAGCGCTGCCTTCAACATGTTCATCATCATCGCTCTGTGTGTGTACGTGGTTCCCGACGGAGAGACGCGGAAAATCAAACACCTTCGGGTGTTTTTTGTCACGGCCGCTTGGAGTATCTTTGCTTACATCTGGCTCTACCTGATCCTGAGTGTCTTTTCCCCTGGAGAGGTGGAGGTAAGGTCACACAGAAGCGAAAGCTGTTGAGTGAGGAAAGTTTAGAAAAAGAAGAAAGTGAGGTGATGAAAAGGAAGGTAGGGACCAAGTACAAAACTTCAAGCCTGTCTCTTCTCCCCTTCAGGTGTGGGAGGCAGTGCTGACCTTCCTCTGCTTCCCCCTATGCGTGGTCCAAGCCTGGGTGGCTGACCGACGCCTTCTCTTCTACAAGTATGTCCGCAAGCGTTACCGTGCCGACAAGAATCGTGGTATAATCATCGAGACAGAAGGAGGTACTGATGGAGTCTTTGGGGGCATGGACGGAGGAGGTGGGGGAGGAGCACTGGGTCCAGGGGGCTTCACCAAGATGGATATGCTGGAGCTGGATGGGCAGTTGGCACTGAACTGCCACGGTGGGATGGACGGAGGGATGATGGAGGAAGGAGCCAAAGATGAGGAAGATGAGGCTAGGAGGGACATGGCAAGAACTCTGAAGGATCTGAAGCAGAGACACCCGGATAAAGATATGGAGCAGCTGATTGAGATGGCTAATTATCAGGTTAGCAGCACGCAGTCAACACATTTATGTTCTGCAGAAGCACAAAGTGTGAAGATCCGACAAATTTGCTCTGTCTCCACCTCTTCTCTGTGCTACTTACACTTTTGGCCCAGGGAAACAGTAGGAAACAGTATGACAGTGATATAGAGATGACACAGTGACACATTCAGGTGCAAATAAAGTGTTTTAGGTGACAGCAGGGGAGTTAAAAGTTGTTAAAGGCAGGAGCGTGAGAGATGCCGTCGTGTTTCGACGCCACGTCAGAGCTGCTTTTCAACTTACTTAGTCCCTGAGAAGCCAAACATAACAACAAAAGGATTTTTAGAAATACCACAGAAGAAGAAAACCCACAACAACATTTCAGAAAACACAACCACTAAAGACAGAAATGGCACAAGGTATCACAAGGACAACAAAATCAAAAACATTTCACACACTTCAGCAATGTGTCACGCATCATAAAAAAGCTAAACATTTCACAGAAAATAAAACATTTTGAAGAATAAATTAATAACTCTTTCAGAAAATGCAACATTTCATAGAAAACAACCAAAGACTGTGATTGGTTGTTTGATCCGTGGCTTTCTCAGTCCACTTGTTGAAGCATCTTTGGGCAATAACCTGAACCCTGTTTTGCCCCCAGTGTGTTCATCAAGGAATCTGTGAGCGTGACAGAGAATGGGTGCAGGGGGCTTGTACTATAAAGCACTTTGAGTGGTCAACTACACTGGAAAAGTGTTATATAATGCAGTCAATTCCATTTAAATTCATAATAATTCATAATAAATCCTCACATTATAAAATAAAGGGGAGACGACGCTGGGAGAACTCACTCAGTGAAAGTGCAAACTATAACTGATTTCTTCAATAGAAGCTGCTGCAGATTTTATTAAAATTCTGGAGCAAAACTGCTGTCTCACCTCCCTTATGTTCAAATAAATTGCACTGTTCCCAGCCAAGAGGCCACATTTAATCTAATGATCTCCACTGCTACAGTTTTCAATTTGTTCATTTTCAATTTGTTGGATCATTTGGACTGCTATTCAGCTATACCATTTTATTGAAATCATTACTTATAGATTGATAAGCCCCTTTTTTTAGATCTACACTTTGCACTTAAGAGCTAGACACTAAAGTTTAGTGCTTCGTGTAAAGATTCATTCTTAGGTCAAGAAAGTATTATTGTCTCTTCTGCATATATAGTTCTGACCAAAAGAATAGTTTAATAAAAGTGAGACTAATATGGACAGACCAAATCATGAATCATGAATCCGTTTGATAATTGATTGGTTTTGTTAATCAGGTTCTGATGCAGCAGCAAAAGAGCAGAGCATTCTACCGTATCCAAGCAACCAGGATGATGATTGGAGCAGGCAACATCCTCAAGAAGCACGCTGCCGATCAGGCTCGCAAGGTGAGACACACACACACTACTCTCCCTGCCACTATTTAACCTGATATTTACAGCTGGCAGATCACACCTACTACTTGCGTTATTCTCTCAGGTGGTGAGTAGCAATGAGACTCAGGCTCAGGAGGACGACCCTCACACCACCAGGATGGAGTTTGAACCCCCACTGTACCAGTGCTTTGAAAACTGCGGCTCCCTGAAACTGACTGTTGCCAGACGAGGAGGAGACCCCGGAGTAACTGTCAAGGTGTGTTCGTGTGAGACGAAAGAAAAACAGTGGATTGGGAATAAACGTGTGTATAAAAGCACCGGAGGGGACAGTGGGTTACATTTCTAAGCCTTTTGTCTTGATCTGATCTGTCTCATGACATGTTTTCCCCTCCAGAGGATTTGGACACCCGTGTTGTCTTTTCTAATTGGATGCTGCTGTGAGGGAGAAATGGGAAAAGAGAGTAGTGGCAGACTGGGATACTTTGGATGGAACATCTTCTCTTTACTTTCAGTTTTCAGTTTAGCAGTTTTGCAGCTAAAAAAAAAAAAGAAAAACGCGAGAAAATAAACTTTTGTCCTTTTGGAAAGGCTTGTTGATCTCTGCCTTTATGCATGCCTGATGTCCAAATGAGAGCTTCTCCCCCTAGATAGTTATCTAGTCAGTATTATTATACTTGGAATTTTTAAAGCTGTTTGAATTTTTAAAGCTGTTTGTTCTCCATTCCCATTTAATGTAAATATTACTGTATTTGAAGATCATATCTGATAATAGCGCATTTCCAGAAAAAGTTGTGTAAAAGGTTATTAAAAAAATGCAATGATTTGTAAATTTTATCTACTAATATTTCATTCTCAATAGAACACAAAGGGCATCAAATGTTAAAAGCATTGAAGAATTTTAAAATTTCATGTTAGCTTATCTTCAATTTGATGGCAGCAACACATTAAAAAAAAATATCGGGAGAAACTAAATTAAAAAAGAAATTGTCACATTTCAGCACTCCACATGTCTTAAAAATGTGAAATATTACCAAGTCCCAGGACAATCCCAGAAAATATCAGCCAGCTGAACGAGTGCATTCAAAAATGAATTAACCCCCGCTCTGTTAGACCATACACGTTCATGAAATGCTAAAAATACAACAGGGCCAAGAGACTGACCGCAGTAATAATAATAACACTAAACCCATGGATCAGCTTTGCCTACAGACTCAAACTGATTATTTTGGAGTATTTTTTTTGGATGATCTTTATTAGGATTTGTTTATATTTGGACCGGAAGAAGGGGGGTAATCAACAAGCATATGCAAAGGGGAAAGGACTGTGTAAATGTGGAAAGTTTTTCTTGTGCGACCTTCAGAGCCTTTATCATCAAACTTTATCAGACCAGAGGGCTTGATTTAATGAGACTGTTTTTCTTGGTCTATCTTACCCTTTATCCACGGCTCCCTTATTGCCTCTCTTCTACACCTTCACCGTCCTCCTCCCTCTTTCCCCTCACCTTTCCTCTGTTTTGTGTTCCTCCTTTGTGTTCATATGCCCTTTTCATATCTGGTCTCTTCTGTTTTCCACTTTGACTGCTTATTTCTCTGTGTTTCCATCTGCCGCAGGTGGATTATCGCACAGAGGACGGTACAGCTAACGCAGGTTCAGATTATGAGTTTGCTGAAGGAACACTGCTGTTTAAGCCGGGCGAAACCCTCAAAGGTAAAAAACACTGTGACAGTAAAATTTTATGGCATGTTTTCAAAACTATGCCACTGAGACTGGTGCTTGAACAGTGCTGCAGGTTAACTGGATTTAAAGTTTCTTGCTTTGATTTCGCATCAAGGTTATGGTTAGGCTGTCAGTCACTCAGTGCAAGATCCTGAAGTGACTATACTTTTTCCAGAAATCACCGTTGGTGTGATTGATGACGACATCTTCGAAGAAGATGAGTACTTCTACGTACACCTTAGTAACCCTCGTGTGGTTGGCTATCCTGAGATTGGCACAGCCCCCCTGGATGCCAGCGTTGCACCGAAAGCCGTGCTTGGTGACAACCACACAGCCACAGTGACAATCTATGATGATGATCATGCAGGTAAAGTATTCTGTAAAGTATTCTGTAGACAACCTGCCGGTGACCAAACAACTTCACCCTGACTGTGGGCAATAAGTATTAATTAGCCATTTCTGAAATTCAAAGAGGACATATTATGTTTTCGGGTATTGCTCTCTTTTGAGGTGCTATAGTTTCTGTACACATACAATCTTGCACATGACCAATCAGATGACCAATCAGAGCAATCTGGGCCTTTTGGGAGGGAGCCTTAAAGATAGGAGCAAAAACACAGAGGGTAAAACAGTTGGTCATAGTTCTATTTATGTTGTGTCCTCTCCCACTTTATACGTATGTTGTGCACTAAAGCTCGTCTTAGGCATTCTTGCTATCTTTTTACAAGCCTTCAAAAGCTGGGGTTCCTGCTTTACTGTGTTCAACATGTGCAAATGTTGTCCAGTCCAATGAGTGTTGAACATAGCAGGCTACGCTAACTAAAGCTGCTTCCACATAAGATGCAGAATGCACCGCGCTTGCTGCAGGTGGAGTGCGCAGTGCAGGAGAGGAAGGCGCACACAGGCAAATCTGATCTAAGTTTGTCGCCAATTACTTGACAATCAAAAAGATGCCCAGGAAGAAGCTCATTTTTCTAGTTGCAGACTTCACTTATTTGTCAAGTTGTCAGAGGAAAGCCCTGGCATTACTGTTACTGATAGGGAGGAGGAGGAGACGGGCAGCAGATAAGTGGGTGTGGGATTGTATCCTTAATAGAGACAGCCATTTGAAGTGTTTAGGTTGTCCAGAAGCTACACCTGTATAATGACCATTTTCTGGTCTGCCTCAAACTGAGTAGAGAGCAATTTTACAGGCTATTGGGGAGAGACAGACTTACCAAAATGTCAACCAATTTTGGGCAGCCGATCAATAAGTTCTCTCTGATTGAGCGTGTTGAGTTGTTGTTACAGAGCGCTGCAACCAATTTGAACTTTTTGTAACTTCCTTGCAGTGCATATGGACACCACATACAATCTTGCACTACGCATACTGACATGGAGCAGAGCCAGTCTAGCATCAGGCAACACATAGACATCAATGGTTTCATGAGCGTAGGGCAGAGCAAGCTGTATCCCATAAGGAAGCAACTTATAGGTTCAGGAATGACAGGGGCAAAGGGTCAATTTTACCCACTCTGTCTTTTTATATTGAATATTTTAAAAACTCAAGGGTGGCTAAAGGGTTTGCACAATACTGTAGATCAGATATAAATGGTTGCATTCAGGTATGTTTTGCTTTGCTACAGCATAGACTCCCAGTACATCGATAATGATGTGTACTTACTGTGAGATGAAAGTTCAAGTCCCCTCAGTGTCATCATCTCTGTAGTTGGAGGACTTTGATAGAATCCATAGAGGATGAAAGTGTGGGAGAATGAGTGGATAATGGGTGTACAAATAATGCTGATCATCTTTTATTTAGAGAGAGTGGGTGGAAATTATTTGCCTTTGTATGTACGCAAAGTACACATTGGAGAGCAAAAACCCTCTCCCCATCCTTCTCAGGCATCTTTACATTTGAGAGTGCCAGTCAGAGGGTGAGTGAGAGCGTAGGTGTGATGGAGGTGAAGGTGCTCAGGACATCAGGAGCTCGGGGCCTGGTAGCCGTCCCTTATCGGACCCTAGACGGTTCTGCTAAAGGAGGGGAGGACTATGAACTGGCTGCTGGCAAGCTGGAGTTTCAGAATGACGAGACCATGTGAGTACAGAGATTATCTTTCATCCGTTTCTTCAACCGTTGAATGATATGTTGGAAAACCTTGCGTTTTCTTTACTTTTTCTTGTCTTGTTGTATCAAGGGTTGACTGACACCTTTTTGAATCACACACACACACACTGCTCTTTTTCCATTTTATTACCTAGTGACGTAGATAACGATGTGATAGTTTAGCATTTCAAGACGGACTAGCCTGCGTTAAACCCCTCCACACGTGTGTGCACTCTTACACACTCATAAAACTTCCCTTGTGTCCTTGGACACATGCATTTTTAATATGCTGATGTTAGCCGTGTTAAATTGACCAATATATAAAGTGGTTGGGAATGCAGTTTCCTCAGCGCCTCCTGGGGCTCATATAACAAGCTCTCTGTGTTTGTGTGTTTGTGAGTGTGTGGGGTCTATGTGCTTGAAGGCCAATTTTACTTCTACTTAGATATAGGGGTGAGAGCATTACAGCTGGAAATTGTACATTGGAAATTGTACATTGTATGTGTGTATTTCTGTGTGAGAATTTGTGTGGGTCTCCACACAAATCTGTGGGTTTCCCTTGTAGAAAGACTAAGAACATTGAACGTGTGTGTGAGTGAGTACTCTTGTACTTAAGATTATATTTCACCAACACTTGCTTCATGTAAAGTGCCTTGAGGTGGGTTTTTGATGAATCCACAGTAGAAAACTGAAATAACTGAAAGCTATGAAAACTATTACTCCAAGGGAAATTTCTGAACATGTTGTTGGTCATGTGGTCAAGTAGATGCTACAAAATGTAGAGGGATTTGAGACCTAAGCACTTGACTTTATTTATTTTTGTAAAAATGAACACAAATCAAGCACTGTAAAGATGTTTCTCTGTATGTTTTTCCCATTTCTTAGCCTGCAGAGCTTTATATTATAATCAAGAAAATAGGCTATGTAATGAGGCAGTACATGTAAAAGCAGATGTACTCTGCAATTCCTTGTGTTCTACCTGGTGTTTTCTTATTTCTTATCTAATTACTTTTATTATTATAAATTAGCTTCTTTTTTTTAATGACAGTAATCCTGTAAACTAGTAGTTCATTTAAAAGTAATGTTATCCATTTTATATTTTAGTTTTGTGTAAATAGAAGTGGCCATACTCAGATATGAAAGAATATTTACATAACCATCAGAAAATTATTTCCCCATTTTTCCCTGATATACGACCAAGGTGACTGATTTTGTTTGCTTCTTCCTTCCTAAAGTGTGTTCATTTTCTGCACATTTTGGTACGCGACCTTGCAGATGCGCACAAAAACAGAAATGGCTGAATTTAATGGCTGCACAGACCACCGCGTCTTTAGACATTTCTTTCCAACAAGGGTCACCTACACTTAAGATATGTGGTAGGTGAGGTTATTTGATCTAGTTTTTTCAGCTTCTGCCCTTCTCCGTTTGGCTCATGTGGGCTTGTCCTTTCAAAAACAACCAGAGATAGTGAACAGAGGAGGAAATGGCTGCTTTGGATCAAATGCTGAGGGAGACGAGCTGAGGGGCTTTGATGCTCCTGCTTTGGAAAAGCTGAATGAGCATAGTGACAGCTGAAGAAAGAGGATGGATCAATAATCTGCTGTTTCCATACGTGTGAGAAAACTGAGTGAGTGGTATGCCTGGATTAAAAACCCCTGTGGCAAATTGATTATCTCACCCGTTGTCTCTCGCCGCTCTCCTTTCAGAATTGCATCACAAGTCAGTTCTCCCACCTCACTGTTTTCCTGTTTTCATACTTTAAAATGTGCTCTACATTATTACCCAGATAATGCCTCCTCTCAGTCACTTCATTCATTCACTGAGGTTTTGGTCCAATCAGTCTTTGATTTTAGAATCGAAGGTGGTTTACAGCTTCTCTCATTATCAGTATGCCTCAAGCTCTTCCTCTTTGTTTATTTATCCCCTATTGATTCTCAGCTCTCACTCCCTCAGTCTCACATCATAGATGAATTTATTCTACTCTTTTTTTAATCTTTTCTCGCTGCTGCCTGTGTTTTCTTCTCTCTTTTTATTTTATCATTGTGCTTTTGAACCTCTTGTGAGGATTCCTCCTTTACACTAATGTGAACCGCCTTTAATCTGCTGCACCTCCATCTACCGTTTACATATTTTCTGTCTTTGCAATTAGGCCATTCGTCATCTTTTGTTTTACTGTTTTCTTTCTTTCTTAGCTTCTTTCTTTCTTTAGTACATTTTTAGACTTTCTTCCATGCAAGTTTTCTCACTTCCCTCCTCTCCCCCTCTCCCATTTCCTTCCTTTTTCACCTTCACCTTTACCCTCACCTTCCTGTCATCTCATACCTTCTCTTCATTTGCATCTTTCTCTCCCCGTCTTTCACCTTTACTGTTCTGCGCTGTCAGATTTTTCCTCCTATCTTACCTTCCTCACCTTCCCCTACCTGGCACCCTCTCCCACCTCCACCTACTCACCTCATCTCTCCGTCTCAACTTCTTCCCTTATATCCTGATTTCGTCTTCTCTCTCCATCCCTCCATGTCTAACCTTTCATTCGGAGAAAAGGAAACTCATTTCCAAAGCCATTTAACTGGCTCACATTGCAAATATAACTCAACATCCATACCTCACTTTACTTCCTTTTTGCTTCATAAGATATGCCTTCATTAAATCTGGCTAATTAGTTTTGTTTACCCCTTTTGCGGAAAGAGTCAGGTGGTAAACAGAGGATGAACTGTTAAAGAGAAAGGGGATATTGAAAGGGTGAGCCAGTTGCTACTGGAAATTCTCAGGTAAAAGCTAAAAGTCACTCAAGTTGAACTGACAAGAAGAGAGAAAAGAAAAATGAAGAGAAGGACGAGGCCCTTAAACTCTGCTTCACATGGCCTTAATTGCAGAATACTACCCATTAGAACATTAATCACTGAAAGAAAATGTGTTACCCTCCAGTGCAGGTTAGATGTTAGGTTTCAGCTGGCAGATCCATGCAGTCCATAGGGACAAGGAGATGGCGGCTTCATAATTTCTGTGTTTACAGGGGGCAATTTTAAATAAAGAGTTAATGTCAGTTTCCTTATGATAATTTTCAAGCTGTGAAAGTGGATGTGCATCTGTGATGGATAAAAAAAGAGTTCTTCCTTGACAATGACATGAAATCCAGATGTTTAATTGATGTGCAGTGTAAAGCGTGCTTGCTCTTACCAAGGGAGCTTCCAAGCACAGCGATTTGCATGCTACAGATAACTAAAGTCTACCTTTGGAACATTATGCAATGATATATTTAAGATTAGCTCCACATGTAAAAAATAATGGTGTTCTTATGGAATATTGTGTATTTCGTGGCCTTTAAGAAGCACTTTTTCCCAAAAGCTCCAGACGATCAGGAGTTAAACGTCACATTGCGACACAAGAGCCAGCTCAGTGGGTGTACGGAACAGTAGTGGGAAGTTCAGACCATGGTGGTATTAACAGAGCTGGATATGGTTATATACAGTTTATTTAGTGTCACTCTGTATAAACTCAAACACTGTATGAAGCTCTGTTTCTGTATTTATTCAGTATCTAGTCCCATTATATAAATCAGGAATTAATTAATTATCTCTCTGTTTAGCCAATTAGAGTGTCTTTTATCTATCCCTCTCTTGTTTCCCAGTGGAGACTACGAGTTCCTCAGTTTTCTTTCCGCCTCTCTCTGAATCTGCCATCTCTGCCCCTTTATTGGTTTTTTGTGTTAATCAGAGAGCATGTGTGTGTGCAGAAGTAAAAGGCAAGGTGATCTGTGTGTCTGTGAGACATGAGATTCTCTCAGCAGGGTCAGTTTATTCTTAGCCTTTCTGTGGCTGGCAATGGAGCTCCGAGTCTACAGCCAAGAACCAGACCACTTTGTGAGAGAGCGTGTATGTTACTGTGTGCGTGTGTGGTCCTCTCCCCTGGCTGCTCGTTATAAATCTGAAACAGGTGTTGCCACCAAACTGTGCCAACGTCTGTTCAGTTACTTATGGGTGAATTCATGTTGGCGCATCGTTTTTTTGTAATCAAAAATTCTTGTAGTTTTCTAACTTTCACTGTGTTGGTAAAATGATGATCCACTCCAAAACCTTTGAGGTGCTCCTGACAGAGGGCCACTTCACAATATTCCCTTTTATCTTTTGTAATCTCACAACGCTGCTTTGTTGTGTTGTGTGTTCATTAAACAACAACCACATTTCTTAGTGTTTTTGACGAAGCTATCAAGAGAGCTGTATTCATACGTTAGCTGCTGGTGATGAAGAAGACAGCTAGCATGTTTTAAACAACAAATTCTCCATTTGGCATGATGTTTGATGGAATGGAAATGGAATAGGAAAGTGTGAATGTGAGTGTGTGTGGTTGGACGGGTGTTTGTGCCTGTTGCATTGCTTGTAAAATGTTTGATATTTGCAACCTGTTTCTCCGGCTGTCACCCATGTAGGGTGACTAACCCGAAGCTGTTCCCAAAATAAAACTTCCTTTGAACTCCAAATCCCTAAAGAGCTGCATGCTGTGTGTGCTGTACAGTGTGTTTCTTTCTGTGATCGTGCCTTCAGTATGATTGCTGCTGCCTGTGCATGCGTATGACTCAGCAGCTCGCTACATTGCCAGAGTAATTTTTGTTCCTCATCGAGCTCGTGTCACGTCATCTCTTCCTGTTAGCCCTGAAAATGCATTTTCACAAAAAAACACACCTTTAGCATTCCCCCAACATTGTGCAAATCTGCATATTATGCCTTTCCTACTTATCAGCATGCTGATTTGTAAACTGCTTTTAAATACCAGTTTTAATTAAAGCATGTTGTCTTTACCAAATTTGACTGTTTAAAAGGGGAAAAGATGTTTGCTTGTTGATTTGTGTTCAGGGGAGACAGTATATCGATGTGTAAGTTATATATGACAGCTGGTTGTTGTAATCCATTTCCTGTTTCTAGAATTGTTCATATTTTCAGTCAAATATTGGTATCTTGTTTGTTATTTTCATAGCTTTCCTAACTTCTGGTAATTTGCTTAAATGTTTTCTTACACATACAATTTTTCGTAAGCAACGTGTGCTCTTACGGTGTCTGGATTAGAAAAACACGGTTAATGTCTCTGATGCCTCAATTATGTTCATTATGACCGTTGTGCTGTCTGAGAATCTTTGTCACACATCATATATGTGCTCATAGCAGGGCAGTGTAAATTTTGCCTCAGGAACTTTAACTCCTGTTGCCCCCCTTTCTAAGGGTTTGCTCGAATAAAAGACACGATCTAATTGTTGAATTTTCAGTCTCGCTTTATCTGTAACTATTTTCTCCATGAAAAATTGGGTGTCCAGTGCCTCTTTTTGTACCACTAAGAAACCTTAGCCTTAAAGAGACAGGAGCTAAAAGTAATAATTTCAAGAAAGAGACTGTAGCAATGTTAAAAAAAAAAAACACAGAAAAAAACAGAGTGTATTTTGATAATTAAAGCATGCAAACCTGTTCCATTAGATTCCCTAAAATCAAGCCATGAGCCTATAAATGATCTTTGTCTGACAATCCAGCAGGTAGACACATATTTATTCAGCATTTTAGAGCAGTATTTACTACTTTAAGGTTCAAATAACAACCTTCTAATGGACAGAAAAACACTCTCCACCAACCCTACCCGCCATTTCTCTTCCATCTTCCCCTTTCTTGTCCGTCTACTGAGGAACGTTAGGTTTTGGGTTTTTCCATAAGGATGACAGTTTTTTTTTTCTATTCAACTCCCAGTTTGTTGCCGTAGCAACTTTTGAGCCCTCCCATTGTAAGCACAACAAAGAGGAGACAACATAAAGAGATGAAAAATGGAGATAAAGATGCAGAATAAAAGGGAGAAATTAGACTTGTAGTTTTTGACTTGTGGCTTTCTCCTCAGAATTTGCTTTCCTGCTGTGTGTGCGCACTGAAAGTTTGTGTGGTTGTATTCCCCATTGTTTCTCTCTTCTCCTTTTTCATATCTTTTTCCATTCCTCGAGAATCTATTATTTGAGCCTAAATCATCAAACGTGGTGAGTGCACCTCTATGTGTGAGATAGATCGCCACCGTGTGATATTTAATAAAGCAAAACATTCACTGGCCCAGTGAATTATGATGCAAACCTAATTTTGGTGCAGTCATGGTGTGCCTGACAAAGAGAGCGATGGCCAGCAGACAGCTGAATGAGAGTTGGAGAGATAAAGTGAAGATGAAAAAGATTCAAAAGAATGATAGAAAGCACACATGGATGCGTTTTCCTGTCTTTTCTCTACTCTTTGCCTCTTTTTGTCTCTCCTTACTCTTCAAGCCTCTTTGCTCTTCTTCTCTCCCTCTACCCTATTTCCCATGTTCCTCTTTCTCTTCATCTCCTTTAGTGTCAGAGCAGTCGAAGTTAAGTAGCTTAAGCCAACATCTTTAATACGTTTTAAAGCTTTCTGTGTTATTTCAGTGTGCTTGCATTAGTTTCTCTTCTTGAGTGGGAGCCAGGGTGTATTATGTGTTAGCTGTGTAGAAAAATCGATGTGGCAGCTGCTGTCTGTTGTTTGCCTTGTGATACTTTTCTCCATACTACTTTAAGTTGACTTGCAATGCCTCACACAGATGCATGCATACACACAACCACAGACAACCACCAGTTTCGTCCAAACACAATTTGAACCCATTTTTAATCCTTGCCTCTTGCTTCTGACTCTTCTACCAGTTCAGCGTCTCAGTGCTGCTTTTACAGAATAAAGGAATCTATAGATTTTTGGGTCCAGGACAAAGTCTAAACTTGACAGTTAAAGTTCCATTAAAAGGTAAAAGGTGGCATGCTGTGATGCTAAAATACAAAACAGCCCAGAGATAACATATGTTTGACCTTGAAATGCTGCCTTTATTTGTGTCTTGCTGTTTTTATTTTTGCCCCTTTGTTCCTCCATTTTCTCTTCCTCAAAGCATCGGTCTATTTTCATATCTTTCAGAATCCCCGTCACTCCCTATTTCTGTTCCCCATCATTCTCTTTTTGTACGTCTTCATTCTGCATCTTCCCCTGTAGTTGTTTCTGCAACGCTGCAGTCCCAGCAATTTTCTCTGCCATTTATGTACGCACTCATACAAACACACCCTGTGGTCGTCGTTGTGCGCCCATACATTGCAAGCGCTTGCACACCCTCCCTCTTTCCAACGAAGCCCTGTGATCAAACCCCCCCAGACTTCACTCACCCTGTAATCACGGCTTGGAGACCTACCAAGGAGCAGGCTGCTGGTTCCCTGTTCTTCCGTGCCCACAACCACCGTATTTGCCTTAGGCCCCACAGTTCCACTGGCTCCCACCCTGCCCTACCGAGACCACATTAAAGCTGTCGGTAGTGGGTTCACTGACCAACAAGGCCACTCTAGGGTGTGTCAGTTGGGGTGCTACTTTTCCATTTATTTCGTCTGACTGCATTTTTTTCTCACCGTTTTTTAAACTCTGTCTCAGCAGGCTGACTAAATTCATCACTGGTGTTTGTCATAGTTTGACCGTGGAATATAGAATTCAACAAATTCCTAATATTCTACTGGGCCAAAAAAAACTTGTTTTATAGGAAATGAAAAAAACTGTGTTTCCCATAAATCCACCATTATATCTTCTTTGTGTTTTAATTATTTCTACAAAGAGGAAAAACATGTGGGAAGTATTTTTTTGTTGTTGTCAGATATTCTCTTTTTCCACCATCTGCAAATGAAAAATATTCTGAAAATTTTTCTTCAAAGCAATGCAAATCATAAAACCTGTTGTTTCTTCTTCATTGTCATGTAACTTTTGGTTTCTGTAAGTAGCATTTAGGGGAACAATATAGCCCCTGCTGGCAAGCCAGTAGTCTGAATTTTAAGTGGACATATAGTGAAAAATGTACTTCAGTGCATATTTTTGAGTGTCTGAAGTCGATGCCAACTCGGTATCCTCAAAAATAGACAACATTGCCACTTTGTTTGGAGCCCCTGAGGTTTGAAAATATCTAATTTCGTGAGCGGTTCACATTTGCAGTGGATTTCACACTCCATGTTCAGAGTATTGCTGTTCAGCCACCTCGTCTTTATCTCCTCCCAACTTCAAATTCAAATCACGCTGCCGTTGGAAGTAGGGAGTTGAAAATCTTTACCATTTTGCTTTGCTACTATTAGCAAATTCTCATCAGCAATTATGTAGTTCACTAAATAAAGAAATTAGTTAACGATGCTCTACTCGTACTTTGTCTCGTTTGACATCCCCACTAAGAAATCCGTCTTGTCATTGGAGTTTTTCCAGTTTTGTTTCAGGTAAAAGTTGTTTTTTCAAGTTTTTCAAGTATTTTTCTGTTAGTTTGGTGCCTGAGTTAAATTTGCTGTGTGCTCTAGTGGGAGCTGGCTATTTACGGTAAGCTCTGTTATGGGTTATAAGGTCTTTCAAGGGTTATTGAGGGCTAATGGTTTCAGAAAAGGCTGACCTCACAAAAGAGTGGGGTGGCGAGTAAGACTCTCCACACTCCTAAACAGGAATAACAGTGGTATGAAAAGTAGACGTACCATCTTTCAGTGGTATTTTTACCAACTGATGTCACAGATATTTCATTAAGACCTCAGGAAAATTTGTTAGCATGTGTTCTCTCTTTTAAAGTAAAATGTTTACATGGTGAAATTGCATTGGTATTAAAATTGGGACACAGAGTTCAGCACCGAGTTATTAGGGCTATCGCTAGATTATAACCAATTTATCTGCCAGTTATTTTCTCAGTCATTAAGAGTTTGGTTTGTAAAACATGAATGTAAAATTTGATGGGGAAAAAACTCTATCAATACTTCTTAAACCCAAATGTGATGAGCTCTCCTTGTTTGTATTACTCACTGAACAGTTAATAAAAGAATAAAGATAATAATAAAAAACAGTTGGTTATAATAATTAACTAATTTCTATAAAAGTATACAGCCACAAACTCTATTTGTGCAAGGCTGGTAGCTGCTCTGCAGGCACCAACAAGCTAATAAAATGAAGAGAAATTATAATGCAGCATGGGACCGGTTAGGAGTGCCAAAACTAGACAACAATATAGACTTTATTGTAAAAACGAGACATGTTCTGATTTAAAAAAAAAGGAATGAATGCAGCTGTAATAGCAATCAGGAGCAATCAGTTAAGTGCTTGGATAAGTGTTGTTTTTCTAGTTTGAAGGGGTTTATCATGCAAGGTTGAATTAAACAAAATGTTTTTCCTCAATCATTTTTTTTCCATCACCTGTGTGATGGTAATAACAGTATTTGGACGTTTCTCTGAAGAATGCTTATTCTGAAAGTGTATTTTAGCACTCACACGTCAAATATAGTTACAGACTTTCTTTTTGTTGTGAGATAGTGTTGCAGAGAAGAATGCCTGCACTGTGTTGGGGTTTGGTTGAAAGGAAATGTGGTAATGTGAATTGGACCTTTGAAATCGATCAAATCATGCATTTTAGGGAGGAGTCCCACAATACAATTACATGCCAAATGAGTAATCATTAATCATCAGCCCAAATGTGGGCCAAAACAAGCAGCTTATTCGGCAGTACTTTACTATTTCCATACACTATAAACACAAAAAAGTTGAAACTAAAGTATGAATTGCATAGAAAAAAAAATAAAAGAATTTTAAAAATGTGCTTGTAAATAAGTCAAAACAGAGGCAGTAAATGTCAAACAATGTCCTGCTTCAAAATTAATTGAAATTACCTTAAATTTATTGACAAGATGAATCCTTATGGTTTTACATGCGACTTTTCCATTGCTGCATAATCTTTCAATGACCCTTTTTTCTCTATTCAGACAAAAAAAGGTCTGCTTTAGTTAGGTAGCTGCTTTAAGCTGCAGTGTAGCAAAGGCTTTAAATGTCAAGCTGTCTGTCTTTGAGGCAGTTCACCTGTTTGTGTAAAAGAACAAACTGTAACTTTGTCATGCTGACCAACCCCACATTGTATCCATAATAATCAGTGCTCATGAATAATTAATGCCTCCCCATTGTCTTACCACTTGCATAAAAGGTAAGAATGCCACTGTTACTGTGGGTCACCTGTGTTCAAATCCCCTGCATGAAAGGTACTACCTCCAATAGGGGTCCTTAGGCAAGAGCCCCTTACCCTGCCAGCGTAAGTTGCTTTGGATAAAAGTGTTTGCCAAATGCATAAATATATCCAACAGACAGCTTCTTTATTTAACCCTATGAATCTGCATATCTGCATATATGTAATAAACTTGAAGGAAAGTACCCCCAAAGCAGCTGGAAGCAACAAACGCGATGTCAGGTTCTACGTTTTGTTATAGTATTACTGAAAAAATGCCAGAGAAAAAAGAAAAAGCTTTAAAGCTACAATAACTTAAGATATTTTGACTTTGGCTTTCATCAGTGCTAAAACATCACTATAGTGAAAACGTCAGTTCAAGTTCAGTTCAATATAAATGTCAACTAATTATGCTGATGTGTGTTGGCTGAGAGATTCCAACACACTGAGAAAACTCATGAAAATGGACGACCAAGTAAACATCCTCTTCAGTTTGACAGCACATGTGCTTCAAAAAACTGTGTACGGTATATAAATGATGTCAGCAAAGACAGGCAACTTCCATCTGGTTATTTCCATAACTTACTGGCACAACAATGTACTGGCAGCCTACTCCAAATTAAGTTTGCTATTTCCATACACTATAAACACAAAAAAAGTAAATTTTTCCACATACTTTTGAGGAATCCTAGTTAATAACTAGATAAAATGACTGAGGAGTTATGCAAACACATTAGAGATCACTGAGCCTCCAACACAAATGAATGTAGCTCAGGTTGACGCGCATATTTAGAAGGAATGAGATATTAAAACGGAATTGTTACATTTGCATTGTGTTGCTGCCGTTTGAGAGATTATCAGTGTCACAGTGGATATACTGTAGATTTATATCTAAACTGTAGATTTCTAACCACAAACTGGAGTCTGGTGGAGACTCACCCAGGGAGACATGCTTCCTGTTTAGGGTCTCGGTTCGGAGCTTTAGAAACTCTGCTCTGACATGATGAATGCACTCTGCTGTGGAAGAGTAATGAGCCAGTTCGTGACTGCATCACCTCAGGGTAATCTACTATGATACATACATACACACACACACACACACACACACCTTACACAGAGTGATGTCAGAGTGATTAAATCACTAATAGCTTGTGGAGGAGACGTTGTGACTCACACAGGCTCTCTATCTCCACTCACATCTCACCCTCCTTCTCTAAGGACTTTCCATTGGACTTTTGTTCTTCTTCTTCTTTTTCTTCTCTTTGACTCCATCGAACTCATTGTCTCTTGCAACTGCCAGTCAATTTTCGCACATTCGCCCACTTTACTTTCCGTCTTTGCATCTTACTTTTCTGCTATCTGCCTCTCCATCCAAACATTCAGCCCGATCCCTAAGTTGTCACTGCTTCCTCTTTTGTATTTTAAACCCTATTTTACACTTTGCCCTCCACCTCTGCTCGATCCGTCCTCCCTCCCTACCATTTGGTGATTTTTATTAGTCTCATCACACATATCCTCTCCGTCTCCCTCCTCGTTTTAAAGGGATGATATATTATCCTCCTCCCATTTTATTTGCCATTCATCCTTTCCACTTCTCACTTCTTCCACACTCTCCATACTTCTTAATACTGAAACATTCGCCCTTCAGCTTTATCACCCCTCGCTTTATCATCCTCCAATTGCCTTTCTTTCCTTGAAACTTTCTGCTCTTATCTGTATATGGTAATAGCGGATGAGAGTGAAGTTTGACCAAAGTCTATTTGTTAGAAAGAAATAAGGCTTAAGGAAATTTGATCTGCACTTTTAAAAGATAACCAGACTTGCACTTTGAATAGAGACACACATATATGCCCCCACTCAAGGTTGCCCTCTTTCATGCATTCATCATCGTGCTCCATGACTTCTGAGCATTGATTTCTTCACTTTGCCATAAAATGCATTGTCGATAGAATTCAGTAAATGATGAACAGCATGTAGAGGTTAAACGTGAGTGAACAAAATTTGTATGCAGAGGAAAGAGACTAAATGAACAAACTGAGAAGAAGAAGGATGCCTTTAAAAACATTCAAAATGTGGCCACAGCAAAGTCCATAGACAATTAGAGAGTATATATAGAAAGACATGTTCATGCAGCTCAGCATAGGCACCCATCTACTAGTTAGAAAGCATTGTATAAAGCAAGTTAAGGTGCTGCGTATTTTTATTTATTTTTTTTGCTGAATAAAAAACTGGATGAAAAGCTGATATTGGACATCTATCAGGTGGTGATAAACATGCCGATGCTCCTCTATACCTGCTGAACGTGGAATCGACAAACACTTGAGGAACACTGTTCACTATGTGGCTGCGCTATACTAAAGCTATCAGAGGTGTTAAAGAACGTAGCCTCAGTGTTAAAGTCTGGAAAATGTACAAACAAACATTCCGTCTTAGGCTTAGTCTATTTCAGAGTTCACAACATTTGAACATTTGAACTTTCACAAAACGGTTCTGAATGGCTTCACCTGGCTTGGGACGTTTCATTATCAGCCATATTCTGATAATGTTTGTGTCACTGGACTCAATTAGTACAGCTATTCACTGTGATCTACTTTATGTCCTGCCACATTTTACCCCAGCTACTGTAAGCATATTGCACACGGGACATGACAGCGGGCCCAGTCTGGCACAATGATTCTATTGGATGTATTGGTAGCTTCGACTGCACCCATGACATCAGTTTGGGTTAGTTCTCAAAAAATGGTGAGAAATGACCAGATCTCCCGACTACAAATAGATTTTAGAAATGTCCAAGTTGCATGGACGGATGAATACATATAGCTGATTGAGAGATCCATTGCCTATACACTGGAAAATCTCTGTACACACAAATGTATGTTCATGTGCATTGTGGTCCTGTAGCTACTTTTTGAGAAAAGTGGGTGCTGCAGAATCCTAGACTCTGCCTTTTCTAATGCCTTGGATCCACAATTTTTTTCTGTTCTTGGCAAAAAGACCACTGAACATATCCCATCCATCTTTTTTGGTACAGTTAACTGCCTTGTCTCTGCTTAGGGGGCTTGGCTGTAGTTCTACGGTCCCGTCCCAAGAGTGAGAGAATTTCAGAAAATGTGAACATGGTCACTCTGGAGATTGTTGTTCATGCTTTCTTTTGGTGTGTCGGGATCCATGTTTTGCCAAACACTAGTTTCAGTCTTTTGGCGTGTCGTAACCATCTCTCTTAACAGAGATATTGTGAGATTTATATTACAGACCTTTTTAAAATCTCAAAATAACAGTAAAATCGAAGTGCAGTGTTTTATTGCTCTCATCAGGCCAAACTTTATGATGTCATTCAACTTTTCATGTGATTTTAAGCTTAAATTAAATTCAGCTGAGAAATAGTATGGTCAATCGTAGTAGCATTTATCATTAAAATCTATTATTGGATACCAGTTGATGGACAGTGTTATTCTTCACTGCCCCATCACTTTTCTCTCTCTTATTTCCCCTGATGAACACCTCCTGGTCATAAACACACTTGTGCAGGTATCGTAGGTTATAGATAGATACAGATAGTTGGAAGAAAGGGCACACAGGAGGAGCATGGAGGTGTCAAAGGAAGATGAATACGTTTCTGGGACTGACAGTATATGTGAATGCAGGGGACAAAAAACATCGGGCGAAAGTTAGAGAGACGCAGTGTCAGGGAAAAAAGAGACAGATGAGTCATTTGGGGAAAAGACAAGTGCGAAAGGAGGTGCGAGAAGAAACTGAAAATGAGGGCAAATAACAGCCAGAGGGCAGGGAAGTAAAACAAATAGGACAGTAGGAAAAGAGAAGGATGAAGGGCACATGTGGTAAGGCCAACTGTTGGCACTCTGGGTGGTAAAGGAGGGATGAGAAGAGGCGAGGAGGAGGAATGAGAGAAGATTTAGGGGATAGAATGAGAGGACTGGCAGATTTTGAGCGTGTGTGTGTGTTTTTTTTGAGTAAAAACCTTTGGCTGGCAGCCGGATGCAGGTCTGCCAGTGGTTGGCCTGGCAGTATACAACCCACTGCTTAAAAGTCCTCACCTTGAGCTGCTAATGGCAGTCAATCAACTTAAAGCGTCATTACGCATTAAGGACAGTCCATTTTCTATCTTTGTGACGACAACCAGTGATTGTGTTCATTGTTCAACCAGTAACTATAAGCTTTTTTCCATGTCCTTACTATAAGACAAGCTCACACTGTAGAGCCAAAAAGTGTCCAAACCCACCCAGTCCTATTCAAAATGCAAGTCTATACCAAGGCAGGATCACCAGCTGGGCATAGAGATGAGGCTTAGAAGTGCTGCCTGCTTTCTGTGTCAGTACACAGCTATCTGTCAGGGGGGCCAGCTTGCTGCTTGGCCTAAACACTTAGTTTAGATTTACAATTTTTATTCACTCTAAAATGGCTATCCACCACTCTAAAATTAAACCTCACTTTTGGGTGTTTATTCACAGCTTTAGTGTGAATAAACAGCCAGGGCTGAACTTTGCTCTATAATAAACACCAACATTTTTAAGATCTGTTGAGCTTTAGTAGTGGATCTTCAACAGAAAGATTCAAGACCTACACAGTTTCAATGTTGATCTTGTATTTGCCATATTTGACAGTTCATAGATTTCTCATCATTTTGCCACAATAAATGGTAAACGATTAATATGGATCCAGATTTAATTCTAGTATAAAAATTTTATTAGAAATGCACGGAACATGGAAGGAAGATTTATTGGGACCCAGATTTGTACTTTTTCCTGGTGCTACCCATCAGAATAATGTTACCACGACAAAGATCAAAAATGTTCAAATGTCATCATAAATTTATGGGGAAACTATTACAAGCTTGTTCACAAACAGCATCTAAAACATATCTCTGCTCAAAATAATTAATGATGTATGGAACATTTATTAAACTAGTCATGAAATGATCTATTAAAGTTTTGAACTTTTTACTCAGGCATCATACAATGTAAATTGGCAGCCTACCAAAAAAAAAAAATGGTGTAAACGGCACGTTACTTTCAGAGTGTGGAAAGAAGATGAACAACCTGTAAGCAGCTAAGGGAGGAAAAAAAACCAGAACTGTCTAAAGTAAAAAATGTCCAATCCCAGTCACATATGGTCGATGTTTCTGAAGCAGATTTTATCTTTGTACTTTGAGATTCTTGCTTCTCTGTTGGCATCCTTTACCAGAACATAAATATAAGATGAGCAGCATTAAAACATACATGAGAACAGACGAGAAGAGAGACAGATAGGGGGAGGGAGATGAAAGAACATGAGAAGACGGACGATAGATGAAGAGAACCAAGGGCCTGGTGCTCATTTATCTCTTTGCTGGATTTTTTTTTGCAATATGTTTCTTCAGCTGTTTTTTTCTCTGTGAAAATAATCTTTACACCTTCTACTTTAATTTTTGCGTCTTTGTCTGTTCAGAATTGACTGATACAACTTTCATCCTTACGTTTGTATGCTTGCTTTTTTACTTTTCATTTCATATTGGCCATGCTTTTTCCTGTGTTTTCACTGCAAATTTCCTTCTGCTATTCTCATTTTCACCCATATGTATCTCCATGCATCTCTCCACTGTGTGAAAGAGAAAAAAAAGTATAATAATGTTTAATTTATGGGTGCTAAAAGGGTTTGCATTGGAGGCTGAACTAGCAGCCCTTTAATGTAAGCCTCCTGCTTTCACACTGTCATGGTTAAGGGTCTTACATGAATGTTCCGTTTTGTCGCCGATGCTGTGCCCACGTTTTCTATTCGGACAGTTTTAAGATACCAAAGTGTGGAAATAGTAGGTGTCTTCATCCTGAGCTCAGAACAGACAGTCGGGTGATAAAGAAAGTAGGCTTTCTTTCAATGGTTTTACATACCCTGACATAAAAAAAACCCAACAATCTGGTCCTCATCAGGTTTTGAAATGAGGTTAATACGACACACTGTGTCATTATTACCATCATAAGCTAAAATGTAGAAGTGGTGTGTGAAAAACTGAGTACACCTTTACAGCCTCCATAAGAATTAAGAGAATTGATGTATTTGATTAATTGATCATTAGCAAGTAAGCACCGCGATAAAAGCAGACGGTTTGCAGTTTGCTGGTCTGGAGCATTCAGGTGCGTGTTAACACAATGCCAAGGAGGAAAGACATCAGCACTGATTTTAGAGAAGCAATTGTTGCTGCCCATCAATCCGGGAAGGGTCATGAGACCATTTTTTAAATTATTTGGAGTCCATTATTCTACTGTGAAAACGATTGTTAACGGTGGAAAACATTCAGGATAAATAAAAATAAAAATTCAAGAGCTCCATCTCCGACTATGCAGGGCTCGGTTAGAATCTGAAATGTCAAAATTCATAACATCACAATTAGAAAAAGAGTGAGTAAGTATGGCTTGTTTAGGAGGTTTGCAGGAGAAAGACTCTTTTCCATAAAAACAACATGAGAGAACAGCTTAGTTTTGCAAAGTTTCAACAAACCACACACAAGACGTTTGGAACAATGTCCTTTGGACAGACGAGTCCAAAGTAGAGAAGCTCGCACAGCAGCATGTGGGGCCATCTGTCTGACAGCTAAAGCTTGGCTGAAACTGGATCATCAACAGTGCAGTGATCCCAAACAAATCTGCAAATCTGCATCAGGATAACTGAAAAAGAAAAAAATGTTGCAGAAGCCCAGTCCATGTTCAGACCTAAACCTGACTGAAATGCTGTACATAAAGAAATGCTTCATACATCAATGAACTGAAGCAACATTGTTCAAAAGACTGGGTCATCTGAGGTTGTTTCAGATTAGAAAGTAGAAGAGGTGACTGTTCCCTTAATCTGTCGTTTAGATAGTGCCATTGCTCAAACTGCTAAGAAGGCAGTTCTGCAGATTATACATACATGAAAGACATTAACCTGAGGCAGCAGCCTTGAAATGCAGTATTCATGTGCAGCATTAAAAAGACGACAAACTGGCACGTAAAGAAAGGCAAGAACCTGGATCTCTGTCTTTAACGACGCTCAAAAATACCCATTTGCTTCTTCTCAGTCACTTTCTGTAACTGTATTTCCTTTAAATGTTCGTTCATCTTCTCTCCCTCCCTTTTTTCCACATGCTCCCTTCTGAAAACTGCTGAACACATTCTTGTCCTCATAGGGTCATTTCAGCTGTCTCATTAGTCACAACAGAGGCAGAGAAAGATGTGGGAGGATACAACATTTTCAGTTAGGACACATAACCACTCAGATGAGAAGCATTTCCATTCCTTTTTTTTCCTTCACTTTCTTCAGAACAGTAAAACCAAACATATCCAAATGGGATTAGAAAAGCATCTGCAGACAACATCCTCTGGTGCCACCCCAATGGATAGTCACATGTCACACTTATCTTTGCAGCAGCTGAATATTCCAGCCCTCATTTGAGCAAATGAAATTAATTGAATGTGATTTTTTTTAGTGGAGGGAGGGGTGGATGATGATCAGTGGAGAAATGAAAGTGTGTTAGCGTGTGTAACGCTGTTCAAATGTGCAGAGATTGTGCCGCACTGCTGTCATTTTACCAGCGTGTTTGCATACTGCATGTGTGTGCCGACTGCTGTCTGTTCGACTCGCTTTCTGTTACAAACTTCATGTGGGCGACATCTGAGATCAAACCTCATCACTCTGCTCATATTCTTCCCTTCCTTGATCCCATTGCCTTTATTATCCTCATCCTTTACTTTACTTCTTCTCTATACCTTCATCTCTTTTCTTCCTCCATAATTTCATTAGTGACAGTCTTTTCTTCTTTTTGCTGCCTAAGCTTTATACACTTTACATTTATTATTTTGTCTCACTCTTTTCTTCCATCCCTTTATATCATCCCCCTTTTTTTCTCCGTAGAGTAGCTCTGGATTATGGTTCACCATGAAGAAATTGTCTGTTCATGGAAATGTATGCACGCTGTGATTTGTGACATCATTTAATCCTGCCTTTTATATGGACAGGGCTGCATTAGCATTCACAGTATTGCATGTGCATGCAATTTTTGAGACTCAACTTTAGACAGATTTAAACATCTACTGTATTTGAGGTGTAAAAGCAAATGTATAGAAGACTGCAGGGTGGGGGGATATTTCACATCATGTCTTTTATGGTTTCCAAGCCAACTTTAAGTGCTGCATTATATCCATATGGGTTATTAAATTCCTAAACCCCTGTCTTCCTTCTATCTTCCGTCTCCTTTTTTTTCTGGTCTTGTTTATGTCCAAAGACAAAATTGAATTTGTGTCCTTTGTCATTTTTATAGACGTTTGAAAATGTGCAGACAGTTTTGAATCTTTGATTCTTCTGTAATCTTATGACCTAATGGATCACTTGGGTTATTTTACAGAAGTCACAGGAGAACACAAAGAGGACTCAATTGAACAAATGAGACAACAACACTTTACTGGGCCATTTCTAGGTTGAGGAAAATTATCCTAGATTGTATACGAATGGAGCAAATCGCAGCCTCGACTCCACTGGCGGGTTCACATCCATTCACACCTGTGACCAAAACATTTCACATGTTGCTCAGGCAGGTAAACAACTCACAGGTGACAACAACAACCTAAATGACCCAAAGGATGGCCAAGTGGATCAGCGACATGCTTAATTGGCTCAAAGTGAAAATGTCCAAACAACAGCTTAGAAGTCTGGAACTCCCCACCGATCAGTTAGAACTGAAGAAACCTTCGGGATAAGAGGTAAAATGCCTCCAGTTGCTCTATAATCAAACACTTTTTTACCATGACCTGGATGACAGCATCAACATACTGCCTGGTTGTAGTTTGCTCAGGTACATGGACAAAGTTGAAAGCTGTGGGGAAAATGTTTTGTTGACATATTTAACAAAAATAGAGCATTTTGAGTGTTAAAACACAACACCCCTACATAGGAACCCAATCTGAAACACAGCGGTGGTAGTTTCATGGTATAAAAGGAACATTTGTTTCGGGTATGTGTCCATAACCTACACTACAAACCAGTTGTCCTACCAGAGAATAGTTAAAAAAGTTCTAAGTTAACGTTACGAGCAAGTCATCCTGACAGAAATTCAAATTAGTAGTTGTGGAAAGACCTAAAGTGAGAAAACCAACAAGCATCCTACAGTTGAATCTATTCTGTATAGAAGAATGGATTAAAATTTCACCCAGTTGACATGTAAGACTGATGAGTAGTGACAGGACACCAAGATGTTTCAGCAGATACTAAAAACAAGGTCTCATATAAAATGCCACGGAAAAATTTCCAATATCAGATTATTTTCCTCATTGAATAAAAAATGCATAATGTATCTGTGTTTAATTTGTTTAACTGAGTTCTCCTGTGTGAACATTTTAGAAAACAACTACCACCAGTTTTTCTAAGGATTTTCTGCCACAAGCTTCCGTTCTTTGGCAGAGGAAGAGACAGAAATAATGTTTTTGGGGAGTAGTAAACATCCACTTCTTATAGATTGCAGAAGGACACCAATGTGCTCGCTCATTTTCTATTGAATGACCCCGAGTCTGAATAAAGTTGGGAGAGCTAAACTTTTTCTTCTTCTATGAATTTCCAGCAGATTAGCCGGCTCGTCTATTTTGCATGTATCTAGAGTTACTGTGCATTCTGATTACCTGCTTTGAAATATGTGAAGACTCATAAGAACACTGTAAACTGTTGAGTTTTGATCTTTTAATGAGAATCATTTCAGTTGATTGGAAAAAATATTTGTCCATGAACAATATGAACAGCCTTCTTATAAAGTTTTGGGTTCGACAGCATACATCAGTTGTTTGTTGTCAAAGTATCCACCTAAAAAATCTGATTCCCCCCCCCCCCTTCCTAACCTGACTGTCCAGCTCTTGCATCATTAACTGGTAAGCTTCATGTTCCTCCGAATATACCATCATGTTACTGTATATTTGTGCCCAAACTAAAGTAAAATCTGTAGGAGCTGCTCCATGTAAACAAACATCAGGTGTGCCAACAAGTGTTACAGATTAGAAAGTACCGTGAATACTTTGTGCCGGGCTTTAATGCCCCATTTAAAATCAACTGCAGGTTGAACAAATTTGAAAAAATAAAAAAAACTTATTTTTGAGTAGCTACATAGGTGTTTTATGAGGTAAGGTACTGATGCTCCGAACTTCTTTCTATGATAACAGTAAAGTGTCAGCGATGTGTTTATATTTGCATGCTGTTGAGTCACTTGTTCCCAGATTATATTAGATTTCCTGTGTGAGTCAGTGGAACTCTATTTTTTCTGTTCATGCCGTTTTTCCCCAGTTGCAATTTTTTGACACTCTCCCTTCATATCCTAGTTTCTGTCCCTTCCCCATCCTCTGCTCCTTCCTTTCTTACCTTTTGAATTCCTTATTTCTTCTTCCGTCTCTCTTCCTTATCCTCAAATCTCCTCCAGCTATCCATCTATGTCTTCCCACGCACATCGGAGGTGTAACTTTATTACTCACCACAGCTGGAGACCACTTAGCAGGAGTACATATGTGGGCGACAGTGTTAGTGTTGTGCAGTTTCTCATTATGCATTCCAGCATATCATTAAGAGGGGTAATATCTCTCCCTTTAAGAGCTTTTATCTCTCTTATTCTCTCTGTTGGCCTCCCTCCAACTGCTTTGTTTGTGATGCTTTCATTCAGATGAGAAGAGCTGAACAAAGGATGTTTAAAACTTTTGTTCAGGCTTCTCTGGAAATATTCAGACAAAATTATATCGTGTGTTTGCACAAGACTCCACACTTGTGACTTTGTACCTTTTCTGCTTTAACTTTAAAAATTGCTTTCACTCAGAACTCCAATAATTGCAGGTTTCACATTGATTTACTTGCCAGCTGAGTCATTTCTGATAATAGGTAGTGTTGGAAAGCTGTAAGAGTTCTCTTAGTTCTCAGATTGTCATCTTTGCAGTACATTAAGAGATCAAAGTGCATGCGAACTTGCTGTTTGGTAGTACCTACTCTCCGTTCATTCACACCATCACAATGAAATCCAGGTGGCTTGTTAGAGACAAATCCCAGTCCCCTCACTTCAACTGTCATATTTGAACTGCTACCATCTTATTTTAGCCCAACTTGTTTGTAACCCTTTTTACAGTACAATCACAGAGTAACAGGCAATCGATGATCTCTGATAACTCTGGACCAGTAACAGAAGATGCTAACCCTTTACGAGCCGGTGGTTTGGCCTCAATAATGACAGACAACAATGATTGGAGTTTGTTGTGGTCACTTGTTTCAACAAGAACAGTACAGTAACACACAGTGAAGTACTTTGGTTTGGACAATGGAAAGAGAAATAACAAAATAATGAAGCCGGCAAGAATTCCTTTCAAAGGAAAGTAAAAGAAATGAAAACCAATTCCCAAATCAGTCTTGTTGATTGTTGGGGCCCTTTTTCTGGAATCAGTGTCAGTGTCGGTTCCAATGTCAGTAAGCCAGTGCTCGTTGGTCCTACCACACAATCCGTGAGGGAGGGAAAGTGAGACTGCAGACACACTTACACTCGTGGTTCCATTGACTCGCCAACCAGTTCGCACTGGGAATTTTCCTGGGTCTCAGGATGTGAACATCCAATGCAGGTTTAGCTGGTACTTCAGCTCCGGGTCGGGTGAGAGTCCTGATCCGTTTACATCACTGGAAAAAAAACCTGACCTATAGGTCGGCAAGGGGAAACCCAAATGCTCATTACATTCATGCAATGTCTATTCCCATGCATTATCACTAACCAATATCATTCCACTTTATATCAATTGGTTAAAATCATGTCCTCAAGAAGGTTCAGTCGTACAAAAAAAATATATCAAATATCAGATCTAAAGTATTTAAAGTTTCACATTTAGCACATTAGCGGGGTGGCTAGGCTCAGATTAAGAGCATTAGTATTGAGTAGCTATTACAACCATTAGCAGCCATTCTGAATTGCAATTTATCAATCGTTATCTATTCCAGCATAAACAGTTGTTTTTCAGGTTGAATCAAAGAGTGGGTCTCTCTATGCGCATCGTGCTTGATCGGCAGCAGTCATTCGCTGATCGCGCTACTCTAGAAGATGTAAAAATGACATTATAGCCGCCACCAGATGTTTAATACTGCAATGAATGCAATTTTGTTTGGGGGAATATTTAAGTTTCTTACCCCATGAATGTAAATCAACTCGGAATCAGCTATGCACCATGCAGCGCCATTTTCATTGTTGAGAATGAACTAACAGGAAGGAACTTGATCACATGAAGCTTTGGAGCTCAGTAATTGGCCAGCTCCTAACAGAGCATATTTATTCATTGTCAACACTTAAAGGTAGGATATGAGATCCTGGATTTTGAGTCCAGCGAAGCTGCATTTTGAAAATACACAGGTCAAAAGTCCCAACACCTTTCTTCAGACTTCCCCCCGAAGCCACGCCTCTAGAGTACATGAACGCGCAATGCTTGTTCACGAGCACAAAGGTGCACGAGCCCTGTACTGACAGCAAGCATCGATTGGTTTGGCTAACTTTTGCTAACTTTTTCTCATGGCGGATTCACAGGTAAGAAAATACCTTTCAACATCATAATGAACCGTTTAATAATGCTAGGTGCTAGCCAAGCTGGCTCTAGTTTAGCTTCCTGCCAAGCTTCTGGACGCGTAATTCGTTCACGGAGCAGGGTACGCACACAGGGGGAAGGAGGGGGAGGGAGGAGCAGATTGCAGTTTGATAAACGCATCAGAATCCAATCATCGTTAACAGTCCGTTCAGTATGATTGGATAGTGTTTTTCCTGGATTGTTCGTTCTAGAGGCCACTAAAACTTTTCATTTTTGTTTCAAAACTTTTAATTAATTGGTTGCAATGGGGGTGTGAAGAGTATTTCAAGCAATATGTAAAAAAATGCTCCAGAAAAAGATCCCCTACCCCACCTTTAACTTTTTTTAATGCATAGAAGCTGCACTTCAATTTATTAACTTGAAATATTTATCTGAATACTCCAATTAATTTTGATTAAAGATTATTATCTCAAGACTTCATTTAAGGACCTGGTTACATGTAGTTTCAGGAAAGGCACCTGAAAACAGGCGGATTGAAGCAAGAAAACAGTTAGAACCATGCATCTTAAGCTCAATAAACAGAGAGTGTTAAGTCTATTTTAAAAAAGTACAAGACTCTTGTGTTCATTTTAACTTGCTTTTTGGAATTGCAGTGGCACTGAAAAACTGAGCAGCAGCCATTTGTGACCGAGGGACAAATGTGGAAGCATGGCAGGTATTAGGCATGTTTGATAAGGTTAGAGTTCTGATCAGTATATGTATTCCCACAGAAAAAAACTGAGCCAGCTGTTTTCTTTCCCTAATGGTGACATATTTATTAAGAAAAATGTCAGTAAGTTAAAAGATGTGAAAAGTTCCCTTTCATCAGTGGAGGGTTTGACATAAACAAATAAAGAGTCGCTCCAAAATACAGGCCAAGACAAAAAAAAGGAAAAAAGAAATGTGTGGAAAAGCTCTTGATTCCCTGCAGTGCAGTAATCTACCACACATGGGAATTTAGAGTGAAACGCAGGTGTTAAACTGAGCAGGGGCTCTCCAGGGCTTAGCCATGACTCCAATGCTTTGCCATCAGGGAACATTAAACTTCGCATATCCTCAGCAACATATATTCAAACTCTTTTCTGTGATATTGCCATTCTTCGTGACTCTGTGGCTGTGTTCAAACACTGTGCCTTCACAGCAGGAGCTGTGCAACTGGAGTCTGAAGCAAGCTGTAATCGATTGATCCACAGCAATTATTCTCTAAAGCACATTAACAAATCCACCGCTCTGCACACCTCCACACTATTCCCTTTTTATGTTTACTAAGCAGATCGGTGATCACTTTTACTCAATGCTGTCACACATATTAAGAGATAGAAATGTCTGAGTGTCATGTGGATGGAAACGTATGGAGGAAAAATATGGTGTTATAACAGACTAATAAAGAAAGGTTTTATTCATTATGTGAGTCTCAACCAATTAATTCAAGCTGTTGCTCAGTCCTTCAAGAACTGCAAAGCCACATGAAAACACAAACACACACTCACACAATCAGCAGTGATATAAAGTTTATCCCTTTGGGCTTTTTAAATCAGCAATACCTTTTGTTGACCTCTTTTCACTCAGACACTGTTTTTCACTCTGTTCCTGGCAGTGCACGTTCAGGTTTCAGTGAACCTGCTGCTGTGTGCTTGTGTCTGCGTTTTGTGTCAGTTTGTTGACAGACCGGGGTGTTGAGGCTTCTCGCTGTCAGAGGAACTTTCTGGGGAGCAGGTGTCAAAAAGTAACAAGGCCGAAATATAATAGGCGGATGAAAAAGTGTCAGAGGCAAAAGTGGGATAAAAGTGATGCATCAAAGTTTGTTTACAAAAACTAGATGATCAATACTGATAAGCATAAACCTCCAAAGCTTCCAGACCACATGTTGTATTGACCTGTGGCACATGGTTACAGCGGCAAATTCTAAATTGGTTTTCAAAACAGGCTGAAATGTTTTTGGTTATCTGGAATTATTTTAAAATACAACCACTGTACATTGTATTGGTATCAAGTTGCATTGTTGGATTAGTTTGGTAAAACTGCTAATATTAAGGAAAACTAATGCCACAAAACAACAACGCTATGGTTCTTTACTTAGTTTAGTTACCTCTGAGGGACTGATCACTAAAGCTACAACAAGAATTTATGACAGCAGATATCTCCACCTATTTAGGGTTGAAAGCTCTCATGCTCACCAGATGAAATACCCAAACTGAAATTAGTTACTTTTCAAAGTTTAAACAAGACTAAGAGTCATCAGAATGATAATAAAAAAAAGGCACAGCTAAAATCCATCTTTATCTTCTTATTGTAAAAATATTGCTGCATTTTGTATTTAGCGCTAAATGCAGTTGAGGTCAATAGGAATGCTATTACAGCTTTGCCTGTTTTTGCAGGCAAACTAAATATTTTAGATATAATGTGGGATAGAAAGGGGCCATGCATGGACGATAAAGCTGAATCAAAGTATAGTTACCATTGTCACAATAAATAAATTGCTCAGAGTACTGTAATGTAACGCCATGTCACGAGTTTTAGGTCAGGTTTTGGTTTATAGTTCATGTCTTAGTTTAGTTTTTTTTCTCATGTTTTAGGTTCAGGTCTTGTTTAGTTTTCATGTCACGCCACCCTCTCCTTCCCTGCAATCAGCCTCACGTCCCTCACCTGTGTTTTCCCCATCAGCTGCACTCCATCCTTAATCACTCTCCACAGTATTTAGTTTCCAGGTTTCTTTTCAGTTCTTGTGAGATCCTTCCCCGTCACCATCCATGCCACGCCACGCCACGCCACAGATAAGTTTCCATGCTTTTGTTTTGTTTCGTCATAGATATTTCCACAGTTTAGGTTTTTGTATCCGGCTCAGCTGCGCTTTCCTTTTGGTACTTTGTTTTTGTTAAATAAATCTATTTTTACTTTTGGAAAATCCGCATCCGTGTCCTCCCTTAAAAACCCCCACTTGACATGTAAGGGCAGAAGTGGAATATAAATAGAATCATCTGGACTGTAGATATTTACATGATAAAAAATGGCTTGTTTATTATCTTTGTTTATGGTGATTATATCCTGGGGGAAGAATAAATGAGGATACTTCTTCATTTCTTATTTCATTTAAAAATTTCAGAAAAGTAGCTCTTGTCAGAGCTCTGAGTCTCTGATTTCTCTCCTCCCTCTTTTTCTTCCTCGTTGAGTATTTGTCTGTTAAAGCGGGGAGTGAGCAGCCATTGATCAGCTCTCACTCTCTCTTTCTTAGAGAGTGATGCTGCAGCACCACAACAGACAGTGATGGACGCTTTGGTGATGGGCTCTGTGATGGCAGTATACCTGAGCAGTGCAGTCTGTGACAGCTTGAAGTTTTCAGCTGTCGCAAAATGACCATGCGCCGTTGGATTTTCTTGGTGATGATGAACTGCTTCTGTCCTATTTCAGGTCTGCTGGATGTCAGGTCCCAGTTGTCTGAGAGATTCAGCTTTGCTTGTTATGATCCCATGAAGTGTCAGAGGAGTAGAGTCGGGTGGGCTTCCCTCTGAAATGTTGTTGACCTATTCCTAGAAAAAAAATCCCACAAAAAATCTCTCGGCTCCACTTTGGCTCGAGCTTGTTGCAATATCATGTCCAGTTTGAATCCTCAGAGGATGGCGAGTAGATGATCTGTTCAACCCATTAAATCCTGTAATTTCTAATCAATACCTGTAATAGTTAGGACTATAGAAGTATGATTACAGTAAACTAAAAGTGGGCTAAAAATGTACATACTAAGAACCAGAGAGGTTGCAGAATAAGCCATGAGGATGTCAGTGCAAGCTGAAAGATGGCTCTCTGTTTTATTTCAGTCATAGGCAACCTTGACTGAAAGCCCAAGTGTCAAATAACAGAATCTGACCCAAAGCCATGCTCATCATCTCCTCCCATTTGATTAAAGAAATAATTGTCCTCACCAGAATATTCTAGTTTCTATTCAGGGCCAAATCAGGAATTTTGGTGTTTTTGTTCAACTCTTTGTCTCAAAAACAGGATCTTTATGCAGGCAGAATAAAGAAAATATGGTTGCTCCTTCTGTTAATTATCAATTATCTAATTGGAAAATATCACCAATATTTTATGTATTTGGTTGTTTTTGCTTCCTTTATTATAAAGCAGTGGCTTTTTTAAATACAAATTTCATGTCCTAAAACATAAAAACACTGGATCGCCGTCATCTGTTCCCAGATCAGTGTTGTTGCTGACTCTCGTGTCTCCAGTTTTGGAGCTTTGCCCAAGAACACATTTTCCAAACACTCCACATTAACTATAACAGAAAGAAAGGCATCAAAGGGCTAATTCTTATCACTACTTACATATTGGATTATGAATGGATGTGTGGATTTAGCACGGTACAGAAAATGAGGGAAAAAGTGGAATTAAATGACTTTAAGTAATGAAAGTCAGAGCAAAAAGGGAGGGAGAGGGCACAGATGTGAATGCTAAATAATAAAAGTGCTACGGTCAATGTGCGTGCATATATGTGTTCTGAGTTAGCGCATTACAAGTTTATGAACCCCCCAGCAGGTTGAAGTAGGCATATGTTTTCATGCATACCATGCTCGTGTGCATTGAGCTGAATTGTTTGTGTGCTTGTGTTCAGGTGTTCGTGTGATTTTTTTCGTATCACAAGTGAAGCATGAACCCATGTGGGATTGACCATTTGCTCATACAGACCAGAATCTATGTAATGTGTGTATGACGTAAAACAATGTAAGCTATGTGTTGCTGTATTGTGTGATTTGTTTGTTTGTAAATGCAGGGTGATGTGTACGATCACTGTGTCTGTGTGTTTGCGTGTGTCCAGCTGCTGTAGTGAGGACCAGTTGGAATGTTAAATCATCAGCGAGAGGTTAAACGAGGACATTTTTGTCTCAAACAGCAGTTTGAGGGTTAAGACTTATCTTTTGGGTAAGAGTTATTACATTATGGTGAAGGTTAGGATTTGGTAGTTAATTGTGATGGTTATGGTTAGACATTAAGCCCAGGGAATGCATTATGGCAATGAATTTCCTCACAAAGACATTATGTGTATGTGTGTGTTTTGTCCCCCTAAGTTAACTTAGTGTGTATTCAGTCGTAATCCCTAACATCTCAGCGGATATGCATTACTCATACTCCTCCTCCAGCCTCTTTCTCCATTTCTGTGGCCTTCTTTTTCTTAACCTTTTCTCTCTTTTTGCATATTCCTCGTCTTTTTACACAAGTGCTCTTATGAGTTTGCTCTCTTTGCACTCCTTTCATCTCTCGCTCTATAGTTTCATCTCATACTTGATTTATAGCTCATGTAACCTCCTTTACTATTACTGCACTTGACTTTTTTCAAGGAGTTTACCTTGATAATGGTAGCAGTCTTATCATCAAATGTTTATCACTATCATGTTTACAGTGATAGACAAAAGTAAGCCCCTAATGAAAATGTCAGTATGAGCTGTAGCTAATGAACAAGCCAAACTAAAGCCATCCCAGAAAACAAACAAACAAACAAAAAAAAGTCCCTTCGGCATCTGTTACAGTGAGACATTCAAAAGAGGTTCTCCTACACCATTGTCAAATGCATAACTGAAGCCATTTCCACACATAAGCACCAGAGATTTTCGGAGAAAGTGTGGACACTTTGGTCCTGACTTTTTCTACAGTTGCTGTACACCCAAGCACATCACAGTGAGAGAGCGCAGGAGGCAGCACCTGATGCAGAAATTATGCCCCGTGTTTTCTTAACAACAAATTGAGAATAGCAGATGAGGCTTCTAAATGTGTTGATATGAGTACTACATGCATCTGTACGTATCCACAATAGCTGGTCAGCATTCAGCAGGAAGGACAAACACTCACCAACACACACATAGACACTTGCTTGCAAAGCAACAGCAAATGCTCCAAAATATTTGCTGTCATGTTAGATAATCTTCAGACTGAATGTTACAGACATTTGCATTCTCACATGCCGTTGCCCCAGAACATCTCTAGAACATGAAGGTGAGGAGTAACCAACTCAACTCCAATCCATCGCTCTCTTCCTCAGAGTCTGACTCTTTGAGATCAGTAGTGCTTAATAACCCTTGAAACATATTATTACCATGTGACAGAGCATGCAATATCATACCTGAGAGCGCCAAGCAAACACCAAATTTACAAGATAGTACCAAAAATGCTTGACTGTTTTATTCTCAAATACTTACAATTCTCTCATTTGCAGTTGGACCAGCTGTCTGTCAACCATCCACAGCTGGTACCGACTTTGCTTTTAGGCACAATCTTCTCGTGACTCATGTGTTGAAATGCAGCTGTTGGAACATAGCCTCAGTCCTGTCCAAAGTTAATTAGCAGTTCATCCGTCACATATCAGCTCCATAGACCGTGAGCTTCGCCATCAGCTTTGTTTCTCTGTGTTGTGTTTAAGATTTTAGATGCAAATGTTAAGAACTGTTGCTTATATGGGCAAATCTTGACTGCTGTTACCTTTTTTTTGAGTGGAAAAAAAAAAAAAGATTAAGAATGCCAATAAGGAGTCTGATGTCCTAAAAAAATCCAGTTAGGAACCGCAGTGGGGAAATAGTGAATGTGCTCATAGTGAACATACTTAACTCTAACCTTTAGCTCTATAAACTGATGTAGTTAGTTAAAGAAAAGCTCCTTGACCTTGAAAGCTATGCTCAGCTAAATATCTGCATCTACCAGCTATACATGCTAATGTTTGCAGCATATGTTGAAGCAGATAAAACTGGCATTTTATCTAATCTTCTTACTGTAACTTAAGTGCTTTAAGTTGTGGAAAGGCTACATATAAAGGCAAAGCTCTAATGTCATTTTGCAGGGTGTTTTAAAACCCAAAGTTGAAAAGTCATGTCATGTCTAGATACAGTTCTCAACCTACTAAAACCCTTTCCCGAGAAGGAGTTTCATTGCAGTATATTTAATTTCTTTCATAGTTAAAATCATACCACATGTAGATGACTGAAAAATATTGAATGTAAAATATATTACAGCTCTGGTCCTTTCTCCCTCTTCTCCTCCACATGTACCTATCTGCATGTACCTGTAGGTACTTTTTTCATTTCGTGTCACTTCTGACTAAACCCAATATATTTTATTTAATTTCCAGCATTGTTGAAAGTTGGCCTTTGAGGGTGATGTGATAAAATTGCAAAATCCAGCCAATTTTATCCACCACTGCTGTGACAGCTCACCAATGAAAAAAATGTGCTTCCACTTTTCTACCCCTCTGTCTTTTCCTCCCATTCTTTTCTCCATCCTTCCACATATCTCTAGCTTCTCGCCCTCTCTTCCTCGTTTTTCTCTGCTCAACTGAATCCTATTTGCAGCATCAGAGTCAATATGGCTGACAGTGAAGCATATTATGAAACACCCAGGTGGAAGTCAACACTCTCTTCTCTCTGCTTGGCAGATTGAGATGGATGAAATTTATCTACAAGCGCCGAAACTGAGATACTGCTCGCACACGTTTTAAACACTCCTGCATGCTGCAGGTGCTCAGACAGTAACAAACTAAACATGCATACCAACAGACCTTTTAGATAGTAGTGAAATACTTTTTTATCTGTAAAAGTGGTTTTAAAATGTGACTGAAGATAAAAACATTGTATTTGTTCCTCTTGATTGATTGCCCCTTTTTTTCCAAATAGAGTTCTCTGCTGGCTGAAGCTTTTCAAAAGACATTTATTTTATTGTTTTGCTTTGTCAAATAAACCCATCCTTCTTAGCCTTGCTGTAGACTGTAGTATTTAGCATATGTTGATACGTTTTAATGCATTAGAAAAACAACCTTGCAATACCTCAAGTAAATGTTACAGCGGGGATCTAAATACCTCAACATAAGCCATTATTTCTTTTTGCTGTTTATTCTAAAGCAACCCACGTTGAAAATCATCAGAACTGAAGTGCATTTCAGAGTATAGCACAGTGCTGGACTGTTTTCTGAACTGTATTCCCACAATGTCGGACCCAATCCCACTCCCAATGCAGCCCTGTAGTGTCAGTCATCAATTAAACACACTTCTGTTTATACCAACAAAATGTGGTAGCAATAGAGAACGGCACAGAGCTAGCAGCATTTGTTTTAATTAAGTCTACTGAAAATATATAGTAGTACTTGTACAAAGCCCCAATTAGATATCATTATCAGTATTGTTAGCTTACGAAAGCATGTGCAAGTAACAAAAATCAATTAACAAGGGGGAAGTAATTACGAGGTAAACCGGCAGTAAAACAGGTAACATCATACTTAATTTAATTAACAAGGTTCTCTGTGGGTACTTCAGCTTCCTCCCACCATCCTAAAACATGCATGTTAGGTTAATTGGTGATTCAAAATTGACCCCATTAGTGAATCTAAGAGTGCATGGTTGTTTGTGTGGTTTGCTTCTGTGCGGCACTGTGATGGACTGGCAACACATCCAGTGTTTCATGCAAACATCACAGTTAAAAACAAGTGTGTGCCTTTACATTTCTCTATCCCTGCCAGCTCACTCTCTAGTACTTTTAAATAGAGTGATCAAATCCACATCACACAGTCTTCCAAGATACTGCTCCCACTGAGCATACAGATACAGTATTTTTGATTATCCCCATACTTTCCTTTTTTTTCCCCTCCACTTTACTTGTTAGGGTTGGATTTCTGCACGAATATCCTCAGAATTCTTTGCGCAGCATTTTATATCTATCCCGCGGGTGCTCCTAATTGCAAATCCTCCGAAGTGGCTGAGCTGTGCATTGCATCACTGTGCTGTTCATTGCAACTTAAGAAGAAAATTGTTGTGGCCTGGGGGGGACATTAGCAGCCTCATATAGAGTCCCATTCTGAGCTGGGGCCTTCAGTTTTGCACAGACGCCTCAATAATATTACTTCTGCAAGTAAAATCAGAGGCACGCTATCTAAGTCATGCTTTTTCTTTTATGATGTTAGATAATCAGATATTTTTGGACCTCATAAAAACTGTATAGATATTGTCGCGTGTGTTGCTACTTTTTATGTTGGTCGTAGTCATACAGAGAATCATTTTACAAGACTTTGTATCATGAGGGAGAGCGTACAACTAAGAAATTATATATGTGGAATGCCTCACTGACTCTCATCTTTCTCTTCTCTTTTGAACAGGAAAATAATTGAGGTGAAAATTATTGACGATGAGGAATATGAGAAGAACAAGGTCTTCACCATCGAGCTGGGAGAGCCGGTCCTGTTGGAGATAGGTCAGAAACAAGGTGGGTCTGTCTTACTGTCTACTTTGTGTCTATGTCTGTCTCTGTTTGGCTGTTGAATACAAATTTGAAGTGACTGTGACTGAAAGAATGAGGTATTTATTAGGTTGAGCCTCAGACCCATTGCTCATCTGTCGCTTTGAAACAGGGTGAGACCTGCATTGATTACCTGAAGCCTTCAATCTAAACCCAGATTAACTGAGGAAACATCGAACTGAAACACTAAGGAAGTGGACTGTGTAGGTGTACAATGAACCGGTCCTGAGCTGTGAGGTGATTTTAGAATAATATCATCCATGTCACAGGCAGGGCAGGAATAATATTTTCAGAACCACAGAGATAAAGAGGTTTTGTTGGAGCAGCATATGAATGGCCAAAGAGCATTTGTTTTTGTTCTACGGAGTCCCTACAGTCTAGCATTGGGGCTACACATTTGTAGCTCATTCCTGCCTGTCATTTCTTACTTTCTGTATCCACACAGATACCAGAGAGCTCAGAAATCGAAGAATCTAAAACTTTTAAGCCCTTTAGCTTTCTTCGTGAACAGAAGGAGAACTTTATTTAAAAATGTAAAAGCCTCACTTTGCAGCAACATGTATCCTGACTAAGAGACTCAGGTATCTGGCCTCTGTTGAAAATGTTTCAATGCATTTGCAAGAGAAGAAAAAAACCTGCTCCTCTTTTGCTTATTTTACTCAGATGAAAGAGTTTCTTTGCCTGATTTAACTTGATTTCAGTCCATTTTTTCCACTAATTTATTCCTGACTACAACATTGTGTAACTGCATTTTGCACCATCACCATTATCTAATCTCTTAACAATGGTACAAAATACCTGTAAGATACTCTGTTAGTCAGCTGAAATTGATTGGCCACAATACAAATTAATCTCACTCTCTCATTAATTGCTTACTTTTAGGGAACGTGTTGTATTTGCTTTGAATTTGACATTTTATTACAATGAAATATTTGCTCTGTGATGGACTGGCAACCTGTTCCGTGGTCTCCCCCGCCTCTCGCCCAGTGATAGGCTCCAACCCCAAAACCCCGAATTGGATTAAACAGATATAGAAAATGAATGGATGGATGGACAATGAAATGTAAATATAACTGGTGAATGCTGGATCATGTGCCATTGTTGAGCCAAACTCAGTTTGTCTCACAAAGTGACCCTCACTTCTTCCTACTATCCGATGCCAACATGTGCACTGACGTGTGTAGGACTGACGTGTGTAGGACTGACGTGTGTAGGACTGACGTGTGTCGGACTGACGTGTGTCGGACTGACGTGTGTCGGACTGACGTGTGTCGGACTGACGTGTGTCGGACTGACGTGTGTCGGACTGACGTGTGTCGGACTGTCTTATCTCTTTTTCTTCTCTTCCAAATGCATTGGGTGGAAGACGCATATTGTGTCTGGGATTTACTTTCCTTGTCTAATTCATTTGTTTTATGTGGCAACAAAAAGTGCATGCCGATGTTGTAAAATGTCAACAATGACACATTATTTAAAGTAACTGATCACATTACGAGTTACCTTAAAAAAGTAATGTGAGTGCTCCACTGTGTTATAAACTAATGTGTTACCCACAGCACTGGATATGACCCACATATAAGTTTCGAAACACTGTTGACGACTATTTTCAACTTCATAAAGAGTCATGAAGACAGTGTAAAGCCCATTCCACACAGATTAAAAAAAAACACTGATACCCGCAAACATCTGGCTTTTGAGTGCAATATGAAGTGTTAAGTCGGCATTCAGTGCTCGCTTTAATCAGATCTGGCACAGCACAGTACAGATGGGAACACAACACCCATGTGAACACACTAAGTTTCTCTGAGGATGCTGTGGTCAGAGCTGCAAGAATAGCTACAGCTTACTTTTTCTTTACAGAAATACGTCTGCCGAAACATCTCTGAAACATCTACATGGAGGCTCTGAAACTGACAGCTGGCAGCTAAATGTGCGGGGCTTGAGTCCACTGTTCTTTTAAAAGTAAAAAAAAGTAGCCTAATTATCACAGGAAACCACGATTATCAGATTTTGTGGTCCAATACAACTTGTAGGATACAGTGTTTGCCATTCTTTCATATTGTCGTTGTTATAGGCTTGTCTCCAAGCAGCTAGTTACCAGCTGTAGCCCCTCAGAGCACTGAGAGCAAAAATGACATTACTGGCAACAGGAAATTATTTATCATGCTTGTTTTAGCGGGTGTACCGATGTATAAAAAAACCTGTTTAAGCAGGTTTATTTAAAATATGGAATACGAGGAGGTTTGAGGGCCTGGGAATGAACTAAGTCTAGGAGGACAAGTTTGAGTTTGCCAAACTTGAAATGGTCACCAAACAAAAATCAGATGGTAAAACAGAAATATCTTTCGTAGTCTATGCTATGAGAGCATCTGTTTTAGCACTTACAATGTGCTCTTTACTAAAGTTGCTTTTTAATGTCCAAACCTGACTAAACTGTGGCTGAAAACTAAAATAAAGTTTTATGCAAAATTACCGTAAATGTAGGAGCTGGGTCGCATAGAAGTCTAACCCCGATCTGATGCTTGTCAGCCGTACACCAATGCAACTCCCAGACTTTTTCACCTGTCAAATCAGATAATCACTTGGTTTTTTTGACTGGTTAATGCCCCTGTTCTACTGTGCAGTTGTCTTTATGTTCACTTTTTCAAAAAACAGAGAAATTGATGTCCCTGAACACAAGTGAACAGACCCAATTTTGAGAACATTTTAGAAGCTTCCATCTGACTTGATTGCAGTCTGAAATCATTGTAGAACCTTGTTGTTTTGGTTACTTTTTAAAATTTTATTTTTGGGCCTCAAGTTTTGTTTTCACTTGCTGTTTGGTCAATGCTTAAAACAGAAATACTTGGTTGGGGTTAGACAACGATCACGTTCATAATTCAAATTCACTCTCTAACAATGTTTTCCTGCATTTTTTGTGATTTTTAGGACGTCAGAGTGACAAGCCATCCTAAGATTTCACATGCACTTTTTCACTTATTTTGTAGCTTCACTACTTTGTCACTATGACAGCTTGATTTATGATGTTTATGAGGATATATTGGCACATAATTTTAAGGGTGTTGCCAGCTTCACAGAGCCACTAGTTAGACTGTAAACTTTATCGATTTTATAGAAAGTCATGGAATTACCAGCCACTTCGATTAGCATGTCAGCGATGGGGTTCACACCTCTTCTATTTGTTACAGGTGACGAATGCAGACCTGACGGGGACATGATCCCTCATCATGTTCCTATAGCAGCTGAGTCTTATGGAGCGCCCACTTCAATGAAACAAACCACAGTCAGGGATTGAAACCTCAGACGCTCTTATCTTGTTCTCACCACATACACACATGGATTTTCCTGGTGCTGTTCAGGTCCACAGTCGAGATGTCAGACATGAGGAGGCAGCAGCCTGAGGCGTGTTTCGTTAGAGAGAAATATAATTGGTTTTATGACACTGTCGAAGAGCAAGCAGACTGACATTTAGACACTCTCAGCCACACACAAACTGTAACGCACGCTGCACTTTTCATTTACAGCAGCTCAACACTGATAACAGTCCAAAAAACGATCGTGAGGAGTAAGCGAAGAAACATACTTGGTGGTAGAATGAGGGAGTTGGTACTGGAGCTACAAAAGTGCCAAAGAAATTCCATGTGTATTTACTTTTGTTACAACATCAAATGTAGAACAACTCAGATTCCCCCTATGGCATGTGACAGTGTGAGTATGAGATTGTGATGGCAAGATGGCGTGGTAATGGCGAAACAACAGCTGCAGCTCTCGTGGGATGTTCCAAGCCTGCAGTTGTCAGGCCAGACCAAAAGTAGTCCAGTGAAGGTGAACCTGTAAATCAGCAACTAGATCATTGGCAGCCATGGCTCAGTGATGTATGATAGGAGCACAGACTGGCCTGTGTTGGCTGATCCTATTAGAGTTATTGTAGCTAAAAGCTCTGAAAGAGTGAATGCTGGTTCTGACTGAAAGGTGCAGAATTCACCGCACGTCACAATATGTTGTGTGTGAGGCCGCATAGTCGCAGAACAGTCAGTGTGCCCATGCTGACCTGTTTCCATCAGAAGTACCTACAATGGGCAGGAATGCATCAGAACTGGACCACAAAGCAATGGAAGAAGGTGGAAGAAAGTTTTGTTTTGCATCATTCTTGGAAACTGTATTCTTTCATGTCAGTGGCCTCTTCCAATAAGATAACTGCTACACTGCAGAAATGGTTCAAGAATAGTTTTAGGAGCACAAAAATCAGTTTGGATCTTGACTTGTCCTCCTAATTCTAGAGATCTCAAACCAATCATGTTTCTGTTGGATGTGCCAGACAAACGACTTGCTCAACATTAGACAGTAGGTTACAATATTATGGCTGATCAATGTTGTGTCCAATTACAGTATGACAGAATTAAGGAGGGAACTAATCACAGCCACAAATACAATAAAAAAAAAAGGAAACAATTGTTAGTTGGACTGATTCTTTTTTCTTGCCATGCTTTATGTCACAGTGTTACGAGGTGAACCGGACAGGTAGAGTGCCACTCTAAAAAGCAATTCTTGGTTATTTCTCAAAGTGATATGGGTAAGAACGTCAAATGAGGGGAAATTGATGGTGGTGCTTTTCCAGGAACTGAAATGTAAATATTATAATTGCATTGGTGAAGGGAAGGCAGTGGTAAACGTTTTAGTGGTTTCTAATGAAATTTGAGACAGTAGGAGCCAGCTCAGTTTGGACTTTACTTGGGTGTATATTTGCATTGCGTCAGTGTTCCTAATCTCAGATTAACGCAGATTAAATCAGATGGGTGCACTCGATTGAAGTGAACACTTAACATTATATCTTCATTACAAAGTGTGGCTATGCTTATATGACATTAGCAACAAGTTTTGGACGTCCTACCTTGTTTACATGCAGAGACAGACAGAAAAAAGAAAATGTTGGGGAAAAAAGATGACGCACTATGTAAAGATAAGAAGAATCCAAAAATGTCCAAATAATTATGCACCCTAACTTTTATTAAAAAGATACAACAAAGTAAATTTCAAGTGTTGAAACTAAGAGCTTCCATATCTAATAAAGCATCATTTTGAACTTATTGCTTGATGTTTCACATGTAGTAAAGCTTGAATTATACCATTTTATATTACCAACATGATATGTATCCAAGTGGTCTGTTTGTATTCATGTTGAATTTACTTTTTAATCGTCCATATGAAATAATTATGTGTCATTCTGTCTTTGCAAAATATTATTACATTATGAAAATGTCTCAGTGGACTCTACTGAAAAATCCTATTATTAGATTCCTTTGAGGACTTACTGTTGGTCTGTTTCGTTTCCATGGTAACCCAGGTGACTCCAATGAGAACAAGCCATTGGTGGGAGCAGAGGAGGAAGAAGTGGCCAAGATGGGCTGTCCCAGTCTGGGCGAACACACACAGGTGGAGGTGATGATAGAGGAGTCCTATGAGTTCAAGGTAAATGAGTATGAGTGTGTGCATGTGTGTGCTGTATCAACACTCCCGTCTCCACAAGAAGCTCTTTTGAGAGTTCAAATTCATTTTAATGTGAGATTTTAAGTCTTGTTGGGTTCAAATATCAACTAAAAAGTGATACTCAGAGGCAAATGAGATGTTAATTCCAGCTGTGTCACTACAGAAGGTAAATTATTCATCTTTTGTGCACTTGTAATTTAGAGTGTAGTGTAGTAAATTTGACTTTTAAAAGACCACAATGAATTCATTACAAGTCTGCTGAAAATTAAGCTTTAAAAGAAAAAAAAGCAGCTAGTAGATTATTAATAAAGCAAATTAGAAAACTCTGGCTGTGTCATTTAATCCACAGATGGGATCCACATGGCAAGTGCCTTTTTAGATGTGATCAGGATGAATTACTGGATGAACAGCAATGGATCATTAAAAATGACTTGACATTTCCTCTGAGTAAGGACTGACTAACAGTGTTTGTCTCCCGTTCAGCCTTCATTACTTTCTGTGTTGTCATTCCATTCTGTTAAGTTTCCTCTCATCTCAGATTTGTATTTTCTTTTGAACAACAAAACATGTCTAAGTGTTTACACATTTTATTTGCTCATTTGTCTGTTTTTGTCATATTTTTTTTGTGTGCGTGTATGTGTGCAGACAGCAGTGAATTCTCTTCTCAAACGGGCTGAAAAGGTTATTCTTCTCATGCATGCGATGCTTGTTTTTTCAATCCGTTATTGTACAATATTGAAAGATTGTAATGGAGCCTGGGTCCTGTGTCTAAACCCTTGATTCCACAAACACATTGGGATTCATTTGAGATTTCTCTAAAATAATATTCTTTTTCAATTTCTTTGGTAGCACCACTAAAACAGGGCATCACAGCAAATTTCACAGCTTTGTGTCAATCGGTGCAGTCTATACCTCGATTTCTCAGTGTTTAAGTATATCTCTGCAGCATGAGTCTTTATTGAACAACTTATTTTCTCTTTCTGTGGCTGGAGGTGATTTAACAACTTGAAGTTTTGTTTTTCCTGCTTTGCCTGGTCTGTATGCTCTTGCATGCTTGCTTTTGTGTGTGTGTGTGTGCTCGTGTTTAGAATACAGTTGATAAGTTGATCAAGAAGACGAACCTGGCCTTGGTGGTGGGAAGCAGCAGCTGGAGGGAGCAGTTTGTTAGTGCCGTCACTGTTAGCGCAGGTAACACTAACTCACAGAACATATGTGGCATCATTTTGATTCATGAACAGTCATTAAGGTTGGAAGTACATTTATTTAAAGGGATAGTTCGCCTCTTTTGACATGAAGCTGTATGACATCCCATATTAGCAATATCATTTATGAACATTGACTTACCCCCCGCTGCGTCCTGTGAGCCGAGTTCCAGCTGAGTTTTGGCGTCCACGAAGGTAGTCCGGCTAGTTGGCTGGGGCTAGAAAAATAAAGCGTCTTGCTTCTCAAAACAATATGCGTTCAAAAGAGTAATACATTTGCATCAAAAAATCATTCTCCAGGAAAAAGTCAGACCTCTCATCGCTTGGCGTTATTTTTGCCTCCCTTGATATCAATGCATCAAGCCACCTAGCGATAGCCGCACCTGTTACGGTGTTTACTGCTTGGAAGCAGAGGAGTGCTCGGTCTGCTCTTCGGTCTGCACAGTTTACATTGGACGCATTGATATCAAGGGAGGCAAAAATAGCGCCAAGCGATGTGAGGTCTGACTGTTTCCTGGAGAATGATTTTGTGATGCAAATGTATTACTCTTTTGAACAGTATTATTTTGAGAAGCAAAACGCTTTATTTTTCTAGCCCCAGCCAACTAGCCGGACTACCTTCGTGGACGCCAAAACGAGGCTGGAACTCGGCTCACAGGACGCAGCGGGGGGTAAGTCAATGTTCATAAATGATATTGCTTATATGGGATGTCACACAGCTTCATGTCAAAAGAGGCGAACTATCCCTTTAAACTTTGTATTAGCTTTTATTTCCGTCCTCTATTAATTTCAATCTGTTCATACAGCTTCATGTCAAAAGAGGCGAACTATCCCTTTAAACTTTGTATTAGCTTTTATTTCCGTCCTCTATTAATTTCAATCTGTTCATAGATGACATAATATGACAATGATGTCTTGTCTTAGTCTTGGCAGTGAATTTCCATGTCTAATGTTTTCTTTAATCTGAAATTCCTCCATTCTGTCTCACTCTTCCTCACTTTGAACATTCTGCCTAACCCGCAGGAGACGATGACGAGGAGGAAAGCGGTGAGGAGCGGCTGCCCTCCTGTTTCGACTACATCATGCACTTCCTCACTGTTTTCTGGAAGGTCCTGTTCGCCTTTGTCCCCCCGACTGAGTACTGGAACGGCTGGGCCTGCTTCATTGTCTCCATATCACTGATCGGTGTCCTCACTGCACTCACTGGTGATCTGGCGTCACACTTTGGCTGCACGGTAGGATTGAAGGACTCCGTGACAGCCGTGGTGTTTGTGGCGCTAGGGACATCCGTGCCAGGTGAGGCAGCAAAGGGGGGAGATGCTGACATCATCAGTGTCATCAAAATTTTGTTTGTGCTATTGATGAAATTTACGTCAAACATCACACCAGTCCTCACATTTCTGTCTTAGTTCAGTTAGAATGCACTGACACTAGGGCACTGGAAGTGGAACTGCCAAGACTGGATTCTACTTTTTTTCCCATTCATTTATTTTCTAAACAGTTTACCTACATTTTTTCCTCAGTCTTCACCTTGTTTTTCACAGCACAGCACTTTTAAGCATATTTAATGCCATTTTAGTGCGTTTTAAGAAAAACTCAACTGGTTTAATATAATCTTACTCGTTACTGCAGGACTCCCAACTTGCTCAGCCACTAGAGCATTAATCGGTTTCTGTCAAATTTGTGGTTCAATAAATGGCTCTCCGGATAGTAAATTGATATTGCTCATGTGAAATCTGACATTTTGGCCGCATACACTTTGGAAATGAATCCAATGCCTTTGCACAGATATCACTCTCTGCTTCCTTAGTCTTAGCCTTTGTGGCAGGATGTTTGTAACCTGGTTCTCACGCAGATGGATGTTTCTCATCCAGCTGGAATTTTGTCGGTTGCCTAGCTGTTCTCTGCTGTGAGTAGGTGGGGGTTGTATTCAAAAACCTCTCGAACCTGATTGGAGAATTCAATGTGTGTGTCACGTACTACTTCGACCAATCATATCGAAAGCGGACGTGACGCGTTGGAGCGCGACCAGTCTCTCGGTCTGTGGTGGAAAATAAACAAAACACAACAGCAGCGAGCAAAGCAGGAGCTAGCAGCAGCTAATCTGTTAACACCCCGCCCCACGATTGTGATTGGATCTAGGCATAGAGGCGGGCCCGTTTATGGGGTAACCAAAGACTTCGGGCTCAACAAGGCGCGCCCAGACCCTCGTGCGAGCTCACGAAGTGTAACGAAGATGCACGAAGCACGAAGGGTCTGCGTGAGAGCCAGGCTAGGATGTTTGAGGATAAAATCCATAAATCTGTTTAGAAACCAGTGAAAATAGACGTTCCCCGTAAGTTTGGTTTCTACAGCAATAAAAGAAATCTATTCAGTGGTGTTTGTGCAATGCAAACAGGAACAGCTGTTTCTGTTTTCATAATCTAGATCCACTAGAATGTAAGCAAGTAAGCTATAAAGAAGTAATATGGTCCCACATAAAGTAGTTTTGAGTTAGTTAAAGAACAGTTAGGTCTTTTTACCTCCTGATCTTGATCGTCTATAAATTGAGTATCTCTTTCTGTTGCTACTCTGAACATAAATAGAATGCTACTTCCAAGTGTACTCATCCATGTGTCATCATTTCAGACCAAATTTATATTAACGTGGGTCTCTTCCATTACACACACATTTCTTCCAGGTAAAGAAACCATATGACCTTATGGTGTTATGATCAATAATTCCCCGTCTACTGAAACTCTGTGCTATATTTACACTATTCTTTTGCACCCATCTTCCCTTTTTTGTCCTTAAAGGTGGAATTAAGATACAATTATTCTTTCTTTTAATTAGTAATATTGTTTGAATATTCTGGTATTTTGTAGGATTCAATTGGCATCTTAATTTGTGGATACACAGTATGAACAGGGTTGCTGAAAATCAGATAATCCAGTCGATTGCCACAGACAAAGTTCAAATACAGATATTTTTTGTCACTCATTGTGGTTTTATACCCTGTTTGTGAGATGGGAGTCCTATCAAACTCATTACTCATTTTGCCTCAGTCCTGAAATGACACTATTTTCATTTTGTTTCAGTAGACCCAAAATGAGCTGCATATTTCTCCTAAAGTTCAGCTGTGACAGACCAAGCAAATGAACAAATGAAAACAGGGGTAAACCTGTCTGTTCCATCTTGTTTTAGTCGCAGCTACCATATATGCAGGCTGGAAATCAAATTTAGGTTGTAAAAAAAGCTCCGTAGCAACCTTCAGCCAGAGCTTGTTCCCACCCGGAGGGGACGCATCGTCCTCAGGCCTTAATTCAATTCCCTACCTCATTCCTCTCGATAGGAAGTTTGTTGTTGTTCCCTCAAATGATTTATAGAAATAGCTGCTGTGCTACTCTTCCAGGTGATAACTTTGATGACTTGCAGTGAGGTCTCTGGAAAGTAATATTTGAAACAATTCCTGTTCTGTTTTGTTTTTTGGGACTGGAAGTTGTAAACATGGATTTATTATCTACAATGAACATGTTTCTTCTCTCACAAAATATTTAGTTGCTAATTTTTCTTTGTGTTTGATTTGATGTGAATCTTGTTTTTTTTCTGTCTTACATTTTCATTCACATTTCTGGTCCTCCTTCACGTCTCCATATGTCACCTTGCGTACCTGTTAGGCTTGCTCTCTTGCTCCATCCCAGTCAATTTATTATTTTGACATTGTGTTAGCTTACTCTTTCCTTCTTTACTCCTTTTATTGAATTTTGTGTTTTTGTTATTGATTCATCCATCATCCTGACCTGTGTGTGCTGTGGAGTCCAGGTGTTGTGGGGGGGTGAAAATGTCTAGCAGGTGATTCTAACTTCCCCTGGGAGGTGTTCACTGCCCTGAGGTGTGGATGTGTGTGTGATTGTAATCTTCTTGTTAGAAACACTCATCTCCTCTCTTTTTTTCCCCAGTCCCTCCCCTCCCCTTTATGCCATCCTCTTAAATTATAAAAGCAATTCTGCATCATTACATCTGAGACACACTCAAGGATTATCAGCCCAATTTACTGGGAATTTGCCTATTCAAGCAATTAGGGGACGAATGCAGATCAGAGATCAAAAAGCTGCATGAGGTTTACTGAGCTAATCTTTAACCATCTGATCCATTTAAATTCTAAGTGGTGAGTAATATTTGTGTTGACGGCGAACAAGTCTTGTAGAGATCAGAGATCCATCCTCAGGGTAGTTTGAAGTTTCACCGGCTCACTCGCCAGTGCAGTTCATCTCTGTAATGTGAAATCTGTAATGAGACATCGACTGAGGATTGTTTTCTTTGATTTTGAGTTTAATGTCGTGCTCCTTTTAGTCTCTTACTGTTTAGTACAGGTCGTTATTACGCCTTAAACAGCTTTAAATGCTATCCGCATGCAAAAGATATTTTCAGATGACTGGGATCTGTTATATTGGTACTTAGGATGGCAGCAATCAAAAGCCAAGTTCAGACCACATGACTGTCAGTGTCATTGGATTGCTGTATAGTGCACAATCCACAACATGTTTATCATCCGATGGGGAGTTTCACAGTCATAGTGGGCTCACACTAAGTGACTACAAGATGTTTCACAAGACTTCACCCCCTACACGTCTGGCTAGTCTCCCAGCAAAAAATAGAAGTGAAAAGGGAAGTGATGTATGGGAAGCCAAAACAGCCATCATTTCTTGATTTCACAAGATTCAAACTGAAATGGTGTTTTTTCAAAAATGCTTAAGAACCTTGCTTTTTACTTTAATCTAGTGAGGTTTATATTTTGTAAACCTTTGTTATAAGAGTAAAAAAATATCCACATGCAGGCAAAATCAAATGCAATCAATTCAAAGGGGGAAAAAGCCAAGCAAACAAGCAAACACAAAAGCCATTCGTGCAGGTTAGGCAATTCAAAAGAAATGGCAAGGCAATCATTGTCCCTGGAAAATTCATATCTCATCCTCTGCAAGCTGGACAAGTCATATTCAATTCACAAAATCAGCTCACCAACCTAACATTGGCAGGCTGTTGCTAATTGTAGTCTGGCTTTACTCTTTGGTGTATTACAGTGGTCTGCCAGACTGCCAGTCCTAGCAGACTGTATTTTTTCTCTCTTGTTTTATTCTTCTCCCAGGTTTCCCACTATCGTTTTTACTTACCCCATCACGTTAGCTCGACTCTACATCCTTGTCAACCACTCCATCAACAGCTCCTTATTGCTGAGTTCTTTGAAATATATAGCATGCCAAACATTTAATCTGAGGCTGGGACACAGCGGCGCATATCTTGAATTCCTTCTTTAAAGTCGTCACTCATAGCATTCGGTGTCTGCCAATCGTATGCCAGTTCACCTGGGTCTTTTGTTGATAACCTCCGGAATACATCTAAAACTTCAAAATCAGGTTTGAAAGGATGTGCCACGTTGGGTGTGGTTATGCGTGGCGTGGAGATAGGACACGGATGCAGATATTCCCAAAACAAAACTTGATTTATTCCAAAAATTCAACAAAAGGCGCAGCTGAGCCGGAATGCCAAAACTAAAAACTACAAAAAACCAAAACTTGACTATGACTATGAAAACAAAAGGACAAACCTGACATGGAAAAACTTGACTAGAATAACGGTGACTATCATGAGGGACGGTGAGGATCTGGCACTGGTGCATGGGAAACCTGGAAACTAAATACTGAGGAAGTGATTGGTGAATGAGTGGAAAAACACAGGTGTTGTGAGTGAAGGTGATGGCAGGGCAACAGAAACTATGGGGAACATGGAAAAACTAAAAGCTATACCTGGACTTGAAAACTAAGACATGTGAGAAACCTAAAACATGGCAAAACTAAAAACTAAACAGGAACTAAAAACATGACAAAAACTCACAGATGACATGATGCTGTGTGAACTGTGCTTAAGTGAAGAATCTTCACATTCAAACACCACATTTCAAAGCAAATTCTAGTTTTTCCATTCATCTTCATTTATCTGAAATCTTTGAATGCTATTTACTTCTCAGATTAAGACTGTGGCATACAAAATGCATGAAGGACTTTCTTGTGAACCTCAAATAGAGCAACAAGAAAAATCAACAGATCCATTTAGCTGCTTGACAGCATTTTTGAATGTCCAAAGCATCTTCAGCTGTTTGACATCAAAACAATCAATTACAGCCACATATCAGATATCACAGCTATAACAATATTTTAGCATAACAGTTCAAATTTCATCTTTAAACTCCTTTTATTCCGGAATAGATAAATCATTGCACACGGTTTTCTTTTGCAATGTAGGCAGCTTCCCAACTGTTTTGTAAACTGAAGCCTACGAATAGTTTAAGGAATTTGCAGGACCACATTTCAGTGATTTTTTTTTTTTTTTTTTTTTTTTTTTTTTTTTTTTTTTTTTTTCTTGCTGTGCCTTAAGTTGCAGCCTTTATTTGTGAGATATTTCTTCATTCAACAAAGACTAGTTTAAGAGATGACATAACCGTTTATTTTTGTCAGACTGCACATCTTCTAAACAGAGAAACAATGAAAACAGAAAGAAAGATTAATAAGAAAATGCTGGTAATAGATATGATGCAGAGGGATGTTTTCTTTGTGGATGATCCTCTTGTGTTATGCCAGTCTGTTTGTGTGTACCATGTGCATTTGGGGGTTGATGATGAGAAGTGTCATGGCTCAAAATCAAATACTCAGTTTCACCTACATGTGTGTAAAAAAAAAAAACACCCTTTCAACTAAAATATGACAATTAATCCGCCCTCTTGGATATTTTGGAGGATAGTTTTCATGTTAGGATATGACTTTCACCAAATCACACTGATACACACATGAGAATTGAAACTCATCTCAGCGGCCTGACTAAAAATAGAAATAAGCTGACATAGGCATACAGTAACTGGCAGCTGTTTCCCTGGTGTTCCCTGCCAGCCCTGCCAACTCTGCTTTTGATCCCATTTCTGTTCAAGTATGCAACACCAGAAAGCTTGCTTGTACATGCTATACCAATTACGGTATTACATCAATTTTGCACATACTGATGCCAATATAAAACTATTGATTATCAGCATGACTCGTGTTTGTCCATGTTTGCAGATAATAAATCTAAAAATACAATTTAAGTTCCTTACAGAAAAAAATGTAAACCCACCTTTGAAATAGAGGTATATACACACACCTCCATCTAACAGAGATCATTTACGGAATTTAAAGGAATAGATGAGAATGGATTTGCCAGGAAAAACTCCACGGCTATTAATCTGCGATTATACCCTCTTTTTTGTGTGTTGAGCTGTAGAGTCAGCCTACAAAGGCACATGACTAACAGTTGTCTGTCTTATCCTAAATGGTTCTCTCATTTCCTACTATGGCCCCAGAGTGCAGACCTGCTTAACTGGTAGCCTCAGAAATGTAAACACATTTATAGCTACGTGAAAGTAAAAGTACATCTCATGGAACTCCTAAAGCAAAAATCTGATCCTCTTTGAGAGGCACCACAAGCAAATTCTTTTCTTTTTTTTGCGTACCTGGCTACCAGTCTCAGCCTGGTAAAATTAATTCCCCTTTTTTCCATACTCTGTTGATTCAGTTGCAAGATGTCTGGACGTTTTCTTGCTGGTACTTAATTTCAAACCTCACCAAACATAAGTGTGTTGCCTGGGCCTGAACTTGCTGTTCTACTTATTTTTGGACAGATGACCTCTTATTATATTCCTACACTTCATCTGATATGATGTTGAATTCATTGCTCATTCAGTGCTGTACAGTCCTTTTAGCAGCGACACAACCTCAAACCACAACACTTCCACTACCATGCTTCACAGCTGGTAAGAGGTTCTTCTGCAAAAAAAAGATGCCTGATTCTAAAAAGGCTGGTCTTTGCCTCTGTGTTCACTGGCAAAATGTGTTTTTTTTTTTTCTAATCCTCTTTATGAACTGCAAAGAATTTTTTCTGTCATTAAATAGCGCATTGATTATTTTTTCAGCACTGTGTCTGCTTTTAAATTATTAAATTAAAAGAACAACCACTGAAGTTAGCTATAGCTTAAAAAAATAAACATTTTGCAATTAAGCTGTAAAATCTTTCTCTGTCTCATCAGACACATTTGCCAGCAAGGTCGCAGCCATCCAGGACCAGTATGCCGACGCCTCCATTGGTAACGTCACCGGCTCAAATGCTGTCAATGTCTTCCTGGGCATTGGAGTGGCGTGGACCATTGCCGCTGTTGTCTGGCGCTCCAAGGGCAAGCCTTTCAAGGTGGACCCGGGAAATCTGGCCTTCTCCGTCACCCTTTTCACCATCCTGGCTGTGATGTGTGTGCTCACACTGCTGTACCGGCGGCGGGCGTCAGTGGCCGGCGGCGAACTGGGTGGCCCACGGACTTGCAAGTTGATAACATCGATGCTGTTCATCTCCATGTGGCTGATTTACATCTTTCTGGCTTCTATGGAGGCCTACTGCCATTTACCATTTTTTTAAATGGAGAGCAGAGGGAGAGAGACCCACTGCCAACATGAAGGGGATCGGGGGCAGGTTAGAAAGAGAGGAGATCTGGATTGATATGGATGAATTTCTCTACTTTGTCTAAAATTTATTTTAACCCTTAGTTTCTATCCTGAAAAAAAATTAGTGTACATCCTCTTGGGGCTATATAATTCCCTAATGATGTCCAGAATAATTATTCTTGTCTGCAAATGCAGCTCTTTTAACCACGCAGACCCTCAACTCTCCAGTGACTGGAAAACTTTTGGGATACACAAAATTTAAAAACTACGAATTACAGAGCATAGAGTATTATTTAAAAAACACACTACAGTCTTTAAATGGGACTTGCATCACCAACAATAGGCAACACAGTCTGGTAGTTAATAAAAGGCTGAAATTGTTCCAGTATCCTGCCAAACCAGCAGCACAGAAATGATCAGCCAGTCCTTGTTGGGAGAATCAAAGCTGAGAGGAAGGATAAATGTGAGAGATGAGCATAAAAGAAGCAAGCAGCAAAAAAACCAGAGAGAAGAAAAAGTCTTTAGAAAGGTCATGACTTTAGTAGAAGAAGAAAAGATGAGAATAGAAGTCAGAGAAGATAGAGCTACAAAATTTTCTACACCCCCTCCTCACACCTTCTGTGTCTTGACCCTGTCTTGGTTGTCATAGGAACAGTGGATCCTCCTTTCGTAACCTTTGAACTCTATCTAAAACTGTCTGTGACTTATGAATTTTAATGCCTCTTTCCCTAAATGTACCCATACACAGACATACACATATTTATAGGAGCCCTCAGGTGATCCTGCAACCAGATGCAGGTGAGATGACCTTTTTTGTCCTTTTTTTGTTTTATTCCAGGATACACTGTGCAAAATAATCCATCCATCTTACACTACACATACACACATTGAATACTCTCCCCTACAAACACTCCACAGACTATACACTCTACTCTTAACTCCCCATATTTTTATGTGTCCTGTAGGAATAGTCTTCAAATAGTAATAATGAACCTCTGTGGTCACCACCACCAAACCTTCTTTTTAATTGAGCCAATCCCACGTATCTCTACCTAAAAGCTGACCCCACCCCGCACTTATTTTCTACACTTTTCAATGGCGTCACGTGTTGATGTTGTTACGGTGCAATTGTAAAAACAACAACAAAAGATGTATAAATACAGTAAGATGTGATCAGAATAGATACAACTTGAAAAGAAAAGAAATCTCGAGTGTGTGATGGAGACAAAAGTAGTGTAGAGCCAACGAGCTTGTTAAACAGAGGACTTTCTTTCAGTTCCGAAGCCGCGTGTGACAAGGTGAACTGTTTACACACATGTGCAACCAGAGCCTGAAAGGGACTTATGTAAGGCCAGGTGACAAAAAAAGAACACAACTCAAGAAGGACCTGTTAGGATGAAGGATTGTGATGATGACTGTGAAAGCAACTGCAGTGTTGTTGACAAATCAAAACTACGACCATACCCAGTGTTTCTAATTGTACATGATATTATGAAAAACTTTTATTGATGTATGTGAGAATACCCTTATATGTCATTTATTTCTTTGTAAGGAAAACTGAAAGGAGGCAAGAAAGATCCAAATGCCCTTTTTGCTTTGAAACAAAGAGAAAAAGGTGACATTTGAATAATATCGGCCGCAGCTGCAAATTTTGAGAGAAATGTTCGGCAGCTCTGAGATATCATGTGACTTTTAATGCATCATCTGGGACGTGTTTTTTTCTGCTAGGAAAGAACAGTCTTTGTTCTCCAAAGATTTGATGGGATAACATTGTCACAGATCACTAACCATTCATTTTAAATGTGTACTTTTATTTTGCAGGCATTTGACAACCCCCGTGAGCTGGCAGCTGTTGTTAGTAAAACCGAAAGTGTTCACACTAATGATTTGATATATTTGATGGCTAAATCTGTGCTGTTTGGTTTGTTTTTGTGAAAAAAATGTGTTGACTCAGGCATGATGTGTGAGTGTGTCAAAGTGAACGTACGAAAATGAGAAAAAATGAAAAGGATCATTTTACGCTACATTTATTTAATAAAGTGTTATTTCATCCATGTCTGTCAGAGAAAGTATCAAAGCCAAGATTTACGTTATGCTGTGTTAATAGTTACCCAGGTCATGCCCACAAGCTACACTGAAGTTGGACAGAAGGGACGGCATATGGTTTGTCAGGGTCCATTATTATTAATTGCATTTCCGTTGTTAATATCACAAGAAAAACTCCACACCATACTGAATGCAAGAAAAACCCTTCAGAGAGAGAGAACTATAGTTTAGCTTTTGGAAATGGAACTAAAAACAATTATCTATCTGCTCACCATCCACTTCATTAAATACAGACTAAATTACACCCTGCTGTAGTCCCCGTGCAAATGCAGCCTTTCTAAAAAAATAGCTCATCCATGACTAGATCTGGTGAAGCTTCTGATGTAGTCTCACCAAGGTCAGGGGTACTGCTTTGTCGGACTAAAAATGTCAGGATGTATAACCCGTTTCCTCTAATTTGACATCACTTTGCATTCTATCAACCGTTGAGGCTGCAGTGATTTCTCAAACAGCTGTTTTCCAGCCAGGCACGTTCATTGATAGAAAGAGTTTGGCCATCTGCCATGTTGCTTCTGCTCCATTTCAAAGCGATATGTCACTGGTGAAAATGTTTAGCATTGCTGTCTAGATATTAGACATGACAGCATGCTCAGAGGAACCGCCTCATTAGAGCCACCCCGGAGCTTGTAAGGATTTAGGAGGCTTCTACGTGGTAGGTGTTCACAGGCTTGAAAAAACAAAGGCCAACTCTGCCCTCTCATCTGAAATGTTTGGCCAAAAAATCCCAAGTGAGCCATGAATTTGTTAAGTTAAACTGATTAGCAATCCAACCCATGCTACTTTTTTTTAAAATTCGTATTTCCCTTTCTGCTTCAAATAGTAGCAATAATGTGACCGAAACACAGCAAAATAAGTACCCTGTCTAAGTATTAATGTCAGACTGATGTTGTTCCCTGCTACAAAAGACATGACTTCAGTTCTAGCAACAGGTCTGAATGCTTACAGACATGGTGTTTGAATCAGTATCTCCCAATTATCTCCGCTTATCCTTTCATTACCTCTGTGTCTTTGGTCTTGTCTGTATCTTTTTCATTGCTGATATTGACATGACTCGCTGGTTGGCACGGCTCCTGGCATGCTGAGATGCCGGGACATCTGTCGGGCCAAACTCTTTTTCTCAATGACTTAAGCTTCCGTAGCCAGTTACAGCATGTGTGGGCTGGGCAAGATAATAGTGCTGTGCTGCTGACGCCACAGGAACAGAAGAATACTGAGACTGATTTAGAAATGTAGGCTTTTTAAAGGCTGATAAGCTTTGCTGGAAGACAGCTCAGAGTGTGTGTGTTCCTGTGTGCGCGTGTGCATGGTCTGGAAGTGAGTGAAGAAATACAACCATATTTTTAGTCTTTTGCCTGTTGCTTAGCGACCATTTATCTGCTTGCTGTTGTCTTCTTGACTCCTGCTGGTGTATGTGAGACATTTTCTGTGTGTGTCATACTCTTTGAATATGTCTCTCTTTGTGTGTTTGCCCTTCCTCTTGTGGAACACGACGAGTATCTTGTCAGTTTTTCTCACTCGGCAGATGCTCAACCTGTTACACATCCATGCATGTTTTTGTTTTTACTTGTGCCTCTCCTTTGCATGTGTTTATATTTTGTGTACGTCTTCATGTGTTTTTCTGCCTTTTGCGTGTGTGGTTTGGTGTTGTAATCTCTTTACAAGGGCTTGCCCTGTGCGTCCCTGGCGTAGTCCCATATGTTAGATTAATGAATTTGAATGCCAACCTGACCCATGGTGAAAATACCTGAAAATTGGATTACGTGTGTGTGTGTGTGTGTGTGTGTGTGTGTGTGTGTGTGTGTGTGTGTACCTGTTAAATTATATTAGATCTGGCTGTCGATCAAGTCTGAGAATAGATGCTGGCAATTGGCTAAAAAATAGGTGTGTGTGTGTGTGAGTTTGTCAGTAACTGTCTTACACTGAGGTCGCTGACTCTTCATCTCCTGATTGGCTCATGACTGAATGCAGGCATGCTTACGTGCATACATACGCAGTGCACATGTAAACTGACATTAAAAGGACACTCACAACTGAAACTCATTAATAAATGGAAAGGAACCAGTCTCACCAGTAAACGTGTCCACCTCTCCAAAACATTGTATTGTCACTGTCCATTGGCATAAATTGTCAGACATTATAGAAAAAGCACCCCCAGACTAGTAAAGTGTGTGGCCTCTAACCATATCTATTTGTCTTACCCTAAGCATGAACTATTTCCAAATGAGAGCATTGTAGAGAAGTGAGAGGATTTTGGAAAACATGAGTTGGTTGGTTGGTCTCAAACTCGAATCTGTATAAATGGGCTGTCACTTTTTCTTCAAAGTCTGCTCAAACATGGGGAAACGTCTTACGTTGGAATCGTGTTCGCATTGAATAATGATGGTCAGCAAGTGCTTCAGACTATAGGCTGTACAGACAGACGTACCAGAACGTTAGAGGTAGTTTGCTTTGTGATCCAGCAGAGGGCGGTCTGGTAGCAGCTTTGTTGAATGAATATGCTGGGGGTCATCATTCGTAGAATTGCGTGTTTTTTTTAAACTTGTTCAAAGTTAAATTTTTTTTAATATAAAATAAATCAGCAGAATGTGACCCATTAGCACCTACTTCCTCCTTGTAAGCACGAGTGGACTAAATTAACATTATCAAACATTTACATGCTCATGTAGCAATGCAGCAATGTGTGGCGAGACTTTTACAGCTATGTTATCTATCTATGTTATCTTTTGATTTTGCACTGTAAATCCTATAGTAACAAAGAAAGAGAAAGCTGTCAACATTCAGCAAAGCAGCTGTCTTAAGCCTTGTTCAGAACAAGATTTTCAGCGCCATCAGATCGTCATGTTTCTCTTGTGTTCAGGACTTTTAAAGTCATATCATAGTACATGGCTGATTTTCAACAGGCATTTATACCAGATTTTTCACCATGCCTTCCCTCTTGTTTATGTTTATGCATTTTATCCAACTTACTTACTGCTAGGCAGGTAGTGCACTGGAGGTAGTACCTTGTATGCAGGTAGGTCAGGATTTGAACCCCGTTTTTTTCATCATTCTCTCTGTCGTTTTGTTCTATGTTTCCTCATTTACCCTTTCTGGGTTTACCCCTGACCTTGTGTGACCTTACTCCATCTCTTGCACTCTCACTTACTGTAGCTCCTCGCTGACAGCTCTCTCACAAATCCTCCCCCGCTGACTCATTCAGAATATCAAAAGTCAGAGGCAAAGACGTGTTTACGAGCCTCACAAATCACTTCTTTGGAGCTTTCTCACACCGTGATCGATGGCAGCTGTTTGAACCACCCTATTTGCCTCAGGTCCAAAGCAATTTGTCTGTGACCCCCAACATTTGTCTGGGAAATGAAAACTGGGCTTAAACTCTTGTGGTGTGAATAAGGACTTACTCTACAATGGTAGTAAATCTGTGGAGTCACTTGTTATCTGGCCATCAAGTGAGTCAGCAGAGCCTGTGGTTTTGAGAGGGGTTTAAGGAACTTGTGATGCCATACATGCTTATGTGACATTCACGGCTCATTGCATTTCAGTCTTAGAAGAACTTGCAAGCAGGAATTTGTCACAAATTTGTTTTTACCTTTTGGAAAAAGTGGCAGCCCTGCAATGTGCGCAGCAAATATAATTGCTTAAACTGTAACTCTGTATGTGTATATGTATGTTTGTGTCTGTTTAGGAATTTAACACACAAGGAATTTAATCTAAGCTTGAAATTTAAGGTTGATGTAAGAGTATGTGTATTCAGGTAAACCTGGATGGTGGCATTATTCCTGCAAGTAGGTGCTTATATTTACAGTTTATATATTTTCAGTTTCCATGTTTCTACTTGAAAAATGCAACACCGCTCAGCAGCTAATCCATGTGAAGATATTTATAAATGAAGAAAAACAATCACAACATGTAGCCTTTTAAATTGAGAACTATTAGTGATTAAAAAGGTAATAATAGCAACATTTTACATCAACAGAATAAATGGGAAAATGAAAGCGCCCACTGATTCAGAACTCTGTTCACTGATTGGTTGTTGCTTTAGCCCTAAAGGAGTGGACAACCAATCATAAACTTGCCACTGTCCTGCTCAACTTTATTTTTATTTTAAAAGAGATGAAGTGACAAAACATGTCATATGAATGAGCTGAATGTCACTTTTTTGGTTTGGGTTATTTCATAACCAGGGATTTATTTTATAATGTCAGACTTATTTCCTTAAAAATTAACTCTGTAGATCTGCATAATGTGATTTCAGATCACGTTTTCTGGTACTTTCCAAACACAAACGCTCCCAAAGGCAGTGGACAGATGACTTTGAACAAATTCAAACAGAACAAACATTAGTAAATTTGTGCCCTGCCTAGGTTCTGAATGGGAATGCATCTCTAAAATGTCTGTATCTCTAAATAATGTGTTTTCACTTTATACTCATGCAGTCCTATTTATGATTTCACAAAGTGCTTTTGATATGAATTTATGGTATTTTTATTCATTTTAATGTTATCTTGTTCTTCTTCTCGTTGCATTTGTTTTGTGCTGTTTTTGGTTTTGGAAAAGGAAACAAAAAGAAATCCCTCAGAGAGCAGAACACCAACTTAACATGAAAACGAACAATGAGTGTGCTGTTGTCCTTTTTATCGAGTGTGTGATTGTGGACGCGTGCGCTCATTCATGTCATTCCGTCCATGAGTGTGTCGATGCATGAATTAAACTCATTCTGAATACAGTGTTGATGTTGGAAGTGTCGTAGTAAAGACTAAAGTATTTTTAAAAGCTGAAAATGACATGATATGAAAAATTATATAGATGTTTACAAAGACCATACTTTTATTTTCTCTTTTTTTTTCCTCAACAGTGAAATAAAACTTTACTGGAAAATGTTAAAACTTGCGTCTGTGTGTTTTCTCCTGAGCTCAGTTAGGGCTGGGAAAATTATCTGTCACATCCCCTGGTTTAGTGTTGTTTTTAGTAGGATCTATAAATGTTTCCAGTTTGTGGTCCATTTCTGAAATCTGCCACCTCTGAGACAAAAAAAAACATCCGAGAGGGTTTCAGGACTTTAGCAACAAAAACTTTTTTATTTGCCCTGTAGGTTGTGGAATGTGCTCTCTGTGGAATGGACTTTCTTCCCTTAGATCCCATCAGATTGGTATCTGGGGAGTTTGGAGGCTGGGTGAATACCTCAGTTGTGTTCTTTGAGCCCTACTTCAGCAGTTTTGACTGGTCTGCAAAAATGTTTAGGTCGGTGTAGGAATGTTCCAGATGAAGCTTCTTGAAGCACTTAAGTTTTTGAGCCAATTATGCTGAAAAATGTTTAATCTCTTAACCATGATTAATCCTAAAAATGCTCAGAAGTGCCATGCGTTGATTGGTTTTATGAAACTGAGCAAAATACTGTATGTGCTCAAGGTATTTCATTATTATTCATTGATCTTGTTCCATCTCGTGCTACTATCAACATGCAACCCACAACACATCAGGCTGGAATTGCATTTATATAGGATGGCAAACTCAAACAAGATAAATATGACCAGTACAAAATGCCCTGTCGCTCATTTCTGTTGTATTTCACCTTGTTGTACTATTTTCTCCCTTTATTCCTACTTTTTTTTTGCAAGTTTTGGAGCTGCAGTTGATGGAAGGTAGGTGGTTGGTGTCTGGACATTCAGGTCGTGTTTCTGGAACCTTAAAAGATGCATCACGTTTTCAAAAGCGATTGCTAAAAAAATACACATACTATGATGTACAGTTGAGAGAATGAAGACATCACAGTAGGAGGTTTCGTGCAATTACAAGATCGGTACGCTTAAAAACTCCAGAGTCCTTTGAAGTCCAGATCTTTGTTCCCTCAACTGTTTACATAATGAAACACATTTCAGAACGTCCTGTCAAGTGGCCAGTTTGGCATAGCTCAAACAAAAAATGAGCAATTGATTTACTCTCCAACTTTATTTTAACAGATGTCACCTGAATGGACTTTTCAGGACAGCAGGGATTTGAAGCATTTCAGACAGAAGGGGACATGAAAGCTTCAGCAGTGTACAGTTAAGACAAAATAAAATGTCGTTTTTCAACTTTAATCATCTAAACCTATTCTTGTAGTCTTGAAATAAAAGTACTTACAAATGAGATGGGCATGGAACTTTAAAAGAAGTTTACGATAATGACCAAATCAACTCTACAGAGAGAGGGCGGTGTTGGACTTCTGCCCACAGAGAAGTGGAGAAATTGAACCCAGGGCCTACTATGTGCAAAGCTTGACTTGGTCCACTAAGCTACATCCCCTTTGCTGATGAAGTATTCCAAAGTTGATATGAAGTAATAACCACAGTCAGCACATTTGGTTTTAGTACTTTTGGCAAGGACATTTATATTTCTCTCAGCCTCCATCGCAGCACAAGTTAAAAAAAAAACTAAAGAGAGGCTTCAATTTGAGCAATACTGCTGAACATACCTACTGGATTTGACAATCCAGACTACTGAAGTCTCACATTAGCATCTGAACAGAGACGGGTGGATATTTTCCCCCATTATAATGGTAAATCTGCAAAAATGATTCTTAGAAATACGTAGCCATGTAAGCAGCTCTGTGAGGTTGTACTTATTGTTCAGGAGAGTGCTTGGAGCTGCTTGTGTAAAACAAAGGTTTGGGTGTGTTTGGAGCACTAAATATAAAGGGAAGTAAAAGTGAGGTTATCTCTGCCCTTTGATATCGAGAGATTCAAATAATGTTTTCAGCAGCTCTCAACTTTGACAAAGCATTTGAGACATATGGGAATAAGAGGTGCAGCAGGAATGTACGCTATGAGAAAAAGTAATGTCCTTTTTTAACCATAAAGCATGAAACTCTACTCTATTAGACATCCAAAAGATAAACAGTATGAACATCAAATTCAAGTCACTGATGTTACAAAGTGCTTAATGGAATTTGACATGGCTTTCTTTTGTTGTAACATGGCACCCAAACTCAATCGATGCCGATTTAAAGAAATAGAAGTTCTTCAGGATGGATATAACCCATAACTGAAAGCTAAACTGGGTCTGGATGTTTTTTTTAATTACTTAGTTTGAGATAAATTGCTGTAGTTTTTTTTGTCCAACTTTTTGGTTTTTACTTTAATTTCTGTTGTTTGTGGAACTTTTTAACGACATCTTCTTTCATTATGACAATTATTATCATCATTATTTGTTTTAATTTTATTTGCTCCCCCACCACCACATTGGTCAAGCATTATTCACTGTCTCACTACATCACTGCGACAACATAATTCCACATTTTCATACACACAACTCTGTGTAAAAAAATCGGAGGGGTTGAGATCAGCTGGGAAACTCTTGCAAGAAATCGCTGTTGCTTTTTTGCTACCACCTGAGAAAGAGCAGCATATTTATAGCACAGCCTGGAGGAGAAGGTTGCTGGAATTTTACACACATACGTATATAAGCACCTGAATACCTGGGAAAGTTGGCCAATAAACAGCTCTAACTTGCTCTCAAAGAGGGAGAGCAAGGTGAGAGTGTAGTATACTGCAGTACAATGTCGATCTGTGTGTCTGCTTTATTTCCATTCACTCACTAAAACTAAGCTAATCATTTGTAGAAAAGGCCCAAACTTTGAGGCTTAAAACTGCGTATACGTTATGTTTTGCGTGACTGCTGCATTGCCTCCTGTTCTTGTTCTTCTCTGTCAGTTTCTCAACAAAAAAGTGGCAGCTGGTATTCCCACAGCAGCCCAGCGGTAGCCACGTCGGTGAGACACGTCTCCATCCTCTGTTGGAGGAGAACGAGATGAAGAATAAACAAAAAAAAGCCCTGAGGGGGATATAGAGGAGGAACAAGAGAAGGAAGGTGCAGGTGAAGGCAAAAAGAGATAGGGGCTGTGTGTGTGTGTGTGTGTGTGTGTGTGTGTGTGGATGTAAACAGAATTTGAGACAAAGAAAAATAATGTAGACAAATTGAAGCATGAGACGAAGTGATGGAGCTACTGCTGACACAAATTTATCCTGTGGGACGAGGAAGGCGACAGGAAGTAACACGCTACAGTGATAGTCTCTTCTCTCATGGGTCCAAATGTTTGTCTTAATGAATAAACTGATTTTGACACGCTTTAGTTGGTTAATTGGCTTTGCAGTTTTATAAACAACAAAATGTTGTTTTGTCACTGAAAAAGGAGCTCTGTCTCAGTTGTTTACAGACATGAAAGGAACAGAGAGAGAGAGACGCTTAGAAGGAGACACGAGTGGGCTTTCATCACAGTGTTTTCAGCGGATATAAAATGAGCAACTTTGTAACGATCACAAAAAATCATGGGAGACAAAAGAATTTTGCTGAAGAGAAATGTACCCTGATATGTCAGAGTGAAAACACATTTAGAAACATTAATGCTGGGTATCTTGAAAGACGAAAGTCCACTATAATTGCCAGTCTTGGTCATTTCTTCATATATTTCTTTAAAGTGAAGATCACTTTACAAACAAGAGCAGCCCAAGTCTGTGCACCTCTATCAAAATTGAATACAAATTTCTTCATCCAGATCTGGATTACACTAAAACTTCTAGGATTGGTCAGGCCCCATCTCAATGCAAATATGTCCATAACATTTTGAGCATTCTTGCTAACAAACTATAAAGAAACAAACAAAACAACATACAGTAGGTGAATGCTCAGCAGACGTAATGGTTACTCCACTGCATCAAAAGGAGCCAGTTGAGGTGGTTTGGGTATCAGGATGGATGGATGCATCCCAGGAAGGCCTCAATGTCCCTCTGCTAAGACTATTGCTCCTGCAAAACCAGTCCTGAATACGTAGTAGAAAATGGAGGATGTTAGTAGATGCATCCATATTTTATATTTCTAGCTGAACCCCTTACGTTTTATTCATGTAGGTTGATGCCTGGAAGGAAAACAATCATTATAGTAGTAATCTCCATGAAGGCCACCTGCTATACTTTGATCATGTTGTGATAGTCGAGGACTTGATGAAAATCAGTAACTCATCAACTAAAAAACATGTCATGCATAAGTACCAAATAAATTAAATTCAAAGTGCAAAGAGAGAGAAAAGAAGAAAAAGAACACCTTGTCAAATCGTTAAACTGTCCCCAGACTGCTTTGCCTTTAGCCACATAGACCTTTAAAAAGAGACAACTGCTGCTGCTCTCCACAAAAAATGAAATGTAAAGAGAGCAGAGAGATGTTGCTGCAACTGAGAGAGGATAAAGGCTCTTTTACAGAAACAGATGAAAGAAGTTTGACAGTTTGAATAAGACCGACAGCTGAAATGTCAGGATGTGTGGAAAAGAATAGTGAGAGCTAAACTATCCAATGAGTTGGAGAGGAATGAAAGAGGAAGAAGGGTAATGCAGGAAAAAGAAAAAGAATAGGAAGAAGCGCAAAAAGCAGAGGTGATGTAATGGACAGATGAGGATGAATAGAAAATATTTCACATATAACAGGATGTGTTTATGAAGTTATGGACATTTGATGATCAGAATTCTGGCTTTTAATCAAAAGCACATAATCCCCAAAATCGGTTGCCTCCTCTGTGCCTCTATATGAGGCTGATTCCTGTGGATTTGCTGCAGGTAATCAGTGATGGATTATACTTTCAAACAACCTTCACAACCCCCTCCAGCAGCAGAAACAAGGGATGGGGGAGGATTGGAGAAAAAGAAAACAAGACAGAGAACGTAGAACTAAAGCTACCAGCTGGATACTGCCGCGGCCACTGTTTTCACTGCCTCTCTTTGCTCATTAGGGGTGTGTACTTAAGGAATATTCACCCTCACAAAACAGGGTCCTTCATAAACAACAGTTGTAGAGTGTGTATCTTCAAGTAAGTCATCTATGTAATGACTGAGACCACACTGAGAGAAAACACACAAAGTACAACACGGACACACTGCTGATTCCCCACAGCGGTCCAGTGCTGCCATGTGTTTCTTCATACATAAACCGGTTCCTAATAGAAGAAAAGGCTCGAGGTCGCTCTCTCATAATGATAAATCACAATAACACACGTGTCATATTGAGTCAAGCAGGCTTTCAGTGGAAATAATGGCCATTTTTGTTCCTTGTGGACCACTGAGTTATTCGCATTTATCTTGTGCTTTTTCTTAAGATTGACTGTCAACTTCTACGAGGTACTCTATCTGTGACTTTCGGAAAGACTTCTGCTGCTCTCTGTTCTGATTACTGTTACGATGAATTTAACATTGATCTCCTTTTACAAACTGTCTCCTTTCCATAAAGTGGTCAAGCTCAGCTGCAGATCAGCGCTAACAAAGCTAGATAAAGGCTGTCTTCATGTTTAAACTATTTCTGTTTATCTCCTCTCAATTTTATTTCTTATGTTATAATTGGGTTTGTTCTTAGACATTAGGAATGAAATAAGTCTCAGTACTTTTCCATATGACCTTAAGTGATGCAGGAGTAGACAGACAAAACAATCAGGAAAGTCTGGGAAACCAAGGGCAGATTCACACACACACATTATTTGAATTTCTCAGAGACATTATTTGGGTTAGTACGATTCATATCCAATCACATTTGATCAACAAGGGATCCACCGTGAGAACTATGAGATATATATACGAGGTGTAACCGGAGATACGGGGCTCGGTCTGACGGATTCTTGCGAGGTCTGTCAGACTGAGACCAGCGCTGAAATACTGCACTTGTTGCCATACCAATAAAGACTTCATTTTCACTTGAATTACTTCGGTCCATTCTTGAGCCTCCTACTAAAAGAATCGTATCTAACAAATGGTGCCGTGACCCGAGGTTCGAAGGCTAAAGGACCACCGTGTCGTGCGACCGACCCCCATGCGAGGGAGGACGCCTCGAGGTGATTGGAGGGACAGCTTTTTTCAGACAATCAGGCGCCAGAAAAAAGGTGAGCAGAACACCACTTAATGACTAAATGTGAAATTTCTGCATATTGAATAACCTAAATGAAGTTGTCTGAATTAAGTTGTCCTCTGGTCATGGTAAATCCAAGTGTTAATGTACTGTCTGATGTTTGCATTGAATGGTAACACGTGAAGTATGACACACATAGTCTCACATAGGGATAGTGAATAAGTGTCCTGACAAGTGAATTCGAACAAATAAAAGACAAGATAAATTCATTTTATAAATGAATATCCCAGTCGGGGAACTTGTCTTCAAAATTTGTTTCCGTGCACTAATAGCTAAGTGTGGCCAAAGTAGTTTATAAATTCCCCAAATTGAGGGGGGTCAACTAAATAAATAAATAAAATTTGTGGAATTCCGACACGGAAAGTTTCTCCTCTGACGAAAGTTAGGACGAGGGATTGAGACCTCCGGTGTGCGAAGCGGTCTATAATCCCGAGACATAGTCGGTCTGACAAGAATAAATTTATACTGTAGGACACAGGGTCAGATTTTTTAATTTTCATGCAACTGTGGGGTGGGGTTCGCCGCTCGAAGAAATTTGACTGTGCCAGCAGATCTCGAGTGGTTTCTGTTCAATATTGGGGTTGGTATAGATAAAAAGGGGGGAGAACAAGTGGCTGCGCGTGCTATACGGGTCGCTTTGTTCGGGGAAATCAGTATTTTTATGGTGTGACCCAAAGTTTTGGAATAAACAAATGCTTTGATAAGTGGGGTAACCCCGATAGGTGGAGCGCACAGAACACAGCGTTCTGCGTAGAAGTTTCTTCACTACTTTCAGCATTTGGTCAATTACGTCTTCCATATACTTTGACTAACACGTGTATAACTTTTGAATATGTCAAAAAATTGAATGAAAGATGGAAGAAAAGGGTCCCGAGGTGAGAAGAAAAACGAGGGACAGATAAATTGGACTGGAGAAATGCAGAAAAAAGAGTGTGCGAGTTTGCTCCACTGAGGCTGAGTGTGTGTGTTCAAAATGTTTTCAAAACAAACGAGAGACTAAGAATCAAGCACATGCAGGGTACAGAAGGAAAGAGTTGATATAAGATATATTTGATCCCAAAGGTTGACAAAAGTTGATAATTTTGTTTTCAGCATCAACGCACTAATAAGAGAACTATAAGGAAAAAATCAACAGATTTGGAGGCTTGACCTGAGGCCTGAAGTTACTACAGGAATAATGAATAATGAAAAGCCTCAAACGCTTTTTAAGCCATTATGTTCCCAATTTAATTTTATAGTTGTTCTCTTTTTCATAAATGCGCACACCCTAAGATTGTCTTTTCTCAACCATGTTTTTTTTCCTCTCTCATTCAGCCCTGAGTGAGAACAATCCAAACAGACTCTGAGTGATCATTGGCCTGTGTTCATAATGATATACTGATTATAATAAGGGTTTAATTTTGTACTAGAGCAAATAGTATTGATTCATCCATCTATTTTAAAATGCATATGATTAGGAAAGACACCAAAGTATGTAGATAAACTGAAAACAGCTTTACAATGAAAAAAATTGCAGAGATGAGATAAAAAACAATAAATCCAGGAAGAACAGTGTTTGAGACATTCATTCAAATTGTTGCTGACATAGGATTTAACAGCTCTCTTAAAGAGCTAAAGTCAAATACACAAGCAGAGTGTTTAGGAGATTTGCTCCTTTAATTAAAATACAATCTGAAAAATGTTCTACAAATTGAAACTTTTTGATTTCACCTGAAGCAGGACTGAGATCAGTCAGACCATATGACATAGATTAAACAACCAGGATTTAGGATTTAATATCACGGCCAGACAATCAGATGTCAAACAATTTGAAAACATATTAAAGTTGTTAAAGCTTAGCCTTTATTGTTATTAGGAGATATTAACTTGACTTTAAAATTTTAGCTGCTCTAAATTTCCTCTGTCTCTGGTCACCAATTCAATAGTCAATAGTTATCACCAATATTTAGATTCAAACTAAAACATTTGACTATTTAACTAAATCATTTAACTACTTAACTGCAGCAGATCTATGAAACAATTAATATACTCTCTTAACAAAGAAGCAAATAGGTTTAGAATAACAGAAGGACAGCTGCAGCAAAGACTGAGCCATAACAAGACAAGTCAAGGTTTGTTTTTATGGCGCATTTAAAAACAGTGAGCACAGGGCAGCTTAGAAAGCCAAAATAAAAATCTGTGCAGACACACAGACTTAACTTTGGCTAAAGCAATTCCCTATTAAGCATTATATTATGCATTATTTAACCTACTATTTTATATGATATATAATATATGACCTATATATGAATGTTTTCAGGTTGTCCTATATGAGGCCTGGATGGGGAGAAAATACCCTGTCCACACCCTTTTTTGGGACAGTATGAGGACTTGTGTGAATGTGGGAAAAAGGTTCGGTTGCCAAGCGATGGCCATGGTGAGTGGGGGCTGAGGAGATCCCAAAGGGGGTATTCCCAAAGGGGGCACTAACGGCTTTGGGTACAAGGGCTACCTGAGGGAGAAGGAGAAGGACGCCAATAGGTGGCGTGATGGTTGAAAGAAAAAGGATATGAATGGGATGAATGAAATGTTCTGTAATTAGGTGTTTTGGGTCATCGGAAGACGTTCCATTAGAGATGACCAGAAAGTTTTTAATCTACTACACTAAATCGATCAATCAATCAGACGTTATTTACATAGCACTTCTCATCCAAGACAATATTTCAAATCGAACGAAGCAGTGAAACCCAGGGCCACATACAGACACATGCACACTCACATATAAAGCCACGCACACACACACACACACACACACCACACATACTGGAAACAGGGACCACAACATGATCCTCAAAGAAAAATAAAGGATGAATTAGGATAAATACAGAAATAAAATTAAACTAGGCTTTTAATATCTATATGGAAACATGTTAAGGTTAGAAACAGCTCTGATGTCACACCGTTGGTACCACATGAGGTGTTTCTGATTCAATTAGATCCGGAAAAAACTTAATGCTGATCCTGAACTGTCTGTGTACGGCTCAGCATCACGAAACACAGCCACTGGTAAGAATTAAACAACATTATTACTAGCAAACAAGTAAGAATAAAGCAGATTATGCTGAAATTTTATTTTTAACACTCTGACCTGAATTAAAAGAGGACAGACAATATTTATCCTAAACAAATGAATCAGTTAGGCATTGAAAAGAAATGTCTGCTTTCTTGATGCTGTGCTGCTCCCAATATGAGAACTAACTACAAATATTTCTGTCCTGCAGCAAACAACAACACAGGAGGAGAAACTGCAGCGGAGCAGTTCGGCAATTAATTAACAATTAATCATGGTTCACTAAAACTTCTCAAATTTTCCCAAAAAGTCTGTGTGCGTTTGTATCTTCTTTTGCATTAAGACTTCCCGGACCTGGAAAAGGAAGACATGGAATCAAACTCATAATATGAAAACCACTGTTTGTATACTTAGGCCCCAATGAAAATATGACGTTTGCTTGAGCAAACCCAGAAACGCAATATATGTTTGACATCTGTTGTCTGTCATTTGTTGTCCTAACCTGTGGTGTCTGGTGTTGAGTGTTGTTTGTGTGTTGTTATGATCCCAAAACTGAACGATGATTTTTCCACAGCAGAATTATCCTAAAAACAAGGAGTATATCAACTGTGCTGATGTTGATCGTGATGATGTGTTCCCTAAATGATTTGAAGTTTTTTCACAGCAAAATAAGGTGATGGTACTGGATTTCTCATCAGGGCTGCACAGCAGCTTGATGACTATTCTGGTTCCTAAAAGCAAGGGTTACACCAACTGGCCAGTTGTTTTGTTTTGGTTTATGTTTATTTTATGATCTTTTTTTTTTTTTTTTTTCTTTGTTTTGGTTTGCTTTTGTTTGGGGTCCATATGAAAAACAAATTAAGAATGAATTGGGCATTGAAATTGAACCTTTCAAAGAGAGATGCCCTAAGTAGAAAAATACAGTGCAAATGACATTTTGCACTACTGCGCTGCGAGATTTGCTAATATTATTCCACAGATTCAGAACCACTACAGGACGTACGGCCGGAGGACTCATAAGCTTGAGTTCTGGGAGGCCTTTCCCATCATGCCAAGATGATGGTGGAGAACTACACAACAAAATTATCCCAAAAGAAAATTAGTTAGGGAGGGGATGCTGAATATCCCTCAAGGAAGCGATGTACTGGTGACCTCTCCTTCCAAGATTAGTTCCGGATCAGAATACTGAACAGACGTTCAGCCGAGAGGAAAACCGAGCACCGACAGGATTGGACCACAAGAGACCACACGACTCGTCATGTGGTCATCTAAGAAAGATATATCATTTAGAAAGTTAATCATAATTACTCAGAGGCTAATATACTCATATAATCGAGCCTTGATTAAATTTATAAGTTTATGTTTCATGTTTAAAGTGTTTAGATAGTTCCTCTTAAAGGCTGATAATGAATCATTTTTAGAATGTCAATTGCCAGTGGGGTGACTCGGCTGTTTGGAGCGGGACCTTAGACTTTGAACGGTAATGGTCGGTCGCCAAGTGCAACTAGGGGCCATAGGTGAATTTTTCCCGGTTCAGCCATCGGGTTTTCGCTCCTATTCGCTGCAAACGGTGGACGAGCCTGCTGGTAATGTTAATTGCCTTATGCAATGTTTGAGTGTCAGTAGTATAGAAATGATGTGAAAATTTAATCAAATTATTATTTTCTACATATAATCTAGTAAGAAATGTGCTCATTTGCGGAATTATTATCAGTTGAGTGGGGAAGGTTTTAAACTTACTAGAAAAGAGTCTCTATTTCTAGAATCTTGATTAATACTCCTGATATAGAAGGTTTTGCTAAAGCATCAGAATTATTTTCTAAATGTGCTCATTTGCAGAGTTATAATCAGTGACTTATGAAGGTCTTAACCCTCTCGGAAAGAATTTCTGTTCCGAGTAAAATGATGGAATAGACCTGACTTGAAAGTGTAGCTTAAGCATTAGAATTATGTTTACTATTTCCATGCCTGTGCAATGAAGACTTGCTTGCTGCTTTAATTGCAATGATGAACAGCTTTCACATGAGCTTACATAATAACACATGAAGTCACATCAAAAGGGGGATGACAGACTTCTCCTAACTGGTTGTGTTACATCTCAAAAGGTAAGTGGCTCTTGCAGTTTGGGGGGTGACTGCTAAAGTCTTGCTACTGCTAATACAGATGTGACACAATACAGAATATTACATTCCTACCTCAGTTATTTGACTGAATTAGTTGAAATGATAAAATCACTTCAAAAGGGGGATTGTTATAATTGGCTTTGTTCTTAGACATTAGGAATGAAATAAGTCTCAGTACTTTTCCATATGACCTTAAGTGATGCAGGAGTAGACAGACAAAACAATCAGGAAAGTCTGGGAAACCAAGGGCAGATTCACACACACACATTATTTGAATTCCTCAGAGACATTATTTGGTTTAGTACGATTCATATCCAATCACATTTGATCAACAAGGGATCCACCGTGAGAACTATGAGATATATATACGAGGTGTAACCGGAGATACGGGGCTCGGTCTGACGGATTCTTGCGAGGTCTGTCAGACTGAGACCAGCGCTGAAATACTGCACTTGTTGCCATACCAATAAAGACTTCATTTTCACTTGAATTACTTCGGTCCATTCTTGAGCCTCCTACTAAAAGAATCGTATCTAACACTTACATACTGCACATTTGACAGTTGTAGGTGTGGTTTACTTAACGTTTATACACAAATAGCCTATACTTAGCTTGGAAATCTTGGTGCCCTATTTCAGCGTTAAGGTCATTATGAATTTGTTGGGTCATATTCAACACACAACTCCCAGCTGGGGCCTTTCTGTGTGGAGTTTGCATGTCCTCCCCGTGTATGCGTGTATTCCTCCCACTGTCCAAAAACATGCATGTTAGGTTAATTGGCATCTCTAAATTGTCCTTAGGAGTGTGGAGTGAGTGTGAGCGTGCATGGTTGTTCGTCTCGTTTGTCTCTGTGTGGCCCTGTGATGGACTGGCAGCCTGTCCAGGGTGTACCCCGCCTCTCGCCCATTGACTGCTGGGATAGCCTCCAGCCCCCCCGCGACCCGACCGACGGATTCAGCGGTATAGATAATGGATGGATGGATGGATATTCAACACAGTCTCATATCAGATCATGAAAAACCTACAATGGCCCATGGTAAAATATGTTGCCGTTTCACTGTTTTACCATAAAGCCTGAAAACATGTAGTTTGGTTATGTTTCCCTTTCTCAGCTGTCTGCAATTCTACTGATGATGTTTGATCATAATTACAGTGAAAACATATTTACATGGCGTGAGAAAAAAAACCCAAAACAAATTAATATGTTGATTGAAAACAGATTTTTGAAATGCATGTAAACATATAACTGCATCTAAAATTGTGCTTCCCAAAACTGGACCTACACCCAGATAATGTGGTTGTGGAACAAATTTATGACTAGCTGTATATGCTGAGCTAGACTTTAATGGGTCTGGGCACCTGATAAATGCGCGGAAGTGATATCTCTTTTTTTCTTCATCTTTTTGTAAAGTCAGTTAAGATAAAGTGAATATTATTATAGTTAAGTTAAATGTATTTCTTTGTAAAGTGCCCTGTATTTTATTTAATTTTTTTTAGGATGTTATATAAATCAAATCAAATTTGACATCAGTTGGTGCTTGTTTCAAGGATGACTTATGATATATCAGCTATCCATGTAGTTTCCACGTTTATCATTTGTAATATTTGTTGCATATGCAACCTGACCTGCTATTTTATTGAATAGCATGTGAAAAATACATATAATTTTATTTAACAGCCATTTGTTAGTAGATTGTATTCTCATTTAGATGGCAATATTACTTGTAAGTGGAATATTATATGGGAGTTTCCACTTCAGTGACTAAGTACTTTTTCTTGACAGTTTATTCCATTTGCTCCAAATACAGTAGATAGTATAGATACATTTCACCTGCCTCAAGAGTGAAAAAGATATCACTTTCAGTCTTCTTCACAAAGAAAAACAGCAAACAGCAGAGGTTAGGCTCCATAACAGGAAGCTTGAAGTTTATTACTGAATGTTCAGTCATAGACTTTATATTAATATGGATGGATCAATAAAATATTACATCTGGATCAATGTATAGTATTCCCTTTATATCCGACAATCATATACACTACATATACAGTGTCAACAAAACTCACTACACATCTTGTCTAGTGTATATTGCATGCTGTCTCTCACTATCTGAAGTGTACACACTTGACTGCTGCTTTAATTATTTCATCAAGTCCAGAAGTAAAACATGGTCGCATTACTGTGTGAAACTGGAGGCGAGGAAATGGGACAGTGTGGCTAAGAGAAAAAGAAGTGAAAAGGGACATGACAGTCAGAGCCCTCAGACTTGGCCTGAGGGAGACTAGTCACCAAATGTTTAATAAGGGGAAAGTTAGAGTATTTGTGTGTGACGCTGAAGTTTGGCTGCTGTGTTTGTGTGGAGAGTGCGATATTGTGTACATCAGTTTAAATGAGCATTTCAACATATACAGGACAGAAATCACAGGTTAAAGCTCATAGTTGGCTTGCAACAACCCCAGGCTGCATTCTGGTTGGAAGGAAATGAGCTAACGCCGTTAGCTATGCCTTTCTCTGTGCCAAAGCAGCAAAGACCACAGTAGCATGTGTTAACTGAACTAAAACAATGGCAAAGCTCGGAAGGGATAGTATTTTAGAGCCAAGTTCATTAGTTGATGTCCAATTACTCTGTCATAAACTTTCAAATTGCATTTTCACTAAATCTAACAGCAGTGTAGTAATTGTGTGACTGGGAGATATATTGCATGGTGCACTTGCTTATCGTTTAGCATAAAGTCCAAAAATAACCTTTGCAGTTACACCAACTCACTTTCTACTCAGTTAACTGTACATTTTGTTTTGAGCTTCACATTTGTTAACTAGCACAATAATGCCGAATTACCATGAGCTATGTGTTTAGCAACTTAGCAAATAATTACTGACAACTTTTAGTCAAGATAACAGCTATATATGTATATAACTGGTCATAAAGTGGGAATGAAAAAAAGGATGGCGGCACTGGATGAAAATCTCAGAAGTGCAATTAATGACGTGTGCCACATTTCATGGGGATCCAGTATTAGTTCATTCATCCAACACTGTACTGTAGCTACGGACTGTTGAAGTTAAACCTTGAAATAGTTTTCACTCAGCTATGGTTCTGAAGATCATTTGAAATAAAGTATGGCACATTTTGTCTTCATTACAGTTAACCAAGAGGATAAAAAGGACGTGCAATCTGCTTTGTGCTTGCTAAGCTGATTCAATCTGAAAGCCACCAGAAACACCCATTGTAAATTATTCTTGTACATTACAGACCAGACTACCTACCATTAAAGCTATTTTGATTAAACCACACTGGACTGTTTAAAGTAATAATTCATTCTTCATCTCCAAGCCTCAATTTGATCTCCTGGTACCTATTGTAGGTACAATAAAATAATCTATTGTTCTTCTTTTGGGAATCTACGGTGTTTGATTTAATCTTTGCTGATCTATAAAGACAAACCTGTGGCATGTTATCTAGAACCAACAATGTAGGCCACATCTCAGCAAAATCTACAGGCTGAAATAACTCAATATAATTATTTGAAGTACCTGTAGTTTGTTTAGAATTTTCCATAAATATGGCAAACATTCACTTAAAAGTTGCAACTATCAAAAACTATTTCTCCAATGTTTTTGGCTTCTTATTATACTTTTTTGCTACGCACTTAAACATGCAAAGTGTTAAAGGCTGACAGACTGTAATATAAACTCACTTTTGTTCAGAAATGTTACTTTTGCTAATTCCTGCACAACTTTGATCACATGATCTGATGAGTAATACATGGTTTTCAAATATTGAGTTCTTGCATTCTTAATGAAAAAAGTACCAAATAAATTAAAGTTCAAAGTGCAAAGAGAGAGAAAAAAAGAAAAGAAAAAACTGTCAAATCGTTAAACTGTCCCCAGACTGTTTTGCCTTTAGCCACTAAACCTTTAAAAAATAGACAACTGCTGCTACTCTCCACAAAAATTAAATGTCATTGAAAGGTGTTTGTATTGATGTCTACATTACAGGAACAAAAGGTTTCACAAACTTCAATAACAGAGTGGCAAAACTACAGTTTAACAAAAGAAGATGTAAAAAAAAAAATAGAAATAAAAAATAAAAGGCATGTTTGTTTTCCACAACAAAAAAAACATGTAAAACCTGAAGTACCAGATAACCCTGTACAAATCAAAGTCAAGGACATCATGATGTTCATTTAAAACACCTGCCATTGGATATGGCTTGGAGGAATGTGTCACGATATTTTTGGTGAAGCTTTTGATTTGAGAGGACTGGTGAGAGTCACACTTCTGAGTCCACAGTAAGGTTGATCTCTACACATCAGTGCAGCACAACACACACGGCGAACAAGCAGATAATCTTCATCTGTCTTTATCAAAGCTCAAGAGGTCAGACCTTTCATTTAAAGAAAGTGTTGGCCCCTGAAAGCGCATGGTCTTGTGGCTGTCCTAAAGCAACACATTTTTTTTTTTTTTTTAAAGGCCTCAAAAACACCCTGTTGAAGGACAACGAGCTCAAGAAGGATTTCAGCCTTAAAAAAAGCCTTAAAAAAACAAAAAAAAACATGCACATACTAAAACATGAAACCTTTCCCTTTTTCAGCAGCCTGAATGGACACTTTCTACCATCAACAGATTTCTATAGCCATCATAGAGAAAAGTAGTTAGAATACCAATTTAAACAGATGACAGTTTACATGGCAGTGTGTGTGTGATAGGGGTATCAGACAGACAGGCAGCCAGTGCATTGAAAGAAGGAAGGTGGGAGAGGACACCCCAATCTTTTCTTTGTCAAAATGTTAACATTAAGCTCACTTTTGTTTGTCCCCCCAGCCCTCCATCACTAACCAGCACTAGTAGTCAGTAGTAAAATTCAAATATAATTAAACATCAACGTAGATTACCTATACATAGTACCACCACTTTTCACCCCTCACAGTGGACAACACAGGAAAGAAAGAGAAAAGGCTACTATGACATTGAGGAAAAATGACAACATAAATACAGGAAGCTTTGCTAGAGTCAAAGCTGGCATTTAACCCAGCATGCCATTCAGTTTGTGCACCACAATCCCACATTCAATATCTGGCTGGACAGGAGTATGTAACACACTGAACAGAATGTGCAATATCCAAAAGAGCATATTCGACTTAGAATAAAACCTTTCCTATGTTCACTTACAAAAATTGGAAAAAACAGGGTAATGGAATTTTGAGGCTTAAGTGAAGTAAAAGCAGCAGTAAACAACTACCATGAGACCAAAAGAGTCTCAGTTTTACATTAAGATGTCATAGTGCAGCTTTAAATCATCATCAGAAGACTTGCTAATTTAGCAAATGTCCTTCTCCAGACTGCCAAAGTGGCAAACTAACTGCAAGAGGACATAAATACACGGATACACACACACTCATATTGAACAGACTTCATTTAGAAGGAAGTATTATGGTCCCTGAAAGCATATGTCCCACCAAGAGATTATCTCCAGGCCACACACATGCACAGACATCTCTTAGAGTTCGGTAATCTCTGATATTTATAAAAAATTACTGAGGTTTGCCCCAAGAGTGTGTGCATATGTGTGTGTTTTCTGCTCGCTAAACAGGGAGTGGATTGGATGGGATGAGGATTTCAGAGACTAAACCAATAAACTGCATCTGTCTGTGCTTGAGAAAAGGTGTGTGTGTGTGTATATGAGTTTTATGAGAGAGCTGTCTGCTTACACAGGATCTAGACAGCGACTGTTACGTCACTTGAACCTGCTGACACACACCCATCACCCATGCAACCTTAACCGGAATTTGAATCAAGGCTAAAAGTCGTAGGCTTTATTCTGACAAATGACGCAGCAAAATATGGCCAAACGGGTGTGTCTCTGTGTCAGGGTATGGTACAAATGGATTATCAGATGGGAAGGAAAAAGAAAACTCAACCTACCAATTTAAAATTGAAAGAAAAAAAAGATAAGGTTGCAGCACCACTTACTGGTCAGCTGCTTTTATTACAGCTAAAACTCAAGATTTCAAACCTTTCTGAAAAAGATTAAGATCAGAGTATTACTTCTCCACTCTTTTCTTTCATTTCTACTACTTTTCTCACCTGGATAGTTTTCACTAGCAAGAGTGGAAAACATGTTTTTTTTTTTGTTTTGTTTTTTTTAAGATCAGTTGCAGCACATATCTTTAAATTGTGTTTTAAATAGTGTCTCATCTTTCTCAGTGACAGAAAGCCATCATTAAGCAACTACATATGTGGCCACAAACATATATCCGGCTTTTTTGGTGACCATCTCCATTCAACAATGAAGCCAACAGAATGTGTGTTAGATACCATGAGCTATTTTCTAGCCGCTCACCCCTCTAAACACTTCTAAGCTTTCCAAAAAAGTTGTAAATTGGTTAAAGCAGATACATTAAAAAAAAAAGCTTTAGCAACAATTGTTTTACCGTAAAGCAGCAAAACTGCAGCAAAGCTTAACGGCCACAGACAAATGGAAATGATGCAAAGAGTAAAGATAGGAGAGATTAAAAGCAAGAAAAAAATATAACGTAAAAAAAATAATAAATGTTTGATTATGAATCTTATGAAATATTCCAACAAATGCAACAACAAATGGCATAATAAAAAATAATACAGCTCTCTAGACAAAGACAAAACAGTCTGTAATAATAAAAAAAAAACAAGAATAAAATTAGTATATAATCTTTATCATTACTATCCCAGATCACTATAGACCCCTGTTGAATGTATCTTTTTACAAGTAATAAGTCTAACTGAGTGAAATCTCAGCCTCTGACAGGACAGGTGTGTTGGATGATGACGTCGAATCAGCCAGCGAGGCAAGGCTATTGTCCATGCTCCTGTTCCAGGGGCTCCGATTGGGTGTTGATGGGAGAGAGGGTGTGGAGCAATTAGAGGCCGGACCCGAGCAGGGGCTGCTGTGATTGGACAGAGATGAGAACAGGGCATCTTTTCGCAGACCTTTGTTTTGGAGCTCCAAATGAAGGTACTGGCAGATTTCCTCAGGTAGTCGCCGCTGCTCCTCCTCCAGTTCTTTCTCCAACTGAGACTGAAGCTGGACCAGAAAACACAGCTAAAATGAGGAAACTTGCTTTCTTAGAAACAGTAAGATAAAAAAAAACTGTTTGTTAACTTTGAGGCCAGTATGAGTTCTTAAGAAGTGACCACAAACGCCTCTTAATAACCGTTTATAGCTTTGTGTATGAAGGCCGATTCATCAAGAAAACTGCCTTGGTTTATGAGTCAGCAGAGATTTGCCAACACTGAGAACTGCAACATCCCCAATCATCTAACTAATTTCAGGTTAATGAATGTGTGGCATTCTGGATGTTACAGAAACGTCACTCGACCTGCTGATGACCTGTTTGTTGCTCAGCTGACAGCCATATGCAGGAGTGATGGGACGCATAAACTGAAGCCACCTGCTGATTTGAAGTGGACATAGTAAAAGCTACAGTACATAAAGGCATACAGGTGGCACTATTGAGCATTCGAATCCCTGAGAAATTAACAGTTTTTCCAGACATTTGGCCTGAAAGTTGAAGTGCCCCACAAAGTTTTTTTATCCAGCCAACCCTCGTATAAAGAGATCTAATACCAAGTGGTCACTCAAGGACCGTGCAGGCATAGATTTTAATGACAGGTGGGAAGACAGGCGACATGCTGATATCAGCTCTGAACAGAGCCGTATAGGAACACAGAGCTTTTAGAAAGGTCTCTGACACAGCCTAGTAGAGTGGTACGTTTTGTTGACTTTGTGTGGCAGAATGGACTCCCTGAGCCTGTGTTTTGCTGCTCACCAGCGGAAACTCTTCGTCTATGTGTTGCAGCACCTCCCGCTGCCTCAGCACGAGCTTCTCCTGCCTCCTGGTCTGTGCCTCCTCCAGCTGATGGGCAGAGAGAAGAGACAAGAGTCAAAGGTTTAAGGAGAAAGCATCTATAGATGAAGAAGGAGCAAAAGAAAAGAAAATGAAGATAATGTTTGAGGGTAGTGGAGTAGAGATGATTACAAAAGCTGAAAAGAGCACTGTGAAAATGAAAATGGTGGAACTCTTTAGGACTCTGGGTGATAAAGGGTGTGGGTAGGCCCTTACCCTGCGGATTAAGGTGACAGAATCTTGAATATGTTTCCTGTTGATCTCATTCAGTTCCCTGGAGAACGTAAAGAAGAACAGTTTAAAAGAAAAAATGTGGATAAGTGTAAGGCCTGACAGCCTAAATACACAACAATCACCTCATTGTTTGCTTAGAGGCACAAATAAAGATAGAAAAAGGAAACAAGTTTATTACGATTCAGCCTTGTCTTTGTCTCTGTTCTTGGCTTCACTGATGCTGTTTTGTCGTTTCCTGTCCAGGATCTTCTGGAGCTCCTTCTTCTCCCTTCACACAGTTGAGCATCAATATTACATCCAAAAGAATGCAATTAACAAGTTTTGAAGAGAAAACTAAGACTTAGCAATACCATATCAGGGACTAAAAGCAGAAAGTAAAAGCAGCAGGGGCTAAATATCTATGGTCTTAACACACTGCGCATGGTCCAATAACTGCACTTACTTCTCACATGTCTCCCTTAGCTTCTTCAGCTGAGATGCTTGACATTCGTGGGCCATCTCCTTTAACTTTTGGAAGGCCTAAAAACACATCCCAGCAGAAGATAACCCGTCAGCAAAATACTGTGCAGACACACTGAAGTGCCACAGAGTTTCTTAGATTGCACTTTGTGTTTTAAGATCTGAGTGAGTCTATATTTAAAAAAGGAGCCCCCGACTAATAAGACTTAAAGGCCATAATATGCTCCAATTAGTTTATCGCATGTTACCAACATCCAACCTTACTTTTTGTGCACAATACATTAGTTTGGTGAGGATGTAAAATGGTAACTTTTACTGGTCAGCAGGAGAGACATCGATTCAAAAGCAAGTTTTTACAGCTTTTCTTAAAAAAAGCGGAGCAAATACAGCTTCTGTGTTGTTGTTACATCATCTGCTGTCAGGAAAGAGATCCCGAGTGTTGCTTATCACATGATATCTGCCATGATGTTATTATATCTGGCTGGCTTTGATGTACCATCTGGGAACAGAAGCATCGACATTTACAAAAGTTAAACAAACAGTTTAGCTCTTAATATTGTGTCATGACACTTTTATTCTCTCTTTAATCTGACTTAGTGTGCCCCTACCCCTTTATCCTGATGTATAGTGCAGACTGGGGCTCATCTTACATTACTACTATGCGTAATGCATAGCGACATAAACAACACTGGTGAGCTAAGTTAAAGGTTATTTTCTTATACTTTAGAAACAAAGACACCTTTAGTCTTTTAAATACTCCATCAATATAATCAAAGCTAATGTTAATCTAATAAGCCATGCAAGTCATTAGTCAGGCTTCCATTAAAAACTCATGGGTCAGTTGTCACCTCTTGCAGATGAGTTTGTTGCTTCTCTCTTTCCAGCAGGTGCAGCTTTTGCCGAAGCTTTAGGAGTTCCTGCATCTGCCACTCCTGCAGCTGTACCGTTTGCTTCTCAAGTTCCTGATCCAATGCAGTCAACTCCCCCTGCACCGGTTCCGGCGGCTCACTGAGGTACACATGAAGTCAGGTTCAATCAGCTGCCACCCATACAAAGAAGTTCAACAGGGAGCTTCTCTCTGCAATTTGCGACCACTCCTTCTCAGGGTTTCTGTCTTTCATCTTTACCTTCATTTTAAATCCATCCATATATGTGGCTTTTTTTAGATTTGGAATTTCTTTCAACCTTACATTATTTTTATTCTTACATTAGACCTGACCAACATGTGCGTGGAACTTTACTCGCTTGGAGGTGTACCGAAGAGACAAACCAAGGTGGATAAAATTGCCTGCTTTCAAGCCCCTCTGTCCATTAATCTATACTTACTTTTTCTTAATGCTGCGTTTGAGGTGTTTCTCGATCTGACTGCGTCTCCTCTGGGTGTCAGACTGAAGTTGACTGGTGCGGCTCTTCTGCTCCTTACTCAGATTCCACACCTACACATGCAAAAAACACTAATAGTTTTGTAGCACGTGTGCAAAATGAAATCATGTTTATGTATCTTGAGCAGCAGAGTTTTCACAAACAGTTTCTGGATTTAACCCAACACGAGGAGTGTAAAATGAAATACAGATGGAATAAATTTGTGTGTTTCTGTTTTGCACTTACCTTCTTAAGGTGTTTCTTATGCAGCTCTTTGAGTTCTTTGTTCTGTTTCTTAACAAATTTCAAATAATTCTTCTGCTGCTTCAGTTCCTCCACAGAATGCACGAGGATTTCTAAAAGATTGACAGAGAAAGACAGAGAAATTAAAACCTTGCAGAGAACTGCCCAGTCCAACTTATGGAAGGGACTTACAGGTATTTTTTTTCATGCAGCTCAATGCAACAAAATGATCGCATCGATTTTCAGTATGGAAATGAATGCGTTGCGATGACCTCACCTGACAGGACAGTGGCTATGAGGTCCTCCTTCTGAGTTTGTGCTGCACACAAGCACACGCACGCACACAGGAGAAGCGCACACACAGGACATGTGAGATGGGTGACGGACAAACGGAGCATGCACAGACAGCAAAATAATGTGTGCTCATGTCTATGTAATGACAGAGATATGGGCTTCAATGTAAGTTCACCGCATGAGCTTGTGTTCAAAAGGATAACACTTTTTTAAAAAATGACTGAAACGAGATGCGTAACTAAAATCTCCTCCGGATTACTCCGAGGCTTGGTGCTTTAATTCACAAAACGTTGGTATTTTGCATGTATTTCCCAACACGGCCGAAGAAAGTTCATGAGAAGAAAAAAAAACAAAAAAAAACTGTCTTACCAAATGCCCTTTACACACATTACATTTGTGTATTCCCAATTACCCTTTGTATGAGGATGAGACATAAGAATATGTGCTGATAAGCTGAATGTTTGTGTTTGATCGATTGTGGATGTACCAACCTGGAGTAGGCAACTTGATGACATCATTGAATTCATCTGTAGGGCACGTGATAAGCTGCTTTACGGGGGAGGGGAGTTGATCCGCTGGAATGACTTCAGATTCTTTGATCTCGCCTTCTCTGAGCTGGCTGGTGCCAAGCTGACCAAAAGTAACATTCACACTTCATGAATTAATAGGGACTAAACGTGGTACTGATAAAAGAAACAAAGGGGATGTCTTCCTTGTCACTCAAATGCTCCAATCCCCCTGCAAAATGTCAAGATTTTATTTTCTTTTAATTATTTTCAGTGGCACATGGATGTGTCTCACCTCGCTGTTGTCCACAATGAGATCAGCCAGCTGTCTCTCTCTCTTAGCCCACTGACTGATGTGCTTGATGGGGTTGGTCAGGGCCTCTGCGTAGTCTGAGCGTACAGAAAGATGCCTTAGTGTTGTGGATATATCAACAGAAAGGCTGACACCACCTTTAATGCGGGATAGTGCCGTCTATTGTGCTGTGTACGGAGGCTCAGAGGAGGAGGCTCAGAGGAGACCGAGCCTTTTCCGCTGCCGGTCCTAAACTGTGGAACGACCTCCCATTTCACATAAGACAAGCCCCTTCACCGTCCATTTTTAAAACTCGTCTTAAAACCCATTTTTATTCCCTGGCTTTTAACCCAGCATGAGACTCTGTTTCTGTTATTGTTTCATTGTTTTAATATTGTAATTGTTTATTATTGTTTTTATATTGTTCTTACGTTTTATGCCTTATATTTCATGTTCTTACTCATGTACAGCACTTTGTTTCAGCCACGGCTTTTTTAAAGGGCTTTATAAATTAAGTTGAGTTGAGTGTACATGCATGACAAGACTGCTGACTTCATATTTACCCCTGTCAACATGAGTGGCATCGTTGCATTTTAAACAAGAAAATAAGTGCATTTCAAACCCATGTTGCACTGGTGAGTAGGTGAGCAGTGAAGGCTAATTTCGTTAGTCCTAACTTTTGAGACAAATTATATGCTAAGCTGAAAAGTAATTACCTTATAGGTGAAGTCACCATGAAATCAAATTTGGGTTAGCTGTCTTGTACCTTACACCATGATTACAGTAGTATGGCCCAACAATGACAGAAAGGAGGGCATGTGCAACCAGTCGTATGGTTAAAGGGTCAGGCTGTGTGGTGCACGGCGGTAAATCTGGTGCTCTTACCCTGGTGTTCATTTGGGATGTAGTCCTGAGCTTCAATGTAAACCAGAAGGGAGGGCAGCATAAGTGGCTGGTTGAGCTCATTCTTCAGGTTGATGTAGTGGTAGCCTTGAAGGAAGGACCAAACATGTAAATAGCTGTCTCATGGCCATCGGCAAAAGGTAGACCATGAGTTATGTTTTCACTGAGCGACAAAAGACTTTGCTTCCATAAAGTGACTTCTTGTTGAAAGAGAGTGTTTTGGGTGTGAGTGTGTTTTTACCAGGTCTAATAGCCGACACAGGTAGAATTCGGTGTCCAATAAACTTGCCGTTTTCCTCAGACACAGCTATTCTCAGGGAGGCGAGTGTAGGGAGGACAATCTGGATGAGAAGGGAGAGAAGTTTAAAGAGGATGTGAGATAGAGATGAAAGGGAAACCGAGATTTCAGACATCTGAATTTCAGCCTGGTCTTCAAGTTACCTTATTGAAGACAAACATTTCATCATCCCATACAGGATCCAGTGAGTTCCCATTGGATGTTTTGGTTTTGTACTTTCTCTTTGTATCCGTCGGAAGTCCAAAGACGTCCACCTCTACGTACACACCCACCTTTTTATCAGTCAGAAACTGACCTGAGATCACCTAGTGGAAGTAGAAAAATGCATCGTTATCATAGAAACTCACAAAACCTGCATATCTCAGACAATTACAAACCAAGAACTCTTTTGTTCATTTTTACCTTTATTTTGACTGTATTGGCGACTATTCCATCAACAATGTTTTCTGTAAAAGGGTCAAAGTGTTTGTCCGTCCTTCTCATGAACTCTGGTTTCAGCAGGTAGCCACTGCGGCCGTTGTATTCAAACACCCCCATGTTCACCTGCATAGGAAGGTCTGAGAGATGGCAGAAGGGTGACAAAATTGGGAATGGGAAGATAAAGACTTTTGAGTGTTGAAAGCTACAGAGGCTTTTTATATAAACTATTTCACGGTATCTACTAAGATCAGAAACAAGATAGACACTATTTACTCTTTATTTCCGACAACAGGTCTCACAATATGAATAAGTAGAGGAAAATACAGAGAAGTGTAGGACAATTAGGACATAAATCCGACCTTTAATAAATATAAAACGCTGTTACTGTCATCTGGACTTAGGAAGCGTATCTCTTTACTTGCAGTCACATAAAAGTGCTTACCAAGAGTCTGAAAGTTGAGCGCCACCATCTGGCAACCGACGTTCCAGAAGAGCTGAGGCAAGTAGTTGGAGCTGTCGACCCTTGTTCCCTTGGGGTAAATTCGGCTCAGCTGGTTCTTATTGTACCTGAAAGAGCACTGTTAGGGACTCCCAACCTTTACACATAAAGGGCGGCGCACATGTGCGGCAGGGAATCTTTACATGCTAAAAGCTGCACAAGACCAAAATCTGTTGGTGATGTTAGGTAGAGTGGAAGATAAAGACCTCCTTATAAGACGTGCAGTATTTGTTGTGATGACCATTTGTGTTACTGAGTAGGAAGAGAAGACTGATACCACTCTCATGTCTGTATATAGATACAGTAAACTTAGTTTAGATTAAGACCCAAAGAAAGGATAAAGTTGGTCCTCAGATTTTATTGTTCTTCTTTTTATTGTAATTCAATGTTTGCCTAATCCCACCAACAGATAACTGCAAATGGATACACAAATTATGTGAGGCACAGAACGATATTTTTGGTAAAATGAGCTTTCTGGTAGTCCGAGCGCAAATTTAAACCATCGCCTGATGCCGAACTAGCTTAAAATCTATCTCCATTTAAAGGCTATCTGGATATCTGCTTGGCAGTCAAGACATACTGGCTTACAGATCAGCACAAAACCATAAATAATACTTTTTACAAGCCCAACTTCTCAAGGGATGAGAAGCCTTTAAGGATACTCAACAAACTCGACCGGAAAGCTCTTCAGGGTGTCCATGCCTTTGGTTTCCACAAATGACGACATCTCAAAGAACTTCCTCTTCTCTGGAGGATGGAAAGAGAGAAGAAACAGAGACAGCAAGTCAAATTGGACGGATACAGTTACAGACATCTGTCAAAATCATCTACCATGTGTATAACAAGAATGACGATTATCTGTTAAGCCAGAACACGTTAGCTATATTCGAATTGTTCATTTATTCTCTGTTGAGAATGTGAAGGAGTTGAAACACCATGTTTTACTCCCTCCTGCTCTGGGGCTGTATTTTGCATGCACAGCCTCTGAATTCTGACTTAAAAACTGTGTTTTTACACCCAAACTATAAGAGCAGCCTCTGAAATAAAACCTCAGTCCAGTTCTACTCTCCATAACCAACAGCTAAATATATCCATCCACTACAAGCTGAAAAACATTTCTAATGAGATGCACAGAAGCTGTACACTACATTGATAAAACAAAGACCATCTTGCACTGTGGCCAGGAGCAGACAGGGCATGCTAAAGCCAGCAGAAATGTTCATTACTCGTAATGTTCTTACCCACTGAGAATGCCTGGTAAGCATAATACTCGTCAGACATTTAAACAGGGAGAAGGCTCGTCTCTTTTTCTGCCCGAGATGCAGGACTTAAGATATTATGAGTAAGATATGAAGAACCAGATTTAAAAGGCAAAACCGTAATCATGTAATGTAGCTCACTTTTAAATATTAGCATTCAAGCTAAAACAGTTTGTCCACTGTGGCTCTAAAAACAATTGTTTACCAACAGTTGTTGTTTTTAGATATCTTCCTATGTTTTGGGGGTAGAGTTCATTTATGAATTGCGTACTTTTTGCTGAATTCAGTGCTTGTGTAGATTAGATACAGTGTGATTTTAAGAAAAATAACACACAAGTACGCAGAGATTTCTGTAAAAGTTTTATGTCAGTGTTGTGGAGACCGATGGTAATTTAACACGTTCTCAACCAAAAACAGCAAATGTTCGTCCATCACCTCAGATTTGGCAACGCTGCAATCAACTAGTGTCAGAAATGCATCAGCAGCAGTCTGCTCCTACGACTCCAATGAGGCCTCTACATAGTGAACAATACAAAGTGAAGTGGGCAAGTAAACCAGTGGACAACCTGAGCACAGCCTAAATGCCTGCCTGATGACTCAGAGGCCTGCCTGCTTCACCTCACACATACGCACAGAGTTTCAGTCTTACAAATTAAAGCATTTTTCAGTTTTCATCTACCTCCTCATCACGAACATACACACACACACACACACACACACACACACACACACACACACACACACACACACACACACACACACACTTACTGGTTGCAACCTCGAAGCTCTTGAATTTGACAGGTTCAATGTAGTTGACGAGAGTTGACATCTCCTCTGTGGCGTTCACCTCACTGCTGGCGGTACCCTGAATGAGGCAGATAACTCTAATCCATCATTCGGCCAATGAGTCTGTCAAACAGTCCATTCATCTATCCTCTTACCTCATCAGAATTGGGCTTTTTCTCGGGTTCATCCTCCTCATCCTCCTCGCTTTCTCCTTCCCCTCCTGTTTAGGATGAGATAAAGACACCTAAAAACGTTACAGTGTTCAACGTGTTGCAACGACTTGTAGCCATTAATTTCATTTTTGCTGAACCCACCGATGGACTTGCGAGGCTCTGAGTCTTTGACCATCCTCTCAGCCAGATTTTCCTCCCCATTGGACAGCATCTGGCTTCCATCGCCATCTGTCAGAGGGGAGTCTACACAGAGCACAAAAATCTGTCAGCTTTCAATTAGCTCTGGATATAGACATGAACTTTAACTTGATCATAGCTCACTGACTGGTATTAACAGAGATAACAGTTCAAATCAAGTCTATTCCTACCGTTAACAGGTGATGACTGCTCCCCTGGATCTTTGCGTCGTATGCTGCTGCTGCTCTCGGAGGGTCGGTGATGGTGATGCTTCTTCTTGTTTTTGACAAGTATCTTCCCCATCATCTCCTGTGGCGAGGGAAGTGGCTGACCTGGGACCAGCTAAAATCACATTGACGATAAAAATAGTAAACTTTGAGGTAGAACGGTATGACACAAAAAGACCAGGAGTTTAAGTCAGATGAACATTTTCTTTAAAGATTTTAAACACGGTGAGCAACTAATTGTTAGTTGCTAACTAACAATAGCAACTAATATGATAATATAAATGTGACTAAATCCAAATTTGATGCCATAATGTCACAGGACTCACAGGGCCAACCACAGTGTTTTATTAATAAAGTCAAAAATCCCTAAAACCAGCCTAAATTAACAGTTGTGCTACCTAACAACAAAAGATGACTGCGCTTATTTTGAATGTCGCCCCACTCTGCTCTGAGAGCCAAACCTTGGTGACTTATTTACAGCTTGGGCTTCATTAGTTTGCTCATTTTTTCAGGACCAGCTGTGATTTTGCGTGTCCAATTTTCTCGGTTTAGATGAGTACAGTAGTGTCAAATTAGCCTCTGCTCTGGTGTAACAGGGCTCTGTGGTCTGAGTGATGTCTCATCTCTGGATAAAAATTAATCAAGACCATGAGCTCATCTGCATATCACAAGACATTTGATCTAATTCAATGGTCAGCAAGTTAATTACCCCCGTGAATATGAAGTCAAAAGCAGCCTTTAGTAATCATACCGGATATTTGTCAAGTGGGTCAATGAGCAGAGCGTCCCCGAAGATTGTCCTGCAGTACTCTGCCATCTTGGCCTGCTGTTTAGATCTGAATTGACAGAGGACAAAGGTCAGTTCTAAACTCTAACCCTACGCGTATTCAATTTCAGAGCAAATACTTGGTTGATTTTAATACCACAGGGCAAAAATAAAAAAAACCTCAGATATATCGATACCACTTACGAATCCACATGGTTTTCAAAAGACAGAATGACGGGGTAAGGTGAGGTCTTAAAAGCGCTCTCTGCTATCGCTTCGATCACCTCCTGCAGTAAAGGAGAAAAGACTAAAGTTCAAATCTGAATATTTGAACTTAGATGAATTACATGAAATAAGCATAAAAGGTATAGATCGCCTCATGTCATAAAAAAAAGAAAACATGCTTTTATTTTCTAATGGGCTATACACTGATCAGCCGTAACACTATGACCACCTGCCTAATATAGAATGTGCCCTCCTCATCCTGCCAAAAGAGCTCTGACCAGTCAAGGTGTGGTCAAAGAACATCTGAAGGTGTCCTGGAGTGTCTTGTACCAGGACCTTAGAAAGGGTTTGTATGGGCTCTATATCTTGTGGGGAGGGTCTTCGTGTATAGGGCTTGCTTCCCACAGACTCCATCAGATCCGAACAGATTGGTATCTGGAGAGTTTAGGGGTCAGGGAACAGCTCAGGCTCTTTGACAGGCTCTTTTGCCACGGCTCAGTGTTCCCCCTCTGCGGAAAGCTGCTCGTTCAGGGAGTGGTGTTGCCATACTGTATGGCTGTGGGGGGTGATTAGTCTGCAGAAACGTTTAGGTAGTTGTCAAAGGGAAGTTCACGTGAGTCCCAGAATGCAGGTTTTCCCAGCAGAAGATTGCATTGGATCAAGATGAGAAGTGTTGCTCACTTTACCGGTCTGTGATGACCACATTATGTCTGTGGTCGTAATGTTGTGGCTGATCGCTGTTTATTCCAAAAACTCTTTCGTTTTAATTTCTTACATTCAAATGAAGTTGTGTAGTTAACCGAGTCGTACCCAGTTTGTGTGGTGCTGCTGCTTTATCTGACTTAGTCATCAGTGTTAACATATCACATATTTTTATTTAGAAAATTATTTTATTTAGAAAATCTAAACAAGCTGTCACAACTAAACCACACAAACTCAAAGAACACCCGACAGCAGCGACGCCCACCTTAAAGGGTATCTCAGTGGTCATGGTGAACCCGTGGGTGATGTAGGGCTCCTCGTCCGGCAGTCGGCCTTTCCAGCAGTCCAGCTCGATGCAGCGACAGCCCGTCAGCAGCACCTGCCTGTACATCTCCACTGACGACAGACCTGTCAGCTGACCCACTAAGGACACACAGACACGCAGCTACAGATTCAAATCTGAAAGACTGAATACAAATCTACAAATGAAAAAAGGTTCTGCAGCCCATATCAGTATAAAAAGTAATGCTTTTTACTGTTGAGATAGGCAAGCATGGGAGCCCCAGGGCAAAATTAAGACACTATAATTGAGTGTAATAAACTTTTGTTTGTGCCATTTTGTATGCTCTCTGAGAGTCTCTTACCTGTGAGGTATGTGTTGTGTGAGGAGTTGATAAAATAGTGAGACAGGGGCTGGTGCATATCATCAATGATATCCAGCTTCTCCGGGGGTACAATGGTGTTTTCCTCTCCTCCCAGATACCGAGTGAAAGACTGCAAACTGATCTGGTCTGCAAAATGTGGCAAAAAAGAGCATTTTTACTTTGACTATTAAACAATGAAACTTGTCATGACAAATTACTATTTTATCAACCAGCATCCCTCTGCTCCTGTGATCAAAATTTCAAAGGGGAATAAATTGACATAATCTGCTCTATCGTTAAATTGTCAAAGAGCACAAAGCCTCCAGTTATTTGTACAGACATCAACAGGCTGAGAGGGAAGCTCCAGGTTAGATCTGAACACTGTGGGCTGGAAGTGGGATCATCTTACAGGCTGCAGCTTAGAGGACGTTTGGCAGAGCTGCTCATAGCTCACTTTGTTTGCCGGTTTCATAGATTTTGTGCAGAGGGGACCAAAACAGACCCTGAATTATTCCTTCTGAATGTTTCACAGCGGAGGTGAAAATGGATGCAGCATTGCTATATCTGAGGCCAAAAATGTTCAAAAACAGTGAAACATTTACACCTATGGGCCTCAAACGAACTAGGTTTTGTTGCTGCTTTTGGACAATTGAAAATAAAGATACAGCAGCATAAACTTCAAACTAAATGACACAATATTAGTTTTTAGTGTTTCTCAGCATCTTAAAAAGCGAGTACATCAGAGAACCCCTTAAAGAGAACTTAAGGCAACACAATGAAGCAAAACAAGCAGGATCATTTATTGTTTTGTTGCTGCCGTTGTTGATTTGCAGCATTATTTAGTCAAAAATGAAGATCACAGACTGTAAGCAGCTCTGCATGAAAGCATGCATGATGACTAATACGTAAACAGAATTACCAACCTCGGTCCAGCTGGCTGCTGTTAGTATCATATTTCTCCATGATCTGTCGAACTTGCTCTCTTTTCAGTGGGGGATAAAGCACCTCATTCAGTCGGGAGTCTCGCTGCTTGTAGTTGATGAATTCCGTGAACTGATCCAAAACAATGAACGGCTTCCTCTTGGAGCCACTGGATCAAAGACAAAAGTGTATTAAAAACTTTGTGCGACTGAGGAGCAAAAATTATTTCTATAGTAACCCATTATATTCAAGGTGTGGAGGGTAAATATTTATTCTAGCAACAGGGAAAGGTAATAAACCTTATGAAAAATCACGGCAAGAGTTTATAAAAGTGGTGTAATTTCAGTGTCACATACATCTCCTCAAAGATTTTTTCTATTTCAGGCCGGAGACTCAAACTGTGGAGAAACTTCTGGAAAGCCTCCCACGTGAAATCATCTGGCTTTATTCCCTCCGTCTGCAGACAGATGACAAGTAGGATTGGGTAGAAATGCACAAAAGGAAAGACAGAGGGAAAATGGCAAGAGGATACAATGCAAATATGAAGTCATGTAAGCATTCAATCATTTCCTGTAAAAGAGAAAAAAAATGATGAGAGCAATTTCCCCTCGACTTTCCTTTACAGGATTTTTGCTCAGTGAACTCGTTAAAAGATGTTGTTGCTCTTTGCTATGAAGAGGTCGACAAAGTGAGACAGAGTGGTTTTTGCAGACTGATTCTGTGAAGAGTCAGCCATCTGCTTCCACCAACACACCGACGACAAACTTACTCCTCATATACTTTTTAGAAATCTATACATAACAACTAATCAAGTTTACTTTTTAACGAGCTAACCGGAGCACCACGTAACAATGATGTCAGGTATCCACTTCCATTTGAAAGCTTTATTTTCTTCTTCTACGTTACCAGCAGGAGGCGCCAGATGACAGCAACATGAGGAGAGGCGCTGACACCACAGTTCAGAAGTCTTATTCAGTTAGAAAAGTCTTGTGACTTCAAACTGATTTTCTGTAAAGATTGTACTTATTCTTCAAGACACAAGAAACCTTGTATAACCTAAAAACTGCAAAGCAGAGTTTCCGTATACAACAGAGAGTAAAGATTTTCAAAAAAACAACAATCATTTCAGATTTGAAAGAATTAGGGAATCCGTGATTTTTAGTATCAACAGAAAAATGTTGAACAACACAAATTAACCACATTTTGGCAACAATTTCAGCATATCCCAGCTAACTAAATAAAGCTTTCAGCTCAGGGGAAACTTAAAGACAACTTTGTTTGGTTTCTTTGACTGGATGAGATGATAGCGCACTGGTTTAAATATCCAATATGGCATCCCAACCATCAGCCAGATGACATAGTTCAGCTTAGCGTATCTAAACTCATCTTATTTTAGCTAAGCTTAGTTTATCTTGGTTTACAATGGGCACCATGGGAAACAGTTAGCCTGACTCAACTGAAGTTGTTAGTTTACTATTTGGTTGCCACCATTATGCAAGGGACGTCCAAAACTTTAAATGTGACAGTTAATTAAAATGCTTTCAAAGGACTCTTCTGTAGGTATGCAACCTATATGTTGCCTTTACACCATTGCAAAGGCACACAAAGAATGCAACTGTATCCAGCCCACCCTGGGGTGAGTGATACACCATTTCATCTTATTGATGAGCATGAGGCAATACTATGCACATTTTAAGTAGCAGATTACCCTGTTGTTGAGGAGGCCACACTGCTCCAGAGCCGCTTCCACCCGCTTTTTATCAGAAAACAGCTTGAGAATACTGAAAGACAGAGAGTTTGTTCATATTACCAAACTGGCGATTCAGATTTGAATCAATACTCTGTTAAAACCAAGAAAATAAATGTGTAGACTTTTTTTTTTTGATAGACACGAGGGAAAGTGAAAGAGAGACAGAGAAGTGGAAAAAAAGAAGAAGTAGAGAGCGCTTGCGTTTAGAACTCTGTGTAGAGTTGAAAAAGTGGTTGGTAAGGGCGTTTCTCACTTCTTCACTGGAATCTTCCCATCCTGATGCACTTGAAGTCTTAGCTTAGTGTACCTGAAACAAACAGACAGGCGGAGCGGGTGTAAAATATCTAAAACCTGCGTAATGTCAAGACAAGGAAAAAGAATAAGAAGCTTACGCTTTGCGGAGGAACTTGTTCCGTGATGAATTCTGGGAAAGTATGTTTGTGGCCAAAGTGAACAGCTCGTCTGTCCAAATCTGGAAACGCACACGGGTGGATAAAACAGGATTGTTTTGACTTTTAATCTGGTGTCCCTAAATGAAACCGCTGCCATTTACAATGTAAATCACACACAGGAAATAATCCTTCTTTACAACTCCTAAGCAAGGATGAGGGCCACAAGGAAGGGAAAAAAATGCAGGAATTGAAGGTGAAAATATTGGTAATGTTAGTACATTATAGGAAAGTGGTGTTCATTGTTACCTTTGCATCCTCCTCCTGCGTGGCCTGGAAGTTGAGGAAGGAGATGTTGACCAGGTCGTTGCCATAGACTATGGTTACCAGCTTCCCTTCAACGTTTGCCTTACCAAAGCCCAGCACCTCCCGCGTCTTGTGTTCCTGATAAACACACATTTATGGATTTCTTTTTACGCTGACAGAAACAATATCATGAACTTAACATTTGTTTGAACACTGTGTAGACAAACAAAACTCTTGCCCATGCCTCGGTCTCTTGAGAACAGTAAATGTGATGCATGTGGTTTAGCGCTCTGATCCAATTACCTAAATGACCGTTTCCTCCTTTAAAGCCCACCAACTCCCTTCGACATGCAGTGTCTGTCTCTCAATTATAGATCACTCTTCCTCCATCGTGTCTCATATTACAGAGCCTGGGAGGGGTAGTATTCCGAGAAAAAGGTCTAAGAACTTCATGATTAAAGTTGAAAATCCACAAGAAACAAATGGCGATTTTCTCAGATTTAAATGGCAAGTTTGAGAAGACGCTGACAGTGTTTCTCTTTGCAAGGATGGATTACATTCAGACAAAACAGATGGAGGGCTTGCTTGAGACGGGTATTCAAATCTGTGGTACAGCAGGATGACCAATTTGAATAACTGCTCCTGTGTAACGTTCCCCGTTTATGAGGGGTTGGACGTGCTGTAATGAGATCAATCCAACAAGTTTTTTTCTGCATAATTTTGCTACTATAATTTAGAAGATTTAGAAGTTTTTCTCTTGAAACATTTCAGTTTTTCTTGGATCTCGTGTTTCTTTTTCTCAGAAATGTACCAGTAATCTCTGAAATTAAAATGTCTTTCTCAGAATATTACTTCCCCTCAGCTGGATAATCCTAACTCACTTTTTTAAACCGACCCTTTCATCACGAAAACATGCAGAAGCCTGAGTGACTGTTTATAAAGAAATAAGCAGCCAAAGCTGTGCACAAGATGTCATATTTTCAAAAGGTTAATGGACTGCTCTTAGTGTTTTTCTAAATCTTAGTGACCACTCAAAGTGCTTTACACAACAAGCCATATTCGTCCGCTGTCACACATATATTCATCCAGTGCAATTTATGGGGGTTCAGCTGGGGTATCTTGCTCAAGGGCACCTCAGCTGTGGTAAGGAGGTGCCACCGCTCCAGCTGTTAGTCCACCAATCTGTTTTGAGCGGCGAGAGTGGGAATTGAACCGCCGACCTTCCGGTTGTCGGACGGCCCACTCTAACCACTGACCAAAAAACGGTTTCCAGTGATCACGCTATCCAAGATACATCACAGACCTCACACGAGATATTTTTCATTGGAAATGCTTTCACCTGAAGATACCGTCCTTGTAAAACCGCTGACCGTGCGCTCTGTGGAATTTATAGATTGACAGAAACATTGCTGCTGTATGCAAGTGATGTTGCTTTTTAACTTTTGAAACTTGCATTCACCATCTCTGAGGCACGTTTCACTCTGGAACTGTCTTGTTTTGTCGGCTAAATATACGGCTCTGTTAACCAGCTAGAGAGTGAGAGCAAATCAAAACCGTAGAGTTAAGGCAGACTTAAGTCTGAAACAGATATTCAAACCTGGGCAATCAAACAAAAACTATCTGCACTGTCGAATGCACTCGATACACAATAGTCTTAATCTTTACTGATACACTCATTCACCCCAATTGAGGGGCCCCTCAAAAGGTTTTCTTGCTTCTACAGAGGCTGTGAAATAAAACTCTCAGGTTTTAGAACGCGGTTTTAAAACAAAGCCTTAGGTCTGAGTGGGTCAACATGTAGATCCCTCCCTTTAAGGGTCTAAATTGCAATACATCAATTATCAAAGCTATGAATGAAATGTTAGCTATGTTTTTGGGAGTCCTTTGCAGGGAACGACTGCTTGAAGTGTGGAGATCTGCTCAAAGAATGGGTTTCCCGTTTAGTGATGCTTAGTGAGGCCTTTACAGCTGTCTTTACTTGTTCCCATTACATTAAAGATCCTTAACAGGTTTGATATATTCAAGTTGTAACCGCTCAACCCTTCATCCAGATTGAGGATATTCAGGTCAATCACTCCAATTCCATAAAAGTTGGGACGCTGTAAAAAATGTTCCCCCCAAAAAAATATCTATACAACGATTTGCAAATCTCATAAACCGATATGTTGTTCACAATAAAACATTGTGAAATGTTGAAACATGTCAAATGTTGAAAGGTGGGGTTGGAGATGCGAATATGCTCAAATAAACGCAAAGAATGTGCACTAAAAGCCCTGATTCACGACAGAGAAAATATGTTTTGGTAAACAGCTACGACAGCAAAAAAATAGCGTCAGTGTCCAAATATTTATTTTGGTCTGACAGAAGGAAGTTGTGAAAAATCTGATAGAAAGGGACTTGTGACAGCACCTATCAGCCTGAACTACAGCTACATTAATCTCACGGCAATTTATTTATTTATTTTTAAATTATTACCGAAACGATCCACTTAAATGTACTCTGTCAAGATCTATATGTTTGAATAGTGTCAGTCTTAAAGCCTGGTTTATAGTCGGTAACGCAAGACGCAACGCAAGACGCAAGACGCAACGCAAGACGCAAGACGCAACGCAAGACGCAAGCCGCAACGCAAGCCCTTGCGCGGTTGCAAGCCCCCCCTTGCGTGCTTGCGTGTGTCACCTCAATTTTCTAAACTTCACGCAAGACGCAAGCGCAAGCCACTGGCTGTGGTCGAAACCGCCTACTACTTGATCGATCTGACAGTATGCAGAGCGTTTACACACAGTGCACTTCACTCCTGCCCGAGCCGAAATCAGCCGGCCTGAAAAGCTGATTTCCCTTAAGCTATAGGCTAAACTCTGTAAATATATAACTTTAGCAACATTTGAAACATTTTCAGGCGAGAAAGTAGTCGTTTAGACCCCCAAGGTGTTGAAAATCTGACAAAATACCGGCTATTTACAAGAAGAAGAAGCATGAATCTATGGAAGAGAGACTTGCCAAACAGCTCCTGGCGGTGAATTTCCTTTCATCGTAGTAGGCTTGTCATTGAAAAAACCCGCTACTCCACCTACTGTCCTGGCGGTGAATCGCCACGCAGCACACGCAAGCGCCGACAAAGCAAAATGAAGTATAAACGTCTCGAGCCATTAACATACGCGCAAGACGCAAGCGCAAGGGCAGTTAAAAGAAGTATAACTCAGCCTTAACTCGCTACTTTATCCCCGTCTCCAGCAGATATAGGCCCTTACACAACGACTTCCTCACCAACAGTCATTGGTTATATCACTTCCTGTCTGACTGCCAATCTGTCAGCAGGCTCATTAACACCCCGTCACCTTTGCACTATCATCCGAGTGAGGTAACACACACACACACCAATCCCTTGCTGGCAGTCACACTTGAGCATCACATTTGTGGTCTGAGGAGAAAGTTATCGACAGTAGGAGGTGACAGCTTCTTTCTTCCACTCTCTCATACTCACACAAACAGGCTGACATGTTACCAACCTTTGGCTGTTTGGCGTACTTTCCTGTTCTGGTGTCCCTGATGGTGCTGATGTCCAGAACCTCAACCTCCTAAAAGAGAAAAAAAAAAAAAAGGTGTTATTGTCGATGGGAAGTGAGTACTGGACATGCATTTTTACTGTAACAAGAGAAAAAAAAAGAATAAAGGCAAAGAGGAAATTATTAAACTGGCAACAATGCAAAGATCAGGAAAGTGGTTTCTCTCTTTTTACAAATGCGACACACATATTTTCAGCCATATGTGCAACATTTCTTCAAGGGTTTTAAGTGGCCCCCTGACTTTCCAGTGTACCAGAAAAGATGAATTATTTTGGTTGAAAAAGAAATGGGCCAGACAGTTTGTTACACAGAATCAACTTTTTGAAAAAAGGCTGCTAAAAAGATATTTCACAGACGACTGAGTGAACCAACTATCGATTATCTACAACTGCAAACTGAGTTAGTAAAGGTAAACTCCGCCAGGAGGAAAGGGAAAACTTTTTTCCTCTTTTGGAACAAAATAAAAATCAGAAATAGTCTCATCTTTCTCGATTCTTCTTTCAGTGAAGAAATGATCCAGTGACACAAAAACACAAAATTTCAGCTCAAAACCCGATTTGAAATCACAGGGGAATAATTCAACCACCTTTCGACATTCTTTTATAATGTTTAAAAAATTTGACACTCAATTCCAAAAACAAACTTTAAACTTGCTTAGCTTACAGCTTGATATATTAAGTAAGGAAGCATGATATTGGATATTTGCCTGTATCAAACACTGATATCTTCAAACCAATTTGGAGCGATTACTGATGTTGATACAGAAAGACGATCATTGAGCTTGCTCCGTAGACAAACATGTTATTTCTAGCTTTAATGTAATAGGCCCAAATCATTTAGGCAGAGAGGCAACTTCAATTTACAACTAAAACATCATAATATCATCTTTTTTCTTCTTCAACAAGCCAAGGTGATTCTCTTAGGGCAACAATCTCAAAATAAACCCAAAAAAACCAGGACTTTATCTTTTTTGGGGGGGTTTTTCAGCAAATGCCTGCATTTCTTTTTTTTGACACGCTGATATCATTGTTCACCTCAAGTATTGAGTTCATAAAGTACAGCTTAACAGGGTGGCTAACATGTCGTCAGAGTAGGATTCTTCATCTAAACAAGAGGTGCACAGGCACAATATTAAGTTACGGACTCAGAGCCGAAAACATAATTCTGTTTGTCCGTTTCTAAAACGGACTAAACGGATAACAATAAGATTGTCATTGTGAATACGTAGGCCCAACCAGTACCAGTCAAATATTTGGACACACCGACCCTTTTGTTTTGAGTTTGCACTAAAACATGAGTCATTCAATTGTGTACCAAGACAGCCATTGAAATGAACTTGAATATAAGCTTGAACTGAAATTAATTCCCCAGGCTAAAAGCCTATGCTTTGTATTGCCTTTCATCTGCTTCCATTAAATTGTTTTATTTATCTTTTAGCTTCTCAAGACACAAAGCACAACCAGCGACTTATGAACTTTGTGTGTTTGAGTGCGTGTGCGTGAGAAAGTGGAAAACAGAAGCAGGCACGGCCAGGAATACAAAGACATTTGTGGACCCGTCTTTGGAGCACATTCGTATGCTCGATGCTGAGGCAAAGGGTCAAGGAAGAGCAAAAGATACTTTTTATTGTTACTGCATACAAAACTTTGTTTGCAGAGCCATTGCAAATGGTAGTGTTTAGTCACTTAAGTTAGAAAATATTTTTTAAAAATAGCCATCAAAGTCAGTCAATCAGAAACAGCCAAATAATAACCGAACATAAATTTACTATGTTAAAAGAGAGCGTTATGATTATGTACTGCACGTGTCCATCTGGTGTGTGGAAGCAAGCTTTATGATTTTAGAAAGCGAATGCTTCAAACTGTTGAGTGAGAAAAGACCTTTAACCAAGAGGACACTGTCAGCTGGAAGTGAAGATGAGCCAAAAAGGAGAGGGCTGGACAGGAGGAGGAGCCTGTGGTCATATAAACCCAGCCATAAACCCAGGGGAAGACGCATGCATGGTTCCCTGTAAATATTTGTTTAGACCCACACTCATTCCTGTGGCTTTCTTTCTTCATCTATGTCACATTTTTTTCTCCTCATCTTTGCCTCTGCGGAGACCATTTATTTATTATTTTTGATCATCAATTTTACGCTGAATTTTTAAGATTTTTGTTCTATTTTCAGACGTTTTCTTTGTCAAAAGTCACAGCCGACGTTTCGAGCTTTCCTGTTGACTCTTAGGCTGACACTGCAAATGTCACTTTGTCGAATCCTTGCCTCGTTCTTACGTGCTCTACCCACGATTCCTTTCCAAAAACAGCAAAGACGCACTTTCCATGAGCATTGTTGTCCAACCAGTGAAACTTGTGCCTTCTTTTTTCTTTTCTTCCAGAATTTCACTCTGGCTGTGATGTCACCTCTCTGCAGGCTGTCAGCTCCCTTGAGAGTGGTTGCGAGAAATAAAGGTCGCAAGTGTTGCGCCAATTGGATTAATCTCTGCCTCAGACTTTGTCCTCTGATTGGCCTGTGGAGAATAACTTACTTCCTCAGAGAATAAACCACTTCTGGGTCTGTAGGACGCACACACACTTACATGCACACACCACCTCTCCCACAGGCCATGGTTTCATTCCGCCACTGCTATGGTGACTCCTTGGAGACCACAGAAATGAGACTTTGTCTTTTACATTACAAGCCAGTAAGAAAATGTCAACCATCAAACAAACACACACAGTCGAGACCTGGTGATATTCACAGACACATCCTCCATGTGCACGTCCCAACTTGTGGAACATCCTGGCCTGTTGAGCAAGACAGGGTGTATGTGAGTGTCTGCATGTGAGAGCGGAAAACCCTCACAAGTCAGTGCACATTAGATGCATGTGACACAGACGCGACTCAATGTGAGAAAATATTCGCTGATGATGAGTGCAAATGTGTCAGTGTGTGATCAGAAAAGCGTGTGAGCATGCAGTGAAGTGCGTGTGCTTTGCTACATAGTTGTGTATTCAAGCACATGACGTGATGCGTATGTCCGTGTGAAGGTTGGTGATCTCTGAAATCACATTCCTGATAAATCCCAGCTCTCTGCTCTGTTAGGATGTGTGTATCTGCATGTTTCAGTGAGTAATATTTAGCTAGTAATGGCCACTGTAGCACTCAATTCATCTCCCCATGTTCAGCTGCAACGCAGCTCTCTTCATTCATCACTCCAAACTCCGCTGCAGGCTCACTACAGCTCCAAATGAGTCTGGGTTAGTTTTCCAGGAAGCAAGCTGTGATGAAGTGCTGTCATTTACTTTAATTTACCGTTTTTTTTCTGGACCAGAAAACTCCCCTCAGCCTGCCTTGTGCACCTCGGCCTCAGTTTGCGATTTCCTACATTTCTCAGCATGCAAACGCAGCAGTCAGGTAGCATTTCCAGCTATGAAAGGACCCACCCTTTACTCAGAACAAATCCTGTTTTTCTCCCCAGGCATTGTGGCCGACTGAGTTGTTTCAATTCTAAGGAAGTGATTTTAAGATAAGCTATTATCTGAGCTGGTGTAATGACTTGACTAACTACACTTTATGATTGAGTTCAGAAAGTAACAATACCATAGCAGCTGAGCTAATGTGCAGATGAAGATATCAATAAAAGCTTCAGAAGAATTATTAGATATTTCACTTTTTCTTGCATCAGAAAAGGGATTTCTGAGACCGCAAAGTGACTTATTATTTCATTATTATTTCATTGCGGACTGAGCTGTGTTAACAGCAGAGGATGAAATCAGTTTTATTGCTGCCACACTGCTATATTTAGCTTTTGCATCTCATCAGTTATCGACAGCCAGTAAAACATTACAGTTTATGAGCCACATAAGCTGTGTCCACTCATTATTTCATCTTTCCATTTGTATGTAGGAGCTGTAGTAAGCATATTAAGGCCAAAACTATATGGTCTGACATAAAGACACATACCACAAGTTGGACTGTAGTCTGAAAGTAAATCAGAGTCAATGGCGCAAACTCATCTAAAAAAGCAGACAAATTAAAAAGATAAACACACTAATCAGAACAACACTGAAACCACCAACTGATTTTGTACAGGCCCCCCCTTGTGCCACCAAAACAAGAGGGGACCTGTTTTGGCATGAACTCCACTAGACCCCCCACAGGTGAATTTACTGGTAGGTCCTCCAACTTCAGAGGAAGCTGAAGCTCCTTTCTCTCCTCCCTGCGGCGATGTCTGCGGCACTGTCTGCGGTGAGTTACAATTTTGGGGAGGTGCACCAGAGTGTCTGCGTAAGGGGCGGGGGCATGTCTGCGTTAACTGCGACACACGCAGACGACCTGGTTTCCGACCATAAATCAGCCTTGAAGCGTCAGAGTTTCATTCCCCAGCAGAACACTGCTCAGTGCATCACAGTGCCTCTGCCAGTTTGCCTTCTTGCTGCCTTCTCAACGAGTTTGATATGTTAAAAGTGATACAGATACATAAACTAGGTTCAGCCTCATCAGATTTCTGTCACAAAATGTAGCAGAAAAGCTCCAGGGGTGTAATTCCAACATGACAGAGTTACCACCAGCCTAATGGAAAGCAGTGTACCTGTAGTCGGGCCTTAACAGATACCAACACCAGCACTGAAACTTGGGAAAAGTGTAAAAACAACCAAAACAATGCATTTTGCACATAACCCTTTGTAAAAAATTCCTCAGTTTTATACTTTGTTTCTTATGTGGATTTAATAAGTGAGATATATTGCTACTTAAAACCTAAGAGGTGCTGGCATGTGGATTGTGGTACCTTTGCTAAAAGCTAGGCTATCCTTCATCCCTTGCTTCTCAGTCACAACACCAAGCTGAAAGCAGCTGACCATAACCTGACCTTTTGACGTTCTACTACTTGAATGCAAAGGTTATTTTGATCCTGCACTTGCTATTAGGTCAGGCTATATTAAGGTACTAAAACAAGTACAGCAAATGGTTATGCATTGTGATTAGAACCTTGTGCACTAAATCCTTTCCTTCATTTCTTTGACTGACTTTCCACTTCCTCTCCTTCTTGCCACCAACCTCCATTCCCTTTCTAAAGATTAGAAAGAGTGTAACTAAACTGAAAGGGCAAGTAAACAATCAAGACAGCACCACTCCTTTCCTGTGACGCGACTGAGCGTGCGTTGGAAAGATCAGCCCTGCTGAATATGTCTCAAATGACCAATCAGAGCCGCTATCAAATGGCACATGATGACGGCATATTGGATACTGATCCTCGTGAGCGCTCATACGTCCACACCAACACAGACAGTGGTGGGGGGGCCCACGCCTCCACCCTTTACCGGTTGGCTGTGACCCAATTAGCCTATCAGTGCAGGGGAGAGGAGAGGAAAAGAAGAATGACAGAAGAAGACTTTAAAGTACACAGAAACAGCAGAGAAGCAGAACAAAGAGAGCTTCAAACTGTTTTATGGCTGTGATGGGAGAGTTGGCAAGGTGTTTAGAGAAAGAGAAGGAGGGGGACACTTAATACTCCTGTGAAGCATGGGACGACTCAATAACTCTGTCATCTCCTGAAGTTTCCTCTGTGTATATTAACTGGATCTCATTCTCCTACTTTTTCTCATTCTGCTTGTCTTTATCCATTTGTACCACTGGTGCCTTTTCTCTCTTATTCACTCAGATGTTTCATATTTTTGTGTTTTATGGAGAGAAAAGTAACATAAAAGTAAGTACGCCAACTTTCCCATTTTAGTCTTCAGCTGACAATCAGATCTGGATGGATTTATAATGTGTGCCGTTATAGAATCTGAAGAGGGAGAAAAGCTGCTGAATAGATGGAAAAATTAAAGGACAGGGAAAATCAAAACACAAAGGGGAAATTAAGTCCATCCAAATGTACGAGGATGGATAGCACCATCTTTCACATGAGCATACACATAGACAACATATTTATACCAAATGTCTCAAAGAGCAAATAAATAAAGGGTGAACAAAACACACAAAAACTTGCACACAACCAGAATAGTTTCAGTTATCATAAATCTTTCACAAAATAGAAACACACATGAATCACTAGGGTGATCTTGTAAAACGGACCAACATGTGCAGCCTCCTGCAGCTCATTAGGACGCACACATGCGCTGAAAGACAAAACATGAAACGCAGGCAGCGGATTGGCCGGAAGATAGAAAAACTGCGTGCAAGCCTGTTGAGCTTTGCATGTTGGGAGCGCAGGTTTTCACTTTATTTCACAGAGTTACTGCATTTGAAACTACGGCAGCAGTTAGCTTAGCTTAGTGTAAAGACTGGAAGTAGAAAGCGTACAAAAATAGCTCAATAAAATCAGAGTTTTACATTTTTAGACTTTGACAAATCCTTCCTCAGCCATATTGTTTTTTATTCTTTTGTTACAAAGTGTTCTGTAACTTCTGTATCAGACAGCTGTTTACTTTGTTAATATATTCTCTCAACTTAGGAGAATTCATGTAGCAACCATAGATCGAGGTCCAGGATGCAACACCATTTGGGAGTATGGACCATGTTATTCTAAACCAGTCCATTTAACTATCTGAGGCGGAAGTAGCATGATGTAAAAATCCCAAATATAGCGTCCCCTTGAACCGTTATACAATTTCTGAGGTTTTAGGTTGTTCTAGTTTGCCAACAATTCGCTCTTCTCATGGCCCCCTTCTGAGTAGCTTTAAGATTAGCTTCCCTGTCAAGAATACCCCAGGGGTTAGAGCACTCTGTTTGGAGAATCATGGAGGATTTCTAATAGAGGTGCGCAGCTAAAAGGTACTCTTTTAGTGACAACAATGAACACTTGTCTGATAGATAGGTGACACTCCCCCGTCAAAGGTCCTCCCTGATTCTCCAAACTGCGAGCACTCTGACTGCTGTCTAATGCAGGTAAGACACTGAGTTCTCGATACCTCATGCAAACAAACTTAAATGAATAAATAATTAAATAACCCCTTTTACATTCATTTGCAGTAAGCGCACCAACATATAGATGAATTGATCATGTAAACAGCTTGGTGAGAATATTGTCTTGTACAGGTTAACTACTAAATAAGTATGTTTTAGAAAATACTTTTTGGGAAGTAGCATCAAACAAATCAAACAATTATATTTCGCAATTTCTGGATGTTAGAAATGTTAGCGCTTTTTCCGCTTTATCAAACTGTTATTTTGGCAAGTGCAGTCAAAACTGAAGCAAAGTCTAATATGGACTGCCTTAATAATACGGCTCTTATCTGGTCTTGTTTACCACTCAAGGTGATGCAAATCGCAGGGCTTCTTATTTCAAACACTGAGTATATTTTCTCCATCATAAGCTCATCATGGGTCACCTGTGGTTCAGTATTTTCCCCAAAGACACTCCAACATGTGGACTAAAGAAGCCAGGGATCATACTAACGATTAGTGGACGACCCGCTCTTCCTCCTGAGTTGCAGCGTCCACCAGAGCATGAAAAAGGAGAGAGAACAATTCTTTAACCAGTTTTATCCCATTCATGTCAATTCTATTTCACCATTTTTGGAGGTAAAAAGGAGTGAAAGTCCATCCAAAAATACCACTTAAAATACTTGAGCTGTTTTTTTCCCCACCACTACAGCCACAAAAATGGGTCAATGTTGAGCAGTGAGAGGGATCTTTTCTTTGAGAACCATTCAACTGTTTTATTGTCCAATTGCTGATGTTATTTCATCCCATTTGGTTGATTTTTTTCCCCTTGTTAGGCCATAATCATTCCTAGATCTTAATTACATTTATAAGTAAAATGTCATTAATTTGTTGATAAGCAAATGAACAATTAAAGATATCTGAAACTATGAGAATTGGATCCAAGTTGTACTAAATGCAATTATCATGAGGAATAACAAACATTGACATGCACATAGGTCAACTTCTTTAGCCGCATACAGAGAACAAGTCACACATCCACACAGGAACACACGCATTGTGCAGGAAGCATCTGCTTTGACAATGGATTCGATACCAAGCAACGTCTCAGTTCTACATACAGAGAAGGGCAGCATTTCTAGAATGTCTATGAATATGCGGATTTGTGTGCAAGTCCCACTTTGTGTTTATTTGGGTTTGCGTCAGTATTTCTCTTCATACGGGTTAAAATGAAGATGGTAAATAGATCAAACATGTGACCAGACAGAGTAAAAAAAAATAAAAATTTTTAAACTGAAAGAGGAGAAAGAGGGAGGAAGCTGTCACATTATCAACTGCCACACTCAACGTCCCCCGCCAACTGCCATGTGGGCACACAAGTGATCAAGAGCGTTATGTAAACCTCTTGTTCCAAGTAAATTCCTTGTGGATGTTCGACTCAGGCCAGAGAGCTAATCTTTATTAGATCTCTAGTTATACCTGCCAAAAATCATTCCACCAATTCATATGGCTCATTTACACACACAAACACACGCGCAGCTTAACACTTTACAACTGTAAGAGGCTGCTGCTCAGGAAAAGTCCCTTTAAGGATCAAAGAGCAAAAATCTGTTCAGGTGAGTTTGGATTTAGTGCTTTCATCAATAATCAAAGTCAGAATTGATAATGAAAAAAAAAACTTGTTACAATCTAATCTAAACTCTGTCTCAGCCTTATTCACCCAGAGGATATCTACTACTCGTCAAGTTCAATTTACAAAGCTCAAATCAATTCACACCTCAAAGGTGTTTGCTAAAATCTCACGTAACACCTGACACACTACTTTCCTGCATCCGCTCAAGATATGGCAAATCAATTCCATGCCTTCAGAGGCCAAAATGGGGGTCAATGACACCTCTGTTACATTCCTTGGGGCAAAAGTCTTGAGAGCCCAGGTGCTATTGACGTGACCTGTAAGAAGTGAAGGAAGAAAAGAAAGGACTATAGACAGAACGGGAGAGAGGAAAAAACTGTTTAATGGGAAATTTGGAGGAGGAAAGGTGGGAGGAGAGAAGAGGGGGCAACTAAATTCCCCAGCACCCCCATGTCCCCGTCTGTGCAACTTCCTGCCCACTTTCCCACGCGAGGGAGATTAGAAGTGTTGTTGCAAGAAATTAAGAAGCAATAAATCTTGAAAGGAAGTGCCATGTGATCAAATTGATAAACTGGTGGGGAAGATGGGTACACAGGGAGGAAAGAAAGACAAAAAGGTTAGGTGGAGAAAGAGTATAGATAGGAAGGCAAAAGGCAACAAGAAAAACGGAGAGCAAAGCGGGAGGAAATGTCATCCTCCAGTTTAACTTGGAGGAACAACTTTTTCCTCATCTCTCTGATAGCAACCAGCTGCCCTGAGACAGAGAGGACTGAGGAGGGGAAAAGGGGGAGGAAAAGACAAATTGAAGGTAGATCAGCAGAGCACGAAAGCAACGAGGAGGATTAGCCGCAGTGCCAGTTGCGTTTCAGCTGTGAGGCAGGTGAGCCTCACCACATGATATAAACCCCTCCTGTTTTTTTTACAAGATGCATTTTACTGACAATCATCTGTGCCGGTAGCAATAGTGTGAGGAATAAATACAGAAAAGTTTTTAAGCAAAGCAACGAGCCCAGTTTGAATTTGCAGTAGAGACCGGTTTATCAAACCACATGAATCATTTGTGTTCTCTTTATCTTTTCTGTGTAAAGCAGATATCTACTTTAACACGAAGAAAGCATTACGATGGTAAATTGATGATAAATAAGAAAACGAAGATTCAATGCAAGGATGTCGAAATAGCACTGCAATCTGAAATAGAAGCCAAAACACTATCTTTTACATCTGTAACCCATCAAAGATTGAACTCTATCATAATGCAATCCAACATGTGACAACATAATCCTCCACTGTTAGAAGAAACTACCCAGCAGAGCCTCTCTCATAACAGAATGTGCCATACTGGTCCGCAGAGCAAAACAAACTATGACATGTCGAGGCGTTTTTTTCTCCCTACCCTACTCAATATGTCACTTGACCCTCTGTACTGCAATGCAAAGTCTGCAGGGAGGAGGCTGGTTGATGTAACATGCTTCCAATAAGTTTGAATCACAGTTTAATTCAGTCCCTGTGTGCCATCACTACTTTTTAGTATCATTGCTCGACTTACTTTTGCACAGTATCTCGCCTTACAGTTGACATTCCCGAAAGCATTTTTGTTTTAGAGAAGATCATAGTTTGAATCAAACAGACTGAAGAAAAGATGCATGGAGCCACATTGGTATGTGAGCTGCTGTTCGAAGCCTCGAGCTCGGCCTGTTGCCATCCCGGTATTTCAGAGGTGAAGATATTTGGACAAGCAGATCTTAACAGTGATACTTGATAAATACTTGAGGACAAGCATCCATCAAATTCTTGAATTATTATCTGAAGAAGCTGTGGGGAAAATGTATGGACTTAGGCAGAATTGTTAAGCAGGTTCGTTGCTTTATCTCACCAGTAACCGTTGCACTCGAAAAGTTCAACTTTTTAAGCAGAAGCACAGGTGCTAGCTTCTGTCTTATCACGGGGCCGATTGTCACTACAAATCCAAATGTCAATCATGTCCACAACTAAGCATTATTGCAATGTATATATGTTAATCCTGACAAAGTTTTTTTTATGGGTTTAGTTTCACATCCACCCCAAAGTCTGCAGATTCAAATAAACCTCACCACAGCTCTACCTTCAGTTCTCCAACATTTGAGACTGTTATAGCTGCAGATGCTTCTAATAAGATGTGCTTTAATTAACGGTTATAATCCTATCACACTCTCTGACAGGTAGAGTATTAAGATTCAGAGCAGTGATTCTAGACAAAGATAGGAAGAGGTAATGATCTAAAAGAAAAGATGCCTCACAGGGCACGATGATAAAAGGTGGGAGCAGGGAATCTGGCCTTCGCAGTCTCTTTATCACAACTGAATAGGCCTGCAGGGAAAAAGCCCCATTCTTCTGAGAGCTCTTGCTTCATTTTGATGGTAATGTGTCAGCCATCTTCAACACTTGCTCCGGTGGCTTGAGACATTTTCTGTGGACCTTTTGCAAACTTTGGTCCACTATCTTAATCCAAATAATCTATTTGTAACAGTGAAAAGGTTACCATTTCTAGTTTAACAGCAGTGTCAACATTCTTAGACGACTCTTCGAATGTTGTTATCTATCCACCTCAGGCATGCTGCCAATCTAATACCCAAAATGCCTCATCAAGAATGCAAATGCAAAGAGGAGGAAGGAGGAAGGTTTGGTCAGAGAACAGAAACAGCAGGAATAACAGGAAGTTGCAAGCATATGTGTAGATTGGTCTCTTGTGTAATCCGCAGCCACTGGCATGCACTTTGTGTTCAGAAAGTAGCCTCAACTGGAGTCAACCCACAGACTCGCAGCGATAATGTTGAGGAATTAGTGACAGAACTGGAAAGCTCAGCAGTTAGAGGTAGAGTAAGTCCTGAAAAAAATCATGACATGAAAATTGTTAATTCTTTTTAAATAGCATGGGGGGGTGTCATCCAGTAAGTTCTGCTGCAAATCCTTTATCAAAAGGGCTTCTGTCTTCGGAGTCACATCTATTCTGGGTTCATCCTGGACATGAGCTGTCTGGTGTATTTTGCACTGTTTCATGAAATTCCACCATTTCCCATAAACTCCTCCTGCTGTCACTGCTGCCGAACATTTTGGTCAAATTCAACCCCCTTTGCACACGCCACTCGGCCTAGGCCTGCAAAGCCAGGAAATAACTCATCATTTACATTCTCGTGTAAAAATTTGTTACTGATCATGATCAAGAAGATTTTAAGAAAGAGAGGTATTCATAGACACGGCTAAGAAAACCAGTGCAGACTGGTGCACGGTGGGGTGTGTCTCCACAGTCCAGAGTGGGTGTCTGTTTTTCAGCCAGTTGGTTGTTATCACCACTGACTCAAGCATTATGGGAAATTCTAGGCTCCGACTGCAAACACAAACACGCAAGTCAGATGTCTTGTAAGCTGACCCTCCAAACATTACGCAAAGATGGCAAACGGGAGATAAGAGTAACGGAGAGGAAAGGATGCTGGGAGGGAACAGACAATGAGAGCGAGATGTAAAAGATAGAATAGTTAACAGGAGGAGAAAAAAGTTCTCAAGAAAAGTGTCAGCAAAGAGACGGGGGCAGATGAAATATTGGGAAAACGAAGGGAAGAGTTGAGTTATTTAAGGGAAATGTTAAACAAAGAGAAGCTGAAGAAGAAGGTGACATGAAACAGATGGGGACAAGATGGGCTGAAGGAGGAAAACCTGGAGAAAAGTAGAAAGGATACAAATCAAGATGGATACACAAATAGGGGTAAAAGGGGGACTGTTATGGAAAATGTTTAAAAGAAAAGGTGAGAACATTGAGGCATGCTTTCTAATTATTGTCAGATATGACAAAAAAGTGATTAATAGAAAGGTGATGGATGGAGCCTGAGGAAAGGCTAGAACGTGTATCTCCACTCTGTGCATGGGTTGACTTTTCAAGCTCTGTGCAAATGTTTACATTCTTTTTTATGAATTGCCAAGTGTTGAAATCGGCTTTAAATCCAACGAATTATCGTTTTTTAAAAGGGGTGCGGGTCAGATTCTCTCCAACCTATAGCATCCGGCTGTGTGCAGACATGCAGACATTTTTGAAGCCCAACTGAGAAACCTTACAGAGTACTTGTTAAACTCACAATGGAGTTTCTGTCTTTATTTAGCAAAAAGCTCCGAAACTAATTGCATGAGACAGAAAAGAGATCCAAAGATGCAACAGAAAACATTCAAAGTGGTCAAAGTCAGATTTAAAACTTGTGTAATTGATTTTTTTTTAATTATTGTGGAGCTACTGTATGTGGAGCTGGGGGCTAAATAAAGAGTGTGCAGTGTCCTTAGAAACTCAAATAGAGACCACAGAGACTTAGTTTTTATGCCTGTGTGTCATGCTGCCCTAAATAAAATGTAATGTCACCTTTATTGTACAGATATCCTCTTTTCTCAAGTTGTCCACTGTTAGAGAAGAGCTTTTTGACACTTTTGGGTTGCCTGCATGACTTTGCGGCGACTGTGAGTGAATGAGAGTCCTCTTTCTGTTCACGAGCTTCCTGACCAATGCAACACATCTTGATCGTGTCCAGTCGGAAATATTCCACAAATTAAATCTGAAGATGTGTTTGGTTTAAATCTGCGACATTTAAAGTGCACTGGAGATTCCATATTTTGGGCGCCTCTATTCAGAGAAATGGGTTCCTTCAAGAATACCCTTGTCATCTGTGCGAAAGTGTTATTCTCTGCTCTCATTAATAATCGCTGGATATCCGTGTTGCTGTGTCCTCTTTCCTCTCAGCTCTGCCTGGAAACCTCCAGGGGAGCCTAAAAACTGAATTAAAGCTTCACTCTGGGATCACTGAAATGTGTATATATATATATATATATATATATATATACAGTCACTCTGAAACATTCAGGTGTGCCTAATTTCAAGTTCGAACTGCACAGAGGAGCTTTGTGTGACCAACAAGAAGTTTGCAGAAGCAAAGTGGCACCTTTTCTTTTCTTTTCTTTTTTTTTTTAATTTCTATTGTCAGTATTTTCTAAGTCAGATTTAAAAGCTCATTCAAACTTACTCGAGTAAAGAAACAGATGTCAGGGCACTGACCAAAGTTTGACTGACAGGCGACTGCCAGGAAGAGCAGTTAAAATTCACCGCAGTGCTGTCTAAAAAATACATTTCACGAAAAAAAAAAAAAAAAAAAAAAAGAAGCTAAAGTATACAAGTCAATTAACATAAAATAACTGCGAGTCTCTGACCATCGCGTCTAAAACCCAGCATTTCCCTGTAATTAGCCTTGTGGCCGTAACTGCCGGCAAGCTTCATTCCTGCGACTGAAATAAGAATGGAAGCCACAACCCAATGCAGCCATGCCAACACTGATAAAGATGAGAAGTAGTAATCAAGGAAGAGACAAACATTGTGGCAAAAAAGGCAAATGAAGTAGCGCTGATGGCAGCCTGAACCTGGACTTTTTCCACAGCTGCTGTTCACACAAGCACTTTGCATTGGGGTATTTTCAAGAAATACATTGATTACATGATTTTGATTTGGTCTGCATCTGTCTAGAGTGCACAGGAGGCACAGTGATGCAAGTGATCTGTGGAAATGGAGGATGAGGCTCCTTCGTGACTAGTTTTGTGTTGGTATCGATACCACATGTAGCAGAATGCATGCAATACAGCAAGGAGGAAGTAGAGAGCAACACACTGCTCCACAGAAAGAGAACAAAGCAGAGAAACAAAGATTTGCATTTTCACATGCTACCACCCCAAAAACATCTCTGCGGTCACTGGTTTAAACATGTCAGCAGAAAGTGAGGAATAAACATTATGATACCTCTGGATGTGCTGCTCTGGTTCAGATACTTTTTTCCTAACAAGTCCCATTAGCACATATTTGGACATATTAAGAAAAAAAGCACTGTCTGTGATTGAGGAAAAATATAAGCTCAAAAGCTTTGACGGTACACACTTTGTTTGGGGCTGGCAAGGTCTGAAAATATTTCATTCAGGGGTGCGGATGAGACTATTAACGCTCTTTAGGCACCTGTCTTATAACCTAAATCCAAACTACAAAATCTGACTTCTTATTGGCGCTCTGTATTCCCCACTCAGAAGCTGACATGATTCTGACCAGTCGCTCTTGCTGTTGGCCGTTATGTAGCTTCATCCTTCCTGTCTGTGGTTCAGTGTTTCAATAAACCAGAGCCAGTTCAACACATGACTCGTATTAAGATTTTGATCCTAAAAGGTTGATCAGTATAAAGTGTGGGTGGCCGAACAGCAGATAAGGGAAAATCCTGAATCAAGTATTTTCAGATTAGGTCTCATCATCTTTCAGAGGTTACTGTGTGCTCTCTCATGCACGAACAACATGCTGTAAGGGTTACTGGGTGTAATTTGTGGCCAAATTTTCATTGGAAGCCGTAGGACAGATCTGAAATACGACACAACCCAAGACACAATAGAGAGGTAGAGTGGAGTTGAGTGGCTCACTCAACCATCTAAAACTGGCTGCTGCAAACAGAGGTGTAAATTCATGGTTGAAAGGGGAGCAGTGGTACTGGATCTCTGTGGTATTTCTGACCAAAGCGTGTTACAGGAAACTGTGCCCACTTCTGAGCTTTAAAGCTCTGCCACGACCGATGCGACAACTGAACGATCTCCTGTTTCAAGTTGTGCGCGTTTGCAAACCTCTCTGCAGACAGTGTGCAGAGCAGCTTTACCATCTTGATGAAAAAGACTCAATGGCTGACAGACTCTTTGCTAAACAGTGTCACAGCTGCACCTCAGGCGACAAATGGCCCATTATCTCAATCCCACAAGTGCCCGTGTGTGCAGACACATGCACGAGTAAGACATCAGGATAAAATGAGTATTTAAAGCTTCTATGCGTTATGTGAATGCGTGAACACATGCCGACACACGTGCAGACAGACAGGGTGCCGTGTGCTCTGGCCCCGATATACTCATACACATGTGCTCACAAGCCACAACATGCAGACACAACACAGGGATAATATCTGCTATCAAGAGGTCATTCCTTGCATGCCTTCGGGATAAATAGACAGCCAGAAATAAGGAGACAGAAGAAGTGGGTGGCGTGTATGTGTGGAAGAGGGTTGATTGAGTTAACTGAGCTGTACCTGAATGTTTCCTAAACACACATTTCATACACAGAGGAGTTTAACTCAAGTAGGCCTGTCAAAAATATTACATAATCCCTTGACTCACATCCGAATGTGATCATTTTGAATGATAATTTGACTTATTATATGCATAAAATCAGCTGTATTACATGAACAGACATAGCATAGTTTAATCCTCTTGTCATTTACAAACACCCGCACCTCCTTCTTCTGCTGTGATTTCATACCAACTTTGCACGCAGTGGGGTTCAGCCTCCATTATCTCCCAGAACTACATTTCAATGAGCATCTACAAGTATTAATATCATGGACTTAGCTACACAGTTTCTTTGCACAGAATCAGTGTGAGCACATCCTGATATTATGCAAAACAAAAAAAGCAGACCTCATTCGTTTGGAGGCCATTCATCAGATTTGCAACAAAGCTACTGTAGGCAAACCCACTTCTCTAAAACCGAGACGGAACAAAAAAGGCATAATGATTGACTGCCTTAGATCACCGCAAGCAATATTTATATCGACTAAACTCTCTGACCATGACAGCCGTAGTGTCAAGACTCATACAAGCAAATATTGCAATCAAACACCTTGAACACATCCATGCTACACAATCATAATTGAAGTCACAAAACAACATCCTGCTTACTCGCTGCTTATTGCATCTGCCTAATTATGTGAGCCACATGCCTAAAACAATCTAATATTACTGCAATAATGGCCAACAAACACAGCTAACCACAGATATGGAAGGAAGGATGGGTGTGCGGAAACACTGATGGATGGAGTGAAAGAGAGGCAGGACTGATGAAGACCACAAACACAACAGGGAGAAGGAGACAAGAGAGACGGAGAGACAAACAAAACCACGACAAATTGATGAAACCCATTTCGGCCGAATTAATGGACTTGGGGAAACCGCAATAAGGATGGCAGAGGAAGAAACGGAAGTTAAGAAGGACAGAATATCTGGAAGAAGAGGGCGTGTAGCCAGGATGTGGTGTTAAAGTGAATAAATAAGCGTTTAACTCATCCTAGCACTTGTGTTTGTACATTAAAAATCCCATATAGCTTGCTTTAGAGTGGCCCCTTTCTTGTGCGACTTCCGTGTAAGATGGGCTGCAACCCCTTTGGTTAAATTTGAGGTGAACCACTGTGTTTTGGTTTCTCCGTGTGTGGGTGTGGAAGTGGCTCTTACCAGGCTGGACCCTCCAGTCCAGTAGAGGAAGAATCCATCTGGGTCAACTTTCAGGGTTACCAGTGTGGGGTGACAACAGTTGGGCTCCTAGGTGACAGCAGAAATAGAGATGTTAGAGGGATGAACACACAAAATATCCACCTGACATCGCACAGCTGCAAGAAGAGATACAGACAGCTTCAATTTAGCTCTTTAAGAATGTTCCAGGTACAGTATATCCCAATCCAGGCATTAGCCTTACAGATGTGGTCATCATTTCTGTTGGGTATTACTGCAAGACACTGTTGTGGTAATAGTTGGGCAATAAAGAAAAAAAAAAAAAGAGTTTATATAATCAGAGTGATCAAAAGTGATCTTTTGTAAATCACATCATATGGACATTTAACTGAGAGAATGTACAGCAAAACAGCACATAAACAGCTACAAAGTAGGTGTAAATGTTATCATATGCCCTCCTTTGGTTGACTGACTGAATCTACATCTCCACCAACAGCATCTTCACCTACAGATGCTTCAATCATCTGACCCGCTGCATTATTTATTCTACTGTCAGCAGAAATGGCTGTCATTAGCTGTCTTATTGCCATTATTTGTGATTTTCCTTGACAAAAGTTTGAAAAAGAAAAAAAATAAATTCAGATAATCGTTGCACCAAAATAAAAAAACAAAATTAATGGAAAAAAAAAAACAATGAATCAACAGAACAGGACATCTCAGAGCAGATTTTATGGGAATTAAATGTTGACCAGAAATTTGTTTGACTTTGATATCATTAAAAAGCAACATCACCCGACAGAAATGTGGCCAAAGTAAACAAGAATTAGACCAACATTGTATGAAAATTTGAAGCAGCTTCAAGCTTTAAACCTTATATCCGTATGGTTTATGAAAACCATCTGATAAGAAACATGCAGCTTATGACACCGGCTGTTTTATGCGTTTTTTTTCTGGCCATTACGCCAGTTGAGACGGACATAAAGACAGACAGGGACCTTGTGTGTTTGTGATACATGCTGTTCAAAAGCTGTTTGGATTCTGGAAACCACACACCTCGGCCAGCATGAAGATCTCATTCATGTGCAGCATAATGATGGAGCAGGAGCCCGAATCAACATGTCATTAGCATCATCATTATGGAGTCATACACAAGATGTAATGACACCACACACACACACACACACACACACACACACACTCTCTCTTTCAGAGCCTCTGCATCTGTAAATACAGTCTCGCTCCAGTCCAACAGACAAACATGCTGTTCAGACATCCCAGGAAACAATGACGACAAAGTTTGCTATTAAGGTGACTGATGACTCAGTGACACCAGTCGTATCAGCATCATCATCACCATCAGATGGAAACCGAGCAGACTTACAGAAAGACCTTCCACAAAGCTTCCAACAAAGTAACATTCACACAAATGTGAAAACAGAAAACGGAAAGCTGAATGCTGAACATGTGAACATTCGAGCACCGTCACGGCATTTATTCCACCGTAAGAGCAATGATCCGAAAATACTGAAGCAAAAAATGATCAAACTTTATAGGACTTTATGAAAGGACACTGAACCTCATTTATAATAGAGATAACTCAGCAGAAGCTTTAAGACATCACTCATTTTGATTTTCATTCGGAGAGTAAAAGCTAAACATTTTCACTGATAAGACTATCTTAACATGATTGGATGTCCAACAATAAGAGTGAATGTTCTGACAGACAGTTCGTCATATACATTCATATATACATATATAGACAGATATATATAAAACAAATTCAATCCAGCTGTATCTCCTTATCTCTCACATTATGTTGCATAAGGACAGTTTTTGTGCCAAGCTCCTCCAGGTGAGGTTTCTCAGAGCCTTATCTTCTACAAAATGCATACAGTTATTACCTTTAAGCTGAACGTACCTTGAGTTTAGGCTCCAAGGTTGGCTACAGAGGAGAGGGTTAGCAAGGAGGGTAAGTGTTTGAATTGAAAGAAGGATGGGAGAAGGAGGAGTAGAAAAAGAGAGGAGGTTTGAGAGAGTAATGATCGACGGTATGTGGGAAGGAGGAAGGAGAAAAAAAGTTGGGGGAGAGAAAAAATGTCAGAAGAAGAGGAGAGGTCAAAATCCAATGCAGTGTTTAATATCGCCATTGATTCAGAGTACAGAAACGAAAACCTTCTGCAAGTTGAATGTTAAGATTTCAGAGACAAAACAGTGATTCAAACTGCTAACCGACTGTGGCTGAAGGGTTTATTTGAATGTCTTAATTCTAAATGTTGAAACTTATCCAGTCTCACTTTGCTGCTCACTATTGAGCAAACTCTTGAGCATCCATTGCATAGACAGAACTTTAAACAAACATGGGGTGATTTTAAGGGCATCATTAGGCCTTATTTAGCATTTGAATGTGGTCTTTTCAAAAGGGTGAATCCTTGGCTTAGACATTAGGAGGCCACTTTGACACAACAACACACTTAACTCTGTAGCACAAACCAGCAGGAATTTCTGCTGCGTCTTCACACAAAACCCAATGACAGTAATTTGAGTGCAACTGCTAACATGCAGCCGACTCTGCTCTATAAATGACTGAACTTGTGACCTCTGTTTGCTAACCAATACAACTGGAGACATACAAAGTTCCAACTGCATGCTGTGATTGCCATCTTAAGGCTGCGACCTCTTGTCAGACCCTCTGCTCAGCTGGTGATTGGATGCCACAAATGTCAGAGCTGCACGGTTCTTTGACTTACAGTGAAGCTTCGTGTTTGTTTATTTTTGTACGCCAGGCTGAATTTAACAGTTCAGAGACTCCAGCATAACCAAACAGCATGATCACCAGCAAAGAGAAGAAAGAAAACAAGCAATTACAAGAAATATGCGTCCTGCTAAAAATTGGACAGATTCTTTTGTGAATGAACTAACCATTTTCTGTTCAACTTCAACTTTCTAACTTCTGTTGAACAATCTAAGCAACATCACATTAGAATTTGACATCTGATTTGTGCTTCTCCAACTCTGTTAAGCTACGTTAGCACCAGGTATGTTCCAATCCCTCATCAGGTAACCTGAATCTGCCCTTTTTCTGCTTGATCGGCAATAACTGGCAGAGCAGGTTAAAAAATTTTTTTTAAAAATCAACAACAAACTTATTAAAACTTGACTGCACTGAACATGTCCAATTTTAAAAAAGTAAGTCATTATGAGAAAAAAAAAAATCATGTAAATTGTAAATCCTAAATTCCTGTCACTCGATGACCCACTAATTTCCGTAGAAATACCTCTCAGAATTTTTCAGATCTCATTTTATTGACCAAGAAAACTGCACATTATCACCACTGTTAGACGAAGACACAATAGAAATAGACTAACTGTGTGCTACAAACACGTCTCATTTGTTAATTTGTACACAAATACAGAAAAGCATGGCCATCGTTTAGGATAATAATAAAGCAACTCCAAGAGGAAATGTAAAGAATGGAGGGAAAAAAAGAAAGTGAGATTACTGTGACTAGATTCATAGCATTCATTTACTCATTTTCTATCTATCTGTTCATTGATCCATTTTCTATTCCCACTTTGTTTGATCCAGGGTCGCGGGTGGGGGCTGGAACCTATCCCAGACGCCTTTAGAGCAAGAAGCAGGACACACCCTGGACAGCTCACCAGTCTGTCACAGGGCCAACACAGAGATAAATGAGTAAAACAGCCATGCACACTGACTACAAGGGTCAATTTAGGCTCGCCAATTAACCTTTTTAACTGTGGGAGGAAGCCAGAGTACCCAGAGAGAACCCCACACGCAAAGAGCACAGGAAGGCCCCAGTAGGACTCAAACCAGGAATTTTTTGCTTTATTTTTTTCCAGACTAGTCCATATGAGCATACTCAGCTGATCAACAGGCAGGCACATCTGTTGTTGGTGTGGAAACAAAGTCATTGAAAGAAGCGAGTAACACTTGACATTGCTCCATGCGGCCAGTGTTACAGATAAAAGGGTATTCACGTTGACTGGTGACCCTCATTGTGCTGGTGGTTGCTGGCAGTTACAACAGCTGTTTGAAAACTGGAAGAGACTGCATTGATCTGTCAGGACATGTAAGTTTCATTGTTGCTGGAGTCAAGTCAGAGAGCCGTCATCCAAGAAATATTCAGTTCCATTTATTACATTGCAGGTCACCAGGAAAGCAGGATGAGAGGAGGTCGTTCTCACAATGAATTTAACTTGTGTTTTTTCATCACTAAGATAAATGAGGATTACTTCAGGGGCCATATGCATGCACTGTGTGTAGTTTCAGGACAGAAACAGTGTGTACCCACAAAGGCTCGGTTCTCTTTTATGAATCTCAATCAGCATGTGAAACACATGCCCATAATCCTGATTTCCTCTTTCATTTTTAGCCATAAATGGAAGCAGAAAGTCCTCTAATTAGTTACTTGCGCCAGAACAAAATAGACATGATAAGGAAACCAGCAGTATTGAAGAAGCGCCATTTTATCTGATCTAGAACTGAGTGAAGTGGATAAACAGGAATCTGGTTCATTTGGTCATCTCGGTTCTGTAATAACAAACAGAAAAAAAACTGAGAAATGGAAAAAAAATGAAGTCCGTAAAGTCCACACAAAAGGACCTGGCCAAGTTAAGAAAGAAAAGAAAAAAATGCATCAAGTCGCACAAGGACAGCACTGGAGCTACAGGTGGAGGAGAGACAGCAACTTCTGCTTTAAAAGCAACACATTGAGGCACAGCCTGTGCAGTATACAGGCTATGTGGAGGTGATCAGGAGGGAGACACAGAGGCACAGATGGAGCATGATATTTTGCCTGCTTTCTCAACTCTTTGGAAAACTGAAGCAGAGCATGAGCCACTCATATGCCAGAAGATCTGAATGATCTCCAAATACGCATTTTCCTTTTAAAGCCCCATTAGCAAGATGTTACACAGCTATTACGCATGACCAGGATGCACAGCTGCACCCACAATCAAATAGGAGTATATTACAAAACCAAAGATACATATACAGTGTGGCGCATGTTGACCCCTCTTTCCTGTCCTCCCAACCCTCAAACTGTCGAGGCAGATGGGCCGTTTTCCTGAATGTGGTTCTTGTAGAGGTTTTTTCCTGTTAAAAGTGTAAAAATATTCTCCTTCCCACCGTCACCTTGTTAATTCTCAGGATGTGGGACTGAGTAGATTCATTTCATTAGCTGGGCAAATGTTTATGGATTGGTATTAAATGAACTGGACTCATTTGGATTTTAATTAATTTGATTTACTTGGATTCTAACTGGATAACAATAAAATGGGCTGAATTAGTCATTTTCTTTAAAGTACCTCCAGATGGTTTTTTGATGAATTGTTGCTTCATAAATTAGACTGAATTGCATTAAATTAAATGTTAAATAATATTGCTTTTTTTCCACATTTTCCCTGCATCACATCAAGCTCCCAATGCTCTAAAAACATTTTATAACTTTAATAAAAATAAAAAAACTGTTTGTGTCCAGAAAGGTTTTTGTGTGAATCCGGCCCCAGGAGAACCACTTTCCCCGCTACACACAAAAATCCATCCAAACCATTAATCATATCCTTTTGCTCAGTATTCCTCAACATATGTAATGCATAAACCTGAACTAAAGAACAAGCTTACTTTCAGTACTGTGAAGGACGCATGCTTTGCCTCGACTTGTTCTTAATGTTACTTTATTGTTGTAAACCACTTTTTTCTGTCCATCTGGTTATGTTTTGTGTTATCATGTTTGTGCATATCATGCCAAAAGGTCTAGCATGTACTAAATCGGTATCATACGTTCACGATCAGCTGCCCAGATTTCTAAACTATTGAGAAACAGAAAAATCCAAAGAAGCTATATGAAAACAGAAGCAATGCTGCAGGTTTAATAAAAAACCTGACGCTATCCAACACACCAGTGGGCATTCCTCAGTGTCCACACAAAGACATAAAACAGTTAAAACAGCGGTGATATAAAAAATAAAGAAAAATGGGTAGCACATCCCAATATCCAAATTATGAAGATGGGAGTACTCGGATTCAGTGATTTTCTGCCTTCAGAGCGTGTTAACATATACTTGGTAAAGCATGCAATAAATAAAAAGCTCACAAATACTATACAGGTGTCAGCATCAGCGGATTAGTCACACCCCAATCATCTTGTTGGGTATAGAAACCACTCACAACCCCAAAGTTCATTTATCTAAGATCAAGTACCAAACTTTATGAAACTACATCTTAACAAATCATCTCATTCCAGAAAATATCCAAGACTGAAGTCATCATTAAGTCCATCTGGCATCATAGTGTTAAGTGTATATATCCAAAACATCTCCCGTCAAGCCAGTTTTCTTAAAAGGTTGTCTGCTCCAGCTGATGTCGTAACCCTTTCAGTTCCACTAAACCACAGTGAGGTTACATGTTGCATGCAAAACCATGGTTTGCTTCAGCATAGTATTTTGTAATTGCATAGTCCACATTGCCTGTACGGCTTGCCATTTTGATATTCGTTGTTTCAAGAGGTTGTTTGGTTTCTCCAACATGTGCTAAACCACAGGGATGAGTCAACATATACATCACATGGGTAGATTTACAATTCATAAAGTCCTTAAGTGGATTTTTCCTCCCAGTATGAGAATGACTGAATGATTTAGTGTTTGTTGTGTTGTTACAACAAGCGCAGCCTGATTTTGACATTTTGCCCGCAACAGTATTTTTGATTGCAGGTGCACTTCTAGCGTAAATAAAAGGTGGAGGGAGTTCCTTCAGAGATTGCTCTGCTTGAAGTACATGCCAATGTTTCCATCTTGTTTCTTTTATTTGTGAAGCATATTGGTCATATTCAGTAGAAAAATAAACACGATCCAAAGTTTTTCTCTTCTCAACGTTCGATAACGGTCCCAAACTCGTGTGCATGGCTTTCTGGATAGAATTAAAGGAGTGACTTTTCTTTAAAGCGATCAGCCATGATGGTCATCTTTAAGTGATAATCAGAGTTTGAACAGCTAAATCTGAGTCTCAAAAACTGACCATGGAATTTCTAGGATGATTACTTGTAGCATCCAAAACCAAATTCCTCTCCATTTCCCTGGAAATCGAAGAATGGATCATTCCTGAAGTATCCTTCTGTATAGTAAGACCCAAGTATATCCATTTATTTCTTCACTGTATTCAAAGGTAAATTCTAAAAATATTCCTGTAGTTCATTCTGTGTCCCTTTCCGGAATAAGTTAGGACCAGATGCAATAGTTCCAAAATAAATGTATTCAGAGGACTTTGAGTCGATCTCTTGGATAGATAGTAAGCAACAGCAGCTAATGCATCATCGTGGGGAACACAACCCTACAAAGTCTGCACATCAAGAGTAACAAGTGTTCTGATTAAGAGCACGATCTTGAAATAATGTAGCACATCTTTTTGTGTCTCGAAGGTAAGAGGGTCGATTTTCCACAAAATCCTTCAAATAGAAATCTACATATTTTGATAGGGGTTCTGTTAACAAGCCACTTCCTAAGACAATTATTCTAAGTTGTGGTTCTGAGGGATGTTTGTGAATTTCGCAAAGACTGTAGAGGATAACTAGATGATGATGACGACTCCACTTATAGCCCAAGGCAACCTTCAACAAACTGTCAATTTCTAAATTAAATTAATTTAAAGGGTGCACTTCACATTTTCTATATGTGGAGTTATAGAAATGTTCCAATATTTTTTGAAGGTAATATTCAGTATCACCACTAATGATCCCTAATAATCTCTGAATTCTTCTCCAGCTGTATCAACGCATTACGCTCCTCATTCCTACATCTGAATGAGGAATGAAAAATTCACAACTCTAGCACAATAGGAATGCAAAAACATTTGAGCTTGAAGCACTCAGCTGGTAAGAAGTAACTGAATCTAACCTGGTTTGGGTGCAAGCTTGAATCAGACTGGACTGACATGTAGCACTCAACTGGTTCATGGAAAATGAATCCTACATTTGTTACCTTTTTGACTCTCTTGACAATCCACTGACTGTGTCTACGCAGTGTTAATACACATTTTTCCATAAATGGAGAATTCCAAAGGGAACAGGCCCACAAAGACACATACACATCACAGAGAAGTGCTTCTTTGTTGGCCTCATATAGGCAGAAATATGATAACATCCTCCAACGAGCTATCAAGCACGCACTGCATGAAAGCACACACATGTGCACACACCTCTGTGGTTAGGTTTATTTGCATATCATGTCAAAGTTTTACATAACTCTCAGTTGCTGTCTAGTGCTGCCTTTCAGCAGGAGACGTACAAAGCCATCCATGTTTTGCCCAGTATTTTAGTTTCTCCTTCTGTGATGAAATGCCTCTCAAATCTTTAGTTTGATTTTTGTTATTTGAAATTTAAAAAGAAATGTCACTCTTTGCTTGAAGCTTCAAAGTTGAGAGCAGCTGCTGCTTGTCCCTATTTCACATCCTAGTAAGTTCTTTAGAATTTGGTTTTGGACGGTTGATTAGGTAAAGAGATAGATTCATTTGATAACTGCATTTGGCAATTGCACCAATTACTCCGTTTCTACATTAATGCCAGTAGGAATCTTTAAAATATATCTACTTTTTCTAAATGTGTTTCATGTGACAAAAGTTCATCTCAGTTTCAGACTGAAATCAAGGCCAATCGTCAGGAACTTCACCAGAAAAACAACAGTGCATGTCCTTCTCACATACACATACACCTTGTTTACCATAGACATGCACCCCCTGGTATGTTTCTATTGGAGAGAGGGTGGAGGGTCTATAATTGGACCTCACCCACTCCCTAATTAACTGCCATGTGTAGAAGCCCTCTGAAGTCTTGTTTAGCTTTCTTCCTCTCTTTTGTTTCATTCTTTAATTTCTGTCTTTCTCTCTGCATTACAATTCAGTTTCTCCAACACCTTTATTGCTTTCCTCTAATCTAATTGATTAAAGGCCACATCTCCTTCTCTAGACCCCCTCCATATGCCCTGACCCTCTGACAAACATTTTCATTACCTGTCTATACTGTCGAACCCACACAGAGTGGAAAGACCACCCCCTGAGGCTGAAGTTGTATACGGTTCAGCTAATGAGTCCGTTTTGAAAAATCACAGCCTTCAGGGGCATGCAAGTTAAAGCCAAAAAGTGGCTTTTCTGTTTCCCTTCTTACCGACGGTCCTCACCACAAAATAACTTGCGTGTGTGTGGTTGTATAATGTGAGTCAGGAGAAAGCCATTAGTGGGAAACTGATAAAAGTGGCTGCAAATGCACCTTTGGTCAGAACATACTCTATATGTGTGTGTGTGTGTGTGTGTGTGTGTGTGTGTGTGTGTGTGTGTGTCCTCAGAAACAGCCTGTTGCAGTTGTGCCAGAAGTAAGGCCAGTGTGCAGTTTGCGTGAGTGTGCTTCAACTGCTGCTTTGGCAACATGGCAAAAGTTGATGACAGGTGGTGACCTTTGGACTCCAGCAGGAGGAGAGGAAAGAGGGAGGAGTGGGACTGGAAAGGTGAAAAGTTATACAGAAAGAAACGTATGGTTAATGGCACTCATGTTACTCTTGCTAATATTTTCGTTGGCATGTTCTCACCCAGAGAACTTAGAGGTGCTATTTTTGCCCTGTTGGCAGGTACTGAACCATTTGATTTCTTCACAGGGCTTTCATCTGATCATGCCGTACACGCAGCAAATGAACCACTGGCCCTGCCACTGCTAGATGTTCTGCTACTGAACAGTATCGCTGCGTGTTAAGTTACTTCTTTATTCCTACATTTTTTCTGAATTTTCTAATTATTGTTAATGCCAAATTCCCCTCTGCAGCCACGGCACAGCTAACAGCACTGTGGACCTTCAGGTTACTGCAGTTCAATTATATGTAGCATTACCCACCAACGCTTTTTCATTAGCAAATACTGCCTCATGCCAATATAGGCCACCCAAACTCAAAATGTGTTACACTAATAGCCTGTCGGTTCACAGCACAAAATCCTTTGAAGGAGACTGCACAGGGTATTCAACCATTTTAGTGTGATTCCAAACAATAAGGAGCAGAAACACTTTGCTCAACTAACGGTTTATCACTTCACGTTGAGTTGAATGGCAAGACTATACATCAGTTATTGCTGCTCAGTAGTGTTTTAAACTAAATATGAAAGAAAAGAGCATTAGGTAAACAGTTCACACGTCTTTTCAAAGTAAGTAAAGTTGCTGTGATTTTAGGGGTCGAGTTACTTTAAAACAAGAGAATGTTGACATCAAATTGAGCTGTTAGCAAGCTAAGTTAACTTTGGTTTGACTAGTTTAGTGACTTTGTATGTCGTTTTAAATCGAGAAAATTTGAAATGGGAAGTTCCCTTAGCTGACATTCCTAAAGCAGGGAGCAGCTAGTCAGGAGTAGTGTCCACGCACACTGTGCAAAGGAACGCAGCTCATCATTTTAGGTTGGAAAGCAAGATAGCCAGTCCTGGCCAAAGAACACACTCCAAGTAGAACAGCCTTACTATAAAACTTATAGCTTTTGCACTCTGGACCAAAGTAGAATTTACACATGTTTATCAGTTGGTTAAGAGTGAACAAAGTAAGCTGCATAATGTCTTCTGCAGGTGGCCGTATGGGTCTTGTTGTGTATGGCTTCTAATAACTAGGGCTGGCTAAAAAAAACAGAAGAAGAAACCAATTTTCCAATTCGAACCGATTTTCATTTGAAAAATCCAAGATCAATTTAGAAAACCCATTTTTACATTTTACATAACCTCTTCCTCAGTTAAATACTTAGATTTTTTTTTTTTAAATTCCAGTGTAACAATGCTTGATGTGCAGAATGATAGTATCATCAGATTTCTTATGCACTCGTGAAAAATCTTGTTATCAACGACATTTGCCTTACTTAAACATAAAAAAAAGGAGCTAAAAACAGGCGCATTTACAGATCTGAACACTGATCATTTATAGATCCTCTAGGATAGTCATGAAAAGAAGATTAGTGCATATATTTTCATATTCTATTGGCATGAAACAAATTACCCAAAATCTAAAGATGTTGTAAGTGAAAAATACACAAGATCTGACTGACATCAGTCAGAGAAGACATGGGCAGGGAAAAGAGTGAGGAGGACAAAGGGGAAACTAATTTAAAAGTCAAGGAACAAAGAAAACAAAAAGACGGAAAGGGGGTGAACAGAAGAAGGAAGAGAGATGACAAAATAATGAATGGGGAAGAAATTATAAGATCAAGAGAAGCAGCAAAGCTGGGAATGAAAGAAGGTCAAATCAGTAAAAGAGTCAAAGACGAGGAGTGGAGAGGGAGTAGTCCAGATGTCAGGCCCACACTTCACATGTGGCTGTGGTTGACCTTCCACCTCTCTCCATCTCTCTCCCTCTATCCATCCAGTGCTCGTTTCTCACCACTCTGTCAGGATGTCGGCAGTGTTTCTCGACATGGCGTCAGACCTTCACACCATCCTGTGCTTCTTCCTCTTATCCCCTCTCATTTCTCTGCCCTAAACTCCCAAACATGGACAATTTGTGTCTTGTTGCTTCCACATATACCCAGTGTAATGAAATATGTTTTATGAATTATGTTTAAGTGTTTACTCCCCCCCACTTGGAATCACAAATAGGAAAACACGGGAATTCAATGCTGATGATAGATGGCACATTTGAAAAACTGCACTTAAATAAGCCTTGAAAAAAATCTGACCGTCCCTCTACATTAAGTTTTCTTTTCTTCTGTTGCCTCTCATTTTTAAAAATATGCACGATACAAAGTGACTGGCTAAAGCCAAGCAGAAGGAAATAAGATGATGAAATGAGTTATAAAGGTCCCAACATCCAGGGGGAAAAACAAGCCTTTAGGAAGAAAATTCACAAGGGTTCAAATGATGAGCATTTTACGAAGATGCTTTGATCAGAAGATGAAGAGAGATGAGCAGTTAGGAGTTTCTTATTAAAAACAAAACTATCAAAACAAATGTTTGTCATAACCAAACAAAGGAAATGAGAAACCTTTTGTATGAATTATTGTGAAATTTATAAAAGATTAGATGAGAAACTTGCCATGAGCAATTGGTTTTGGAACCAGAGAAAAACCATGCTCATCTGATTTGCAGAAACGTTAAATTAGGCATGAAGTTGAAAATATAGCCCTAAAAATTGTTGCTATTTAGGAAAATAAACAACAAACCTTTCTTGCCTAAAGTTTCATTTCTGTTTTTGTCCCTTTTTTGGTCTAAAAAGCCTGCTAACACCCACCAACATCTGGCTTTTGAATACAATGGGAAAGCAACTGACTTTGAGTCCCGTGTCAAATGACTCTGCATTAATCACAGGTATTTAAGGGGCTCTGGCTCCAATTGACATTGATGGAAACACAACACCCTGGTGCAAACACTGATACTGAATGACAGGGATGCCCTCAGGGCTACAAAACTGGGCTCGGCTTACTTTTTCTTCTCTACAGAAACACATGTTTACTGACCGTACTGTCTCATGTGGAGGCTCTGAAACTGACAGCGCCAACACAAAGAGAAGAGACTGATCGATTTTACCTGTCTGCAATACAGCTGGCAGTTAATTCTCAGTTTGCTGTGTGTGTGGGTTGACTTCCGCTCTCCAGTCAACAATGATAAACTAACCTCATTTTCACAGAGTTATGTTTGTCAGAAGCTGTGTTCCAACACAGCCTGCAGGATACAGTGCAATGCAATCCCCTCATGGGCAGTGGGTCTGTGGTCCAGTTGTGTGCGTGTTGTCGCCCTCAGACCATTGTGGGTAAACACACCAACACATGTGCAATGGGAAAGGGTATTCAGCTTGTTTTACCAGTTGTACCCATGTTTAAACCTGCTACTTCCAGTGTACAAATGGTATCTTGTTGAGCTGAGCTTGCTATAAAACTATTGCCCCTTTAATTCTAAACAAAAAAGAAACAGTAACACCCTCCAACATCTGTCCTTTGTCTGCAGGGAGAAAGGGTACAACTGGCATTTATACCAGTGCCAAATGACTCTAAGGTGGCCGCTGGTAGTTATCAACTACAGATCCAACAGGCATGTAAACATACCACCCCGGCTGACAAGCTCATTTTCACTTAAGTCATGGAAGCCAGGAGTCGTTGTTCACCCAGCCAACAAGGTCAACTAGAACTCATTATCTTAATATCCGACATGGAGGTTATATGGCCTACCTTAGAAGTGATTTACTTATGATTTCAGTCCAGATCTGGGATCTTTGTTTTGTTTTTTTAACCTTGCCAGAGGCATGCGGTCTCAAACTGCTCTTGTTTTCTACGGTTTTCCTACCCGGAAGCAGGATCAACTGTGTCTGATCTTACAAAAGGGAGGACGGATGATTAGATGTAAGATGTACATGTCAAGTTTTCCAGCATACAAAGATTGTTGGAAGTGCGTTTCAGATGTTTTCATTCTAGTAAGTGTTAAAATTTGAATCATCTTAACACCATTAGCTCTGAAACACGTCACAGTCGGCATTGATACTGACAAGCGTGGCTTTTGATGAAGCTGTAAGTATTTATTGGCACATGGCCAAGCTACACTTAGGCTACGTGCCCACGACAACGCTCTGAAGCATAAACGCAGATGTCCATTTTTTTCCTCCACAATTTATCTGCGTTCTCACGAGCGTCTTGGGGGTGGATATCTGTCTATCCATGGGAACAGGGAAAACGTATAAACTCATAAAACTCACAGTTTGCCGATGTAGTATGCACGCCCGGTGCATGTCTCCTCCGGTGCATCAATAATGTCCAATATATGCTGGTATCGTCTCCTATGATCTAAATGACTCTCGGTCAAGAGTCTCGCCATTTGTTGCCATGATTCATGCATAGTATTTAACGCGGCTACTGCTACACGTTCATCCATATTGTTCTCAAAGGCCAGGCTCAAAATAGGCGGTAGAACGTCAGTAGGCTACTTCTAGATGCGTGTGCAAAAAACGCACTTCTGTGTTTTGAACTGTTCCTACGGCGACGAGAGGTTGGAAAGTTTTCAAGATCTCCATTCTGGGGGGCGTTTGTGTTTTCTCCGTTTTGAACTCCTAAAAACGCCATCGCCGTGTGCAAGATAGGCACATCTGTCGAAATGTTCTACGTTTATCTGTCGTTACCGTTGTCATGGGCACGTAGCCTTAAAGCTGCAGTCTGCAGGATTTGTTGTTGTCATACGTAAAGTCCTAATTTTTGGCATTTTAAGAGTTTACATGATCTATCAGAACGCTTGAAGTTGAAAACGGTGACCTCCGTAGTTGCAAAATGCAAGAAATGCTTATTTTTTAACCGAAAAATAAAGTTATTCAACTTCCTGTCCCGCCCCATCAAAACACATGAGAACTCGTGCACGTCTAAGTGCACGCCAGATGCGTGTACACGACTCCTCATTCATCAACTCACCTGTCATTTGCGATCATGGAAGACACAGTAAGTAGACTAGCCCGTAATGAAGTTCAATAGTCTAGATAAATAAGCGTGGGGACGAGCCTTGTGCGCGTGCACAATCGGTGATTGACAGGCAGCAGAGCCCAGCTCGTAAACCTGATTGGTTACCTTTTACCGGTCCGGTCTGCAATTTTGTAAACAAACCTGCTGGCTTTGGAGGGACCTAGCGGGACATATAGGGGACCTAGAGAACTCTTTTTTTTTGTATTGGGGTATTTAATGTACTACTTTCAGAATCCCCGGACAGTTCCAGGCATTATGCTTGAAAAAGAGTTGCAGACTGCAGCTTTAAGCAAGCCTTGAAAATATCTTACCATCCTTTTTCTACTCTATTGTTTTTCTTCTTTTAATAATAACTTGTGTTGCTGATTTTTAGAAAAAAAAAGAAAAGAGATTTTAGAAAAGCACCAATACAAGTCCCTACATACGTGTCTAGTGTCCTCACATGTGGCCAACATTACAGCTTTGAGTTCCTGTAAGTCGGTTTTAAAGGTCTGATCCCAACCAGATTGGAAGAAACAACCTGCGAAATGTAACATTTTAAGGTTCATCTGGATTCATTCAACAAACACAGATTTAAGGGGAGGACAGAATGTCTAATCTAAAAAACGATGTCAAATTCCCAAAAGTCAACTTGTGATTTCATGTGACTTTGTTTACAAGCCCTGATTAAAACAAATCAAGTGATTACCCTAAATTGATTAAACAAATCAAGTCTATGAATCTGGAAAAGAAGTGCACTTCTCCCATCTGGTTCTGACCAAAGCAAACACACAGGAGTGTGTCCCCGAAATATAAAGTCTCCTTTTGTTTTTCTAAATAACAAAAAGTCTAAATGCAGTTTTGAACGGATACATACGGCCTTTAAAAACCATCTGAAAGAACTCAACAAGCTGAGCAAAGGAGGCAAATGTTCATGTTAGTTGTTAAGGTAACGTTTGTGTACTTTTACATTTCACATCAAGACACTGACACATTGAGCCGAGCTGTTCTGTAGACAAACGGTCTCCCTCTGCTTGTTTAATTGGCTGTTAAGGAGGCATTTTAACTGAATTCTAGCTGGAATTTGTCTAAATTGAATTGCGGCCGAGATGCACAGGGCAGAGCAGGAGCACCGGCAGCAGAGACACAGGACAGAGGGAGGGAGAGTGAAGAAAAATGGTTTGGCTCTGGAGCCTCACAACAAGCTTGAACAGGAAGTCATTCAAGGCGAAACGCACACCCAGAACAAAACACCCCAGCACACACATATATACACGAGCACATGTGTACACGGGCCAAAACACAGAAGAAAGAGTCAATTTGGAATGCATTCCTGCTCCTCCTCCCCCGTGCATGAGTCATTTGCTGTGTGTGTTACTTTGTGTGTCCGTAGTAAATTGCCCAAAGGCCATTGAGAAACAGAGGTTTTGTTGTGAGAACAAAAAGTAATTAAGCTGAAATGAGACTATGCAGAAGTAGCAGCTGTTGGACTGACATGTATGGATTACAAGAGGTGGGAGTGAATAGAAGAGACAAACTGTTGAATGGACTGTATTAGAAGTCAGTCCTGTGAGCAGAAGAGCAAGAAATGCGGCATGTGGAAGGAAAACAGTGATGGAGAGGCGTGGAAACGAAGGGATGGGGTCAGAAGTGGGGTTTTCATGTAAACAAACTGATCAGCCCTCTGGCACTTAGTGTGTGTGTGTCCCAATTCTTATCTCACAACATTAAGTCCTGAAAGAAGGTTTTTCTGACAGCGGCTCAGTGGTTAAAACTTCAAACTTTCTCAAAGTCTATCCCAGAGAACACAGATCTTTTATCAGATTGTGCACATCTGACAAATTAAACCGAATGAAAGCAGAATAAAAGGAAAAAGAAAAACAAAACAAACTGTTGCTGCTCATTATTTCTATTGCTTGTTTAGTGTAAATTCATCAAAGAGCCAGACTCGGTCGTGCTCAGTTTGAGAACGAAAAACTTTTAGTGCCCCTAGAGCCTCCAAGCCATACTATTAACATGATATAAATTTATTTTCTACATCACTACACCACACAAAGCCATCTGGCCTTGTTTTTCATGGAGGAAAAAAAATGATGTACAAGCTATTTGAAGAAGAATTTCTGTCTGGACAACATAAAATAATTCACACAGACATGTATACATAACTGAGAGAAAAACACTGCTTTTGTGAAAACAGGATGAATGATGAAGCATCAAAACAAGAAATTTGACTTTTTTGCAGGGACTGCAGGGTTTGCTCAGCCTATAAAATGCTTGTCATTTAAGTTGCTTAATCGTATCAAACACCTCACGTAACAAAGCTGGGAACAGAGAATGTGTGGAATTTTACTTTTTTTTTTTTTTTAAAGAAAAAAGAAAGAATAACAGATCAATTGTTTCAGCTCTGCCTTGGAGACTAGAGCACGTACATTGCATAATGCCAGTTTATTCTGTTTTTTTGCTCATTTAGTGACAGAGAGTTTGGAAATGTAATCATAGAAAAGTAAGTAAACTTAATTCCTTCACATAACATTTTAAATACAGTACAACAGGACTGAGCTTATTCAGAGACTTTATCAGGCTGAATAGGTGCATCATTTTCACAATAAGCAGAACTTATGACAGATGTAGTAGATTAAGACAGATCATGGCTGAACAAACTATATGACAATCTAATGGGTTAGAATTCTGATCTAAGTGGTGGGTTACAAATATTCCTTTAGATTTAGTTGAACCCATGTGATCATATCATTAGTTGTGTATCTTGCTGTGAGGATACAAAGTCGGTCAGTTCAACTCAAGTATAAAGGCTCAAGTGATAAATATCCACCTCCTGTTTTTACTGTGATGTTGTTCTGAAACTTCTGACGGAAAGCAATAATTTCTGTTAATGTGCTTCTCCAAATGAGACTCCATAGCTCGTGTGTCCATGCAGGCAGATATAACCTAAAATCACATTTAAAAAATATGCTACCTCTCGTGGTGGTGAAAGCAACCGTTTGTGAAGTGTATAAATGGGGTTCGTGAATGCGTCGTAAAAGGAATGTTTGTGATGATCGGGATCGTTTTCTAACCCTAACCAAACAGTTCTGATTTCTGAGCCAGACAACAGATCCAGTACGCAAACTTCACAATTTGACATTTAGCTTTACTCCACTTGTGTTTTCCAGGGCAGAGCAAAGCTAAAGCACCAACAACAGCACCAACACAACCAAGAGCAGCTGACCACTTAGATTTTTCCAAATATTTGAGAGACTGCCCCCAAGTGGCAGCAAAAGTGGACGTGCGTTTGCAATGAACCAACAATGAGACACAGCAGAAGCCCCTCACGAGGATGTAGAACTGAACAAAATTGCCAGTTTATCTCGTGAAAAACAATTAGCAGTCATGGGGGATATCTCGGCAGTAACAGCGACGACGTAACTACATCGGTGGGAAAAAAAAAGGGGCACATTCCCCCATGAGGTGCTTTTTTGGCTTTTAACCTGAAGACAAGCTACGAGGTGCCATCAACTATAAGCTTTGTTTTAACATCATCAAAGCGGGAAGACAACACAAAGGTCCATACTTCACCAACAGCAGACCTATTGCTATTGACATTCTACTATTTATGTTCAACAAATTTAATGTATCCACTTTAAGGGGTCTAAATTAAGGAAGAAACACTTTCTCTAGATGCAAGAAACCTATTTGTTTTGTTTTTATTCCTTCATTGATTGAAAGTCTGATCGAAAGACAAAATCTTTTGTTGAAGATTGTGTGACGGAATCATGATCTCAATGCAAATATATATATATATTTTGCAAAGATAAGGCATCCTCATGGCTGTCCTCGGTTTAGGAAACAACTTACATTTTAAAGATATGCAGTCACAACTGTCATAACACAACCAATCACGCTTCTGCCAAATTCATGTGAAGGAGGATGGTTTGGACAGTGCTGTTATTTCCTGCCAAACCAGATATATGCTTTCAATGTAGTTTGCCTGTCAGGGAGATTACAGAAAAGAATTTCATGAAACCTAATGGATAGGTGGAGTCCAGCAAAGGAAGAAACCACTGAAGTTTGATGCTGGTCCACAACAGTTTTCATGAAACTGTGAGCTACAGCATTGGCCTTGGTAGATTGTTCTCCAAGTTTACTTATTTGATGATGCAATAAGTATGATTGTCCTGATAAGGAGGTCATTTATCAAATTAATCTTGTCAGACTGCCCACTCCTACTGGGAATGTGTATCGTCTGGAAAAAAAATGTGCTGAATAAATTCTGGAATTACTGTTTTTGACTGAGGAATTCTTCTGGTTTTTGCACAGTTTCACAGTGCATACTCTCTAAAACTGCTGAACTATGAGCTAGCCCCTTGACTGATATGAGAACAAACTTGTTCGGAGACTGAATTTATGACAAAAAGAGTCTTTTGACATTTTCTGTTCACACACTTAATCAGCAGCATAACTATTTCCTGGAAATTCCCTTTGAGAGATAAACAGAAAGAGTTAGTGTGCGAGGCAGAGTGAAGAGGAGGAAATCAAAAGGACCAGGCATTCACTGTCTGCGTGACAAGACATTCTTTGGATGACATTCAGACGCGCAGAGACACACACGATGTAATTATTTGTTAATGTGTTGTGCTCGGTTGCTTATAGTTGTTCTGCTTTAAAAAAAAAACTAAAAAAAAAAAACACTGGAGTGGCAACACCACACCTGGCCTCATATCTGCAAATTACACTTCTGATAACAGCTTGGCTGGAGCCACATACCTCCCCCGGCAAGAGGATCTACACAACACCCACATTCACACCGCCAGACACTTTGCATGCAGTCGTTTTACGAATCCAGGACAGAACGGCAGTATGCGCCCTTCAGTCTGCCACTCAGTTAATCATTGATGTGCACTCAGACACACGTGCACACACCTTCTCTCTCCACTTGTGGCCCATAGAACCCCAACTCCCTATCACACTCTTTAAGGTCAGTGACACTGACAGGCGCGTATGTGGGCCCACAGACAAGCTTCTAAACACGCAGAAAGTGATATAGAGAAGCAAAAGTACGATCTTTTTTTTTTTTTTTTTAAATATATATATGCAGTCTGAGCGTGATTTGTACCTTTTGCATTATGCACCTCAAAATCCCACATCCCGAGACACAGACACCTCCTGAGACAGGTGCTTTCTGCTCTAACCCACTGGGAGAGTACAGACTGAGAAAATAAGAGGAAGAGTGAAAGGGGGCGTTTGAACCGGTGCCCGAGAAAAACCGGCTTGACAAGAATTTAGCACAACACACACATTTAACACCAGCCGCTGCTTGTGATTTTTTTTTTTTTTTCCACTAGAGTATCTGATTAACCTGCACTCACAGCACAGTGGGCTTCTGTGTTCGGTGCCGGACTGCGAGGTCATGCACACCTGCACGCAAAACATCATGTCTGTGTCCCACTGTCACACACACACCAGCGGGCCTACTGTCACAAGCAAGCTCTCACATCAGAAAGCGCCCTTTGATCAAGAAACAACTCTTGACTGGTGCCGTTTGGACTGAAAGCGACTTTCCAACAGGTCATTCTCACCTCTTCCCATTTGATGAACTTGCCCCCCTTCTTTAGAACTTCGTGTACGGACACGGGTTTGAGTTGCAGCGCGTGGACTCCCGGCTTGGCCCCGGCCATGACGAGGGACTCCCTGCCCGGGTGCCAACGCCTAAACCCCGGCTACGACGAGCTGGACTCCTCGGAAGGAACAGCTCACCCTTCCTTCCTCCACTCACTCTCCCCAAGGCGTCTTTTTCTGATCCCCCGGAAGAGTTGATTGAGAGGCCGAGTTGAAGGAGCGCTACTCACACACTGTCCTCAAAAGTTGGCGATGAGTTTGAGGAACATGAAAAGTGAAATCCAGACAGAAAAAAGACAGGACCTGGCTGTTTCAGCGCGCACCGCTGCTTGTCTTGTCTTGTCCGCGTCCACGCGGCGCGGTAGCGCGCCTGCAATTCCTTTTTTTTATTACAAGCTTTGCAATATATTTGTTTATATATTCAGCGTCCTTTCATCGCGCACTTGAGCCCGCAAAGAGATCCCTTCCTTCCTTCCTTCCTTCCTTCCATCTGGTCACCCCCTCTGCTCTCCTCTCGCTCCTCTACCAACTTTCTCTGCTTCCTCACTCTCTTGTCGCCTCTGAGGCGTTTCTTCTTTTCTCCTCCTCCTCTCCTCCCAGCATGTTTTCTGTACGGAAAAATAGGTTTTGTGAGGGGAGAGTAAAGGGAGAAGGACGGCGTCAGATAGCGCTGAGTGAAAGAGAAATTAGAGAGAAGCGAAAGGGGAGTCAGTGACTTCGTGTGAACTGGGTGTGTTTAACTCAGTTCCTCTGCCTGCTTGTGTCCCTGTCCTCGTAAGTGTGCAGAATGCATACAATAACATTACCGTCAGCTGTAGATATATTCATATACATGTCTGTTATATTTCTTCCCCAGTTGCCCATTCTTGGTGGCAGAAATTTTCTTTAGAACTTTCCAAATCCACTCGAAGTAAATGCACCCACTAAACTGATGTTGGGAAAGATCAAAAAAGAAGACCAGAAATAGGAGCTTAGAGAAACATTTGACCCGTGGTCCTTTGCATGTAGTCATGCAACAAAGTGTCTTGCATCACACTCCTCGGCTGTTTTCAGGTTGTGCATTACTTCTGACTGATAAGAGTCACCTTGGTGTGCAAAAGAAGTAATGAACACATGAAACTTTGGGTTGGAACTGTCACAAGCTTATCAGACTGAACTTTTGCACAGAGCCAAACAGAGCCTAAAGGAATAGAAGGCCGCCGTAATCGCCCCCCCACTGCATTAATCTAAAGCGGAAACATCACCAACACTGGTGCCTCAAAACTCTCATGTGCAAAAAGTGATGAGGGATGCGAATAAACAGGCTGTTGTAAAGCAGGCTCAACATTTCTGGTTGAGTGCTATCGTTTGCTTACTTGCCAAGAGAGGACAGGGAGGTTGTATCAATTTCCTCCTGTGGATGTGTCAAACAATTCAGTAAAGGTTGGAAACTCTTGAGATTTAGGAAATAGAGTAGTGTAAGGTCCCTCTGTGCAGGCATATTTGGGTACCAGCAGAAATATTAGAAATATTTCCTATTGACTTTAGCTCACTGCAGGGTGCTAAAGTAATTCTTAGCATTACCTTTGCCTTCAGTAGCTTTGAGTGTTTTTTCTTGGTGCTGACAGAGACACATTGCTTGCGCAGTCAGTAATGTTATTAAAGCATTCTAGCACTTATAACAGGTTTTTGAAATACACAGTAATCAGCTTAGAGGCGATTTAAAGCAAGAAGTGGTTCTGTTTCCAAGGCACACAGATGGTGAGATTAAAGGTATGTTTCATAAATGCTGATACCAGGCCTGCATTGCAAAAAAAAAAAAAAAGGGACTTGGAGGTAAGGTATCTGAAACCGCAGAGACTCGCTTTCCTCCTCCAGATCAGTGGGTGCATATGCTGTTTTACGAAGCGTGAGAACAAATGAAGCTTCACAGTTATAGTCTGATCCCGACCAAATCCAGCTGCTGAGCAACATTACAACTTGGACCTCTTGTAAAAAATGCTGCGGAGCAACAGATTTTTTGGCAACCGTTGCCATTCTCTGGCTCCCTAACTACACCAGGCAGGAATGTCTGCTATGCTGCAGCCTGCTGACTGAAAGACTGACGGACTGATAGATGGACAATCTTAGGGTAAGTTTCCTGGGCCAAAGTCAGGAAGGGTAAAATCTAAAAAAGGGACGATCCATTAGAGGCAATCAATCGCACAACAGCATATTTGTGCTTTCATTTGTGTAAGTGTGACCCTGAGTATATGCACACAACCCTGCAGCTTGTGTGTATTTGGTTACATTTGAGCTCCGAGTTTGAATCCAGGAAGGAACTGAGCCCAGGAAGACTGTTGATTATTCTCATCTTGTCCCCCCCACATACACACACACACAAACATTTGCAGCTACACTCTGTGCTCATCCGATACCAACAAACAAAAACAAGACGTTCACATGTAAATGCATCCTTACAACTGCGCAGCACACACACATCAACAGGGATATTGTGTTCCATTCGTGCATAATAAGATGAACACACATTTGTATACACACCCTGTCCCCTCTGTCATAAATAAACACACTTTTAGCTAAACAATGATGTGTTGTATGCTGCATGTGAAGTGCATGCACCTGTGGTGTCAATAGGCTGCCTCCCCTCTCTGCTCACCCCACTCTGTCTCTGCCTGTTCCTCCAACAAAAGCATCTTCTCTTCATGTCCCTCTGTCATCTCTCTATCACACTTAAACCCACTCCCGTCGTCTTCTCCATTATCTCTACAACCACCGATCAGACAGACGTGAGTAAACATGGAGTAAGGCAGCAAAACATTGGTGAATCATATGAATATGCAAGTCTTCTCTAATTTTCTCTCTTCTGGGAATCAGCAGTCTGTTTCCATGCAATGCTTGTGTTTCCCAGTACTTCTCTGTACGGGTACACAGGAGCTGGTTTTTCAACTAAACCTGGAATGAAATCAAGACTTTGTACCTAGCCTGTTTGTGTGCAGTTATTTTGCAGGGTAGGGTAGAATTTGGTTTTTAAAGGTGAAGAGAACATAGTTGGTAGAGACACAAACCCTAGAAAAGGCTTTAGGCTTTTAAACATCCCGACCTGAAGTAGAGAAAAAAAACACAACAATGTTTTCTTAAAACAAATGTTCGCCAATACAGAAAAAAAAGCGCAGAAACTAATAGCAATTTCGGCTCACCTCAGCCCCCTCAGTAGACGGGGGAAGGGCACAAAAATGTTCAAATATCTGCCCGAAGGCCTAAAAAAAAAATATGAATATAGAAATGTATACATCAAAATAAACTCAGTCTATGTAAAGCAGAAATAAATCTGTGCTTTTTGTTTGTCATGTGACAGAAAAATGTGTTATTAACCACTCAGCCAAGCATGAATGTTTGATGCAATCACCAAGTGAATAAGATAAAGTTTGAAAAGTAAGAAGAAAACGAGCGGTGATCTCTGCTCTGCCTCTAGGGGAGTGTCTGCCAAAGACGCAGGTTTACAGCTCTCAGTTCAGCTCAGATAAACATGACAAACCGAGTGAGACATTGTGCCAGTGTGCAAAAATAAACTTCTTCTAATCTTTTGCACTCTTGGAGATATATCTAATATCATTCTAACTTAGTTCAACTCCATGAAGCTTAAGATGCTTCAAGTTATTGGAATTATTGATACTGTTGTCACTTTTGATGATTTTGTATAAAAATGTCTATTTATTTTTTAAGTTTCCAAGTTTTTCCAAAGTGGATAGGTCAAACAATGCCTTCAGAAAAAGTCTAAATAGCTATTTGATTCCAGATCATTTTTTATTTTGACGCTGGATAAAGTTTGGAGGGAAGTTTACAAGGTAAGGACATGCAGAATGAAAGGAAAGTGTCATTATAACATAAGAGGGAGGGGAAAAAATAGGGATTTTTGGTGGAAAGCAGAGGATTTTGAAGGACTGCTCGTTCGTTACTGCAGTGCAAGTACAAGGAAGGAAGAAAATTTACAAAATTTAGAGCAAGAGTTGGGTGAGAAAAATGGAGCACTCGAAACCCTTGAAAAGAAAGAGGGTTGAGAAAAGAGAAAAAGCAAAGGTAAAAAGTCTGACCCAGCACTGGGCAAATGGAAAGATGAAGGGGAGCCCCTCCAACCAGTCATCCATCTCTCACTGTCCAGCTAAAGCCAGATCTTTCTCTCCAACGCAACGCCAAAGACTCACAAAGACACATTGTGTAAAGACAGACATGTTCACTGTCTCCCCACACACTGCTTTGTCTCTACACACATGCACACACAAACACATCCAGTCCACACACTGGTTTTGATGGGAAGGGCTTAACTCTGTCAACAGTAGTAATAAAAACTTGATCACATTCTTCTCCACGGAGCTGAGATTTTGGACTCAAGTCGCTGACAGTTTGCTGGACACTGGACCCATCTGTCTCCACAACACTGCAGGAATATTGTTGGTGTGTTTTGGAGAAAAGTGCTCATGTGGGCGTGCAGGCAGAGAGCTGATTATAGCCTTCCCCAGTGGCGGCTTTTATACACAATGAAAATGACCAAGAAGACTACGATATACCTCCACTGCGCTACAGTTATCTCTGTCTTCCTTGTAGATGAGTTCTAGCTGCTAGACCCTTACTCTAAAGTTTCACTATTGTTCTTTTTGTTGGTATGTGCTCGATTTGCCCTCCGACACCATTATGATCCTATACTGCCATCTAGTGGCTGAATGGTACACTACTCTCACCCGCGTTGCTGATTGGATTGTGCAACATTTAGGAATGTAGACGTTCTAGTTTCAGCTCTGCATCAATTGCAGCCAACGAGAATAAACAGGGTGTACCCTACCTGTGCATGTGCACACCAGTCAATCACAGCAGTCTACGTGAATCACACATGTATGTATTTGCACAGGTGAATCCAGATAAAAAGCACTGTCTATACAAACAATTCTCTGAGGCCTTGATTTTCATGCTTTGAGGGATGGTGGTCATGACTAAAGTAACATCCTGAAATAATTGCAACTGGTGTATAAAAGAGAATATACTTGTCCTCTATTATTGGTACAGCATCAGAAAGGCTGGTCTGACAATCAAATACAGATAAAACTGTCACATATTTATCACAGTGCGCTCCCTCCCTGCTTTATCTCATAATTACGACAACACAAACAGATCAACAGCCACCCATGTGGACATAATATGTCTTTATTCTTAAGGAAACAAAATAAGCAGCAGAGACTTTATTTATGAGAACAGATCCTAAATCCACAAAGTGTTTTATTACAAACTGCTGTGAGCACTTTTGTTGTGTTAAGGTTCTTTTGTTGAAGCAGCAACATGTGCGTTATTTTTTCCTCTGGTCTACAGACTATCATTCAAAAGAATAATACAAGGTTCAATGGTGAGTGTGTGAGCCTGTATTTGTTACCAAGTCTAACAAATTGCCCGAATCCATTTTCTCAAGTAAGGACGAAGATGCTTGCACAGAAACGACGTCCCTGTATAGACTAACACAAAGAGAAAAAAAAACGAGTAGCACAAAAGAGAACATGGAAATGGGTTTTAAATTATTTTTCTTGGATTCAAGTTGTGTACAAGGTAACGTGTAAATTTAGCAGATATTAGTCCCTGAACACAATTCTCTCGGATAAAAACTATGTTGCCATTGACCAGACAGACCCATGGACTGGACATGCCTACCTACAGACAGCAGATCTGCATTAGGTGAAGCTGTCCCACACTGCGTGGACAAATGTACATCAGCTGTGATTTCCAAGTGGCAGTTGAGGTTGCCATGGTGATGTTAGGTGCAACATCTATCTGAGTCGGACTGGAATTCACTGAGATTTGGTCATGAGCTCCTGTTATTTCAGGAAAACTAACCCCTGTTGACAAGATTTTGCCACTGTGAGCACTACAAGGATTTCCTGTGCACATCAATGTGACCTTTGACATTCTGGTGTAAGAAGTCTAAAAATATGGGCAGGTGAAAAAACTGTACTTTTCGTAATTTGGATTTCTCATTTTGCATTGTAGTCTATGGGGCAGATGAATGTCTTCTTCTCATTTGAAGACTTCTAGACGTTTGGTATAGAGAGAAAACAGATTTTCCTTCATTCTGGTTAAAAGAAATTGCCCATAGATTCAAAAGTGTGGGCACTTCAGCACCTTTAAGAATGTTCATCTTTCCCTACTCTGTTGAATGTCAGTTACACGCAGCATTGCACATGAACCGGCCTCGTACTTTTCCATTCTCATCAAAGCCGTCATTTTTTTACATTTCATGCCAACATCATGCTAACCTCTCTGCATATGTTTGTGTCTCTCTAATAAAAAGTAAAATAACAAGTGTATCAGACGGGTCAGACTGGTCCAATTACCAGCTGTATCGATTCACAGATATATTTGTAATTGCTTTATACGGTTTTCACTACTTTTTGTGAAGTAGTTTGTGTTCAAAACTGACAGCATGGCAAGGTGTGTTTTTGTGAGCGAGCACACATGAATGTTTTAGCTGCCTCGTGTGTATGAGTGCGTGTTGATCTGTCTGTGCTTACTCGACTGTAAGTTTCAGACATGCTCTTTGAATTATTCAGATTTTATGTCTTGTTGCCATGGTGGTCTGTGAAGTGGTTGCTTGGGCCGGCGTGACTCACAAATACGCATCCACACATTCAAGAATGAGCGAGCTGACAGATGTGAGCACCAAAACCAGCGGAGGCAGCTCTCTCCTCAATTCTCACTCCTATTGTTATTGAAACTTTTGTTATTAAGTAGCCTGGCCAGGGAGTGGGGCCTCCTGCTGTTTCAGCACAATAAATCAACTGTGAAGAAATGTAACGAGTTTCCTTTTAATGGAACACCTCCAGTGGGTTTATCACTGTGGCTGTCACCCGGGGATGTATCACGTTAAATTTCAAAACCAATCCAAATCTAGAAAATCCAGTCGCTCCTGCTAATTTCCACCTGTAGCTTAGATTGTAATCTAAGAGGTATGTGATGGCATGTATTGGCATGTATTATACTTTGTAAGCATGGAATACAACCCTTTTCATATATTTAGCAAAATACAGGCTCGTATTTTCATAAAGTGTGAGAACGAAGTGTGAATGTTTGCCTGTATAGATTTCACACACCTCAGAGGAAACATTTTAACAGTTATGAAAACACTCAAATACCAAGTGTTTGGAGCATACAGGCTTCTGGAAAAATGGTAAATTTGTGTAAATCTTGGATTAAATACCACACAATGCACTGAATTCTAGGTGTGTACACACAATGGGCTATTTAGAGGGTCAGTTTGTCAAAGGTTAGGTTGTTGTGTAGGATTTAGTAGGGTAGTGTTCACAATGGAGCAAGTATCTGGTGTTGGGAGTAAAGCGACACTGACAAAATGTCTTTGTCAGTGTTTGTATTTGGTTATTCTAGCAGTGTATTGAACTGGGAAAAGGGCACTCCACAGGAATGGGTTGTCGTGGAAGAAGTACACAGATCCATTACTTAGCTGTTGTGGTACCTTTACCTAAGTAAAACTACTCCAAAATTCATTGTTACAAAATCTTTGCATTAGCTCTGTGATGGACAGGTGACCCATACAGGATTTACTCTGTACCTCAGCCAGTGCCATCTATTGGATTCATGTCCTCTGCATCCCTGATGGCATAGGCTATATAATAATACAAAAGTATCTAATTAATGGGAGGAAAGAAAAACAAATTATGAGCTATACGAGAGTTAAGTTTTAAAAAACTGTTTTCACTTTTGGACTTACAACATAATCTTTTATAAGATGTCAGAGTGCAAAAATGCAGAAAATCACTGGAAAAAATGTAGTCTTTATAAAATGAAACGCGACAACAAAACAGTTAGTTTTTTTTCTTTTCAGTCGCGCTACGTCAAATGCGCTCGAGTCCAGTCGCGCGCACGCACCTCTCCTAGGAACAGAGCGAAACAGAGAGAGCGACGTGTGATTTCTCTTTGTACTCACTGAAGAGTTGAAGCTGGCTCTGACTCTACTGCCTTGTCTTTTTTTATGTAAGCAGAGTTTGCATGCTGTAAATAGCCCGATAAGCCGGTTCCACTTTACGTTACAGCGTAACCGTCGGTCTCTTTTGTGTTGGGGAAGCGGAAAACCTCTGTCAATGTCCTTTTGAGCGATTTTTTTTGGACAACAAAAGCATCAGGTCCGGCGTTGATTCTTTTTCGGGGGGGGGATTTCAGTCACACATTCACAAGCCGGGATTTTTCAGTGCTAAAAGCAAACAACCACAGACCGCTTTCCACCACCCTTTTATACTTCCACACCTCCGGGGGGAATCTTCTTTTTTTTCCCCAAACCGAGCGACAATGGCAGCTGTAACAAGCCCGGAGACGAGCCCTCAACCCCGGGTATATTTCCAGACGCCGGCCGGCACCACTGAGGAACCGGAGACACCAGTTCGGAAGCAGGGACGTGTTACCGTCAAATACGACCGTAAAGAGCTGAGGAAGAGACTGAACCTGGAGGAGTGGATTATAGACCAGCTAACGGACCTCTACGACTGCGAGGTAAAGACCCCAAACAATAACCGGCCTGAAAACCGATCGAACGCAGCCTATTGATTAGGCGGCTCTGCTTGTCTAAGTGAAAGGGCTCTATGTTGTTAATAAGTCAGTTTATCAGCTGCGGGGCTTGTCTGTCTGCCCAATCCAACAGCAAGCACTTGATAAAGAAACATTAACAGGCCTTTTGTCGGTGCTTTTGGCCTAGCCTCGCTTGTTTTACAGCTCAAACTGTACACAAATCTTAGCCATTATGCAAATAGATGAAGTATTAAGTACAGAAAATATAAAGTAGCGTGAACATTCAAAGCAGTTAATGTCACAGATTTATTTCAGCCGCATAGCAGCCATGTGGTGAAACTTCACACACTCACCCACAGGTAGGCTAAATGTGGCACATGCTGCAGCTTTATAGCCTAATTATGTGACCGGCAGCCCCAGCTCTTTGTTCTGATTGGCTGAAAAAAGGTTTAAAGCACACCTGTGAATTATTTTAATCTATCGTGAGTGGACGGCCAAAAACGACTTCTTATAGCGCAACAGCTGCTAGCCAACACTCTTTATTGTTTAATAAAAGGGAGGATCATCATGAATAAAGACATTGAGAGATAAACAGTTTGTGTCTAGTGTCTGGTTTGGCTCATGGGTAGGTTGGCTTGCTGCAGGTCCCATCCCACATGTTCCTGTCTTTTGTAACTGCAAACTAAGACAGTGGAGTAAAAGGTGAGTTTGGTTGAGGTTTTATCAGGCATGGGCAAATGGGAGACAAATGAGATGGTGTTGATGTGTCTGACAAGAGGCGTCTAGTCATGCATCTTGACCAGGAGCTCTTTTTAAAGATGCAGTGATGTCTGTGCATAACCATCAGCAGCAGCTGATCAAACCCTTGGTCAGGGTGACACATGTAGATCTGCGCGTTTATAAGGTAACCTGGCGGCAGCTGTGGTGTAGCTGCTGGCGTCAGTTGTTGGTAAGCTCATGTTGACTCTACTGAGCTGGCATTGACCCACATTCTATTCCGAGCGTTGGAGAGTACGACGACTTAATGGGTTTGAAGAATTTCCAGCAGCCGTACAAAGAGAAAAGGCAGGACAGCACCAGACAATCATGTGTTTAGAGTTTCAGCTGGAAAAAGTTGGGGGGGGGGTGTCCTACCTGTGAAAGTTTTGATGCACTCGTATAAACACATAAAGGGAGGTGCTGATGGTTGGTTTAATGGCAGGGTTGCCGTAATGTTGGCTGTAAACACTAGAATATGTTTTCTTCAGTGGTCTGGTTGTATTATATTTAAACATGAAAGCCAAAAATCCATTTCAGTGACTAACTACAACCAAATATTATACCAAGCCACAGGTAATTATGTACTTACGGAAAGCTATAAACTAGTCATGTGATATGGGAAATTCAGACTGTGCTCTGTGACTGCTTTTGTTTCCACAAACTTGACTCATCCTGTCAGCAGAGCATCTATCTCGATGAACAATGAGACGGCATGTCCTTTGAAATGACATTTTAGACTTAGAAAAGCTTGAGGAGGTCATTAACTGGCCCAGAGAGGATTTGGAAATTAACATGCTTTGATTGTGTGCCAATATTGGATTAATATGCCGTGTGTGGACCTTGAAGAGTTAAAAAAGTCAGAGTAAATGAGCTCAGGAGAAAAGCTTGGCAGCAGAACGACTGGGCTTTTTTTTTTTTTTCAATTACAAACCAGGAGACAAAGTGCTTTTTAAAATCTGATCTAAATGCAGATCTTTCAGTTTGGGATAAGAGTGATTATAATTTTCACCCAAAGTGTGCCCAAGGATCACGATGACTGATATTTATCTTTCTCAGACTCTTCCTGTTATTCATCTATCCCACATCCAACCTTTATTCAACAATCCACTCAGTCATGCATGCTTGAATGCATCGATGATTTGCAGTTAGTCTGCTTATCAGTACTGTAAACAGCGTCACATGGAGTCCAAAAAAACGTCCTAAAGAACATACAATGACAATATATGTCTCTTCGACATGGTAAGACCTGAGCCTGACAAAGATTTATTATGGCCAGGTCACAGGCATATCGGCTTATATCATGTAAATGGGATATTAATGATTTATTTCATATTTTTGGACACGCATTCCTCATTCGGCTCCAATGATGATGCCTATTTTTGGCTTTCGTCCGCAGTAGTTCCCCCTTTTCATTGTCCCGATCCAGTCTCTGCCGAGGCTGTTAGACAACAAAGAGATTAATTTACAGTCGCTTCACTGATGGAGACACATTGGGCTCATTTAGAGTGAGAGATGTGGAGCACGTGCTGCTCAACATTGTAACTGGAGAGGTAGCTTTAGCAGGTCAGGGAGCAGAGTGGGTTCTGGGAGAACCCTGCTCTCTGACAAAGACACGGGGAATGCTGGGGTTTCACTCCCTTTTTACCTCCTTTGTGTCCCTGTTTTTCTCCCTAGATACTCCTTTTATCACCCTTCATTATTTCCTATCAATCAACGCCTGTTCTTCTGTTGTTGAGGCATGTTCCGGCTATTGATAAAACCACGTGGAGTTTGTTCAGCAGGGAATTAATTATGAGCTATTTACCCATTCATATAATCCCTTTAAAGATGCTACAAGCAGTCATTTCTGCCAGCCAACTTGTCAGATATTCACCCAGCCACTTAGTCAGCCAATCAGTCAGAGTTGCTATGGGTATTAGTGAGGAGCGGAGCCTATGATTCCATGGCAACGAGGCATGTAAAATGTTTATGTTGGTTAACCATGCAGTGGGGAAAAAAAGTTGCATCAATTTAGTTAAAGAAAGCTTTATAAAATTGCACCATTTGCCAAAAAAAGCCCCCCCCCCCCATTTTCATTCCAGCAAGATTAGAATTAGAACCGTTATGATATTAGCAGAGGCTTTACCAGCAGCTGATGTTAATGTGGCATCCCCCCCCCACACACACCTTTTGTTAAAGAAACCATCCGACATCCAGAAACAAGGTTACTTCTATCCACTTCTGCAGTTACAAGGGCACGTATAATGTAATTGTAGGTAACTGTATTGTCCTACTTAATCAAATGAACGAATTAGCGGTTGAAGCAGTGAGCCAAAAGTTATCAGGAAAAATAAGAATGAACATCAACAATGATTCAGTGTAAAGTTACTTCAAACAAAAGCATTTGGAACTCATCAGGTGGTGTTGATAAAGGGGATCCCGTGGTTATCAGATAGGGCTGTTGTGACATATCTGGGGAAAAATAACGGTGGGAACAGCTGCAACAGAGCCTCCAGATCCCACAACCCATATCTCACCATGTATTTTTAAACCCAGCTGTGGTAGTTTATTATCAGAAACCCTAAACTGGCCGATAACCATCCGGCCGTGTTACGTGTTCAGCACTGAAGCTTTGTGAATGTTATCTACACTTTCTCTGTTGTTGAGCCTCCACTCTATTTGTGGCTTTGTGGATGAAGTGCTAAGTGAGTTTGAGCTTACTCTGGGGGAAACGGCAAGTCCACAGCTCCATTTTAAGCAGAATAATCAAATTTCCCTCCACTCATGGCATTATTTCCACGGTAACTGCCCTGTTAAATCTTTTATTTGTCTTTAAAGACTTGTTTTCCCTCAACTCACTTATTCTTCTCAAATGTCCTGGAGCCAACCAGTAGCTACAGAGTTAACTGTGAAGCGAGTGGGTGGACCAATCCCTGAACTCGAGGGTCCTACGTGGCCACACAGAGACACACTCGCATAAACACAGATGGGAATATGAGTGAGAACAGAGGCAGGATTGGTGAGCAGGAATGCAACAAATGGGGGAAGAAAAAGGGAACAAAAAAAAGAGGGGATGGCAAGAGGAGAAGGAAAAAGTTGTAGGAGGAGGCAGGGAAGTCAGAGAGGGAGAAAATTTTTGTGTAACCCTGCTACTGCATGGTATATAGACTGACAAAGTAAAAAAAACAACAATACCCTTGCTTTATTCACTTCAAACTAAAATGTTGGAAAACTGGAAATTGTTTTACTTTGTCTGCCAAATTCCTCCGATTAAGGTTACAAATCAGAGTTTGATATAAGCTCTGTTTATGGATTAGATTAATTGTCCAGAGCACTGTGTCACATTCACTGCCCACAGTTTTCCCCAAAGTGTTTAGAAGCCAAGTGGGCCAGGAGAGCATTAATCCCCTTTACAACATTTAGCTTTATTTTGTCAGAAGGTCAAGCGTTTTTTAGCTCAATCAGTTGTTCTTTAAAACTACACTGTCGTCTCACTCACTCCCTGTAAGCAAGTCGATGTTTATACAGGGATCAGTTGATAGCAAAGTATTAGCAAATTAAGGGTGTTGAAATCTTTTTGGAACATGTTATTTTCCCCCAGTGAGTCTCTGGTGAAATACATGCTCTCAGCCATTATGAAGCCATCAGATGGTAATGGTTCTGTTAATGTAAAAGCAGCTGTCTCAGCTAATCGTCACAGGGGTGGTAAAAACGAACCTAAACAGTGGTCCCACAAGAAAGTCTGTTTAAAGTAATGAAGTTTCAGAAAAAAAACTTCTGACGTAACAAGTCAACAACAAAAGAGGAAATGGTTCTAGCTGAAGTGCATCCCTCCCCAGCCTAAAAATAAAGCAGTTGGTGTGCTTCCTGTTAAAGCACAACAATATCTATGTATACTTTAAAGTATTTGATTGATTTTCTCAAAAGCAAAAAAACATGTGACGCAGTTTAGGACAGATGAGCGTTTCTAAATTAAAGGATCTTTCGAGTTGGATGCTCCTCTGGCTGTCTTGTTGTTCTCATGAGGAAGTTTCAGGGATCATTACCTCATTTATTCTCACTTTGAGTTTGTTAGATCTCAACCATCAGAAAATTAGAGAAGCGATGGTTTCGAACAGGTTAGTAAGTACCCATCACATGTCCTGGTTTTGCACACGTGCACAAAAACACAGACAGTGTGCAACATTCCCTTTAAGCGTACACTTAAAGGTCTGAATACCAATCAGTATTACCCTGTCTCACAAGAGAGTGACTACAAAGAATGGTTGTTACACAGCGGGAGTGAAAGACTCCACTGTGTCTTTGTAACCCCCCCCCCCCCCCCCAACACACACACACACACACACAGACACACACACCAATGAGTGCGCACGCACATGTTTGCACACAGATAGAAGTCCACACATCTGGTAATGGGTTACATGTGGTCCTACATGTTGAGCACACAGTTTTCTTTCTGGCTGATTGGGGGGAGGTGACTCAGCATGTGCCTCTGCCCAACAAACTGACTAAGTGAACATTTTTTAAAGCAGCGAGGGAATAAATCAGCCAAAGTTGGAGAGGTGGTGGGAAAACGGCCAATAATACTGCGAGTGAGTGAGGGAGACTAAAGATGTATGTTTGGGTCAGTGGGTGAGTAAGTTCGGAAGGAAGTGAAGAACGCCACAAGAGAGATGGCATGGATGCAGGATGAGGGGTTTGAGTCCTTCAGAGGAAGGTTTTAGATTGTTGTCACAGGAAGTGTATGAGAAAGAATAACTAAGACAAACAGATTTGTGGCAACACACTTTCCCTCAAACATCTAATGATTCACACACATCTATCTTAGCAGTAAGTTGTAAAGCTACACTTGTGACGTTTTTATCCGATATAGAAATTTGTGATTCTTGGTTAAAATGAAACAACCTTTTGGTTTCACATGTATTGAAAAGGGTCAATTTTTAATTATTTTATGGGGTTGGGGAAATTAACCAAAATCATCCACCATGAACCATTAGCTTCACTGCAGTGTAGCTGTGTAAAACAATACTTTAGCTTTAGGCTATTCTTAGCATGTTCCACATATTTTATCTCTAATGGAAGCAGTAATTAGGTACATTTTATTAATATGGTATACTGTATATCAGTTATAAAGATTATGGTAAATGTTTGACCAACAGCAATGAGGCAGTTTTTTAAATGGAACCCCAACTGATATGATTTGTATAGTTTATTAGATTAACATTGGCATTGACTGTATAGATGTGGCACTTACTCAACTTACTTTGTTTTAATAGTATTAGAGATGATACTGGCCCTCGTTGTCCGTTGATGTTCATGTCACAATGCACTATAGCAGTGGCAGAAGATTTCTGGAGGCCAGAGGGACTCTGTATCCTGAAGTGAGGTCAGTTTGGCTGCTGTCTGGTCTCACTTTGAGCCCAAAGCAGTAGTCTAAGTGGTGAAGAAAAGACTTAAGAAATGCCTTGAAATGTTCTCCAAGGATTTCAAGAGGGGAAGCACGAATGGAGCAAAGTGTATGGAAACTGTGAAACAGCTTCCGTCCAGTGCGAAGAGCAGCTCAGAATGCACTTACAGTAATTGTGAGCGCTGTTGTTCGAAACATTTAATAAACTTTGAGGATGTTAAAATACTTTGAATTTCTTTTCTTCTACTTTTTGAATTGCATTCATTTTTAGCAACATGTTTTAGTAAGAGAGGACATACTAAGGTCTGTAAGTCTTATTAGTCGAGGTTCCTTTCTTTTAATCAGTTATGTTTTTATCTTGTGTAAATGTGTAAGACCACACGCGCACAAGTATGTGGATAGTTTTATACACATTGGCCATTAATGCCAACCCGTCTTGGTGGGCACAAGAAACCAGGCAGTGCATTGCAAAAGGAATAAAGGAACTGCCAGCTGGCAAAAAGTCCCTGTTCCAACAATATCCAAACCTGGCGCAGCAAATGTTTGCACTGAAATGCTAAACAGTTGTCAGATCTAAAAAAATAAGCAGGGTTTGTAACAGCCTTTAATAAACATCATTACTAACTTGTTACTCCTTAAGTTTACAGCTGGAGACCTGGAAAATGACTTTAGAAGAGAGTAATGCTGTTGGGTTTCTACCTTTCTTTAGAACTGTAGAAAGGAATCTTGAAGGAATATGTTTGACATTTAGTCTTGTTGCTGTTGAACAATCATTTTAAGTGAGTATGTGTACAGTAAGTGTGTGAACCTTTGTAGACCCTTTTGCTTTGTTTTTGTTTTTTTGTCGCCTACCTTCACACATGCTCTTCTGTCATATGTCAGCAGGTGAAGTTTTTGCACCTTCCCACCATGTCAACTTTTAAGTGTCAGGCTTCAGTGCTAGCTAAGTGTGTCTTTTCAGCCTGTGTCGTAGAGTGCAAAGTGCTCAACAAAAGCAGTCTTATCTAAAGGATCTAAAGTCTAGTTGTTCTCCATCTTGATTATGGAACTTGATTGATTGCAGGGAAACTAGTACTTACTTGTTCACCATCAAGGAAAAAGCCTGTTCTTGATTTGGTTCTTTTACCAACTAATTCTTCCCTTTGTGTTATAAATGCATATAATGGGCACCCAGTAAATGCTCAAGCTGTTAATACCTTTGCTTCCATAAACCTAATTGTTGTTCAGGACCCTCTCAGTTTTCTGGCCAATTATTCTGAATGGTTCTCAGTGTCCAATATCACACACTTTTCAATTTCCATTCATAATAAGTTAATCATTAATTCAAGGCTAAATGTCCTGTTAGTAGCTGTTGTGTGAAAGCTCTCGTCCTCTTGAAGAGGCTTTTTAAAGTGAGTATGAGCATAATGATGATGCAGTTTGGTACATATGCCTGTGTTATTATTGCATCTGGCTCCAGGGTGTTGTCTTTGCAATGGTGCTCTGGAAATGAGAGACAAACAACAAGGTCTTGTTACCATGTTTATTGGCCTCGAAAACGTATAAAAAAAATAATTAAACAACCAAGGCATGTCCCAATATACAACAGCTGGGACTGAAGCAGGTATCGGATGGCATGGATTATTGGTATGGAGTCATATCTCCTTGAAATACGTTTGCAAGTAATGCCTACAGGTTGAGTGAGGTAACAGAGATCCACCCGGGAGAGGATTTCAGTCCCAGGAGGTGAATCAGAACAGTTTATTTAGTCTCTGATGTGTAGTGTGCGTATATTGTGTTTGTTATCTTCCCTGTATACAAAATTCAGTGTATTATCATTTCACAACACAAGATTACATGAAACATTTAAAGATACAGTCCCTCAAATTTGTACAAAAGAAAACATTTAAAGAAAAACAACATGACCCTGACAGCGAGTTGGGAAGAGAAGCAGGGAGACATCTTTCGATTCACCAAAAATGAGGATTTGCGAGGGTGTTATAGCTGCTAGGTGTGTCGAGGCTGTTCCCTCTACCTGTAGGTCTATTAACATGCTGGTATTAATCAAGTAAAACTGTTCTGAGGTGTGTTAGTTTCACTTGATTCTTGGCTTTGTTCCTTCTCTTTCTCGGTTAATCGCTCCATTTGTAGCAATCCTTGTCTGGACACTGATTGCGGAGATGCCTAGTGGTATTCTGACCTTAATCCAGCCACTACACTACCTTTTGATTGTTAATGAGTATGTTTCTGTAGTAAGTAAGTCAGAAGTAACACATGCTTCAGTTAAAGTAACAATTGAAATAGGAAAATGAAACAAATTGTTGAAAATTGAGGGAGCTACCAAGTACTGAATCTCCATTGCTCACAGTCACCCCAGAATATCAGGAAGATGATTTACTTGATGGATAGATGTGTTTTAATGTTAAATAGTAGTAGAGACTGACTGTGCTGAGAAGTGTACAGCTATTTTTGGCTTGATCAGTGACTTCCTGACCCGCTGTCAGTCACTGGCACGCAGACGGCGACAGGCTTTTGGGAGGTGCCCGCTTGCGTCACACGTCCTCAGTGACTTTACTGCTGTGAAACTTGGTTTAAGAATTCATGGAATCACAACATGGAGGACAGGAAAGACAACATGGCAGGATTCTTGGCCTTTTAAATGCCTGTGCAAAGAAATGGATGAATGAAAGCTGCGTGGCCAGATGAACGGACAACTGGCAGACAGGGAAATGGAATAATGATAAAGATTAACGGGAGACTGTTATTGGTTACTTATCTTCTTTTTTTTTTTTTGTAATTCTAAAATGCAGCCAAATTAGGCGTAAATTAGTAGCACAAAATACAAAGATACATAACTATTAATGTATTGTTATTTGTGTTTGTAATTTAACTTTAATTTCTATTTAGTGTCTGAGCAGGAAGAGGCAAATGACCATATTTGGGCAACGTGTCTGAGTAACGGGAATGTTTATAAGTTGCTGACTCATCAGGAAGAGTCAGTCTTTCTCTCTCCCTCACATTGGTACACTTGTATGATGTTGAAATGAGTAATTTATTGAGTGAACTTATCAAAAACAAGTGTTCAGTCATTCACCAGGTGTCTTTTATGGAAAGACCTGACACAGTTTCTACAAGGGATCAAAAGGAAGCTGACAAAAGAAGTAACGCATGTTGTCACTCAAAAAAAGTTAACAGAGACAAAGATCTACAGTTTTGTTTGGCTTAGATTTCCGTTGGTTTATATCCTAGCATGCGTCTTAAATCCCAAAAAAGAATGAAAATATGAGTTGAAAGACTCCAAGGAAACTGTTTAGCTCATTCTGTCAGCTGTAGAAATCCCACCAACACTCCAGCTGCAAGTTCAAACCTCAGAGAAGAGAAACACATTAATGAATAATAAATATCGATGCTGTGTCTGTTTCATTCACTTTGTAAGCAAAACCATCTTCCAAGTTAACTAAAGATTAAAGTGAAATGGCAGTAAACGGCTGCGGGATCAGCTTTTCCCTTACTCATTCATTTCATAGTTATTTCCTCATGGGGTGCAGAGTTGTGCTTTGTTAAAGTGTTGTTTTAGGTGTTTTATGGGATTTGGAAACGTCACTGTTAAGTGTCACCAAGTGAAAGAGAAAAGGGAATACAAGTTGGATACGGAATAGTTTTTAAGGGAATTCTCTTTTCGTTAAGTTTCTTTTTTCAGATGACGCTCTGAGCATCTATATTTGATCCTCTTGTCATAATCTACTGAATCTTCATCTTATTGACTCAATATTAGAAAGAACCAAAGCATTAGCCGATTAGATCATCCATTGTGTTACTAGTGTTTGGCAACTCAGAGAATCTGAGAATCAGTGTTGATGAATGATCCTATGAGAGGAGAATAATGTTCTCTAAACCCTTTTTGAATCCATATTAAGTACATCTTGTACTGCATCTGTATGTTGGCAGAATTATAAAAAAATGCTGTACAAATAGCAGATTAAAAATTGGACTAACTATTTAAAAGGACCCTGAATGACCGCGTAGTCTGCTGTCCGACTGGAAACCCAGAATAGATTAACAAGTTGTTGAGTGAATAGCAAATGAACAAGTAAATGTTAAGCCCATCAGTTGTGTCTGTCGTATTTGCCAAGAGTGACATAATGATAATCTGCAGTAATCCTTGTTTGTATGCATTCTTACTTTAATCTGCACGTAATCTCTTTTTTTCAGTCCAATTGTAGTGGCGTCGGCTCTTCTGGCCGGTAAAGGAGAAGTGTGTGCGTGGTGTCTGTTTTCTGTGTGACTGGTGTTTCAGCATCAGGGGTGGAAAGTAACGAATTACATTTACTCACGTTACTGTAATTGAGTAGTTTTTATGAGTAATTTGTAAATTTCTGAGTAGTTTTTGAAATGTGTAATTTTTACTTTTACTCGAGTACATTTTGACCCAAGTACTTTTACTTCGCTACATTTGAAACCCCTCACGTTACTGAGTAAAACAAATATTTATGGTGAAAAATTAAATGCGGGCGGAAATTTAAACAGCTGTCCCGGCTGGGTTTCACTTGACGTCACTTCTGTATTTTCTAAGCGCGCGAACCAAAATGGTGGGCAACTGGAGCTGGGTCCCATCGAAAACACTGTGTTTTGTCTGCCACTTTTTTGCCCAAAATGCCTCAGTTTTGTGCCGTTTTTGGATGTTGCAATCGGTCTAACCGAGAGAAGGGAAAGGTAGTACAGGGAGTACCTAAGGTAATCGCCCATAGAGGTGAGAAATGGAAAAACAACGCCGCAAAAAGTGGATAGCTAACCTGCGTTTACAGACTGGAGGAACTGAATCTGCAAATGCTCGTGTCTGCGGTGACCACTTCGCCAAAGGTATGCGCGAAATCTAACTGTTTTGTAGTAGTGCAGTAAAGTATTATGTTGTTAAATGCCAATCAACAGTAATGTAATAAGGGCTACGTTTGGGCTTTGTTTTGAAGGCTGCCCCAGCGCGTTGTTGGCTACTGAGTCAGTGGACTGGGCTCCGACGTCAGTATTTGGATATTTGGATCTCGGCATTTTATCAAAACATAAACATTTTTTATTGTTATTCCACAATGAAGTCCCGCAGGTCAGAGGGTTCTGGGGAATTGGAGGGGTACCTTGCCTGTGTGTTGGAGAGCATGGACCGGCTGAACTCCTTCCCAAACATCAAGAAGCTGTCTCTGAAACTCAACACAGGCCTTCCAGCCTCAGCTGCCTGTGAGAGGCTTTTTAGTTCAGCCGGGTTGCTCTTCACAGCAAAGAGAGCAAGACTTACAGCAAAAAACTTCAGCTGCTGAAAATCAGCTGCTGCTGAAATTGAACAAGAGCTTTTCCGGTCTAAAGTTGTAGATTATTGGCAGATTTGTGGGATCCTGTGGGCACTGTATTTTGTATAGTGGGATCCTGTGAGCATTTTGTTTTATTTTGAGATGTAGGATCCTGTGGCATTTTAGTTTGATTTGTGGTATCCTGTGGGCAATTAATTTTGTGTGCATTTTGTTTTTTTAATACTTTGATTGTAGTTTAAATTTCTTTATTCTTATCATAGTGTTGTCCATTGGACAATAGGACTGAAAATTGTTTGCACTTTATTCAATTCAATTAAAAAATACTTTATTTATCCCAGATGGAAATTAAATGTTGATGTAACTCAATTAAATCAAGGAGTTATTATAGATGCTGATGGCTGTGGGCAGGAAAGATTTCCTGTAGCGGTCCGTTTTGCATCCAAACTGAAGAAGCCTTTGACTGAAGAGACTCTGTTTTCCGATAACGGTCTCATGGAGAGGATGTTCAGGGTTGTCCATAATTATGGTACAAGTTGTGACTGTCCTTGTGAGGAAGTATGTTCCTGAGCCCAGTTGATCTTTTGCAAGTGTGGATGTGCACTTTAATACACCTCGAAATAGATTAAAACAACTTGTACTGAATTTGATTCATAACTCATCCTTTTTGCATTAAGAAACTGAAAGTAATTAAGTAACTTTTACTCAAATTACATTTTAAATGAAGTAATTTTGTACTTTTACTCAAGTAAATTTTGAGATGGGTAATTTTACTTTTACTCTGAGTAGAATTTAGGCAAAGTAAAGATACTTTTACTTAATTACAATTTTTCAGTACTCTTTCCACCTCTGTTCAGCACTTTATATTATTGATTGCCTTCACCGATGACAGGTGCTAAACTGAAAAACAGGAAGAAAAAAATGTATTTGATGAAAAGCCAAGGCCACCTTTGGCAATATGAACACACACACAGAGCATGCACACCTTCTCGGGTTTTGTGACGCGCTGTGTTCTCTTTGTCTATCTGCCCTTGTTCTGTGCTGCATCAATGACCTGCTCAAGAGGAGATGGAGGGTGAAGGTGGGCACTTGAGATACGGCCGGGGTAAAATATTCCAGATGAGGGATTTTGTAATAAGAGTGGTCTGATAAGAAAGAGAGATGGATAATCTGTGTGTTGCAGTGAAGGCAGAGAGGCTATGTTGCATGCAAAAGTTAAAAGGTTGAAGCCAAACTTTATTTGTCCAATTTCAGTTGCTGCCAAACCACCAGCTGTGGTGGTTTCACATGATCTAAATTACCTTTACTTAACTTACCTGAACTCAGCTGACAGAAAAGCCTCAAATTTACAGTGCTGTGCAGAAGTATTGAGCCACTGTTCGTTTCCTTATCTTTAGCTTCCGAGCAGGGAGACTTTGTTGTCAAGTTTAAATGTGGTGTTGAGCAAGATTTTTTTCCTTGGTTATTGGCTGCTTTTCACTCATTTTCATTTCATTCCTTGTACCTGACTATTTTCAAAGGAATGTTGTTTTGTTAAGCCACTTAACACAGATCTATGAATCATCTAAGTATAAAACAGCTGCCTAACTCAAGGGATGAACTGGTGTTGTGTTTACATGTAGCAGACAACTTAGCAAATAACCAGTTTTAGATTACATTCTTTTGCACTTTGTTACTAGCAGCCTGTTGCAAAGACTTATAATTTGTTTCCATTTATTTAGTTGAATCTCCTAAGAATACCATAGAAAATAGTATTAGCTGAAAACTCTATATATCCCTGTGGTGTGCACGTTGGCCCTAGAAAATTTAGAAAAAACTGGACAAGTGGAGGTCTAAGGAAGAAGTTGCATACCTAAAACACTATGTACAGCAGGTGAACGGTCTCTGAACATGATGTCCTTAAAACATAGGATCAAATCCAGCAAAGATCTGACACAGGACCTGAAATATGCATCTGGCCCTTCAGTTGATGAGCTAATGTTCACTAAAGCCACATCAGAAAAATCTCCATGGAAGGGTGGCTGTCAAGAAGCCATTCTTAAGTAAGAGAAACAGGGTGAAAAGGCTGAGCAATGCCAAATGACACAGGAAGTGGACTGATAATCATTGGAAACGGCTCTAACGGAGTGATGAATCCGGACTTCAACATTATTGAAGCAGTGTGGGATTATCTTGACAGAGAACGGAACAAAAGGCAGCCAACATCCAAAGAGCTTTGGGATGTCCTTCAAGAAGCCTGGAGAACTATTGATGAAGACTACTTAAAGAAATGACAGAAACTTTCTCTAAGAGGGTTCAAGCTGTGTTGAAGAATAAAGGTGCTGCGACCAAATATTGACTTTCAAGCTCATTAGAATTGTACAAACTCTGTCTTTTCCTTATATACTGTATTTCCATTTAAGTTTGCAAAGTTTTCAATAAATCACAGCAGATATATCCTGTTTCCTGGGACTATCTGAAGAAGCTGATTAGTTGGTCAATTAGCTAGTTATCAAATGGATTGCAATTAAACAGTCATGAGTTACAGAAGATGAATCTTCTGATTTTTTTTTTTTTTTTTTTTTTTTTTTTTTTTTTTTTGATTTTATTTTATTTTTTTTTCATCTTAAATGAAATCTTATTTTGCCATTTTGGTTCAGCTTTAGCTTTTAATTTCAGCGCCACTTAACAATTGAACTTGTTAACATTATACCTACTAATCATCATCCTGCTAAGCCTTGCTCACCAACATTGCCCCAATCTGTTTTTTTGGGCATTTCCAAGTGCTATCCACATTGATTTTCAAATGTGTGGACAGCCACCTTTTAATGTATGCAAATCGATCCAGATCACATTTTTCAAAGGCTTAAAGGGAAATTCAGATCCGATATCTAAACTTGTTAAATGAATGTGGCTAAACGGCTACTTGCAGCAGTCAAATCCAGTACCACAGGAGCGGTAATCTATACTGCTATTGGCATAATGCTATGAAGGACAACATGGAGACGCAGTCTGTGGACAGACGCAGAAACAAACGGCTTGCTGGCACTTTGGGAGCTAGTTTCTGTGCAAGCAAAGCCGGAAGGTGCCTATCTCCACCAGCATACGAATACATCATTAAAACAGCAAGCCATGCACATAATTCGATTATGCCTGAACACATAAGTATGATGTGACCTCTTGCATGTAACAGTGCAAACTGTCTGAGCTGAAGGTCTGATTGTAGAAATAAATCTGCTTTGTGTTCAGTCAAAAGTTTTAGCATTGTCATGTTAACAAAATGATTAAGCCCATAGTGACACTGTGATTTATAAAAACAGTTTGAACAGCTACACGGCCCTCGTTTATACCATTAGCCAACTGTCTTCACAACATTTGAATGATTCTGATCAAAGCTTTAACCATTAAGTTACATATTTTCTTAAATTTTTATTTTTAAAAAGGCAGTAAATATTAAAAATGCTTCACTCGGGGTCTGCTAAACAGTGACTACTTAGTGAATGAAGTGTCCACAGGTTAAATGGATGGAAACAACGGAAACAAACCGCGCCATCGTGTAGTTGTTTGAACAGTACCAGCCTGTTAACCCGGGACTGGTTGTGACCCTGGGGGACCAGCAGAGCGTCTCAACAGAGAAGCTGCAGCACAGACGTGTCCAGTCAACACACAAAAACCACCGGACCGTTCTGCCTGCCCAAACAAACTGATGTTTAACTTATTCAAACATGCAGCAGGCATGACTATAGTCCACTTTCGGCATTATACACAGCCATTCACTTAGTAAGAACACTGTTAACACTGTATCACAGTTGTACATCAGTTGATTTAGTTGAGTGATATGTTTTGGTCAATTTATGATTGCACCAGTGCAATCACTGTGTCAGACTGTGTCCTATTTACATAAAGGTTTCCTGGCTTTATATGAAGATCAGCTCAACACTATTGAAGCCTGTTTGATTTGAATGTCCCCTGCAAGATGTCTGATACAACCCACACAGCACCAGGACACACATTAGCATGCCCAACTCACAACTGCCAGATACCAGAGGATCTGCTTGCTTTTACTGTGCATGACAGGGCTGTTTGCATTTTATCTGTGGCCTGATAGCAGGAAGGCCGACATGGCGGCAGAGTTAAAACAGATGGTAGGTGCTGGTAGGCTGTGTGATATGAGTGGCGCATGTTTGGGTTCATAAGTTGTCCAAAAAATATATATATATATATAATTAGCGGGTTGTTTGTTTGCTTCAAGAAGATGCACAAAAAAAACATTGCCACCTTCATTTATGTACAACTTTTTAATCAGTGGAGAGGAAAAAGAATCCCGACTGCAAACTCCATTGCAAGGTGTTAAAGAGTACGTACAAATGACAAATCTAGTTAATTTTTTAGTTTCTGTCCTGCCTGCACGCTGCTTAAAAAGAGGCTACTTTTGTTCATCTGTTCAGCCTGCAGCTCTTTGTCTGTTTTTCATATGATTCAAAACAGGACATAATTTTCTTCCTGTCAGGAAGTACATCCAACTGATTAGACGTGCAATAGAGATGAAGATCAGCCATGCACGCAAACAAAAGGTGCACAGAAACTCACACAAAAGAAGTCCGACTGGATTAAGTACATTTCATTGATTATGGATAGCTGTGGTTTATGGTTCATGGCTGCATGCGAGCAGCCAGTCACCACTTAGATTGATTATGTGTATACACACACACACACATGCAAGTATTGCTAATGTCACTCAGTCAAGTCTGCCCTCTTCAGGAGTTGAGCGGACTCAAACACAATGATACCATTACACCTCCCCTCCCCCATTATCTCCCAAGGTCCTGTGCCCAGACAGGAAGTCGCTGCTTATGTTTGAACCCCTTCAGTGTTGAAGTGAGCAAAAAGAGACTTTGGTCAATCTGTACGTTCAGCTCGTAGAAAGGAGATCCTAAAGGGGAAGCAGGCAGTAGTGAGCTTGTTATTATAAGCCCTGCAGATGCCTGATAAGTGTGTGTGTGAAGGAGATAGAAGGGAGATGGAAAGCAGCAGGCGATGACTGACAGAGTGCATCCCTAATCCCTGCACCCTTGTCGACCTCTCAGTGACTCCCTCTGTCTGTCTCACTCTCTTATAAGTGGTTTAATGCCTGCAGCGAGGTGGTCCGAAAGCGATGAACAGCCCTATTACTAACACACCGAAGTGAACCTGGACACAGTGGTGATGCCAGCTAGAGAAGAAGGCCATTAAATGAGATGCAGAAATAAAGAATCAGTGGAAGCAAGAGAGAGCTCAGTATTTTTCCACTACTTCCATCCTGTCCTCATCTTCTGTGTCAGTTTGTCTGTGTTAAGCAGATGACCAAATTACCAGATGAGCCACAAGGGCGTCATGAATTACCACCTTGAGAGATGTCTGCAAGGCAACTTTTAGCTCCCGGCTTCTTTTCTGTCATTTTGGAGATGAACATGTTGTAACTGTTGATGTGGCAAATCTCTAAGGAGGCTTCTTAATCTTATCTTAGTAGTTCACATTTGTCTCGGAAAGGAATGCAAGGCTCTGTGAATAAGGAGCGCCTTTGTACTTAGTTGGTGTGTAATGTTCCTGTGTTAGATTTTGGCTCAACCTTTTTCTCTGTTGCACATCCCTTCTTGCTCAAGCAATAGTTCATACACAGGCCTCTACATGCATTTGATGTCTGCGTTTGAAGATGTACTGTCTGGCTTATGCTTTGTGCTCCAGCTGATAGCCAGAAAAATGTTATATGGCCCAAAGGTCACATGCTGGTCCCAACCTTGGTTATAGCATGCGTTGTGTCGGCCAGATGTGGACCAAATGTTGTTCATCGACTTTGACATGTTTTACATCAAGTGCTGTGAGGGCCAGGCGTGGCCCAAAGGCCCGGAGAAAATGTAGATTTGGACCTTGTCTGGCTGGATATGTGGCTGAGTTTCGGCAGGCTCTCTATCCCTGAGTCAACACCATCATTTAAGACCAAGTGTGTTCCAAACAACAGGGCAGATGTGGCTCAAACATTCTTTACTATCTGTTATATATCTAAACCACGCCTGTGCTCACACTGCCTGCTGAGCTGTTGTGCATGCATGTTTACAACTTGTCACTGCCAGTGCCCTCAGATATATTGTTCCTCTACCAGGGTGCCAAGTCAACCAGCCTTGGGTAATGAGGCACATACACAAAATACAGAATGAATTCTGTGAACCCCTTGCAGTGATCTCATAACAAAGTCATGGTGTTTGTCTAACCGCTGAAACATGCAGATCACATATAGAACAGCCTCCTCATCCAAACTTCTTACGTCTGTGCAGTGATAAGAGAGTAAACCAGAGTAGTTTCTAAAAGAAGCTGTAAATGTGTCTGTTCTGATGGATCTATTTAAAGGATCAGTGTGCCTGACAACTCAAAACACACAAGGAAATTGAAGTAAATATTATTGTGTAGCGCCACCAGGCCTACTTTTCCTACGTCTTCCCTTTCCTCCTTCCTCCATCCTGTCAGCTCCAGCCATTACTTCCCTTTGCCCCCCCCCCCCCAAATCTTTCTCTGCATCATGCCAAGCCAAAGCACTGTTTGTGTGTTTTGTTACAGAACAGGCAATTGGCCATTCTGTAGTCAGTTATTTTTGTCCTACTTTGTTACTGAGGCAGCAGAAAAGCAAAAGTGGCTATTCATCATCCAGCTTTTGTTACGTTCTTTATGTTTTAAACTCTGCACAGTTGCTTCTTTTTGTGTGTCCATGTATGCTCGCACACGGTTTACACACATCTTACCAAATGAATCAAAAATATAGTGTGTTATCACACGCTGTGTAATCCTTGCAGGTGGCCCTCTGTGACCTACTTACATGTGCACTCTCTAACATGAAAATAAAAGGGGCTCATACAGTATATTAACTGTTAATAATATATGTCTGTGCTGTCATACTGTTAGTCGTGTGTCTAAACACTGTGACTTCTACTGGCATTTGACAAGCTACTTTGAAGAATTTCTTCCCCTTTAATATTTTTGAATAGACTCGAGTAAATCACTGGCACAATGTTGGAAGTTTTAGTCAGATCGAAGATTTGAAATCAATCCAGACAAAAAACTAAAACCGACACTTCCCGACACGTCTTATTACTACTGAGGATTTTTCCAGAAGCCACGCTAAACCCTTTTTTGTGATACAAAGACACTGACCCACTTGCATGTGTGTAGCTTATGGTTTTCAGGTGAAAGATTCTGGTATCCACTCTAATACTATGATGTACGCACACACATTCAGTATTCACACAGCACGCTCTCATACTGTCACATCTCATTCTGCTCTGTTCTGCAGGAAGCCTCCAGACGAGCACTGTGTCTGTCTGCTGCTCCCTCTCAGTGTGGTGGTGGTGGTGGTGTGTGAATCATATTTGCAAGCTTGTCAGGAGCAGTGTAATTAAATTCAAAGGCCACATGGCTACAATTGGGCAGCATGCCAGATTGCTGTATCAGTTTGTTTCTCAGGTGATGGCGGTGATTTATACCCTGCAGCGGCTGTGTAACTGTAATGCAGATAAAAGCTTTGCTTTCTCTCAAATAAGAAATCACCTGTGGCCACTGCACATTGAGTGATGAAATTGCAGCCTTTCGTCCAGCAGATGCAGCATTTTCACTGAACAAATATCTTAACAAAGGCTGTTTAAGGAGCTGAATGTGTTCTGAACAACACATCAGTTGTGTGAGTGTTAATTCTAAACATCACTACGTTCATCATTGCTGTTCCTCTCACACAGGCCTGTGCGTTCTTTGGCTTGAGCGATATATTGTCCAAGAGATGATGATATTTTGTTTAAGACAATGTTACACCCCCTGATGTCATGATATAGTATGAATAACATACATGTAAAAATCTGTACACTCTTTCCCAGTGCAAGAAAGTATTAATTCTTAAGATTTAGGTATTTATTGTTTGAAAGCTAACTTTCAACATATTGTGTGATATATAAAAATGCACATGACATTTTTTTTCCACTGCCTGGTTTTTAGCGAATAAAGTGGGCTTGTAATGTTGTCTGCAGGTGGTGGTAAAGACCACTTCGCTCGTAGCTGTAATGAATAGAATTGTGTTTACCAACCGAAAACAAAAATTCAGTGAAAAACAACCCCTAAATCGAGTGTAAAACCATTTTTTGAGCTTCATTGAACCTTCTCTGATGCCCGACTTCGTAGTACGCATTCAAAAACATTTATGGACAATGAAACATGAAATTTGAGTGAAAAAATACTAACACACAATGTACAAGTGGATAAAGGAGCAGCACCATCAGAAAACGTGTCTCAGCACATGTTTTGTAGAAAGATAAAACCCTACATTGTGTTTCGGCCCTGTTGGCTAAAGTAATGATATTCTTATGTAAACAAAGGGATGATATACGAACAAGTGTAACAGCAATAACACTAACATAGAAAAAGTTGATGATGGTGATTAGCTGACAGTTTTGTTGGTTGCACTGTACTGAGTCAAGGATAAAGCAGACCTCCCCTCCTTTATGTCTGGACCTGTTTGAATTGTCCCACACCTCACTGCTTTGTTTACAAACCCGCAGAGCATGCCAATATCTTGTATCCAGTGTTTATTCCAGACCACATCTGCGGACAACCGTAAACCCCCTCCGGACTCTGTAAGTCAGTCTGGAAGATTGTTTTGGAAATCCTCCCTGGTGATTCCCCGCTTTCTTTGTGTCTCCTCTCTGAAGCCTGTCTTCCGGCCTTTTTTCAACATCTCCCTCGCCTCTCCCCCTCGTCATCCTCTTCTCTTTCAGCTTGCTCAACTCAGCTGCTCCCGCTTCTCGATACGCTCCTTAACCTCTTACCTTCCTTCCTCTTGGCGTTCCCTTCCCCCCCTCATATTTGATAGTTTGTTAAATCATTGTCTTGCAAGCTGCAGTAAACAAGTAGCTTTTCCGCTTTTTGGTAGCATGCACGTTACATTTAACATGTCTCCTAATGATAGAGATATAAAATACAGACTCGAGGCAGATACTTCTGACTTTTCGAATCATATAGATTAGTCTCTTTGGTGCATTTGTGTGTTATTCTTTCCTGCTCAGAGAAGCACATGGACAGCACATGTGTGTGTCTTCATATATCCGCGTTAGAGTGAAGGCCTTTTCAGTCAGTTTTATGTTTAACTTTTCTGCCTCAGCATCATGTGTGTTTAAGTGTGTTTGATAGTGTGTCCTCATGTGTGTTCTTTGTATGGTGCCGTCTGCGTGATGCTTACTGTATGTCCTCATGTAGGTTTGCGTGTCCGTGTGTGTGCGCGGCTTTGCTAAGAGTAAGTCTGTCTGTCTCTTGCAGTATCTCACACACACAGGCCGTCGTATTCTGAATTAAATCCCTGTACCTCACCCTTTACGCACACACTTCAGCTCAGACTTATTAACTCTCATTTTTATAATTCCTTAATCCACGTGTGTAAGATGTGTGTGACGTTGAGTTTTCAGTGGAAAAACTGACTGCTCTGTTAATCCGACATGCAGCACGGTGTGCCTGCCTGCCAGTCTGTGCGTTTGTGAGTCTCTGCGTGTTTGGGTGGTGAGATAGGGGGCAGTTGGGCAGGTGCAGAGACAGCTGGTGTGGGCAACTCCAACCGAGGGGGAGGACCGGAGCGACAGTGAGATTCCTGGAGAACGACATAAGTATAGGGTTGCAACTGAGCTGCAAAAGAGGGGGAAATGAGTGTTTGTACGAGTGTGCGGGCATGTGTTCTTGTGTCGTACCACTGTGATAAAGAACACTGAGCCAGTGTGAGAGAGACAGATGGGGAAACGGGAAAAGAAGTCACTTTTTATCGAGCGAAAGATTCAAAAGACTTGATTGGATAAGGAGAAAAAAAACAGAAACAAAGAAACTCCCAGTGAACTCAGTTCCCTTTCTTTTCTTTTTTAACAACCTATCTCATTTGGAGGAAAGCGAGTTGTTAAACTAGCTACCAGCTCCCAGAATCAGGCGCTAATATTGATGCTGGAACTGAAAACATGAGCATGTGTTTTTATTTGCTGCAGTTTTTTTTTTTTTTTTCTTAGTTTAAACGAATTACAAGCCAGTTTTCAACAGATAAAGCTCTCGAACTTTGATGATTCGAAAGAGTTTCACAGCCTGTTTTCTGTTGACCGTCAACAATTAACTGCCAAGCTGTCCTCAGGGCACTTTCTGTTGAGAACACAAAACATTAGAGGAAATAAATTGTCTTCAGAAATGAATCTCTCAGAATGTGAATGGTTGATTTGAAAGTGTTCACGCTCGTCTCCAATGCAAACCTTTAGAGACCTTTAATAACCTTTGTTAAAACATTAGCTTAACATTTTTGATGAATACACACAGTAACCGTCTAACAGAGACTTTGATGATTGGATTGATAACTGTTCTCATGTCTGTGCTGCCAGTCATAGCCTGGATAGGTTTAGCTAAGTTCAGAGCACTGGAAATCAGAGCAAATGGTGAGTCTGACCCATTCCAAAGATGATAAAACAGCGGGTCATCACCTCCTACGCTGGGTAACATATTATACAGTATGTGGCCATTTCAACCACAGCTTTAGTCATTTTTCACACACTGGACCCAGACTTGCTGACTTGCTTACAATCATTTTGCGAAGTTAAGCCACGTGGCTGCTTCTGGATAAGAGAAGCGTCATTATCAGCTTACTCTCTGTGATCAAGCAAATGAGACGTTTCATACTATTCCTTTTTATCATGTCATGGGCTAAGATTCAAGTTTTCCGCTGTATTATTTCATAGCTTTCAGATTCCTAACTCTGGGAATCATACAGTAGGTAGTTCTTCTGCCTACAGTCCTCTTCCTTCTCTTCACTGTTTCACGACCTCCTTTCATTTCCTTTTAGAAATAAAAATTTAACAACTGGTATTTCTACAGACTGTGTTCAGAGACAAACAACTATTGCATTTAAACTGATGTTTTCTTTCGTCTTTCTGCCATTGAAACTGAATGTCCTCGTGGCTCAAAATGCTATGTTCAGAAAAACTGTCTGCGTGCTGGTTTCTTTGTCTCTCCTCTTTTTTTCTGTCTTCTACAACCTGTGGGATGGATGTGTGTCGCCCTCTACTGTTAAGAACTGGATATTTATCAGCAACAGCACCATGTCATAAACAGAAATGCCATAAGCCACAAACCCACATAACTTGAAGCCAACTGATATACAGGAGGATAATGATTTATTTCCACATGTCCATGAAGAGGTTGAGTCAGCTGTGGGGTTTTATATGTGAGGATTCCATTTGTGCCGTCGCTCATTCTGCTCTCTGTTTGTCTTCTCTTGTTACATGTGCCACAGGAGGAGGCCATTCCAGAGCTGGAGATAGATGTGGACGAACTGCTGGATATGCCCAGTGATGTTGAGCGGGCAGCCAGAGTCAAGGTTAGACACACACATACGCTTGTGCCAAAGCACAACACGTGCGTGCAGACACACCTGCAAGCAAGAAAAAACAAAGCATTTCATGTAATGTTTCACTCTTTAACAGGACTTGCTGGTTGACTGTTTTAAACCAACTGAGGTAAAGTAACTTCACTCTCTTTCTCTGTCGTTCCCTCCTCTGACCCTTTAAGCCGTCACCTCACGTCTTCGGATTTTCTCTGTCTCCTTGCAGGACTTTGTCTCAGAGCTGCTCGACAAGATCCGAGGGATGCAGAAGCTCTCCACACCTCAGAAGAAATGATCGCATCCCTCCTCGTCCCACATATGTCCTTCCTCATCAGCCCTCACCTTTCGTCTTCCTACTGCACCCCACTCTTTTAGTTTAGAAGCAGCTTTCCTACTTTTAAGATCATGAAATGCTACAACTGAACCTTGTCTGTGCTTCTGGTCAGACCCTCTGTTTTCCTCCACAGTTGCTGGGATCGAGCCCCAGATGTCGCTTTTCTTCCTCTTTTTTGTTGTAATTTGTCACGTTTGAACTTCGCTCGTTCTTAGAAATCTATCAGCAAAGAGGAAAAGGCAAAGAATGAAGCATTCTAAAAGCGACTTGTCGGTCTTAATCCAGGCCTCTCCCTCCCTCTTTTTTTCTACTGCTGCATCTCATGCAGCCATTATTTGGCTCTTCTCTTCCTCATCTCATTCCTGTTCCTCCCACCCTCCTCTGCACTGCCCTCCATCTGTCTGAGGAGGAACAGGAGAGGAGCTGAGTCCCATAATTACTGAAGGCAAGGCGGCTAAGAGTGGGAAGAAGAACAAGAGAAAGAGCCAAAAAAAAAAGAACGGGGGTGGGGGTTAAAGGGTAAAGATGAGGATGAAGGGTTGGAGGGAGGAAGCAGGGATGAATCAATGCTTCAGCCTCCACCAATGAGATTCCGTATATTTGTTTTTATGTGGTTTAAACTTGTAAATGACCCAGCTACCAATCATAAATATTTTTTTTTTTATCCTGGTTTGTTTGAGGACATGAGGATCATCACTTCATATTTTTTTTTTTAGCCGTTTTGGAGGGTCAGTTCAGTCTTTGTTAACTACTATTGTTAATTATCTTTAACGAGAGGCATTGCTGCAGTAGTGCATTTAAAGACTTGTCTTCTTTTTGGTGTTTCTGTTGAAAAATACAAATCTGCACTGTGTCATTTTGGGGGGAAAAAATCTGAACCTCTGACCACAAAGAAAAATGTATTTTTAGTTACAGCAACTAGGAAAATTTGATGCCTGGAAATGGTGATTGAACCGTTTAAAAATAATTCACTGGTTGGCTGTGGAGGCCGTATGACTGGACCGGTTTTAGGCCCAGAAAAAAAAAATCAAAAAAGAAGAAACTGGGGGAAAAAAGGAGAAAAAAAATCATTTTATTTTGAAGCTAGACCAGAAGTAGGTTTGTTTAGGCTGAATGTGAATTTTTGTAGAATAAAAGGTATGTTTTCTTTCCTCAAATGTGTAGTACAGTCACTAAAGGCTCCTCTGAAGCCACTGCTGTCCAGCCTGCACATACATATGTATGTCTGTGTTGCTAAATGCTATTAGTGTGTGTTGCTACATAATGTATAGCAGCATCTGAGTATGGAGTGTTTATGGGCCTGTATATTCTGCTGTTTTGTGCGACAGATTTTTTTATTTTATTTTATTTTATTTTTTTAGAATAGGACTGGTTCCTGATTTTGTTTTTTTTTCCTTTTTTCTGTCTCACACACACACACACACACACGCTCGCACATCGACAGCCCAAAAGGTGAACCTAGAACGAAGCTGCCTTTTTTTATCCACAGAATACCAACCTGTCATCTCTTCCTAACCATTTCTTATATTTTTAGGGAAATTGTTGGCCATCACAACATGTTTCCTGAAAACGTCGGTTCAGAACGGTCGCTGTGGAGCGCCCTCCCTCACCGGTCATATCAGCAGACTCGCCACTAAGATGTCTGAACAGGTGGGGGTGAGGGCGGGGCGGGGGTGGGGGCTTGGGGTGTAGGGAACATACTGGCAGGCACAGCTGCCTCTGACACAGATGTGCATGAGCACCAGGTGCAGGGAGAAAGCCAGAAAGGCCCACAGTTGTCACAAGGTCCGCGTTCCTTGCCAATCACCTCAAAGAAACCGCCATCTGTATCTGATCCCGGGTCAATCAGATCAGACACTGAAGCTCAGTGGTCAACGGCAGAAGCAGGAATATTTGCTGTGATTCCTGTGACTGATTTCTAACACCTGCCGTGACAGCAGACTCCTCCCACCACACACTTCTCCCCGTTTTCATCCTGCTGCTCTTGTCATTTCTCCCTGGCATCCCCTCCTTCCTCTTCTCATTCCTCTCCACACTCGTCACCACCCTTTTTCTTCCCCTTTCCTCAATTTCCTTTTTTAAACAGATGTTGCCTTAGGTATTATTTATGTTACACAAACCAAATATACAGGAGACCTTTTTTTTTTTTTTTTTTAAAGTAACTCAAATTGTTGTGTTACTGAGCAAAACTACAGCGTGTGGAGAATCTTGGATCTTCTGTCGCTACTTGTTTTGAGATTGCTTTTTTTTTTTCTTTTTTAGCATTGAGTGTTTAATACTTAGGCCTTGATACAGTGATTCTGGTTAGATAAACGATGATATTTACATTGACCATTTGAATACTGGTCTGTTTTTATTGTGATCATGACACTTCTCGATGCCAGGCCTTGGATTAACATGTAGTTAAAGGAAAATCCATTCAGAAGCATTTTGGTGCGATTGCTTTTGCCTTCTCCGTGATGTTTCCAGATTGGGCACTCTGCAGGTTTTTAATTGGTCAGATTGTGTAAGGCAAGTTCAATCAGTAGCTGAATTTGAGTGGATTTTCATCTCTAAATCCAGGTTTGGATTATAACTTCTTAGACTGTTATTGACAAGTCTGTTTTTTTTTTACTGTTGGGGACAATTGCAAAAAATTATATATACTGATTATTACCATTGAGGCTAAATACAAGAGCTAAACGGATTGGAGGAGAGGTGGTGTTGTTTTTTTTGTTTTCTTTTTTGACAATGATTAGACAAACCAACAAACAAATGTAGCAATATCAACAACAGGTCTTGTTTTTGCCCAATTTTGTTACACTTTTATGCAACTTTAATAAAAACAAGTGAAATTAACTAATTTTGTCCTTGTTGTTTGTCAGTTCCCTGCATCAGAACATTTCTATAGATGAAACTGCACATTTCTGGTCAGATTTATGTGCAATAATGTAGGATTGATTTTTATTTACCATCTTTTTGTACTAATTTCCCTTGAAGAGGGTTTTTAGACAGAATTATCAAAGTGTTGCATTTAGTGCCCATGCATGCCATGTCAGTATTCAGTGTATGAGAGGGCAAACTGGTACAAAAACAATGCTGACCTTTGTTTGGTGCTTTGAAAAAGCCCTTTTGTCCAAACTATGAATTTCTGACATTTAAATAGCTCCACTGACGCTCTTCATTGCTTTGGCACCACCTTGTGGTTGATTACAGTATGACAGCTACACAGTAACGGACCACAGTTTACGACGTGCATCGAGGGAAACACGAGTAGTTTTTTTTTACGAGCGACTATCATGTCAGGCGCATCAAGTGTTGATAGCAACTTCTCAGACGTTTTAGGAAGACTTTAATTCCTGCCTTGTGTTGAGAAGCACAGTATATTCTCGCACTAACGTTATCAAGGCAAAAAGTAGTTTACACATTACAAGTGTACCATGTAGCACCAAATGCTTCTTCATATTATTTCCACAATCTTGAGAAAAGAAAACACCCTCTTTCATTTATGAGATTTTAGAGATAACTATTTAATAATAATAACCTATTATTAGATTCGGTTCTTTTAGTAGGAGGCTCAAGAACGGACCGAAGTAATTCAAGTGAAAATGAAGTGTTTATTTGTAGTCACACGTCAAAGCATATCAGCGCTGGGCTCAGTGGAACAGAGCTCCCGCAGGAAGTCTGTCAGACTGGCCCTGATTTCCGGTTATCATCTGTACTTATTGCATAGGTTGGACTCACATTCGACCGAGTATGATTGGACATGAGTAGGTTCAATATCCTTCGTCATATTCTCTGGATCAGCCCAAAACAATGTGTGTGTGTGAATCTGCCCTTGCTTTCCCAGGCTTTCCTAATTGTTTTGTCTGTCTACTCCTGGATCACTTTAGGTCATATGGAAAAGTACTGAGCCCTATTTCATTCATAATGTCTAAGAACAAAGCCAATTTTAACAATCCCCCTTTTGAAGTGATTTTATCATTTCAACTAATTCAGTCAAATAACTGCGGTAGGACTGTCATTTTCTGTATTGTGTCACATCTGTATTAGCAGTAGCAAGACTTTAGCAGCCACCCCCCAAACTGCAAGAGCCACTTACCTTTTGAGATGTAGCACAACCAGTTAGGAGACATCTGTCATCCCCCTTTTGATGTGACTTCATGTGTTATTATGTAAGCTCATGTGTAAGCTGTTCATCATTGCAATTAAAGCAGCAAGCAAATCTTCATTGCACAGGCATGGAAATAGTAAACATAATTCTAATGCTTAAGCTACACCTTCAAATCCGGACTATTCCATCATTTTACTCGGAACAGAAACTCTTTCCGAGATGGTTAAGACCTTCATAAGTCACTGATTATAACTCTGCAAATAAGCACATTTAGAAAATAATTCTGATGCTTTAGCAAAACCTTCTATATCAGGAGTATTAATCAAGATTCTAGAAACAGAGACTCTTTTCTAGTAAGTTTAAAACCTTCCCCACTCAACTGATAATAATTCCGCAAATGAGCACATTTCTTAATAGATTATATGTAGAAAATCATATTTTGATATATGTATTGTGTGTATGTGGCCCTGAAACCATCCTCTGTGTGGAATCTTTGTTCATATGGTCTAAAACATTATGTGGCTAGCAAGGCCTTGCTCCCCTATAAGTACCATAACAACACATTACTGATTAATAAAAAAAAAATCACATCATTTCTATTCTACTGACACTCAAACATTGCATAAGGCAATTAACATTACCAGCAGGCTCGTCCACCGTTTGCAGCGAATAGGAGCGAAAACCCGATGGCTGAACCGGGAAAAATTCACCTATGGCCCCAGTTGCACTTGGCGACCGACCATTACCGTTCAAAGTCTAAGGTCCCGCTCCAAACAGCCGAGTCACCCCACTGGCAATTGACATTCTAAAAAATTATTCATTATCAGCCTTTAAGAGGAATTAGCCACACACTTTAAAAATGAAACACAACACATAAATTTAACCAAGGCTCGACTATATGAGTATATTAGCCTCTTGAACAATTATGATTAACTTTCTAAATGATATATCTTTCTTAGATGACCACATGACGAGTCGTGTGGTCTCTTGTGGTCCAATCCTGTCGGTGCTCGGTTTTCCTCTCGGCTGAACGTCTGTTCAGCATTCTGATCCGGAACTAATCTTGGAAGGAGAGGTCACCAGTACATCGCTTCCTTGAGGGATATTCAGCATCCCCTCCCTAACTAATTTTCTTTTGGGATAATTTCAGTTGTGTAGTTCTCCACCATCATCTTGGCATGATGGGAAAGGCCTCCCAGAACTCAAGCTTATGAGTCCTCCGGTCATGCGTCCTGTAGTGGTTCTGAATCTGTGGAATAATATTAGCAAATCTCGCAGCGCAGTAGTGCAAAATGTCATTTGTACTGTATTTCTATACTAGGGTATCTCTCTTTGATAGGTTCAATTTCAATGCCCAATTCATTCTTTATTTATTTTTCATATGGACCCCAAACAAAACCAAAATAAAGAAAATAAATGAAAATCAAATAAAAAAATCATAAAATAAACATAACCCAAAACAAAACAACTGGCCAGTTGGTATAACCCTTGCTTTAAGGAACTAGAATAGTCATCAAGCTGCTGTGCAGCCTTAATGAGAAATCCAGTATCATCTCCTTATTTTGCTGTGAAAAAATTCAAATTATGTAGGGAACACATCATCACGATCAACATCAACACAGTTGGTATAATCCTTCTTTTTAGGACAACACCAGAATTCTCACCAAGTTGCTGTCCAGCATTCATGAGATCTTCTGTATTATCCATTTATTCTGCTGTGGAAAATCATTTAGACAGTTTTGGGATCATGACAACACACAAACAACACTCAACACCAGACACCACAGGTTAGGACAACAAATGACAGACAACAGATGACAAACATATATTGCATTTCTGGGTTTGCTCAAGCAAACGTCATATTTTCATTAAGGCCTAAGTATACAAACAGTGGTTTTCATATTATGAGTTTGACTCCATGTCTTCCTTTTCCAGGTCCGGGAAGTCTTAATGCAAAAGAAGATACAAACACACACAGACGTTTTGGGAAAATTTGAGAATTTTTAGTAAACCATGATTAATTGTTAATTAATTGCCGAACTGCTCCGCTGCAGTTTCTCCTCCTGTGTTGTTGTTTGCTGCAGGACAGAAATATTTGTGGTTAGATCTCACCTTGGGCGCAGTACAGCATCAAGAAAGCAGACATTTTTCCAATTAATAACTGATTAACTTGTTTAGGTTAAATATTGTCTGTCCTCTCTGAATTCAGGTCAGAGTGTTAAAAATAAAATTTCAGCATAACCTGCTTTATTCTTACTTGTTAGTTAGTAATACTGTTGTTTAATTCTTACCAGTGGCTGTGTTTCGTGATGCTGAGCCGTACACAGACAATTCAGGAATAGCATTAAGTTTTTTCCGGATCTAATTGAATAAGAAATACCTCATGTGGTACCAAGGGTGTGACATCAGAGCTGTTTCTAACCTTAACATGTTTCCATATAGATATTAAAAGCCTAGTTTAATTTTATTTCTTTATTTATCCTAATTCATCCTTTATTTTTCTTTGAGGATCACGTTGTGGTCCCTGTTTCCAGTATGTGTGGTGTGTGTGTGTGTGTGTGTGTGTGTGTGTGTGTGTGTGTGTGTGTGTGCGTGGCTTTATATGTGAGTGTGCATGTGTCTGTATGTGGCCTTGGGTTTCACTGCTTCGTTTGATCTGAAAGGTCTTTGTTCTATATTTTCTTGGGTTGAGAAGTGCTATATAAATAACGTCTGATTGATTGATCGATTTAGTGTAGTAGATTAAAACTTTCTGGTCATCTCTAATGGAACGTCTTCCGATGACCCAAAACACCTAATTACAGAACATTTCATTCATCCCATTCATATCCTTTTTCTTTCAACCACAGGCACTGACTCAGCACAGTTTGAATTTCCATCACGCCACCTATTGGCGTCCTTCTCCCTCAGGTAGCCCTTGTCCCCCAAGCCGTTAGTGCCCCCTTTGGGATCTCCTCAGCCCCCACTCACCATGGCTGTCGCTTGGCAACCAAATTTTTTCCACATTCACACAATTTCTCCTAGTGTCCCAAAGAAGCTATGGACAGGGTATTTTCTCCTCGTCCAGGCCTCATGTGGGACAACCTGAAAACATTCATATATAGGTCATATATTATATGTCATATAAAATAGTAGGTTTAATAATGCATAATAGGGAATTGCTTTAGAAGTTAAGTCTGTGTTTGCATAGATTTTGTTTTGGCTCACCAAGCTGGTCTCTGCTCACTGTTTTTAAATGCGCCATAAAAACAAACCTTGACTTGTCTTGTTATGGCTCACTCTTTGCAGCTGTCTTTCTGTTATTCTAAACCTATTTGCTTCTTTGTTAAAAGAGCATATTAATTGTTTCATAAATCTGTTGCAGTTAAGTAGTTAAATGATTTAGTTAAATAGTCAAATGGTTTAGTTTGAATCTAAATATTGGTGATAACTATTGACTATTGAATTGGTGACAAGAGGCAGGAAATGCCGAGCAGCTAAAATTTTAAAGTCAAGTTAATATCTCATAATAAGAATAAAGGCTAAGCTTTAACAACTTTAATATGTTATCAAATTGTTTGACATCTGACCGTCTGGCCGTGATATTAAATCCTAAATCTTGTTTTTTTAACTTATGTCATATGGTCTGACTGCCTGCTCTTAGTTCTGTTTCAGGTGGAGAACATTTTTTCAGATTGTATTTTAATTAAAGGAGCAAATCTCCTAAACACTCTGCTTGTGAATTTGACTTTAGCTCTTTAAGAGAGCTGTTAAATCCTATGTCAGCAACAATTTGTATGAATGTCTCAAACACTGTTCTTCCTGGATTTATTGTTTTTTATCTCATCTCTGTGATTTTTTCATTGTAAAGCTGTTTTCAGTTTCTCTACATACTTTGGTGTCTTTCCTAATCATATGCATTTTAAAATAGATGGATGAATCAATCCTATTTGCTCTAATACAAACTTAAACCTCTATTATAAGCAGTATATCATTATAAACTCAGGCCAATGATCACCCAGAGTCTGTTTGGATTGTTCTCACTCTCAGGGCTGAATGAGAGAAAGAAAAGACAATCTTAGGGTGTCCGCATTCATGATAAAGAGAACAACTATAAAATTAACTTGGGAATATTATGGCTCAAAAAGCGTTTGAGGCTTTTCATTATTCATTATTCATGTAATGCTGCTGCACAGCTGATCTTTAGTTAGTAACTTCAGGCCTCAGGTCAAGCCTCCAAATCTGTTAATTCTTTCTTATTGGTCTTTTATTAGTGCTTTGATGCTGAAAAGAATTATTAACTTTTGTCAATAAACTTTGGGATCAAATATATCATATATCAACTTTTTCCTTCTGTATCATGCATGTGCTTGATTCTTAGTCTCTCGTTTGTTTTGAAAACATTTTGAACACACACACTCAGCCTCAGTGGAGCAAACTCGCACACTCTTTCTGCATTTCTCCAGTCGTCAATCAATTTTTGTGACATATTCAAAAGTTATACACGTGTTATTCAAAGTAGCCTATATGGAAGACGTAATTGACCAAATGCTGAAAGTAGTGAAGAAACTTCTACGCAGAACGCTGTGTTCTGTGCGCTCCACCTCTCGGGGTTACCCCACTTATCAAAGCATTTGTTTATTCCAAAACTTTGGGTCACACCATAAAAATACTGATTTCCCCGAACAAAGCGACCCGTATAGCACGCGCAGCCACTTGTTCTCCCCCCTTTTTATACTTAGGTGAAGTTAGTTTTAAGTTGGATATTCGACAGACATTCGCAAGCAAGCCACTCCAACATTTCAAGTGCACCCGTATTGCAGACTTTACAGTAAACACACGGAGAGGACGACTGCAGCGTGTTCCAACTTCCTGTTTTCAAAATAAAATAAAAAGGAAAAAAAATTATATTTAAAGCAGAGATGAGCGACTGTGTATTAAGTTATTGAAAATTATGGACAGAACTGAATTGTGAAAATAAAAGGTGTATCTCATGTAGCAAGTGTAGTTACATGACCCCACACTGATTTGGAGTCAATTGATCACATGACCTGGAAGCTATTGAGCAAAAATGCTAATATTTACATATAAAAATTAATAAAAAAATATTAACAGATCTAAAATATAAAAATAAAAGGCGTATCTCATGCAGCAAGTGTAGTTACATGATCCCAAACTGATTTGGAGTCAATTGATCACATGACCTGGAAGCTATTGAGCAAAAATGCTAATATTTTCATATGAAAATTCATTAAAAATATGAACAGATCTAAAATGTAAAAATAAAAGGCGTATCTCATGCAGCCAGTGTAGTTACATGATCCCAAGCTGATTTGGAGTCAATTGATCACATTACATGGAAGCTATTGAGCAAAAATGCTAATATTTACATATAAAATTAATAAAAAATCATGAACAGATCTAAATTGTAAAAATAAAAGGCGTATCTCATGCAGCCAGTGTAGTTACATGATCCCAAACTGATTTGGAGTCAATTGATCACATGAACTGGAAGCTATTGAGCAAAAATGGCCGTTTTCATTTGGAAACTAAAACCGGGAACTCCGTCGACAAAGCCAGATAAAGGCCACAAAAAATCAATAATTGACTGGTGTAGATGAGGAGGAAGCCTCGTGTGTTTTCATTAATGCAGGTTTTTTGAGATAATTCCATTTTACCAGTTCATTTTCCTACCAGCCTTGTGTGTTTTCATTGATCAAGGTTTTTTGAGATAATTCCTTTTTACCAGTTCACTTTCCTAACATGGGCTGTGTTTCCGTCTTGACAAACATCCACAATTCATAGTAGTCTTTGCCGAAACCCGGGATTGAACCAGGGACCTTGAGATCTTCAGTCTGACGCTCTCCCAACTGAGCTATTTCGGCTACACAGGGCCTAATTCGGAGCTCGCTCCTTGGAGCTTAGGCGACAAAGCTGTGGAGCCAGATAAAGGCCACAAAAATTCAATAATTGACTGGTGTAGATGAGGAAGAAGCCTCATGTGTTTTCATTAATGCAGCTTTTTTGAGATAATTCCTTTTTATCAGTTTATTTTCCTACCTGCCTTGTGTGTTTTCATTGATCAAGGTTTTTTGAGATAATTCCTTTTTACCAGTTCACTTTCCTAAGGCCTATTTCAGACCAGGGCGGCAAAGCGTGGCGGAACGGAAGCGATTTTCACCGGCGGAGGTGAAAATACATGGAAACAGATCTGTCCTTGCACACCGACGCGGCGGTAGTCGGGCGGTAGCGGCGCGGAGACGCCTCCGTCCCGCGCTGCTTTTGGAAAATAGAACTCGAGCGGAATTTGGACGGCAGCGGCCGGCGGCTGCCGGCGGTGTCCCGTTGAAATGAATGGGGAATGCAGACAGGGCTGGAGCAGAACTACCGCGGCCGCGGACTGTCCGGTGTGAAAAGCCAAGTTGAACACACCGCCTGATAACCGGCGTAAGACTGCCGTCGTTTCGCTGCCGCCACGCCACGCTCTGGTCTGAAATCGGCCTAACATGGGCTGTGTTTCCCTCTTGACAAACATCCACAATTCATAGTACTCTTTGCCGAAACCCGGGATTGAACCGGGAACCTTCAGATCTTCAGTCTGACGCTCTCCCAACTGAGCTATTTCGGCTACACAGGGCTAAACTGGCCGTTTCCATTTGGAAACTAAAACCGGAGCGCGATCCTTGGAGCTTAGGCGACAAAGCTGGGGAGCCAGATAAAGGCCACAAAAATGCAATAATTGACTATTGTAGATGAGGAAGAAGCCTCGTGTGTTTTCATTAATGCAGCTTTTTTGAGATAATTCCTTTTTACCAATTCACTTTCCTACCAGCCTCGTGTGTTTTCATTGAGATAATTCCTTTTTACCAGTTCACTTTCCTACCAGCCTCGTATGTTTTCATTGATTTCATTGATCTAGGTTTTTTGAGATAATTCCTTTTTACCAGTTCACTTTCCAAACATAGGCTGTGTTTCCCTCTTGACAAACATCCACTATTCATAGTAGTCTTTGCCGAAACCCGGGATTGAACCAGGGACCTTGAGATCTTCAGTCTGACGCTCTCCCAACTGAGCTATTTCGGCTACACAGGGCCTATTTCGGAGCTCGCTCCTTGGAGCTTAGGCGACAAAGCTGTGGAGCCAGATAAAGGCCACAAAAACAATATAATTGACTGTTGTAGATGAGGAAGAAGCCTTGTGTGTTTTCAGTAATGCAGCTTTTTTGAGATAATTCCTTTTTACCAGTTCATTTTCCTACCAGCCTTGTGTGTTTTCATTGATCAAGGTTTTTTGAGATAATTTGTTTTTAACAGTTCACTTTCCTAACATGGGCTGTGTTTCCCTCTTGACAAACATCCACAATTCAGAGTAGTCTTTACTGAAACCCGGGATTGAACCAGGGACCTTCAGATCTTCAGTCTGACGCTCTCCCAACTGAGCTATTTCAGCTACACAGGGCTAAACTGGCAGTTTTCATTTGTAAACTAAAACCGGAGCGCGCTCCTTGGAGCTTAGGCGACAAAGCTGGGGAGCCAGATAAAGGCCACAAAAATGCAATAATTGACTGTTGTAGATGAGGAAGAAGCCTTGTGTGTTTTCATTAATGAAGCTTTTTTGAGATAATTTCTTTTCACCAGTTCACTTTCCCAACATTGGCTATTGTTCCCTCTTGACAAGCATCCACAATTCATAGTACTCTTTGCCGAAACCCGGGATTGAACCAGGGACCTTGAGATCATCAGTCTGACGCTCTCCCAACAGAGCTCTTTCGGCTACACAGGGCTACCTAAGCTCCAAGGAGCGAGCTCAGAAATACACCCTGTGTAGCCGAAATAGCTCAGTTGCGAGCTATCTCAAGGTCTCTGGTTCAATCCCGGGTTTCGGCAAAGACTACTATGAATTGTGGATCTTTGTCAAGAGGGAAACACAGCCCATGTTAGGAAAGTGAATTGGTAAAAAGGAATTATCTCAAAAAAGCTGCATTAATGAAAACACACAAGGCTTCTTCCTCATCTACAACAGTCAATTATTGAATTTTTGTGGCCTTTATCTGGCTCCCCAGCTTTGTCGCCTAAGCTCCAAGGAGCGCGCTCCGGTTTTAATTCCAAATGAAAACAGCCAGTTCAGCCCTGTACAGCCAAAATAGCTCAGCTGGGAGAGCGTCAGACTGAAGATCTGAAGGTCCCTGGTTCAATTCCGGGTTTCGGCAAAGAGTGCTATGAATTGTGGATGCTTGTCAAGAGGGAAACACAGCCCATGTTAGGAAAGTGAACTGGTAAAAAGGAATTTTCTCAAAAAACCTGTATTAATGAAAACACACGAGGCTTCTTCCTCATCTACAACTGTCAATTATTGCATTTTTGTGGCCTTTATCTGGCTCCACAGCTTTGTCGACGGAGCTCCCGGTTTTAGTTTCCAAATGAAAACGGCCATTTTTGCTCAATAGCTTCCAGGTAATGTGATCAATTTACTCCAAATCAGTGTGAGGTCATGTAACTACAATTGCTGCATGAGATACACCTTTTATTTTTACATTTTAGATCTGTTCATATTTTTAATGAATTTTTATATGTAAATATTAGCATTTTTGCTCAATAGGTTCCAAGTCATGTGATCAATTGACTCCAAATCATCTTGGGATCATGTAACTACACTGGCTGCATGAGATACGCCTTTTATTTTTACATTTTAGATCTGTTCATATTTTTTATTAATTTTTATATGTAAATATTAGCAGTTTTGCTCAATAGCTTCCAGGTCATGTGATCAATTGACTCCAAATCAGTGTGAGGTCATGTAACTACACTGGCTTTATGAGATACGCCTTTTATTTTTACATTTTAGATCTGTTCATATTTTTTATTAATTTTTATATGTAAATATTAGCATTTTTGCTCAATAGCTTCCAGGTCATGTGATCAATTGACTCCAAATCAGTTTGGGATCATGTAACTACACTGGCTGCATGAGATACGCCTTTTATTTTTACATTTTAGATCTGTTCATATTTTTAATGAATTTTTATATGAAAATATTAGTCTTTTTGCTCAATAGCTTCCAGGTAATGTGATCAATTGACTCCAAATCAGTGTGGGGTCATGTAACTACACTGGCTGCATGAGATACGCCTTTTATTTTTACATTTTAGATCTGTTCATTTTTTTTATTAATTTTTATATGTAAATATTAGCATTTTTGCTCAATAGCTTCCAGGTCATGTGATCAATTGACTCCAAATCAGTTTGGGATCATGTAACTACACTGGCTGCATGAGATACGCCTTTTATTTTTACATTTTAGATCTGTTCATATTTTTAATGAATTTTTATATGAAAATATTAGTCTTTTTGCTCAATAGCTTCCAGGTAATGTGATCAATTGACTCCAAATCAGTGTGGGGTCATGTAACTACACTGGCTGCATGAGATACGCCTTTTATTTTTACATTTTAGATCTGTTCATTTTTTTTATTAATTTTTATATGTAAATATTAGCATTTTTGCTCAATAGCTTCCAGGTCATGTGATCAATTGACTCCAAATCAGTTTGGGATCATGTAACTACACTGGCTGCATGAGATACGCCTTTTATTTTTACATTTTAGATCTGTTCATATTTTTTATTAATTTTTATATGTAAATATTAGCATTTTTGCTCAATAGCTTCCAGGTCATGTGATCAATTGACTCCAAATCAGTGTGGGGTCATGTAACTACACTTGCTACATGAGATACACCTTTTATTTTTACAATTCAGTTCTGTCCATAATTTTCAATAACTTTATACACAGTCGCTCATCTCTGCTTTAAATATAATTTTTTTTCCTTTTTATTTTATTTTGAAAACAGGAAGTTGGAACACGCTGCAGTCGTCCTCTCCGTGTGTTTGCTGTAAAGTCTGCAATACGGGTGCACTTGAAATGTTGGAGTGGCTTGCTTGCGAATGTCTGTCGAATATCCAACTTAAAACTAACTTCACCTAAGTCCTTTACATCTATACCAAACCCCAATAATGAACAGAAACCGTCGAGATCTGCTGGCGCAGGCAAAATTCTTCGAGCGGCGAACCCCACCCCACAGTTGCATGAAAATTAAAAAATCTGACCCTGTGTCCTACAGTATAAATTTATTCAGTACATCCGACTCTGTTTCGGTAAACTGCCACGCAGACCGGAAGTCTTCAATCCTTCGTCCCAACAATCGTTAGGGGAGAAGAGCCTCCTTCCCGGAATTAATCCAATTATTCTAGTCGACCACCTCAAGTTCAACCCAAATATTGACAAGTTCCACGAATGGGACATCCATTTATAAAATGAATTTATCTTGTCACTTTGTTCGAATTCACTTGTCAGGACTTATTTACTTTCCCTGCGTGTAACTTTGTGTTTAAATACTTGACGTGTTACCATTCAATGCAAACAACGTCCTCCCTCGACCGGGGTCGGTCGCACGGCACGGAACGGTGGTCCTTTAGCCTTCCAACCTCGTGTCACGGCACCATTTATTAGATTCGGTTCTTTTAGTAGGAGGCTCAAGAACGGACTGAAGTAATTCAAGTGAAAATGAAGTGTTTATTTGTAGTCACACATCAAAGCATATCAGCGCTGGGCTCAGTGGAACAGAGCTCCCGCAGAAAGTCTGTCAGACTGGCCCTGATTTCCGGTTATCATCTGTACTTATTGCATAGGTTGGACTCACATTCGACCGAGTATGATTGGACATGAGTAGGTTCAACATGCTTCGTCATATTCTCTGGATCAGCCCAAAACAATGTGTGTGTGTGAATCTGCCCTTGCTTTCCCAGGCTTTCCTAATTGTTTTGTCTTTCTACTCCTGGATCACTTTAGGTCATATGGAAAAGTACTGAGCCCTATTTCATTCATAATGTCTAAGAACAAAGCCAATTTTAACACTATAAACTCATGAAATATCTGGTCTTTATTCGATCTTAAAACTGATTTGATTTTGACTAATACTGACCAGGTAGATTATGTAATGTGTGGTTATTAATATGCGATTGTACTACTGAGACTGATTGTAGATTACCTAATATTTAGACCTGCTAATGATAGCAATTTTTTTCTTTTTTGAAATGATCGAAACTATATTATATTATATTACATTACATGATATCATATTACATTATATTATCCATCCATCCATCCATCCATCCATCCATCCATCCATCCATTTTCTATAACCGCTTAATCCGTCGGTCGGGTCGCGGGAACATTATATTATATTATATTATATTAGATTAGATTTTTATCATATTATATTATGATTGGTTTACCAATCTTGTTTTGTATTTTTGATTGGACAGGAGATTGCGGGATGGTTGCTCCTATTGGATATATTAACAGAGGAGCTCGGCGCTGATTGGCTGGGCTAAAGGATCGTAGAGTCCAGTAAAGTGTCGAACTGAGAAAGACCAAGGCTGTCGAAGAGCGAAGAGGAAGTACTTTTTAAAATGGATACAATCCAGTAAATCAAACTACAACTTTTTGCACTTCTACGAGGGGACACGGTGAGCAGCCTTTTCTGTTTGCTGTCACATCCAGTGAAGCGAAGGTTAACTGTTGACAAACAACATCGCCTGTTTGCATGAACGGAGAGCGTTATTTGTTCGTCCGTGTGCAGTGGCATTAGTCTGAAAGATGCTCCGATACTACTACACATCAGTAGTCTGATGTGTTTAATGACATTCAAACTCGGATTTTATTGCTTTATAGTCATTGTCACATCCGCATGGAGAAGACACCTGTTGTCAAAAAAGTGTTTTAATCTGTAAATTTGATGAGCAGGCAGTTATTCCTCCGCTGTGTCGGTTCAATTGTTAGCTAGTGTTGCACTTGACTTCACTATGGTCTGTTTGCCGCTCATTTGTAAAGAAAACGCCACAATGATTTTTTTACTAAGTTATTGGATGATTTATAAGTGAAATGTACGCTCATTTTAATTGTCTTCCGGCTGTTTTTGAATCTGTAGTTTATTCGGCAAACCGCCGTCGCTCGCACTGTTTACCATTAATGACATCACGAAAGCTAACAGATGTCAAGCCGGACAAATTTTCAGAGTGCACTTCCGGTATACAAACAAAAATAAAAGCCCCTTTAATCCATGTACTGTCGGAAATTGAGACCATTTGTTTAGTTATTTTTGTGTATTTTTAATACAACATTTGCAATGCTGTTCAAACGAAATACTTTTATCTTTCTGCTCGTTTTTTGCGTTACGTGAGGTATAACAGTTTTATTTCCGGTTTTGAACTAAGTTATTTTTCAGCTCACTCTAGAGATTATGGACTCCATGAAGTGCCTCACAGTCTGCCATTCAATTGAATTTCTGCTCAGTCTACTGAGTGAGCTACATTGTCCTATTAACCACCAACACGTTCATGTGTTTTCAGATGTCTCTGTTCGTTTTCTAAACAAGTTCGAACATATTATTTGCGTGTGCCCCCTAATAATTCATATGTTATTTCAACATTTAGTTCTGTTGACTGATTTGACGTAATTCAGTGAACAAAAAACTAAACTCCCAAACTAAGGTTGTTAATTATCCTCCTGTGTCCAGCCTGCCATGCCTGCCCAACCCCCTGTGAGGGAGCCGGAGGAGGAGATGGAGGCGGAAGGAGAGTCACAGCTCCCTGAGGCCAATGGAGAAGTGGAGGCTCCAAAAGGGAATGAAAGAAGAGGAGGTGGGGGAGGAGAGGAGATGATGGAAGAAAGTATGGAGGAGAGGGAGAGTGACTTGGAAGAGACTGAGGAGGAGGAAGAGGAGGAGGAGGAGGAAGAAGAGGAGAGTTCAGGTACAAATCAAACTGTTGCTGATTGTCTAAAAGCAAACAATGATAGACAAACCTACTATTTATTGCCTCTTTTTAATGTCTTTGTGTCCTGTGTAAAGAAATGGATGATGAAGACTGTGAGAGGAGGAGAGGAGAATGTCTAGATGAGATGATGGATCTGGAGAAACAATTTCAGGAGCTGAAAGAGAAGTAATTTCAACCGGGGGGGGTTGTTATCAGACTTCTGGATCACCATCTGTCACACTGTCACACATCTCAACCGGCTAAAGATGAAGGAAAGGCTGATGGTGTCACTGTGGCATTGCAGGCTGTTTCGGGAGCGGCTGAACCAAGTGAAGGTGAAGCTGGACGAGGTGCTGACAGGAAAGGCTGGAGAATACAGAGAACCACTGGCTGCACTACAGAACAGCATGCAGATACGAACACAAGTGGCTGGTAAAGAAAACGCATTTCCCAGACAAAGAGATTGTGTTGTGCTTGAGGTGTAATATTGAAATTTGGATCTAAACGTAGGAAATTGTTGGTTAGCTTCTTTATGTGCAATATTTCTCATGCATTTTCATATATGTATATATTATTTGTCAGTACAGTGTCACTGTCGGCTTGTGAGATGAAAGCCTGTCTTTAACATCCCCGCTGTCTCTCTCTGCAGGAGTGTACAGAGAGCTGTGTCTGCAGGTGATCAAACACAAGCATGAATGTGAAGTACAAGGAGCGAGGCAACACCTGGAGGTGAGGCTCATTCATACTGAGCACTATAACCTGAACTCATAGGCTTAAATGGTCCACTTTGTAGGATTTAGTGACATCTTTGAGTTTATATTGCAACCAACTGAAAGACAACGTCTCTACAGTCGCCGTGATGAGCACAAACGGCCCCCTCAGTGTTTGGTTTGCCCCATTTGGGCTACGGTGTAACTGTGAGTCTGTAGCGGAAGGTGGTGAGAGTAGCCTGCAGCATCTCTAACAGAAATAGCTCATCATTAACATCAACATCAACAGTTTTTATTTATCTTAAAATGGTTTTTGAATGATAAAAGCATGTCTCCAATTTTACTGTGGGTGGTTGTAAAATGATTCTAAATCTAACATGCTGTGTGTTGCAGAGTGAGCGGACGTTGCTGTTTGATGCCATGAAGACGGAGCTTCTGGAAAAAATAAGGAGGCTGGAGGAGGACAGACAGAATATAGACCTCACTTCAGGTAATTTCATGAGGGTCTTGCTATACGTACTAAAAGGCATGGTGAAAAACTTGCTGGGGGGTGTTTGCATGTGCTTAATGTGATTAAGATTAAGAGCCTACTCTAAATAAGGCACCAACTTTTAAATGGCAGTTTCTGACCACCCAGATTGGGTCATAGTCTGAGTAAGTAAAAATCTGTATCCTTTCTGTGTGGAGTTTGCATGTTCTTCCTGTGTACTCCGGCTTCCTCCCACTGTCCAAAACATGCATGTTAGGTTAATTGGTGACTCTGAATTAACCCTACAAGTTAGAGTTGATGGTCTCTGTGTGGCCCTGTGATGGACTGCTGACCAGAGTGCACCCTGCCTGTCGCCCAATGGCAGCTGGGATAGGCTCCAGCCCCCCGCCAACCTAAATGGGTCAAAGGGGGCATGGAAAATTGATGATGTGTGATGTACATTTAAGGCCGCTTTAACGGTCTGCATTTTAACCTGAGTTTTCTTTGTTCCAGAGTGGAGCGATGAGATGAGGGACAAGAAGTGTAAAAGGAAGAACCTGCTGGGTCGATCGGAGAGAAAGAAGAAAGTAGCTTTGGTTTCAGGTAAAATGCGACGTGTGGTGACAATGTAACGCGTCTCCTCCCAGGTTGGGACCAATAAACTGTTCGGACGATTGAATTAACGCTGCATCTGTGTCACAGGACCTTTCATCGTCTACATGTTGAGAGACATCGACATCCTTGAAGACTGGGCTGCCATCAAGAAGGTGAAAATCACAAGTTGGGTTTCTGGTTTAGTGAGGAAAATCGTCAGCTGTTGGTCAAAACCAGACGTTTTCAGACTTTGTCTCATTTAAACTTTCTCTGTGTGTCTTTCAGGCAAAGGCGGCACTGACACCACTAAAGAAGAAAGTGGACAGTAAGTTCCTCTTACCACTCACGCGCATTATGAGCGCAGCACGCTGCCGATGTTTTGTCACTTTAACGCGTCTCTCCCTGTCGTCTTTCAGAGCGGTGATAATAGGAGGATCCCAGCGACAAAGACACCAAACCTAACACACATTTCCAGCGACTTCCACTGACCGTTCTGGTTCCGTCTCTGTGACTAAAACCCGGCAAAACAGACTGTTGAGTTGTTCGTTTCAGCGCCTTTGCCCCCCCTCCCCGCGCAAACTGCCAGCCACCCCACTGCTTGTTAGTTATCTATTGCTATTTAAAATGCATTCTTACTGATATGACAACCATGTATTTATAGAAGGATTTTTAATGCTGATTAAAATTTGAATCTTTTATGACACAATCTTTTTGTCACCCACTTATTCATTCGCTTGTTTGTTTGTGACACTAATAACCCAATCACTGCAGACAGTTTAGTTCCATTTTTTTCCATCTGTGACATGTTATTGAATACTCTGCTGCTGCTCGAGTTCTAGTTCGGTTTTATTTGATTAAATTCAATTCAAACTTAATGTGACTGTGATAACACGCTTGAATAAAAGTTACAGTTTTTCCCAACAACAAAGCTATGATTAAATATGATATATAACAGGGAGTAGTGCATAAATCATCCTCATCGAAGTAGTCCAAACCTGAAGAGCTGAAGTGATTTTGGGATTGCAGAACTTAAGGATAAACATCGGTCTGGCTTTTCCGAGACGGGAATTGTAAAGAACTGATACAGAGGCAACTTGGTGCTAAATTTTGAGCAGATACCATTTCACATGGTTGGTATTTGCAAGACTAGACCACCTAGATGTCCGTAACTGACACAGTCACCCTTTAAAAGTTTTGTCAGATTTGTTAAAAAGCGCCCCTTTGTTGACGTCCCCATCCATCTGAGATGCCCCCCCACAGGCTGCTGTCGCTCAAGGAGCACTTTTGGCAGAGAGAGCACGAACAAGAAGTTCCACTGCCCGCGAGGGCAAGTTTGTCCAGTGAAAATCCTTCCTCGCTCACAGTGAAAGGTTCTGTCCTGCTCCTAAGTGTCAGCTGAATGTGTCTGAAACGGAAGGGGAACAGACTGTGGGCCAAGGCATTTTTGAGAAAATTGTGAAAAAGCAAGCTTGTGTAATTCAGGTTAGGGGCTGCGTGAAGTGGCAAATATTTGAGATCATGTTCCATGACACCATGTGTCACAGGGAAGAAACATTGATACTCCTCCTTGGAAGAAGCAGAAAAAGAGAGCTCCAGGTGTCTTGTCCTCTAATTAAAGGGTATTACAACAATCAGAATTGAGCTAGAGCTGCCTCACTGCTTTGATACCTAAAGATAAGTAACTCAACAGCAACAAGCACGAGACAATGCGTTTGGAAATGGTTTATTTGATATTAAGAGTGGGGGGGCAATCGTGCATATTTACATGTTTCACATAGCAGCAAGAGGGGCCAGAAAGAGGTGAGGATAATCATAAAGTGCTTCCTTTTTGTGGGTTGTTCTTCCCATCCTCAACTCCCCTATGAACTACGTATGCCATGTTGCTTCCTCTCAGATCTCTGAATGATTAGTCTAGTTTCTGTTACAAACAATATTACAGCTATAACTACAGTCTTGGGTTGGTTGAAAACATTGGTTTTGAAATTAAATGGCAGCTCATTTTCATCTTTCCGTCCCTTTTCTTTACCCCATCCTTTCTCGCCATCGCCCATTTCCTTTTCTCCCTCAGACTCTTGGAGATCAACCCCTTCTCTTTCTCACCCCCACTTTCTGCCTTTGTTTTAACATGCATGTCATTTTCTTTGAATGGGATGCTGCCTCACAGTTCGTGACTTCAGTGTGCTCCCTCTTCTTCATGTTCTCACAGGTGCTTGCTGAGTTTACGAGCCTGCCTCTCCCTAGCTTCGAAGGCTTTTTTGGTATGAAGTAGCTCATCCAGCTGCTGGCGGATTCGGGCCATGTCAAGCTGGGTGGCCTCACACTGCTCCCTCAGGGAGGCCGACTCCTCCCTCAGCTGCATGGCGGCTACTGAGAGCTGCTCGCTGCGCTCGCGGCACTGCAACTGCATCCTCTTGGCGTCGCTCAGGAGCGACTCCACACTCACTGCCACTGAATCGCACTGGTCACTAGATATGTCCTGGGCAGAGACAGAAGGATGTAGGTCATAGGTCAAAAGTAAGGCTTTGAGGCGTTTAAGCAGGGTAAGAGAGACGTGGTGAATGCAAATGTCAGCCACTTGAATCTTTTGGATTATGTGGTCAAGTATCAAGTTGGAGTGCTGTCTTTATGATTCAGCTTTGAGATTTAAGGACTCTGCTCTGTAGTTTTTTTGTAATTTTGGAGTCAAATAGAGCTCTCCTGCCAAAACAGCAGATAAAGTGAATCAATAGCAAGCTGTCATAAGTCCAGCACAGATCAACAGGTTTAAAACGGAACATTTGATCTGTGGTGAGTGAAGTAGCTTAAAGAGGCTTATCATGGCTTATCTCAGTGCACCGAGTGTCCACTGCTCTTCTATCTCTCTCTCTGTAACTCTGATGCATTTTTAAATGATACATACATACATACATACATCATGCATCTATTTATACCTACAAAGCTTGTTTGTTTATTTTCTCACCTGCAGTTAAAAAATAACAAGAACATGTGGTAAAGTCTCACCATTGACTCCAGAGTCAAATTGATCTCAAGCCTTCTGGTCCTTTTCTGAGACTCAAGTTGCAGGTCGTGCGCAGTTCTCCCTCTGTCCCTTGCAGTGCCTCACAGTTTTTCTGTGGATCTAAAAAAAAGTGGACAGCAACTCCAGGGATTAATTCTCCTTTTAGGTGTAGAGGGTGGATGTGGCTATTGCTTGTCGGTTCACAGGACCACTGAAGAGTTCTTCCTTTAAAACGCCAATGTGTTATTATTATTTGTTCTGTCCTGGTCTGTGTCCCTCTTTCTGGTCAAACCTCTTCTCTCTTGCTCTCTTGTGTGAGCATTATGTTCTACCTCTGGCTCAAGTGAGGTCAGGTAATCCAGATAAGACAGTTAGGGAAGGGTAGAAGAAGACGCGTTGCAAAGGAAGGTGTAAGCTCTCCCAGTCTATTTTAATCTGCCAGGTAGCAAACTAGTTCAGAGCATGGCTCAGAAAGCAATTGTTGCATCAAATTCATTAGGAAAGACTGCCTTGAACAGTAATACCTGACAAAAAATGGAAAAATCATTTTATCAAGTAAAGTTACTTGGTTAAAAAAAATAAAAAAGAATCAGACAGTGGTCTTTGTCAGATAAAATGTACCGATCCATTTAAAAAAAAAAAAAAAAACCTTTGTAAATGAAAACATTACTCTTAAAAAATAACCCAACAGAACATTTCTTTTATTAGAATGAAGATTTATAGCAAGGAAGCAAAAAAAAAGAGATACTCTGTCAATGTAGAGAGAGTTGTATTACATACATATTCTCAAAAATGCATGTCCAAAACATTACAATGTACAGTATTTCTAGCACAAATGAGTCTTAATTTAAATGTGGTCAGCAGGGGGAGACATTGCTCAACATTTCCGTATCTTCGGCTCCTCTGACGAAAGTAACCAAGGAACAAATTTGGGTGAATTTGTTTCCATTTGTTGCCACGCAGTTTTAAGTCAAACAGCTGTCTAGTAGGATTACCACAAACCAAGCAATTCACATCTTCACATAAGGTTTTTTTTCTTTTTTTAATGTGCAATACTCAAAAGTAAGTAACTAATGAGCAATTCTGTAAAGTAGGTTTTAGAAAAAGGTTAGTGGAAGTGTTTTCACAGCAGAAGTTTGCCATGACTGTTTTAAGACAAAATGCAAATAGATAAATTGTAGTGGCACAGATAAGGAACGATATAGCAGCCACATTTGGGCCTCATCTGGGCTGGGTTTTTATGGCACTTTTGGCTCAGGAAAGTGTTTGTGGGAAAACTGCGGACTCGAGGCCTAAAGAGAACCACAGATGGCGGCCATGTTTAGGCCAAACAATATTTGCTAACTGTTATTTTAGGAAAAAAAAAATATCACTTTGACCTGCAGAGGTCTGCGAAGATTTCAACATTTTAAAAAAAAAAAGAAAAAGAAAAGTGCCTTATTTAGGAAACACCATTCATGTCACCAAAAAATGAAAACAACACATTTGAAACATAAAACAAATGATGGTTGTGTAAACAAAACTGTTAGCAATACATTTTCAGAATGAACAAATCCCCACAAATACATGTGAAATTGTTTGGCGAGATGTGGTTCATGTGGGAAAATGGTAAATGCAAAAGTCAGCACTTAAATCTCAGTGGCCAGTTGAGCTCATAAATGACATACTGTGGGTATTTAGTTGATGTTTCATTTCTCTGGGCACCCGACGAGGTGGCCGAGTGGTTAAGGCGATGGACTGCTAATCCATTGTGCTCTGCACGCGTGGGTTCGAATCCCATCCTCGTCGGAAATAATACTTTATTTTTAAAAACACACAAAGCCAGTCACAAAATGTGGTTTGGTCTGTGTAGTACCTCAAAAGTGTGCTGTTGGTCACTGGGATATCTGATATCTGCATTTACAGTTTTCCACACCTCCCACATATTCAATTTGTGCTAACATCTGAATTTTTTTTGTCATCATTCTCACTGCGGCCTTGCAGGATGGTTGAAAAAGGGCTCCGTCTCTGCCGCCGTCACCCCTGGATCGCCGAAAAGTCCTCCAGCCGGTCCCCCGAACCCTCCTGCGATCACCTTCGACCCTGAACTCTGACGCCTCTGAACAATCACCAAAACCCCGATGATGAGCCAGAAGAAGAAGTTGACCCACACCGCCGTCTAAGAGGGAGTCAGGTAGAAAAAAGACAGGATGCAAAAGATGTACAGGAGGCACAAATGGTGGACACACCTTTCACATAACGTTGTTAAATGTGATTTCGGAGGGTCTTTAATGACTAAAGGAAGCATTATTTAAATCACTGTGACAAAATCATCTGCTCGACACAGCAGCTTTTTAACAGTTGCGCAGCCTTATTTATTGAGCTGATTTTTGTTAACTAAAACTAAAGAAATATTAATATAAGGGATCATTTCTGCTTGAGCTTTTTCTCTTCTGTACTCGGCATCAATTTGTTTTGTCAACTTGCCTAACATGAAGCAATTTAGCATGAATTTATGTTGCTGGCACCCATCAACAAATGTCAAGCATTTCAAGCTGGTTGTTGTGCCGGTGTGTTGAAATACTGACCTCTGCTTTGTGTAGACTGTTGTAGAACCTCTCTCCATTAAGCGGACTGGCCCATTTTCCCGTCTGGGCTTCATCACAACTTGAGAGATAGAAACAGACTGCATATTAGATGATTTTGTTTGAATTAACCTTATATGCAAAAAATGCTGCGCTTTCCAAAATGACCTAAAAGTCCTCATGAAACGTTACGTTAGTTTGCTTGTCTATGTCCCAGAGAATGTGTAAAATGTCATTTAAAAAAAGACTAAATCCTGATATGTAACTGAAAAGAGCACAAATACCGCAAAAAATGTTGTTATCTGCGGCATGTTTATGTCAACAACATGCTTCAAAAAGATGGGATGGGTGAAAAAAAAAGACACGGTAGAATATCTTAGTATGAATAAGCAGCGCAGAAAGTTACATGGTTGAGTATATAAAGAGAACCCCACTGAGGCAGAGTCTCTCAAGAGTTCTATAGAAATGAAACATTCAAGGGGTCTGCAGACTTGTTGACTTATTGGAAAGCCGTGAGCACGACAAGGTGGCCGAGTGGTTAACCCATTGAGGCCGGGAAAGCGTTGCCGCATTTCTACCTTTAAAGCCGGGGGCGCTGTTGCGTTATTCTACCTTTAAGGCCGGGAAAGCGTACACGTCTTTTTTCATGTATAAGGTTGTTTTGCACCAATTATTGACCTCTGCGCCAATTAAAGGCATTATAATAGACACGTGAGAGTGTCGTCATGTTCCTCGTGTCATTGTTTTGAAGTTAAGTTACATCGAACAAGCATGGAGGACTTTCAGTGGGAAGACATTTCAGACGGGAGCGATTGTGAGGAGTTTCTTGGCTTTTGAAGGGTTTGAATGTGAGTGGAAGACTGACAATTACCACCGTAATCGACGGAGAGATTTCAACCGCACACCAGGGGTGAAAGTCGATTTACCTGCAGATGCAGGCATTTAATCATATTTTCAGGGGTGGAAAGTAACGAATTACATTTACTCACGTTACTGTAATTGAGTAGTTTTTATGAGTAATTTGTAAATTTCTGAGTAGTTTTTGAAATGTGTAATTTTTACTTTTACTCGAGTACATTTTGACCCAAGTACTTTTACTTCGCTACATTTGAAACCCCTCACGTTACTGAGTAAAACAAATATTTATGGTGAAAAATTAAATGCGGGCGGAAATTTAAACAGCTGTCCCGGCTGGGTTTCACTTGACGTCACTTCTGTATTTTCTAAGCGCGCGAACCAAAATGGTGGGCAACTGGAGCTGGGTCCCATCGAAAACACTGTGTTTTGTCTGCCACTTTTTTGCCCAAAATGCCTCAGTTTTGTGCCGTTTTTGGATGTTGCAATCGGTCTAACCGAGAGAAGGGAAAGGTAGTACAGGGAGTACCTAAGGTAATCGCCCATAGAGGTGAGAAATGGAAAAACAACGCCGCAAAAAGTGGATAGCTAACCTGCGTTTACAGACTGGAGGAACTGAATCTGCAAATGCTCGTGTCTGCGGTGACCACTTCGCCAAAGGTATGCGCGAAATCTAACTGTTTTGTAGTAGTGCAGTAAAGTATTATGTTGTTAAATGCCAATCAACAGTAATGTAATAAGGGCTACGTTTGGGCTTTGTTTTGAAGGCTGCCCCAGCGCGTTGTTGGCTACCGAGTCAGTGGACTGGGCTCCGACGTCAGTATTTGGATATTTGGATCTCGGCATTTTATCAAAACATAAACATTTTTTATTGTTATTCCACAATGAAGTCCCGAAAGTCAGAGGGTTCTGGGGAATTGGAGGGGTACCTTGCCTGTGTGTTGGAGAGCATGGACCTGCTGAACTCCTTCCCAAACATTAAGAAGCTGTCTCTGAAACTCAACACAGGCCTTCCAGCCTCAGCTGCTTGTGAGAGGCTTTTTAGTTCAGCCGGGTTGCTCTTCACAGCAAAGAGAGCAAGACTTACAGCAAAAAACTTCAGCTGCTGAAAATCAGCTGCTGCTGAAATTGAACAAGAGCTTTTCCGGTCTAAAGTTGTAGATTATTGGCAGATTTGTGGGATCCTGTGGGCACTGTATTTTGTATAGTGGGATCCTGTGAGCATTTTGTTTTATTTTGAGATGTAGGATCCTGTGGCATTTTAGTTTGATTTGTGGTATCCTGTGGGCAATTAATTTTGTGTGCATTTTGTTTTTTTAATACTTTGATTGTAGTTTAAATTTCTTTATTCTTATCATAGTGTTGTCCATTGGACAATAGGACTGAAAATTGTTTGCACTTTATTCAATTCAATTAAAAAATACTTTATTTATCCCAGATGGAAATTAAATGTTGATGTAACTCAATTAAATCAAGGAGTTATTATAGATGCTGATGGCTGTGGGCAGGAAAGATTTCCTGTAGCGGTCCGTTTTGCATCCAAACTGAAGAAGCCTTTGACTGAAGAGACTCTGTTTTCCGATAACGGTCTCATGGAGAGGATGTTCAGGGTTGTCCATAATTATGGTACAAGTTGTGACTGTCCTTGTGAGGAAGTATGTTCCTGAGCCCAGTTGATCTTTTGCAAGTGTGGATGTGCACTTTAATACACCTCGAAATAGATTAAAACAACTTGTACTGAATTTGATTCATAACTCATCCTTTTTTGCATTAAGAAACTGAAAGTAATTAAGTAACTTTTACTCAAATTACATTTTAAATGAAGTAATTTTGTACTTTTACTCAAGTAAATTTTGAGATGGGTAATTTTACTTTTACTCTGAGTAGAATTTAGGCAAAGTAAAGATACTTTTACTTAATTACAATTTTTCAGTACTCTTTCCACCTCTGCATATTTTTACTGAGGAGCTTTGGGCGCATCTCGTTTCCGAGACGAATAGATACAGTGACCAGGTACATCAGACTCCAGCTCGAGCAAAGATGGCAAGGTGGTCACACGTAACTGTGCCGGAGATGAAAACGTTTATTGGAATGTGTATGGGCTCCTTGTGCAGCCAGTACGAAGAGATTACTGGCGATAAAATAAATAGATAAATAAATAATTTAAATATAAAATTTTATTTTATTAATGTTTTCTAATTGAAAATAGCACTGTTCCTGCACTTTACTTTTTATTTTATTACTGTTTTTTTTATTGAAAATAGTGCTGTTCCTGCACTTTACTTTTTACATTTTCTATTTTCGTGAAGGTGTATGTAAATAAACTCAATTTCCAAAGAAAGCCACAGGTGTAAGCCCTCAAATACTTTTTTAATTTTGTTTCTATCTGCTACAGAGGCTGAGAAATCAATCATTTAGTAGGCGTTGACACAATTGCTGAATTTCCAGAAAAACTTTTAGGGGGTCTTTCTGAAATCGCCCATAGGTTTTACAGGCATTCTTTTCCAGGCGTTTTAGGCCTAAATGGGTTAAGGCGATGGACTGCTAATCCATTGTGCTCTGCACGCGTGGGTTCGAATCCCATCCTCGTCGGGAATGTTTCTATTGTGACAGACCAAATGACTTTAGGGATGTTTGATTTTTCTGTAAGTTTCTCACAGTAAAACAAATCATTCAGATATCTCATCATCAACCACTAATGAAAGAATCCATTAGAAAAGAATCTTGAGGAACGTCTGTAGCTGAAGGACAAAGCTGTCAGAAACATTTTGGTGGCTCTTAGAAGGCACTGCATTACAAAGAAACGATACTGTAGTGGAAAACCATACTGCAGTAAAATGGACAAAATTACTACTATTGAGCATTCAGCTCAATATTGTCAGATATTAGATTTTTAGATACTAGATATTTGTACTAGGAGGCTGGATCCTTGCTGAAGCCAGCTACTGATCCGACCAAATGAGAAGGCCTCTACTTGTTCCACTCAGCTCAAGCATTATGACAGCAATGCATTAAGCTACGAAAACCCCCAAAAGCAATGGATTCACCGCAAACTAAAGATTTCAACCACAGCGGCTACACTGTTACACGTCAAATATCCAAGTTTGTCAGCTGATATTTATTTCTGTTCATATTTCATTTTAGTTACTTACTTAGTTATTGCTCCTCAATAACAATTACTGCAGTATCATTGAATTGAGTTGAATCTAACGCAGCTACTCGAGGCACGCGTTAGCTTGGAGAGGCTAACGACTAGCATCTGAATGCAGGTGACCCAGTGCGTTAGATAACTCCACTGGCTGGCCATTAGCATGTCTTGGCTGGCAACCATCATGCTGAGGCTGATGACCTACTAAATTGTCAACTGTTTTGGTTACTAATGTGCCAAAACATGTAAGCACAGATCCCCTCTCTGGGCCAAAGCTTGTTTAAGAGAGGCTGAGGTGAAGTGGCTCACTGGCCTGTGGCCTTAGATGCTGCGTCTCTCCAGGCCAAACAGCGTTAGAGTCTAACATCTGCAAAGCACCAACAATGCTAAACGACAAACACAGGCCACACGGGAGCACCTTATGGCTCTTTTCAGCATGACAAACCACATTCTGCACACATTACAATGTGATCTTGTCATAATAGTTCATGCAAACCAGCCCCGTTGGCAATAAAACAGAAAATACAACAAAGACAGCCCTGAATCGATCAGCTGAAAGTCTTTAGCAAACAGAAATGGGAAATGTTTCAGTGAAAAACTAAAACTGGTCTCCTGAAGTCTCAAACATCTACAATGATGAGGTGAGGCACACAGCGATATCATTTTTACCATTCAATATATTGGTTATGTACTATTCTTAATCAGATTTAAGATTAAAATGATTGGCCTTCAGTTTTTATTTATAGTTTACACCGCATTAAAACTTGTTCATCCAACAGTGTTTAATGGTTAAGGAGGTTATTTATGCAGTTGCATAAATAACATCAAGGATAGTGGATCTCAGAGCAAGCGGCTAAAGGTTAACAGCATCACACATCTCGGCTTCTCTTTCAGATGTTGAGCCTTTCAAAGCAGGGCAATCAAGGTTGTTTCGTTCCTTTACTCACAAAACACTGTTTTAAAAAGGAAGGGGTCGTGTTAAAAGAGGGCAACAACAGTCATGTGACCAGTGTAACGTGATTACAGGCAAAAAGAAAAAAGAAAGATGATATGCATAAATCAAAGGAGAGCTGGAGCTTCTATTGATGGTACAACTGGCAGGGGAGCCTGACCCAAAGAAGGAATCAGAAGATCATCAAACACAAAGTGCTAAGCTTTCAGGTGTGTGCTGTCATGTCTCTATGTTGGCTGCACTGTGTGAACGGCTGCGTAGTGAGTGTGTGTCTGTGCCACCTGGTGATGTTGTGAACAGTGTGCACGACTGAGTCGCAGAGCGAGTCGCGTCCAATCTTCAACATGCAGCCTGTGATGAGCAGGAAGAACAAGAAGACGCCGCACACCACCATGATCAGGTTCATCCACACGCGCTCTCTGTGCGGGACAAACAAACAGAAAGCAATGCTGAGAAGGAAAAGAGACCCCCAATTCCCAACTGTGGAAATATGCAAACAAAAACAGAATGCCATAATTGGCCAATCACATACACCAAGCATATCAACATTTTACTATTTCATAAAAGATATGAGCTCCTCTTGAATGTGATGGCAGCAACATGTCTCAACTAAAGGGTGGAAAAGTATGAGATCTTAAAACGAAATAGTTCCAAAGTGATCTCTCTGATTTGTTAAATCCTTGTGCATTTGTCTACAAGCTGGTTTTCAAACAGTAGCAACATTCCAGTTACTACACTTGCCACACCTCTAGTCGTGAGCTTTGGGCTGGGCGGTTGTTAACTGGAGCCCATTTTACACAGATTAGACGGTATAACGATGACAGGAAATGGGCTGTAAGAAACTATTTGTCACCTTCTCATGTCTCCCTCGATGCAGAGAGTGTACACCCAGTACAGAGATAGAGAGAAACACACCACTGCCACCATAATTGATATGGCTGACACAAAATAACACAGAGAAGCGGAGCTGGAAGACTGGACTCCAATGAGGTTTGCCGTTGCATTGTAGCTGACTCGTCCATACAGCATACACAGACCTCCAAAATTACCCTGAGAGAGGGAGGGAGACACAGATTCACTTTATAGATGGAGTTATGGGCAGAGCTCTACGTTGTTTAAATAGCTAACTACAAACAGAAGAAGCAGTCTGTGCACACAAACGGCCGCAGCTGACTCCTGTAGGGAGAAAACGGGCACGAGGAGCGTTCAGGTCACAAGATTCGCGTGTTGCTCGCGCATTTTCTCATCGGTTGAAAGGAGAGAAAGCATCCTCACGGTGTCTTTATTATGAAATTTGCATCGCTAATTGTCGCTTTCAGACACAATTTCCATCTGCAACACCCAGACACTGGATTTAGTGTTTAAAAATGGTTTCCTTCGCTACTCTGCGTTCAATTGTATCATTAAGCCCCCCCCCCCCTCTGTAGTTGGTCAGAAACTTTAATGCTTCTCAGGCTCAGCAGAAAAATCAAAAGAAAGTGAAAGCGCGTGCCTTTTTTAAGCTACTCGCGCCCTGGTTTCGACAATTAGTGATGCATTTTCACCCAGGAAAATGTGCGACTGCATGAAATCAATTAGGCTATTTAGGATGTGAGAAAGCGCGATCCAACTGGGTCTTTGTAGCGATATTGTCATAAACCTTCATTATCACGAAAGCACATAAATAAGACATTTGTTTCGTTTGGGTTCCGTCCTTTGTCAACTTTTTAAACATGCGCTGGAAAAGTGAGTAAACCCGGAAGAGAGCGGATATAACAGCACGGATTGTGTTAGAAAAGTAGGCTAGTTCAGTCGATAAAGTCACCTGGACGATGGTGATGGACGCGGCGGTGACGATCCCACACACGAAACAGCTGGCGTACAGTCCCAGCTCCAGCAGCAGCAGCCCCGTCAACGCCATCATCCAGCGGCCAGGTTCCTGTCTGGACGGGACCAGCGTAAAGGTAAAGTCAGTCTCAGGAAGATGGGAACACTTCCGTTTCTTTGTTTCAAAGTAAAACGGTAGTGGAACCAATAGTGGCAACACTTGTGGCATTTTTCTTTCTTTTTTTTCACCTGTATTCAACCAGAACAGTAACAGTCCTGAGATTTCAAATCCATTTTACAAACGATAAGATTAAACTAAGCGAACAGGTGAGAGCCTCCCATCATTGATATGTTTCAGCTGGCAGCTCCTTATTTAAGCCTAACTGATGCATAGCCTACACAATCCTGAAGTGAAGTGACCAAAACAGAACCAGTTTAGCTAACTTCCTGGATATGCCAAGTTGAATGGCCAAGTTTTTTTCCATCATCATATTTTTCCTTGCCTGACGGGATGGCCGTATTCCAAGATGACAAAGACAGGATTCATGAGGCTGAAACTGTGAAAGAGTGGTTCAAGGAGCATGTGACATCATTTTCACGCATGGACTGACCACCACAGAGTCCAGACCTTAAGTATTGGTATCAGCGAGAAATCAGCACTGACATGCAGATGAGACTAAATTTGGCCTGGTTGTGTCTAAATACTGAATTATTGCAGAAAGAACACCATCCAGGCTTATTAAAGTCGGATGAAGTCAACAGTTTTGCTTAAAAATGTTACATTAAGTTAATCATATTGTTTTTTTTATGTAAATTAAAGTTCTTCTAATTCCCCTGTATCACGATTTAGATTTGGGCCATCATGATAAAAATACAAAATGCAGTAGCACACAGCATGTCAGTTCCTATACAGAAGAGGCTTGATGATCAAAAATCTGCATCTGCAATCAATTGAAATTGGTTGGAAAATATCAGATATCAGCATACGTCCTAGAAATGATGACGCCTCTAATTCTTTTGATATGTATATGTGGAGTTGGGGGCAGAAGCAGAGCAGTGAGGATGGAAAGTTAGGATATGTCCAGTGGCAGTAGGATGTAGAGGATTTCTTGCAAAGTCTGCTGTCTCATTGTTGACAGAGCTGGGTGTAAGTGGACAGAGTCCTCCAGAACCAGGGTTTGTATCCCCACCCCGCTATGACTCGTGTGCAATTGGTGAGAGGCTGGGGTCGCTTGTGGCTGTGGAAAAAAAAAAAGATGGTTGTTGTGGTGAGAGGAGCAGTGATGGCTGACATTAGGGAGTGACTCTGGGACGCCAGTGATCACTGTCTAGCCTTCTGGAGGTGTCGTGGGCCCAACTAGACGAAACACTGATGAAAGGAGGTTCCCACCTGATGACCCCAATGACTTGTTGGTCAGCACTGCTCACTGGTCTATATTGGGATTATAGGGAATTATTCACTGAGTATGGTCCATTTTTTCTTTAGCACAAGTTTCTTGCGTTTACCTTAAAATGCAGATATGGAGATATGGTGGGAGCAGACCAATAAGAGCTTTGTTGGTACAAATACAGCAGTGTTTGAGTCTACAACAGGACAAATCCGAGCGTCCCACTCGTGTGCACCAAAACAAGCAGCTTTCAATAAGAATTTTAAGGTTTGCAATGAACCTCAGAGCTCTGGGCAGACTGTCTCCAATAAATGTAAGCATTGCACATTCATGCAAATTGCATATTTATAATCGAGCAGAGACATAAAACTGGTAGCAACAAGTCGATATTTGGACTGAGAGGAAGGAAAAGACTTGACCTCAAAGAAAAGACCCAAGTTAAATATAATTTTTTTCATGAATTGCTGGATTTGAAGCATAAAATACATTAAATCATTAATCAGAATTTCAATCACTGCGTTTCAAGGCCTAAAAGCCTTGGATTCTTCCATTTGAGAACATCACAAGTTTTGTTTGTTTGGCATAAAGACACAGCAGAGATGTGGAAATCTTTAACTGTTGATTTTTCGCTTTTATTAAGAAAATAATGAGCGCATAATACAAAGTAAAAAAAAAAAAAGGAAAAGCAGTGATATTTATTAGGTTTTTTTAAAAAAAAAAGATGCCTTAAAAACAATAGAGATGAACACGTGCCCCTACACACAGTAGTACACCGTGATTTACAAAAAGCAATCGTACAAGAAAAATCTTACCAATTTATACGTCGTTTTACCTTCTCAACTCACCTGCCTGCTCCCAAGTTGTGCCGCTCTTATATTTTGAAGGTAAGAATGTTGTATTTCCTGGGATATTTTGCCTGCTCTTCTTTGCCTTTCCCTACAAACTGAAGCTACAGCCCTGCCTCCCAGATCCCCTCCTGCGTAAAGTTTCATTTATCGACTGCATCTTTTGAGCTGCACCACAAATATCCACGTCCGCGTATCCACGCGTGAAAAATCGTCTATTTGTCACACAGCGTAGTTGATAAACTTGGACACTGTCTGTGAAGGGCCTGCAGATCGATTTTCTCTGGATCAGCAGCTGCAACAGAAAGATAAACTGAAAGCTGTGGGAAACAGCAAAAAAAAAATCGCCTTGTATTCATATCTTTGAATTTAAAGTCTTTTACCAGCATCCCGCAGCGGTTCGATTTGTCATTATCGTAATATATGTGTACAGTATGTGTGAACATACAGTGTGTTTGTGTGTTGCACTAAATGCAGCATCAGGGGACCAGATTTAGTCAAATAAACTGAGGTGTTTGAGGATTTAGCAGCATGTCATCTTGGGATTAGACTTGGCCACTGGTGTGTGTGTTTGTGTGTCATTTGGATGGCTGGATGTGTAACCTTTTCCCCTCCATAATGCAGGAATCAAACCTTGTGACTTTTGTCATCTGACTTTGTCATTTTCTATCAATCTAGAACAATTTGAATGTCTTTTCATTGCACTTGTGCGCGAGGAAATTTCCTCTTTCACTCATATCTCAAGTTTTGGAATCATTCAAATTTGCCAGGAAATTACATCAGCTCAAATTAAATGAGCTTTTATCGTCAGTGTGATGGAAAAGGGTTTCACTGTGTGTTTTTTGTGCTTCTCTCAAGAGCAGCTTAGCATTGTTAGCCTTAATAGAATCTGTTCATGTGATTCACATGGCGAGGCTGAATCCAGTCTATCAGGCTATAAGTTAAAAATGTGCCAACGCGCCGCAGATAATCTGTTAGAGAGACTGTTATATATATGCGCTTATGTGCAGTCACGTGAAAAACAAGGTACATCCTCTCTCAATGCTAAGGTTTTATGTATCAGGACAGGATTTAAAAGGAAATAAAAAACATTGTTCCTTATCAGGTCATACAATTTTGGACAAAATTGTACAAAATTCAATATGGCCATGTAGTTCTCTCTTAGATCTCTCCCCCAGGCTCATAGTTTGTTCCTTGCACAGAGTGAAATTGGTTCACTTTTACTCTCCACATATTTACAGAGAGCAAGAAAAACGTAGGCGTATGTACTGTGAGCTGCAAACAAAGCTGAGAAGATAATAATGTTTTTCTTCTTTTTATGTGAAAAATTCTGCAGATTAGTGGGCAAGCACACATTTCACATGTTAAAAGAGTTTCAGACTACTTGACCACAAACTTCTTTGTATGTGCAATGTAAAAAAAAAGCTGATGGATGGACGTTTTCTCTAGGTAGACCATTTTCAAAGGTCTTGAATGTAACAGAGAACATATTACTATTATTATATTACATTTCAATTCTGTCCATCTCATGTAACTGACACAACTTCATTCATTTGAAATTCCAAGTTAAAGCAGCCCTGCTGAGCACGTGTGCATCTTCATTTAACCATGTTCAATGTGACAGAATTTAGTGCAGTCTCACAGCAAAGTGCTCAGCCATAAAAAAAATAAATAAAAGGATACCTCCAAGAGAAACGGTGTGTGCGTGTGTGTGTGTGTATGTGTGTGTGTGTGTGGTGCTGTGTCAGGTGAATAGACTTAGTCACAGGCAGAGCCTCTTACAAAGCCATCACATAGGTATTAGTGTTGGTGAGAATGCATCCGTGTGAGTTACTGCAGCAGCATTGTAAGATTAAAGGCTTAAAGTATGATGGCATTAGTGTCGGCTACCAGGAACAGAACACCAGAAAATATATGTGTGAAAGCACACATCCAGATGTCATGACACAAACCGGGTACTTCTTTAATTAGATGATAAGTTTAAACATTAAAATTTTGAATGAGGCACAGATGTACAGTAAAGAATGCAATTTGTACAATATAAAAGACCAATGAGAGATTACAATACAAATCTGGGAAACATGCACTTGAATTCACATCACAAATATTTATGGAAGAGAGATCCAGCTTTGTTGTAGATAAAAGATTTATGATATACAGCAGATAAAGTTATCGTTCCCTCAACACCTTAGGGAAACAAGTGTTGATATTTAATAAATGCAAAGGTGCCCTACTTTGTCCAGCATCACATTAAAAGAATTAAAAAAAAACACAAGTTAATATTTCAACAATAATAGTACGTCAAGGAAACAACAAAACATCCATTTTACTATTTCAAATTCAATACAGTGTCTCTCTTGAAAGAATTACAAGGTGATTAAATTGTGCCTCCACGTACAAAAGCTGCATAATAATCAAATCCTGGACAGATGGATCCATGGTAAAGATGAAAAAAAAAATCCAACTGACTGACTCCTCAACTTCATTCCTACAATCTTGAAATTGACCAAAGACATTGTGCAGCATCATAAACAGATGCTCTCCTGAAGGATTTTTCCAGGATCGTTTCTCACATGGATACAAAAGCCAACCTCAGATGAAACATGACCGCCTCGTGTTGCTGGCAGAAGATGAGGTGAACACACCCTGATGGCTACAGATAAGCCCACACACAGGGCAACAATAAAATGTCATTTCAAGCAAACGTTTAAAGACGAACACCTCTGAGGGAGAGCGGTGATTTCTCGCAGGTGTTTGTTACTCATGGCGCAGCCGCTTAACTGCTATTGTTTTAAAAAGTGTTTATCAGGAGGATGTGGCGATACATATTTTTTTTATCACCGAATGAAACTTTTTTTATATATATATATTACAGAACTTAAAATGAATCTCCGGGGAATAAAAATGTTGTGTCGTGTTAACGCACCCGTAGCAGCTAGCTTAATTCTGTGACATAATAATTACTACAGTCCGTTCCAGCTCTCTGGCTGCAGCAGCTACTCTTTTTTTCGGGGCAGTTTTATCAAACCTGTGTAGAGGCACTGTGATTTCACAAGTCAACTGACTGCAGAGGAATGTTTGGAGGAGGAATTCCTGCTCCGTCCGTTTTAATTCAATGGCATGGGCACGTCCCTCGATAAGTGCAGTCACAAGACTCTTATTTGAGCACTGAGCGTGTCCATCTCTTGTTTGAATATGTGTGTGTGTGTGTGTGTGTGTGTGTCTCCGCCTGCACAATATGTCGCGCAAAATGTGCTTATCATCCTAAATAATCTTTTTTCCCTCTTAACGGAATGGTAGAAAAGCTGCTTTCAGTTATCACAGTCTGACACGATGCAGTTTGTGAGATCTTTTTTGATACATTTCCCTTCTTTGAGTTAAAATTGGTTTGAGCATGCATTTGTCTTCATATACAAGAGGAAAGCGGTTCAGTCATCAGCCCACTGGACAACCCGGCATTCTGAATGCGTCTGGGAGAGGACTGTCGAGCTTGCAGACGATTTTATATATTCCTTTCTTCCAGCAGGGGTCGCTGTCTCTCCCAGTCCAAATGGCTGAATAAAACTCTCTCAGAGCCACCTCTGACACCTCGATGAACCTCTCTGGAACCTGCAGACAGAAACATGCAAGTCAGAGAACAGAATATGTACAAGTGGGTAGAATTTTTAATGTTTTTTTTTTTGTTTTGTTTTTTTAAAAGAAAAACTCCTCCCAGGTTCTTTCCGGGTACTCCGGCTTCCTCCAACTGTCCAAAAACATGCATGTCAGGTTAACTGGTGTCTCTAAAATTGTCCTTAGGAGTGAGTGTGAGCGTGTGTGGTTGTTTGTCTCGTTTGTCTCTGTGTGGCCCTGTGATGGACTGGCAGCCTGTCCAGGGTGTACCCCGCCTCTCGCCCGGTGACAGCTGGGATAGGCTCCAGCCCCCCCGCGGCCCAAACGACGGATTAAGTGGGTATAGAAAATGGATGGATGGACACTCCTTCCATTAAAATGCAGAAAGCCGATTTCAGAGTAGGATATCATATCTTCAGTATAAAGCAGATTATCCGTATCTGCAACCCCTAAAAAATGTGGAATTACTTTTTCACTTTTTCATTTAGAGGTCTCATATTGTTGAGAAAAGAAGCCATTTTTATTTTTATTCGACAGCTAAATATAATGTATGGCTTTGCATACATAAAAAAAGATTAATAGAAGAATTTCTGCGATTAATGGCCGATTAGATCAGTTTTTGCAGGAAGAAGCTTTGTCGTGGACCTTCTAGTTTTTTTAATGTTCACCTTAAATTTTCCCTCTGAATGAGTTCTGGTTGCTGGCCATGTTACTGAGTTTAAATATCTTTCTCTAGTTTAGTTTGAACACTTTTTGTTCTGTGGGAAGATGCATTATCTTCCTGAGGTGTCACCAAACCTCCTTTCAACTGACTGAATGATAAAATGTCCACAGATACATTCCCTGTAGAAGTAATGACAATACCTGACAGCAACCCCTTATCATGAGTTAATGTGAAAATTAGTTTGTTTTCTTCAATTAATTAGTTTTCTGTTTCACTATTAGTGAAGGTTTGAATTAGCTTTTTCTTCTGGATGAACATCCCATCTCCTTTAACCAGTTTCTTACAGCTGGGTCACAAACACTGAGTTCTGTGTCTGTTCATTAGTTTTTTTAAATTGTTGGTTCTGTTGTTGTGCATTTTTAATTTTCAGAGCACTTTGAGTTAAGTTTTCTGTCCTGATGCTTTGACGTCTTCCTTGGTCAACCTGCATGTTTTTCTTCTTACAACCTTCCCAATTTGTTTGCAGTTGCTCCAAATTTTAGACACGGCTGACTGGGAACAACAAACATCGTTTGCCCAACTCAAAGCCGAATTACCTTCTTGTAGGAGTTTCATGATCCTTTACTTTGTTTCTACTGACAGCTCTTTTGTTGGAGCCATGTTTCTGTCAATCAGGTGCAAACAACTTTTGAAGCTCTCTTTTAACTGCAGACTCATTTGCATGTTTAGGCATGTTCAGGTATTTGTTTTAGAAATGCAAATTGCAGGAGGATTCCACATTCATTTTTGAAAAAATGGAAAGTGAAAAAAAGTCTCCATCCCGCAAAGGTGATCTGTCAACTATTGTATGAGAAATGGTCTGATGACAAAAAAAAAGTTTAAATTGTTTGTTTAAAATTGTTTTGTGTCATAGCTATGATTCTTCGTCTGCAAAATGAAACCACTGAATGAAAATCCTCCAGGAGTGGAGAGTTCATATTTTGACAGGGGTCGTACAAGCAGCCCAGCCAGTAGCTGAAATCATAGCTGTCATCAGTAATGTATTCAAAGCGTAGAGGACATTTCTTTTATTAATGGACTGTATGTGTGGACGGGAGAGGCTGAATTATCTCCCTATTTTAGGTTGTCATGGAAATCACTCTGAGCCGAGCCATGAAACGTTTTTCAGCCTTCACAGGAAACGCATCACAATGGGCCCCGTAATTACCATTCAGTGCACTCATACAATAGTTTTCAATAATTTTGTCTGATGGGATCTCTATGGGAATACGGACGCTGTGTGTCTTTGATGTGTTTTCCGCTCAGTTTTATTCCTCCTGTCAAAGCAGGTTACTTGCTGCTTAATCACTGCATGGACTTTCATGGAACACTCTCACATGTATTAAACGCCATGACAGTGAGGCAACATGCACAACAGAATCAGCCCGAGACACGTTTCCCATAAAGTAACTATAATTTAAACCCGAGCTGAGGCCCATTTACGCAATAAACTCACAACGCAAGAATAGGTGAGCGTGACTTTTTGACCTCGAGAGCAGCTGTTTTATTTTCAACAAAGTTGCGGCCTTGGCTTTTACTCAGATACTTGGCAGCTGCAGCATTTTAGTTTTTCAATGCCTTGTTAAACTCACTGCTGACAGGTCACCCTTGGCAGAAAACACAATCATCTGCAGAGTATAAATTTGTATGTAAATTGAAAATCTGTGAATGACGGAACGTTTTTCTGCTCCCTTTGGCAGGTCAGTTCAAAAGTAGAGCTGATATTTATCAAGCATTTCAACATCCAGCTGTGTCCTGCTTCAAGGGAGGAGAGTAAAATATTAGTTGTGCGGTACCAAGGCAGTGGTGAAGACCTGCTCTACCAGAGAAGCTACTCTTCATTACTGTTTTAAATGCTTCAAGAAGTCTGAAAGTTTCTTTCAAGACATTCAGACCCGATATGTGCCTACTTTGTCTGTTCAAGCATGAAATAGAAAACATGGGGACGGTCTATAATTTATGACAAAAACTGAAGGTCTAACCTCTCAATGGTTTTCTTCACGGGCCGAAAACAAAAAGGTTTTAGTTATGGATGCACAGATATGTTGGCATAACATCTGCAAGCAGCCAGCTGGGAAGTAGGATCAAATAAACTGATGGTCGTGACTGATATCTAGTGGCCTGAAACTGACAAGATTTTTTTTACATTTAATCGATTTTTATAATTAATTCACGGAATAAATTGAATGATTGTATGTTCATCGTGCTGTCCAACTGTAGGCGGTTAGTTTCAGACACCCGACCATGCCGACTCACTGGACACTGGGTGGAGAACAATCCACTTTGTTGTGGAAATACTTAAAAATTGCAAAATTTCGTATTGACCGTGGCACAGTACGATCTCTTCAAATGAAAATAAAAAAATGAATAAATGAAATTAGCATGCGACCACTAGCACAGCTATTCATCAGGACCACATGACGTCACTGTATTTTCGCGCCGCCATATTTGTGTCCGCCTGCAGCACCAGAGAGTCTCTATTATGAGGAGAGGGAAAACTGGCGGCTATTTCCGGGTGGTACTGCACTCTAGGGGCGCCAACGAAGCAGTGCAGAGCACGCCGAACTATATGGTGGTACAATGAAATCCACCTTAGATCCAGCCATTGCTTTGGATATAATTTTTTATATTTTTTCATTTTAATTTTCCTAAAGGCAGGATAAATTATCCTTTCAAACGGCACTTGGTTTGATTTTTTAGACGCACTAGATTTGTTTAAAATACACATTTATTGTCAGTATTGCATCCCGAGTGACGTCACGCATGTGGCATCACTTTACGGCATGGTCAGTCCTAGCGCTGAGCTAGCAGAGAGGGGTTAGCTCAAATAGTTACAGATTTCAGCACAGCCCTTTTACATACTCTCTGACTAGCCTCTGGTTTAGCTTTGGTTGTTGTTAGCGGCACCAGGTTAGCACTCTGGCACAGTGGACGAGTGCCGTAAAGCAGCCGGTCGTAATCAGCCGTGCGTTCTTCAGATTCCGTTAGCTAGATGCTAGCGGATACTGACTCGCAAATGCCAGACCTGTAAGAAAACAGAAAGCTATAACTCCCAGGTTATTGTACTTTCGATATAAATCCACATCCCTCTGTCAGAAATCACAGTATTATTTTCAGGTTTCAGCCGCTAGCGGGGACATTTTTTGAGTTATTAGCGCCAGCCCTATGGAAAATGGTCATTCTGCACTCGCTCGCCAGCGCCCCCAGAGAAAATCAACTGAACTGCAGCCAATTTTTTTATAATGGGGCGAATAGGAAGTGGAACGGCTGTCTGTAAAAGGGCTGTGGCAGCACTCAGGTCACAGCGTTGTCACGTTATCAGAAGAACAAGTGGAGTAGGAGGAAAATCATCAAAATACCGAAAGTTGACGTTATTTGAAAGATGCCAGGAATATGTTGTGCTGTTGGCTATGATAGCAGTGGACAAAGAAACCCGGGACTGCAGTTTTATTCCATCTCAAAGGACGTAGACCGGCGGAATAAATGGTTGGCTGCAATAAGAAGAGACTACTGGCAGCCAACAGCTAAGTCCAGGTTGTGCAATCAACACTTCGTGCCCGGTAAGTCCTCAACTCTATCTAATTTTTATTTTAGTCTTTGGAAACCCCTTACAAAACACACCAAAAACATGATTAACTTCAGATGCAATATGATTAACGCTGACACTACGTTACCTAACGTGATTTTAGCTACCTCAATGGAGATTCATATTGTCTTATGCTAACGTTAGCTAACTTTATCTGATTACGGTACACTCAAAAGCTTGTGGTTTGAGCTGATGTCAGCCACTAATGAACTATTATTCTTATCTACTTTTGTTGTGGCGTGGGTCGTTAAATACAATGAAATACCGTAGTTACTCACCGGCCACTTCATTAGTGGCCACTGTATAATGCAATCGAACGAGGAGAACTGTCAAATCGGACACAAATATGGCGCCGGTGTTATGTCGAGAAGTGCATGCCTGCCGAGAAATACATCCAGTGTTGCCAAAAAAAAAATCACAAGAAGTCGCTATTGGCTCTCTGAAAAGTCGCTAAAAAGTCGCTAGATTGCGTCATGACGTCATAAGTGACGTAACCACGCCCATATTATATATTTTTGCTCCTACCCGAGCCGAAATCAGCCGGCCTGAAGCTGATTTCAGCTTTAAACTCTGTAAACTTTAGCAACATTTGAAACTTTTCAGGCAAGAAAGTAGTCGTTTAGATCCCCAACATGTTAAAAACCTGCCAAAATACCGGCTATTTACAATTTTGTTCCGACGAATTCGGCGCTACTAAAGCTAGCTGCAGTGAGCAACGCACTTCCGGTTATTTTGACAAAAATAAAAGACCCGTTGCCTTTTCTCATAGGGAAAGCCATTACGTTAAAAAAGGTGCTTTTGTTTTGAAAACAGGAAGTTAACCTACCCTCGTTGTAGCTAGCTTGAAACTGCTGTTTTGACAGGAAATGACGGTATGCCCGGTTGCCGCCGTCCTGCAGTGCTTCTGTCTCGGTTTGTATTGTGTCTCGGGGCAACTGATTTGTCACTCACAAAACAAGTTAAATTGTCGCTAGATTCAGCCAGATTAAGCCCGAAAGTCGCTAAGTCGCTAGATTATTTTTTTTGTCGCCAGAGATGGCCAAAAGTCGCTAAATCTAGCGACAAAGTCGCTAAATTGGCAACACTGAATACATCCTCATTCGCGGGACCAGCAGGGGATGCAAATTTTGGCAGACCATTGCCGAAAAATGCATCCCCTGCTGGTCCCATACCTTAAAGAGAGTCTGGAATGGAATGATATTACTACATTATAATTTGTTTACCTGAGTGAATTAACAGATGCAAATTTCAACAAGTCCGAAATTGTCTCTAAAATTAAAATAATCAAATTTCATAGTTTTAAATTCATTTTTAGATTATTTTATCTGGGCTACACTGAGTAAAGATTGATATTCATAGAAAATGTCTCCAACCGTCTTTCGGGTTTACTACAAAAGTGTTAGTCACGGCCCTTACTTTAGAATACTTGTACAATAATATAATAATAGGTGAAAGAGATGCTCTAAAGTGTACAATTGTCGGATTATCATGTGTACATGTATTATTCATCTACATGAAGAAATGAGAAAAAAAGATGAACGAATGAAACATCGTCAGCTCAATATTATCACTGTAACTTTATTGGGTAAATGTAATAATCCACACCTGAAACGGTTTACGCACGCTCCCGCGAATGGGGATGCATTTCTTGGCAGGCATGCACTTCTCAGCATAACACCTGTCTCATCGACGTGATTTCAGTGGTACCCATGAATAGAAAAAAATTCCAAATCGTAATATGGCTGAGAAGAAAAAATGGACACCGGTGGAAGCATTCATGGGCCGGTTAGCTCAGTTGGTTAGAGCGTGGTGCTAATAATGCCAAGGTCGCGGGTTTGATCCCCGTACGGGCCACGGAATCTTTTGAAACATCACATGACTAGCCCGACAGAAAAATATTATGTTATCTCTCACAAACCACAACTATTTGGAAGAGATCTCTCAATCCATAATGGCCTGAAACTGACAACATTTATTAATTTACATTTAACTTAAAACACACAAATTGTTCGCCCATATAGGCACTAAAAAGTTATCGAGTTGAACAGGCAACAGTGAAGCTCAGAGTTGACTGAGTTTATATGTAAAGGAGGTATTACATCCTGAGTTCTGAAAGTTTTTATCAACTGGCTGTTAACGTTCTGCAGTTTGTGTTTCAACGACTTGAGCCAGTTCAACACATCTAGACAGCTCGATCGTGCCTAAAAGAGGGAACAGTGGCCTACCAGCTGTCCATGTTTCCACTCCAGATGAGGGAAATGTAATGTATGTAAATGTAAAGTATTTCTCTATCACTTGGGTGTGTGGTCTGAGCTCTCAGGGTTTCTCATGCTGTAATAACATGCTCCATGGGTTTTTTAGCACAAATCTCAAACGAGGCAGGCCCTGAGGAAGAGATGGTCGTCCAGTGAGTGACTTCATGAACAATCAGCTTGAATAGAGGTGTAAATCAATCAATAGCCCCTTTCACACTTAGACCCGCTACCTTAGCGGGTCCAAATTGCACCTTCGACCCGCGTTGAGCAATTGAGAATGAGGAGTTGTCGTCATAGTACAGAGCCCCGCCCCTATCCGCCATGTTGGCAGGATGCTAGCGTGAAAACGCCATTCTCTCCGTTCGTTTACAGTGTACGCGTGTGTTTTTAAATCAGTAAGTTTAAACAGTGCGGAATTGCAAGAACATGCCTGGAAATCACTGCTGTGTGAAAAACTGTTCCAGTACCTCACATAATACGTTTGGGAAACATAGGAACAACGAAATACATTTTTTTAGGTTTCCTAAATGGATGCAGCATCAGGGAGAGCAGATGTCTGACCTGACGAGGAGACGCCGGATTGTACTAAACACCAGATTTTATTTGGCATAAACTTAACTTTGAACTCCGCGTGAGGAAGCATTTAAAAAAAACAAAAAACATATTTAAGCAAATTCGATTATTTTTTTGTTTAATGAGCGGACAAAAAGCTCTGTTTGTGGTACATATAATAAGTAATTCAATTAGCTGCTTTTTCAGCTCCCGAGAGGTACAGACGTTGAGAATTAAATGTGTCGTTGGGCTAAAATCAAATGACAACTAAATACCTAAACTTAAAGGATAAGACCGGTTTTTTGACATTGGGCCCTTGATTTCACATTATAACATGATGTTCTACTCACCCCTGCTTGTTGGTGAACATTTGGAGCTGTTCCGAAGATATTCGAGAGGCGTCTGGCTGCTCTCTTGAGATATTCGGCCATGAAACGGTTTCCTATGGGCAAGCTTATACAGGCACAAACTATGCTGTTTATAATTTATTAATTACTGTACATTAGCACTGATAACGTGGAGGTGCGTCGCTTACTTAAAAAAATCCGGGTTACTGTAATTTTGATTTTTTTGTCGTAAAGTGGGTGTTACTGACGTCCTCGTCCTACTGCCACAGACAGCCCACAGACCTGCTACCTATTTATTAATTCGGCTAAAATTCAAAATTAGTAACCCGGATTTTTTTTAAGTAAGCGACGCACCTCCACGTTATCAGAGCTAGTGTACAGTAATTAATAAATTATAAACAGCATAGTTTGTGCCTGTATAAGCATGCCCATAGGAAACCGTTTCATGGCCGAATATCTCAAGAGAGCAGCCAGACGCCTCGCGAATATCTTCGGAACAGCTCCAAATGACCAACAACAAGCAGGGGTGAGTAGAACATCATGTTATAATGTGAAATCAAGGGCCCAATGTCAAAAAACCGGTCTTATCCTTTAAGCTTTAGCATACATCAAAACATTGGAAACGTTTGTGTACATTGAACATCTCGTTAATCTAGTGTTTACGAAACAAGTCGAAACAAGTCTTAACTTGTAAGTAGTAACTTACACCAAAGACAAGATAATTTACTATGTCCATATATGTGCACGGAGGTAACTGGTCCAGGTCTCTGTGCCATTCTGCTGCAGGGAGCTCGTAAGGATCAATATTTTGGATGCTCGAGAGCTTCTCCAAATACCGCTGCTTTGCGCCTGTAATAAGCTTGTCCCTGTAAGGTCCCTTTTCTTTCGCCTTATCTTTCTGCATTGCTTTGCTTTCTTTCTTTTTTTTTTGTATTCGTCTCTGTCCTGCCGAAATGACAAATGCGGGAAGATATCTGGAATATATAGGCGTGCCTCCGTTAAGTTCTGATGGCGTTGCCCCTGGCAACCAATAGCGTCTCCTGCCAACATGGCCGACCGGAGTCACTCATTCTCAATGTGAACGCTTGGCGTATTAGGTGACCTGTGTCGCCTGAAGCCGAGTTCAGGGGGCGTTGCCTAGTGGCAGAGCGTCACACGAAACACATAAAATGCTGGGCGTGTACAATGACGTAGGCACAAGCCATGTGTCGAAGGTAGGGTTAAATACAGAGTGGCTTCCTCCCCAGATGGCGTGGCACATGTCAAAATATGGCCAGTCCAATCGCCCTCTGCCACTCCTGCCGTTGTGGTCATTAACAGCATGGAACTTTTTCCTCATGGCTTTCAGTTTGTTGGTCACCTGCGTCTTGCTGCGTGGGAAACCGCGATCTCCCATTTTTCTCGCCAGCCCTTCCAGCAGAGGTCCATCTTTCACCGTCCCCGACATGTGGCGGTAAATAACGTCCTCTGCTCGGAGGCTGAGGAGCTCGCGGACCTCCTTGTCTCCCCAGTTGGCCATCTTCAAAAATGTCTCGAACTTGAAGTAAAACAGAGTAAAACTTGTCCTCACCTGTCGCTGTTGTTCTGAATCAGCTGTCCATTCTGTCTTTTAAACTCCTCACGTCACGCCACACCCACGTCCGATCCGCGTCAATTGCTTTCACATCAAACTCGGCTCGGCAAAAAGACTAGGGTCCGACGCGGGTCGAAAGGCGAGTCGAGTTCACACGGCAGCCCGGGTCGTCAGTGTGAACGCAACAGCGGACACGCTAAATTCGCGGATTAAACGCGGGTTATTCCTCAGTGTGAAAGGGGCTAAAGACAAAGGAGCTGCTGTGCTTTCTTTCTGTTAGGCCCTCCAGAAAAACGCGATTTTGCAATCGCTGATTTTATTGCAAAATCAGCAAAATACCGCTGATTATGCGGGGGTCAATATTTTTCAAAAAAGCCGCATATTCACCGCAATAATCACATTTTCCGTGCAAAATATGCGAAATATGCAGGATTCGCTTGATTTCACAATCTCCGCACTTTTCTGCATAAAGTTGGGAAGAGAACAAAATGTCGAAAATTAACGAGAGACAGAATGAAAAAAGCTAATTGATCTCACCTACCGACACACATTACTGCCAAAGACCAGGCAAACCAGTACCCCGATGTCTTGCACGAAAGCGGGGGGAAACTATTCTGCACCCCGTGCAACTGTGTGTTGGAGCATAAAAGAAAATCGTCGGTGACGTGCCACTTAACCAGCGCGAAACATTTGAAAATGCTTTCTGCAGCTGCGGAAAGGAAAGCCAAAGCCAGACAGCTGACGTTCACCGAGGCATCAACCTCCAAAACCATTGCGAGGGCTACCAGAAACGAGGTGAGTAGCGTACAAGCTTGAAATTGGGCAAATAAAGAATAAATGAAACAGAATGAGACCGAGAAGTGTGTGTGTGTGTGTGTGTGTGTGTGTGTGTGTGTGTGTGTGTGTGTGCGTGCGCGCGCGCGTGTATGTATTGTGAAACTGCTCAAGTTGTTAAAATAAAAAACCTTCTGTGAAGTAACTTGGTTCCAGTATGCTTGTTTATCATAGGTCGTCTTTAAAATGACTCTTTTTCATTCAGTAGCAGCATATTTTGCAACTTTGCATAATTCACAACTTTTTGCATAATTCGCAAGTTTCCGCAACTTCTCGCAATTTCACGGCATAAAATCATTAAAAAACTCGCATATTCAATCGCAAAATCCAGGATTTTAGCCCGCAAGATCAAGGATTTTAGCCCGCGTTTTTCTGGAGGGTCTATTCTGTGTTATTTTTACAAAACCATGTCAGAGATTTTTTTTATCAAGACCTCAGGAAATGGTGTCGACTTGTGAAAAAAGGACATAATGTCTTTTTTAAATAAAGAATCTTTTTATGTGAAAGGTTATTATAAAGTTTTTAAAAAATATATATTTGTATGAATGAATTTAAGCTCTTTCAAAGTTGGTGTGATGAATGTCTGAAATCCTTTAAAATTGTTCCGTCATTTCTTTTCATGAAGCTTATTTCATATTTCATTACCCTGGCATGAAAGGGAAAATAACAATGTTGGTGTACGGCCAAATGATTATTTTTAACATTGTATTGGAGGAGGATTTCGAAGCTGGTGCACCTCTTGCTTTAGTGGAAAGTTCAGGGTTCTTCAGACGCACTCATGTTTTAGGGGGCTTATCTCTGAATGGGTTCAGCGCAACTACAAAAACCATCAAAATTTGTGATAAAGCTTTTTGTTGCAAAGCAGGACAGGAAAAGCAATAGTTACCTCAGCTGAAGAGAGAGTCTTCCGTGACTAGCCTCAGAGACATTCCGTCAATAGATGTCTTACAGATCTGAAAACTTCCCATAAACTAAATAAATTATTAAACTTTCTGCAGTTACAACCCTATGGTTTGTTATTTAGGGCACCATCGATTTAATTTAACATAAAACTGTCATGACAAAACAAAGTATAGATTTATAATGATGAACATAAATTACAAATGTTCTTCTTTCCTTCTATGTGTCACCCAGCATGGTGTCTGTTTTAACACGAGTCGGGATGTCCTAACCAATTACTTTTTAATGGCTAAACCCACCCAAACTATTACTTAACACGGAGCTAAGCGTCAACATGAGAAAAGGACTTTCAAACCACAGGAAGTTTAGACAGTGCTGGTTCACTCAGGAGACTATCTCAGATCTCCTGCTTGACAACCACATGAGTGGCTCCATCACCAAACCCCTTTAGCATTTAAGATTTTAAAATCTACTAATCACCTCTTAAAGGCAGGGTAGGGGATCTTTTTCTGGAACATTTTTTACATATTGCTTGAAATACTCCTCACACCCCCATTGCAACCAATTAATTAAAAGTTTTGACACAAATATGAAAAGTTTTAGTGGTCTCTAGAACATACAATCTAGGAAAAACAGTATCCAATCATTGTGAACGGACCGTTAACAATGATTGGATACTGATGCCGTCTATCAAACTGCAATCTGCTCCTCCCTCCCCCTCCTTTCCCCTGTGCGCGTACACTGCTCCGTGAACGAATTACGCGTCCAGAAGCTTGGCAGGAAGCTAAACTAGAGCCAGCTTGGCTAGCACCTAGCATTATTAAACGTATAGTTAGCATAAACTAAATACTAAATACTAAATACGGCAACGATCGATGCTTGCTGTCAGAACAGCGCTCGTGCACCTTCGTGCTCGTGCGCGTTCATGTACTCTAGAGGCGTGCCTTCGGGGGGAAAGTGAAGAAAAGGGTTGGGACTTTTTACCTGTGTATTTTCAAAATGCAGCTTCGCTGGACTCAAAATCCAGGATCTCCTACCCTACCTTTAAGTGCCAGTCTTTTTAAAAGCCACCAAACAGTCTGCAGTTATATTATTCTAAAAAACATCTCCCTGCACGCATATGAGAGCAGTTTTGGTTTTGGATGAACTGGACTGCAGAGGGAAGGAAAGCAGTGTGTTATCAAGCTCTTATTGAAGCAAATTCGAAGCAAATTTTAGCTCCTTTGGCTTTAAATTTTGAAAATTTGAAGATTTGATATATTCAGTATTGGAACGAGTCAGTATCAGTAATGGAATGAGTAAGTGTGACCTAACTGTTGACTCCACTGTATAATAGGTCATAATCTCCATTATTTTGCTGGTGTAAGAATATTTTTCAAGGGATGCTTTGAAATCAGCTAATTGCCCACTTCCCAAAAACAACTCCATAAAAATCAACTCCTCGTCCTTACTGGCAGCAGTTTGAGTCGTGTCATTTCTAAGAAAACATACATGCAACTGTGTGGAGTGCCTGTGTTGACGAAACGCTCACAGCACCATTTGAGATTACTTTTAGGCAAAAAAATGTAAAGTCCCCACTCCATAACAATTGCAACACACTTTCACAGTATTCTGAGCACCGCACAGTATAAAAGCACACACTCAACAGCTGTTTGCATTTATAAAATTAGCTGCATCAATGATGCTAAGTGAACATACTGCTTACAGACAAACTCTCCTCACCTGGTAGATGTTGCTTTTATTGTAGTGCATGTTCAGTATGCGGTAAAGCTCCGTGTCACGGGCCACTCGCAGCTGACTTTCTCTGCCCAGACGAGGAGCGCCTTCCCTGGGTTTCAGAATAATAGACCAATAAAAACATTGTTTTAAAATCCATGCAGACACAGTTATATAAACATGTCTGTTTATGTAATGTATTGTGTTTTGACCACTTGGATAGACATATTAACTCAACAGAAAAACAAAACCATAACCAGCTGAGGCGTAAATAACAGTAGGTGGGCTATAGTAGATGTCCAAACATTTGAAAGTTTATAAAGATTCTTTGTTCATAATAAAAAAAAAAAAAACTGCTTTTATGAAGTTAAATGGTCCAGCATGAAAGGAGTAAACCATGATCCTTTAAGCTGTTGCATAAGAAAATAAAAAAGCACAACAGAACGTTGACACCCTGCCTTTTGTCACACTCTGTTTCTACAAATGACTGTATATGCAGGGAAGCAGCTGCACAGCATCTGATGTGTCAAACTAAATGTCAGCGAATACAAAACAGACCATGGCAACGTGCTGGTTAGCTGCTATGAAACTAAGGAAAACAATCAGTCTTGTGGAAAGAAAAAAAAAAACAAGAGTTAAATATGAATTGGTGCCAAGCCAGACCCACCGAGTGAGCGCCTCGCGGACAGCTTGGCGTGCGAAGCGCTCCATTTGGATGTAGAAGAACTCCCTGAAGTTACTGAACCATTTAATCATCTGGGAGGTCACGCAGCGGTTAAACTAGAGAGCAGGAGAGACAGCAAACAGGTTCGGCCAACAAAAATCGTCTCAGTTCCTTGAGCGTTTACAGTCATATATTACATTATATACCTGCTTTTTAGTACATGGAGGAATGTTAACAATACATGATTCTAAAATGATTCCCTGGAAAATTTATGAGAATTTGTCTGTACTGTGAAAAAGGAATTAAGGCCGGTTAGCTCAGTTGGTTAGAGCGTGGTGCTAATAACGCCAAGGTCGCGGGTTCGATCCCCGTATGGGCCATTATAGCTTTTGAAACACCTCATGCATGAAAGAAAAAAATATTATGTTGCCTCTCACATACCACAACTATTTGGAAGAGATCACTTAAATCATATAGAACTGCAAATTGTTTGATTATTCCAGTGTCATCCAATGGTATCCCAAGCATGGTGCTCTGGATTTGTTGCTTTGTACATTTTAAATATCTCTCGCCTTTAACATGCCAGATTCAAATAAAAAGGATTTTGCAGAATAAGATGACAAATCAATTAGGTTATCTAGTCATTTGAATTAATGTCTTCGAACAGGGAAACAGTGGATCCGGAGATCAGGATTGTTAAACACGAGTCTAATGAGAGACACAATTATCATATAAAAGCCAATAATATAATTACGAGCTAATGAAGACTTAATTATACTTTATCTGAACTGCATTTCTGAGATATGTCCTTTTCTCAACAATATACTTATTTCCCAGATTCAACTAATAATAATCCACTGTAAAATATAAATGTAAAAATATAGTTTTCACTGTTTTAAATGAGCAACTTTTTAAATTTGTACACAAATTCATCTGCCAAATGCAACATCTACCGTGCATGTCATTTTCTGCAGTACATAGTTAAACTATATAAGATTCCTACAGTACCGGAGAAACTGGGATAAAAGCTAATGATCCACTCATTCGAGAGGTTTTCTTTCTCTCGTTTTTTCTTTTAAAACATTTCTTACACCATAAAACAATCCTGAAGATATCAGAACTAAACCAGTGTGTGGGTGTTCGTAAGCAAACAATGAAGAAAAGGAACAAATTAAAGCTGCAAAATATGTTTTCAAATTGAGGTTCTTCAAAGCAGTGTTCTCACATATGCTGAGTGCTTGTTGGTGGCTCCTTCACTCTGCAGCTCGGCTCATCATAAACCATCTGATTTGTGTTTAGTGACTGTGGAGTATGGGTCCTGTTATGCAGCGCTGTATCACTCTTCTTCCTGGTCAAATGTACCTCACAGCGGCTGGTGTTGGGTTTATTGTCATGCTGAGAACTAAATTCTGGTCCTGCTCTAGGTGGAAGCCAGAGGCTGCTTTACTGTTGCCTTCCACCCTCAATAAATCCCCAACAGAGTCACAGAAAAAAGCTGTTCATGGCCCAAAGAATTGTTCAGTCTCCCCCACTAGATGTTTCTTTGCAGACAGCCTCCTCGTAATAGCTAATGTTGACATCTGTCTGCTGCTTTAATGCAGGTTCTGATCTGAAATCGTACTATTTGTTGATTTCTGGCATCTTTAAAATCCAGATCCTTTTTTCTCTTGACTTAGCTCTTATAGGGTTTGCTACGAAAGTCAAAATTGGCTAAATATTAATTCAAAGTTCTGATGTCTTCAAAATTGTTTATAAAAAAATAAAAAGGTGACAAAGAAAAAAAAATTCCAAAAAAAAAACATGAAATGAGTGGATCTGTCCACCATTTTGACTGAGGCTGTTTTTAAATCACAACACTTTTAATGAAAATTTGAGTGATTTCAAGTCACAATTAGCCAGTTATGTTTGTAATATTGATGGTAAAGCATGGCTTTAACTTTATGCTTGATGAGGCACACACCTTGACATCGGGGAAGTACGTCTTGAGTGTGTTGGAGCTGGGATAGCGGGTGTAGAAGAACATGAGCTTGGCTTTCTTCAGATGGCAGGGAGACAAGCCCTCCTGGGTGTACACATTAGATCAGTTAAGGAGACACACATGTCCTTTTAAACACACACAGTAACACACATCTTTCCCCGTCATTCCTTCCAGCATGCTGCCAAAAAGGATATTCCCCCAGCAGTCAGGTAGAGATCTCCTCCGTCCATTCCTCCCCCTCCTCTCATGCCACCGTCTCCCCTCACCCCTCTCTCCCTCTCTCTGCCACCATGCGCATGGCGCACAAGCGATGGGTCCAGGTGACCAAGCAAAGGTAGCGGGGGGAAGGATGGGTGAGACGAGAACTCCAGGAAAGGGTCGGAGCTCAAATAGTCCTTGCGCGACGGGGGGAGGTGGGAAAGTTGAGGGTGGTGAAGTGAGCGGGAGAAGAGCTGCTGCATGGAGTAGTGGAGCAACGGGAGAGGGAGAGGCGGGGGAGGAGGAGGAGGAGGAGGGGGAGGTGCAGGGAAGGAAGATGAGGAAGAAGAAGAAGATGATGAGGATGGGTGAAAGGAGGAGGACGGGTCCTTGGGTTGTGAGGCAGGGGATAAAAGGGGAGGTTGGGGGAGAGGAGGAGGACGAGATAAAGAGGGGTGATGCAGGGAGAGGTTTGGGTGAGAGGGATTGAGGTGAGTAGAGAGAGGTGGTCCAAGGAGTGGGTAGGCCTTTCGTCTGTCAGGTGACCTGTGAACAGCCAATGAGGTTGCCAGGTCTGATGGTTCAGAGCGATGTGGTGGTCCAGGAGGAAGGCTTGTCCCATTACTCAACTTCTGTAGCTGCTCCTCTCTGTCTCCACCCTGCACTCCCGTTTTCTCCACCTTCCCTCTCATTGTTTCTTCTTGTCTTCCTCTTGTTAAAAGCCCCATCCACACTCCCCTCTCCTTCCCTCCACCATGCCCTGGATCAGACGGGTGAAAAGAGACGGCCGCGGGAGGAGAGGAAGGTGCAAGGTCTGTCATCTCGGTGTAAAGGCGGAGAACTCGATCAATGACCCGCGCCACAGCGCTACCCAACTCCAGTTTGAGCGCCTGAGCAAACTTCTGCCCTCCCTCCTCACATTCATCGTCTATCCCTCCATCCCAGTCTCCTCTCATCAGCCCTCCGCAGTCCAACCACAACCCTGCTCCTTCCATGATCCCCTCCAACTGCAAACCTCCTCCTCTCTCCATCCTCCTGTCTCTGTCTTTCTGCAGCTCCTCCTTCTGTTTGGGGAAGATGTCAGAGGGGGAGGCAGAAAGATGGGAGAAAGACTCCTTTTCCATCTCTCCACCATCAATGTCCTCTTCATCGAGCATCTCTCCTGTAATGTCCTCCTCCTCTGCCATCCCCTCATCTCCTATTCCTCCATCCCCTCCTCCACCATTTCCATTTCTGCGGTTTCTTTTCCTGTCCTCTTCGGCCACGTGCTTTTCCCCAAATGCCTTCCACACTTTCTCCTGCAGGGCCTGCAGTCTTTCCCTCGCCTCCTCCAGCTGTTCCTTCAGCTCTTCCCTCTCTCTTCTCCTACCCACCCTTCCTCCTTCACGCCTCTGGCCTCCCACCTCCTCCTCCACAATACTCTGCCGGCTCTCCAGCTTCATCCTCTTAACTTTGAGGAAGTCTTGGCTCCACTCAGCCATGAGGGCGGCATCGTTGTGCCTCTTCTTCACCTCCAACAAGTTTTCCTCTCCCTCCATCACCCGCTCCTCTCCTTCCATTTCTTGCTCTATTCCTCTAACCGTCACTCTGTGTTCATCCTCCAAACTCCTGTCATCCAGGAGTCTTTGTGTGCTGAGGTTTGGGGTAAGGATTCTTCCGATCCTCCTGGGGCCTCCACCCGGCTGGAGGAGATGGTGGATGTGGGGGAAGCCAGGGGGTCTGAAGGCAGTAGTAGGGCGACCAACGCTGGCCTGAGGGTGAGCTCCAGAAAAGTCGGTAGAGTTGAGAGAGGGAGCAAAAGTATGTATCTGGGAGGACGAATCATCAAAAAGATCCGTGGGTGACTCCATCACTGCAGGGAGACAGAGAAAATAGGTTTCATTATTTTTACACCATTTTGCATCATTTTGAGCATTTTAAAATGGTGTTGATTGTTTTGTAAACTACTACACTCGTAAAACATTTTCATTGGTATATGTGTAACGGCTATCTAAGATGAGCCATTTTACAAAAAAAATGTTGAAGTACCTTCTCATAACACTTAACGCACGTTCTGGAGTTTAAAATGCAAAGCAGTGATGCAAGTCAGGTGTTATTTTGTTCCATTCTCGCTGTGGACACATCTTAAAGTGCACAACAGTATAAAGTTGCAATTGTTGAATTTTTCTTTCAAAAATCTCCACATATTCTCTAATGGGACCGGTCAGGACTGCAGGCAGGTCAGTCCAGGACCTGTACCCTCTTCCTCCTCAGCCATACCTTTGTAATGTGTGCAGAATGAGGTTTTTCTGTATCTTGTTTAAAAGATGGGGTCCTGATGTGTATGCGTCATCTAAAATCTCAGTGCAGTTTTCTCAGCTAATGCTGCCCTCAAAGAAGTGTAAATGGGCTCTGCAAAGAGCACTGATACAACCTCATACCATCACAGTGCCTGGCTATAAGGCTTGCTGCTGATAACAGTCTTCATGGTACTTTTTCTCTTTGCTCCAGACCTCACAGCCTCTATTTATTTAAAAAAAAAAACATCTTGAATACTGATTTATCTGACCACTGCACAAGTTTCTTCTGGGTGATGGTCTGTCCCAGATGCCTCTGAGCCCAGAGAAGTCTGCATCTTCTTTTCACCTCCTAACTATCCCTAATTTGCCCCTGTCCGAACTTTAGTCCTGCATGGTGTGCATCAAAGGATGTAAATTAACTAATTAAATTGAGTCGATGAAAAAAAAACCATAAAATATCTTGTATTCATGCTTTCTCTAATTAAATAAAAGTCAAAGTAAAAGTATGAAACTTTTTTTCCCTTCATATTTGATATGAGTAATCCCAATTTGTCATGATATTTGGATTTTTGTGATTTGGTTTTACTCTGACTTTTGGTTTCTTAAGCTTTATACGTTATTTGCTGTTTAATTTTTGATAGATTTCGATCTTTTGTTCACTTCTGTTAGTTTTACCACTGCCTTGTCACACTTGGTTTCTGTTGTTGATTGCTCTCACCTGTTGTGTATTTTGTAATTAGTCCCTCGGTGTATATTCTCCTGGCTCTCCTTTACTCCTTGCCAAATAATTGTTTATGTCATTCTCTTGTTGTTACTCTTCTTATAGTTTTCTGTTTGGAGTTTCCAGATCCTGCCTCAGCAGTGACTTTGTTTAGTTTTATTAAACCTTAATTCATTTACCACCTGTCTCCCCTGCTTTTTTTGTAAATAGATACGTTTTTTATTTTCTTAAATAATAGATAATTTCTGTGAATTATCTAGCACAAAATATGTTTTTAAATTCCGTGTATTGCGCTGAATTGGAGTAAATACTAGAACCAAATATCTCAGTTTTTGGGTGGTAATGGTAAATAACTATAGAAATATGTCTCTGTTGTAATTTAAGTGAACTGACCAATCATGCTCATCGTGTTGTGACTAGAACATAAATTCCGCATACCTGGACAGCAAAACAGGTCACCAGTCAATCACTTCCACTTTGATCGTAATAAAAATGTGCTGCAATGTCCTTGCAAAGACCTGCAAAATATAAGCAGTCACTGTTTAGCTAGAAGCACAGGAAAGATTAACTCAAATGCTCCTCCCAGTTGGGTTGATTCACTTTCACTGCTTTCTAACACATCACAGGAGAAAACAGCACACTGGTGCAATGACTGAAACCTGATGGAAGACAGAGAGAAAAATGGCGTCAGTGCAGCACACAGCCTGGGAGCCAGGCTGTGTGCTGCAAGCGCAATGGGTTAACATCTGGCTCATGATCTTTGCCACATGTCACCCTATTATCTTCGTTTTGATTTCCTGTTTTGGCTGACACGTATGCTGTCTAAGACAGTTAAAACATTATAAAGGTACAGACAAAATGGCAGATGATATCAACAATTTTTTATTAAGTATTTTTTGGGGCATTTTATGCCTTTAATGATAGGACAGTTGAAGAGAGACAGGAAGCAGAGAGAGGGGGAAGACATGCAGCAAAGGGCCGCTCGGTGCAGGACTCGAGCCGGGGCCAGCTGCAGCGAGGACTGTAGCCTCTGTACATGGGGCAGCTGCTTAACCCACTACGCCACCGACCGCCCCGATAACAATAATTTGACAGGAGAGCACAATAAAAAAATTTTGACTGAGATTGCAGGACCACCGTTGGCTAAGGCAGCTTTACTAACTTACTGGAAAGTTTGGGTACTTTAAACTCAGCCAGTATGTCATATCAAATAGCCTCTCTGTTATACCTGGAAAAACTTGTAAAACAAAGAATTTTTAATGCCAGGCTTATGAAAACCACCGCAGCCCACTATACCAAGCGCACATTCCCATCAATGTTTTTTTTGTAACCTCATCTCCCTCCTGATGCCCCTTTTTCCTTCCTCCCTAGTCCCCTCTCATCCTCTCTTCCTCCCCTCTCTCTGTTATCAGTTCAGGCAGCTTGTTAAGCGCTGTTTGATCAGAGTGTTTACCGTCAAACACACACATGCACGAACACACACACAATTTTACACAAAAGAGGCTTGAGAGAAGGCTAACCATGGTCAATGGTCCTTGTGGAGTGAAATAGAGTGAGAACAGCATGTATGTGTGTATGAGTATGTGCATCTGAAAAAGTGTGTGTGAACAGGAGTCCTAACACCCTTAATCCACTTCAGATGGATACACTACAGCTCACTTCACCGAAAGATGGACAGATGATAAATGGACAGACAGTCATACAGCAGATAGATAGATAGATGGATAGATAGATGAATGATATGAGCATAGTTCCCCTGGTGCAACATGAAGAGAATAATCCTCCTATAAATAGCTAAATATCAATTATTCAAATGCCCTCTCCTCTCAGCTATAATACAGCCCAGATGGCAAGGCAACCAATGCGCTTATATCAGGGACAGATTAGCTTTTCAAAGCCAGTGGCAAGCTGCACAAAATTTGAGCACTGAGCAATGAAAATGAAAGCTATTAACCAGTAGATTAGGCTTAAGAATGGTGCTGTTGGACTGATGGAGCTGTGAAAAAGAAAACTGACAACAGAGAAAAGACACATTGAATAATTTATACTCATAAGACTAATGCAGAGAAGCAAGTTAAAGTTGGAAATTCAGAAATAAAGACTAATGCGTCAAGTGTTTTCACATATGTGTTAAATATTTGGCATGTAGGCCTTACTGTATACAAGCAGTCAACACATTAAACACTTTTCAACACACACACACACACACACATATATATAAATATAAATATATATATTCACCCACTTAAATGCAAACCATTCCATTCCTTCCCATCTATCTATCTATCTATTTACGGAATTAATACGTTACTTTAAATAATTTATAACCTATAGTGTTTGAAGCTTAATGAAGCCTCTGTGTGGCAACATCTGCCGGCTCTGCCACGCGAGAGGAATCGGCTTTGGCCATTCTGACTCACGAGCTGTCAGAGTGTGTGTGTGTGTGTGTGCGCGCGCGCGCGCGCCCGCCCGCGGTGCGTCCTGTGACTAATTGGCAGCGGTGGGGACTAATGTCGCATTATGAAAGAACAGATAAACAACGAGAGGGAAACAGAGCAGACACGGACCTTCGAAGCTTATCTAAGACGGAACAAATCATGCACTGAGTTTAAAGTTTAGAAATGAACTCACTTTTGGTCACAGAAAAGGGCTCCAGCGGTGTCTGTTCCCCGAAGCTTTCAACACCAGTGTCCGTCTCTGCGTGTCCTCTCTCGTTTGACTGTCACCAGAAGGCAGCAGACGGGCCTCGGACGTCGGTGAGGGCAGAAATTTCGGAGCGAGCCAGTAGCGTGATTCCGCCTATTACCCGGTTTCCCTCTCCTCTATCTTTGTCCTGTTCCGCAACTCTAACAGTTTTGTTCTCACTCATCAAACGCCTCCTCTCTTTATTCTAGTTGTGCAGGTTTTTCCTCCCTCGTCAATCCATCTATCTTTGGCTGGCATCAACCTCACGCGCTGCTCCCGGTGTGGAGTGGCGCGCGGTGGGCGGGCGGGCTCGAGTGCTGTCCACTTGATGGTCCGTTCCCTCCCATGTTGGCATGACCCCCAGTATGTGCAAACACACACATTGTGCTCCGTTGAACAGTCAGTAGAATAATGCAGCCAATCATTTTTAATTCATTTCAAATTAATTTCCCCTTTTTTTTTATCATTCATGAACATTTTATTATTGATGCTTCTTATTTGCCACACAGATAAAAAAAAAAAAAAAAAACGATGGAAAGTGTATCTATAAGTAGCATATTTCAGTCCCTGTGAAGGACTGAAGGTACTTTAATTATGTTAGCAGTCATAGACTTTCTGTATTATCGCTGACTATGTGTGCTACATACATGTTTTTACCTCTGAAAGTCAGCTAGTTACTCATTGACAGTTTTATCTCCCCGCAAGAATCTCATTCGAGATCCAGCACCGAAACTGGGCACAGAGACTCGCACAGAACCACTGTAGCTTCATAGAGTTTGTGAAAGACAAGTTCACAAACAAAGTCAGGGAATTAAATTTTTTTTGACAAAACATAAGTCACACACAGCAGCCGGCCTTATCTCCAGAGTAGGGGGATTATGTGTTTATCATTACTTTATTACAAATAAATTATCATAGATTGATTAGATCATTCCCACGTGTCAGTTATCAAGAATATTTAAATCATCACATTTAAACATGACTCATGATGCTGATGTGAAATGCCCAATTTAGTGGGGAATCACCAATCCTATGTGACACTAAACTGTTTTATTTAGCAGCTGGAAATTCTGGGTTTGTAAAACAAATTCTATAAATCAATGTCACTTTTTTTTTCTGGTCAAGTAGAGGAAGGAAACAGCCACCAAACTTTGTTTCAACTCCTCTGGTTTTAATCACAGCTGGAACTACTTAGCTTTTCAGGAGGGATGCTTTTCATGGACCTTGTTTTTTGTTTGTTCTTTTTTTCAATTTCCATCATAAATTTCTGAGATTGAAATCTGGACCCGATTAAATATATTTTGCATTCAATCTCACATCTCTCAAAAGCCTGTGTTTGACATAGCAGTGGGTAACTGCGCTATCCAACTAAATATTCCTTCTTATGTGGATGTTGTTGCTGCTTCAACAAAGGACCAGGAAAACAGCAGAGTAGATGTGTGAACTTCCGCAACACGTTTTGCCTGTTGCTGAGAATGAGTACAGAAACCCCCCAAAAGTGTTATCTCAAATGAGAACAAGGCCACTTTGCATTCCTCACTCTCCTCTGTTGCTTCTGTCTCTTATCTATCTCACTGACGATAATTTGTTTTTTTCCACCAATCTAGCGCATCACCTGAGTAACGTTACCCTTTCCGATCCACCCCCTCCCTCTCTGTCTCATCTCATTTCTGTCTCTCTCTACCTCTGATTAAAAATGGTTATGCACCGAGTGAAAGGTCGCAGTTGTTATGGAAACAAGGCTGGTAACAAAAGCTGGACACATGGGTACAGAGAGAGTCTGTACCCAAAGTGGGGAGAGATTGAGAGAAAAAGAGGGAGATGTGTCTGAATAAATATGCAGAGAGGAGGAGAGGGCAGGAAAAAGGGAAAGAGGGAGAGGTCTGAATAAATAAAAACATATGTGGAGGGAGGAGGATGAGAGGCAGTAGGGTCATGAAATGATGGTTCCATATGCAATAATAAATAACAAAAGATAATATTGGGTTTTATTCTTTTAGGAAGGGGGTTAAGGAACAAAGGTGTGTGTGCATGTGGACGGTGGGAGAATGCAAATGCTCTGGCTGGAGAATGCTAAAAAGCACAAATTGTACACAGAAAATCTTGCCAGAAAAGACTAAAATTGTGTCTCTGTGTATATGCGTGAGTGTCTGAACATCATCTCTCTGAGGGCTCATATTGTGTTAACCACTTAGACTAACATCAAACACTCGCTCTCATACTCGCACACACACACACACACACACACACACACACACACACTTCAGTCATAGCACGAAGGTGCCAGCCATAAAAATAGGAAGTCCCACAGCGAGAGATATAAAGAGAAAGGGAGTGACGGAGAAAGAGGGGAAAGAGATTATCAATTCAAAGGGGAGGCAGAGAGAGGAGAGAATAATATGTGAGGGAAAGAGCAAGAGGGAGAAGAGGAGGGGGTGGGTACAGATAGATATGAAAGGGTCAATAAATGGCATAAAGTGTATGTTTATTGATTTACTTTCAGCCAGAGTGCGATGGGGGTGAAAGAGAGAATGAGAAGAAGGGGGAGGGAAAGAGAGGACACAGACCGGGAGCAGAGAGAGGTGCACCAATCTGGAGTGGAAGGGAGGAAAAGTTATAGATTTAAAGCTGCATTGATCAGAACTTTCATGTTAATAGTCAATCAAATGAGTATTTTCAGTTTTAAAGAGGCGAATCATGACAAACCCACAGAGAACTGTCACTCAGGGCAGTGCTATCTTTTAGCCTCTCATTGCTTGTTACGAACACAGATAAGTATTACATGAAAAATATTTGCTCATCTCATGTTTCGCAGCTGAGATACGGTTCTTGAGCTGGAAAGAAAGCCTAATTCTCTCTCTTGAAACATGACGCTTTTTATCTGAATCAAAATGTCTGTCATCATCTGTCCACAAAACAAACAGCCGTCTGGTTTAGCAAACTGCAGACAGTTCATTTATGGAGAGCAGTGGTGTTCTCCTTACAGCCCGGCCCTGTGCACTGTTGTTGTTCACCGTTCTCCGATGTGGTGGACTCATGATTATCAACATTTGCCATTTTACTAATACTTTGTACATATATTTTTATTATTTTACATTTTATTATTTTATTTTATTATTATTATATTTTTTGTTTTATTGCACCAAACAGACCAGGCCAAATTCCTAGTGATGTGAAAATTACTTGGCAATAAAATCTTTTCTGATTCTGATTCTGAGAGAAAGCCTTTACCCCGAATGCCTTTCTGACTTCACAGACTATCACATACTTTGCTCTTGGAGGGATCTTTGTTGGTCAACACCACATGAAGAGGGATTACATCCTCCATTTAAACAGTCTGTTTATTGTAGACCGTTGGTTTGGTCTACAGCTTTTTCCATCTGATGTATCATCCCATTGAGTGAAAACGCATGGCTCCAGTTTCACCTTCAAATTAACTCTTAATCCCAATCCACACTTTGGTTCTCTTTGTTTACTTCTATTACTTGTGTGAAAATGTTATAATATTTCAAGTTTTATTTTTAAGGATTGTTTAAACATAGAAAAGTAAACTAAATCAAGCTATCCAACAATAACTTAAGTGGCTGAAAAGTATTATCACAATGTATTAATGATTTTACTTAAGCACAGGATCTGAATCCCTTTTCCATTTCTGGATGTAATGAGGTGATGCATTTGCAGACTTCATGGATGAAATGAAATGATTCACCGTTTTCAAAGATGGTTTAAAACCTGCCATGACAGCTTTTTACACTGCACTCCTCACCTAGTGTTCAGGCCCTGAGAGACAGATGACAAATGTGAAAACTGTCAGAAACGGGCAGAGAGAGACAGACAGGCTGGAACAGCAAATGTAGGATGAGTGTGTTTATGTGTGTGAGAGAGGGATGGGGGGAGCATGAGAGACAGAAGTGTGCTCAAATAGCTGAGGGCAAGGTGACAGAGAGAAACGAAGGGACACAGAGGGATAACAAGCACATAGAGGGCGGACAGTGCCTATGTGTGCTGTAGAGAAAGAGAAAAATGGAAGACATGGAGGGCAGAAATGAGACAGGAAGTTGAGGAGGGAACAAAAATAAAAACGGCAAAAGCAGGAGAGTGTGTTTGTGTGTAGACAGATGAAGGTGTCCCAGTGTGTTGTTTGGCTTAACAATGACCCAGTGGGCATGTAGGTCATAACGGTTTGTGTCTCCAAGCCATGACTGTACGCCCGTGTGCATCCATTAGTGCGCTTTTGTGTGCGTGTACATAGAAACTCAGAGGAGACACACGGGAAGTGGGTCTACTGAAGTGTGTTTAAGAGTGTGTTTGGTCAGAGGTTGGAGAAGCAGTTTTTCTAGCCACTACGGACTCAAACACTCTCATGCACCCACACATGCCGCGCATGCAGTTTTGGCGTACGCACTCACACACCAACAGCTGCCCTTCATGTCATACATGCACACTTAATGCACTATGTGTGGCAGTAAATTATGCACAAATACACACACACACACACACACACACACACACACACACACACACACACACATCTCTTTCTTTTGATCTCTCGTGATAACACACATACACACACACACATACAGGGGGAAGCTATTATGCTCTCAGGCTGGAGTGTTTTGATGGTATAATTGCAGTGACCAGTGAGGAGAAAGAGACAGGGAGAGGGATGGAAAGAGGGATGAGGATGGAGGGAGAGAAAAGGAGGAGAGTGCTGACACTCTCAGCATGCTAATGTTATGAGGCTGTACCCCCCCTCTGATTTCAAACCTCCCCCCCTGCATCTCTTTGTCTCTTCCTCTCCATCTCACATCCTCTGCATTTCACAGGTGGAGCACCACAACGAGGGGGAGATGGACTGAGAGGTAGAGAGGTGGAGAGATGAGAGGAAAAAAGGGATATATAACAGGATGGAGCAATGTTATCTCTTGCTTTCTCTACGATCCCTCCATCCACTTCAAGCTCCCCACAATGGTCAAAACAAAGCATGGAGAGAGATACAGAGAGATGAAAACAGAGGAAGAGGGAGGGTCTGTTTTTTCTATCCCTTTAACAATGGAGGGATCATCTCTGCTTATCCTCTAATCTCATCCCTTCTTTTTTCCTCTCCACCATCCTCTCTGTTATCTCTCACTCCCTGCTACCCCTCATTTACTCATCTGGAGAGGGAAAGAGGGAGCCTTTTCCTTTCACCAACCCCAATTTTTTGTCACTCCTCCATCTGTTTCCAGTCTTCCCTCCATCCTTTTTTTGCCTCTCCAGAGAAGGGATTTTGCTCTTTGGCAGCACTCACTTTTCTCTTTTCTGCCAACCAACCACTGTCCTTCTAAAATGAAACTACTGAAAGAATGATCAGCCTTTCTCTGTAGGTGAATACTCAATATATCACAAAAAAACTCTAATAAATATGACCTGAATTAAATGTAATTTACTGTATATCAGATATGTTATCCATTATCTTGCAACTGTTCCAACTTGACCTAGTTTATTGTCAAGCTCGGAAAGGGGATACCTTTTTAATCAAAACCTAATGACTTTTGAGTAATAAGAGCATCACTTTGGCAGCACTTGACTTTTGATGAGCATATATACCATTAGAAAATAGAGAACCAACACCTTTATCAACAGTTGTGTTTTCCTTCCCTCTGCAGTTATTGCTACGTGCTTAAAAATTTACCTGGTTTTAACATCAAAACGGGATGAGGAGTTTCCATAGTTCAGGATGTGAATCATCATCGAAGAAGCAACAGCACCTCTCACAGGTATTATCTAGAAAGTGCTAAATTCTCTCAAGACCCACAGATCTCTTTTTCAGCAGCTATTGTTTACTTACGGTGAAGACACAGACAACTCTGACATCATGAAACCATTAACAATGACTTCATCAGAGAATAAAGCAAAAAAGGGATGCTGGACTGGCAGGCTAGTTTGGATACTATGGAAAATAAAAATGAAAACAGATTGCTGTAATCTGCGACGACTTGAAAAATCACTTGGAGGGCAGAATTTTATCCTTCACAACATAGACAGAAGTCGCTGTAGTTTTGAAAGTGAAATGTTTTCTGATGTGATGTTTCAGCTGGGGCTGCACGGTGGACGGTAGTTAGCACCATCACCTCACAGCAAGAGGGGTCCAGGCTCAACTCCCAGCTGGGGCCTTTCTGTGTGGAGTTTGCATGTTCTCCCTGTGTATGCGTGGGTTCTCTCCAGGTACCCCAGCTTCCTCCCACTGTCTAAAAAAACATGCATGTCAGGTTAATTGACATCTCTAAAATTGTCCTAAGGAGTGTGTGTGTGGTTGTTTGTCTCGGTGTGGCCCTGTGATGGACTGACGACCTGTGCAGGGTGTACCCTGCCTCTCACCTGATGACCGCTGGGATAGGCTCCAGCCCCCCCGCGACCCGACCGACGGATTTAGCGGGTATAGAAAATGGATGGATGGATATTTCAGCTGCTCAACTGGTCAGGGCTTTGACCTATTTTTCTCCCTAAAAGTTTCCAGTAGATGACAGGTCTGCACTACAGGGGGCAGTTTAGCAGTGTGACGTGATGTAATTAGATATTACACAAGGTATGAACTTGTGATCTGAAGTCTAGCTGAAATCCCTGTGCTTATATCTTACATATGCCAGAGAAAGAAATTATATGGATTTATATTTATATGGATTTGAATGTGATTCATTGCAGTTGAGTTTAAAGCTTTACCAAACACTGTTGACTGCAGCAGTCCTGCTGTTCCCAAAACCAAGCCAAGGAAACATAGTTCTTATAGACTTAAATCAAAATCATATTTATTAACAAAACATTGTGCAAATCGCTGATATACATACACATTACTGTATTCAAAATGAGAACATTATAAAAGCAAGATAAAGAGAAAAAGATGTGGAGGAGAATTACTTGTCCATCAAGTTAGCAGTTACTTTCAGTTTCCATATTCTCAGATTTGGTAAATTACACATTTTCACTCAACAAAGGCAGCTAAAGAACCAGTGTGCAATGTCGTGTGTACCTCAGGAGTGTTCGTCTGTGCTATGTACATCGTTTCACCTGAATGGGCTCCTATTCAGGGACGCTAAAGTATGCATAATTGTATGTGTCCGAAGTACGGATGTGAGTGTCTGAGTTTGTGTCTGTGTGTGTATGTCTACGGGATTGTGTGTAGTCAAACTTTACTGTGTATTTTTTGGTACCTGTATACCACAACCCTGAGTTTATTTCTCTGTGATCAATCTTCATCTGTGAACACTATATAAGTCTACCGAATGATTGTGTGTTGTTTCTATGGGTCCTGTGTGTGTGAGTGTGTAGGTGTGTGAGTGTGACTGGGTGAGGAATGCCTGTCGACCAGCATCTCAGCGTGCTTCAGATACTGAGCTGTCCTTCTCATCACACAATCCCTTCGAACCGGATCTGGCTCTCCTGTATACACATAAAAAATGAAATCAGTGTCACTCTGTATACTCTGCTGCTGTAGTGAGCTTGCTTACATTTTTTGTCATAAAAAGAACACATTCAGTCTGGAAAATGCTCATTGGCAGCGGTGGGATTCGAACCCACGCCCCCAAAGAGACTGGAGCCTTAATCCAGCGCCTTAGACCGCTCGGCCACGCTACCACATGTACACTCATGACTCATCACTGTCAAGATGATTGAGTAAGAATGTGTGGTACCTTTGCCCTCAAAAATAGATTTGAGGGGGGTTGGGGTGGGGGTGGGGCAGAGTAACTGCAGATAACCCACCAGAGAGTTGTGACATGTTTGCAGATCAGCAGATGCACATTCTTTTGTTTGTTGAGTTCAGTTTATTTAGTGTCTGACTGACTTAATGACAAGTTCATATATGCAAATGAATGGATTCTGCTTTGACTATATGCAGTAATCTTTAGACTTTTCAGACAAGTATGAATCTATGGAGGACATGGTGCACTGAACCACAACTTCAAAGTAAAGAATGGTCCAGAACTGCAGCAAGAGAAGGGGTGAATATCTGCACACACTGTACTGACAGCAAAAAGTACATCATCAGCCTCAGCACTGGTTTCACGTGTGGTTTAATTTATGCAACTGGATGGCAGAAATAGTTTCTGATCTCATACGTGAACTATCCTCTCACTACTGGTGTTGTCATTTAGAACCAGTGACAGACAGTGACAGACACTGTCATTGTCTGTCACTGGGACCAGGGAAAGTCTGAGGAAACCTGGGACCACCGAGTGTATCTCATCTTAATTCTAAAACTCCATCAAGATAGAAAAACTCAGAAGGGTGACACTGCGTTATGGTATCGGGTGGCAGAGATTTCGATTTAACACTCTGGAGAAAACACGAAGTTTACAAGCAAACCAAAACTTGGAAGCAAAGTGATCTAGAAAAATACGTTTTTCAGACCACACAGCACGTAAAATATTTTTCTGCTCAAAGAGCACACGCTCTTTCTAGCAGTGGTGGGGTCCCAACCCATGCCCTCTGAAGAGACTCGAGCTTTAATGCAGCACCTTCAACCACTCTGCAACACAACAGGGTGACAAGAGAAGACTCAAAACCTGACTGACCTGATGAGTTATCCATTAGTGACTCCACAGATTACAGAAAGAAATACAAACATGTAAGCTATGAGCTAACAGTGCAATAGTACGTGCTCATTCATTCGTCTTAAAGTATTGGTGAAATGAAGACAGATAATGCCTTATTTAGAGGTTGTATTGTCTATGCCCTGTTCTCTCCTGTTATTTGGACATACGCAGATCTTGAGTAATCTAAATTTCTTCTGAAGGACGCAGACTTTCACCAAACTGTTATCGTTGAGTAGATGAACGTATTTTATGCTAGAAATAAGGTCCAGGTTTAAAAAAAAAAAACAGAACTTCTCCTTTAATAAAATAACAAAACAGCAGTAACGTCACATGTTTACATGTCACATTTGCTGTGTGGGGCCTGAGATTTCCCACATATGTTCGTGTTTGTGAATCAGCTGTTTAACAGCCTGGAAGCGTGTGAGCAGATGATCAATCGAGCATTCCAGCAGTAAATTTGAATGCACAATATATTTTTCATTCACAGATGGTGCATCATCACAAAGCCTGTGGTTTTTATTCTTGGATGAATGCCTTCTTGTTTTTTGTCGCTATAGCAAAAAGGCATTATGATAATCCATTTAGGGTCCAGATTTGACAGACTGCATTCAGGTAGTGTTAGATTTAAAGAAATGACAGGATTTGCTGGATCCCAGCTGTGCTGTGAAAGTCACATCCCATTTTACCCGTTTCCAAGGCATATAGTTCCCTGATCAATATTTTTGGGATATTTTATGTGTAACAGGAGAGTTGATTAACCTCATTCTGTGTCCCTCAACTCAACCACCCATCCTTTCATACACCTGGTCCCCTTCCTCACCCTGCACTCCGGTGATCAGTATGTCCACCGCTGTCCTATATCCACGAATGGCCGAATCAAACTCTCCCTCTTTCTCCCTCTCCATGGCAGCTGTCAACTCTTTGGCTGCTTGGTCCAAGTAACCCACGTCCCCCCCATCCAAACATGTCGGTGGTAATGAGAGCAATTCCGAATGGTCAGTGGAGGAATTTGATCTATCTGAAACAGAAAGGGAAAAAGCAAGGCACTTAGAATGATTCCCATTTTCTATCAATAAAGCAACAATGCTTTAAAACATTGCTAACATGAAGGAAAGAATATTGGAAGGGATTTTGTTAAAACAGAAATGGCAAACGTTGTCTGCTCCCAGCTGCTCAGATGCAATAATTTGCCAATACTTTTTGTCTGGTACAGTTGTTTACTAAAATGTTTCCAATCTGGTGCTGTCAGTCAAACGACACAAGTTAATTGCGAGTCACTTTTGGCTGTGAGGAATTGTAATCTACACTTTAAAGTATGTTCTGACATTTTTAAGAGAAATTCAAAATAAATAAAATGACAAAGAATATCTAAGTAGCAGACCAGAACCAATTTCCAGCACCTTGGAGCCAAACTACCACATAAAAATTTCACCAATGGTTTATGTGATTATGTGATGATTTTTTAAATATAATTTCCACTTTAAAGATAAATTCAGCAGAAATACTCATTCAACTGTCCTGCATTTCACAGCACAAGGTCCCCATGTGAAAATAGTACCATGTTCATAAAGCAATTTAGTCTTATAGTCACACAAGCAGGAGCCTGGTCAGTGGCAATGAAGGATGTCCATTCAGTAAGCTTGAACATTATCAAGAACTACTTATCATATTTATACCCCTCCGTCAGACATTCATCTTTGGCAAGAAGTAGAAATACTGATGGTTAAGTATTTAGAAAAAGCATTCCTTTCACTCTCTGTATTAAAATATCAAGTTTCCCTCCAAGTTTTGGAGGGAATAAAAGCACTTTTAAATGATTAGATCATCATTTATTTCTATATCACCTTGTTTATAGCAGGGATCAAAGACGGCCAAGTCATTGTCAGACAGTGGAGGAGGACCCTCATCCTTTGGGGATGGGACTGGCTCCTCTACCACAGAGTCAAACAGTGAATCAAATTCCTCCTGATTCTCTTCAGACTGGTGGTGTCTTACTGGCAGAGATGGAGCTGGATGAAAACATGGACCAAAACCTGAGAATGTTAATAAAAATTACAAAATGGAAATCACAGAGCTCCGCTAATTCTGGTAGTTGTACCCTGATCATCCAGTTCTGTATCACTAAGCTCCTTTCGTTCTTCTTCTCTTGGAGATCCTCCGATCTCGCTGTAGGCCTCAGCTGCCACTTCTGCTTCCCCCACCTCAAGGCTTAGGTTGATGCCCAGATCTTGGGGTAAAGTGGGAGCTTCTCTTCCCTCCTCCTCTTCTGCAGGTTCACAGTCTGAGGCCCTTCGCTTGGGCAGGGGGATGAGAGGGGGAGGTAGAGCCTCGGTTGAGGACAGAGGGGAGGGATCCAGAGGCCTTGTGACTTCACCTCCCTGAGAGAAGGAAAAAAAAGTGGTTACGTGGCAACAGAGTGGAGGGAACAAAAAGTCTGAATGGAAGAAAGTTTGTGGGGGAGCAACAGAGCACAGAGAAAGATCAGAAGAACAGACTAATGAGTGCTAATGCCACTTATGTGTTTAACTAAAGTTTTGCTGTGAGACTAGTTCCCCTTGCGTGCGTGCATGTCCTCACTCTGAAGAACTCCTTAAGCTGTGGACTGTTGTAGAGTGCAGGTATGCTGGTAGTAAACAGAAGCATGGATTCCGCTGCCTTCTTCCTCTCCTCAATCACAGCCTCGTCAAACCTTCCTAAAAGAGATCATGAAAATAATGAAAACACAACCAGCTAATGCTGTTCAGAATTATTGGAAAACATGGGGAAAAAACAAGTATAAATGATTCGTAAAGATGACAATATTTCTTTATTTGCACGGCTTTGCAGATTTTTTTTGCAACTGGGCCTGTGTAGCAGTCCCATCGAATAAACGAGCACTTTGACTTCTGATCAAGCTCGGCAGGATTATTCAAATCAAATATATATTGTTCACTGCTACTCTAAGTGACGACTGCTCATCAGTATCTTCTGAGTTGCTGCCTTTGTAGTTGTGTATTGCTAACTGTTAAAATTGGCTTTGTTCTTAGACATTATAAATGAAATAAGTCTCAGTACTTTTCCATATGACCTAAAGTGATCCAGGAGTAGAAAGACAAAACAATTAGGAAAGCCTGGGAAAGCAAGGGCAGATTCACACACACACATTGTTTTGGGCTGATCCAGAGAATATGACGAAGCATGTTGAACCTACTCATGTCCAATCATACTCGGTCGAATGTGAGTCCAACCTATGCAATAAGTACAGATGATAACCGGAAATCGGGGCCAGTCTGACAGACTTCCTGCGGGAGCTCTGTTCCACTGAGCCCAGCGCTGATATGGTTTGATGTGTGACTACCAATAAACACTTCATTTTCACTTGAATTACTGCGGTCCGTTCTTAAGCCTCCTACTAAAAGAACCAAATCTAACAAACCAATGAAAGATTAAGCCAGGGGCAGAAGGGGAAATGTCACAAGACTCATTACAACAACAGGCAAAACGAAACAAACTGACTGAATTCATTCTACTAACTGCATAACAAAGCTGTAAATCAATGTCTTAAACCATAGCTGCTCTGATTATGTGGAAAAAAAAAATCTGTTTTGTATGATAATAAATTGCTGTTATCTAACTAACCTCTGGAAACCACAAACCAAAAGAAATCCAGGTTAAGCAAAAATTGGCTGCTTAAAGAAGTAATCCCTACAGTCAGCCCTATCATCTTAGATATCTTATATTCTTCTCTGGCAGTTTTAAGCACGCAGTTGTGTAGCCACTGCTTAAGAAACCCAATCTGGACTCCACATCTCTACTGAACTACAGACCCATCTCTAAGCTTACCTTTCTATCTAAGACTTTGGAGAAAGTAATCTCTGCTCAGTTGATACCATTTATGAAGGATTTTAGAGGACTCCATAGCACTGAGACAGCCCGTGTTGAGGTGACAAATGAATTACGGCTTAGTGCAGATTTTCCATCTTCAGAAAATTGCCAAAATGAAGTCATTTCTTTCAACTGCGGACCTACAAAAAGTAACGCATGCTTTTGTCTACTCTCGCCTTGACTACTGTAATTCATTATACTCTGGAATTAGTCAAGGCTCCCTCTGTAATTAATTCAAAGCGATGCAGCAAGGCTCATCACTGAAAAAGTATGAACACATAACCACTGTGCTTGCTTTCCTTCACTGGCTTTCTTTTCGATTTTGTATTGATTTCACAATCTTATTGCTCAGTTTTAAAGCCTTATATGGCCTCGCCCCGAAATACATCTCAGATTAATTGACCTGGTATGTGCCCTCCTGACCACTGAGATCAATAGATAGTGCTCTTCTAGCTATTCCCGGATCACAGCCTGTGACAAAGCGAGATCAGGCTTTTTCCATTAGAGCCTCCACCTTATGGATCTCGCTGCACTCAGCCATACAACTTCTCTGGACACCTCTAAATCCCTCCATAAAACTTTCCTTGCCGGAGGGCCTTTGGTGTAGTCTGTTTATTAATTTTCATATTCTATTGCTGCTAATATGGCTGTCTATACCCTCTTTTTCTTTCATGCACTTAATGTTTGATATAAAGCACTTTGAATCGCCTTGCTGTTGAACTCTCTTTTATAGATAACTTTGCCATGCCTTTCAGCATATCCCAATTTCTGCACAACATACCAAAAACCTGTGCACGTGGAAAAGGTGGGAAGTCCTCCTGTTTTCTGAACAGGTTCCTGTGTGTGTAGGCCAGCTCTCCATGGAGCTTCTTCAGCTCTGAAAACCTCCTCCACACGACCACCTCCTTCACATCTTCTGGATGACGCTTGGACACAAACTGTACAAAGAGGAGAAAAGGAAGGTTTATTCACTAAAGATATTTCCCTTTCTTTTTGTTTACAACCTTTTCTTTTTACATATCAAATTTTGGATTATAACATGTTTAGAAACAGATCATCTGGACAGAGGAATGTCATGGTTTCATCCAGTAGCATTCCTGTCTGCACAATGTGAGGGGGGGCGGCGCAGAATCTCATGAACACAATCACAAGTTCTCCCTCGAGCTTTCACTGGGCACCACAGCTTCAATAAAAGACCCATTGTGTATTTCACCATATGGCTTCAGAGACTTTTTTACTTCACTGTTGTCTAAACGAATTAAACCCTTGTTTAAAGTGTAACAAACCAAATAATACTGTGTCGTGTATTAAAACAGAATTTTACATTATGGCAGCATATACCAAATACTCGTACAGCTTTCATCAGTAAGTACAGCATAAGTAACGTTGTTCATACAATACCCTACAGCTACAGAGGCATAAAGAGTCGAAACCAACCCTGGCTGTCACTTTGTACTCAGTGTGTCCCTTCTCGTGTGTGCGTGGGTCCGTAACCGTAAAAAAACGATAGTATTCTTCTTTCAGTTTTCGTGACATGTCCGCTGTCGGTGATAAAAGAAAAACAGCGGCACGAAGTAGAAATGTAAAAAAACCGTGGTCAGTCGCTCTGTTGTGATTCTTCAGTCCCTCCTCTCCATGGATATACTCATTTCCTGGTTGGTGACGTACCAGAATGCGTAATTACGTATGGTAGAAGCGACGCAAAGTCATTTGGTCAGATTTGTCAGTTTACAATTTCGGCAACCACATCGGCTTCTCCCATTTAAGTACGTTGATAGAGTAAAACAAACTAAATATATGACCATGAGGAAACTTATCTCTAAACACATGAACATTAGCAATGAATGGTTATTTTGTCTCACAGAAAAGGAAAATAGCAAACATTTGTTTATCAAATATTTGTTTTTGAGTTTTGAACAATAAAAAGTGTCTGAAGTTAGATGTTGTGCACGAATATTCAGAGAACTGTAATGCATGCAAGGCTGCTGCTGTGATACCTGGTGGATGGGATTCAAGTTAGTCATGCCAAACATACTCTGATAAGTTATCTTGTTATTCCTGCGCGTTTAGTTTGTCTTTATGCTCACTAAATGTAAGAACCCAATGCTTTGATTATTCTTAATCTAACTGCTTATATAAATTAACTTAACTTTGAATTTTGCACCAAATTTTGAGAAATAATGCTTAGAAATATGTGAAATTATTAACACCAGCTGCTTTTATGACCACGTAGAGCCCAAATGAATTTTCAAAAGAAATAAGACCTTTACACATGCACTCTTTTCGGATTCCAACTTGAAAAAAGTCAACATGAATGTCAATATCAAATACATATATAGTATAGTAGTGGATAAACGCTGAGGATAGCGTGTGAAAAAGTAATGTATAAATATTGTCATCAACTGATGTGTTTTTTAGCTCACGTTAGAGTTTAAAAAATGTCTTTAAAAACAGATCAAATAAACTAATATCTTTAGCAACAAAGAACACTCACAAAAATATTATATGGTTAAACATATTAAGCTGTCATTTTGATAGTCAGGTGTTAATGTACCGGATTCAAATCAGAAGTAGGTACCTTGCTGTTGGCAAAATCAATATAACTCCTACCTAAAGAATTTTATTATGAATTAAAAAAATCAAGATTAGATACAAAGGATGCTTTTAAATATGTTATAAGATGCCTTTTCCTGTTTTAGAAATGTAGTGAGAGTAAAGACCCTCTAGGGGGGGTTATAAAGTCAGGTATTGCAAAGTAAAGCAGGTTGAAAAAGAAATAAAGAGTTTCAAGTTTTAATTTATTAATTTCTTGTTTCTTGTACGGCCACAGAAAATCTGTGTTTAGACTCCTAGAAATCTCTAACGTACTCTGTATCAGACAGTAGAACTAAATGAGCAGCAGCAGACATAAGTGGATTGCTGAGGGAGTTGCAGCTGTACATATTGTGTAATGGCACCTCCAAAGCTCTTATCTACTTTCCAGCATGTCTCTATGGTAAAGCCAGAGGACTATACATGATCAATTTGATTTTGACTTTTTCAAAGTCACAGATTCATAAGGAAAGCGTGATCATGAAAATACTCAGACGATCTTTAAATTAGTGTTAAATGCTATGTAATCAAAGCTGCTTCAAGGCATATGAGTATTAGTTTATCTCAAAGCGGCTGCAGCTCAAAGGCTAGTGTTCATCAACCCTAGGGCTGCTGTCCTGTCCGGTAATTGCCTGTTAAATGGAAGGGAAAATGTGTTACAAACACAAATGAGGTAAATATTTAATCTATGGTTGCCATCATGTCTGGTTTGGTATTACCAGTGAAACTCTAACAAGCTCTGGGAGATATTACAGACTGACTGTGCTCAGGTTACAATGTTCAAATCCATGTTACTTCTTCCTTAATGTCAGCACAAAGACATATGTTATGTGAATTGTGATGAAAATAGCAGAGGATGGTTTTGATCCATTCACGTCTGGGTTATGGGCCCAGCACACTTCCGCTGCACCACTCTGATCTCCTTTGTGGTGTCAGGGCACAATAGTTTATCACTGAAGGACTCTATTCTACATTCCCCTCACAGGCAAAACACAGTCTTACATAATGTCCAGCCATTGTTCCGTGCTGGCAGAGGGAGGTGGGAGTAGTTGGGGAAATGGGGCTCAGAGAAGGGAAGAAAGCTAAAAGAGTGAGGAGAGAAATAAAATCTGAGAGTGAGAGGAGAAATGTGAACTACAGTAAAGGAATAATGCAAGCTGATCTCATGCATGTTAACAAAAGTGTTTAAGATTAACAGCAATGTGTGCAAAGTTGTATTCTGCAGTGTATCCCACATCTATAAGCATTCATATTCAGCAATTCTTTGATATGCGTTTGGCAATTTTTTATTGAGAAAATGTTTGCTTTTTCCATATTAGCTCTGCCAAATCAAATAGTTTGAGATGGAAGCTTCCCATTTTGAACAGACCCAACCTTCATTCTCATTAAGAAAGATGGGAACACATAGAGTAAAAATTTGGAGAGGTAAATACTTTAAAAACAGAAACAAATGTAGAAGGAAAGTGATTCGGAGAAAAGTTATGAAAATGTACAACAAGCAAGGCAAGGTGTGTGCAATATAAGTTATCACTACAGGTTAATGTATACCTACGATGTACAAATGCTATCAGTGGTACATAACGTGAAGAATTACACAGTATGACTCAAAGTCCAAGCGCACTCAATAAGACTTTTATTTTTTATTGCATGCACTCATAAAATGCTTCACTCCCATTTTTCTCTGTAAATTCTTGTAAAATTATCAACAACCATAGTGATCTTTTATTTTCCCACTATTCTACACAAGATGACATGTTGTCTACATGTTCTATTGACTCGACATCTGCCAGGAAAATATGTTCCAACTTGTTGAAAAGCTGAACAAATCAATAAATGGACACCTGAGCATTATTCCCTTTTTAGATGATATCAAAGCACTGCTTCCCCGAGGTTCGATTGTTCATTCTGTGAGAGCACATTGCAGGGAGCCTGAAACAATGACATGAAAGCATGAGTCCTTAGCAAAACTGGTCTGAACCGGTCCAGGTCTGCTTTCCTCTGCCGCGCTGATCTTTTTTTTTTTTCTTCCTCTTTTTCATCAAGCGAACGCCGTCTGACAAAATAAACTCTCTCACAGAGGATCAGACATGAAACTATTGTGTCTCAGTGTGTATGTGCATTGGTGTGTGAGTGCATACCTCTCAGTACTTCTAAAGTGCATTTAAAGCACAGCCTAAACTTTGTGTTACTACCGTCCACTCTGTGGACTTGGCTTGAAATAAATTGTTTGTGCATTACACTTTTCACTTCCTCAGTTTCAGTGCAGTTTCACACGAAACCTGACAGTTTGCCAATGACGGCTCAAAGATTGTAAATGACACTTTCTGGGCTCCAAAATTAGTGAATGCCTTCATCTTCCTTTCAGAGTCACAGAGTGCCTACCTTTTGCTTTATGTGAGACGATAAGGCATCTTCAGAAATAGTAAATCTACTTCATTTTAAAATCTCAACAATAATTACACGCCTATGTTTTCCTTTGTAAATTGTAACATGCTTATTTTTTGCATACATGAACCTGTCTCAAGTTTGGTTTTGCATTTGCAACATCCCTTAAAAGGAGGCATGACGAGGTAGATGGTTACGTTACCCTGTTTCTATGGACAACAAATCCTATACTGTCTAACAACTTTTCACCTTTTTCTACTTTTCTGTGATTCCCAGTTGGTTAGATGGAGGCATGCAACAATACATGGTTATGGTTAGAGATGGAATCATGTGTTTAAGCTTTTGCCCAATACAAAACAACAAGCAGTAAAAAACCTTACTATACCACAATTCCATCTCCTTTATTGTGACACTACTACATTTCGGATATGTGGACAGTCATATGACTTATTTATGTGAGACTGAGCTCCCAGTTTTGTTTCACTTGTTCAAACCTACTTGAATATGTTCACTCAGCACAGTTTTTCTGTTACTGCAGCAAGTGTCTGTGAAACTGTGACCCTGAACTACAACTGTAGTGTAATGTAAAGAAAAGACAGCTGTTTTTCCCTCCTTTCCTCGGTGAAAGTAGGTATGCAGGCTTGCAGACTAATCTCCTCTCCTGCCGAAGGCTGAAAGAATCATCAGAATCTGCACAATAGAAAAGGTAGGAGGAGGATTTGTTAACCAGCTTCTTCCATGAATCTCTCCTCATAGCTTGTCAGTAAATTTGTTGCTCATCCTAAACAACTGATTCAGTTTCACAAGGTGTAAATTGCTGCTTGCATGTTTTTTTAGTTTGTCCCGTAAGAACTGGTTGTATCTGACATGAAGACTCTGCAGGGTTGAGACAACAGGGGGAGGCACATATACAGTTGCTATAGCTCAGGGCTGTGTTGCCATTAATAACTGCAAATTTTTTGTTCCACCCTCAACTCACAAACATGTTTACATATCCCTGCTTCTTCCTGACTCTCTGTTTGCCCTTTCCCCTCATTTCACTAACTCCTCCCTCCATCTTACTCTTGATTCCGAATGTGGCCACTCCTCCCTCCGTCTTCATCTTTCCCTGTTTTTCCCAAACTTCTGTCCCTTCAACGCCAGTGCGGGAAATATGAGGAAAATAGAGAAAGGGTGGTGAATGGTAGAGAAACAGAGAGTCGCCATAGTATTTCCCTCTCGGCTATCACCCACGGATCAGTGTTTACTCCAGTCAGCACTCAACAGCCTTGTGACAACCTGACTCTGCACGCACGTGAGCAACAGGCTGAGATAGCAAGAGAACCAGATGGCGTCTCGGGGGTTTGTGTACAGTGAAGACAGAGAGGTTCATAAGCACGTGTGTTCACACAGTTTTGTTGACGTCTCAACAAAGAAGCACAGCTGCAAAATGTACACAACACCCATACTTTCTTCTTGGAAATACATAAATGGTAAATGGTCATCATCAAGTGTAATTTGTTCTGTTTCAAGCCATACATTTCTGAAACAGAGGCATCATGTTGAGACAACTTTAGGTTATGGAAGGTTGTAATGTCTCTTTTTCAAAAATAGGCACACAGCTGCAAATGGGTCTGCTTCTGCTTAGGATTTAGCCAAGACCCAAATACAGACAGATAATAGAAGTCATTGTGAATGTAGCAAGAGTAACCTAAATCTTGAACAACAGATAAATCTACAGTTTTTCATATTCTGTGTGGTAAGAACAAAAAGTTACCTTCAGAACATTCATTAAATTATTACCGTTAATACATTATTACTGTAACCAAACTAACTATGATTAAAATGCTGTCAGAGCAGTTTATGCAATCACTCAGAATTAAACAAAATATGAACATTTAGTTTTACTCTAAATTAAAGCTGAACAAAAACATGTGCACAGGGCAAGCACTCACTTGCATTGATACAGTCACATGGAAGTAAAGTGGTGGGGCCTGTTCCTGCAGTTTCTGCCACTACATAAAAATGTTAACATGTCATGTAAGAGAGAGAAAAAGACAATAGGTTGACTGGTAAGGTACAAGATACAGATATACTGTAAATGTATAAATGTTGGGAAGTCAGAGGCAACAACAAGATACTATTGAAATTAAAGAGCAGGGACATCACTGATATCATTCTGCTTTTAATCATGAAAACCTTTAATCATTGCCTATTGCTTTTTTTCATGAGAAACTCTGTGAGCCAGCAGATGCAATCAGGAAAGGTATACCTTACCATTCGAAAGCTGTCACTGATAACACTGAAACAAAGAAAAACTCCCAAGAATAATGATATTTTAAACAGATCTTACCGTAAATCCAAGCATTCAGCCTGACAGTGTTCAGCTAAGTGCAAACCGCATATTGTTTGTTTTATACTGGGATTGTGTTGCTGTTTTTCTAAAAGGCCTGCTGTTACTGTAACTCTATGAAGACTAACAGCAGCTGGGAAATGCTTTGGAGCACAAACAGTGACAGGGGGATGTTGCTTTTCACATTAGATCACCAACATTGTCTGTGATCTACTATAAATCACATCACTACAATATGGCCTCAACAGATTTTCCCATGAAAATAAACAGCAGCAAAATCATGGGCAAAAGGTTTTTTTTTACAATGAGAACTGACATCTTATTTTATACCCTTACAGAGGAACGTCTACTGCTGCTCTTAAACTTTATCAAGAGAAGGAGAGAAAACCTTAAAACCATCCAAGTTCAATTATGGCTAAAGTGTGACCATGTCTTGCATCTTAGTGAATGGTTATTACCTTTTAATCAAAGAAAAGGTGGAGCAAATAAGGTCTTGAAAAGCAGAACAGTGGGAGGTTTTGGATAGATTGTCAGGGTTAGATTAGATCAGTGAGGAACAGAGAAGCAATTTCTATGTGGGGAAGGTTTAAAGCCTTTCAAGGATCACTATGTAATCATTAAATCAGTTAGCTTGAAATTGATAACATTATCTTCAAGAAGATTTTGCATCATTTAACTGATTTCTGCATTTTTACTTAACTGTTTTCACCAAAATTTGTAGTGTTGCAAGTCAGACAATGTAAACGCCATGTTCTGTACAGTTTGTTCCCAAACACTTATTCAAATGTGAGGGTTTGGGAAGGAGAACAACAAATAACTTCTGCACTGATCATATGAATACAACTTTGCGTTCATACATTTAAAGCTAATTATATTCTTCTTCGAATAATCGTTTGTAATTTAATATTTGTTTGTCCGTTTGTGCTTTCTTGGAAGAGATTAAAAAAAAGGAGAGAAACATGATTGGTTCTTTTTTTTGTAGGCGGGGATACCGGTAAGCTACAAATACACACTCAGCGCCTTTCCGACAGATTAGTACCGACCAAGAGATATAAAACCCACACACGCGCGCAATAAAATCGGAAGGATTATACATCATATTTAACAGGTAAGCCTGAATTTACTAAATTAAGTCTGCTGTTACAGAGCATCTATCAGGTTAGCTGGAAATTGTTTAATATTACAGAGTCACGCGGAGACAGGGAAGCTTGTGAACAGCACGCGCAACATGACGTAGTGATGGTCTCGATTTCATCATCTTTGAATAAGACAAATTACACGATGTCGGGCTGTTGTTTAGGATTGTTGGTCGTGTCAAATTATTTAAAAAAAAACTGGATTCACTTCTACAAAGTTCGAACAGGTTTTACAGTTTCTGTAGTTCTTTCGTTTGTTTGTTTGATATTAAGATGAGCCAGAACAGAAAATGCCGGTTGACTGTTACTTCCGGTAGAACAAATACCATTGTCTGTAAAAGGAGAAAAAAAGTTGTGCTGAGACTGGCCATGAAGCGAGGCATAATTAAGACTAAGTTTATCCTCGTAAGAATCCCAACATAAGAAAAGCGGTTTTTGGTTTTTAATAAATCTGTTGCATTCTTATTGTGAAAGTTGCGAATACATTTCCGCTAATTTTTGTAAAGCTGCTTCATAGCGGCTGTTAAAACGTACATTTGATGACGTGTATCACCATAACCAAACTACACGCACTACAACGTAGCTGAAGTTAATTCAGAAGATGTTTTCTTAATTTAAAGAACTTCCTGTCAAAATTCAGACTTTAAGATAACCGTCAGTTAAACTTAAAAATGGGCAGTTGCTAGGTTTCATCAACGACAACAACCCTTCATATTCAGGCGTTGATGTATGTAACAATGCTAGACTCAAAATTTGTCCGAGTTCCGTGGGCCAGAACTCTGGTCAGGTTTCCACTCTATTATTATTATTATTATTATTATTATTTTATTTTTTTCTTCTTCTTTTAAAATATTTTATGTTGCCCTTCCTGACCCTTAGTTAATGTTTTTCTCTTGTTTGTCCTTATAAAATCAGATCGAAACATGAATAAGGACACAGAGATCGACATGGAGGAAGTGAAGCTCAATGAGCTGGACCCTGAGAAGCAGCCCATGACGGGTGACGGCCAGGCTGCGGGTGGTGAGAAGAATGGCAGCGTCAAGCTGAAGGTCCCTGAAGATGAGGTCGCATTCACTGGCCTCTCCAAAGAGGAGCTGATGAAGGTCGCTGGCACTCCAGGGTAAGGGCTAACAACCGTTCTACAAATATGGTGTCTGTTTTTGGGTGTGGATTAGAAATTAGGATAAGACAAAAAAAATTCCAAACCCTGTACTAATTTTGTTTGTATAGATGGGTGCGAACCCGCTGGGTGCTACTTGTCCTGTTTTGGTTGGGCTGGGTCGGCATGCTGGCTGGAGCCATTGTGATTATAGTCCAGGCCCCACGTTGCAAACCCATCCCTGAAATGAACTGGTGGAATGAAGGACCCATCTACCAGATCTCTGACCTTGAGGCCTTTTCTGGAGGAATGGAAGGTAAAGTGTATTTTAGCTTAAGAATGAATACAGCACATATCCCTTTTTGTAGTGACTATATCGTTCTTATTCCTCTTATTTGGCTCACACTGATTCACATTTGAGAGGTCCTGTGACAGTCTTGGGTTGCCTTGGCTCTGCATGGCCTGCATCAGCTACTTTGATAGCAAACTGCTGACTAGGCCAGCACAGAACGACCGAAGGCCAAGAGGACATAGGAATGTACGAGTCATTTCTTTCATATCTCATATGGGTTTAAGGTTCAGTTGAGCTCTTACTATTCAGGTTACTAGTATTTAACTTTTATTTTTCCCTGTTGCTACAGTCAGTGCTTTTAGAGACAAGTAGGAAGGACGGAATGTCCTTTCCTAAATCTAATTGGTAGGGGGCACTTAGGTTTCCAACAGGTTTTTGGAAGCGCTCCAAATACAGCACGTGACTTGGCATTGTCTTCACATAAATGACCTACTTGTGCTAAGAGCTCAAATGGCCACCAGAGGGTGTGGATAGGATCCTTCACGTGCTTCAGCCTTAAGGCAATACTTGCCTAAAAGTGAAGAGCACTCACCCCCGTACTTGTTTTATGCTTTGCTGTAACCTAAAGCATGTCTTCCCAGCCCTTCGCCCTCTATCCATTAACCCTCAGACCCTGCTACATTTCACACATCAGTTCTAGTTTGCTTTTGTCTGATGTGAAATTCACACTTGTATATCATTTCCTTCTTCTGTCTCTGCCCTTCATTAATTTATTGTTTCTTTACTAGGTGTTGAGGCAAAGTTGGATGACATGTCTCAGCTGAAGGTGAAAGCCCTGGTTCTCGGTCCTTTTCACACTGTCCAGGCTGACCAACCAAGCAGTCTTAATCTTAAAGAAATCAACCCAACTTTTGGCTCAAAGCAAACTCTGGAAGCTTTGATGGGAAAAGCACACAAGAAGGGTGGGTTATTTTAAACATGAGATCAGCTTCCCGCCTTTATATAGGCTCAGACCTTATGAATTGCACGTGCGGGACTTATTTATAGTTTGAAACACCAGAGCTTCTCTGCTCCTGCTCAACATGAGATGTAAGCAAGTCTTTCTCTCCTCTTTCCCACAGGCATTTCTGTGGTGCTTGACCTGACTCCAAACTTCCTGGGAACTAATCCATGGTTCGGTATCAATGATGACGAGATTATAGAGAAAGTCCAGGTAGATAATTGTACATTAATAAACATCATCATTATTTTACCCACGTTAAAACAAACAAAAAAAAGCTTGAAATGGCTACAATAATCACGTGCTGTTGTCCTTTCTCTGAATGCATTCGTGAACTAGTCTTAATGCTGTAACTGAAGTGCTCATGCTCTCTTCCAGGCTGCAGCAGTGTACTGGCTGAATTTGGGTGTGGATGGCATCAAAGTGTCTGACCTGTCGTTTGCCTCCGAGTTGGCCAATTGGTCAAAACTGCGGGAAGCTGTCCAGGGCAACCGCACTGAGCAAACCAGACCGAGGTAAATGTGGTTACCATTTTCTGACTTCCTGTGGTTGTGTTGAGGATTTTCACCCTCAAAACTTTTGAATAAAATTTGAATACCTACAGATAGTGAGATGCATCACTGATTACCCATAGGAATCTCAATTTGACATTTTGTGGCTGCAAGTGAAGTTCCTTTTTTTTTTTTTTTTTTTTTTTTTAAAACAACAAAAAAAAAACTGATTTTAAGCTTTGAAGTTGTAGAGCTTGTTTTTCTTGGAAAGTAGATTTTCCAAAGCATCCGTAAAATGAAAACTGACAGGACTGCTTCCTTGGGAGCGTGGAGATCAAAGACATTCCAGTGTGTGGGGTTTTGTGAAGGCAGGTCAGCTGGAAAGGGAACCACAGGCCTGTCCTGGCTTCACAGTCCTGAAAAAGCGACACCCTGCGGGTGGTTTTTTTGTATGACAACTTTTTAAAATCTGATTCCAGCATTGTGTATTATCCAGTTAGACTTATAATATATGCTCTGATAGAACTTAATCTTGAATTTTCAACTGGCTGAAACTGATCTCTGTGGTGTAACACATTTTCCTCCCTGTTCCCTTGCTGTGAAGTGACTGACTTGACCCTGCTCTCTCCCACAGGGCTCTGATGGGTGTGGTTGAAAATATTTCGGCACCAGAAGTGTCTCAGCTGGTCAATTCCTCTGGTGTTGATCTAGTCCTGTCTGACCTGCTCAGCAGCAAAAACGAAGGTAGGCTGGAGTGTCCAGTTCGTCCTGCCATACTTTTACAATTGCGTCTATTAAAAAAAATCTGTTTGTTGCCACCACTGGTTGTTGAGTTTGGATTATTTGATTTGCTGCTATGCAGGTGTGGAGCGCATCAGGGACATGGACACCCTTCATTCTCAGCAGAGAAGTATGGCCTGGGGACTCGGTGCCAGCAACCGGGCTCATTTGTCTAAGCAGGCTTCGGGCCTGATTCGTCTCTACCAGCTTCTGCTGTTCACCATGCCTGGAACACCAGTATTTACCTATGGAGATGAAATTGGTCTTGAGGCAGAAGTAAGCTATTTAAATAAAAAAAAAAGAAGAAAAAAGTAAATGTTTCAACAGCTGTTCATCTTTTACACGATGTAACCTTATATTTTTGTTTTTCACTCCCCCAGGGTGCAGAATCACCAAAAATGGTTTGGGATGTAGAGAAGGAACCTTCCAAAGAGGCTGCTGAGGTAAGTGTGTTCACTCAAACTTGCGATGTGGAGTTGGGAACCTTTTGCAACAAATGTTTGCATTCACAGTCAGTCATAAAATTACTTGCTCCTCACATTTGCAGGGTAATCGTACAGAGCATGCTGCTGTGAGAAAGTGGTTCAGATCCCTCAGTGACCTGCGAGGCAAAGAGCGCTCCCTCCTTCACGGCGACTACTACTCTCTTTACTCCTCTCCCTCATCCCTCGCTTTCCTGCGTTTATGGGACCAGAGTGACAGGTACATAACAGCTGTCAACTGGGGAGACAAAGCCGAGACGCTGAAACTCTCACTGAAACCTACAGGCAAGTTGCAGTTTGACAGAAAAATTGAGTTATTGTGCCACATGTAAAGTGAACAACATGGTGCTTGTGTTCTGCTCTTCGTGTAACATGATAAACTTTGTTCCTACAGAGGGAGTAGAGCTGCCAGAGACGGCGAAGGTGAAGTCATCAACAGATGAAAACCTGGTGGAGGAGTCATCCATCAGCCTAGACAGCCTCACTCTAGGACCTGGACAAGCGGTCCTCCTGCTGTTTCCCTTTATGAGCTAAAGGTGGCGCCAAACCATAAGATTAGATTTGTTCTCTGGAAGATGCTCAATTTAGTCCTTACCATCAGGATTAAGATCACATATTTAAAAGATGAATTAATGTAGTAACACAACATTAACTGGGTACAGAAAGTTGGCTCGTGTCTTTTTATTTTTATCTTCTAATTTTTCTAACCTTGTTTTTGGTGCAAGAAAAGATGCAGTCACTTTAGATCTGCACTCATCAGATGAGTTTTTCTCTTCTTTTATTGTTGACTTTTCAAAGTCTAAACGTTTGAAAGACATTCCATTGTTCTTTGGGCATTCCTTAACAGTCCTGTTTTCTTTTATCAGTCTTTTTTTTTTTTTTTTTTTTAAAAAAGACAGTGTTTTAGTGACTGTTTCACCAGTGGATTTCTTTTTGTTTTTATTTCCAGTGAAATGCAAACGTGGGGGAAAAAAAATTCAACTTTGAACATGTGTGACCCAAGCTTGTCAAGAATACTGAGCTGAAAGTGAATAAACCAGTCTGTACTGACTCTTGTGTGCTCTTCATCTTTTGTGTTATCGGAGTTTGCTCTGTTGAAGCGGCAGATAATATCTGAGATGTTATCTGCTCTCAGTATATACAGGTGTGTGTGAAATTGTGTCACAGATGTTAAGAGGAAGCGCATCTGTATTATCACCACCCTAAGATTCAGAGGCGTTATCGGTATATTTGATCAACACTTAGTATCTCTAAATTCTTCTTAACACTTCTTCGTGGCTGAAAATTACCATGTTTTTGCAGAGTCTTTATTTTCTAAAATATTAACAGAAAAAGGTCACTCTTCAGGAGAACTTGAAATGCATTTAATACATCAGAAAAACTGGAGATTTCCAGCATGTTCTGCAACGGTCTCAATTCTCCTAGATTTAGTGCGTTTATTTATTTATTTTTTGTGATGTTACCCTGATTTATCAATAAAACCAGGTGAATATACAGAGATGCTAACGCTTCATCTATACTCGGTATAATAACTGAGGGTTTCTTTTTTTTTAATTATTAATGACAAATGGTTCATTGGAACATACTTTTAGACATTGAAAACCAATGTTTTTTTTGTTTTTTTTAAAAAGGTAGCATGTCTGATTAATTTCTCCATCGTGATGGCTGAAAAGCCAGACTCAGCTTTTTGTTTGTTTGTCAGACTGAGAAGATGAAGGAAAAAAATGAAGCACTTTCTTTAATCTTTCCGAAAAGGATCCGATCTCTCGTATTTACTACCGATGAGTACAATTAGAATGGTGCAGAGGGAGATCAAAACGGAGAACAAGAGGATTACAGCTACTGTTATCCATCACGTTACTGCATCATTAAAAACCGTCTTTGTGGTTTCTCTTTTCATTGGCCAGTCATCGTATGTATTTCAATGTTTGTGTGAAAAGAAGCACGGCAATACCTCGTTTGGCGACCCCTGGAAACCACGCTTCACATGAAATAAAAAGGTTTGAAAACTAAACACTGGTTAGATATTGGGGTTTGATTATTTTCTTTACATTTGAACTACTTAGTTTAGAAAACCCTGGACGAACTGCTACTTTAACCCCGTTGTATTTCAACTAGAGTCAGCTGTGGATGGGTAATTGTGGGTAAACCATCGTTGTATGTGGCCTGACATAAAAAAGTTTGAAAGAAAAACTTTAATTCATTACCCGGAAATACGTTTGCTCAAGTATTCTTCACTGTTTCATGAGCCAGCTCGAGAGAATATACATTTAGTAATACTACTGATGTTTCTACATGCATAAATCTATATTTGAGAATATCTTACTGATCAGTAGTGGCAAACAAATGTTTGGAGGTTGTAATTTAAAATAACCACCAATATTGATAAGTATTTATGGACACGAATTTGATTAACCAAAAGTAAAAGAACTCAAAGCAGAAGGTATTCTATAATTATACATTACAATAGCACAGTATATATCAAATACAAAAGCTTTGACCAGTTCAGTGTTAATTTGCCTTTGTATCATACGATTCTGTTTTATCTATAATAATTCATCAAATTTATAAGTGTGTTGTGTTCTTAAAGGCTTTGTAGAGCAACAAGTAAAGGGATGTTTGATTTAATGTCTTGAGTAGAACTAAAAGTAACTTTTGATACAGATATATTGTAAAGTAAAACTATATCGTAGCATGAAATGAAAAAAGGATTCTCAACGGTGCGATAAAGTGTTTGATAAATGTATATAGCTACATTCCATCATGGCCAATGGTCGCCGTCTGCTTTTTACTTGTACCGGAGGACTTTTCTGTGTAGTGTTAGAATATGTCACCCCGTGGTGTTGTGTTGAAGTTAGGCCTGAATGGATATAAATGTAAAGGTGCTCTTAATACACAGCAAGTTAGGCTCCATGGCAGCACCTAAAACACAAAAGAAATCATTATTTTTTCTATCTTATTGTCATTATGAAAGTCTGTTTTTATTGCTACGAGCCTTTCCTTTGAGAATTCAGAAAACTGCTTTTAGTGTTTATGATCAACCTATAGATTAATGTTCAATCAGACTTAGTTGTTACTTAAGTTGTAACTTTCGTTTTTATTTTCTTTAGTACTGGAAATACTGTAACTTTTAGTGTTTATTCTTTGACGGTCTTATGTGGAATGGGCAAAATGTTAGGCTAGATACCAAACACACAGATCAATAAACCAAAAGTGATGTGAATACCTACACCAGGATTATAATATTATATTCTTACAAGCAATATAATGCCATAAAACCTGTAAATTTGTCATCAAAAAGCACACACTCAAACTTACACCTTTAATAAAAATGTTACAGTTCTTCGAGCAGGTGAGACTTAACTCCGCCGAGTTTCAGGGTCTGATACAATACAGGGCCGCCGTGTTGCTGTGGTGTATCAGGGGAGGTTTGAAGTTGACGATACCGGGAATCAGAGCCTGACGGCACCTCTGAGTGCACCCCACGCCGCTGTGAAACCAAACCACCGCCATGCACACTCATGACTGACTCTCAGTCTGAGTCTGACACATACACTTGCAGCTTTTACATCACAGTGACATGAAGTTACATGACCTTTCATCGGCTTTCATGGAACACAGTCGATGCAAATGTAATAGTGTATAGAAAACTGTCTGTTCACCTCAAAAACACCTGAAAACTAAGTGAACATAAGATCTAGTTTAAACAAAAATCAGTCACACAGCAAGTCACTCAACTCAATATGCTGACACATTATATGTTAGGTCCATCTGTAAAGATAACTTCTGTTGTAGTTATGTTAATAACATTCACAAACATATTGACCTGTACATGGTGCACCCTGTTTCTCGCTCAATGACAGCATTTAGCGTCTTTATGTTCTGAACTTCTTTCCTCCCCTCTAACAATGACTGATGACTATATCTGTTAATTTAACACCTCTGTCACTCCTGTTTGTCCTCACCAAGGCTGGAGGAACCCGCAGGTAGTAACACAAATTAACTGCTGTTAGTCCTTTTATTTCCTTGTTTTGCTCGTGTCCTTACAAAAATAACATGATTTTACTCAAAATTCCTTACAATATCAATCAATCATGGGTAAATAAGGCAAACGCCACTAAAAAAAAAAAGAAGAAAATTAGGAGTTCTATTTCAAACTGTGCCAACAATAAAACTATGCTATCAAAATGTGCTTTTTAAGTAGAAAATCAAGCACACCTATACACTTCTAGTTGTAAAGTAAATATGAAGCTACAGTCAGCCGCCAGTACCAGGAGTACAGGACTGAAAACTGCCTATGTTCAGCCAGCAAAGCTCACTAACATTAAATATGTTTCAATGTATTGACTAAGCAGACATGTCTTAAAGTTAAGAATAAGGTACATTCTAACAACATCTGCTTCCCCCGAATAAAAAGCTGGAAGTCAATAAACAATGACAAAATTTACTTTTTCAAAACGTGCTACAGTTAAGTGGGCATCAAGCCTCAAAGAGAGGTATATTTACCGGCACAACTGGGTGTTTAACAAGCTGACAAGTAAAGAGGTTCATTTACCTTTACTTTCATGCACTAGATTCATAACTATTGTTGTGTGAATGACAATGGAATAGGCAATACATTTTTCATAAAAATATTGTTAAAAAATAGATCAATTATTGCCTTCTGTAGCTTTGTTTAATGAATTTCAGCTTAATCAGTTTTTAACTGTTGTTCAGCGAATAGAGAATATGATGCTACGTCACATCCCGTTGCAAGCTTGGAGGAGAATGCCATGCCAAGGACAGCGCTCACATTAGCTCTACCTACTGCCATTGTCACCTGGTTTGTTTTTGTTTTTTTAGTTAGAAACTGAAAAATCGAACAGAGATGGGAAGAGATGGAAAAATAAAAAGGGGGAGAGAAGATAAACGTTACAGATCATAGACTTGTTAATAAAGAGGTTCAAAAGATAACTCTGGTCCAAAAGACATAGAGAAGTACGTGTAAACTCGATATGTGTCTTATAAGAAGCTTAGAATTAGATTTAGATTATTTATCTGGTTGTCTGGCCGTCCGCCAGATCGATACCAGCTCCGCCTACACCCAAATCACAACTAAGTTTTTGGACGCTCTCCTTTTTTGTTTTTTTGATTGTTTTTTTTTATGTCTGTGGTTTTAGTGTAATACTCTACTGCCAAAACTTGAAAATACACTAAAGGCCACACATTTCTGTGATCCGATGGCCTTATACATTCTTGACTTTGTTCGCCAGAAAACGCTTGATGCGTTTGCTGCTTTAAAATGAAGGGAATCAGTTTATTAGAGCCCATTTTGGAACATGATATTTTCACGTACGCTGGCTCTGAGCAGTCAAACACCATTCAATGGGATGGGGAAAATACTGGAAATGAAACCTTTCCACCTGTTCCAAAAAACTTTGCTGTGCAAATGTGATTAATATTAAAGCCGCTTGGAAAATGTTTATATGTAATTTATTTCACTATCTTGGGAAAATAATTTTGTCATGGTTAATTTTTTTATTTCCTTTTTGTTTGGCCAAGGAAAGTTCAGTTTTCACCACAAACAGTTGGATCACCTGAAGAGCACCTAGTGGCTGTAGCACAGTGGAGTTGGTTGAACACTTGTCTATGACCACACACCACTCTCTATGCTCAGTAGCAGACATTCATTAAAGCAGGGTTTCTCAATTCCAGTCCTCGGAACACACTGCCCTGCATGTTTTCGATGTCTCCTCCAGCACACCTGATTCAAATGAATGGCTCCTGATCAGGCCACTGCAGAGCTGGATGACGAGTTGATCATTTGAATCAGGTGTGCTGGAGGAGGGAAACATCGAAAACATGCAGGGCAGTGGGTCCCGAATTGAGAAACACTGCATTAAAGTCACGACAGCAAACAGAATTTCACATGCATGTTTTCACTTAATGTTACAGATCCCACTCAACTATGATGACAGTGATAATGAACAATCAAATTAGGTGTCAACCCATGCACCACTTCTTTTTGAGGTCACCATGATCACCTTGGGATCTCTAGAAACCAAAGCTAATTTTCTCAAGAATGACTATATGTTTTTATCTTGATAAAATGAAAGACCGATTTCTTGAGAAAACAAGCTAGACTGACTTAACATGTGAAACCTAGCTTTGTGATTATGAGATTACAGAAAAATCAACTCGTGATCTCGTGATAAAAGCATTGAAATCAATAACTGCAGGCAAGACCGCTCTCAGCTTCTGAAGACTGTCACAACATGACATTGTGTTTATTTCTGAATGTGTAACATTTTTGGATGCAAATACGGAGGTGGTTTGGGTTAGAAATTTGAATTAGAAATGGTTTACAAACTTTGAAGTCCCACTGTAATTAGATAATCCTAGCTTGGTATTCATCAAGCAGTTGTAAGAGAGCAAGTAATCTTAAAAGGCTTTCAGCAAGAGAACAAAATGAATGTATTTGACCAAATATCTGTTTTTACTTTTTTTCTTCTTCTACAGCTACAGCGACCGGGAGTTTCATTGAGCGAAGACGAAATCACACAATTCCATACAGAAAAACAAAAGTGGTGTACATACTGTGGCTATGTTGACATCAGACATTGTCGATCTACATCTGAAATCCAGGCTGTGAACATTCTACATGCACAAGTGTAGATAATTAGGATGTGTGAGGTTATATATGTGTTTGTGTGTGGCCCTTTAAAAACAAACAGACCAAAAGAGACCATAAGAAACTGAGGGATGAGAGGGGAGAAAAAGCACTCACTCAAACTGAAAGTTTGTGTATAGGTGTGTGTATGTGTGTGAGCTTTAGCACACACTTGGGTGTTTTTCTCTTCTTTCCAGCATCACTATGACACAGCTTGTAACACACACACGCACACACACACACACACACACACACACACACACGCACATGCACGAACACACACAGTCGCGTTATGACGAGGTAGATGAAACACTGAGAGATCTACTGAAAGAACGGCAAGGCCGTTTGTCTTTGGTGAAACTACATCTCTCTCTTGTTCACCATCGCACTCTCCTCCCCTTTTCTCACACACATGCCTACCTAGCAGCAGACCATACACATCTCACTGCCGCTTCTCCCTGTGATGACAACTTAACAGGTAAAACTGCATTTATTTTGGTTCTTTTTGTGAAATGGATAAGGCTGCAGTTTTCCCAGAATGCTTTAGGGTAACTCAAATCAAAGTTAAATTAAAGGTAAATTAAACCGATTATTAGCAAACACCCAACTTAAGATACACCACTCTTCTCTGAATTACTCTGTACTGTCTATCAAGGGAAGCCTTTTTTTTTCACTTCTCATTTCTTGTGGGTTTTTTCTTATTTAGTCTTTAAGATTGAAACTCACACATTTTTTAAAGATGTGAGATTTCATTTGTGGATCTATTCACTCAAAAGGCAGTTTTGCATTCGGACATATGGTTCGTTCAGGAACCATATGTATGTTTTGCACAAATAAAGAGCTGGAAATTTGATATTTTAAAGTAATTCATAACAGTCTAAAAACCTAAGATGATGAGCCCACTATATTAAAAAAACATGGCCTAAATTTGTTTGTGATCTATCACATTAATCTGCTTAATGTGCTTCCAAACGAATTTCTTACAAATCTGACTGGTATCTCCATGTACTGTAAGTATATTTTGGTGAGATGAGTTTCACCGAAGTATCTTCTTTGTTCTATTATGGTGACAAACTGTACAACACTAAGTCCTACAGCTCAACAGTACTTGTATCATTTCAGTGTTGTTACCCACAACAGGTTGGCGTACACACCAAATATGCTCTAAACAAAGAGAGGCTTAAAACCACAAGCTTGACTTTCATTGTCAGTACTGTAAAGCAGTCATGATATGATGAACCACGGCCTTAATCTACCCCTGACCAAAGTACGGTCGAACATTAAGGAATTTTCTTGCATGCATGTGATAGCAACAAGCCCTCATGTCATTCGAGATGTTGGATGCGACTACCCAAGCCGTTAACTGTATAGTGGTGGGAACCTATCAAGTCTGTAGTACCCCTATTTACTGAGGAGTTAGTTCAACTTCATAGCCTTTTTGGATTCTGTCACCTTTGGTGTATTTGTATTGTGTTGAAGAGATGTTTAGTCAGATCCAGCAGATCTAGAAGAGGTGGACAGAACAGTAGATGAAGGCTTTGTGTTGTTACTATTTTTTGACTTCCTTCACTTTTGTGACCTTCTTTGACATCTGGAGACACAATGGGGGCAACAACTGCTTTTTGCGTTTAAAAAAAAAAAAATTTACGTTCGGAAGTAAAACTTCGACGCCTGTGCCAAGCTGGCCTGAATGAAAACCATCTGTGCTAAACATTTTCACCGCTCAGTTTTAAAAAAAAACATAGCACGAGCACCCAGAGTTAAGACATGCTGTCAGAAGTATTAATCTTTACATTACTTCAGCAACATTGATCTTTACATCTGTCTGATCTTTGTCTGTCTGGTCGAGGAGGTGAAATGAGGAAACCAAAGAGAATTGTAGCGAACTACAGTGCAGTAGTTCAAGTTTCATAGAGACCTAGAACAGCTATTGAAACTAATTCATTTAGGCCGCAAAACATCTACAAAATGTATCCAGTTATTCCAAGAGATTAAATGCTTTACAAACTTGCATATGTATTCACTCTTACTTAATTTATTTGAGGGAAAGATGATTTTGTCATGACTTACTTTGAAGCCTTGTGGATGGTGGTGTGTATCAACATCTTGATAATGCAGTCATTACATGTGATTGAAAGCAGACTGTTGAGTCCTGTTGCGTAAAGTAGTTTGCATTGGCCTCTGCTCACTAATACCTATTTAAGTTTGTCATGTCTGTCAAATGTTTGGTTTCATATTCTAAAAAAATCTGCACAACAAATCTTCTCTAAAGTCTTTTCTCTTGCAAAGAACAGCAGGTTTTCTCTGGGTTTTACTTTACTTTCACCTTCACAAGCTTCTCAGGGCCTGCTCCAGAGATGCATCCCCATCACATAATGTGTCATGCGATGGATTCACAGTCGGAACGGCACAGCATTTTCAGTTTGATGACTGGAAAGCCCAATTTTTCTTCAGACAGACCACTGAAACTTTTTCCACTGCAATTCCGACCTGTGTTCTGACAAACCTTACCTAATATGTCGTGTGTCAATTTTTCGATAGTGGTTTTTGTTGTGGAATTCACTTTGCCGTGAAGCTGTGACATCCGGAAGGCAGTTGCACAGTGTCTCCCTTTCCAACCATGGAAACCTGTAGTTCCCGTGGTGGCCTCCTTTAAAGTCTTCCTCACATGATTACATGCTAAAGGCAAATTTGCGTTATGTTGTTTCAGCTGACTTTAAAGGGCTAATCACAGCTTTTTCTCTAGTTTCCTTCTCTTTCTCTTCCGCAGTACTTTTCTGAAACCAAAAATCCAAAATGAAATCTAATCTGAGTCAACATTGTAAAAAAAAATCAAATAAAACCTAAAGTATAATCATCACTCCATATTAGCTCAGCATTTTACGTTCCTATTTGATGCAGTCATGATTGGCAACTTTGTGATACAACTGTAGTCGTGCAAACATCAAAGTCGCTGTCAGTAGAAAAACTTACAAATGCTCCAGTACACTTGAAATGGAATTGTAGAGTGTAAGTGTGCTAGTGTAATTGATCTGAAGTAACTGGAATAAAGAAAGATACTTATCCAATCGGCAGCAGCAGAAATTACGTAGATGTAAAGATAAAGTGCTTTGACTCATCAGTGAATATATCGTTTACTGTTTGACGAGCATTTGTGACCAGTTTTCAGCGACCAAGCTGATGATCACTAACAACCCCTCGGACCGTGTTTGGAGAATGATTCTGTAGCAGTGATAAAACTTTACAAAATAGTCTTATGATGTGTCATCTAAAATGAAAAGAGGATGACCTGTTTTCTGACAACTGTTTTCATAAAAGATAGAACATAAAATGTGTGCCTGAGGTAGGATGTAGGATTTATGGTTAAGAAGATGTGTCCCATTTTTCATCAGATTGGTGAAACCACTGTTTTTATTTTTATTTCTCCTGAATACAAAAATTGAATCTTGAACGTTATTCATTTTCACTACTGGCAGTTGAATGAATTTAGCTGAGGTCGAGATTAAGTATGTTCAGCGAAACATGAGTGAATAAGTGGAGCATTTAATACTTATTACATACAATATAACATTTGTAATTCACTATCCAGTCAGTATCATCTTCTGACTACAAAAATTATGGATTATAAGATGTTTTTATTTTGTTAATTTCATACTTACAATACTGCATGTCAAAGTCCATCGTTAGCTTGATCCGTCTGATAGCGTAGCCCTGTCCACCCTAAGGCCACGGTCCCACCATTTCCATGTTATATGCTATAAACTCATGGCTAGTTTTCATAATGTTTTACAGTTTAATTATGTGGTGCATCAAGCAAATGGGCAGACTTGTAATACTATGATTAAATAATAAGGAGTGTTGTTAAAGCTTTATTTTTGTTGCATTAAATGAGGTAGAGCTGCAGCTGGGAATTATTAGAATAAGTTCAACATCTGACTTGTTGTTATATTTACTCTCGAAATTTATATTGTTAATTAGGTAGAAGTTAAACTTTCACTTTTGCTTTTCTTGGGTTGATGAGGGTTAGCTCATTTTATGTTTGAAAAAATTCTTTAAGTGAGTACATTTCAGTTTTAAGATCATGTGTATTTATTTTTTGAGGCGGAAATGTCGAAGAATTAGCTTGGATGAAAGGCTTAGGGAAAAGGAATAATGGGAAATGTTATTGATTATATGCTCACAGACATGAAGCATTCTCTAAACAATGTGCTGATTTGTTTCACCCTTGCTTGACCCTTATGGCCTCCATTTAAATGGAAGAAATCAAAAATTCGGTCCTTTGAACCTACACGCTCATAAGACTGATTCAAAGTAGTCAGCCTCTGTATTTTCTGGCTTTGTCTTTCACCAGATTCACTCTTGTACTTTGAATAGACATCACAGTAAAGTTGCCAGTTGTCTGTATTTTACTTAAGAACATCTACATGGTTGCTGTTAATGTATTAAATTCTACAGGAACTCTACCTCACAAAAGCTTGTTGAGCTTTCCATCTCTTGAAGAAAGCCTTTACGGATCTGAGCTGCTTTTAACCTTGTCAGAGAGTTTTGGTCGAGCAGTGCTGCAGTGTGTTTAAGAGTGTCGTTTGAACATCTCTTCTGCATAAGCACCTCTGGGTAAATTTGATAATGTTGAAATGCATTATGAAGCATATAAAATTGATGTAGTGCACTTGTGTTGTTGTAACCCATCTTTTATGGACTTTTTGCAAATGCTTGAGTCGGTCCTCCTGTGTGGCGGACAGATATCTAAATTTTACATGAAAAAAGTCTGCAGCAGTCTTCAGGTGTCTAAAGCACAGCTGCGGGGTCTCTGAACATTTTCGGGCCTGTGATCTTGTTTTTTAAGTCATAAGCTCTCGTCAAACCATCTTGTGATCTTTAGGCTGTTTTTATTCTTTTTGTTTGAGAGAGCGCAATTTCCATGAAAGGGAAAATATACATTTATATACATATTCGCATATTTATTCTTCAAATGCTGATCATATTTGACTTTAAATACATTGTATTAGGTTGAATTTTCTTGCCCCTCTTTCTGCAGTTAAATCAAAGCTGTAAACGTCTATTTGCAGGCGTCTTAAACTAATATACTGAAGTTTAATCATAATGATTACATAAACACTGAAATTACGGTGTCATTGTTGAGAACCTTTGCACGAATCCTGATTCTATGTGCATGTACCGCTCCTGTCTTCCTTTTAAACAAAGTCTTAACATTCTATGATTTGAACAGAATCAGGTATACACTTAGTTTCACTGCCTTTTTTTTTTCCAAAATGATATCTCTTAACTAGTTCTTGCATGATTGAGCAGTTATGTAGCAGTTTCGCTGATGAAGTCAGTGTATGTAAAACACCATCTTGCTTTTTAGGCGATATTACCATGTCTCTCCGAACTTCCATTTTGTTGAATGACTTTATCCCACAAACTGGTAGTCATAAAGGCAAACTTAAGTGAAATAACCCATCTCACATCTTTTGATACACGGTGTTTCTTATTACATACTGGTTTAAGACCTCTCATCAAATTCTCTTTCACTGTTCCTGCCAGCCGTTGCCTCTTCTCTCAGTATCGGAAGACAGACGGAGAGACCCGGAGAGAAAAAAATTTGAGAGAAAAAGTCCAGAAGTGTTTGTCTCGTTCCCCCTCCTCTGCTCCCGCAGGTTTTTATGATGAATTTGAGAGAAAACTAGAGAACCGTTTCCCCCGTACACACTCCTCCGCACTCCCCTTCTATCCTCTCACATCCTTTCATTCACACATTCTTCATTTGGCTGTTTTCTCATGGTTTGCCTGCTCATACAAACATGAATGTGTGCAAATGTCGACTCACAGCAGACATTTGTAGGTCATGTCAGGATGTGCAGAACATCTGTAAGAGAATTCTTGGTACTAAGTTTACGATTTTTAAACTTCATACCGTAATGAGGCGCAGAACTAATCCTGCAAAATCACATTTAAAGTACTTTGGCCTTTAGTCATGTCAGAGACATTTTTGCTATGCTCTGCACCTTTAAGGTGCCATCCTATAAAACGTCTGAAAGTGTCCCCTTAAGGAAATTGTACAGGCCGATCAAAACATGCAGTATAAGACTCATGACCAATTTATGTCCCAAAGCCATTAAAACACTGAAGTCTCCACTGAAATAACATACCCTATAGACAATGATATACAACTTTGATCCTGTAAATATATTATCTATTTGTCTGTTTATTGATATTTCTAACCACTATTGTCCAATAACTTATGAACCATGGCAGGATTTTAGCATTTTGACCTATTTTTCGTTTTAGTATTTTATTAAGTGTTGCGTGTGCTTGCTTTTATGTGCTTGTGAGAGAACGAATGAGCATGGGAAACTTCAGTATTTGCTTCATATATTTTGACCCGTGTCTGTGGGAGCGCACAGGATTTTCATAACGTTAAATCTACCTCAAATCTTTTCTGTTGTAAAATATATGGCAAAACTTCAATGCAAAGGATTCAAGGAATTCATAGTTAACAAAATAGGAAGCATAAAATCCACATTGATTAATTGCAGTATGCATTTGTCCAAAATCTGCTTCGTTTTCTGAACTCTGGAGCAGCAGTTTCATGTTGTTTGGTTGAAGCGTTTAAAGAGAAAATTGGGAACGCGTTGTCTTCCCAGTTCTCGGCAGCAGCCCACAGAAATATAAAGATGACTTACATTGACAGAATGAGTTATAAGGATAGAAAAAAGTTAAACAACAGCTGAAGCTCTTTGCGCTGACCTTCGACCCTTCATGGTTAAAACTGTACAAAGTGAAAATAAAATTTCCTTCAAAGAAAAATATGTAATGTAGCAATAAAACATTACACAGTGTATGCTAATACTGAGGTTATTCTGTCAGACACAGACAGCCTGTTCCACATTATCTGAAATGCATGATAATGATGAGGTTTCCAGTCATACAGTCACACTGTACAAGTGACCTCAGCATTAATACGATCACCTACACATACTGATACTCATGCTCAGATAAAGGCTAACCTTTCATTGCACTGTGATATAAACACAGTGGCAAGTGATATGTTTGCTTTAACATGAATTTTCATATTTTTTGCATTTGGCTACCCCTCCAAGGATTGTTAAGAAAGGTTTCAAAATGGATTAGAGATCATCCAAAAAAGCGTATCTTTATCGAACATGTTTTACAAAAGTCATTCAGAGGTTTAAGCTCGCAAGCAGCGACGGCAAACAATTTTCACCAACAAGTTGGGAATTGATTTTTCTTACATGTTCATGCACGTACCTGCAAGTGTGATCTTTATTTAGATTAATGAAATGTGACTGATGGAATTATTTTTTTTTTTTTGCTGCAGACCACATCTTGCAAACTTGATAGATCCATCCAAGGACTGAGCAGCAAATCGGTTGTCACGTTTAGCTTCAACACAACAAGAGCAAAATGATCAGATCAGGTCATTACAGCTCTGAAAATTGATTTAAACAGCAGGTCTGGTTTGATATGTTTTAACATAGATATTCATGACCTCGGCTATCCAATTATTTACAAAAGGCTTTCGTTATTTCTCTTCAGTTTTCACAGGAGCGCACTGATAACGAGCAGTTTGTGTCCGTTGGCAGGCAGCAAACACAGACAAAAAAGACACTTTACTGGCTTTATTCATTTTTTCGAAACAGTTTACATTTGACAATTGGTAATATACATTATGTATATTTTAAACTTGATATAAATACGATATATTTAATATACTTAATTAACACTATACATATAAATATTTGGACAGTATGATTCTACATTATGCATTTCAGAAGGTAACGGACTGTTTTTACTCCACATATTTAATCTGATGAGAAAGTATACAACATTGACCACGAAGAACAGAGCATCTGATGTCATTTTTCGGCATAAGCTGGTTTTTATTACATTATTTTCTTTTGTCAACAGAATAAATAGTTTTTTATGTATAGGAATTCAATAAAGAAATCTGATTTGGAACTTAGTATAGTCCACTTATCATTTGTGATGTGCATTTGTTTATGTATCAGTTTTATGACGTGATAATTAGGATGAAATTGTTACAGGTATATTTTTGTTTGTGCATTCATCAACAGATTCATAATGTTTCCTAATGGGTCGTGGGTATTTCAGAAGGTGACGCTGTATGCAGATAGGAGTTTTATGGATAAGAAACTTGTGCTCGAAACATCAAGACGGCAAATAAATTCAAATTTAGGAGGTCTTTAGAGTGTGGACCCCGCATGACCCAGAGCACATTCAACTTAAGAATTAAGCCAATATTTTACTTTACTTTTGACTTTGATGATAGTTTTCTAGTTTTGTTCATTTTTTACAGCTCAAACTTCCAAGCTTTATGTCTGTTGGGCAGTCAGTGAACTATTTGACACTTACTCACAGCTGACACTTTACAACCAGCTCATATATATGTAAATGCAGGTCAGTGACATCGATAATAAGGTGGCTTTAATGTAGTGTGACAAAAGTAATTTAAGCTCCTCAATAACTCCTTGTCTCATCTGTATAAATGTGTGTCTGTTTGTGTGACAAAAGTTGCTGAGGTCGCTCACGGTTTTTGTGTTTGACGTTGTGTGTGCATGTGTGAGTGGGTGTTTTACGGCACTACTTGATTAATAAAGGTAGAAAACAACATATGCAGGTGCATAGCGTGTGTGTGTCTGTGTGTGTGCTCGTGAGTGGGTGGGCTTGTGGGTGGGGCTGCAGGGTGTTTAGAGGGTTCCCTGAACCTCATCATTTGTTGCCGTCTTCCTTCCTGTTTCATTCTGTCTCACTTCCTGTCAGCTGACTCAGCCGGAGAATCTTGATCTGGTAAACATCTACGCTTCTGCCTCTGCACGCACACACACACAGACGAAACCTTAGAACATGTGATGAATGTAGCCGGACAAAGATGTATGCATGTACATCCACACCAGTTGAAGCACACCATGTGAACAGGAAAGACAACTTTGTCACATGTTATATGCTGAAATAACCTAATAAACTGAGGTCAACAACAGTTGTAAGTTAAAATACATCTTTGGAATACATACAAAACTAATGAAAAGTTTACTAAAAATGTATTTCAAAGCCAGCGTAGAAGGTTCTAGAGACTTAAAGATTTTAGGGTATTTTGGTTTTAGGTAGCAGAAAATGTATGTTAATAAAAAAGAAACCATGAGAGGAAAACTGAAAAAAGGAGGCTTTTATAAGAGGATCTAGGTTCCTTTAAAAGAAAAGAGATTTAAAGCAAGAAGTAGACCAGACACAATAGGAGGAAAGCAGAGATTACAGAAAAAAAAAGAAGAAAGAGGACAACAAAGTTGGGGCGTTTGGTGAGAAGGCGAGATGCAGTGTGAAATAAGGACGGGCAAAGAGACGGAAAGAGATACAGAGAGATGGAGGAGGGGGGCAGAGAGATAAAGATAGCTGAAAGGAGGGAGATCCGTCAGCGTTTGTTTCCTCAGGATGTGGTTACCACGACGACGCAAAGGCAGAGAGGCAACATCACTACCCGCTGGTCCTCTTTGACACCTGCAAGTGTGTGCGTGTGTGTGAGGCTTCAGTGAGTAAATGAGTGTCTGTGTGTGTTTTCATATGTGCGAAAAAAGTGGTGTGTGTGCTTTGGGTGGTTTTGTGAGTCCATTTTGCTTTAGGTACTGTGTGACAGACAGTGTGTGTGAAAGACACACACACGCACACACACAAATGTACAAATAGGAAGGACCATGTGAGAGGTTGAAAAGCACTCGAGCTGAAGGAGCTGAAGAGTCAGAGAGAATGCTGAAGACAATCAGAAGAACAGAAAGAGCCAGAAAACACACAAACAAGAAGAAGAACATATGTGAGAAGGAGACTTAGCGCCAATGACTGGTAAAAAGAAAACCTCAAAACGTATACAGTATATTTGTCTCTTCATCTCATCCTACTTCACTCTTTCTCTTTCTGACTCACTCGGTGTCCTATTTAGAGCAGAATGTGGTTTCAAGAGAGCTAGAAGAATAACCAGTGCACTTAAAGATTGAGTAAATACGTGTACTTGAATTGAATTTCTAAAGCTGAAGCATTTTCATGAAGGAAATAGTGTCAAAAACTGAAAAGACAACAAAAACTAAACCGATTTTGTTCAACAGAAAGACGTGTTTGCTAGCAAAATGACCTTTGCTTTGATCTTTTTGTGCTTGTCCTACACCATTATTTAAAGTGTTCGTTCAGTATTATTAATCTGCAGTGGACACGAATCACATCTGATTGTCTGCTGTGTGTTTTTCAAACAGCATAAAATGTACTGCGTTAGCATTAAAACTCATCAGGACTATCAACCCCCAAAATAGCCAATCTGAGCTTGATTTAAAAGGCGCAAAATCTTTCAAACCAGCATCTTACAGCTGTGCAGCGTTTGGTAGTTTGATTTGTGCATAAGAATGATACATTACGGGTTCTTTCTATGTAATTCATTGTGTGTTTACTAATGCATGCAGTGTTGTGGCAAAGATTATATTGTTGGATCGTCTGAACACGGTGTTGAAGGATTTGAAAATAATTTACAAATAAATCTCAGACAAAGGGTAGCCAACAAGATTGTCCAGCAACTTTTCACTTTTCCTTTTTCTTATCTGTTGTGATTGGCTGGGGTCAAGTGGAGAAAATACATTGTTAGGATTAAATACCAATAGAAACATGATTGGGGTTAGGATTAGGAAAAAAAACTTGGTTATCTTAACGTAGTTATCATGTTGCCTAAATGCTTCCTTATGAAAATAACAGACATACAATCTCAGAAATTCTGTGCTTATAATGTGATTCTGCCACATGTTAAACATGTTAAAAACATGTTAAATATGAGACATATTCATGTGACTCTGGAATAAGATATAACTTTTAGCCTCCTGAATGGTATCCAAGGGTGCACCACAGGGGCCTGTGCTCAGACTGCTATTTATCAATAGTCTCAATTACTTTACAGGGATTCACATCTGCATTCACAGATTAGTAATGAGTAGCACCTTATTTGACTTGGAAACTTTCTCTGACTGCTAATGAACAAAAAATAAATGCATTCATAAATATTAAATCATCACCACTAAATGTTTAATTGACACCCCTATGTGACTGAATCAATATCTCGTGAAGAATATCTTCATGATTCTGTCTTATTCTACACCTCACATACAGCAAGTGGAGGTGAAATCAAAGTTCAAACAATTTTGTATCTTTAAAGCTTGATTCCGCTGCCGCTTTTGTGTTTGTGCCAGATTATGACGACCTTGCACACACAAATGCGTCTCTAACATGCATTGGAAACTGTGTTCAACCACTAGACCACTGATCATTATCACTAACTAAAAATCTGCTGCCCGTCATGCTTGTTCTATAATTCAGTTGGGTGACTAACGTGTGCTGCCTTTGCTCACAGGACTTCTTTTCGGTATATATGCCCAGAGCCTGTATAAGCTGCTACCTGTGTTTGGAATCATCTACGAAGCTACTGAAGCTTATTGACAATCTCATTTAAAGCAGTTTTACAAGACGTGGAGGAAGACACATTAAGATATAAATGTTTTAATAACTTAATATGACTTTGTAATGCTTTCTTAATTTTCATGTTAATTTTATGTTGCGACATTTATGTACTGTATAGTCATCAAAAAGGCATTTCCGTACAATGTTTAAGTTGACAAATCGTCAGACCATGTAAGTAAAAAGGATTTTGGCACTCGAACAATTTTGGACATTTGGACTTGACATTTAATTCGGAAAAAACATTGTGTTGCAGAGTCATACTCAGCTAAGATCACAAGCTTTTGTTCCTTCTAATTCACTTTAAATTTGTGTGACCTGACTATAATATTAATGTATGTATTATCACACGCAATAAAACTTTATCGCAAACTTCATCATAAATGACATCACTGCAGTATAAGGCAGTGATCACCAATTTTGATGGCTGAAGCGATGCTCTTAAATTTACTCTTTAAAATGTTCTCTTCTGTTTCTGTCTCCTGCAGACACTCTAGCAAATCAAAGCACACATGGAGGATCGCTCGTCCACAAAATCCTTCTCCAATCTCCAGCACCATCGCCATGGCCCATACTTTCCTCACACTTTGCCCAATTTTCAAAACTCTGATGTGGTATACCAGCCCTCTGAGACTGCCCAGGAATCCCTGGAGCAGTATGGAAGTAGAGGGGAAGAATCCACAGTCTCATTCCTGACATCAAACACCTCTTCTGGGTCAAGGAGGGGGAGCAGTGGGGGTGACAGAGTCTTCCTGAGCACCAGTGCGAGCAGTTTGGATGGAGATGCTAGCTTAGGAGGCCATCTTGATGGAGACAACAGGTTGGGCAGTCATTTTGATGACTCTTGGTATGGCAAAAAAGAAGTTTGGGAGGATGGGGGGAGCTGCAAGAGCCCTGCAGATGATTTTCATGGCAAAGGTGATTGCTATGGTAACACAAATGATGTTTTTTATGCAATGAACTGTGTCACTGAGGAAGGAGACAGATCGAAAATAAGAGGAAATTATAACAATTACACCCATGTTACCTGTGAGGCTAAAAGCGAAACGGTTTATAACAGAGAGGCTAACATGAGTCACTTCACTAGACAAACCGTGTCCTTTCACAAAGGTAATGCAGGAAGCTATAATGACAAGAGTGTTGATTGTTGTCGAGTGAATTCAAGAGTAAGTGATGGTTTTTTAGGAGGAGAGGAAGATTATGGGTCTAGCTGTGGCTCAGGTGAGGATCAGCATCAGCTGGCAGAAGCTGAAGGATCATGGCACAGTGTCTCCCCCACAAATCAAGCAGATGGGAGGTGGAGAGGAGCAGCAGACACCCACACTTTGGTCTCAGGTTTTCCACCTCAGAGATCACCCATGGGCATCAGCAGCAGGACGTACACTCAGAAACTGGACTCCTTCTCTGAGGCTTTCTTGTCCCAGCGAAAGAGAAGATTTCCCAGCATTCCCAGTGGGGATTCCTCTGCACAAATCTGGGAATTTGGGGTTGGGAGAGGAGAACCCCCCGGACTTGCCAAGTCAAGGCAAAGCTGCGTTTTTGACTCAGACTCTCACCTGCCTCCCTCCTCCTCTTCCTCTTCTTCCCCGGCTTACCTCTCTCTTACATCTTTCCCCTCCCCTCCCACTTCTTCTCACCTCATGCCTTCAGTTCTTAGCCCTCCTCCCACACCTTTACCTCCTCCTTCTCACTCACCATCTAAAATGGACTCTCCCAGTGCACAGGGGGGTGCTGGACATTCTTCTCAGGGCGGAGATGCAATTGTTGGACTTCAGTTTTTCCCATCCCCTATTCAGTCTTTGCCTTCTGTCCACTCCTCTGGGATGATATGGAAGTTTCCTATATTGTCACACTGTTTCCCACAGCTGTCAGGCGACGCCGGCAGCACTGAATGCAACCTAAGGTCCTCCCGTGGTGATGATTATGGCAATCTCACAGGTACCGTACTCTCTGGGTTTTTTCTGTGAATGAAAGTATGATAGAAGAATAATCCTGAGAGTTGACACATTCTAAAGGAAAACAAGGTGTTTAAAGAAACTATTTTACTCTTTTAAAACAACCACAGGTTTATACCCACATGTAAATTTACGGGACATGTGGGTTTTTGTTGGTGTGTTCATGAAGTTTCCCGCTTCCCCTATGCAAATGACAGTTTCACATTTTCACTAGTAAAACCATTTGAGCAAAATCTGCCCAAAGTTAAAGTAAAATCTTTTGTACAGTTTTATATCATTTGATAGCTGAAATGTTCATGTCACAACCAGCATGTCTAAATTTAATTTACGTGTAGTTTTAGTTCATACATCAGTTTTACGTAAAACCGAATGTGTCTCCGATTAACAGCATGATGTTGTCGGTTCTTGGTATAACGCCCACCTGCCTGTGCAAATATGATTGTTTTATTTTGATTAGGGATTCAGACAAAATGGTAAAATATGTTTTTATTCATAATTCTTATTTTGTCCTTCTCTATCTTTTTCAATTATTTCTTCTTTACTGGTGACCATTCTCCAGCCCCGTATGAGATTCCACAGTCTCCTGAATCATCATCCCTTCACTCGTCTCGGGCAGTCTGTCCTTCCAGTAGTCCATCCTTCAATTCCTCTTTTCATCTTCCCCTTCGTCCATCTCATATCTCTGGCAAGCATCATGTGGCTGCAGAAAAGATAGCTCCCTACAAATTTACCCAGAAAGTAAAGAATGAACCAGCCAGTGTGATCCAGTCTCGCCTACAGGTATAGTGTGGCACTTTTACCACTGCTGTTAACAATTAAGGAAAGGTCTTCCTTTTCTTATTAAAAAATATTAAGTTCAGGCCTAATGTCTTGTTCTAGAATTACAGAGACGTAAAATTGGTGTTATGACAATTAAATTCCTGAAGATTACATAGTGCTCTGTAGCTCCTTTTTATGAACCATGAACCTTTATCTCTGAAAAGTCACTTTTTCGCTTCTGTGTTTGCACATTGCTGTCACTCTTCAGTTAAAGGAGACTGGTTAGCAAAGCAGCAGACAGCGCTCGCTACAGCTGGTGAAGCTATGCAGACACAGTGGGCGGATGCCTAAATGGCTTTTTGTCAAGAAATTACGTTTGCTCCAACTGTATGACGGCTTCTAAAACCACATATCTGGGTTTTTATTTTTAGACACGTTTAACAGACAAAGAGAGCAAATAAGACAGACTTGGAGTTAGTGAAAAGCAACGCTTCAGTTTTGAATAAGGTAGGATGTTGCTCCTGCCTCGGAGCATGCATCAGGGACTTATCTCCGTTCATGTGGTATAAAAAGGATTTATTTTGATCCCATCGCTTCTCGTTTAAAGGGCTGTGCAGATGGCTTTAAGATTTGTTTCCTGTCACTTGCTAAATACTTCAGCTTTTGTATTTTTAGTTGCTCAACATTTGTTTTTCTCCCATTTGATTTTGACTCTTTAAAAAAAGGAAAAAAAAGGAAAATAAAACACTCTCCTTTTTGTCCTTGCAGCAACAAGTCACTCCAGTGTATACTGGAACGCCGTTTCCCAGTGTTCTTCACTCCAAAAGGCCTCAGAGTAGAGGTAGCTACACTCCTCAGCCCCTCCTTAATCCACTCCGCCGGGGGACAGGGCTCTATTCCTCCCTCTCAATGCCCCATCACAGGGAGGATGAAACAACATGGAGACAAGAGGCTGAGGAGTGTGATGAGTTACCGTAAGTAAAAGGCTGAACTCCAGAAGAAGCACGGTGTCACTACAGTTACTGTCTTGTTGGTGTTGACTAATGAATAACACTAATGTACTGGTTTCTTTCCTGCAGATATGTCAACGTGGGCGCTGACTTTCAGGCAGATCTCCCTCCTTGCTTTCTGGATCGTGAATGGTCAGGCCTGTGGTTCCCAGATGAAGAGTCCCCTCGGGAAGAGTTGCTCTGGAAACCATGGGATGAGCTGCAGAAGAGTGCTCATGCACAATACCAAGGTAAACACCTCGCAAGATTTCAAAATACAACAAAAAAACTTTTTCTATGGGCAGCTCAGAGTCACTGAGAATAGAAGTGTGGTTTAATTCCCACACCTTCAACATTCTAAGTAACCAATAAGGGCAATTAGGCTGAACCCACACTGAAATCTGTAAGGTTCTGTGTGTTTGTATTTGCAGTAGAGAAGCTACTTTCCATGTGTAGTTCCAGCTGTTTACCAGGAGGAGGCAGTAACACTGAGCTGGCTCTGCATTGTCTGCACCATTGTCAGGGGAACACAATGGTTAGAAGTGATTCCATTATCTATGTTTCATTCAGTCATTCCATCTGTTTCATTATTCCTAACTGCATTCTAACCCATGCACTCACACCATTGCTTGTTTAATCTGTTATTTTCTTCCTATCCTCCATCTCTCCCCTGAGTACAGGCCACATTGGAGATGCTGTTGTTCTCTCAGCCCTTGCCAACAGGGGACTACCATTATTCAGGTGACCTCATTATAGCTGATTAGTCTTCTGCTGACGTTTAATTTGATTCTCTAGCTTAGGTTTGGTATTTAAACAATATGAGCCCATCACTTATACCTGATTTACATGTTATAACAGGGGAACTGGTTTATGAATTGAAGTTTGAAACCAAAATAACTCTGGACTCATACGTGAGCTATTTATCTGTACCTATAGCACTGCTGCTTTTTCAATCTGTCAGTCTTTAATCATAGAGCACATTTTCAAGCAGAAGGCAATTCAGAGTGCTTTACAAAGCAAAAAAAGAACACAAGCAATCGGGGGACTTACATGGGGAGAATTTTTTTTACAATTTTCTTGAGTACATATACAACAGTCTGCACTTGTAGGCATGTGAAGAATGCAAGTCTGTAAAAATGAAACCATTCCCATAGTATGTACAATAGAAGTCATTGTACAAACCTGAATTTCCTTCCAATTACACACAATCCTCTCTCTCTTTTAAATCCACCAAGAACCAAGTACAAAGTAGACATTGTTCTGCATTTTTCTGCACTCAGGTGAGTGTTTTCCTGTAGATGGGGATACTGCTGCACATTTTGGGCCCTTGACAACAGTCCAACTATGTTTAGATGTCTCAGATTCCTGGCATGTTCCAGGACACCCTTCCAGCTTTGTTACATTGAATCACTTCAGGTTTCCACTGCCTACAAATACCCCCTGCCTGCCTAATGTTTGTAGAATGAAAGTCCAACACTACTGTACAGGGATATCCTCAGGCGTTTGGGATTTCTATACTCAGTCAGTCCACCTACAAGTAATTTCATACAAACTTTATACAGATGCACAGAAGTATGGCATGGATCCACAGTGACAATCCTCAAACTTACCACTGTCATAAGACCCCCACATTTCTCTGGAGTCCATCAGTTTACGTCCCATCTTGTCATGCATGACAGGATGACCTTGTGGTATTCCTTTCATTGTTTCTAATGCCCCCCCCCCTTTTTTTTCTCTCTAGGTTGTGATTTTTGGACAGACACTGAAAAGAATCTTTTCGGTGTAGCTCTAGAGACTCATGGAAAAGACTTTTCATTCATAGAGAAGACGGTAAAGCATTTTTTTCATGCATTGATTGTTATTTGTGCAGCACTCGCTGATGGTTACCCTGTCAAAGTGATTCTAATCTGTGATTCTGGTTAGTGATTCTAACCAGGCACACAAGTGGCATATTTTATACATTGTTGTGGATTTTGAAATCAATAAGCCCTGCAAAATACCATTTAGTAGCACTACAGGTAGCAGTTTACTGACGTAGAAACATATTTTTGTTGCTGAAAACAACACATAACACAAAGTGAAGGATTCCCAATAGATTCCACAAGTACACCAGTGATTGGTTGTTTATTTGGTGCTCATCATTCAGTCAAAGTGTTGTTTTTCCTGGATCATTACATAAACGCTATTACATAAAAAGGGAAGCAGTTTTTTTCAAGCATCTTTCTATTCAGCATTTCATTTGGATTGCAGAGATGATACAGCACATCACAGTTATAGACTGACAACCTCCTGTAACATGGACACCATGCTGCTGTTCCTAAATACTTGAATTATAGGCAACTGGGCTTCGTTCTTGGTTCTTGAAGATATTTTACCATATTCGAAAGAGTTTTCAGTTCCAACTGACTGGTAGGATGTTTCATCCTTATAAGTTTCTGCTGGGACATTCACAATTCAGGTTCTGCTGAGGTCACTGCCCACCCTACTATGCTGTGGGTCATTTTGGTTGTTGTTAACTATATGAGAACACAGGAAGCCTTTCGGATGAGAGGAACCAGGAAAAGACATTCAGTTGCCTTGTATTTAAGCGTTAAGGGTTGGTCTGGCCTGGTAGACTGAGAATCTACACCAACATATGTTGCTTTGTGTTACAGGTGAGAACTAAGACTGTGACTCAGTGCGTAGAGTTTTACTACCTGAGCAAAAAGCTTGTTGACAAACAGAAAAAACAGAAGGCGGACGAGTGCAGAGATGGACAGTTGGAGCTGCAGAAAAATGTAAGATTTATTTTCACCTCCATCATGTCCCTTCTGATATGAGGACTAAGGTGATCCACAGGGAACCCTGATGTTTGCTTGTGTCTGCTTTTTGATTTTCAGTTTTTCCCAAAGTTGTCCTTTTTTTCCTTTATTTCCTGTTTTTTTGTCCTTTAGTGTCTATTCTACGCTCATGATAATCTGTTGGCTCTTCTGTCTCATGCATTCAGAACCATGGAATTGTAGAAGCAAACTAATAGAATAATATGCTCCCTGAAGGAAAACCAATGGCGTATTTGTGTATGCTTGTGTAACGACTTAAATGTATTACACGATTATCCAGTGTGGAATGTTGCTCAACAAGTCAATCAAACATGTTAGCTCATGAATGGTTGCATTTTTGTAGGTGACGCCCATCTGTCAGCCAGTGGAGAGGCAGTTTTCACTGGAAGAAGTAGTTCCTGTGCCCTCGTTGGCCAGCTTCTTTCCCTGCAAGCTGTGTGGAAAGTGAGTAGGACCAGTTATATTAAAGACAGCTCCCAACCCAAACTCTGTGTTTGGCTTGAGGCGGAACAAACAGATGGTTTAGATTTCACAGCCTTCCTTTCATTTCTGTCTTACTTTTTCATCACTCCAGAATGTTCTACAAAATCAAGTCCCGCAATGCTCACATGAAGATCCATCGCCAGCCTCAGGAGGATTGGTCCGAAAGGCGGCTGCAGCACCAGCTTCTCACGCAGCGTATGGCCCTCAGTCGTCCCTCTAACCTCATGCCCAGTCCGGGCACTAATCTGCTCCCACCCCAGGCTTCAGCTCTGACATTTTCCTCTTCTGGTCTCTCATCAAGCAGCAACGGCAGTGCAGACAGTATCCATAACTCTGTAACCAATAGCAATTCCATCACCCAGGGTAATGCCAGTATCTTAGATCCTACCAATGCTGTGGCTTATAGCAACATCATTCCTCCAACGTCCCACATAATCACCGTCAATAATATTGATGGGGGTGACTCAGGCCAAAGAGAGCTGACAACTGTCTTACCTTTCCACCAGTCATGGGGATCTTTTGGACAACTTCCAGACCTTTCAGCATTCTACTGTATCCCAGAGGGCAAGGAGGAAGTGGGAGCTGAGGCGATGGAGGGAAAAGAGCCAATCACATGGCAGTAGTGTTTGAATCTCCAAAAAGCATTACGCCCACACGTCTGAATCTCCAGGTCAAACTGTGTTTTTAAGTCAAACTTTTTCTTTTAACTTCAGTTTTGTTTTCAAACTTTTTAGAAAATAGATAGTACTTTTTGTTGTGTTTTTGTTGTAAATGTGTTCATAATGTATTTAAATGTTTTTTAATGCATTTGAAATTGGAATAAAATCTGCATTTGTATGATTGTTTTTTTTTGTTTTATGTTTCTGACAGTCTTATTTGGATAAAGGCTAAAGTCATTCTGCTAAGCTAAGTGTTGGGCTGCGGCTTCATTTAATTGACCAAAAAGATATCAATCATTTTATGCTGATTTAACTACAGTTAACTCAACAGGAATATATATATTTCCCAGAGTAAAAATATGTCCTCTAACCCTTAACTAGCCAATTTCCCTTTTCCAAAATCTCTGAGACTTTAAGATTCAATATCAAAACAGGACCTCGTAAAGATAGATGTTTATAATCCACAGTGCCAGAGAAGGATGACACGCACATCTTCTTTGAAGGTTTTTTATATAACACCATAATGGACCAATATTGACCTTAGAAGATCACGGTCTCACTTAGAGGTACCTGAGTGCCCAGAATTGCCCAGTTGATGGTTAACTACAGTGAGTATAAGTGTGCCTGTATGTGTGTGTGTTATTACATACTGAGGATGCCAGGAAAGAGGTATTGTTTTAAAGGGTACTGTACAGTGGGTGAGCTGGAATTTCTATGAAGACAAAAAACAGACAAATATGCAGGTAAGGGTGTACAACCAGTACTTTAGAAAACATTGGACCTCAGATTATTAATAGTTCGCAGAATTCTACCACAAGCTGATTTAGAGATTGTTTTGTCCCCATGTTACAATTCACTTCAAGTTATTGGGTCTATTATTATATCGTCGATCATGTGAGTGTGCTTTGATCCTATATCGTTTTGAGAGTTACTACTATGACAGTGATAACTGTTTGCATGGTTGTGTGTATGGTTTCATTGTTGATACATTATCCAGTGTTCCATTTTTCTTTCTAGATGTCCTTTAAGAACAGATTACCATGTTTACAAGTGTATACATTTGTGATTTAATCAGTCTGTGTGCATGCATGCATATTGGCTCATCGTGTGTGTCACTGATAAAAGCTAACTCTGGTCTTTAAAGGGATTCGTCCCCTGAAACACTCCCTCCCCCCGACAAAAGTCCACAGTTTGTCTGCCCTCTTTTCTGTCTGACGTCAGTTACACTGCGTCTCCCACTTTTGTGAAACTGTGAGCTGTCTTCAGTTCATAAATTTGTCCTCTTTTCTTGATTCTGCGTCCAAAACCTCCTAAACAGACAAAGCATTTTACATCCTTAAATTATGGATTGTGAATCACCATATTTTTTAACTCTTCTCAAGCTCAGTTTTCACAGAGGAGGGAAAGTAAGAAGTGGCAACCAAGAGAGTTCAATGTTGGCCTTATTCAAAGAGAGAAAGAGACATGGGGTATAGATAAAGGGGGAGAGGGAGAGCAGACCAATGGGGAGATGGAAGGGGGCACTGAAGAGAGAATAAACAGAGAGGTTACTGAGCAGCAGCCATTCACCTATTCATAGCAAGCAGCTCTTTGCCAGTTGACTGAGTTTGTGCCCCAAACACAGGCTCCCATGTGCTGCTTACCATGTTTTTCCCAGACCAGGGCGGTAACAATAAATGAAAACAGCTTACTCAGTCCTGTCACTGTTGTGACATGCATCGGAATGTCTTCCCAACAATCTCCAGCACTATTTTGGGCCATATTCCAAGCTTGAAACAAAAGACAACATGATATACAGTTGAGTTAAAATGTACAACATTTATGGACAAGTCAACAATGCCCACAGATAAAGGTAATATTCCTTTTGGCACAAAATTAACATTTGCAGTACTTTTCTTTAAAAAATCTGATCAGTTATATGGAGAAAGCACTTTTACACATCCTCATATCTGGCCATCCAGATTACAGTAAGACCCACTAATTACAAGCTTAATACGCAGTCAAACCTAATTTGACATAAAGACTTGCTCTTGTCTTTACTGTTGGAGTGTGTTTTGAAAATAGATGTTAAAAGCTGTAACAACTTTAGAAAAAGTAATTTTGATGCTTATTAGTATGACTAGCATGGACGTTGGAACTATTTTCTGTGAGGACGTGTCGGAGGAAGCACGCACACTTATTAAGGATTTGATTTGAAGTTATTTTATAATAGCATGCAGTTATAAGAGAACTAGAATCGATGAACACGGCATCTTTATTGTTAAGAAAATTAAACTTTGATAACTAAATCAAACCATTTAAGGAATATAACAGCATTATTTGTACCCTTGAATGTGTCGATTATTCAGTAGCGATACTTAAGTTAACATACCCATGTATAGCAGATAAAATACACCACAAATGAAAAAAAGAAAAGTCTGCGCTCATGACTCAGGGCTTTCATGCATTTCCAAAAGTGGACCTTCTCTCAGTTGACCTACTGATGAAAATTTTAAGCAGGGTCGAGACATCGCTTTCATCCATAAGTCACTGAGAGCGTTCATAATGGCCAAACATTAGTCTCTCCTGCGTCATGATGTTGCGCAGCCCGGTTTTCAGCCTGCGCAAAGCTGATTTGTTTTGCCGTTTGCAACTCGTTTGTACGTGTCGGCCACCGTACGCGACAGATTGCAGAGGCTACTGTGTGTAGTCAGGCTGCATAACACATCTAAAACATAGATCTATGCATTAATTATATGAAATAGATAAATGAAAGTCAGACAAATTTAGTTTAAATTCAGATTCTTTATTTTTTTAAAGCGTAATGCAGTGGGTAGGGGGGGCTGATGGGGTGCGCACCCCATCTAGGATCAAGACTAGGATCTTGAAGGTTCGCTTGGCTATTTTGAAGAAAATCATCTAAAGAAAATCCAATAAAAGTGGTATAGAATTTTTTGTTAAATTAAAATTTGCCCAGGACTGCAAATTTTTGACAGTTCTGACTGCAGTTATTGGATTTCTCTTTCATTGTTCAAAGAGATAAACAGTGTAAAAGGAGAGTTTCCGAATGAGCATGTAGGCCAAGATTATTTTGGAATAATAGGCTCCGCACAGACAAAGCAAAGATAGAGTTGTTTGGGCATGATAACAAAACGACATACGGCATTTGGTGCAGACAAAGAACATCTATCCAAAAGAACACCATAGCAGCGGTAAGGGCATGGGGGTGGAAAGGGTGTGTGCATAAATACATAGACATAGAAACCATTATATTTCAGGGGAACCTACTGTGTCACTTCATGGTAAAATAACCTAAATTTGGCTAAATGGCATAACATATACTCACTTTTAACATTACCTAAACCGAGATGGTTTAAGTGGGTTTACTTCCACAATTCTTTTTTAAAAGAAACAGTATAGTCACAGAAAAGTGTGCTCTACCAAATGGTAGACACAAAAGGTTTAAACAATCAAATTTTAAATTAATCAAATTCTAAAGAAAAATTGCACAAAGTGATTGTTGATATTAGTAGCGGCAGCACAAAAACAACACTCTTCCTCCTTATTTTTGGTTGAAGCCTTCTTTCCAACATCCTGGAGTAAACTCTCCCAGGGAGGCAGGGTAGTGTGATCCCTCGATATTTCCAGTAAACTCTCTGACGACCTTGTTTTAGAAATGGGTCACCAACCCAGTCTGCCACTTCACACAGCTCATCCTGTTCTGCCACTCGATTTGTGTTTTCAATGTCACATGGAGGTCTCATGGGCACCAAAAGGGTGCCACAGCTTCCCAATTCTCAGTGAGGTATCTTACACTTACTGGCTTCATTGAGGTTTGGGAAGGTTCATGACCATGTCTCTCAGGGGATACTGTGTGGGGTGCTGTGGGAGTAAGGGGACTAGAGCTGCTGTTACAGGCTACTTGGTCCCAGTTTGACCAAAGCAAGAGCTGTATCTGCATCCTTGGGACAAATTCAAGGTTGCTTAGCCGAGACTGTTCCTTGTCAAGAATTCTGTTTGTGGTGGAGGTGAAGAGGAGGGTGCCTGGTTTGGGAACCTCTGGGTTTTGTTATCTTTATTTTTCAGAATGCTGTGGTTCTGTTGGCCTTTCCAAGCCATGACCTTCAGGCACTGGATTGGCTTGCGGATGAGTGTGAAGCGGCCAGGTTGAAAGTCAGCCCCTCTAAGTCTGAGAAATGGTTCTCAATCAGAAAAAGGTTGAGTGCTCCCTCCTGGTCAGGGAGGAGTCTCTTCCTCAAGCGGAGCAGTTAAACTATCTTGGGATCTTGTTCCTGCGTGATGGAAGGATGGAGCAAGAGATGGACAGATGGGTCTTCATCAGCAGTAATGAGGTCAGTTGCAGTAGTTCGTTGTGGTAAAGAGGGAGCTGAGCTGTGGCTTACAGCAGCATTGCTCCAGAGATCCAAAATTCACTGAAGGGATTATAGATTCCTTCTGGCCCGAGAAAATCTCAGGATCCCCCAGGAGGAGTTGAAGAGTGTTGGGTGAGGAATGTGTGCTTTTTCCTCCTGGACCTGTTGCCTCCATGACTAGACCTCTGCTACACAGACGTTTTCATTCAGTCAGTAGATAAACCACAATGGTTCACAAGAACAGTGTAAAAGCTGTGCTTCATGAACATGAGAGGTAAAATGTCACCGGAATGACAACTTCTGAAATTGTTCAACTGCTCTCTGATATTTGTGTATGCTCTGAAGTACACAACACAAAGGTAGAAACAGGGGCGTCTGTAGCTTGAGCAAACATTCGGGGCTGTAGCCCAGACATGAAAATAATTTTTAACGGGGGTCAGGGGGTTTTTCCCCGGGATTTTTTTTAAAAAAAAGGGGGTGTTAAAATGAAAATTTAACACAGTTCATGACCAGCTGCTTAACATGTTGAATGCCGAGCTGTGAATGTTGGCATTCATGTTTTGATAAAATGCCGAGATCCAAATATCCAAATGCTGACATTGTGTCTTTGTTAGCCTAATGCACAAGAGAGAGAGAGCGATTCTGTTGTCAAGAACTTGGGAGCTAATGTGCGCTGTTAGCACTTAAGCACTTCGTGGATACTACTGAAACGTGAAGATTGTGACGACGTGACAAATTTGTTTTGTTTAGATCAACCACTCTCAGAGATCGCATGAAACACCGATGGCGGTGTCTTAGCTCTGTGTTTGGGTAACCCAGCTTGACCGTCGGAGCCCAGTCCACTGACTCAGTAGCTAACAACACGCTGGGGCAGCCTTCAGAACAAAGCCCAAACGTAGCCCGTATTACATTACTGTTGATTGGCATTTAGCAACATAATACTTTACTGCACTACTACAAAACTGTTAGATTTCCCACATACCTTTGAAAAGTGGTCACCGCAGACGCGAGCATTTGCAAATTCAGCTCCTCCAGTCTGTAAACGTAGGTTAACTATCCACTTTTTGCGGCGTTGTTCTGTGAGTTTTTTTCCATTTCTCACCTCTATGGGCGATTACCTTCGGTACCCGATAGTAACCCTTTCCCTTCTCTCGGTTAGACCGATTGCTACATCCAAAAACGGCACAAAACTGAGGCATTTTGGGCAAAAAGTGGCAGACAAAACACAGTGTTTTCAATGGGCTCCAGCTCAGGCTGCCCACCACCTGGGTAGAAAAATACGGAAGTGACGTCAAGTGAAACCCTCCTATTAAAGGCACAATGTGCGATTTTTATGTCATTTTGAAGTGTATTGCATACAAAAAACACCTATACATACCATAAGAGTGTGCAGAAATAATCCTACTGGCATGTCCTAACCAAAGTTTATACGCAGCATAGCTGAGTTTTACTGCAGAATTAGCAGGCTAACTGATAGCGCCGGACCGGCAGTTTTTCTGGCCAGGAGGTGGCGATATAGAGTAAAATCAACCTCCGTTCAACCCCAGGCAGGAGAAGAAATCGCTGGTCTGGCGCTGGCGCTGGCGCTGCCCCCGCCCCCGCCCCCGCCCCCGCCGCCCCCGCCCCACTCACTCCTCCTCAGAGCAGGTAACGCTCTCAGCCTCCACTTGTCTCTCTGCCCCCTTTCCCCTGAAAAAATTCCTGATGTCCATCTTAGGCTATTACTTTCAATGTCACCCTCAGACAAAATGGCAAACCAATGTAGAATAAACCCCTTCTGCATGATGGGAAACCATTATTTGTTATTTTCGCGACAAAATGAATCAACACATGTCCATATTTGGGCATGTCAGAATCCTGCGGTCTGAGCTGGTTACAAAGTTGCATGATGACAGCAGCGCCGCGGTAGTCTATCACCGCTCAAAGTGTGGTCCTTCTTTTTCTTCTTCTTCTTATTATTATACATATTTTTCTTTATGTCAGTCCAGAGAGATTCGGGGCTGAAGCCCGGAGATTCGGGGTTGAAGCCCCGAATGACCAGGTCTCTCGACGCGCATGGGTAGAAATAATATTGAGATAATGTTAACCACGAGAGTAACCACAAGAGTATTTTTTTTCCCTTTTCCCTTTCACAGCCAAGCCTCACCAGAGCAGAAGATGTAACACTGTGGCATGCTGTGGTATATCCAATTGTCTAAAGGAGGAGGTGTGTAAGAAGCTATGAGCGTATGATATCTATGACAGCCTTTAAGAGACTGCTGGAAAACCTGTGAAGAGGAATGGACAGAGTGAGGGCAGTGTGATTTAAGCTGTAGGAGAGGAAATATAGCTAACTTGATGAAGGAAAAACTGGTCAGGCCTGAGACAAATTTCACTTAATAAGCAAACAAACAAGAGCTGAGAAACAATGACTTATGTTTGCATTTATGAGAAAACCCTGCACGTAACCCCATCTACAAAACTGCTGGTAAATTCAGATTTTCGCCTCTTGGTCTGAATTTTTGTCTGTCGTTTGATACCTTTTTTTTTTTTATGGTGCATTTTTAACTGACTATCATTAGATAGCCCAATCATGACAAGGTTCTAAAATACTCCCACTTGAGCCACAGTAAGATCAGAAATAAGGCATTTAGTGGCCAGGATTAAGGAGGTAGTGTTGTGTCCTCACAGTTTAGTGTGTGTATCACATGATTCTTGAGATAAAAGCACAGTAGTCTATTGTCAACTTTACAAAGCAGTTTGACAAAGGACTGTTATTAGTGCCTGTAATCAAATCTTATCATATTCAGCTGTTCCCAGATACAGAGGTTCTCTCTTATTTCACTGCTTGTAAAGGCTTTTTCTATCCTTTCTCTTTCTTAACCTCCCCTAAGAGCTTATGTGAACACTGCTTATTCAGATTAAGTTGTGATTTAAACAAATGTAGGAAAAGAACAAACTGAAGTTTCATGAACATAAATTTGGTCCGGTTTGTTAGAAAATTCTTATCATGCCATATTCGACCGTGAATAGAACAAACACAACATATCTAATAGCTTTAGTGGGTGACAGGTCTGTTTGCACCTGAAGTCAGTAGATTTGGAGCCACACTGCTGACAACAAGCAGAATGTTGTAAGAGACTGTCTTGTTGAAATAAACAAGGCCTCTCTTTAAAAAAATGCTATTCGTATGACAGCATGTGTTGCTCAAAAGCCCTGATATATTGTTCAGCATTGACAGCGCCTTCACAGGTGTGCAAATGATCCACCATGTTACGCTAATGGTCCCTCTCCTCTTTAGTCTGGAAGATGTATCCACAGGAATCAGCTAAAATTTTTGAAAAACAAAAATCGACATTTTGATTCATGAGGCCACAGGTCAGTTTGATACATCAGTACATCTTTGATAAGTTTAGGCCAGTAAAAGGCAGATACATTTCTAAATCTTATTTATAAACATGTTTTTTTGGTCCCCATGATTTCACATGTATTTATGGATGTGGATGTGTTCACTAACAATTGTTTTCAGGAGTATCCATGAGTCCATGCAATGATTTCGACTGAACTATGTCTGTTTTTGATGTGGTGTCACCAGAGGGAATAAAAATGGTTTTCGACTTTGTCTCCTGGATGCACAGATTTCTCTGACATTATGTTACATACTAATCATGATTAGATAATATCTTTACAGTTTCATGCACAGACACATTTTTAAAAATGATTGATGTTTGCCCAATTAGTCTTTTGCAGAACCTCCCCTCTTTACTTCTGATCCGTTACCAATTAGCCTAAATAGTTTTGAGATACTCCACAATGTAACAGTCTTTTCCAGACCTTTATTAGACTCATCCCAACTTTTCTGAAACATTTATTAAAAAAACCCCAAAAACTCAATTTTTAATATGTTATATGTTGTCTCTCTACTATTTTTAATTAAACAGTTAAATTGGGAAATTTTTCTGTGTCTGGCTTTTACACAGCCTCCCGACATTTTGTAAATATGCTAACAAAAAGAATATGCTATCATTGTCATTTAAAAATATGTTTTTTTTCTGTTTTTTGTTTTTCTGTTTCTTTTTTGGCATTGACTTATACATCGACCACCATCCGCACAGAGACAGATTTGACGGTTGAGGTGTCACAATATATCTTTTACATTGTTTTTAGGTAAAGTGATGTAGGGATAGATGGAGCTCTTTAAATGCTACCGCTCACCGCGTCCTGCCATGCCCTGTCTTATGATTGGCTGAAAACTGGGGGGGGGCGTGTCCGATTGCGTCACGTAGTAGAGAGGGATGAAAGCTTGCAGATTAAGTAGAAGGCAGGCGCAGGAGCAGACGGCTATATCCGCCAGACGAAGACGGACGGTGCCAGCTGCTAGCTAAGTTAGCGTTCGTAGGCAGTTAGCAACTAGCTTCAGAGTCCCAGCTGCATATGAGCAACTGAGCAGGAGAGGCAGAGTGTGTGTGACAGTGTGAGTGTCGATGCTTTGAGCGCCAACTCGGCCGTCCCGAAGTGACTCCTTGTGTTTGTGTGCACCTCCCTGTGCATGCGTGCTAGTGTATAAATACAAGCCCACCTATCTATTTCCCTCTTCCTCTTCCACCCAGCAAGCGTGGCTGTCAATGTGTTTGAGAGGTTAGCAAAGAAGCAACACCTGTAAGCACTGACTGTCGACTGTTTACATTCGGTGTCCGGTTACTTGACTGTGGATTCGCATCACTCAGTGATACCGACAAAGCATCAGCACGTGAGTACGAAGCTGTGTGTCAGTGGGTGTATGAATAAATGAGCTGTCTGTGTGGTTTGATTGTATTTGACTTCAGGACAGACCATTTCTCCAATAGCTGAAAGGCTACATGAGTGAGCAGACTTGCATGTGTCTTGCTGTCAACGTGGTAACAGATGTTGCAAGTGTTGTAACTACACAGTTGTTACACCAAGGACATTTGCAACGTGTGTGTCTATCTGCACCAAAGAAAACTTGTTTGAAAGGTATACACCCATTCATTTACTTTGTTGATGTGCAGTTATTTGATTTGGTAGTAATTTACTATTGGAAAAGTGTTATTTATAAATGCTACATTAACGTTTTCATGGAAGTTATTCAGTGTTAAGCCACAGGCAGGGAACACTCTTTAGTCAAATGTGCAATAAAGTGCTTAAACTTGATGTTAACAGAAAAGAAAACTGTCGTTGTCATTGTCACCCCACAGCATGTAAAGCAAAGTGCTTAAATGTGTTACGTTTAACAGTAAGAAGGCGGGCTTTCCCTTTGTGTCTGTGTAAAGAAGGGAATAAAAGTTTACATTCTAAAACTTGCAGACAACATAAGATGCTTATTTCCTTGTAAGCCACAAAAAAAGGAAAAACCGTGTGGGTCTGTATGATTTTTCTCACTGCTTCTGGATTGCAGAGTTTGGGCTGTTTCGCCTTTTCAAACTTTGACCCCATGCAGGTCTGTCGATTGTGTCAGAATCATTTCAGTGTTTGCTCATCCTCAAACAACCTTTAGACTGCGTCAAAACAGTTCCCCCATCCCAGAGCACAGGAGGTGCTCCGCAGCTCCCACAGGAGGCCCAGTGGGAGCTGCGGAGCGATCTCGTCAAGCACAGCTACTTTGATAAGTCTTATGCAGAACTCACAGTCTATCCTCTTGTGGAAATATGCAGGCAGTTGTCTGAAGTCTCTGAAAGTGACTCCAGGGGCCGTGTGTGGGGGACACGTGCAATAAAAGATTAAAAATGTTCAAGCTGCTTGTTTATGGTGCTCTTGCAACAAGAAGCTCACTCCTAAATCTGTTGAGAAGATGTACATCTTGTTTTCAACCACGCAAACATTTTGGTTTGGTACACAGATTTAGAAAATCAAAGGCCTTGAGCTTGTCAAAAAACAATTTTGCACAAAACTCTAGCAAGGTAGCACTTGGGCTGACGAGACGAAATATTCAGTTAAATTCAGTGGAAAGACAAAATTAGATCAGACGACTTAAGACAGTCATTTAAAGATGTAGGCTGTAAGAGCTTTAACAAGATTTCTAAACTAAACCAAACTGCCTGATGGAAAGCTGGGGAAAAAGAGAGAAGATGGAGAAGTTGTTAAGGAAGCCACCTGCACGTGGGCAGGCAAAAACCAAGAGATCCATGTGATGTCATCGGACATGTGACTTGTACTCGGGTTACACCAGTCGTGTCCAACTGAGTGGCAGAAAGACAGCTGTCTCAATGATCGCGGACCGTTTGACTGGCACAAAAACACAGAAAACGTGTCTGGCCGATTTCTGGCCGGATGTTAATGTCTGTGGTGAGATCCCAGTCACGACCAAAAGCTTTTAATTAAAAATGATATTAATTTGTAATGCTCCCAATCCTGCATCTATAGGCCGCCTTCCCTCTGAATAAATAAATAGGAATACTGTGATTTGTGAATTTTCAGATGGAATTAAACATGGGCGCATTTCCAAAATTTCACTGATTTGTTTGTCATGTTATAAGGAAGCCTTTTAAGTCCTATTTGCTGCTTAAAGCTAAAGTGCTTGTGCTACTATTGAGAAAGAGTTTGTGGAATATTTTTGCATCAAATGTGGTGCAAAGTGTCTCTTTTCTTACAAAATACTGCACGTGCTATACTATATGTACCGTATGAAAAAAAAAAACTGTTTAGTTTGGGATATTTTGTGCATTTATGTAACTTTTACAAAATGTAAAGAAAAACAATCTGTCATCACAGGCTGTGCTTTATCTTGTGTTAACAAACTATGCTAATATTAGCATACTTTCCAGAGTAACAGTTCCCTCATGCATCAGCTCAGAGGTGTCTTACGCCCTCAGCATTTTTGGGTCCTTCAGGGTTGTTGGCTAATTGGGGTTCTGACTTGCTGATAGCGTGAGCAGGAAGTCAAAATGAAAACATGGAATTATTCATACATATGAGGAAACATTACTGTTTTACCTTTTTTACAACACTGGTACCATCCAGCGATTTGGTGTTCGCCAACTCAGCCAGAAGTAAACAAGGGCAGTCTGAGACCTCTGCAGTGTCTGAACAGAGAAACTCCTGGATTCAGTTTTGGGTCGGTGTTAAAAGTGAATCACTTGAGTTGGACTATGATGCCCCATCCCACATGGTGCCATTTTTATTCAAATATGTCCATACCCTTTTCAGCAACGATGCTGACAAACAAACTAACGCACAAACCGTGTCAAACTTAAAACCTCCTTGGCAGAGGTAACGACGAAGAGTTGTGCCATTAATACAGTTTACCAGGAGTATGACATGAAGTTATTCTGCTTCATAATATTTATCAGTATTTTTCAAACCAGTTACAAAATAATACCATTTTTATCAACATAGTTGGATTAAAAAAAAATATATATATTTTTTTAAAGCACCTGGTGACAAATATGGCCGAACCGCAGGTTCTTTCAGTTAAGGTGTTTCAGGAGTCAGCGGTCTCGCTTCTCATTCACTTTGAATGCGATGACACTTCATGTGGCCGAGTTGAGTTCTGGTTCTATTGATTTCCTTTGTCAGCATGGCTCTCAGTGGAAACTTAGGAAAAGTTAATTTTTTTTTCAAGGAGCAGCAAACGCGCCATCCGATCACATTGCCAGACTAACCTTGTGTCTCATCTCGTAATTGACTGCTTCCCCAGGTCCAAGTGCCACGTCTGCCCACTCTCGAGCGTTTTATCAAAGCTTTTGTGTGAGTCCTGCCTAAGAGAGTCTGCAGAACAGCTCCATGGGCCCATGGGCCCGCTCTGTAAACTTTTGCCTCCTTCTGCTCATAGAGTCAGTGGCAGCAGCATGTTCAGCTGACTGCATGGTGGTGATAGATGGAGCCAGAATCAAAGCACAGCTGTCGTCAGTGTCAAACAGATAATGTTGCGCTTATAAAATCAGTGACAGTTGGTGAAGATTTAGACTAAGTGGGCAACATTTCAGTTTCAGTTTCAGTCATTCTATGCATGATAGAAACTGCATGATTCCCTAAAAATCATCAAGCGTGCTACAACCCCAAATTGCCAGGACAAAATGGAAAATGCTGTTCTCTATTGGAGTCGGGTCATACCTGCAAGCAGGCCAGGCTGGTACCCTTACCCTCTTCTTCCTCAGCGGTGCCTTTGTGATGTCTGCAGAATGTGGTTTTACACTGTCTAGTTGAAAAGTGCATGTCAGTCCGTGGAAAAGATGTTGTCTTTAAGGCAGCGTGTGTGGGCTCTAAGGTCTCAATACGCTTTTCTTATTTAACGCTGCCAAAGCACACAGCATCAATTTCTTCCAAATGAGATCTTGAATACCACATTGATCTAACCATAATGCACATTTCAGCTATATGATGGTCCGTCCCGGATGCCTCTGAGCTCAGTGACGTAGGCATCACCTCTGGGCAAGTTTTGAACAGTTAAAGATTAATTGGCACTTTTTTTAATGTAACTCTATTAAAGGTGGGGAAGGGGTTCTTTTTCTGGAGCATTTTTTTACATATTGCTTGAAATACTCTTCACACCCCCATTGCAACCAATTAATTAAAAGTTTTGACACAAATATGAAAAGTTTTAGTGGCCTCTCGAACATACAATCTAGGAAAAACACAATCCAATCATACTGAACGGACCGTTAACGATGATTGGATTCTGATGGCGTCTATCAAACTGCAATCTGCTCCTCCCTCCCCCTCCTTCCCCCTGTGCGCGTACCCTGCTCCGTGAACGAATTACGCATGTCCAGAAGCTTGGCAGGAAGCTATACTAGAGCCAGCTTGGCTAGCACCTAGCATTATTAAACGTATAGTTAGCATATACTAAATACTAAATACGGCAACGATCGATGCTTGCTGTCAGAACAGCGCTCGTGCACCTTCGTGCTCGTGCGCGTTCATGTACTCTGGAGGCGTGGCTTCGGGGGGAAAGTGAAGAAAAGGGTTGGGACTTTTTACCTGTGTATTTTCAAAATGCAGCTTCGCTGGACTCAAAATCCAGGATCTCCTACCCTACCTTTAACTGTAACTGCAGTCCCTTGCCCTATGTTTACATCAGCTGTTGAGGAATGATTGTTCTTGACTCAGTGCCACCTTGAGGATTAAGATTATTCTGGCTGTTCAGCTAAGGTGTGCGCTCCTGCCCTTTATGCACTGTAAAGATTCTATGAACTGCTTTGGACGAAGATCTCAGTGACCAGACACGAGAAATACTCACTGTTGCTCTGGATAAAGACGGGCGTGCGCGTCACATCACTAACAGTTCTTTGATTTGACAAGTGTAGACATGTCCGATCGCAGTAGTGTTTTGCTCCAGAGTGACAGTGATGGGAAGTTTTCAGTCCCTGATACAAGAGATCATGGCTTCTTCCAGAGCACAGCGCTTCTCAAACGCTTATTTCATGGGTGATCAGGGAACTGACATCTACCCAGTACAGTTTGCGTATCGTCCTGGGATTGAAGATTGTTTCAGATTTTTCCTGTAAACCTCGCTCACTCCTATCTTTTCTGTTGTGACAGTGTGGAGTTGTTTGCAGACTAGTTTCCCTGGTAGCGCTTCCTGTGGGATCTATCCATCTGGAATGATTAGTCTTTCAAGTTGAAACCACATGCATTGAATGAAGAGTTTTTTCCCCCTGTGGTAATAATTCTAGACTTATGCAGCATGGAAAGGTAGACTCTGTTATTGCACAGAGGCTGGCGGATTGACAGATGTACGTATTTGTTCCACGATTAGCCAATTAGGGCAAAGTTGAAGCAATGAACTGGTTATGTCTGTCTGTGTGTCACAACCTTGATCCCTAAGAACTTTGATACTTGTGAGGTTAATGTGTGAACCAGAAGTCCCTGCTGTTCTTTCAAGCTGCCCGGCACACAGAGGATACTCTCAGTAACCTTTAACTTTAGACAGCGCTGCACAGAGACAGATATACATAAAAAAATATGACACTCGTGCTTGTGCCTGTGCTTTTTTTTTTTTTTTTTGGGGCCTGTTTTAGAGACGCACAGAGGAAGAAGGTTGTAGAGTACATTTGGCTAAAAAGCTCCTGCATTCCGTTTTAGCTCTCCAACTATAATTTATCATATAATATAATAATAATATGATTCAGTAGTTTGTTTCTGCAGTGTTGAAGCTGATACCGAGGGTTGAGGTGAGGAAGATGTTCTACTGTAAAGTTTTAATAGTGCTGTGCAAGTAATAAAATGTGTCTCATGTTGCTTGCTGATTTAAAATGACAAATTGTGGGGGAAACAGCCAAACTCTGAACAGAACTTTGTTCCATGCAAATGTGCCTAAACTACCAAAATGAAGTGCCTTGTAATGACTATTGTCCTGAGTTTACTATAAATCTTATGGGTGTATGGGTTTAATAGAGGGCCTGTAACTGTTTTGGGATATTCTGGAGCCAAATGAACAGTCTCAGTCAGATTTTTGTCTGGCCTGGGTTGTAACTGTTGTCAGGGAAGCACGGGGAGCTGTGGTGCTCACAGCAATGAAAAAAACATGCCTGAAAAAAATGTTTTTTTTAACATCTTCGCTTTCTTGCAAGAATTAGATGAAATGCAATTGTTTGAAGTGAAACTTTCTCATGCCTGCTACATAAATAGACCCACTATCCCATGTATTTTCTTAGACTCGGCTAAAAGGCAAAGGTCACATTCCTGTGTCCTTGTTGGGACCTTTAACTCTGGGCCCATTAAAAGGGCGAGTGGTATATTTCGCAATAGGCTCCAGCATCTTTCCTTACATTACCTGTAGAATAATTGTTTTAACAGTTCCTTACATATTCAATAATAGATTAATTGAATTGAATGTCATTATGTAAAATAAGTACTACAAAATCAGCAGAAACAGATTTGATAAAGCACCAAATGCCTTTCAGGGCTTTGGATTAGAGTCACAGTCCATAGCACAAGAAAGGATTTTAAAACGTTTTGAATACAGTAGAACACCTCGTGAGTAAACGTAGAAATCAAATTTGTCACCCACTAGCTCCACTATCTGGTGTCAGTCTTTCTTTTGTGTTACATTATGATTGCTTACGTTGGGATTCTCAGGATCACATGAACACCCTGATCTCTGACCCAGTTAATGGTGATTAGACCAAGAGAGTTATTTATTTTTTTTGCGTTCTTCCCTGTGATTCAGTGGGCACATGAAAATAGAAAACAGAGTACTTAATGACTTCATCTGGGTTAATGTGGGTTATATTTTGCCCACCATTCGTGTGTGAGTGGGAGTGGGCTGTTTGACTGTCAGGCGCAGTTTGAACGGAGTGACTGAGAAGATATCGGTTTATATTTGACGTAACTCAAACTATTTGTCAACACTGAAATAGTCACATTTGAGAAACAGTAAGCCGATCAATCCGATGAGTTGGAAGCTGCAGAGATTCAGACAAAGGCAGTACAAAGTTTACTTCATCATTATCGTCAACTCTTGACTGAAGATACAGATATGTGTGACGGGCAAGGAATGACGATGTATACTTACCTTTTAGCACACAGAGCTACTTTAAATCCAGCTCCCATTTTATTGTATTTTTACTCACTAAGTAATTATTGTATTTGAGCTGTGCACGTGCTGGCGTGAACTGATGTGATTGTGCTTGCCTCGCTGTGTGTGGAGTTTGGTTTAATCTTTGACCGCAGGGCAGAGACGGCTTGTTAATGTTTGTTTGAACTCAATAAAAGACAATTGGATCAGGAATTCTTAGTCTGCAGATGGTGGGCTGTTGTTGTTTACCAGTGAATGTGGAAATTGTCTCATTGCAATCACATTTTGTCTTTACTTTGCTTGCATGTGATGCTGCTGCTACTGCTTTTACTATTTTGCAACTAATACACTGACACTCAAAACGTGTTAAAGTAATTCAGAGACTTCCTGATTTTTCAAAGTCATAATGTTAAAGATGACACATCGTTTCAATATCCTCAACAGGATTGGTTAGTATTTTTATCTTTGAGACTCTAAACTAAGACAAAATAAGAAGGAGCTGAGGGAAAAGCTGGGGCACCGTGCATGGCCGGTGCTTTGCAAGTATCAACGCTTGTAAAAGCTTTTTGTAGCACCAAAGAGTGCTTGAAGTAGTGTTTGAGGTACTTAAACAAATTCGTCCTGTGGAAGGCTTCTGTGAAATGTCTTCATCTGTGTTTAATACACTGCTCAGGAACTATAGGACCCATGGCATATTCTTCATTTTGAGCCTCTTCAGAGAGGTCCATTGTAGATTATCAGGTGTGTTTTGGACCTCTATCCTGTTGTAGAACCATATTACATATTTCATCTATAACTTAATCCGATCTTCTCTCCATCAGTGAAAGGCTCCCTTCACCTCTAGCTGTAACTAAAGCCCAAAGCATGGTGTAGCCACATCTGGGCTTAACAGTTGGAATGATATTATTCCAAAGAAATTCTTCTTTGGGCTTTCTTTTGCTTTGTGGGCAGCGTTGTGGAAGTTCACACTTCAAAAGAACGAGTTCAAAGTTCATTTGGCATAGATTATAGGATAACCTATCTAACTAATCTAAGTTGAACTAAGTTCAAGATTCTGAAGTCCACAGGCCCCGAAATGAATTAGTTCCCAATCTTATCTCTCTTTCTTGATGAGGTTCTGAATCTGCCATATTAATATAATATAAACTGGAGAGCTCAAATCATTTAACATGAATAGCACGATAGTATCTTTTTAAAACTGTACCCTGGTGCCAATGGAGTAAAGACTAGCACTGTGTTTCACTTTAAAAAATGGTCAAAGCATGCCTTGCCCATCACTGTGCACCAAATGCTAAGCTCACTATTCAGTCTGCCCTCCTCCATGTTGTAACTCACCATTTAAGTGTATCGCCTTTAAGAAGACGCCCTCAGTGTTCTGTAGACTGTCAGGACAAGGTGAGTGTATGGCCTATATGTACGAAATGTTACCTCTTTCTTAGAATATAAGCAAAATCCTTTAAAGAACAGTTGAATCTCTGTAATGTTTACCAGAGTTAGATCAACAAAATGATACTCCAGCGCTAAAACCAAAATTACACTTAAATTGTACGGCTGCAGCGGGAGCGTCCCATCATCTTACATTCCGCTCATACCACGACTTTTTTCTTAAGTTTGCCTGATTGTGTTCTAACAGTGCATCCCGCTCTACATCTGAGCCACTTTCTGTGGTATAATTTATCACTGGACGAATCCGCTTGTGCGGGGAAACAAGAAGAAGAACAGGGAGGGGATGGTGAACTACTCCCCAGAACTGCATCAGACTGGAGAAATGAGAGGGTGTCACAAGAGAACACAACGAGTTTGGGACAGACGTTTGACGAAATGACAAATGCAAAGAAAATGTTTCCTTTTTTTTTTTTTTGTTCTTATCATGTTCACTGTGATACTCTAATCTGACCTTGAATGTTGAAAAGGTAGCCAAATGCTGATTTGTTAGGTTACAAAAGAAATGTTGAGTGTGTCACAGAATAAATAACTGCAGTGGATAACCTTGTGAGGAGTTCACAACAATAGTGTAGCACCAAAATGTTGTGAGCTCTGAAATCCACATATCAGTCGTTGAAGGCTGATAGATGATTTATGAATTTTGCAGAAAGGACCGTTGGTTTGTGTCACACTTCCACGGCTTTGCTTAAAGAACTGAACCACCACTCCGCACGGTTTCAGGTCGGGATGCGTCTTCTTTTTGCACAACGCTACTTCTCAAAAGATCTCCAGGTTTTGGAAGATCAAGGAGAATCATAGATGACGGCTCTCTTTTTTTTTAATGAACCATCATTAGTGCTGCAGTGCTGCTGGCTGGTGGTATGCTGATGTCTTTTTCTGTGCATGTCAGAGCACTGCAGCTGTGACTGACTTTGACTGGGACTTTCGTTGATGTTTCTACAACCCAAATCCTAAAATAGGTTGGGATGTAAACTGAAATCCAAATGCAATGATACAAATATCATAAACTCATATTTTGTTCACAATAGAACATAGAAAACATATAATATCTGTTCATCTTCCATTTGATGACGGCAAAAAAAAGTTGTGACTGGGTCATATTTACTACTTCTTCATCATTATCTCTTCTTTTAACATCGGTCTACAGACATCTGGGAACTGAGGAGAACAGTTGCTGGACCTTTGGGAGAGGAATTTGTGTTCCATTCTTGTCCGATAGAGGATTCTAGCAGCTCAGCAGGCCTGGGGGTTTTCTTTGTTGTATTTTACATTTCATGATGTGCCAAATGCTTTTCATTTGGTGAAAGGTCTGGACTGTAGACGGGCCAGTCCAGCACCCGGACTCTTCTACTAGGAAGCCATGCTGCGTAAATAGATGCAGTATGTGGTTCAGCATCGTCTGGCTGATATATGCAAAGTTTTCCCTAAAAAAGACATCTGGTGGGTGCATATTTTGCTCTAAAACCTGTATGTAATTTTCAGCATTTATGATGCATTTTCAGATGGGCAAATTGGCAATTTCATAGGCACTAACGAACCCCTATATTATTAGAGAGGCGGGCTTTCAGTTTCCCACTTTGTCTCAGTCCATTCTAATTGAGCTTTGGGCCAGAGAAGACAGCAGCATTTCTGTATTATGTTCACATTTTACTTCTTCTTTGCTTGGGAGAGCTTTAACCTGCATTTGTGAATGGTACGGTGACCTGTGTTCACAGACAATGATTTCTGGAAGTGTTCCTGAGCCCTGCAGTGATTTTCCTGAAGGAATAATGTCTGTTTTTAATGCAGTGGAAGAGCTGGAAACCATAGGAATCCAATAGCGATTTTTAACCTCGTCCGTTATGCAGAGATATCTCCGGATTCTATAAATCGCTTGGATGATATTGTTTAATGTAGAAGTTGAAAAGGATTGGAAGTCATCACTATTCTATACTGAGGAATTCGGAATTCTCATTCTGAAATTACACTTCTTAGACTCTTCCTCTTGAAAAGTTGCTCTTTTTATGCCAAATCATGCTACACTCCTTTTGCTCCTTTTGCTAATTAACCTAATTAGTTGAAATGTGTTCCTCTCGCTGTTTCTTCCCCGACTTTTTCGAGATGTGTTGCTGTCATCAAATTCAAGATTAGCTCATATTTTTCATGACACAGTAAAAATGTCTCACTTTTCACATTGTTCTCTACATTTATTCAGTTTATGAGATCTGCAAAACCATGTTTTCTACATCTATTTTCATTTTACAGTGTATCAACTTTTTTAGAATTGAGGTTGTACACAACATTTGAAGGCACAAAGAGAATGATAAAACATGTTAGTTTGCTATCAACAATCATCCAGTACTTTGAGGCGATTATAGTAAAGCTCTGCACAGATCTGATTCCATCACAACTGCAGGGCACTCATATTATGGACACATGACACAAGATTTTCTTTATAGCTTAATGTATATTACCTATTTATTTCTTTAACTTAAAACAGTTGTGTTGTTCTCAGTGCAGATCAGATCGTGTGACAGTCGGGGCCATTCCAAAGCTTCAGCTTGAATTTTCTTGAGGTAGTTTATGGTGGATTTTATGTTGATTATTGTCCTGCTGTAAGCCAGACTTCTTTTAGTTTCACTGTCATCACTGATTGCAAGATATTTAAATCCAGAATTTGTTGATGTTCAGTGAGTATTTTAAATGACGACATGCGTTCAAGCCCTTACAGGTCAATGCAGACCTAATGACTCAATCAGGTCCTTTTAAAAGGGCGCCTAAACGTACAAAATGGGAGTACTCAGTTTTTCTCGCTGTTATGGCTGTTATCCTGGTCTGCTGTTTTTTCCTTGCCAGATTCAGGCCTTGGGAAACCGTATCTGTTTCATAGTGTGCCAGTGTTGCTTTTGTGTAGAAACAGTGTATTGTTACAGCTTGAGTTTCCACAGCATGCTGTCTGCAGACAGTTTCAAGGCACACATTGAGACCTAGAGCATTCATTCTTTCTTCATTTGTGTAGTAATTTACCACAACGGTAATATTTTCTATCACTTCCAGTCCAGAATAAGAAGAACATACATGCAGACATGTTAGTCCTACCGAAGTCATACCTCCCAAACTCTTGAAACTGGACTAACACATTCAGATAAAGTGGTTGCATTCACATATTTTCCTGTTTCGTTTGTCAGAAGGTTAAATGTGTCGTCAATTGTGACTGAAAATCTTAAAGCATTTTCAGACTGTCACTCTGCTCTGATAAATCCCGATTTTATAACTGCAGCAGCAACAGACCAAATCACCATTCAGGTCATCCCCTGTGCGGGGAATTCAGCAACACTTACATGTACGATGATCTCCCACAGAGAAAGTCGGAAACCGCACAGAATTTGGTAAATTATTTGTTGTCATGGTTTAATTCAAGTGGAAAGTCCTCTACAGAATCCACAGTATACATGCTGAATTGGCCTAAATTTACCCTGCAGGTAGTGATGCCTGCAACAGATTGTAAAAGAAAAAAGGCCTCCTGTGGTTTTGATGCTGTAAGTAAATCCTGCGGTCACGTCATCCCTTCCAGTCTATCATCAGCCACTTTAGGCATCTTTTCCGACAATAACCTCTCAGCTGCAACAAGGCAGTCTTTAGCCTTCACGACCCCGTGTCCTGGAGATTGATCGTGCTCAGCTGGAAGCTGACATGCCCCCAAGACATATTATGTAATGTATTATGTAAAGGACAGCTCAGATTCTCACTTTCAGCCTCTTCCAAGTTATTCTTTCATGCATGGAATCCCTTTCTACAACTGGTCAACTCCCTGAGATTGTCCCTAGCATTATGGATTTTTTTTTAAAGCCTAAAAAGCAAAATATGTTTTTTTGTGCAGCTTCCATCTTTGTTCTTACTTACTTTTTTAAAAATGTTTTTAACTGTATTGGTTTTTGTATATGTGTTTATATGTATATGTGTGTAATTTGTCCCTGATCTGGATGGAGTTGGTTCAGGGTTGACAAATGGCGGGGTGTGGTTGGGTTTTTAACGTACTTTAGGAGTACTATGCCTTATCAGTCTCGACCTTTTACAACTGTATGTCACAAGACCGGACAAGATTCATTTGAATGAAAACATGTAGGGGGAAAAACTCACCATGAATCATCAAGTGAATCCCCATGATCTCGAGTAATAAAGAAACTGACTGGATTGGTTGTCACTGAAAAGTCAAAGAAGATGCCAGCACTTACTCTGAACTTATATCCAAATAGTGTCATCGTGAAAGATGTGGTCTCTGTTGTTTTTTTCTTTCTAAATCCCCAAATATGTACTTTCATAAATCCTTTTGTTTTATATAATTATTTCAATCAATTTTCCTTAATTTATTACTAAGTAGTTGTTGAACATTTTAGTTGCAGTACTCACTGGCTGCAGTGTTGCCGTTTGACCACAGGGTGGCAGCAACTATCTGTTAGTGAAGTGCAGGCTTGAAGTCAAATCAGAAGAAGACGCCTTTATATCTACCTGCTTCAACTAGTCTCACGCTTCACTTGAATGACACCGCTACAGTGAGTGAGCATCTTACACGTATTTCTGTGTTAACGCATTTATCAATTGCGCTCTTGTTGTCGGTCTAGGGTGCAGCGCTTAATTTGGAGTGTGTAGAGGGAGTTAAATTCGCAGTTCGGAAATTTTAGTGTTGGACATGGTTTTAATGACTTGTGTCGAATACTGACCGTGAACTTTAGAGTGGTTAATTAGCTCCTTCTTTATTTTCCCCGGTACTGTGGTCGTTGTGCCTCTGAGCAACTTTTATTTATTTATATATATTTTTTTTGATTGAAACCATTTGGAGAAGTTTACATGACGGTATCCGTACTTTCTTTGTTAATTGGAGTTTTCATGTTGCAGTAGTGTCGCACCCCGATCACACCTGAAGCTCGTTGCCTTTAATTAGTCACTCTCGCAGCTGGTAAATGGAGCTTGCAGCAATTAAGAGAGTTGCACCTTCATATCATAATGAAATGACGACATTTTTTCCATTATTTGTTTGCTTTGCAAACAACGTATGGATGCACATAAGTATGTTTTGTAGAACCTCCTCCAGTGTCATGCAGTTGTGCGTCACGGTAGTTTAATAAACAAGAATCACGGAGCTGAAACTTTATTATAATAGCGTTGCCACGCTTAACTTTCCTCAAACTTCCAGTCATCCTTTTAGGTGGCAATTTGTACGTTTCCTCCTGAATATTACAGTAATCCAGGTTTTCTTTATAAATATTCATACAAAGCTGGCTAGATTTTTCTGAGGACATGCCAAGCAGTTGCAAGCTGTGCCCAACCTCTGCAGCACAAGAGACGCTTCAGTGGATTTAATCTCTTTAAGCAGGTCTTGCACCCCTTTTCTCTCATTTTATTTACATTGAAGGTTATATATTCCTTGAAACCATTAACACCCAAGTTGATCTAGTGTACAACATGCATGTGTAGAGGGTGCCTCAGGTCTGTAATTGGATTAAGGCCCCGTTTACACGATAGGAAGACGCAGATATTTTCCTGCGGTTTTGCCTCTCATTTACACCAAAACCCCGTTTTTATCACAGAAAACGATTATTTCTAAAACCTCCGGCCAAAGTGGAGATTTCTGATAACGCCGGTTATGTGTTGCCGTGTCAACTGGGAGAAACGGCGTTTTAGGTTCTTAAACGTCACATTATGCGCCAGAAAATGCTTAACGTCATGCGAGCGCCTTATGTTTACAGTTTGTTTGTCTACTGATCAGGATTATCATGGATGATGTTAAAGTTCTACTAATTTTTACGATTCTGGCCTTATTGCATTTGCCACCCCAAACCTGCTCGCACAGTTCAAAATAGAGGAGCACCACTCTTCTGTGGCCGCTCCCGCGCCCAGTATGCACTGACTGTCTATATTTCCCTCTTATTGCCTTCAGTTTTTGTTGTGATATTTGCTCACGTTATCTCCTCCTTCACAAGAGGAAAGTCCTCGATTATGAGGATTTTGATTGGCTTGCATGGCTTTATTCCTTTATCTACACTGCCGCCAATAGGTTTGGCATAGTTATTATGGCGCTTGACGGCGTATTTATGCGGGTTGATGTAAATGACAAGTTTTTTTTAAAACGATGTTGTGTGCACGATGTTGTTATTGAAAACGGAGGGGGGGAAATAGTCGTTTCTCTAAATACCCGGCTATGTGTAAATGTGGCCCAAGTGAGATGGTGAACTTTGCAAATGGCTGCATAGTAGAGGAAAATGTGGAAGTTTTGCATTGGATAAAGATGTCTTAGATACTTGATCAATTGGTTGTGGGTTTCCAAATAATTGTGCACAATTTGGATTAAAATGCGTCTTGGAGGCAAAAAAAAACCTATCACTTCTCTTACCTACCTTAAGAGGTTTTGAATCTAAAGTGCTGTCTGTGTCAATCTTTCCTTTCTGTCTTTCTCAGGATGTCGAGGTTAGTTGCTGTTCAAGGGGGCCTCAGCCTGCTGGCTGTCAGGAGGGCATGTCTTCTCTCCAGGTCTTCCCATTCTGCCCCGAAGAACGAGTACCGACCAATCAAGAAAGTCATGGTGGCCAACAGAGGTGAAAGCTTTCATTTCTACACTGATAATTCACCACTGAATAAGAAAAGCAATTCGGGCTGCACAATTGAGTTAAAAGCAGTTAAAGGCTTTCATTCTTTCATTCATAATGTAAGACTAAGTGATGGCATTTACAGTCTTCCTGAGACGGAAAGAGACTCGGATCTCTTAATTTTTAATGCCCAGCATTTAGTTTGCCTTGCTAATATTTAAACACACTGTGTGGGTGGGTGGCTGCGCAAGATAATTTTGTTTGCTTTTACTCAAACTTGGGGAAATATTAGGAATAGATGTGGTACTAAGCCCTCACGGTACACCAGGAGGTTGCGTTTTGTATAAAACTGTCGGGATCCATACAGCAGATTTACTAAGCTAACCTGAAATTTGCATGAAACAAATATTTATTTAATCTCCTCTGGAATTGATATCTGAATGATTTATAATTGCAGATGATCCAAGAGTTTAGTAAACAAAAAAAGCTGTGTCGATTATGGTTGTGACATGCAGCACTAACGTCACAGAAGTGCTCAGATTATACTTGCAATAACTGGACTCCCTCTCGCTAATGCTGTCCAGAGAAACTCTCCTTTTGCAATTATTAGCTCTGTTAGGTGACGCGAAGCATGTGAGTGACAATTGTATTCGCACATTTGTTTTTAACAGCTTTTTCGAGACCCTCATTATAGTCATTCCAGTGGGTGCATTTAAAATGCTTAATTGCTGCGTGGGTTTCCAGTATTGTACTTATTCTGCAGACATGGGGTGTTCTATAGGCCCCTGCTGTGGGTATGCATGTGCACATTAATGTCAGCGCTCTCATAAAGGCTGCATTTGACTGCTTTAATCCATCAGTTTGACTCAGAAGGCTCTGGCCTCTGATTCATGCTCGCACACAGAGAGGCTTTTCATCAATCTCTCTGCTTCATGTCAGCATGATGCGATATCAGCATCACATTCATCACAGAAAAGTGCACCGTACTGCGTACGAGACTGGACCATCGCGTCAGTCCAAACTCCACACCGTGCTCATCTCCTCTCTGCTGCTGCTTCTGTGTTCTTTAACTCTTGTTCTGCACTATTTTAGTTCCTGATCTTCTCTTCACGTCTCTTGTCTCATCTTCCTTTCTGCCCTGTCTTTTTTAGCATTTGTCAGATGTAATTTTCCTCTAGATTGTCGTCTTCCTCTTTGCCATGACTCCACTCCTGTTTGCTCACCTTCTTTCATTCTTTACTTAATTTGCTACTTTCCCCACTAATGCTCGTATCCACTTATTTGTCACTTTGTTAAACCTGTCATACTATTTCTGTTTGATCCTCCTTCTTTGAAATCCACTCCCCTTTGGTCCATTTTAAACATTTAATCTGTTTTTCATCCCTCTCCTCCATATTTGCATCCCTTTTTATGTTCATACATTTACCTTTCTTGTTTTACTCGCCTGCTTTTTTACCTTTTCAAAGCTGCACAAATGTATGAATGTCACCCTCCCCTTCAAGCAAGAATAAAACATACTAATTTTCAGCAACTAAGCTGTTTTCTCCCTCTAAACTGTGTTCTGCCGTCGAAAACAAGTACTTGGCTCCTGTGACAGCAAGATTAAAGTCGGGGAGTGTTTTTCTTGTCTGAAGCTGAGATTGTACGCTGTGTTCTGAAACTTTACAAAAACAGCTGACTTGTTGCTGTGTCTGTTTTTAGTATTATGAAGAGCACCAGATGGATTGGTCTTGTTTTTCACACATGTACAAAATGAAAAATTCAGTTTATTTTATTCTCTCCGTGGAGACAATGGTTGCAAAATGGGTCCAATGCCACAGAATGTTGATAAAATAAGGTCTGCGCTGATGAAAAATGCATGAAGAGTATGCAATTACAATCTTGGATGAAGACAACTTGAGGAAACTTGAGGTGCAATGCAGAACCACCTTCATCTATTCCTCACACACATCTTCCTCCCATCTTCCAGGTGAGATAGCCATCAGAGTGTTCAGAGCCTGCACTGAATTGGGGATTCGCACTGTGGCTGTTTATTCTGAGCAGGACACTGGACAGATGCACAGGTAGTGATCTCTGTCATTTTAGACTTACAAAAAAAAACCTTCAGTGGATTAAATAAAAAAAGAAAGCATGACACAACAATGTCTTAACTGCTTGAATGACAGTTAAAGGAAGCATGAGAGCGCTTCAGCACATCTTTGGAGCAGTTCTTTGTTGTTCAGTTTGTATCCAGTGGTGAGTTTTAGTTTATTTCCATGGCAAACATTCAGGTCATCGCATTTTCAGTTTACACACAAAATAGTCTAATTTTGCTTTTTAATTGAGCTTTTTTTTTATTCCCACCTTCTCATTTTCTTATGTAAAAACGCCAAACCTGAAAAGGCTCATATTAGTAGTCATTTAGATAATTGTTGAGTACTAAGTAGTGCTGTCTAGTTTTTACTTGGCCTGAAAATCTAGAAATGCTGCTATGGAAAACATTGAGGTGTATATGTGTAAGGTGCTGTCTTATCTTTTGCCAGTCTCTTCCATTGCACTGATGTATAAATGTAAATCTTTGCACTTCACAGGCAGAAGGCAGACGAGGCTTATCTGATCGGTAAAGGCCTGCCACCTGTTGCAGCATACCTGGACATTCCAGACATCATCAAAGTTGCCAAGGTAAAGAGCATTAACCAATAAGATAGTGTAGTAAAAGTGAGGGTGACACTACCAGTCAACTCATTTCTTATTTCTTCATACAAAAAGCAATTTTAATGCAAATGACTTGTGATCACAGATCAGCTTTGAATTCAGTACTTAGATTTCCATTTGCTTAAGTGGATGTGTAAAAGACCAGTGGAGTTTTGGTGTGGATCTCTAAAGCTGATGAGTGGGGGTTTGCACAGGAGGCAGGACATGAGAGAGGTTATGCTGTTTTGTTTACATGTTGAATAGGATGAGGCTTCTTCAGAAGTGTTTGTGTTTATCAATAAACAGTGTGTCCACAATAGTGACTGAAAAGGGACTTGGGAGATCAGAGTAAATATTGTGGTTATTTGCTCTCCCTCAGAACATCTCTGGAAAATTTCCCTACTGCAGCGAATATGTGCAAATGGCTTAATTTAAGTGTGCAAGCAAATAACTGTAAAGTAAACATATAAACGAGATGGGTGTCCTTGATCCATGTTGACCATGTTTTTCTCCTGTATTGTTTTTGTGCACATTATTGCAGTATCATTGTCTCATTGAGGCTGTTACCAAGTAGTTGGTTGTATAATAATTTAATTATAAGTGTATAATCCAGTGATTGTGAAGCACAAATTTTTCAAAGATGATTCTATTTTGCCAGCACTTAACCTTTTTCTATAAAGTTTCAAAGTCCCCTTCAGCCAGAAATCAAGTTTGAGCCTTTTTAACGTGTCCATGAGGTTTTTTTTTAATTTTTTTAATTTTTATTTTTTTTAAGATGGATCATGAGAAAAATCAGGTGTTGGTACTGTGGCTGAGGATTTCTTCTTTAAACTGCAGAGCATCGCTGATAGTCTGTCTACACTGCACATACAGGCTGTCTGACCTCGCCTTTCTATTTGGAGAAACCAGCTGCAACAAATTCTGACCACCAGCTAGGTGTGGCTGTAAAGCTAATTTGCATGCACTGTGAAGAATAAATTAAATAAGCCATCAACGCAGTAGAAGTGAGGCCAAGCAAGTAGCTGTAGCACAGTGTGAGCCATGGAAGGCTTACTCACTTGGTCCTGCTCCAGTGGAGCTAACTGAGGAAGCACTGAGCTAGAAGGGGATCAAGAACTTGGCTAATCTGGGAGTTGATGGAGGAAATTCTAGGTACAAAGCAGAAGCAAGGCTGATTGAAGAGCTGTGGTACTCTTGTCTCGGCGAGGCCGCCATTTGCCTGGATGCTTACTTGATGCGGAAACCGCTAGTTCCGGTAGTGCCAGGCTTGATTGGTCTACCTCCTTGAGCTAGTGGCTTGTGGCCAGGAGCCACAAACAAGATTTTAGTATGCTAAAACTTCACTTTGCTCTCTCCTGGGTCAGTCCATAACTGGGACTTAGCAGTTTCATAGTGAGCAAGCTTCTCGTTGCTGAGTCTTGCTAGGCATTGCTTCTGCTGTGTGCCTCCAATTCTGTTAACTTGACACTACCTCTGGGAGCACTGAGCTAGCTGACAGCTCTGTGTTATCCCAGTTACTGGAGCAAGCAGTTCCTGGAATGTTGAAAGTAGGGATGGGCATTCGATGAAAATTTCTTCGTCGATCGTCGGGAGAATTAATGATTAATAATCGATTAATCATTAACATTTTTATATTAAAAAATAGCATAATTAGGCCCATGTCAACTTACTAGCCAGCTCCTGCGTCCGCTGTTTGTAATGAGTTTCGATCCGCCTCGTCACGGTGCGTCTTGACGGCATGGTGTATTCGGGTTCCAGAAACTGTACTAAGTCCTGAAAACCTTTGCCCTCCACGGCACTGATGGGGAGCATGTCAGTTTCAATCATCTTCGCCATCAGTTCGGTGATCTTCTCTGCTCGATGTGCGCTGCAGCTCCTTCTGCTCTGTGCTAACACCGAGTCAATGCTAGGCTGAGATAAAGATGAACCACCACCGTCTATCACAAGACTTGGATGCGCATTGTTTAAGTGATACATCATTGTAGTTGTCGATGAATTGTATTTGTAATATGCATTGCAGTGATTGCAGTGCACTATGTCATTTTCTAAACGAAAATGTTCCCACGCCACACTTCGCCGCGACCTCTTCATGATTAGAACTAGGCGATGATGTACGGAAGCTCGCATGTAACAATTAAAAAAAAAACAAAAAACATTCGGTTTCGTCGAACAAAGTGAATTTCGTCGACCAAATTCTTAATGATCAATCATCGATTAATTATGCCTATCCCTAGTTGAAAGCATAGAAAGTGAATACATTATCATTATGATACTTCCACTTTCATGCAACCATGTATAATTCCTCTGACTTTCTTGAGAATTGCGCCCCGGCTTTAAGATTTACAGCTGAATTTCTTTTTGTTCTTTTTTTTTTTTTTTTCTTAAATAAGTATCAGTGAACATGCAGTCATAACATGGTGAATGTGTAAATGTATGGTGGAATTACAATAACATCAAAATTGATCATTGTTTAGCAGAGACAGGAGATTAGCGTCAGCTGTTAGTGGGTAATGATGTGCAGGGTCAGATTAGCATATTCCTAAACCGCCACTCACTGAATGAGGAAGAGGAGGTAGTTATGAGTTTTTATGTAAATCTAAATGTGATTTGTATCATATGCTAGAACATATATGCAGTTTGCCAAGGATAGGTTTTTGTTGAACTTCAGTGAAAATAAACTTTTTGCTTTTGGTGCAGTAATTGAATGAGCTGGTCGTTGGTTCTCTTAACATAAGACCAACTGTATATTTAACCTGTGGAGAAATGAGACGAGTTCAGAGAATTTAAGATGGACTAATTTTTAATCATGTTTTTTTTTTTTTTTTTTTTTTTTTTTTATCCTAAAGTTACTATAGTTGATATTGGTTAGTTTTGTTTTTAGTTTAGCCATATGCCAAGATGAACAAGTGATGAGCAAATTTTAACCCCCTTTTACTTATTTCTGCTCTACAGTCTGTCTTTATCTTGAAAGTGGTGGAAGAAACTGCTTCTTTTGCACAGCTGCTTGCTCCTTTTGCCTACCATTCTTCTTCCTTTTGTCAATAGGTTCTTGTTTCTGCATGTCCAACCTTTTCACTATCATTTCCCATCTCCTTTTCATTTCCTGCTGCCTCTTATCACTGTGCTGATCCAATCTGCTCCTTGTCACTCCTCCCATACTCCCCTTGTCCTTCCAGGACGGGGTGCTGGTTGTTCTTTGTCATTTTTCTGATCTGTCTCTCACGGTTTATAGTTTTTTTTTTTTTTTTTTTTTTTATGTGAGCATGCAGTCAGCCAGCCAAGTTGTAGCCAACCCATTTCTCAAAATCAGTGTTTTAAACTTGTGTTGGTGGTGAAAGTTGCTGAGAAATGTTCTTCTACAAATAATCTTTTTTTGTTTAACGCAGGTGTTAAAGGCAGGGTAGGGGATCTTTTTCTGGAACATTTTTTTACATATTGCTTGAAATACTCTTCACACCCTCATTGCAACCAATTAATTAAGTTTTGACACAAATATGAAAAGTTTTAGTGGCCTCTAGAACGTACAATCTAGGAAAAACAGTATCCAATCATTGTGAACGGTCCGTTCACAATGATTGGATACTGATGCCGTCTATCAAACTGAAATCTGCTCCCCCCCCCCCCCCCTTCCCCCTGTGCGCGTACCCTGCTCCGTGAACGAAGCTTGGCAGGAAGCTAAACTAGAGCCAGCTTGGCTAGCACCTAGCATTATTAAACGTATAGTTAGCATAAACTAAATACTAAATACGGCAACAATCGATGCTTGCTGTCAGAACAGCGCTCGTGCACCTTCATGCTCGTGTGCGTTCATGTACTCTCGAGGCGTGCCTTCGGGGGGAAAGTGAAGAAAAGGGTTGGGACTTTTTACCTGTGTATTTTCAAAATGCAGCTTCGCTGGACTCAAAATCCAGGATCTCCTACCCTACCTTTAAGTCTGTGACTGAATCTTCTCTACTGTCCATGCATGTGTGTTTGAGGTTTTCTGAACCTGCTAGTGTGCATACTACTGCCACATTTTGTGTGTGTGGCTCCATGCATCCTCTGGTAAGGCAGTAATAGCTCCCTTAACAGGATAGCCCATAATTATAGTCTGTCTCGTGTCAAAGAGCAGATGGCACATATTGATACAGAGATGTCTCTGTCCCTCAGCCTCAGCGGCTACTGTATTTGCCATCCTGTCCGTGTGTGCACGTGCATGCTGTCGGCACCCTCCCCCTGACCCTCAAATTACGTTAGCCTGTCCACTCACTCAGTCTCCTGCTGGTGCTCATTGACGAAATGAGGACTTTGGTTATTGTAACTAAGATTAAGAGTAAAATCTAATTTACTCCCAATCCCTTTGCCATAAGTGGCCTATTAATTCTCTGTACTAGCCAAAAGAGTGCGAGTGTGAAAGAAGCCTTTGAGGTTTGTGTGTGCAAGTTGACTCTGTTCCTTCACTACTTTGCAGCCAAGTCTTATTAAACCCTGTGCGGCTTCCTGTGTCAGAACTACTGTTGTATAGCTGCACTAAATTCCCCCTCTGGTCTCATATTTTTTATATCAACTTAGAAAATAATCATGAATGAATGTGTATTTAAGCATGTTTTTTTTTCTTTTTTTTTTTTTTTCCTCCACCTTCAAGGACAACAATGTGGATGCCATTCACCCTGGCTATGGTTTCCTCTCTGAGCGTTCAGACTTTGCTCAGGCCTGTGCAGACGCAGGAGTGAGGTTTGTAGGACCAACTCCAGAAACGGTCCGCAAGATGGGAGACAAAGTGGAGGCTCGCTCCCTGGCAATCGGCGCAGGTAAATCAGAATATACAGCACATGCCTTTTTAGGTGGTTAAAATACCGTATGCACGGAGAAGTGCACCTTGACCCGAACAACTGTTACTGTTAAGTGAAGAACTGAACTCATGAAGTTAAAAAATTTAAACCTTTTTTTATTAATTATGATTTTTTAATTTTTTAATCAAGATTGTTGCATCTTGCAAATAATAGATAAAAGAAGCCTGTTGCATTTTGGATAAAAGTTCTGTGGCTGAAATTAATGAGCAAACAGAGAAAAATGGAGAGCTGCTCTTATGGAATAAAACATTACACCATCTATGAAAAGTTGAAGATGCAAAGAGACTGGCTTCTACAACAGACCCCCCCCCCCCAAAAAAAAAAATAAAAACATGGTGGATTACATGAAGACGTATCCACATGCTGCTGGATATGCTAGCATTTTTTGGGGGGCTGTTATTCTTAAAGCATCAATTTTATCACTGGGAGGAAGAAACTTTTTTGTATGTACTAGTTCTGTCATCCGCTGCACAAAACTGATTAAATTGTATTTTTGCGAAAAGAAAACTCATATTTTGAGCCAAAAAACTGTTGACTTTTGATGGAAAACAATATTTCAAACTGAATGAACTCTAGAGAGAATGACTTGTGAACTTTAGCTGTGGTAGTAACATTTCCCATAACTCCACCCCTGTATAGGTGTGCCTGTTGTCCCAGGAACAGATTCCCCCATTTCCAGTATGCATGAGGCGCATGCATTTGCTCAGACATATGGATTTCCCATCATCTTCAAAGCAGCTTACGGAGGAGGCGGTCGAGGCATGAGGGTGGTCCGAGAGTACGAGGTGAGCACTTTTGATGGAAGATGTGACGTAAAGGATTGCTGCCAATTGTCCTGTGAAGAGAAAAACAAATCCACAAAGTTGGTTTTATTTAATAAATTTTGAGTTTTTCTTGAATAAAGGTGAAATTGCTTTAAAATTACAACCTGGTCATCTATCGCTGTAGATGCCAATCACATTGTGTGTTTGAGCCTGTGCTCAGAAATTGCCTCGGTCACTTAGCCTGACTGATCACGATGATTGAGTCTCGTTCTTTTCCATCAGTCAAGGATAATTAGAAAATGCCCTTCAGTAATCTGCCTGAGCAGAGCCAACTTTTCCAGAATTCACTCGGCGTAAAGACTATCATGCGTGTCAGATTTCAGATTCAACACTTGTCATTCAGATATACTCTACCGTGCACATAGAACAAAATTCAGTTAAATTTGTTTTCCGACGGCAGTATTCAGAAATTGTGAACTGTCACTTGTATATTTGATTTTATCCTCTACAACCTTTAAGCAGGAAATTCTCCTGTAACTTAAGTTATAGGATGTAGATTTAAATGCACACGTGATCTGGAGATTGTTATCTAAAGGACAGGGAGGGAGTAAAAAACCTAACGATATAAAGTAATGTGCCCTGAAACTACTCAAATATTGTGTCCATTGGCTGTCAACATACTTTACACAGCTTGGAGGTGAAAAATAACATGGATGTTATCACCCATAAAGCCATGACGGGCTGTCAGTGATGAGCCCAAAGGAAAGGAGTGATGCGTCATGAAAAACTAGGCCTTTTGACTGTTGAATACTTTTCAGTTTAGTTTTGCTGTTAAATTATGACCTTTAAAATATTCTTAAACGCGCCATTTAGTTTCCTCTTCAGCTCTTGTCTGTTTGTGATGTAACTGAACTTGTTTTCAGATGTGATCTTTTGAATGCAGGCTGTTTTTAATGGTTCAGAATCTACTTGAAACAAGAACATGAAATAAAGTGGACACCATCTTCATTATGCAACAATATGTACACTACATAAAATCCAGAGACTTATTGATGGATGACATAATTGGCTTATTAATGACCAGCATTTTTGGTTATTTGTAATTAAATGAGTTTCATTTGCTTAAATGTTTTTTGTCTACACTGATTTTCTGTAACATTAAATTTGCCTGTTTTAATGTTTATTCTGCTCATGCTGGCTTAAAAGCTCGAATTTAACATCTGTTGTCTGGCACTGCAACATTAGTAAATGATCTTTTGGGTCCTTCGTGGTATGTTTTTGTTTTCCTGACTTTACGGGATAATCACTCTGTAGCAAACCAATGCGACACCAATTCCTTATTCCAGTGGTACTGTTTGCTTTCACGGTTTCTGTATAAAACAACTTCAGCATCTTGCCATGACAATGTTGTGATTCCTGTTATGCTCCTACTTGTATCTGGCTCTGTGATTTTTGGACTAAATTATTCTATGGCCTGAGGATTATGGGGACTGGGTATACAAAAGCCAGACAGCAATTTGAAGGTGAATGGAAAATAACATAGTTGCTCCATCACACGTGCAGTACAATTGGATGACACGAGGAAAAAAAAAACAGGATTGGTTTAAAACCTATTAATATGCATGTAAACATGTTCGTTCGACTGAATATGCACAGGTTTTGAGCATCTCAAAACCCAGACTAAAGGCCTCGGTATGCTTCTGTCGCTATCCGTCAATCCGACTCTGTGGTCATTAAACCTTTCGAAGTTCTCGGTCGGGATGTCTGATACGCAAGGCAATTCACCTCCCGATCATTAGGTGTCGCTTTGTTAGACGACCCAATCTTGCGACGTCTATCGTGAAAGTCGTTGATTGATTGTTTACCTTCCGGCTCCGTTCCACTCCTCACAGTGAACGATGGCGGCTGAGAGAGAAAGGCTGTTGTTGGAGCTTGTTGATATTGAAATGCAAATAATTTTGACCAAATGTTGACCGGCACACAGTAAACTCTTTCAAAAATGGCGGTGTTGTGACTGGAAGGAGCTAAACTGGAAAAGTGTTTCCGGAAATGTTGTTAGCTGACCAATCTCAACCCTTGCAGTCTCCGAGTCTCCGTCGCCTCAGATAGATAGGAATTTTGACCGACGCACGCAAGCGACGTAGAGCGTCTCCGGGAGGGTCTCCGTCGACGACTATAAATCAGGCTTTAGATACCGAGATAATGAAAGCACAAAAACAAATTGTGACTGAAAAGCTGCCCATTAAGACCACATGTCAACATCTGGTTGCTCACAGCATTTCCAGGCTGCCTTTTATAAATACTAAAGACCATGTCTGTAGGGAATCATACCTATAAGAATAACCAAAGTTACTGCACAAAGAAGGCAGCAGAATGTGTTGAATGTTTGGTCACATACACTGCAGTGTTGCGCATACTTGAGTCAATAAGTTAATTGTCCTCTCTTCAGTATATGTGCATGGGAGCAAAGAGGTCCAATTAAATGGCAAAGTCTGGATGTAATCCTCATGGGCTTAATAAATACAGTGCTTGACTGTTGCCATGTTCGTGTATGATTTTGTCTGCCCGATGACATCGGAACAGAGACCGCACACACATACGATTGTATTCGGCACAAGGAAAAGCTGTACGGAAATATCAAACATGTTTGATTTGATCCGATGAAACGACCAACGACAAAATCGTTTGTCGGCTGCTACCGCACACCTTTACGATTCCCATGCGAAGTCATCGGGCAGACAAAATCGTACACGAATCGTAAAGGTGTACGCCGGCCTTAAGGGATCAGAGCAGCTTGTCTTGAAAGTGTTTGCAGATAATCTATGGGCTCACTAAGTGATTAACTGACTCATTGCAGTCTGAATGTCCTTCTGTTATTATCAGTATTATAGCTGCAGCGTCCACTGAACCATTGACCCAAATCACATTTTAAGTGACTGGTCAGTGCATTATTGGTTGCGATGGTTTGGAGCTTTATTCACTGATCTGTTCAAAAAGTGGCAGTGCTGTGTTCTGTAACCACTGAACCTCAAAAGTCATGAATCCACTGCAAAGGATGACCTTTTCTGAGTTGTAGCCCAATCTAATTAATTAGTTGTTGACATTTCTAGTTATTCATTAGAGTCGCAAGGGTCTCAGCAGCTTGTGGAGATATGATGTGAGGAAATTGTAAAGAGGTTTCTCGGTACGGTTGGGGCCCCAAGGAACAATGCGTAGGTTGACTTTTTATTTAATTAAGGCCAGCTCATGGGTCACTGGTATGCTGATTTAACAGGGTGGGCCTAACTGTTCACTTTGCATTATAGGACAAGATGTGTATGTTTATGGAGAAGCAAAACAGCCAGATTGGCAGTCATTTTTCTTGTGTTTGACGTGATGTGCTTTTTGAAAGGGGAGTAAACGGCATGCATCAAAGCTCCAGGGGTAAAACATGACGGACGGACTGAACTGATGTAGAAAGACTACAAATGTGATTCTCCTCTTTTAACTTTTAGTCTTTCAGAAGTCTTCTGTCATTTTATCAAAAAGACTACGGGGGCAGGAATGATCTGATAACTTTTGTGCCAGTGACTGAAGTCTTTTTTTTTTTTGGCAACACTGCTTGACTGTCCTCACTCTCAAAAATTTTATTTAATTGTGTTTTTTTTTTTTTTTTTTTTTTTTAAAAGAGAGCTGTATGTTTGTGGCAGCCGGTGGCCTGTTACAGATCGAATGAACAACGCAAGACTAAAGGCTGGTTTTAATTTGCTCAAAGCACATTCTTCTCAAACAAAAATGGTGCTTTTTGCTATTGTGGAGAGAGTGAGCCCCTCAGCCTTGTTTCAGGTCTTGTTTTATCTGAAAAAGGAAAAAAACAAACGTATGACAATACATTTTTATTCCATAGCTGAACATCCTGGCTTCACTCAATGGGTTTAATATTTTTGAAGTTTTTGTCTTTTTGAAAATATTTTGCCCCCAGTGGAAACTCTCCAGGACAAAGGTGGCAGGTAGCAAAACACTTTCAGTGTGAGCTTTCGAGTCAGCATTACGTTTAACACTTATTACTAAATGTCATGGTAAATTCACGATTTCCACTATACCCTGTTGATGATTGTCTTTTAACCCATTATGACTGAAGTAATGCGTACTTGTGTTTAGAGGGTGTCTTGGGTCGTTATGTATTTTTTCCACCAATTTATTCAGCTTTAAGTGAAATTTGAGGTGTACTCAAAGAACCAGGTGTATGGTAAATACAATCATGAGTAGTCAAGTCTTTTTATTGTCAGATACACAGAACAACAGAGTCGAACTGGGCACTGAAATTCTTAGGACAGGACACCGTACAGCAGCTACCATAACATGCCGTAACATGTCATGACATAAGTACAATATAATTAAAGTGAAATACTGCTGTGTGAAATGCCGACCTAAAGATATTTGGTTATGTTGTTAAATGTGGTCTCTTAATAAATGCTTTCAGGTAAAGTTTTGTAATTTCTGGTAAATCTGTGATATCCACGGTGTCCTTTATGTCATTATTGCACTGGTTTCTGAGGAGCTCTTCATACAGAAATAAGTCAGCTTTTAGCAATACTGATGTTTGCAATGGTCTTAGGAACCTGGTAGTTTCCCCTTCAAAACCATCTTTTCTTAAGGCTACAAGATGACTGCTGAGGATTGGCTTATGTTTTTTCTCCCAAAGCTCAGAGAAAGGCAGCATAGTATTGACTCAATGTTTCCCCAGAGTAGGGGACTGGATGGGCTGGCAGGATGTCAGACTGACGAATACAGATCGAGCCATGACCTTCAACATGTTGGGTCGTGATCTACCAGAGATATTGTGTATAATATTCCTCTGAGCCTGTGAACATGTGTTTCAAACTAAATAAATAAAAACAATACATAAATGATGGTAGAAGGGAAATGGAAAAGTTTATAATTATTTATTTTTCCTTCTTGAAGAATCTGCCTTGCCTCCTCAATGGTTGACCTAACTCAGACATGTATGGATTTTTTTTTTTGTTTGTCAGGAACTTGAGGAGAATTACCAGCGGGCCTACTCTGAGGCCCTGACGGCTTTTGGGAACGGAGCCCTGTTTGTTGAGAAATTTATTGAAAAGCCAAGACACATTGAAGTGCAGATCCTTGGTAAGTGCACTCAAAGCTTTGTGTTATGTTTGCCTTGAACCATTTGTCTGTTTGATGTGAATTGAGTTTCATTAACAAAAGGAAAAGTCAAAGTCCTTGTACTCAATAACGGTGCTAAAGGAGGGAAGAGGGGGAGGCGAATGAACCAGAAGGAATGTGATTTATTGGCCAGTAGAGAGTTCTTCAGCTATTATTGCCTCCTTATAGTAAATGTAACTCTGCACACACTTTTCATTGGGTAACTGAAATTCAACACTGACACTTGCAGGCACAGTGGCTGTGCTTGTAGCATATACTCTTGTCTACAGCACCAGTGGATGGTTGCATGTCCAACAAGAGCCATTTGTCAGGCAGCCTTTGTGTTTGTGCAGCATTCAGAATTTACTGTGGTCACTGAATACATTTTTAGGGCTTTCTGGATTATCTTGATTACCTGTTAACAACCATGTCTTTGTCAGCCCCGTTTCCCTCACATATTCTCTCTTTAATGATTCTCCCTTTCTTCTCACTTCTGTTTTTGCTGCTCAGTTTTTGTTCCAGATACCCAACAGCTAGGTTGTTTGTGCATTTTCTACCCAGCTTTCTTCTTTTCTTGCTAGTTTTAAATTTGTTTACACATTTGTGGTGATCATGCAGGTTATATGGTTTAAACTGGCTTTAATTAATCTTTATGTTCAACTGATCATTTTGAAGTATGCCTCATCACTCAATTAACTCCTTGATTTAATTGACTTACATCAACATTTAATTTCCCTCTGGGATAAATAAAGTATTTTTGAATTTGAATTGAATTTGAAAAAGTTTGGGATGCAATTTGACTTGATTTGTAGTCCTGGCACAAATATTAACTACAGTAAATTCCGGACTATAGAGCGCACCTGAATATAAGCTGCACCATCTAAGTTTAAAAAGAAAATCCATTATTTACTTGTATAGGCCGCACCGGATTATAAGCCACGGGTGTCCACATTGTAATATGAGATATTTACACAGAAAGTTACACGTGAGGATTTTTAAACTTTTGATTAAATGCGTATGGTAACATAAACAAATACATACTGCAAATGCTTTTTGTTCCACGAACAGTGCCTGTAACACGGCTAGTTTAAAAAATAAATTAATAAAAATAATTAAATGAATAAAAAATAAAGTCATTGATTGCCTTCATCTTCCTCCCTCACACTAAAACCATCAAAGTCATCTTATTCAGTGTCCGAATTGAACAGCCTCAGAACTTCGTCACCGTTTAATTTAAAAGCTGCATCATATGCATTTCTTTTGTTTTCCATGTTGAGGGTGAGTACAAATGACCGATTTACAATAATTTAGTAGTGCAAGTATGTTTAATTTATCGTACAATTTAATTGGACCACTGTGAACTATTCGTTAATTTTATTGGTCTAATGTTACGAGGCAAAATGTTTTTGGCGGCATGAAAAAAAACATATATTAGCCGCACCGTATTTTAAGCTGCGGTGCTCAGAGCCTGGGAAAAAAGTAGCGGCTTACAGTCCGTAATTTACATAATACTCACATAGGACTGGTATTCTACCAGCAGGTCTTGCCTCCACTTGACTGTGAAATCTATCTTTTTTTTGTTGTTGTAATAAAGCCTCCTGGCTTTTTTTTTTTTTTTTTCTGTTGGTGGAGAGAAAGAGAAATTATCTTGTTTTTGGAAAAGAGAAAAAACAAAACTGCATTAACGTGTAACATTACTTTGATTTTAGATGGGTTTATCCAAAGTGACATGCAAGTGAGGAACCCATTGGAGTCTATGTATGGTTCAGTGTCCTGCCCAAGCATACTTCTTCTCCCTGTAACATGACTGAGTTACTTCACATTGTTGGATTGGTTAAAACATTCTTGTTTTGTTTTTTCCTGGATTTGTCTCACATTTGGCACCTGCTGTCTTTGTTCCTGGTTCAATGTGAGATAAGCAGTTGGCAGATGATTTGGAACTTGTACTTAAATGCAACCACAAACCCCTATTATTATTTTTTTCCCCTGCCTCTTTTTTTTTTTTTATCTTTTCAGGTGATAAATATGGTAATGTCATCCATCTCTACGAGAGGGACTGCTCCATTCAGCGAAGACATCAAAAGGTGAAGACCTCATTTTAAAATTAATTCATCCACATTTAATTTTAGAATTTATTTAATTTATCTTCATGGCATTCTTTCTGAATTTTCGATTAGCTTGAAGTGGATGGTAATGGGGCCTAGGCATTGAATAAAGGTCATGAGTGGGACTCGTGCCTGCAAGCAGTGTCGTCCGCTGTGTGCGCTTTTTATTTTGGCAAACGGGCCATGTAGATGAAATATTAATAAAGAGATTATAAACACTGGTTAACAGCCCCAGAGTATCAGATTGCTCTAAGCAGCAGGGATTGTATTCAAATGACAATTAGCAGCTGCTAATGCTGTGTGGATTGAAGTCTATACAGTGACTGCAGCATTTGCATAATCCTCCACCAAATCTACTTGATCGACAAAAACGGCTTCTTTGAGGTTGCTTGAATTAATTTTTACTCATTACCCAGGGTGATTTTATTAATTTTTTTTTTTTTTATCCAGATTGTTTGGGTTGTAAATGACAAATGAGTAATTGTAGCTTTGTCTAATTAAAAAAAAAAGAAAAAAATGTCTTAATATCACAAAGAGAAAATGGAAATTGTTCTAAAGTCTTAATTCAATATAACAAGGCTTCCATCAGAGGAAGCAGAGCAACATTTGCAATATTCTATTATATAGTCATCTCAGAGCAGTTTTAATCATGAGTTTTCATCACTTTGATCCTTTCACGTTAATAAAAGTATAAATGATAATCATGTTAGTGGCTCTGTTCATGACAGAGCTGCTGGTCTTTGATTCTGTAAGGCTTAAGATGTATTTTCCCTTGATCTTGGCTCTCTTTTAAATCTAAGAAACAATAAGTCGTTTGTTAAAATGGATTTAGTGTGGTTCAGTGACACAGTGGCCCTCATTTATCAAACTTGCGTAAGACGAAAAACGTGCGTAGGTCGTGTGTACGTTCTTTTCTGCGCAAAGGTTGGCATTTATCAAATCCATCGTGAGCGCAGGAAAGATGAAATCGCCACGACAGGTCTGAGGGCGTGTACGCACTTTTCCATTTTGACTTGCGGTGACTGCAACACAGCAGCGTCACTAGTGCGTGCCTCAGGAGTCGCAACAAATCCCTTGGTTAAAATTACAGACTTATCACTTCAAAGAAGGCCCATGTTTTATTTGACTTCAACATAAATATAAACATAAACGCAAATTAAATAAATTAAACAAGTACAACTCCGTAATTGGAAGAGTGATGGCTCATTATTCAACCGCGCACCCTCACACCGAACAGGAGAGGCGCTTTAACACTGCGCATACGCGCACGCGTGCCACTGTGGAGAGGTGTATAGGGCTCCTAAAGCTGGATCTGTCTCTCTGCTGCGGGGGGAACCCTATACGCCCGAAAAGGTATGCAATATTATTATTGCATGCGGGGATCTCCATAACATTGCCCCAAAAAATGGAGTGCCATTTCCAGATGTACATCCAGAGGACCCCGCACCCAGAGATCCCTACCACCAGCCTGCACAGCCAAGAGCGCTCAGGAGGAGAGAGGAACTTATTCAGCGATTCTGACTTTTGGTAAGCATTCTGTTATTCAAGGAAAAAAGAAAGGAGAACGACGATTTCTTTCAGCATTTATTCTGTGACTTCAGTGTTTCATTTATGTCTTTCAATGTACTGTCGATAGATTGCATGGTGTGTGTTAAAGCCATCATCCACTTCACGATCTCTGTTTGTCTTTCTAGGACCTCTGTGGTCAACACGGCTGGCCGGTGTGACGCTGCAGACCGGGGGGCAGAGGCAGAGGCTTCGGATGTTGACGGGGCCGCGTATTCGTCGCGCGGGTCAGGTTGCCCGGATGCCACTTCGGATTCATCTGTGAATGAAAAATATTAGTTTGATTAGGAAACTCATTTGTGTTGAATATTAAAGCAACTGTGTTATTTAAACGTCTTGGGTGTGCAGTCATTCTTACCATTCTCGAGCTCTGACATGGGCGCATCAGTGTCAAGTTTCCCTGGCACGCCCGATGAGGACGTAGCTCCGATCAGGCCAGTCACCCTCTCCTCCAAGGCACTCAAATCCAAACCTGGATCGTACCCCCCCGCCCCCCCCCCGCCCCCGCTGTCCGACATGCTGCGTCGGACAGCTGCGACCTTCTTTTTTTGGCCAATTTCATATCGGACCACTTCTTCCTGATCTTATTGGAGAAAAAGTAAAACATCGTTCAATTTTAGATTTCATTTAATCTGGAGTTCATCACATTTTATTGACCATCACAGTAGGGGAAAATACATAACTCGTCCGGTCTGCGATTTACATCGCCAATGCTGTTGACAGCGTTTCTTTGCCGCCTTTCGTCTATCCATGTCGCAAATTCTAGAGGTGCGGCCTCTCAACCCCCTTTTGTAGAAGGCGTGGTTAGGATCATTACGATGGATTTCAGCCGCCGGATTTATCAACAGCCGCTCGGTTTTACGATGGGATTGGTGTGGTACGCATGTTCTGTAAATCTCACTTGAGCCTCTGCGTACGACGAGTTCTCCGCTTTTATATACGATGCTTTCTACGACGGCTTGATAAATGAGGGCCACTGAGTTTCATCTCTTATGTGCTGTTCATACTGAGTAGGTTTATTTTTTTATTTTTCCAACTCGGATGTGGGTTATATTTCTTTATGCCGATTTAATTTCTGTTGACTGGACTGGACTTAATTGCAGTTTGGTGGAAAAATGCCACTCTTGGTAATGAACCTACAATTATCTACCAACTGTGCGGTCTGCTGCAGCTACATGGAGTATTTTAGCATCTTCCAGATTATTGTCCCAATTTCATCCCCCCACAGCTTTATTGTTTTAGTTTATGCTCTCACCATCGCATATCGCACACCACCTGCCTATGCAGTAAAGGCATTTGATATCAGAGTAAAAAGCAGTGCTTTTAATGTCAGTGGGTCGTAATCTCATTGCACATTGAAGGAAATCATTAGATCCAGTCAGCATCTTTTAACATATAGATCCTGAAGCTGAATAAAGCAACTATTGCTTTAGTTGTTTCTACTCTGATAGTTGGTCTCACACAATATCAATAAGCTCTTAATGTTTTTTAGGTGGTGGAGATTGCCCCTGCTTTCCAGCTGGACCCTCACCTGAGAGACAGACTTCACTCTGATGCTGTTAACCTGGCCAAACAGGTATGGTTATTTGCCACAAAGGCGTGTGTCATGTTTCTTTCTTTGATCCCCTTTTTAGACATGGGATAACCAATGGCTTAACCAATATTTGAAAATGTTGCCATTCATTTTGGTTTATAATCAGTTCAATCTCATAATCTCACTTATAAAATGGTGACGGATGATGAAGCTGCATCTGTTTACAAAAGATTAGTGTTGTACCTCATTTGATGAGACTTTCAGTCAGTCATAGTTGTCCTACAAGTCATGTTATCTCATGACCTGCTGCTACTATTTGCCCGTCAGTTGATGTGACTGCACAAAATTCAATTAGCCTTGTTAATTCATAAGTAAAGGGTATAATTTCTGACATAAATTAGGTGGATATAAGATGGATGCAGCAATGGTGGTCAAAAGTGAAGCGGATGCAGAAGTGCTTTTAAACTGATGGCCTCTAAGTAGTGTTTCCAAAATATTTCAGCTCCAATGAACTCCCAAAATGGTGTTAGTTTTACCCACTAGTTATGAGAATGTGATTAGCTGAAATTACTTCAGTGTCCTGGTGGTCCTTCATTGAAATAATTTCCCTGTTAGATATTGGACTTTGAAGACATGTCTCCCTCTTTCTTTCCCTTTTTTTTTTTTTTCCATTTTGGTTTCAAGTATTGCACTCCTTCTCTTTTGGCAACAGTGAAATGCTGAACTTGAGGCTTCACTGCAGCACTCCACAAACCATATTTATTTATTATTATTTTTTTTTTAAACAACTAAAACAATGTGCTTTGCTAGTGCTAGATCAAGTTCAGAGCTGGTTCAGCTTTAGAACCTGCTAAACCCCAGTTTGCTTTTCCAGTCAAAGAGCAACTGCAAACGGATGTCTCATTGAAGATACTGTTGCTAAAAGCATTTGAGGTTGTGAATCCCGTTTGTAATGCAGATATTTTCAAATGCTGACTCGTATTCATGAGCACCACTGCAAAACACATGAACACTATGGAGTATATTTAAAATGATGTTGCACATTGATGGCTAACTGAATATCCACAGGGTCACACTTGCCTTATTGTCCAAAACTACTTTTTATGACCATTGTAAGGTGTTTGCTATCCTAGGTCATCTCCCCTCGCCTGCTACTTTATCGTCTACCTTTTGACGAACTGAACCGACAAATGTTCTCATCATAGATGTCTTGCCTTCTTTGCGCAGGCACGGTTCATGGATTTTATTTCACAATACTTCTGTAACTTTTTACAGAAATGAAACAAGCTCATTTGGACATGAAGCATTCATGATTGGAAAACATGGCATGTCAGTGTTTCACATCAAGGTAGGCGTCTGCAAGCTGAATGTGCACTTAGTGTTGACCAATCAGAAATGTGGAAGTCTTGAGGAGAAATGACTTCTTGAAACTGAAAAGACCTTCCTGGTGGGGAATTGAAAGCACTGAATTGTATTCAGGACATCTGAACAAATATCCAGTTCTGTCCATTTTTTTTCTAGTCCATAATTGGTTTGCAAAGGGAAAAAAAAAACAGCTTTCTTCTCAGGAATTTTGATGCACTTTCTGTCTGACTCCAATGAGGGGAATTTTGGGCTTTGCCAAACTGACAATGAAACTGTTGTTTGAAAATGGGTGGAAATGGATGTCGGCAATGTAGACGCACTGAATGCAATTCTGCAAATGGGTGAACAGACATTTGGTTACACTTGTTTATTCCGCTTTTCCCTAGTAAAGGAAAACATTTCTTGCAATTTAAAGCTCACCTTGTATTTGGTCTTCTGAAATGATATGTCTTGCCGTAGTGTTGCAGATGAGTTGGCTCAACTATGACAGCATCACTTAAAAGTTGAGCCTCATTGCTCAGAGGAGATTTCAAGAAATGGCCTTTTTGGGTAATGGCCCTATTGAAGAATGGATGGAAGGGAGGAGTGAGAGGAGAAGATGATGGTGAGTTGGCACAGAAATGGCATCTGTGGTTATGTAAGACAGATGGAAACTTACTGTTAGTGTCACCATATGACCTTGATCGAGGAGTGACTTTTTTTTCTCCTATAAGTAATTGTATCGCAACTAAGGCTGCAATGCGTCAACATCATTGATTATGTATTTTCATTCATATGCATAGCACACAAAGGTGTATCACACTGTTTACATGTGGAATTTCTAATGAAACTTTGCTTGGTACTTTTTGCAAAATGGAAATGTCTTTCTTTAAAAGCACAGCTGCTATGCATGAACATCTAAAAAGAAAATGGTTATGTCCAATTGCTGGTTGGTATTAATGCCTTAGAGTTGTCATTTTGTCACCATCTGTAATGTTTAGAGCAAATTCTGTTAATTAAAGTATGTATTCATATAGGGTAGTATGGTTTGTATGGTAAAGCTACCAGTTTCAGTCAGTTACAAGTTAGTTATTTGGCCAATTACAATTATGATCTTTAATTACTTCAAATGCGGATAAATGAAAATTGACATAAAATTATTATCGTACTGCGTTCTATCGCATGCTATTTTGTCCTCTAAGTACAGCACACCCCTTTCAGTGGCACTGATGCCATGAAAGCCCAAACTGACTCTGCCTGGCTGTGCGGATGTTTAGTTCAACCAAAGTTGATGTGATTGAAAGTTTGTTCTCATAGTTGCAACTCTAATCACAACATCCTAAAGCTGTTCTGCATAAAGTAACAAACCTCGTCTCTGTGTGTATTGAAGATCAACAGTGGTGAGCTCTCGTCAATGCCTTTCTCTGCACATTATTTGGTACAAGAATAGCTCTTTAAATGGCAGTTTGGGGTTGCACGATGGTGTGTTGGTTAGCCCCGTCGCCTCACAAGACCCTCGCAAGGTTCGATTCCCGGCTGGGACCTTTCTGTGTGGAGTTTGCATGTTCTTTTTGTGGGTACTCCGGCTTCCTCCCACTGCCCAAAAACATGCATGTCAGGTTGATTGGCGACTCTAAATTGACCATAAGGGTGAGTGTGACTCTGTATTTGTCTCTGTGATGGACTGACTTCTCGCCTAATATGATAGGCTCATAGGCTCCTCCCCTGCGACCCTAAAATTGGAGTAAGCGGGTATAGAGAATGGATGGTATTTTGGACTATGGGTACCAACAGGAGTACTCCGTGTACACATGCACATACATCTCTTAAGAGTACGAGAACCTATCTCAGCTCCTTCACCTATGCAACTTGCTGTCTTAGAGCGTTCAGTTGCATGGAAAAAAATTCTCTTGTTTGCAAACCTCACATTTATGATTAAGTAAACTACATCACTCTCAAACACAACTTAAACTCAGCAGTGCAAACTGTCCATAACTTGTGCACAGGATAGATGTAACTTGCCCTTAAAACATCTACCTTTTTCTTAATGTCATGCAAAAAATAATTGGTCGGGCAGAGGATGGTCTCAAGCGGTCATCATTTTTGGTAAAATTAGCTGTTTAAAAAATTTGTTTAAAATTGTTATGAGGCAAAGAGCACAGAGTAGCAAATTATAAATTCAGTTCACAATCCTTAATGTGAAACGATAACAAAATAAGTGACTCATTAGCAGCTATATTGATGACTAGAAATGTAAATTAGATTGACTTATGATCTAATTTTAAAAACGTGTTGGGTATTTGATTTGCATTAATTTAATTAAGCCTTTAGTAGCCTTCCTGACATGAACTGAATGAGACCAATTCCATGTCTAAAAGAAGAGCTGGTAAAACTTTAAAAATTCAAGTTGTAATTTAATGATGCTTTGCGACAAAGTCTGCAGCAAAAAGACAACATTAGCATCAGTGCGTCTGCCCTCTGACTTTGCACAATCTACTAAAGGAATACTCTTGAGGTCACTGGAAGGAAAAAACATTTTGATTTAATTCCCATGCTGCCAGTGAAAGCCCCTGGTGTACTGGATAAGCCCTAAGAAGTGCATTGCATAGCTCAACAAATGTGAACAAAAAGTCTTGCAGCTCAAGGACCAAACATGCAGCATTTTCAGATCATCACCAGGGGTCTCACTTTCTCTTGCCCTGATCCTCCATTTTTCTTTTTCCAGTCCCTGCTTTCTCACCTTCCCCCACTCAGGTTGTCGCATTAACCTGCTATGTGTTGTGACTTCATTTCACTTCGGAGCTGAGCCCAGCTTTTAGCAGGTATTGAAAAATGCTCCCTAAACAAAGAAGATTAACTTTAGTGGTTCAGAAGTCCCAGATTAGATTCCAAGGCAGCCTGAACTTTTTACTGCAATTATTCCCCATCTTTCTCTTATGTTCTATGTTTTTATCAATTAATCAATAAAAATGTCAACATTTTCTTTCCTATATATTACCAGTTTTTCATTCGTTAGTGTTGGTTATTACAGAATAGTAACACACTTAGGAAGGCCGAATTTGCACCACAGCTGCTAAATTGAACATGGTAAGAGTTTTTTTTAAATGCCTTGTACCAGAAAGGGAGGTTCAGACTATTCCAAGGCTCGGACAAAATTGCACCACAACAATATCTTGACTTTGGTATTAACCTTGTAGCACCCAAGTATATGAATAATCATTGAAAAAAATCATTTTGGCTCTTCTTGCATCCTTTTGGGTGGGAATAAGCCTATTATTATTAATTTTTTATTTTTTTAGAACTTTTGGAATTGGGCTATTTTTTGATAATTTTAGGCAATGTTGCATATTTGCAACTGTGGGCTGTCCTGATTAATTTTGTAATAATACAATTTGGAGACCTGACCTCCCATTACCGCTGTGAAAGGTGGACAAAGCAGACCATACCAAACGAGACCAGAACGAACTAGAACAGACCACCGCAAAGCAGAGTGTAATTCACTGACCCAAGAAAATGATTGCTGTGACAACTGTCGGCACATAAAATGTAATGTAAAAAAATATTACACATGAATGTAAATGATATATGTAAATTTAAAAAATCAAATAATTAGGCTCGCGTTAACTACAGGCTTTGAAATTAATTAATCGAAATTAATCGCATTTTAATCACATATACTTTATCCTTTAGAAAATTAACATTTTCAACAATATTTCAACAAACACAGAACATATCCCTATTTGAAATATGAATGTAGCATGCATGAAAACACAGTATATAGAATCTTGGATGTTAAGCTGCCTTGGGCCCCCGTTAGCTTCCACGCTAGCTGCTACATGTTTAGCGTTGAGGTGATATTTGAGGCTTGATCAGCGGCGGCGCCAGCGATTTTTCGTTGGGGTTGCTATGCAGTTGCTGCATGAATGTGAGGGGTTGCTAGTCAAAACAGCACCCCCCCCGCGCATCAACGCAACAACGTTACTGACCCATTACTCCACCGACTGCATGCAGCCTTGCATAGTGTAATGTAGCCTTGCATACTGTAAACTTTAAGTTATCAGCGGAGCTTACTGCTCACAAGCAGACAGATGTCGCACTGTGCGTTGTGGTGGAACAGCTGAAGGTCCAGGGGCAAGACAGCCCCAGCCCGTGTACGCAACCACACATGCACACACAGGCATACCTGTCCATCTCATTCATTCATAGCCCGTTCACTAAGGATAAAATAGCCAATCCACAAAGGCTACTTTGCCCACTGTGTTCCTCAAATAAGTTTTGATCAACTTCATCTTGGAAAAAAAGAGCGGGGAGTGAATGAGCTACAGTGCGGACTTTCTTTTTCATCTCATCTGACGCACAACAGTTGTAGGCGACAACTTTCAAGAGATAGTTCTACCCGGCGGGCTTCCAACAGTAGCCTCGTACAGTGCTAAATCACACAGGCACAACATTACGTTCAAACTTGTTGCTCACACCAGTCTGTCCGCTGCCACAGCGGACACATAGCCTACTCAAGCCAATCTACTCGCATCACATTATGGCAGAGGAAGCACGCTGGCAAGCTAACATAAAGTAAAAAGTGTGTCCGTTATTTTCAAAAGATGGTGCTAACTGCACTGACACTAGGCTACTTAGCAAGTAGCTCTAGATAGACTGCACGCACCTAGAGTCGACTAACAAACCAAGTCACAAGAAGACTATTTGATAATAGTGTTTCGGCGAGCATATGAAAAACAACTGGGATTTCCTACCTTATTTGTGTTACTTGAAGGACATTCTCAAAATCACCATATTCCAGTTAAAATCGCCAAATATCCATTTAGAATTGCAGTTTAGCTATGTTATGAGTGAATGGGTGCTAAAATGAGAGGAAAACTGAAACACATGACTATTCAAAAATGAATTAAACTGAGAATACAATTAAATAGGGTTTCTATTTATCTCATAAATCTGCTTTATGGAAATATTATTTTAGACCTCCGATTTACCCGGGTAATTTAGAACAGACGTGATTGGCTGACTGTAGAATGACATCACCACAGCTACTGTAGATCTAGGAACAATGTGGATAGCCGTTTCACCTGTAAAGCTGGTGTTTTATACCTTTACATATGTATATTTATCAGCTAAATAACCAAAAACGGGGATAGGCTACCACGCAGCAACATACGTGATTCTTTACTTCTTAATATTGTTGTCGTTGTTGCACTGCACTTCTGTTCTTTGTGAGCAGTAAACCTGCCTCTAGCCCCAAAGTTGGGGTAGCTATGGGGTTGCTGAGCACATTCTTGGGGTTGCTATAGCAACCGCAAGCAACCCCTTAGCGCCGCCTCTGGGCTTGATACGCTGCGGTGATACGCGAATTCCTTGTTGCATAATCTGCACACAACCACGCTCTTGTCGACGCTTCCATCCGTCTGTATTTAAAAAAAAAAAAAAGTGTGCGATAAAAATGCGTTATTTTTTTTAACGCGCTAATATGTGTGTAGTTAATTAATTGACATTAACACGCTAAAGTCCCAGCCCTACAAATAATGTAATGTAAATAATAGGGCTGTGACTCGATTAAAATTTTTAATGGTGTTAACTACAGGCTTTGAAATTAATTAATCGCATTTTAATCACATATACTTTATCCTTTAGAAAATTAACATTTTCAACAATATTTTAACAAACACAGAACATATCCCTATTTGAAATCTGAATGTAGCATGCATGAAAACACAGTATATAGAATCTTGGATGTTAAGCTGCGTTGGGCCCCCGTTAGCTTCCACGCTAGCTGCTACATGTTTAGCGTTGAGGTGATATTTGAGGCTTGATCAGCTGCGGTGATACGCAAATTCCTTGTTGCATAATCTGCACACAACCACGCTCTTGTCGACGCTTCCGTCTGTATTTAAAAAAAAAAAAAAAAATTTGTTTGCGATTAAAATGCGTTTTTTTTTTAACGCGCTAATATGTGTGTAGTTAATTATTCGAAATTAACGCGCTAAAGTCCCAGCCCTAGTAAATAATTATATAATGTAAATGAATAAAAAGCTTGTTGGATATCTGCAACTGTGGGTGCTACAAGGTTAATGTTTGGTATTAAAGTCCACTTTCTTTAGTTTGTTTATGCAAGTTGCCTTTTATGTTGAATTTTGATAAATAATCTGAAACTGAGGTTGAGATGCAGACAAAAATTGAGTAAATCAGGAAGGGGATGAATGTATTATCATAGTGCTGTACTGTATACACAATCTCTTCTCCAGTTGCTCACACACCTGCTCTTTCTCAGCTCTTATCTCACCATAATGACAGCCCAATAGTGATGTCCGTCTTCATCTTTCCATCTTAATGTATAATCCATCCTCTGTTATCAACAATCAATTATAGTCTCTCAGAGTAGTACAGTCTTTGAAATCACTGTAAGCCGCAACATTTCCAAACAAAAACAAACAAGAACAAAGCTGCACAGCAACACTGACAACAGGAAGTTGACTTCAGTTTTCAGCAACAGGGTTTGAGCTTAGATTGGCTATAAAGCCATACATAACAAGAAAATCAGAAATAACCCACTGTGCTGTTTTGTGTGATCTGCAGCTCAGTTTTGTTTTTTCTTGTTGAGGAAAAGCTTTATTTAATTTTACCCCCTCCCTTCAGTTCTCGGATTGTCTTGGAGACACTTTGATGCTTTCTTTGTGTTGTAAGGGGAAGTGCTATGGCTGCTGTGATTGAACCTACTCGTGCGATATCCCAGCCAGTCTGGATTTATTTTTTTATTTTTTATTTTTTTATGGAGTTCTATATCTCGCCAAAGCAATGAGATTTTATTAAACCCAATAATTGGCCTCCTGTTTTGAGGTGTCATTGCTTTTGATTATTTTTTTTATATATCTGTAGGTCCAGATATGTTTTTCTAAGATACTGCAGTGGAGTAAATGAACAGTTTCGGCTTGGTTGACACTTGTTGAACTTGAATACCTGCACGTGGGCAGAAGTTCTTCTTTTTAAGATTCAAAATGGGCTTTTGGACACATTCCTGTACAATTGGGCTGTTTAGTGCCTAACAACTTTGTGGAAGACAAATTATACAGATGTTAAATAACATGCTCCTTGTGCCAATATGTTCAACTAATTTTATTGCTCTAGTATTTGCAAAGTTGCAGTGACTGCACCACAAGTCTTGTGTAATTTGAGGAAAAGTTTTGTTTGTTGTTGACTGGCTGTGCATAAATCTGTAAGATAAATTAGTTTTTTGACAACAAATAATTACTGTTTGGTTTTCCCGGGTTACTGAGCAGGAAGGCTGTCAATATTGAATGTCCTCCTTAGTTCTTTCAGCATCTAGCCAACAAATTTAAACATTAATATAGCAGCAAACAACTGGTTATGTGGCGATATAGCCAGGTATTGATCTAACCAGGTTATGCACCCTCTTTTCCTCTTGTATTTTCTGCTCATAAGTTATTTGTTTCAAAAGCTCTCGTGGCTACATATTTTGTGAATGCAAGTCTGTTGGAGCAAGTAAAGTTCCAGGTTTTCTTCCACTAAGTTACTTATTTTTTTTTTTTTTAGGGCTCCCACAAACAGTGGAATATGATCATAGTCCATGGATTTTATATTGATACAGACTTATTTTATTTTATGGGCTCAGAGTTGGATTTTGGTTTTGGCTCAGCTGCTTTTTGAGTTCTGTCTCTGGGAGACTCCTAATGGTGTTATAAAGTCTTAGATCAGATGAGTAGGAAATGTCGTGCAAAGCATATAACATCAAAATCAGCAAACAGTTCTTGAAATGTTTTCAGTGCATAAGGCAGCTTACCTTTGTTTGTGGGTTACAAAATATTTGTCTGTTTGATTTAAAAACAGGAATTTGCAGGGGACTTGCTCACTAGGTATCAGTCTGTCTTTTTGTTTCATGGTAGATTTTATCATTTTAATCTCAAAACTGGGAGGAGGCAGAGGTATTGTTAGATCTGCTTTGTAGCTGTAATTGCCAATACATTTTAGCACCTGTGTGGATGAGTAATGACATTTAAGGTGTTGTTGCTTTTTTTGGATGCGGTGTGCTGTGGTTTGATGCACACAATTTTGATTTTATTTAGTTGGCTACAGGACAGGAATTGCCAGACAAAATTTAGTCTGAGCCCTCATGCATGTTCTGCTACAACAGCTCTTTTTCCTCCATGTTTACTGTGACAAATATTTAAGATATGTGTACAACTTGTAGTATCATTGGCATCTCAGTGAGTTGGGAGACGGAAGAGGATAATTTGTCGTTTCCCCCCCCCCACACACACACACACACACACACACACACTCTTTGTCTCTTGAGAGAGCTGCTACTCAAAGGCAGAAATATGTTCACAAATTACCAGCAGCAGACTACAGGTGTGGACCAGTGTGGCAATCCTGTACGTGTGTGTATAAAAAGGTAGAGGGGAAGCATTACAGATTGTTGTTCACAAGTGACATAAACATCAGAGATGCTTTGCTCCAAGCAGATGGTATTGGAGCTATTTAGGACAAGGTGCAGGTTAATCCTCTTTGGTAGTATTTGATAGCATAGTTATTTTTTTTTTTTCTGTCACCAGCTCGGTTCTTAACACAAATTGATTTCTCTCTGGATGATATTTTTCCTTTTTCTTCTTTCTTAGTGCTTTTCAGGCTCATAATTGGAGGGTTATGATCTGTTATGTGTGTTAATAGTTTTTGTTCTCCATCTTCAAAACTCCTGTGGATCCATATATTTTATTGTTAACCATGTAGTGACCTGGAAGCTCTTATTCAGGACATTTCTTTAAGGTGTATGATACCAAAATGGGTCTAAGTGTAATTGCAGTGCATGTGTCAACATGTTTATTTCTCCACTTTAAGACTTTTGGTTTGTTGACCTGCATTTTGCACTTTCGGACAACTTTAATTTTTCCTGTCTTCAATGAATGTTGCTCCTCGGATGAAAACATCAAAATAAGTGTTTTGACTATTTCAGCACTCGACCTCGTCTTATCTGTACATGGTGTGGGGGGAAAAAAAGAAGAAAAGTCCAGTTTGTTTTAAACATAATATTAATGCCATGTTGTGTGACTGGAAGGATGTATTTTGTTTATTTCCTTTAAAATCTATTGGATGCTCGGCTCATCTGCGCTTTGCAGCTTCCATCATAAATCGACATGCTTAATTGTCTATAGAGCATGCTTTTCTATGACTCAAGGCACTTCAAAGGCAAGGGAAGTGATTTAAAGGGATCAGGTGTCTATAGGATGCAAACTCATTTAAGAAAAGATGGAACTCCCCATTTATCAGTCTAATGTGCATGTGTCTTGACTGTTCTGAATATTAGCGACTTTAGCCTGACATTCTTAAATAATGGGACTGAATGTCTGCATTAAGGATAAACTAGTGAGGCTTCAGATGCCTCATGCAGCTTTACTTTCACCTTGTGTGGTGATTCCGGCCACTTGTGTACACAGAGCTTTACAGAAGGACATGGCAGAAGTCTGTCAATTCACTGAAGGCGTTAAACGTGGAATTAGTTGTGCTGTCAATCACCATGGCGATGGTGAGTGAAGAGACTACATGCTCTCACTCAGACAAATCATGTCCACAGTAGACGAATGCACACACACATAGGAGGGGCTCACAAATTCAGGTTGACACCTGGTCTCGGGAGGGGGTCGGTGTGCTGTAAATAGAACTGCTAAGAGGCACATACAGAGAAGGAGTAGTTTGTCTGTGTGTTTGGTCCCTTTTTTTTCCCTCGGAAAAGTAGTTCTGTATCTTTCATCCTTAAATTTTTAATTTGTAAAACTAGGGCTGGGCGATATGGACCAAAAGTCATATCTCGATATATTTAGGTTGAATATCGATATACGATATATATCCCGATATTTTTTTCCGCAAAGTGAGAGCTGTGAAATGAAATGCTCAGTCAAAGTCAAAGCCAAATACGAGTATTTTTATTGAAAACTCACTATAAAATGTAAACAGTATAACAAAGCTCCGTAAGGTGCACATTTAAATAAAAAAAAATATCTTAAATAAAATTAGCCTATAAAATAAAATAGGTAAATCTTTTTCTGAGGGCAGCATTTATATATAAAGAGATAACAAAATAAAGTGCTCAGTTTAAGAAAAACATTTTTAAACATCAGCTTGAGATTACCTGTTTATTTTTGTTAATTTAATAGTTTATCTGAACAGTCTCAACCAGTTGCCAAGCTGTTTTCATCTCCCAGTCTTGCATAAAGTGAACTGTCACGCTCATATAAGCTTCGCACAGGTTCTGCTTGACCACATATCGCTGGTCAACGCAAAATGGGTGACGTTAGCGAGCCGGCCCGCAACGTTCTGCCTGACTTCACTATACATTTGCGGCAGTGCTTCTCGTGCAAAATAGTTCCGACTGGGAAGCTCGTATCTCGGGCCCAGCTTTTTAATTAGCTCTTTGAACCCGACCTGTTCCACTGTTGCAACAGGGACCATGTCTTTGGCAATGTGAAAGGACACTTGTCGCTTTTCTTCTCATACGGCACACAGCGGGAAAATGAAGCTTGCAGTGAGCTTTGTTTTGGGGCTGGAGCTTTGTCAGGTTGGGGACGGCTTGTGCCTGTGGCTGCTGCAGCGCACAGTTTCACACACTCTTCATATTGCACTTTGTGCTACGTTTTTAAGTGATAAAAAAGATTCGTAGTGCTTCCACCACTGGCTGCAATGTGCTTATGGCACTCCCTACATATAGCTTGGTTTTGTTGCTCGTCTGACAATTTGTATCCGAAACATCTCCAAATGATTGAGCCACTGCTTTTTCTTTTACCAACCAAGGGGCTCTCCTCCGTATGCTCCGCAGGTGTTGTTGCCTTCTCCATGTTTGTTTAAGGCGCCGTTTACACATACCCGAGTATTTTGATAAACGCATATTTTCTAACCTTCGTTTGCAAAAAAAACTAGGTGCACACAGCCCCGTTTTTAAAAAAAACACGTCTACATTGATCCGGAGAAATACGCTATCAAGAGCTGTTAAATTACGCCAAGCCTGACATTGGCAGTGTTAGAACAATGAGAATTCCACACAAGCCAATCAGAAGCCTAATAGAGAACCGCTGACAGGAAGAACTTCCGGATCCTTTTCAAGAAGAAAATATGGCGCCAGGCTCATGTGTGTGGACTGATAGCGAGACTGAGCTACTTTTACACGTTGCGCTGGACTATAAAACTGCTAAAGCCGTGAAAAATGTCTTTGTTGTTCAATACATTGTATGACTGTAATTTTCAAAATCACACAAGCGAGTATAGCTCTCAACAACAGAAATGCTGCTAGTACCTCCATGCTTGCTAGATAAACAATGGACGGAGAGAAAGGCGTTCTCACGCTAGCATCCTGCCAACATGACGGATAGGGGCGGGGCTCTGTACTATGACGACAACTCCGCATTCCATTCTGAAAACTCCGTTTTCGTCTCTTTCAACCAGTTTACACACAAACGCTAAACGGAGTTTTTAAAAAATCTCCACTTTTGCCGGAGTTTTTTTTTAGCTTTGTTTTCGGAGGAAAAAACTCCGTTTGTGTATAAACGAAAGGCACAAACGAAGGGAAAGGTCTTCGTTTTTCAAAATACCCGGGTATGTGTAAACGGCACCTAAGAGTGCCGGAGTGTTCCTCCCCCTCTGTGCATGAAAGAGGAGGGGCGGAGCCGGAGCGAGGGAAGCAGTGCAGAGAGCTCTGATCAACGGCTTGCCTGAAGCAAGTATTACAGCGCAAATTTGAACTATATCGATATATGCGATATGGTCTAATTCCATATCTTATTTAAAAATCTATCGATATATCTTAAATATCAATATATCGCCCAGCCCTAGGTAAAACAGCCATTTGGAAATGGATTGGACACAAATCTTGCACTTTTGTTTGAATGCATTTGTTTCCAACTTTTTTTTTGTTAAACTTCTTTTATCATGCAACTTTTTTCCCCTAACTTTTGCTTTGAAAGTGCTTTTGCCAGTTAATTTTTATCTTTATTCTCATTCTCTTTGATATTAAGTTCTCCTTTGTGTCTAAACAAATGTTATTTTTATTTTTTCTGTCAACTAGGTCGGCAGAAAACGTCTTCTTGATAAATTTCAGATTTCCTTTCTCATTTTCTCTCAGTTCAGTCAATATTTGCATCTGTTGAGTGTGCATTATGTACAGGAGGCAAAGAAGGATTCTGCTGGGGTATGTGAAACGCAGGACGCATAAATGGGAACAGTGGTCTTGTATATCAGGGTGACATTGGCACTGATTGGATGGTTGCTATTTTGAGCATCTGTGGCTTGTAGCTGTATGCCAGCAGACTGTTCATATATGTGCCTCATTGTGCCTTTTGAGTTTTGTGTTGTGGGAATTTCAGCCCAGTTTTAAAGGACAAGACCGTTTTTTTTTACATTGGGCCCTTGATTTCACATTATAACATGTTCTACTCACCCCTGCTTGTTGTTGGTAATTTGGAGCTGTTGCGAAGATATTCGAGAGGCGTCTGTTCAAAAATTCAAAATTACAACAATTTTGAATTTTTGTCGTAAAGTGGGTGTTACTGACGTCATCGTCGTGCTACTACCACAGACAGCCCACAGACCTGCTGCCTATTTATTCATTCGGCTAAAATTCAAAATTACAGTAACCCGGATTTTTTTTAAGTAAGCGACGCACCTCCACGTTATCAGTGCTAGTGTACAGTAATTAATAAATTATAAACAGCATAGTTTGTGCCTGTATAACGTTGCCCATAGGAAACCGTTTCATGGCCGAATATCTCAAGAGAGCAGCCAGACGCCTCTCGAATATCTTCGGAACAGCTCCAAATTACCAACAACAAGCAGGGGTGAGTAGAACATCATGTTATAATGTGAAATCAAGGGCCCAATGTCAAAAAAATGGTCTTGTCCTTTAAAGGGATACGCCACCCCCAGGCCAAATTAAGTGTATTCCCGAGACATAAATAAGTGTGTGGGAGCGTTTTCCTGGCGACCCAGGCATTGTCCGAATCTCACAGCACTGACCACTGCTTGGTTTCGCGTAATACCTCCATGCTAGCGTTGCCAATCGAAATATTTCGCCCAACGTGAATTAATTTACTTGATTTACCTTTCCTCCACAGTCGCCTCAGGCATGCTCAGGACGGGAGATTGGACCGAAAAAGAAAAAGTTTTCAGTGCAATCTGTTGGTTTCCTTAGCTAGGAAATTGTTTTTGAATTGGCTCGATATGAACGAATTGGATTATTTTATGAATAATTATGATTACAATGAATTGAATTCCAATTGGCTTGAATTGGACTTTATTATCTAAGTGCCTTGAGATGACATTTGTTGTATTTGGCGCTATATAAATAAAAATGAATTGAATTGAATTGAAATGAACCTTCTAATTACTGTGTGAGTGGTGTACTTTCACATCGAGTGCAAATGACTGTGTAAATCAACACGGAAGGTTTGGTTTGCTCATGTCGGTTTGGCAACTAGTTTCCGGTGCAGACAACACAGCCGACGCACACTCCCCGCTACGTCATTTGGAATCCCCACCCCCACTGTCCCATCTGTGTTCGAAACAGAGGTTTAATATTTCGATCGGCGACGCTAGCATGGAGGTATTATGCGAAACCAAGCAGTGGTCAGTGCTGTGAGATTCGGACAATGCCTGGGTCGCCAGGAAAACGCTCCCACACACTTATTATGTCTCGGGAATGCGGGGATACACTTAATTTGGCCTGGGGGTGGCGTATCCCTTTAAGTGCAGTGATGAAATGTATGTTGATAAATCTGATTACTTATCGTAGTCAGACGTGCATAAAAAGCTGTAGCTTTGATTAGAATCCCACAGACTGGAAATTCTGTGATCCAAGACTGCCAGCCTATCAACTCTATCCCTTCGTCTCCATCCTGGATAAAGTAAGAGACTGGTAAAACGTAAGAGAGGGGGAAAAAAAGGGATGAGAAAAAAGTATAGATTTTGGGGGCATGGCAAATATTGTACATACACCATGGCTTTAACTGTTAATTTAGTTGTTTTTCTCAAAACATCTCATATTTTGTGATGGAATATTTCAGTGCTGTGACACACTATGGTACAAGGGATTTACCCTGAAGTTGAGATTATTCAACAATTTTTGAGCAAATGTCCATTTGTTGTATCATCCATTACAGGAACTTTATAAATTACTTAATCATAATGATTTGAGCCTTACCATCAACATTGTTTCTTATCTCAATTATGTTCTAAAAAGCAAATCTAAACTGTTACATCAAACTGAGGATGAAGATTTGTTATCGTTTCTATTACTTATTCCCACCCCCAATGTTTTGGTTGTGGAGAATCATACTGGCATGTCAAATGTGCAATGGTTGTGTAAAACCTTGTAGCAGTGGGTGAAATCGGCTGAAAATGTTACTTTTATTTCATATACAAGATTGTTGAACCATCTGTTATGAGGTTTAATCGTATTACAGCAATCTTTAACTTTATTTCGGGGCAGTATATGCTGTCGGTTAGAAGAGAAGCTGTGCCATTACACAAAACTCATCCTTTTCTAGTTGGTTTCCGCATAAAATATAGTTGCTCATATTTTTGCTATTCAAAAACAAACAAAACGTATCAAACTAACACTGTTGCATAAAACAAACTAACAGCGGATAAGCCGAAGCAAGAGCTACAGCGTGAACTCTAGTGCAGCTTACTTTCATTTGGCTCAGAATGTGGAAAAATGCCTGTACTGCAGCTAATAATCAGAAAACCATGAAGATGGAAAGTTTGGACAGTGCTGTTGATTACTTATGAGATCAGTCTTGCTTCTCTGAGCAACTGATCTGATGCCAAATGAATCTACCACTGCTGTCAGAGACTGCAGCAGTTAAAGATGAACTGAAACGAATGTTCATCTATCATTCAAATAAAATTTTTGTCTTTTTCTAAAACCATCAATCGAACTTGAACTAAATTTTCCGGGCATAACTTGTTAAAACGGCCATTTAAAAGTGTGAATTATGTGGCCTTTGGTGCGAAATTGGCCACACGACCGTGACGTCATAGGGTTGACTCCCTTATTTGCTAGTATGGCTGGCTGCGAAAACAACATACATTTGATGGACCTATCTCATAAAGGAACCAAAATTCTGATACAAACATCAGCAGGTCGAAAGAACACACCTCTAACATTATGTGGAAAAACTTTCGTTGAATTTAAGCCACACAAATTGATTTAATATCTATATTGTAGAGGCTCTCTGCACCTCCCGTATGGATAATGGAAATGAAAGTTACCATTTTTGGCACAGGATCGGCGGGCACAAAACAGTCATCGCTCCTACTACACGCTGATTATTATTAAGATGTTATCAATCAAATGACACAATAGTGTATGTTTGCTGTGGTAAACTGGAAAAGATTTGAACATGCCGGTTTCGCAGATATGGCATTCTGCTGCGCTGTCTTTGACACGTTGAAACCTAATGAAGTGGCACTTTGAAATCCAGCCACTTTAAAAAAAACGTATGTGATAATAACATGGTTTTAATGTAAGCTTAATAAACAATGGCGTGGATTAACGGGTCGGAGATCCTCCAGTGCGCGGCCCCAGTGCGGATCCTCACGGGTCGGCGGCAGGGAGATGGGCACCTGGCCTTGGCACGACTGACAGCAGCCATCGGTAGGACTGATCCACGGAGCCTCGGATGTCGTAGCCGGCGCAATCACCGGAGAGACCAGACAGCAGCGAGCGTTGTTGGTGGAGGGCGAAGCCAGGTGGGCTTTCAGCCGGCATATTACTCCACCTCTCTTTCCACGTCTTCTGCGACGGCTGTTGCGTGGCAACCGACCAGGTAGATGCCATAGGTAAGAGGGTACAGACGCCAAAACAGGTGGCGGTGGCTTTGTGTGATCGTTGACGTGATCGATATTATGTCCACAGAATCTCTGATTTTCAAGAGACTCTGGCGACCATGCATCAGTAGTAATGAAAACGATAAAAACATGACAAAACACAAAAAAAGCTAGCAGAGGTAGACGGCCAGCCACTCACAACGGCGCCAAATTCTAGCTGGATATGTGTGTAGACGGAAGAGCAGAGCGAGCAGTCCCCTGCTTCCGACCAGCAAACACCGTAACAGGTGCAGCTATCGGCAGGCGGCAGCAGGCAGTGATACGATCCACCGTGCTCTTGTCTTTGCCTTCTCCTTGTCAGTCTCAGTTCCAGTATTTTTTAGTTTGGGAAACGTGCAGAGAGATGCCTTCAGTGAAGCTGCTATTTTTGCAACTAATACCATTTGGCCCTCCAGCAACACAATATTTTCCACCGTGCTTTGATGTCTTAGCCATAGACGCCGCCATTACAGTTAGACGACTAGAACTTCTGTCAACCCTATGACGTCACGCATAAAAAAAGGAATTCGCACAAAAAGACAAAATGTGGCTCCTTTTGAGCCCGTTTTAACATGACTTCCCGGATAAATTATTATCCAGACAATATCTCATTTTAATCGCAAGGCTTGGAACCTTTAGAATCAGCAGCAAAAACTGTGAAATTCCAACGATTAAAATTCGTTTCATAAGTCCTTTAACTGTTGTGCATTGTTTAAAGTGTTATCTTATTAGGTGTGCGCCTGTCAGGTTGCGGTTGCAAAATGTGACAGGACAGCATCACATGACACTACTGCGTCGAGTTGCCACCCAATCAGTGGAAAGTAGGTTATATCTTGTAGGGGTGAGTAAAACTAAAAATTAGGGCTGGGCGAGTTAACTCATTATTATTGCGTTAACTTGTTAATTATTTACCGCCGATAAATATTGTATCGCTATTATTTATTTTATTATTGTAAAAGTCTGTTGCTCACAGGCTTTTATTTTGTAAAAGTCTGTTGCTGTCTGCTGCGTAACGGAAAAAGAAAGTAATTGGCGGATCCACCAAACATGGAGAAGGGTACGGAACTTTTACTTGGCCATTTTCATTTTAAAGTTCTTCCAGACGGCGGAGTCGACAGGACCAAAGTCATCTGTAAACACTGCCAATATGCCGCCCATTGATTGGATGCGAGACTCCGGTTCTTTTCACAGATGTTTATTAACGCCACATCAACACCGTAGAACTAAATGTAAACAAAGTAAAAGACAACATTAGTTGTTGTAATCATTAAAGAAATGGCATTCTTAGCATTGTTGCTGGTACCAATAAATAATCAAAGTAATACAGGCCACTTTAGCCTGCTTCTCAACCAACGGCAGAGTCATTCCCCAGAGACAATCTTCAGTCAAAACTAGGATTCTTTAACTTACACTTCTCCTATGCATCGCATTCATACAGTTGGAACAAACACCACGAAGCATGGAGTAATAAAATAAAAATAAACTAGCAGGTAACATCACCGTTACAGGTGCTCCTGTGAAGGTGTGTGAAGCTCAAGGAGCTAACCAGCGCTACTTCCTGTTTTACTTGTTTCAACATAAAAGCACATATTTCAAAATAAATTTTAAAAAAACTCCTGCATTTACAGCCAAGTTGAATTGTCCTATCACCGTAGTAGTTCCAGTCTAAGGTATCACTTAAAGGTAAAAGACACAATTGATACCATCAAGTCATTCAACGAAATGGACTGTGGAGCGAGGCTTCTACATAAAAACGACATAAAAATGCTGATGTTAAAAGTGTGTTTGCACAACAAATGTTAGAGCACTTTCATTCATATGGCAGCACATTTAAAATAAAACTAAATGCTAAAGGCTATACACTACTTTTGAATTAATTTTTGGATTTTGAGTACAAATGTGATTAATCAGGAAAATCATGTGATTAATTAGATTAAAAATTTTAATCGTTGCCCAGCCCTACTAAAAATGGAAGGCTCTAAAATGCCTCTAAAAGGAGCCAGTTTAATTACCAAGTGTTACTGGAGCCATTGGTAATTATAACCTATACCTGTTTGTGTCAAGAAAAGTTGCAGTGCTCTCTAACGTCCTGACTTTTTTTCTTTTTTTCTTTAAAAACCCATAAACGCCTTTTTAAATTTCATTATAAACTTATTAGGGCTGTGACTCGATTAAAATTTTTAATCGCGTTAAAGCGGCAGTCGGCAACTTTTTTTTAGTCATATTAGCTTGAACTGTCATGGGATTCTGGAAGTAGAATATTAAATAGGCTGTTTAGGAAAAATAACGAAATCTGTAGCTCCCTCTGAAGCCTGTAATCATGCTTACAAAAACCGAGCGCTCCCAGCTGTTTTTAACCAATCAAGTTAGGGTGGAGGAATCCTACCTGTCAATCACAGCTTGTGCACACGCTGCTGAGCGTGAGTCTGCCCCAGCTTGTGTGCGCTCACACTGGTGTGAACTCACGTGCACAACCTCGTCCACAGAGGGGGAGGGGTTTGGGGGGCGATTCGGAGCTTGTTAGAGGTTGGGGGAGGGACCTGAAAGTTGTGTCAGTTCGAATTTTCCGACTTTAGACTCGTAATTTTGAAAACTTGCCGACTGCAGCTTTAACTACAGGCTTTGAAATTAATTAATCGAATTTAATCGCATATACTTTATCCTTTAGAAAATTAACATTTTCAACAAATATTTTAACAAACACAGAACATATCCCTATTTGAAATCTGAATGTAGCATGCATGAAAACACAGTATATAGAATCTTGGATGTTAAGCTGCGTTGGGCCCCCGTTAGCTTCCACGCTAGCTGCTACATGTTTAGCGTTGAGGTGATATTTGAGGCTTGATACGCTGCGGTGATACGCAAATTCCTTGTTGCATAATCTGCACACAACCACGCTCTTGTCGACGCTTCCGTCTGTATTTAAAAAAAATAAATAAATTTGTGTGCGATTAAAATGCGTTTTTTTTTTAACGCGCTAATATGTGTGTAGTTAATTATTCGAAATTAACGCGCTAAAGTCCCAGCCCTAGTAAATAATTATATAATGTAAATGAATAAAAAGCTTGTTGGATATCTGCAACTGTGGGTGCTACAAGGTTAATGTTTGGTATTAAAGTCCACTTTCTTTAGTTTGTTTATGCAAGTTGCCTTTTATGTTGAATTTTGATAAATAATCTGAAACTGAGGTTGAGATGCAGACAAAAATTGAGTAAATCAGGAAGGGGATGAATGTATTATCATAGTGCTGTACTGTATACACAATCTCTTCTCCAGTTGCTCACACACCTGCTCTTTCTCAGCTCTTATCTCACCATAATGACAGCCCAATAGTGATGTCCGTCTTCATTTTTCCATCTTAATGTATAATCCATCCTCTGTTATCAACAATCAATTATAGTCTCTCAGAGTAGTACAGTCTTTGAAATCACTGTAAGCCGCAACATTTCCAAACAAAAACAAACAAGAACAAAGCTGCACAGCAACACTGACAACAGGAAGTTGACTTCAGTTTTCAGCAACAGGGTTTGAGCTTAGATTGGCTATAAAGCCATACATAACAAGAAAATCAGAAATAACCCACTGTGCTGTTTTGTGTGATCTGCAGCTCAGTTTTGTTTTTTCTTGTTGAGGAAAAGCTTTATTTAATTTTATCCCCTCCCTTCAGTTCTCGGATTGTCTTGGAGACACTTTGATGCTTTCTTTGTGTTGTAAGGGGAAGTGCTATGGCTGCTGTGATTGAACCTACTCGTGCGATATCCCAGCCAGTCTGGATTTATTTTTTTATTATTTATTTTTTTATGGAGTTCTATATCTCGCCAAAGCAATGAGATTTAATTAAACCCAATAATTGGCCTCCTGTTTTGAGGTGTCATTGCTTGTGATTATTTTTTTTTATATATCTGTAGGTCCAGATATGTTTTTCTAAGATACTGCAGTGGAGTAAATGAACAGTTTCGGCTTGGTTGACACTTGTTGAACTTGAATACCTGCACGTGGGCAGAAGTTCTTCTTTTTAATAGATTCAAAATGGGCTTTTGGACACATTCCTGTACAATTGGGCTGTTTAGTGCCTAACAACTTTGTGGAAGACAAATTATACAGATGTTAAATAACAGCTCTTTACTGAACATATTCTGAGATGTAGTCATCCAGTTTTAACGCTAAACTCTGTTGGCAGGAAGCCCGACCATTTGGTTAATTTCTAATTAAATTGATAAGGGGCATCTTCTGCCAGAAAGACCTCAGCCCCTGACTCCTGCCAGGCATGCTGGGCTACTTTTTGGCAGAAGCTTGTAAATTACACTGAAGCTTGTAATGCAATCATAAGAGTCACCCAGGGGTGTTTTCCTGTCTGGCCTCATTTTACAGTTGTGATGAGCTTGCACTACATAACTCCTTACTTAGCATCTTAATGATGTACCGGATGTCTAGATACTTCTACAGTATGGTGTACAACTGTTCTGCTTCCTGCCAGCTCAGCCTGAGGACTGAGCAAACAAGACCAACTTTTTTATACAAATCTTGTAACACAGGCAGAGTTGTAGCAATGATGCACTGCTGCATTCAGTAAAACATGGAATCAGTTAAGGAATGAAGAAAATAAAAGAGATGGTCTTTAAGTGAACAAACGGCAGATGAGCACATTCACTGAGTAAATGTCCTGTCCTCTGCATTGGACTCGGTTAAAATGTCCACTTTCATTCTGCAGGACCAAAAATAGTCTAGAGTACAGAAGGCTGGAAATATTTCAGTGCCATCCTTTTTCTGCTCTCTTTTCACATTTATAAATGGGGCAAAATGTTAAAACTGTTATTTGAAAAAAACAAAGCAACTGACTCATCCAAGCATATCACTGACATCAGCAGTTTGGTGTAGTTCCCTGAGTATGTAGGATAGTATGTACAGGGCTACACTGCCTTTCCCTCCTTTTCCTGCTTTTATCTCGTCTGTACTCCTCTGCTTCAGTTCACGGTCAGGTATTTATTTCTTTTCCCTGTTCATCCCCACTCTTCCACATGCTTATTAACACTGGGCGTACCCCAAATACAGGCGGCGTTTCAGCTTGGAAAGTGACTGTCTGAAGTCTGTTAGCTATACTCACTGGTAGATGTAAAACAATCATTTACGCTGCTGTGCATTCTACAGGAGTTTGAAATGTGTACCTGATGTTTTAGGGGCTGTAGGACACATCTAGAGGGTTGTCATATCTGAACTCAACTTTCATTGTAGATAAATTTGTTTTCATCAGATTCAACATGTAAAATTGCGCTCATGTCTGTCTGTAAGAGATCTCACTAACTGGCTGTTCAGCGTAGCAAATGAGTGCACAAGAAGGTAGTCAACAGTGACAACAGATCTAATGGCTAATTTAACATGTCGCGCACACAATCTCTTGTCATCTTCATTTCTCAAAAACAAGCAACACTTCCACATTTATGTGACCATGTTGAGTGAAGAAAGTGAAGACTAGCGGACAGTTGTGATTCAATAGAAACCAGCTTAGTTTTTCAATACTAGAAAACAAAGAGCACATGCAGCTATGTTTACATTTGTATCTGCTCTATATTCCACTTTTCCTTATTGTACAACGTATATACTACTGCCCTCTTCTGAGCTGACAAGCTATGTCCTCTTGAAAGGCAAGGCAAGTACATCCTGGCCGGCAGCTGGAAATAGTTTTTGTGGTGTGTTCATGTGCTGTTTGTTCAAATGCCGGAGGCACAGCAGGGCCTCTCATTGCAGCAGAAGCATCGGTGTGATTGGTGACAGTGAGGAGTTTTAAGTTTATTTTAATGAAATCAGTGTGTACTTTTGTTTGATCCCGAAGTTCAGTAAAACCCAAATAATGTTGTAAGAAGACCAATGCTTGTGATGGAAAGTAAATTTAGCGTTTTTTTTTTTGTTTTTTTTTGTCAAATGAAGGACCTAGGGAGTGAAATTTATTTTTGTCTGTTCTCTGGTGTCAGGCGTGAATACCTTTGTGTATAATCTTTTTTTTTCTTTTTTTTTTAAGAATAAAAGGTTTTATTTGTGAAATCTATTGGGGTTTGAATGACAGATTTCAAAGTATTTCTTTAAAGAAAAGATTTAAGTGCAAGTTTAATAACAGTTAGAAAAAAAATTTGTCTATGGTAATTACTAAATTCACAATTTCAAGAAAAAATCTAAATGATTAAAAAATAAAAAATCAAGTGCTGAGCTGCAAAGTTTAAAGTTTAGATGACATGTGGCTTTCTGGTTGGTGGAGGAAAGGGTGAACAACCAAGATGATAGTATGTTGTAGTGTAAAAGTTTAAATGACTCACTGGAATCAAACTGCTAATTTGATTAAAAGTTATCTTTAAAGTGGAAAAGCAAAACATAATTATGGCTGAAACCGATGAGGAAAATGCCAAGATGCTTTAATTGCAAATGTTATCCTGTTTCAGTTGACATACAGCAACGGACACTAGTCAGAAAGTTGATGTCCATTAGCAAAATCATAGAACTACTAAGAATCAACTGAGCAGTCACCACATTACCACTGACGAGTGAAGGGAAAATGATCTCGGTTCAATGGCCCATGTCAAGAAATGAGATATTAGGCAGTAGGTGAGCAGATTAATGTTGGAAAGTTTGAAATATGGGAAAACGCAAGACTAGAACCTCATTGTGACGGCTCGATCATTGTCGAAACGTCTCTAAACTGGGCGCTCTTGTGGTTTGCAGGACAACTGGCAACGGGGCCAAGGGTGCTGAAGGTTGACTGATGCACCTGAGGCGTAAAGGCTGGCCGCTGTGGAAGTTGCACTGACAATGATATGAAGTGACACTATAACATGTACATTTCTCAACTTGTAAATGATTGTCAGGCACAGAAACACACATCCACCTTACACGCATAGTTGGGGACAAATTTAACTGTCCATCCTCGTAATCCTTTTTTTTTCTCACTCGTCATCTTTCCCTCCCTTGTTTCTTTACTCCCCCGAGTTCACTTCTTCTGGCTGTGTTAAATCATGTAGTGTGGGGGGTGTCATACGAAATCTTAGGCTCACAGTCCTATGAAATAGAAAACCCATTTCTGTCCCCAAGTACCCCATTTAAATATATATATATATATATATATATATATATATATATATATATATATATATAAATAAATAAAAATTATTTTGATGTTTGGAGAGAGCAGGTCATTGGAGGAAATGAGGAAGAAATATTCACACACAAGTCCTCAGACATGAATCTTTTGCAGTTGTGTACTACTCCAGTCTTTCTGTTTATACATGTCACCCCTCCTCTGATCATTAAGCAGCTGTACATGTTCCTCCTCATTATTCTATGGACAACATGATTTTATTAACTGCTGACAGAGCAGAGGGTGATTGAAGACAGAGTGAGAGATGGGGAGGAGAAATGAGACGTGCCAGTGAGGGTGCAGGCACGACCAGCTGAATCACCCAAAACTCTTGCCAAATCTTTAATACGACATGACTGAAGAGAAGTTCTGGGGAACGATTTGAGAATGTTGCTGCACTAAGACAGAGAAGCAGTGGGAGATTTTAAGAACAAGAGCTCAGATTTTCACTTAACTTGCTGTGTGTGTGTGTGCGGTTGAATTTATGGGATATACGGTGATGTTTTATCAGCAAGTTTGAAGGCCTCGTTATTTTCTTTCGGTTTAATGAGACATGGATTTTGTGAGCATGATTAGAGAAGGACTACTGATGAACTGTAATTCTACTGTAGACTTTTGATTGCACGATGGATCAAGCAATCACAAGGTTAATTTGAATGGCCTAGAGATTTAAGGGACTTGGAATTATTGTATTTCATTTTAAAATAATAGATACAAGATGGAACAGGGAGCAAGCTGAATCTGTCAACCAGCAGACTTTTTCACAGCACACATTTGATCATGTCATGTCTCAGCCATAACAAGAATAACATGAATGTGTTCGCAGCTCTCTAACAAGAGATGGTGTTGGGATTGACAACTTGTGGGAAGTAACTTGATTTTCAGAAAAAAGCTTGACTTAACATCTCTGCTGGCATAATACAAAATGGAGTAGAAACCCAATTCCCGTTTCCTCCCAACGGGAATTGGGCCTTAACACAGATGAAACGGTGTCAGGAAGAGGAAAAGATGATTTGTTTAATGAGCAAATGGATTATGTGCATAATTGGATATTAAAACTCTAAAAATGTAATATTTAGTACTTCCAACTAAACACAAAGAAGCTGCTTTCAGTTTTTATTCACCGTATATGTGGCTCAGACTCCCACAAAACTGCAGGCCAATTCTTGCCTCTTAATCAAATGCAAAGATGAAACAGAAAAGTCCTATGTTTAACTGATTTTAAATAAGTTAAAGGACTTGCATTCCAACTTTTGCTCACAGCTACTAAATATGAACTTATACTTATGATTTTCTTAAAGATCTATGTAGTTTTTAAATTTTGGTATACATTCATGGTTTTGCAAAAGAAAAAAACAAAACACAAATATGCTTTTGACAAACATCAAACCTTTTGAATATAAGCTCTTTCAGAAAGGTGTTGTAAGATTTAACAGCATTTTGCACCCAGCCTGGGAGCCGATTCCATATAAAAGCAACCTGAAAACTAAAAGTGCTTCCTTTTTGTTTCAAACTAATAATAAAATTAAATGTAATGTTACACTAAGGGGAAGCCATGATGGCACTTAACACCTACCGTCTCGACAGTCATACCAGCACCAGCCATGAAGAAAAAGGACAGATAGTTTAAGCAGTGGCAGAGTAGTAGATGGAGGCTGAAGGAACTGAGAGATGAATAAACTACCTTTTTTTTTTTTTTTTTTTAAATGGAGCACAGTCTGGAGAGACTGATAAAACATTATCGCCTCATATTGTAGGTTTCGAAGAGAAAGAAAGCAGGCAGAACAAAAGAGATCCTTGCTAGATGTTTAAGTTATAGTAAAGGTTATGCTTCGCTGCCGCCTCCTATGGTTGGGTAATAATGGCATTTTAGTTCTGTTGGTTTTTGAGATCCGGTTCAATCCATTACATGTGAAGTCGGAGCCCATATTTTTCATTTTAAGCAGAACATTTTTGCAGTTTTTATAATGGTGCTTTTAACTCATTGAATTCGTGCTTCCAATAACAAAAATGAGTTGGTTGTCGCTGACCTTTTCATAAAAGACCCAAAGTTAAAGCTGTGAAATTTTTGCAGAAAACTTTTAGGCGACAGATACACCAGGTAAAATAAGCTTGTGTATAAAGGTTATATCGGCAAGAAGCTAAAAGACGAGTAGATGGAATAAATCAATGTGGACACACTTAAAGGGACACTGTAATAAATTAAGTCATTTATTAGCTCAAATCAACATATTCATTCATAAATTAGTCCTCATTGGTGTAAAATTATCTGTCAAAAATCTCAATTGTCCTCCTGAGTGAAGAATAACTTGGCAGCCTCCATAGAGCTTGCCCGCTCTATGTAGATACAGACATGTCCTTCCGGTCTATGAAAAACGACGAATTGCTGAGAGGGACATAAAGCACTTCGAATCGGGTTTTCCCCAATGCCAGGCCTGCAAGCGGAAATGACGTCATTTTGACGTCACGTCCGCCGAATGGCTTATTACTGGCGCTAATGGTAAATAGATTTTATCTCGTAAATTATCCCACTAATAATGCATTGATTGTTACCAAACTTCTGCCGTAGTACACACAGGCTCTTAACTCACAAAACGAGGCATTAAAAAGTTTGTAAATTTACCGGGAGTTTATTTAAAAGAACACTTTCCAGATAGCAACTACACACTGCTGCTAACGCTACCGCTGCGTCGACGTCACTTCCGGTAACTCCCGGAATATGACTAATTGCATTGCTTGCACACCAAAGGCTATGTCAACTTATGTTATCTGACATGTTATCTGTCATCTGTATTTATAGTGTTATTGTATGTGTGTTGTGTAATCCTTTGTACTGTGTGTCTTGATGTATTTTTGTTTGTATGGACCTTGAGTCTGAATCTATACAGCTTCTTGAATCTTGCCACATACCGCCTGCCGTAGTTCAAGAAGTTGCAACGCACATTTGAAAACGCGAGGCGCTAGAGAGCAAATTCATTCGACTTTGCAAAATAAAATTGCACCACTAGATGGGGGAAGAAATTACAAAGTGTCCCTTTAATGCCTTATTGTAGTTTTATTTTCCTTTGTTATAAAATGACACCACACTGAGCCAGCCTGTAGAGACTTAACTGTGGGTTATTTTGCTCCTCTCCTCTCACTGTCCCATTGGTACATCTAAAGGTCTGACTGCACTTTGATGTTTACTATTAATTACTTTTAGAAAAGATGTCAGGTTTTATGAGCCCACAATGCCATGACTGAATTCATGTTAGGCGTTTTTGGCGTCTGTTTTGATCTAAAATCGGTCTAGATTGCTTTTTCTCCATCTTACTGGTGTTTGTGTTTGCACTTTATGGTTGCATTGCTTCCAGTACACACACAGCAGCCATTAAGCTGCAGGCTCATGGCCTGAAGGCTTGCATTTAGTTCAAGTCTCCTCATAGTAATGTGGTGGAAAAAGGTGGACATGAATTTTTATATCCATACCATTATTGCTATGTCGTGACTGTAAAGTTTGCAGCAACAAGACTTATTTGTCATGGAAATGCAGAAGCTGCTTGAAACGATGCAGATGGTGTCCGCAGTAATCGGTGCATCTAGAATGCTCTTTACTCTATTTGATGTGCTATATGAGTTACTTATTCGTTGCCTTGCACCCATCTTACAGGTTAAAACACCAGAATTACAATATTCAAATGATTTGTTAAAACGACTAAGAAAATGGAGTTCCACTTCCACTGTTAAAAATGAGGTGGGTGAAAAAAGACTTGAATGTGGGTGCAGCTTGTGCGAACAGTAATGTCTCAACTGTCACACAGATGTCTTAATTTGCTGCCTCTGTGGTTTTATAAGGTTGATTTCTGCCAACTTTGTCAGTTGCCTAATTTTCTATTTCACGTCCCTGAGTTTGACATTTATACAGAATGTAATGGCAAGAAATCCAATATTTGTAATACATTTGCTTGTCCAGATAAGTTGATGAATAGTGACATTTCTGATCAGCCTCAGCTGGACTGCATGTAACAAGAAAATATTGACATCCTAAACCTAGCTAATGTCCAACTGCTCAACTTGAGATGCACCTATTGCAATTATCTGTAAATTTGACTTTCAAAAATTATTTTCTATTTGACAGGAAGCTTTTTTTTTTCTCCTGTTACAAGGATAATTTAGCTTACAATTTACTCAAAATGAAATATTGATGATTTAAACATTTTCATAGTCAGATTTTATGGTTAAGTGAACTGATGTGTTTTAAGCCTTACACCTACCTGTCATTGGCTCGTAGCTACACATCCTTTGTGCAAAGGTTGCAGCCCACAAAATTCTTTTTCTTACAAAATAAGAACCACAAGCCAAGGGGGCATCTTTGCAGAGAAATGCACCACCGCACACTTGTAATTGGGCACCATACTTTATTGAGAGGGAGCAAGTTGGACCATGTTTGTTTGTTTATTTATTTTTTTATTATGTTTTGTTTTTTGTGTGCGCATGTTTTAAGGACTATTTTGTTCATATCAATAGACAAATAAGTGTGTATATAATGGTCGTCAGCTGTGATGTTACTATTTTAACACTGCACATCCCGTAAACCGCCCTGTGGCTTTTCTGTCATTTCTGGCTGATCCTGTCCCAAAATGAAAACCAGCTCAGACTGCATTCTGAAATGGGCCTAATGTCAAATTTACCACAAGTGCCAAGCATGGTCATCAGTCTAGTCAGAGGGAGTCTTTCACAATTTCAGTGCTCCATATGATTTAAAGACGTCACAAGTAAATTTTCAATCAACCAGAAGCATTGAGTAAAACATCTAACATGAACATTTAAATTGGTATTGCTTAGATGTTTTAGCGCTGTAGAATCTTGTATTTTCCATGTCAAGTTTGTCATCCTTTAGATCAACATGTTTTCCTCATGATTTTTTTTTTTTTTTTTTTTTTTTTTTTTGGCAAGAAAAAAGCTGCAGGAGCTGGGGAAATGTGTACATAGAGGAGGTGAGGATGACCTGAATCCTAATCGGAGTTTAGAAGGGGCAATTCTGACGGAATGAGGGGATGAATACGTGAATTGGAAAATGGATGGAGGATTCCGGTCAAGCTTCTTTCATTATAGCTGGGATGAATATGACTGTGTGGGTGCAGATAGGAGTGTGTGTCTGTGTGGGTGTACACGTTTTTGTGTTTATCATGGTCGTGGGTTTTGTTTGCATGTGCTCGTATGTGATATGTGTGCATGGCTGCTTATGTTTGTTCCTGTGTGATTTTGGTTGTGCACTGTGTGTTCGGGTGGGTGAGCTCAGCTGCTTTGGTAGCTGCCTGCAGCAAAAGGATTAGTGAGGTGGCACCACTGAAATGGAGCTGATCTATTTGTGAGTGTGTGTTTTTGTGTTATTCTGTGGCTGTATCGGCAATGAATCGAGTGAGACTTGTGTGTTACAAGTTTGAAAGGGAATTGGATCAGATTACAGAAAATCTTGGCATCAGATTAACTCCAACCCCCTCAAGAGAAGACGGATGAAAGAAGGAAAATGGAGGAAAGCTGTAGTTGGAGCAAAAAGCAGCATTTAAATAAGAATGGGGTAGTGAGATTTTTCTAGAATATCTTTGTAATAACTGCTGGTGACTGTGCAATCTTTGGATTATACAATCTAAAAATAAAAAGTTGCTTTAAGATGCCACACAGCAACTTCAGAGGAACAAAGAGGAAAACCTACAAAAATATAACTTATCTTTTTTACTGGGGTAGACTTGTAATGATGCCTTTTTTTTATTTTATTTTTTTAAATGATTCTCACATTAGCTGACAACTAAGATAAAACAGCACTTGTTGCCCCATCCCCTTTTCTGTCACTTTGAGTAGACTTTACTCTCTGACTTTACTGAAATTGACAACATGGTGAAGTTTGCTTTGACACCTTTGATTTAGCCTCTCCACCCTTGCAATACCTGAAGCTCTTCCTTTCTGATTTGTTTTGAGAGCAGAACTTGCTCTCAGTTTGATGCTGTAAACTAACATTAGTTCTCCTGGCTCTATAAGATGTTTTAAAGTTTATTTTGGGTCCTTACATTGGCAGTCAAAAAGTTGCACCTTTAATTCTGCCTTTTTTCCACAAAATATCAAAGTTACAGATCCCTACTTGGCAGAAAATGGATAATGGTATTTTCTATAGAATGCAGTTTTGTTTAAGATTAAATTTTCATTTTATTCAGGATGGATGAAAAAAATATACTTTTTTCTCTTACACTTTCGTTTCTTAATACTACATTTATTAATTTCATGGCACTTTGAACTTCTATTTGAATAAACATCTAATTTATTTGAGATTGTTTAATAATTCTACTTTTTTCCTTCATGGCTCCTTTTAGGTTTCTAGATTAATTTGATTTAATGACACATTTTATTTTACATTTCTTTATTTCTATTTCTTATATTCAAATGACTGGGAGTGAGAATCAGAAGCTGCTGTCCGGTACAGTTCAGCTGCAGGCCTCGTCTCTCAGAACCCTCGTGTGACTTGGGCATGCGTACAAGGCTTTTAGTAACAGATGACTTCCTCTACCAATGGACTTAACTCTCAATTATTTCACCTTAGACTTTGTTCCAACATCTGTTTCTAAAAATGTTATGGTGAGAAGTTGGCAATATAGTTGCTGCTGTTCATTTTAGACCAAGGTTAAATTGTTGCTTCGACTTTCATAAGACAGGCGCTGCACTTCTAATGCCACTTGTGAGCTTTTACATCTGCCTTCTTCTTTCTAACTCTCTGTGCTTACAAGGACTGCATAGAGATACAGCAGAATTTCCAATAAAGCTTAGAACAAGTCAATATAGAGTCATTATGTTAGGCTTTTGGGGATCTGGTAGGAAGGCAGCTTGTACTGGTCCTTGTTGCAGTGGAGCTGAAGAAGCCTTTGGCCAAAGACTCGCCTTTATGTTGCATAAAGGGTGTGCAGTGTTGTCAATTATGAGCAGCTTGTACAACATTCTTTTTGCAATCAGGGTTTTTAGGGGTTTCAGAACAGCCGCCAGTACAGAACCAGCCATGTTATAGATGAGCATGAAACCAAATCAATTAATCTATATTTGAGGGCATTGTATGAAATGATTAGGCTGCAGCAAAATGAATGTGAAGAAGAAAATAAGGAAATATAAAGCTAAATTCTTCATATATTTGATAAACGCAAAAGAATAAAGAGGAATAATTTTCCCTGTCTTCAGTAACCGGAGATACTAACTTGCACCCTCTCACTCACATGTGCTCACACAGACACTAACGTAACCATTCAGGTTGTCAGCGTCTTTGCTCCCTGTGCTTAATGTACATCCTGGAGCTTTGTACCACATGACTCCTCCTCTGACCCTTTCATGACACAGCAGGTTTTGCTCTCTGGCTGGTGGATTTGAGACACCGGAAGATGGCAGCGAAGTGGATGGCTGCAGTGTGCTGTGAAATATGAATATATTGTGAGTGTGTGTGTGTGTGTAATATTTCGGTTGGATTTGAAGTGGTTTTGTTTTTTTCAGGTAGTTTGATGGTTTTATTTTGAAAAAAAACAAAGATTTAAAACAAACTTTGAGTTGAAAGGAAAATCAGAAGCCTTTATACTTCCTATATACCTTCCCTAATCAAAGCACAAGTTCTGCTTTTGTATGTATTGATGTTCTTAGCACCCACAAGCCTTTATCGGCTAGTTCTGTTTTACCACTTGTCCTTGCAGAAAATATCTGCAATAGGTTTCCAAAGAGACCAGGCATTTCTGAAGCATCACATTCATGTCGACTTAATCGAACATGATTCGAACATCTCTTATAATTCAATATCGATCCATACACACCTTGGTTGCTGAAGGCTCTACCTGTTGGGGTCTTTACACAAACACTGGAATATGTCAAAAGAAACTTGATAGTTAGGGTCACAAATTGCAATAGATTAAATGGTTTTCTATGTGTCTGTTCTACAGACCCAGCAAAGCAATGAACTCCCTGTATTGACAGAGGCTGAGCACAAATTGTTCAATCAAAGACGGTTTTTAAAAGCCCAAAGGGACGATGCTGTTACACTTTTAAAGAGTCAACACAACCTGATCCCCAACATCAATCTGCTAAAGAAAACAATGTGGATTTGTACCAGAAAGTCTGGCACGCATACCAAAAATAACAAAAGCGAATAACACCAAACAGTTGATACTTCCTGCTGAGCCCTCTTTTGAAATTCAGATGGTAATTATAATGCAGCTCTCGGCAACAAAATACTAAAATGCACTCTATCCTTAGACAAGAAAAGAAACTGTATTCAGAATAGCAGAAGTAAATGGTGACAATCGTTAGTGCGAATCACATGGTAGGAAAGAAAAATGTATCAATTACAAATATACATATAAAGGTACTATATAGGTAGTGAAATGCTGGGTCCACAGAACAAGTAGAAGAAAAGTATTCTGTATGGGCCGGAAGAATCTTCCAAGAAATTGTTTGACCTTTGTCCATAAAGGATGTACTGATTGGCAACAGCATTTGGACCCTGCTTTATTCCAGGGAAATATTGTCCTCGTCTTTTCACTACAATCTTTGTTTAAATGACTACAAAGACACAGGCATCAACCAATGCAATAATTTGAATTCGTTTTGTTTGCATTTCTGCTGCAGTATCATCTCACTGAAATGGGGGAAATCTGTCTGATTTACTTTTTCTCGAGTTTATCAACTCTTTTCTCCAAGCTTGTTCTATGCCTTTTGACTTTAATTCATTCTGCTCTCCTGTTTGGACCATCACATTGTCTCTAAAGCAGCTTATTGAACACACTAGACAAAGGGTTATTTTTCATCTGATCCTGTGCTGGGGAAATAAGACCCCTCTGTGATATCTGGGTCTTTATTCTGCAAACACTTTGCTCCATCTTGTTGATAAATTTCACCCAATGTGTTCCACTGTTGGGAACTCAATGGGAACTTCCTGGTACAGTCTGTTGCTCTGGGCAAAGGAAAATAAAGGATCCTTGTTAAATTTTGATTTCAATGTTACAAATTGTTTATAGCTGAAGGGTTTGGTGATGGGAAAAAAAACGGGTTGAGTGACGGTTCCTCAATTACTGAATCTTTCTGCTTTTCTGCCTCCCTGATTAATCCATCTTATCCAACTGTTCTCTCTTTGTCTCGTCTCTCTCCACTCCCACTCAGTAATTCCATGTCACTGTCCTCCTTGATCCATCCATCTTTCTCTTATATTCTCCATCTATTTAACCCATTTTCTCCTGTACTCATCAGTAAAATGCATTTTCGTTTCACACTGCCTCCCTATGACATTTTACTATTGATCTGTCTTTGTCACTTTTTATTCAAATCTGTACACCAGTGCACTCATCAATGTTGGGATCATTTAAGTGCAGTTAGAGGCACACTGGCCTGCAGCAGGGAGCACAATGTGTCAACAAACCTTAAGCATTTTTAAAATACTGAAGTGTGTGGTAGGATGCATGCATTCAGCATCCCAATGACCTTTCCCTCCACTGGTACAGCACATCGACTTTGCTGCCAGACCTTATCAAACAGTGACCACTCAATCTGTTACACTGGCTGCTACTTCACTCACTGATTCAGTGTGTTAGAGCGATGGAAAATTAGTTTAATATGGAGCGACACATTGGTGCTCTGTGTGTGAATTAGTGGGAGCTTGAAATCCGTAGATGTCTGTGTATTTGTGTTCTTGTGTGTGCGTTTACTGCTGTGTGGCCGTCCGTGGCACGCTGTGTGCAAAAGTTGGCTACACACGGAAAATTAAGAGAAATGCACTTTGTGCGTGATTGGCTACCCCGAAACACATATTCAGTGTACGGTATGTGGTTACAGTACATTTACGTGTGCATATAGCCTGTGTATGGAGACGTGCTGTACAAGCATATGGCTTTGTACTGTGTGGTGTAAACCTAAGAGCTTGTGTGCTGGTATTCTCTGGGCCTATATTAATCATCCCAGCTGTGGCTGTTGGGTAATTTGTCAGCACAGGTAACACACACACACACACACATACACACTCGTGCACAGTTTAATTGGTACAACTCCTGCTTGACTGTTTCACATCAGCTGGAAGAGCAGAACTGTGTGTTGGTGTTTTGTGTGGGAAGATCTTGTTTATGTGCCTTTGCATGTTTGTGTGTGTTGGTCAGGTTTGAGTTATGCATGATCCCTCTAAGGAATCTCCAGTGTGGAAGCTGTGAGAACCAATTTCTCTCTGCAGAGAAAAGTCGGCTCACTGAAAATGTGAAATATCATCTGAATAAAAATACTGTCACTGTTAACAGATGTGTAGGATGTGGGTGTCTGTCCTGTGCTCTTTAAGCCTTTTACCAGACCTAGTTTTACTTGCTATGCACTTGCCTTTAGGGAAGCTGTTATTTTTGGAGTTAAATTATTTGTTTACATATCATCATTATGCCCGTTGTTGTTGTTAAATTAGTACTCTTTTTTTTATTTTTTTATTTTTTATCCAAGACTAGAACGATTGGTATGTTCAGATAATTTACTTTGTCCTGATCTTATTTATTCCCCTACTTCCACTTCCACTAAATGCTCACTACAACAAACCAGGAGAAAAGTGTGGACTGTGTTCTTAAATCTGTGCCCTCTATCACAGTTAGGTGCGTTGCTTTGTAGGTTGTTTATTTGCTTTAGATTGCTTTCAGACCCTTGATGTTATTCGGATGCCTTGATATTTGTTGTCCGTCAGTTTAGTTTTCACTCCAAACAGGGTAAGTTTCACTATAAGGCAATCCTGAAAGGAATAATCAGTGATGAGGGGATATCTGACGATCTTAGAATGAGCCGTCCTGATTGGTTATGGTAATGCTAAGCCCACCTAGTCTTGATGATTCAATAATAGTTGATTTGTATAGCATTTATACAGCAATTACACTCTGCATGCTGCTTCCATAAGGTGATATTAAACTGAAGATGAGACAACTTGAAATGAGATGTTGGGCAAATATTAATTTCTGAGTAGTTGAAGGGCCATTTACACGACCTTTACATAGGTCAGTGACACAGATTTGATCTTAACTCACAAACAGGCTATTTATAAGTTATCTTTGAACATCAGTCAGTCATCCTTCATTTCAAAACCTCTCTTAAAGTAATGATCCATGTCCCTTAAGTGCAGTATTAAGACATTTCAGACACTGTTTTGCTCTTGGAAACTGATTCCAGTTGGTGGCCGTGGTGCTGGATATGAAATAGTTGACTTCCAATGCAAAACCTGTTGGGTCGATCCCCAGTTTGTCCACATGTTGGCGTCTACACCGAGACACTAAACCCTTCCTTGACCCTGCCACAATATGTTCATTAGTGTGTGATTGTGGAGGAAGTGTTGCATGCTGTGTATAGAATGCAAATCATAGGCTCAAGTATAGAGCTATGACTGTGTGAATGGAACATTATGAAATGCATTGAAGTGCTTTCGAGTTGCTCTTTGGAGCAACACACCCTTTATCTGTTATATTCTATTTATATGTAGGGGTGTGCAAAATAATCGTCATGACGATGCATCGCGATTCTAATTTTCGCGATCTACTGCATCGATTCTTGACGCCAAGTATCGATTTATTTATTTTGGGGGTCTTTTTATGCAATTGATTCATTTCGCTGCAAGGGATGTTTGCAATTTTTATTTTATTTTTTTATAGTTTTATAAAGCCTATGCACTTTTTTTTTTTTTGTCTGTACTGATCATCCCTACTTTGTTATTTTAAGTTTTATAAATCCTATGCACTTTTTGTGATGAGTGTGTCCAGTAATATTTGTTTTAATGGCAATATCTCCAAATGTTGTTTCAATAAATACAGTTATGAATTGATTTGCTTTGAGTTATGTATCAATTGAAGACACTATCCAGATCATACACAGCCAGTCAGTCACTGGTAATGGCTGTGTTTTTTTTTTTCAAGTATGTTCAGTGAAAATATCGCAATGCATCGCAATAATTCAAGTATCGTGATAGTATCGCATCGTGGCATGTGAATCATGATTTGAATTGAATCGTGACTGCTTTGCCAATACCCACCCCTATTTATATGCCAGTATACATGCATGAAAATTCAGTTTTTGAGCCATATATACATTGCTCTACATAATTTAGGTGAAAAATTAACATCCCTGGACCATCGCCCAGACAAATTCCTGTATATTTATTGTACCTGACATTGATTGTGATTCTAATTGCATTTATTGAACTGAGGTTGTGGGAAAAATGATCTTCTGATGATGAGTTTACAGTAACTCCCCCTTGATTAATGATCTAATTCAGCATTAGAAAAGTACCCCTCTCCATACGTACAAACAAAACACAGGGCTCATTCTTTACCCATTTTATGTAGTCCTGTTTGCTTGGAGAGAAGGGGCAGGAGTTGTTTGTTTCTTTAGTTTCATGGCTCATTAAGATGAGTGAGCACTGCCTCTTTACCGTTTACACAACTAATATGAGTGGTACTACTTGAATAATTCAGAGCTATTAAACTGGTCTCTTGCTATATTATTGTGCTGCAGGTGGGATATGAGAATGCAGGAACCGTGGAGTTCTTGGTGGACAAGCATGGAAAACACTACTTCATTGAGGTCAACTCCCGACTCCAGGTTGAACACACCGTCACAGAGGAAATCACTGAGTAAGTAGCAGATGTTTACTTGTGTGGGTGGCTTTAGGCTGGTGAGCAGCTGAATAGCTGTAGCGGTTCTCATTTTGCATGACTGTTTGGCATCATCTGTCTACTGACAGGTGCTCAACTTCAACATTGTAAGGTTTTCACTCTGAAAATTAGCTGAATTTGAGGCAAAGGTTGGAGTTGTGGAGCAGGTGTACGGTCGGGGGTGGGGGAGACTGAGGGTGATGTACATTGGACAAAAATGAAGAAAAATTGAGAAATTTGCTGGGTGAATTCAAGAGGAATAAAGGGTTTGATGGAAAGCTGACAATTGCAAACAGATGGATGAACGAGAAAGAAAAATTGGGTAAGATGCCCTCAACAGGTGGAATCGGTGAAGAGAGAAGATGAAAGATGAGGTCAGAGAAGGTGAGAGACGACGGAGAGGAAGAAGAGAGGTGAGGAGGGGCGAGAAGATAATGAAAGTTATAAATAGCATTCTGCTCCACTGATGACCTGTGAGATTTGTTCGGCTGAAGCAACACAGATGGGTCTCAGACTATTGTAGAAGACCTAAACACACAAAGCACTCGGGTACATGTGTATTAAGTCCCACTTGGGTCTTGGAAGCCTTTACGTAGCCCTGATGTCTGTACATTGTAATTTCCTGGTTAATTTATATACTAAGGTTATAGATTAAGGCCGGTAAATACAGTAAGTTGAAGTAAACATGTAGTTACAATAAGTTTATTTTTGTTGCTATCTGAAGTTGTTGTAGAAATTAAATTTTGGGTGCTAACGGTTTCAGTCTTCATAGTTTTGAGTTGAAATACTGAAGCCAACCCTAAAAAGTTTAACTTCAAAGTTTAAGTATGAATCGATTACCTTTAAAAACACGTGACAGATGGGGCTCTCCAGTTATGACGTTGGGGATGTTTAGTGATATGATTCTCTTAAACCAAGTAAGCTTTGAAATTTGATGAGTCAACTTACTTTATGAAGAACTATAGACAATCATTAGATTTTGGAACACAAAAACTGTTTGGCCTTTATAAACTTTCCAAACAAAAGCACATTGCAGATATGACCTGCCCACAGCAGAAGACGAATGTACAACCAGATGACGTTTTTAAAAGACCGTAACCTCTACCTAACAGTCAATCAATGTGGAAATGAACATTTTTGTCATGTTCACCCAGGTGATTTCACACAGGACGTGGGAGTCCACAATGCGCCATTCAGAACTTAACATGCACAGTTGATTCAATCTATGCTTGGAGTTCGATGGATATTTTATTGGACAGCTGTCTTTGTCTCGTTCTATATGCAGGAGAAGAAAATTTAGATATTGACCCAAGTTTGTTCCGTGCTAAATGGCGATGTCTCCTTTTAACTTTTTAGTATTGGGCTTCTTCCTCTTACACTAATACAGCACAAATCAAAATGACTAAGACAATTCAGCTGACATAAAATCGGTACAATGTACCATATTGGCCGCTGAATTGTACAGCTTTACTGTTCTGTAGATTTAGTTAGAGCTTTGATCTCCTGTTTTTATAAAAAAAAGAAAAATGCATGTTTTCTTTTGTGATATCTCTGTAGAGGCTTTCTTTTTCTGTTCTGGCTTTCTGGGTCAAACCTCCTGGTTTGAGTGTAACAATTTTTCATGTAAACATGCTTACTGGGGTACCACATCTTAGATGAATTGTTTTTTTTTTTTTTTTTTTTAATGAAATAAATTCAAATCTCAAATAAACAAAATATAATTGGACCTACTGTAACAGGCCACTAGTTCTGTGCCATTCAGGAATTACAAATGCCACTTTAAATATCTGTTGAGCTGAGGAGACTGAATAATTCCCCCGTGTGGTTATGATTGTTAGATCCTGAATAAAGGAAAGTGGAGTTTTCTTATTGGTTCTTGAGGACATTTCACCTCTCATCCAAAAGGCTTTTTCAGTTTTAAGTAATTGGTGGGGAATTTTGTCTTGTAAATGGCAGGTATTTAAAGTCGCATGTCACTGACTTGCCTGACCATTGTGTCGGTTATTTAAGTAATTCTCACCTGTTATTTGTTTACCTGCCTGTCCAAGCATGATTTGGTCACAAGATCCAAGGTGTGAATGCTTGTGAATCAGCCTAGAGTAGAGGGTCAAGGCTACATTGAGTGCTAGTAAAGTGATATTTAAAACCACCACCTCTGATCAACGATAGATTTTGCAAAATAACGTAGCTTCTTTGTGTCCTCTCTTAAACTCGGTCTTCACTGAATAAAATGTATACCTTACTGTCCTCAAGAGCGTCCCCTCTGAGAGTTTGCCCTCCTGTTTTGTGCCATGAGATTGTGGAGCTGTTTAGTTTCTGTTATATAAATGTCTGTGCACTACTTGCTGCACTGCATATACTACGCCGCTCTGTTTGGGTAAACTAGTCTGAGGGGTGGTGTTGGCTTTGAACTGCACCAGAATGTTGTTTGAAGAAGAACTTTCAAAGCTGCTTGGACATTCCTGCCATATATGAAATGACAATAATCTTGCGCCTGTTCTTCTGGTCTTTATTTGAGGTGTTTGATCCTGATTTCTTAGCTGGTTTGACAGAGGCCCAGTTTGGATATCCACAGATTTGAAGTGCTTTCTTGAAGTGTTCCCTCCCCTTAAAAGGGGCATTCTCAGCCCGATTGTGTAGAGATCTGATCACGGCCAGTTTGGGTTCCGGAGGGCTTTGTGAGTCAAGGAGTACGTAATGGTCTGTGTGTGGGGGTATCTGATAAACCTCGGTGTTTAGATATCTTTCCTCCCTTGTAAACTTGATGTTCACTGAATTGATGCCCCCAGTGTCATCCACATACCTGAACCAGTAGCTTGGTGGTGTTCCTTAATAGCTCACTGCTTTTTTTTTTTTTTTTTAACTTCTCCATATAAGATATGGTCACAATGTGGGACACTGGAGTGCCCAGAAGGGCTTCTGATTGTAGAACTGCTCACTGTACTTGTTATAGCTGTTGGACAGGGAGAAGTCCACGAGGGCACAGATTGGTCAGGGGTGAAAGTTGTTCCTCTTATTTAATGAGCCATCTTGCTACTAACACTCATCAGGAGACAGAAGAAATATTTGGATGATATTGCCCAAGGTCTTCGGTGTCTCTCATCTTCCGTTTGCAACACTAAGAACATGGTTATGTGAAAAAGATTGACTCTGCTTTGTACATAAGTCTTTATTCTGTCTTCCTGCCACCATATCCACATACTCTCTCCTCCCCAGTGAGGCATGAATGGACTGAAATTCATTCTCATGTATTACAGATGCCTTTCAGTCCAGCCATCCACTAGTTTGTCATATCCTTCATTCTGCAGAGGGGAATCTCATACAACTAAGGAAATTTTAATTTTTTTGGGGGGGTATGAAGGTCTTTTAAATTTGCAGGAGTGCAGTCATTTTTACAAACATCTGCTCAGCTTCCTTCATGAAATGGCGCTTGTCGAAAGTTCTATCTGTCACAAGCAAAGGTTTCATTTCAGGCAAGAGATTAAACTCTTGGCAGCCACAGGTGGCTTCTAGTAAGGGAGCAGGTCTCTGCAAAAGAAACCCACTGCATATCAGTTTGATGGGTTCTTTACAAGAAGACCATTATTTGTATGTAGATCAATTGGCTTCCATGACACGAAGCCCGTCTTCAATTTCCCACCCAAGTATAGAGATTTCTTTTCCCTTTATTACTCTTGTTTCGTTTTTCTGAGCTTATGGCTTTTTTTTTCTTTGTAATTTCCCTCTTGACAAATCTTTCTTCTGCATTTAAGACGCACTAGAAGTCTCGATGTACATGTAACTGACTGCGACTCTTTAGGTTCAGTTGGTTCAACCAACTGAAAATCACTCGCCAAATGATGACGAGTGATTGAATGATCTTTTGGACCTTTTTGGATGACATTGAATGTCCACTGAATTTTGTTCTGTTGCCACAAGGTGGCTGGCAATTTTTGTTCAGGGCAAACTAATGTGCTCATAATCAGCAAAATTATCAAGCTATAAAAACAACACCCCAAACAATCCTCATCCTGATATAGGGTCTTTAAAAAAAAAAAAGTATTTATTTTTTAAATCCAATGTCAAAGTTAAAGCTTTCCCAGCATGATAGGGAATCATCACCATAATCTTGGTCCAGATGATGCAAGTGTACAGTGAGTAGTTGAACATACAAATACATTACTGAAACCTGCCAATACAGAAATAAATTGGTTAATGTTGGCTTCAGTAGTTAAAGAAAAGTCAGCAGAATGGATGAAAAAAGTATTTTTGAGCCTATATGTATTGGATAAATTAAAGCATGATTTTGACTTGTTGAAAACCTGCAGACTTGCCATTAGTTCATCTCCGTGTTCTTATTTGTGGGACAACAGGAGTGAAAGCTGATGCAGGGAAGAAAAACCCCTTGAAGATATGTTGCCCTTTGAGAAGTGCCCCAGTCTCAAAATATATATCATGTTATGATAGAATGACTTACTGCAAAAACAGTTCCATCACAAATGCAGTGAAAATAAAACCCTTTTAAACTTGAGAATTAATTATAACTTTATCATGGTGGTTATTGGTCATTTTCAGAATTAAAAGTCTTCTATATTTTGTTTGATTGGAAGTGAAAGAATAAAATGCCTTGGCATTTAGGCACAGATGAAACTATGAAGAAGATAATTATTGTCTGGCCTGATCAAACACAAGATGTTTTTTTATATATGTATGTGTGTGTGTACAGATCACGTGTTGGTAGCGCCTGTAAATTGGCTGTTGGCCTTGTTTTCTTCCAATTATTGATGGTCTGTGAGGGTCACTGTAACACACATCCAGGTATTGAAGCTTCTGCCTCTTTATATTTTTCTCTTTTAGCCTCTTCCTTTCTTAATAACTTTGTTTTTATGTCCTTAACCAGTTTAATGTATTCATCTTGCCACGTTTGTGAGTTTCTTCATTTCCCCCTTTTTCTTTTCAGATCATTGCTTCCTGTTCTGTCTCCCTTTCTTTCCATCCTCTCAGCCTTGTCGGATTCTCCCTCTGTGTCCACTGCTCATTTATTCCCATACTCCTCCTCTCAACCCTCCCTCTCCTCTCCATCATCCATCTCCTCTTTGTCATTCCCCCATTTGCATTCACCTCCCAGCATTTGCCTACTCATTCATCTCTCCCCTCTTCTGTCCTTTCCATCACCTTTAACTCATTCACTGACTTGCAGCTCATCTTTTCTTTGTCCTTTGATGAACTTGTCCTCTTCTGCCCTCGCTCCTTCAATGAGCTCTTATCCCTCTCTGAAACTCTGAAAAATGACTTTCAAATAACTACGATATGGTGACAGGATCACAGCTGCAACAAAGCCAGTCGGCATGTTGCCGGTTTGTAGTCATTAAATTTTTATGACCACTTTTAAGTTTTGAGTTAGCATCCTGCACAGTGGTGAAGTTATTGTATTGATTTAAAATATGTCGACGGGCCGATCTATAACGGGTCTGTAATTTATGGGCAACAAGCAGTTATGTTTATTCTGTTATGCCTTTTCTTAGTATTGTAGCAGTCACAGTGCCGTGTGGATTAAGAGTTTTTCAAACTTTGACAAAACCAACATTCCTGTGGGGGATGTTTACGTATGTGGATATAAACCAGATCTTCATTTTCTTTCCACAAAGGAAAAAGAGACAGAAACTGCCTAATTTACGTTCACCTTCTGCCCTCTTAAAAGCTTTTTGGGAGTGAAAAAAAAATAAGCAACAGACGCTTGCAATAAAAATTGGGATAGACTCTAACAAACAAAGAACCTTTCTGTTGGAGATGTTGGAGACCTCACTATCTTATCTTCACCATGAATCGAATTGACATGTTAACACCCTCTCCCCCAGAGAAAGAGACCAGATGGCTACATACGAACTGAGAAGACTTCATAAGACTCACTTTTAGTCGAATCTTAAAACTATATTAAATGTGTTTGATAACCGTATACAATTTCTTTCAGGTTTCCAGCTTGATCACAAGACGCATATAGAGACAATTTGTACGATTCTGGCTTAAATATTGACGAAGAAACAAACTTGTTGGAAAATGCCCAACCTGCCTGATGGAACCACATTGCCCCCTAGTGGTCTGCAGTGTTGATTAGTTGAACATTTAAATCCCAGAGGACTCAGTAAAATGAACAATATATGCAACTAGTAACTTCTAACGATGTCCCTTCGGTATCTATTTGGTATTTGTTTAGTGTCCCCATTGTTAACACAGAAAATTAACATTGTGTGGCTCACTATTCATATGTCAAGATTTCATAGATATTCATCTGAATTTTGAAAGTCATAATTGTCTTTATCATGTGTGTTATTTTGATGTCTTTATATTACAAGTCTATGTTATATCTTTAATCTGCATATCTTAACAAGATGTGGTGTTTTCAGAATCACCGAGACAAATGTTCTATGAGATGGGAGTAATGGAGAAATAAGAGTTTTCTTTGTCTAAATCCAGAAATCCCCATATAGCACAGATCACCTTACACAGACATGCACACAGTTCAAGCATGTCATTGGCTGAAAAAGTAGTGTAAGCCCCGCCTCCGAGAGTCAAAACCCGGAACCCGCGAAAAACACGGGCTCTCTCTAGTTCTCTCGTTGGCTGGCTCGCTTCAGGCGTCTGCTCTCTTGCTTCTTGCCTCTTGTTCCAGAAGGGTTCCAACCCAGAGTTTCAGAAGGAGATTTGAGCAGAGAACAGCTGCTCAGAGACTTTTAGAGATGGTTTAAGCAGAAGAGAAGAGCTCACCAGAGTTTGGGAGTTTTCCCATAATCTCAGGAGAGAACGGAAGGACGTGTGGATAACGATGCAGCGGACGACCGGAGGAGACCCTCCAGATCCCAGTGAGACCCCGGAGACGAGAAAGAAAGACCCGAACAAAGAAACAGATTGAAATACTCTGAAGATGCACGTTTTACGTGTTTTTGTTCGTCCCTCGCCATCCACGTCCTTCTACGTCGCACGTCCTAACCTCCGCTGTTGTTTCACGCCATCATCACCTTTTCTTACCAAGAAAGCCAACTCCAAGCAACCTTTTATTAATCTTCTGTGAACTTAAGTTCACTTCATCAAAGAAGCAACTGAGAAGTCCGCTAAAGTCAGCCACCACAGCCAGGAAGGCCCAGAGAGCGGAAGAGAAATCCCCTGGGACCCCGCGTGGCCGCTGCCGTGTTCCGAACCGACTAAACAGAACTTCAGCACAGTAAGACCGACCCGTTTTCACCTTAAAGTGGGTTTGATGGATGTCTCGAGGCTTTCACAGAATGATAAATTAATCCGAAATGTCAGTATTTAGCTTCAAATAGTCAGCCAACCCAAACTATTTGAATAAATCCAGTATCTCTCCATTCCCATATTTTATTTTATATTCACTAAGTGTTTTATATAATCACCCATATTCAATGCATCTCCTGTTTGTTTAAAGGTTCATGTCTAAGATCATATCATTGTAATAAACAGCTCATATATCTATATATATATGTTATAATCACAGATTGTGTCGTATGCTTTCTTTACGTAATGTCTGTCCAACCAAACGAGAACTTCACGAAAGTAGCGAGATATGAGACTGAATATTAATTGAATATTAATTGAAAGATTAATTTAACACCAGGATCGTAAGATTTCGAACAGTTTTCCTACCTGACTGTGACTTAAATTAAGTAAAAACCTAGGTAGGTGGTGCCCTGAATTCGAGGTAAGGTTTATTTGAGATTGTAAGAACATCTCATAAATCCTTATATTTAATACGTATATAAATACCCGGTAACGCTACAGTATGTTTATCAAGAGCAATATATGTCCAAAACGACAAATCCAGATATATTTTCTTAAGGTACTGTAGGTTTTGCACCCCTCAGGTTATAAAATCTAACAATTCTTGACCTACCGTCCAGTTCTGATGAATTTGTCATTTGTGTGGACAGAAATATCCACACATCCTAAAATCTAAAATTCCTGATATCTGATTTGATCAGAAAGTCAGGAAGGGCCCTCACATTCCCCTCATCTGAACAGCCAAGGCCAGTTTGCGCTAAGTGTTTGAGGACTTGAAGTGCCCAAAAGGGATAAAAAACAAAAAAACAAAAACAAATATATAAAGTAAATTAAACTTTAATCTGCGATATCTGCCTGTGTGTGGAGGTTACCCCTCACTATTGACTGAGTGGGTGACCTTCAGCTTTACACTTGACACAAATGCCTTAAGGGATTGACATGTAAAGAATTACTTTTTTATTTTTATATTTTCTTATGGAGACTTGCTGCTGGGTTTATGTAATACACAGAGGACATGAAGGAACTGCTGCAGGAACTTTTATTTGGATAGATGAAGTTTGTAGTAGCACAACTGAAATTAAAATCTAAATGTCATTTGACTGCAAACAATAAGAAAATGTATAGAAATGGTTTAACCAATCACTCCAAAAAAAACCTGAAAACATTTCTAATTTCAGGGTTAGCGTAACCATGTTGGATTTTCAGTAAGGGACGTGGGCTCGGTGAAATATTAATGATTTAGCCTAAGTCGCAATTTACTGATCTCTTCCAGTTATCCGCTTGGTTTCTGCACACATTGTTAAAACTACAATAGATTTTCTTGTACAATAGTCCTCTTAAATGGGTCAAACCGTCATTTCGAAGTCTGTGGTTCTGTATTATTCAGTGCAAATCAAACTTAGCAAACCCTTGTACAGAAAATTGAGAGCAATGCTTCTGTCAGTTCAACAGAACTGCAAATTCTATCTTTCTAAATCACACCTTTTTAATTAACACCTCCAATTGTTGTAGTCTGTCGAGTAAAATGTGTTCAGCATGAAATTAGAGCACTTTCACCTCTTGTGATGAGAGGTGATAGTCACTAAGAGCCAAGCCCCAGCAACACAGCATGGTCTTTACTAGTCTATCCAATTAGACAAGCCAGTGTTTTGTCCAAAATATTTCACATAGATTAGTAATAAAGACCTTATGATTGGTTGTTGACATGTTTGTATCGCAAGTTTCTGGCATTGTTGGCAGTAATGATAAATCTGAGACAAGTTTGACTATACTTCAAGGCTGCGCCTCTATCTGAAGAGGAATGACATATCTCCCTCCTGCCCTTTAATAAAATTTGGTTTGGTAGCTTCTCTTCCCCCAAACCATCTTCACATTGCTTACATACTAGTCACAAGTTTTTGACTTAAGGCAACTTCTAACTTGTCACTGCTTCTTGTGCCTCGTTTTTCTCAGGAGTGGTAATGGGAGCCTGCACAGCTGTCTTCGAGGAGCCAGAATATCAAGATCTGTTATCTGAAAAAATATACCCAAACAGAGACGCACATACTAGATGCGTATGACAATAAGCCCTCGTTTAAAAGAATTCTGATATCCAAAGGCACCAACAAAAGACTAACTCTGCATAAGAAAAAACATTGTTTAGGAACCATATGGAAAGACCCTATTTATTGGTCTTCCTGCTGGGCTGAATTTCTGCACAATAAAGGCAGTTAAGGTTGATATGACTGTATGAAACAGACAAAATATGAGATTAAACGCAAGACATCTGTTGTCTGGGAGGCACATCCTGTATGTGCAAGATACTTGTTTATCTTGGTGTTTGTGAGACGGAGACCTCTGCATTCAGCTCCAGCTCTGCCTTTGAACTTTTCCTCTCAAGGTTCAATATGTCCTTGATTTAGTGTAAATGATCTCTCCTTTTCTGCTCTGTGTATTTCTTTTTATGTGGCATTGTGCCTCAAGCCAGTCAGAGTGTGTGCGTGCATGATGCTGTCAAGGGACATTGCACAATTGGTAGATTGGTGATCGGGAGTCTTTTTTAGATTCTGAATTGATGTAATTATTACCCCAGGCTTTAGTTGGGCTGTGCAGCCGTGTGTTGTTGAAGAGGGCAAGCGATTGTAGGCCTGTTTAGATTAAGTGACATGGGTAGAAAGTGTTATTTCTAATCTCCGTTTGTGTGGGAAGGGCAAGTGTTGTGGACAAATGTCAGAAGGTAGACAGTTCTTGATGTACTTTGCATGAAAAGTCCAAATGTTCAGCTGTGGTTTGCCAGGAATTTGTATCACAAATTCTAACAGGTAGCAGATTATTTTGAAGATTTTCCAGTCTAGAAATAATTCTTTTTACGTTTTCTCTTCTTCAAATTGCACCACCACTTTAACTCCCCAAATCAATTTCTAAACTTTTACCCAAGCTGAGGTGTTTCTACCCATTAATTCTGAGCACAAGCAGTTTGTTTCTTCCAGTTTTTGTTTTCTGTCAAAATGGAAAAAAGTGTCTTGGAAGTTGAACTGTCTCACAGTAATGAAATGTACACATCATATCTATGTAACGTTAAGCTTATTAACATGAAAAAAAACCCCAAAAAAACAGAGCTATAAACTTTCCAATAATGACGTAATTAGAAGTGCAAATTCATGGTTAAGTGTCAGCAAACATGTCCTGATGCTCCGTTATTGGAGGCATACTGATTCTTGGTTGTTTAGTTATTTATTTAATCTTAAAGCATACTAGTTACACAAAACCTTAAATACAAGATAATTGATCTTTTTTTTTTTTCTTCAGTGCTTACTAAAGCACAAGTAAAAACATCTGCATCCTTGAAGGAATGTGCTGCTTTATTAAACTTTACGTTCCTTGATATTACTCCGCCACCGCTAAGAAAATAGTGCGAGCATGAACGAGCTGCCAAATAAAACACGACAGAAGCAACTTTTCGCAACGAAATTTGATATGGATTGCCAATGCACACCAGTAACCACTCCGGTGAGTTGATGATTTTGAAAACGGACGTTTATGGTGCTTTTACGGACCTTTTTGGACATGCGCATGACTTGCCATTCTGAAGCAGGTTGAGATGAATCAAAATTAGGCAAATACCGGAGACAGCAGTAAACATCAAAAAAGCGGTGAGGGGGGTTCTAAAACATTGCAGACGACTCAGAAAAGAGGCTTAATGTTGAAAATACCACAGTTCCCCTTTAAATATGAGAGACATATCTCCAAACCTACTCTATTTGATATGGGCTTAAAGTGATTGGTTTAGGGTTTAGTGTTGTTAGATCGATTCTTTCAATGGAAGCTCAAGAACAGCTCAAGTTGAATAAAGTGTTTATTGGTAGTCACACGTCAAGCATATCAGCTCTGGGCTCAGTGGAACAGAGCTCCCGCAGGAAATCCGTCAGACTGAGCCACTATTTCCGGGTATCATTTGCATTTATAGCCTCATAGGTTGGACTCGCACTCAACCGAGTATGATTGGACATGAGTAGGTTCAACATGCTTCGTCATATTCTCTGGATCAGCCAAACAGTGTGTGTATGTGTGAATCTGCACTTGCTTTCCCAGGCTAATTGTTTTGTCTCCCCATTCCTGGATCACTTTATTGTCATCGTGGAAAAGTACAGAGACTATTTCATTCATAATGTCTAAGAACAAAGCCAATTTTAACAGTGTATTTATTAGAATAAAGAAGCTGCACAAAGCAGCTTTAGTCCAAAGAGTTTCTTGCCAATTGTTTGTTTCTTGATGGGGAAAACGGTCTTCCAAAGATTCTTTAAACTCACAGGCTAAAACAATGAAACCACTTTCATTTGAAGATTTTAAAGATTCTCCCTGTCAGTTATTTTTGTATTGACTGGTTAATGCTTATTTTAGTGTATTTCTTATATTTTCTTTTTCAAACAACATTTATACCAACTAAAAAACCTTACCATTTGAGCTTGTGTTGGATTTGATTAAGTCTCATGAAATATTTCAAGGTAGTTCTAACAGGCAGGTTAGTATTGATTGCTTGACAGAGATATCGATCACTTAAATGGTAGCCTTGCATACATAAGAAAATATTTATAATACTGAGGTTGACCACACTGAATGGTCAATAGATGATATCTCAGTTTTGTTTGTCAATCTGACTTTACTGCAGCTTTCGGCGTATTTGGGGAATATTAAGAATTGACACAATGTAATACTTTAATGTTTGTTAATGTTCTTGTGCCTGCTTACAACAAATTTTCTGTGACTACATAAATGGCCTGAAAGTGTGTGAGGGGAAAATGGAATGCTTTCATTGTATTTGGATTATGACACAGCAACGAGATGAACAGTTGAAGAGACCTCCTTGCAGTGCAATATATCAAGGAGTGCTTCAACACGATTTCCCTTGCTTTGATTGCTTCTATTTTGACAATATTGCATGTGTGTGTGTGACTGAGCTTTATTCTTGTTTTTTTTTGCTCTTGTTTAAGTGGGTTTAAGAAAAAGTATACCATGTTCACCAGCTTTTTCTTTTCTCTTTTTTTTTGTGGGCATATGCTTGCATGCACTTGTATACAAATACTTGAGAAAAAGTGTGCTTCACTCAGTCATTTGTCTGTTTCTGCTTGCTAATTAGCCTTAAATGACCACTCTAAAGCTTCATCAGGCTGAAAAATCGAGAGACAAACCTATGCTCAAGAATAATTGACAGGGTCTGTAGTGTAGAGGCAAAGGACACGGGGTGATTTAAAGAAAAGTTCAAGTGACTTGGCTGCAGTAAGAATGCAGCACAAGGAGCCTGTTGGACCAAAGTTTGTCTGCAATGGTTAGATATGTAGAGAATTCTTGTTTTACTAGATTACTATGAGACTACCCTTCCCCATGCATGATAATGCCCTTTTTCTGTCACATTAGATTTTTAGCCTTTCTTATTTGTGGTATTTTTCCATTTTATCCCCTTCATTTTTAAATTTCTTTATTCATGTTGATGCTAGAATTGGGAATGGCCATTTTACACGGATCTTATCAATTTGGTTTCTTATCAATTCCCTTATTGATTCTTGACTTTATGTCCTACAGGGAAACGAGTACACTTCCCAACTGCTTACCATCTTAAAGCTTAATACATTAAGCAATAATAACCCCTGCATCTTCTGATAAACACACCATCCAGATAAGTTAAACATTTGGGATGACCCAGAGAGAAAGTTAAAAGCAACAATGTTTTCTCACCCAGTTCACAGACTCTTATGATTCACTGTGAGCACAAAGCTGCTGAAAGAGCTTAGAGGCACATTTCATCGACAGGGCAGCAGCAGAGAGGGGTTTCTGCTGTGGGGCAGAGCTCTCGCTCTGGTGGACGTGTAAATCGCCATGTTGGCAAGACTGGCAATGTTTGTCTAATCTTTTTACACCGCCACATCCTAAGTACTGAATTTGCTTTTCACTGTGTAAGTCTGTGTGAGGGAAATTCCAGTGAACTTGCATGTGTGAAAAGTGAGTTTTGAGTCTCATTCAGTGCTGCGTGTATGATGATGATTTACAATCTGTTCGCATTTGCCAGCACCCGCTGGCATCGATGGAGAATTTGATATACTCGGAGGCATATGGTTAAAGTGCTTTGGGATTAAAATTTGAGAGCCGTGTCTCATTTCCCATTATTAGTTGTTACTGCTTTCTTTCTTTTTTTTTTTTTTGTCTTCCTTCAGTTTTGTCTTAGCTGCATATTCAAAATAAAGAAATGAAAGCAAAGAGATGGAGATGCAGGCTGTTGTATCTAAGTGGGAGTTTGAGAAAGAACTGCCCCCCCCCTCATTTCATCAAGTTTTCCCAAACCCTTCCCACGTATTCATGTTCTTGGGTAGATTGCGTAAATAAAGAGCTTAAGGCAAAGATCAGATTTTATTTATTACTTAATTACTTAATTATTTTTTTTTTCCAGTTCAAGTGCTAAACTTAAAAAAATAAACTTTTCATTAACTTACTCACATTCCTCTTTCCCTTTTTCTCCCTTCTCTACATCCTCAACTCTTTTCCACACTCAAATTGAAAACAAATTCTGTGCAATTTATTGTTCATGTCATTCGCTTATCCTCTTAACTGTCTTGGTCTGCATATTTGATATATTTTGTTCAGGACCTGTTTCATCCGGTCACTCCAATCCTCCTCATACTCCTGTCCATCTTTTTTCCTTTGCCACAAGGGAAACACTTGTTGCTGTACACAATAGTTTCTCCTGTGGCGACATACAGTTTGTGTGTCCACAAAATTCCCTGACAAGGAGCACTGCAGAGCTGTTGTACTTACATGCCTGTATGCTCTGTAGTATGATAGATTATGGTTTAATATGGTGATGATTATCCTAATCAGCCTTCAAATTATAGTATGCATTAATGTTTGTGTAAATATTCAGTTGAGTGCATGTCAGTAAACACTTTAGTATACAACAGAGTCAAGCTTTGTTGTGCAGTTTGTATGTGTTAACGTATTTTTATGTATATTTGTGTGTGTGTGTGCACGTGCACCGAGGAGTTTTGTTTGGCTTTGTGAGCACATCATGAAATAATTTTAAGGTGATTACAATTGTGCAGTGAAGCATACAGTGAGTGATTGAGAAGTAAGCAGATGAATAAGAATGAGATGTTGGTGTGTGTCGTGACACCAGGGGAGAATCTAATTTATGTGAGTGGGAGAGAGTGAGGGCTATTTATGATAATGGGGAGGATGCTCATTACAATCGCAGGTGTCACTTTTTTTTTCTTTTTTTGCTCTGACAGAATTGAGTTTGGTTAACTCAGACATTTTACAATTCTTCTTATTATACTGAACATACAATGATGGATAAGCAGATAAAGATCACAATTTAACTGTGGAGACAAACTTGTGGACAGAGCTAATTGTTGGCAGCATTTGGCATGAAGGCTTGACTGCTTGTAAATGCTTTCCCTTCATACATTGCTTGTATTTTCCAGGTGTCTGTACATGACTGGGAAAAAAAAAGAGAAGTTTCAGGGTTCAAATGATACAAACTGTATTGCCTGGAATTCAGTTGTCTAGTAAGATGAGAAACTGTTGTGTATTGTAATAAGAAATACAGCTGCAAGCAGCAATGTGGGGGCCTAGCAGCATGGCACAATAGGGAAGGCTTCGGCTGCTCAGTAAGGGGTCATGAGTCCATTCACCAAGCGTGGCATTGATACATCAATGCATCTCAGAGATACGGCCAAATGTCCCATTTGCGCGTCGGCGTAGACTTTGATTGGCTGCCACAGGCAAAAGGAAGCGAAATAAAATAATCCACATGATGACTTATGTGCGGCTTGGTCTGAAGATTCTATGTGTCAAGTCCCGTGGAGATTGGACAATCTCAGTGGCCTGAAATGCTTTTTGAAGGTTTTCGATTAAATTCAAAATGCGTCGTCGTATCCAGGAGTGGTGGGACTGTGATGTGAGCGGCTTTTCAGACGCGTAGGTCGGATAAATGCGCCCTGGCCGTTCAGACTGCAGTCGCATTGCAAAAGATCATATACGTATCAGAATTAGGACCACATATCCAAGTGGCCTGGATCGGATTTGAAAAAATCCAATCTGTGCTGTTCAGACTGTCATGAAAAGATCAGATACAGGTCACCTAGGGCCAAAAAAAAATTGGATTTGGGTCACTTCAGTGTGCTGTCTGAATGTAGCCATGGTGTCTCAGGCACAGGTCGATAAGGTCATCTGTGGGCTAAAAAGCTCTAGAGCTAAAGATGCCCACGGCATGGTCACACTATTTATTAAAACCTATAAGCAACCCCTCCTTTCACCAATCACAACAATCGTTAATGACTCTTTCACCCAACAGGTATTTCCAGACAGTTGGAAAAGCGCAGTAATAACTCCAATCCTCAAATCTGGTGCCCCAACAATAACTAGTAACTATAGACCAATTAGTATCCTTCCTGCTATTTCTAAAATAACTGAGAAACTGGTGGCAGAACAACTCACTCAGCACCTAAATAATAGTCATATGCTTAACAGCATGCAGTTTGGGTTTAGAAAACATCACTCAACAGAGACGGCTGTCTGCTTCTTTTTGGAAAATGTTAAATCAAAACTTGATGCTAGCGGTGTTGTAGGGGCTGTTTTTCTTGATTTTAGAAAGGCCTTTGATACAGTCAACCATCAGATACTGTTACAAAAGCTCACTTATTTGAACTTTTCTGCTGACTCATTGAAATGGAAGGAGTCATACCTAGCATCATGGACACAGTGTGTTAGAGTGCAACATACTACATCAAGCACTTGCATAAACTCTCTTGGAGTACCACAGGGGTCCATACTAGGTCCACTGTTGTTCAGCTTGTATATTAACGACCTTTCTAGTTGTTGTCCTGCATCAGTAACCTGCCAGTTCTATGCAGATGACGCAGTGTTATACATCCACGCAAAAGACAAACTTCTAGCTGCACAACAGTTAACATCAGTCATGAACAATGTGTGTACATGGCTACAACACTCACGTCTTCATCTTAATGTGTCAAAGACTGTCTGTATGTATTTATCAAAAAGAGTTACTACTGAACCTGACTCCAGCATCATGGTGCATGGTGAGAAACTGGAAGTTGTTCAAGAGTTTAAATACCTTGGTGTAATAATAGATTCATAACTTGGTTTTAGGCAACATGTTAAAAAAAACTATAGGTAAAATAAAATTTAATCTAGCTAATTTCAGGTACATTAGGAATAATTTAACCCTTAAATCAGCTACACTACGCAATGATCATGTCACATATGTCTTACTGTCTAACTAGTTGGGCATCAGCTAATGCCACAACCTAATTGTAAAGGAATTTACAATTACTGGGAATTTACTGGGAATTATGTTCCACCTGGAACATAATTCCCAGCACAATTAGAGAATTGCCAAAATTAAATTCATTTAGTAAACAGGTAAAATCATGGCTACTGGATAAACAATACTGTCAACATAATTCAATATAGTTGGTACTGGCAGTTGTTCTTAACTTATTGTTGTATTGAACTTTGTATTTGTATTTTGTATTATTTACTTTAAAATGAGTGAGATATCTTTGACTTTTTAATTTTACAATTGTGTGCAATACTTGTTTTTTATTTCTTTTTTAAGGAACATCAAACCTGTCAAGGGACTAAAGATGGAAATTAACCTTATGGCTACAATCTTGTATATTTTGCATTTTGTTTTAAATGCTAGTAATATATGCTGTCCCTTTGTTAAATAAATAAACTTGAAACATTTCTTTTTTTTAATACACTTCATCTGAGTTTTTGGATTGCATTTAGGGATACAATCCATATGTTTGAGCATCTCAAGCCTACAGTAACAATAGATTTTTGGCAAATTTTATTGCTCTTGTCTCCCCCTTACAGTTGTGGGATGCAACATAAAAACAACTCCCCGCGTGTGCACATGTACAGCTGTGAACATGAATTTATGTTGAGGCCAAAAAGACTCCATCAAAAGCCCACAAAAGTGTCAAGTATGCATAAAGCAAAGTGGTTTGGTGAAGGGCTGGAAACATAAGTCATGAACTGCAGTATCTCAGCCCCTAGGGGCTTTTAGGGCAGTTTCAGGCCCAGGAATGTGCATTACAAAAGTCATGTACTTCAAAATGAGTGAGAAGCACATAGTTTTAAGGTTAGCAACTGATGGAAAATTTAAGGAACCTCAGCACAAAACGACTGAAATAGAATTTATTTATTTATTTTTTCCTTCTTGACTGCATCATAGAATATTTCTCTGAGGATATATACTAATGCTTAATATCAGGAAAGAAAAATTAAAGTCTAACTCGCACTTTCTCAAAAGCACACAATCAAACCAATGACTGCTTGTTCTAAGTTCAGTCAGTATATGGTCTAAATCTTAAGTTATAGCAGCTGTTGCTCTTCTGTATCTGTCAGAAATTAAATCATAAATCTGATTGTCCCTTAAAGGCAGGGTAGGGGATCTTTTTCTGGAACATTTTTTTACATATTGCTTGAAATACTCTTCACACCCCCATTGCAACCAATTAATTAAAAGTTTTGACACAAATATGAAAAGTTTTAGTGGCCTCTAGAACGTACAATCTAGGAAAAACAGTATCCAATCATTGTGAACGGACCGTTCACAATGATTGGATACTGATGCCGTCTATCAAACTGCAATCTGCTCCTCCCTCCCCCTCCTTCTCCCTGTGCGCGTACCCTGCTCCGTGAACGTCCAGAAGCTTGGCAGGAAGCTAAACTAGAGCCAGCTTGGCTAGCACCTAGCATTATTAAACGTATAGTTAGCATAAACTAAATACTAAATACGGCAACGATCGATGCTTGCTGTCAGAACAGCGCTCGTGCACCTTCGTGCTCGTGCGCGTTCATGTACTCTAGAGGCGTGCCTTCGGGGGAAAAGTGAAGAAAAGGGTTGGGACTTTTTACCTGTGTATTTTCAAAATGCAGCTTCGCTGGACTCAAAATCCAGGATCTCCTACCCTACCTTTAAGCGTTAGTAATGTTTGTTTATTTTTTTTAATTAATTTTATTTATTTATTTTTTTAGAATTGTCAAACTGTTGTCATACATCAAAAGTGCAACTGCAACAACAAAACTGTAAAGACGGACCCATTGTTTTTTTTCTTTTTGCTATAAATTACGATCACTACCACCATGCTATCCTCTCTGTATGAGCAAAACAAGACTGCACATCCATGCAGACATTGTTTGAACCCAAGGCTAGAATTAATGAAATCTTAATTTGCATGTATTACCATAGCCCACATGATAAATTAAGCTGTAATTTCCATACATTTTTTCCAGTTATCCCCTTTGGATTCCTCTAAGGCTCTTTTCACAGGCTTGGGGACTCCAAGTTGTATTAAAGACTTTAAGAAATATCAAGGGTTCAGAATCAAAAGGTGGTGTGTCGTGGATATGGCCCTAGGACGGGGATACATTTGGGGATAGTTGGGGAACCGAGGGGGCGATGCACTAGTCTTCCAAGCTTTAAACGAGGGAAAATTTCCCTTTTTTTTTTTTTTTTTTTCTTTAATCCTAAAACACAGTTGCAGTCACTAGAAGAGGAGTAAGAAGACTTGAATAAAGATGCTTCATGCTGTTTTGATTATGCAGTCATGAACCACAAGGGATTACTAAAGCGCCAATGTACTTTGTCACATGCTGTACATATGATGTATGTAAACCTGTGCAACAGTGGTATAAATTGCAGGCTATTTTTGTCAACATTGTTGACACTCTTATACTCTAACTAGTAGACTGGGTGCTAAGCATACAAATGGTTTATCAGTCTGTAATGAGGTAAGATGACAGATGAAATCTCTTGGATGTAAATGAAAGCTATTCTGCTTTTCGGGGCTGTCTCGCACACAGCAGGTCTACCTTTAGGTGTGTCACACTGGCAGCTCTGCTGAGAAGATTACTTTATTTAATGGGCTGAATTCTCATATGTCACTTATTTCATGTGACTTCAATCACAAGCCAACACAGTTGCACATACTTATATATCTATCAAAGGCAGCTTTACAGTTGGCTCTCTTTGATGTAATTAGGAATTATTTCTGGTTAGCTTTGCTATGTGTAGAGATAATCCCTGTGGCTCTAACTATATACAGTTATTTTAAAGGTTGATCTAAAACCATTGGATGAAAATTACAACAGCATGGAGATCTGTGCATTTAGAACAAATTACCTACATGACTTGACAGGAAGTGTCCCATTGGTCCCTGCGACAGGAGCGCACTGTCCCTCACTGATCTAAAGGTCAAACCTGTCTTTTGGCTGCAGAAAACTGGTCGTTCTGGAAAATCGCAAAACAATTTCCAACCAGCATGACCACACTAAACATCAGTTTCAATTAAACCGTCTGTTTCATATAAACCTCACTGATCTCCATGGGAAAACTTCTTAATGTGCCGATGAGCTAAATAAAGAGTTATAATAAGGACCAAAATACAAACTATACAAATAAGGGGAAATGGAAAATTATTAAATATAACATTTATACATAACTGCACCATATTATGCACTGAATTATTACCCATGTGTTAAGTTTGGATTTTAGCCGAACCATGAAAGTCAGATTCCACCCCCACAACATTACTGGCCTTGCAGATCTGTTGGTTCAATCTGTTGGCAAGTATTTCTGTCTGCTGCCACAGCATGCAACATCATGAATGATGGTACTGGCCACCACAGACTCTTGACATCCTGAGCATCATTCGACACAGGCTGAAAAACCCAGCATATGCTGAAGGTAGAGACTATGCTATTGTGCACTTCAGGGTTTCTGTAGTCATTCATCATCTCCTCAATGACCATCTGGATGGTAGTAGGGATCACTGGTGTCTTAGGCCCAATCCCAATTCACCCCTTGGCCCTACCCCTTACCCCTTCCCCTCCGTTTTGCGCGTTCACGTGTAGAGGTAGTGTTGTCCCAATACTCTTCCAAAGCCCTTCCCCTTAGCCCTACCCCTCCGTTGTAGCCCTTCAAACGGAGGGGTTCGGCCAGGCAGACTCCGTTTGAAGGGGTATGATATATTTCCCAGAATACAACGCGACTACCGGGAGATCGCGAGTCTTTTTAAAAATGGCAGAAGCGAGAGCACCACACAAATGTAAGTTCTTCTATTTTTTTTGCCATAATTTAACTGTTTTAATCGTTTTAAGTTGTGATAACTGGTGTATTGTGTGAGTTTAAAGTGGTGGCAATGTGTAGTTATTTTCTGTTATAAACGCACATGGGAAAAGTCGCTATTTTACATGGAGTAATCGGTCAATGCATGTGAAGGTGCTGTGAAAGAGTTGTCATTTTTTAAATTGTAACACGAGTATTTACAAGCAATGTAGTTGGTTAACCATAGAGAAGTTCCTTTTGAGTGACGTGAGCGTCATTTCGCTACCTATTATCACAAGTATTCATATACGTGACTGATTCACAGGGACTCAAGCACAAACAAAGAGCCTGATCAGGTTTAGCGCCGAAAACGAAGATCTGTTTCTAAAGTCATCCCCATCCCCAAAAAGAAGTAGGAAGTCCAATCCCATAATGGATTACCTGATACAGGAGAGCCTGAAGGAGCAGAAGCGCCACGAGCAGAAAACGGAGCGCTTTTTAGCTCGGTTTGAGCGCATGATAGACAAACTTTACGGTGAGTTGATGCGCCATGCACCTATTGTACACACAGCCACCACTACCGCATTCTGAAACACCTTTTTTTAATTTTTTACAATGGATGAAAGTGCATGCTATAATGTCATGTCGTGTCTTGTTCCCCCAGAACATCACTGAGCCCAGCACCTCCGATGTGCCATACACCTTCGCTCTTCCTGCTCCGGTCACCCCACCATCTCGTTCTCGATGATTGCACTGTTGCCCGTTTATATTCATATTGTTTATATTCATACTGTTTATTGTCCATATTTGCACCACACACTTTACAGCAGACACTTTAAGCTGTTATTTCTGAAAATAAGCTGCCTTACCAGTCTGTAATGTGAGCCTAATAAAATAAATTAAGGACAAAAGGTTTGTGAGCATGATTATCACATCAACATCATATTAACGACTGGAACGGATATTGGTATGAAGAGATTTATTATACAAGGGATAACAAAAAAATTGGGGTACATGTTGTGGTCCAATGGGCAATAATTTGTAGGACGACCCGTCTGCTGGAAAGAAAAACATGGAAAGATCAGGCTTTCATCCTCCCAAAGTAACAAAGGCTAAACGTTAGCTTATGCTTTCAGCTAGGTTAGCCAGGTTAGGATACTACTCCAGTCAATGAATCAGCAAATCCAACGAGACAAGCAAATTGTTTCTATATTACACGATATCACAAATGTACAGTTAGAAGCACTTTCAAACACAAACACACAATCATTTTCACACGCCGGCTCTGGAAGCTACCAGCTGCTCACTCACACGCGTTATTTGTATTAATTTATAATTCTACATACCGTAACAAGATCCAGCAATGCTCCCAGATGTCGAAGACGCCTTCGCCTGATGGCACTCCGTCGATTCGACGCAGATATTTCTAAAAATATCCGAATAGCCCAGGACAGCGCGAACACCACAGCACCGGTCATGTTTGTTTACTTCTGGCTAAAGCTGTCGCTTTTGGTTACGTAACAACTGACGGCGCGAACTTATTACGTTCGTGAGTGTGAAGTGCTGTCCCAATTCGAAGGGGTGACATTCTTAGCCCTTCGCCGACCCCTCCGTTTGAAGGGGCGAGGGGTAGGGGCGAGGGGTAGGCGAAGGGGTAGAAAATAGAATTGGGATTGGGCCTTAGTCTTCAAGTACATGACTGGTTCCTTGGTGTTAGGCTTACTACTTAGGCTACGGCTACACGAAAACGAAACGAGGTTTTTTTTGAAAACGGGTACGAAAATTCTTGCGACCACACGGAAACGCGCTGCTGTCCAGACGAAAACGGATGAAAACGATGCAGTACACACGCCACTGTGTCACGCCACGCTGTGAGACAATAGAGAAGTGTTAAAATTGGCTCACAGCGTCAACGTGTGACTGACGCAAAAACGTTTTAGCTGTAACAATGGAAACGAAACGAGGCCGTTTTCAAACTTTCCCACTCTGGAACCCGTTTTCAAAAACTATCGTTTTGGGGTAGTGGGAATGCCGGCTCCGTGTGGCCGCGACAGCGAAACGATAAGAAAAAGTATCGTTTACAGTGAAAAACGTTTTCGTGTAGCCGCAGCCTTAGCTTACTACTTCAAGCTGATTCATTTTGTACATTGAATCATACATTTTGTACATTCAGCCCTCTGAAGCTTATAAGCAGTTCTTGATCTTTGTCTGTTTGAACCAGCCAGTCCCACACATCAACTAGCAGACTAGGTGCCAAGCTACACTGCCTGCATTCAAATGATTCACCAGCCTGTTTGTCAGAAAGCTGTGAGTGGAGTACAATGGGGTGAAATGAAATCTGTTAGATAAACATACAAGAAATGATGTGGTTTTTCTGGGCTGCCTCCCATGTAGCAGGTCTACCTTTTGTGTATCACACTGAGAGCTCTGCATAAAGCATCACTGGACTATTTCATGCAATTCTGTCTCCTGGTTGATCTGTCTGAAAACGTGAGCAGTGAGTTTAGCCCTGGTTGATCCTTGAACAGTCCCTACTAGCAGAACTAGTATTTTATACAGGTCACTGAATGCATTGGCCTCTCCAAGCATGTTTCTTTAAAACTTATGTTCCTAGCTCTGCAAGTACTCTGAAAGTAGAGTGGAGGTCATGATTTCAGAGATGTATTAAAGGAATACAGCAAATTGTTTTTATTTTTTTCCATTTATTTAGTTTTCAATTCTCCACAACTTTAATGAAAATGGCCACAAAAACTGATCTAATCCATTTGTGTTGCCTTTAAGAATAATTCCTCAGTGCCATAGAGGTGTATCTATTTTTTTAATTATTTATTTATTTTTTCTTGTGTTCTTCAAAAATGACCTCAAGGGGGTAGATTTTAAGCAGGTGAGGATTGAAGATTCATTTGTCATTTCCTTATGTATTTGCATACATTAAATGATTTCTTTATACTACATCATCATGAAAAACAATTTCATCCTGGAGTGTTAGAGCTTAGTCATTAACTTGGACAGTCTGAGTGCCACAATGTATTGCAAACTGCAAAAATTGCTGAAAAATATTTGTTTGAAGGAGCAAGTAAACTGTTTTGTATTAATCAGACCAAAGCTGGACCTTTGAATTGTACACAAGTCTGGTCAATTTTTTTAATTTATTTTTTTAATTAAAGCTCTCAAACACAAGATAAGATATGTGTGTGTGTATATGTATGTGTGTATATGTATGTATGTGTGTATGTATATATGTGTGTGTGTGTGTGTGTATGTATGTATGTGTGTGTATGTATGTATGTGTGTATGTATATGTGTGTGTGTGTGTGTGTGTGTATATGTATATGTGTATATTTATATATATGTGTATATATATATTTTTTCCACCTGGGCACTTTAACTCAGTTGCCTTAAAGGGATAGTTCACCTCTTTTGACATGAAGCTGTATGACATCCCATATTAGCAATATCATTTATGAACTCATTTGTGAACTCGGCTCACAGGATGCAGCGGGGGTTAAGTCGAATTTAATAAATAATATTGCTAATATGGAGAATTAATAGTTTCTCAGCTTTCATTGGTGCCTCCAGGACTTAAATGAAGCCTCACTGCTTTGTTTGATGCCAAACTCGAAGCAGATTTTGACTGGAGTAGCCTGTTATTTCAATTAGTGCTGTTTCATAGACTCGTTTTGTTTTAAAGTTTCAAGTTAAGAAATTTGGACATTACTGTGTTGGTCTTTATAAACTGTTTTTATCTTGTGGTAGCTCTGATTGAGAATCATGGAAACTAAGAATGCACATTGGGTCACAGTAGTAGTTTAAATGGACATCATAGTTTATTAAAGAGGACATGGGATGAACGATTAAAACTTTAGTCATTAAGAATATGTTCACCACGGTAACAAATCAAATGAGAATCTGCATAATTTTCCTTTAGACATGTAAACACTCACCTTAGAATTGGGTCAGGTTTGAACTTTCACTGCACACCACCATACTAAACCAAAGCTTTTTATGAATGTGCATAATTGTAGATTCAGATATTCAAATTTAAGGGTTATAGTGAAATCATTTTAAGGATTTTGGGCCAATGTTTTCATTTTTTTAGTTTTGAGTGAAAACGCAGACAAAGCTGTAAGTTTGGAGCTGCAGACATCAGCCCAATATCTAAGTTTAATCGATCAGCACAGGGTCTGTAGTAAAGGCACCTCAGCCTATCAATTTTACACATCAATCTGAACCCCATGTGGTGGTGCTCTCAGAAATGCATGAATCCCAAGACGGCCTTGAAACATGGCGAGATGCAAAGTTAAAAGTTGAAGGAGAGGTCACTCGTACATGAATATTAATATTGGACTTAAATCTACTTCTCACGTGCTTCAGTGGTCTTTGATGTCAAGTGTGACCTACTGATTCCCAACACTTAAGAAGAAAGATTTTTTTTTTTTGGGGGCATGGAATGTTCGACTGTGCGTACAGTGTATATAAATCTAAAAATTAACATTTAAATATGTCTCAAACTCCGCTTTGTTGAATAATCATCTTGCTACAGGTTGTACAAAACTCAGAAAAAATAACTGCAGGTTACTGGACAGAGATATTTTTGTACAAATAGAATTCACCTGAAAATGGAAGATCATGCATCAGTTCATCTATTAAAGTTAGCAGAGGTTTTCTATTTTGGTGTGATATTCTGGACAGTTGTCTCAGTTGGCTGCATACAGAAACCAAGATTAAATGTCCAGAAAAACTGTATGCATTTGTTATTTATAGTTTTTTTTTTTTTTTTTTTTTTTTCTCGCCTCTATCTGTCTCCTTAAATTTATCGCAGTCTTTTTGCCTCTTCTGTCCATCTTCCCCCATTTTTATCTGCATGCATGTCTCTTTTTGCCGTTGGCCTTTCTCATCTAGTTTCTCTCTGCCTTCTCGATGCTGGAGTTATTTTGCATTACTCTCCTCACTCTTCCATCTGCTTCATAACAAGGAAAGCGAGAATTAATTAATAGGCTGATAGTGAGGCCTGAGAAAATAGGGGAGAAAGTGAGCTGAAAAGGAGAGGAAATCTAATCATACACAATCCTGTTTGTGTGGATGTCTGCCTGGGGTAATGTTTGACAGTCTGTGTTTCACCCCTTAACATCCTCCTGCCCTATCCTGCTTCTTTCATCCAACTGTTCCTTTTTTCTCTATTTCATCTAATTTTTTTTCTTTGTATACAAAACCATTCTGTACACAATTTTGATTTAGCTGGATTTTTATCTTGGATAATTTACAATCGTCTTTTTTTTTAATCCACGCACTCTCCTTTTCATCTTTCCCCATTATTTAGATGTTTCTCTTTGCCTTCCACATTAATAAACTGTGTGGTATTTTCTCCCCCCCTTCATGTGCAGTCATGTCCTGTTTGGATTTGGGTGTTGAACAGGCAGTGCTTTCTGTTAATTTGATGTCAAACTGCCATTTTCATGCAGCAAAGATCAACATTTATTTCCTCTCATCTGATCCCTTCTTTCTGTTGATCCATTTCTCACTTCCTTTTCACAGGCTTTGTTTTTTTTCTTCAGTTTGCTGTCAAAACGGTGAAATGAAATTCACAATAGATTCTATGCACTCCTGTTTTTTTTTTTTTTATCCTTTCTATCTGTCCTGTGTTTTCCTCTATTCCTCTTTCAAATTTTCCCTCTGTGGATCTCCTTTTTTAGGTTTCTATTCTTTCTTTCCTCTTGATTTCTTCTGTTGCCTCGGTTTGTTTATCCTTTTGCGTATTCCCTTGTCATCCAGTGCTACTGCTTCCTCCTTTCTTTTTCTGCATCTCCATTCCTGCAGGCCCCACTCATTTGCTGACTATTTTTATAGTTATTTATTTCAACATGAGTTTATGATTGTGAATGCGCAGTATGTGTACGCAAATTTAGTACACAAGAGTCTACATTAGTTTTATCGAAATGAGAAATGCATTTCTGCTTTCCTTTTACTGCTCGCCCTGGAGCCATCTTGAAAAATGTATTTGCTGGAGATGTGGCTTGCGCAAACATGAGCAAACGCAAATGCTGAGGAAAACAAACTTGCCCTGATGCAGTGTGGGCCAGCACTCAGTGCTCTAATGAGGTTATACAAATCGAATGTTCACTTCAAAAGCTGTAAATGTTTTGCATTTCACGGCCATGCTTAGAAGGCAGGTTTAAGAAGTATGTAAAGAGGACGGAGGATGAAAGCAGGAGAGGACAATAAGAAATGAGAGAATCAAAGAAAAATGGAATGTAAATAAGGAGGTGCTGTACACTTATCTATTCTTCCATCATCTGTTGTTTGTATCGTTGCCAGATTGACAATTTCCTTTTTTCCTGCAGTGCCGTCTGTTTTTTTTTTCTCACTCCCCCATCCACCCACCTTCCTGCACACCCGTTTTATGCGCGCCGTTTTATGCACTCGCTCCTCTCTCAATTTGACATGGATGTTCCCTTTCCTGTCCTTCTACCATTTACCCTAAGTATCCCTTCGTCCCATCTTCCCACACTAATCCAATAGCCTTCCTTCGGTCCTCTCCTTTTGCGTTACACCCTTACTTTCCACTACCTTCTCTTTTCCTCCTTTTAAGCAACACCAAATCCACTCTTTTCCACACTCCCACTTTTCCCACTCATTCTTTTAGTGTTAGCATCCAGGTTTTTATCCTTTAGCACACTCCCACTCCCTGTGCCTCCTTGATTTCTTTGCATTTTTTGCTTTGAATAGGGGGATAAAGCTGTAATCTGGCCTTCATATCTCAATTTCTTTCACCCTTTTGGGTAAGAGTAGACTAGAATATTATCTCAACCCCCTTGCCTGTTTGGCATATCTCCTTCCATTGTTCTCCCTCTTTTCTCATCTCTTGTGGACGGATCTTGGACGTTTTGCTCCGTCATATGCTTTTTTTTTTTCTTTTTTTTTTTTTTTCCTCTTCGCCTCCCACTTTTAGTTCTGGGCGCACAGCCACCCTCTTCTCCCTTGCTAACAAGCTCTGAGTGAAATGACTGAAAATGATATGCAATTAGTACTCTGCTTTCATGGTCTCAGTGCATGTGCACATGACATACTGAAGGCAAAGTTTTCTGCGCTTGCTACATGTGAATGTATGTGCATGTTGGACTTGAGGGTTGTGAGAAATTTTCTTCCCATGTACAGTAATAATGTAGAGATGTGTCCAGTGAGAGTAAGTCTTGCATGTTTAGGTATGCATGCTTGAAAGCAATGAGATGAATACTCTCTTAGATGTATTCCAATGAATAAAGATTGAAAACCAGAAGTGTGCACGTGTTGGAGGAAGTCACCCTTGTATCACAGGTCACTACATTATTCATTCTGCTCTCTGATCTCAGCCCTGACTATCTAACCTAATCATTGCTCAGGGCAGATAGGATTACTCATTTTAATCAAATTACTTTTTAATGAAACCTTCATTTCACTCTTGACTCTGGAGATGACCTGCAGTAATTCTATAAAGACCATCTGTTTTAAAGGATGTAAGTCTTTCCCTTGAAAAACATGAAGGTCCCTTTGCACAGAAGCAATACATTTTTTTGATCATCCTAAATTATCCCATGTCATTCAGTTGTTAAACCGCACACAGGATTAAAGTGCTTTTTTTTAAAAAATAAGTAAAATTCTTAATCCATTAAATAAAGTTTAAAAAAACTTTTTTTTAACTTTCAGAGTTCTGTACACTTTTAGAAAGAAATGCAGCATTGCACTGACATGGAATGAAAGAGAGCAGCCAAACTAAGGAAAGTTTAACTATAATATGGATCCATACAGGGGTTTTGACTTTAAAGAGATGATGGATGGAAATGCCCACGCACATGAGACCACAGTGTTGTAATTATGAGCCTCGTAGGTGTCAAAGAGACAAAGAAAGCGTACGGATAAGGAGGAATAACTGCCATCAGTGAGAAATTAATTTTTGGTGTAAGAACCAGTGGAGAGCTGGATTGTCTGCTGCTGAGTTGCAGACACTAGTTAACTGTTGTTGATGTTGTCATCAGGTCTGTGTAATTTGCCATCCCATGTCAAAGCATAGCAAAACTAGAGGCAGCCTTTAGATTAGCCATTAGTCACATCACACACTAAAATAAGCTATATTTTACAGTGCTTGATACATTGGAGCAAGAGATGGAGGCTAAATCAAGAGAGGAATGATTAACTTGGCAATTATTAGAAAAGAAGACCTTGAAGAGCATAGTTCCCATTTCTGACTGGATTCTGGATTCCTCTGCAATATATGTAAAGTCACAAGCTGTTTTTGCTGTTGCATTGTTTTCATAGTTGAATGACATTAGAGTCTCAACGCTGAACAAATACTTTGTTACTATACTGTTGAAGAGGCACAGCATCTGTAGATCCAACATGACAGGCATATTTCTCTAAAACGGCCACAAGCATGAAACCAAATCAGCTTAAATCAACCACAATTTTCTGTACATCAGGTTTTATGGCTACATAATGAATTGATACAGACTAGTCTCATCTAGATTCACAGTACAGGATGTCTTGGAGTAAGAGCAGGCTTCATTGTCTTGGATGGTAATTTTCTACACCAGCTGACGTGGATAATCAGATGGTAAAGTTGACCCAGTTAATGTTGATGCCGCTGTAATCCACCATCAGGTTGGGTTTGGTGGATTGTCGAGTCTCGCCTTAGTTTCTATACAACATTTGCACTGGTGAATTAACAGTGTATGCATGACCCTGACCTGGACTTTAGATGAAAGGATTCACTTCATCTTTGAAGCTTTTTTCAGGGGAAGCCCTAGTTGGTTCAAATTTAGTTTAGATTTTTTACCAAGATCATGAGCACATTCTTTTTGTTCTCTAAATTAGAACTTTATAACTGATTTTTTCCTTCAGAATAAGTTTACTTAAAAACAGCATTTAAATGTTTATTTTCAAGTTGCAACAAGAAAATGAGATGATTTGACATCTGTCAAATTAAGGTGAGGTGCAGAGATGTGTGCCTAGTTTAATGGTTTACGTGGTTTTGACTGCAGCGTCAGATACAATTTTTATTCATATAAATGTATGTCTGACACAAGGATTTCACTGCTTATTCTCCAAGCAGGCAGTTTTTGCTTCTATAAAATGTATCTTATGGTCGTGGGAAAGTAGCCAAAACGTTGCAGTAAATTATTTTGATATGTAAATCTTCAGTGTACCTTAGCAGACTGAGACGAGCCAAGTATGAGATGTATTAAGGCTCATCAGTAGCCTGCAGCAAGTTTGTTGCACAAACGGTGAATCCAATTGCCGAATAATCTGACTGAGAGGTAGATGTACTTGCAGAATATCAAATAACAGATTTCAGGACACATTTAGTGGTATCTTTTTGATCAGCAGACATGAAATACAGTTTGGAAGTTTTTCAGGAGAGATGAACATAAAAAAAAAATGCATTGGTAAGAAATCAATTGGAGAGGTCTGGTAGTAATATTAAACTGGCAATTCTAAAGGAGTTGTACATGGATCAGCTATAACATTATAACCACCTGCTTAAAATTGAGTGAGTCATCCTCATGCTAGAAGAATACCTCTGACTGGTTAGAGCATTGACAAAGAACATCTGAGGAGTGTCGGATAATGGGGTGTTGGCAATAGATCTATTGCACCATGTGGACTGTTTCTTTATGGATTGGGCTTGCATCCTACTGAAACAAAAAGCACAACTATATGTGTTCTAAATGTAAAAATGCTTAAATGATGTGCTTTTAAGAAGGTAGGGGAAGAATGATACAGAAACTGTTCTTAACCATATTTTTGGCAAATGGTTCCTCTGCCAGAAAAGAGTTTAAACAAACTAAAAGGTGCATTACTAAGACTTAAAGGACAATTTCGGTTGTTTACAACATCCAGCTGTATTGCCCAATCTACCCATGATTTAGCCATAGCAAAGACGCAAAAAAATGTCATCCGACCCTGACAGTGTTGCTTGCACAGAGATGTCGGACTGACAACATCGCCATGGGGGCATCAATTTATATTGTGTTTTAAACGCTATTTTTATACCTCTTCTACAGCTCCAAACAACATAACACTTACGTGGTAGTGAGTAGAGGGTCCCTAAAGCCAAACCGAAGTGTCCCGAGGTCTTCATGTGGTCAGATATAGAGTCCAGAATGAATTTAATCAAGCCAGTACCTGCTCTCAATCAGAGCTCTTCCGTCAACATGAAGCTATCTCACGCGAGACATCACGTCACGTGACATTTCAAAATTCCAACCTGTTAGTAAGCTAGGCTTTGATGTTGCATACAACTTCATTTCACTTTCGAAAGAAATACTGGACTATGTTTGTAAAAAGAACGGCAACGAAATTGTGACTTTCCAGAGCGAGTTACTCCACACTCGGCAATCAACTACGGACTCACGTGACGTGATGTCTCGCGTGAGATAGCCTCCTGTTGACGGAAGAGGCTCTGATTGAGAGCAGGTACTGGCTTGATTAAATTCATTCTGGACTCTATATCTGACCACATGAAGACCTCGGGACACTTCGGTTTGGCTTTAGGGACCCTCTACTCACTACCACGTAAGTGTTATGTTGTTTGGAGCTGTAGAAGAGGTATAAAAATAGCGTTTAAAACACAATATAAATTGATGCCCCCATGGCGATGTTGTCAGTCTGAAATCTCCGTGCAAGCAACACTGTCAGGGTCGGATGACATTTTTTTGCGTCTTTGCTATGGCTAAATCATGGGTAGATTGGGCAATACAGCTGGATGTTGTAAACGACCGAAATTATCCTTTAAGGCTCTTTGTGTCACAGAAAAGGGACAGTCTATGATGTGTTGTATTTGGTCAGTAAAGTGTTTAATTGCTTATTTTTGGAATAACCACACTACCTGATCTAAATAAAGTTGTCAGCGATAACGACACAGGCCTTCAGGCAGGTCAGCATTATTACCCAATATGATCTTGAGGCATGGCAAATAACGGGCCCAGGGACAAAATCTAGCTCTAAGACCCTTGTAATATCAGTTTATATTGTGCTTACATGCAGAACATTCTTGAATTAATTTCTTAATTGAATTTCCAGGAACTAATGGAAACTGCAAACCTTGGGCTAGGTGGTATAGCAGTTGGGTACATTTTAGTTATTTGGCCTTCGGCAAAATATAATTTAATTAAATATGTTGTCTGTGTGTACAATGCATGATGGGTACTTGCAACATGACAGGATACAGACGGATGAACACAATGTTCCAGCTTATCATTTATTTATTATTTTTTTCAAAAGAGCAGTTTAAGAGGAAATGCAAGAAAAGCTTTTTCTTTTTTAAAAATAGTCATTTTATATTTGGGGATTTTTTTGTTTTTACTTTGTCCACTGTTTGTAACTGGGTGAAAAGCAGCGCCAAAGTTACTGTTGTGATACTGTCCTGTCAATTAATGTGTTTACATCATACTGGGAAAAACACCCCAAATCATACTATACCAACTATATTTATAAAACACTTTCAAACAACCACAGCTGAAACAAAGTGCACTAAATCAGGAATAAGAACAATCAAATAAAAACCTCTAAAATTCAACTAAAACAGAAATAAGAAACAAGAAGTCCAACAAAATAAAACTAATAAAATCAATTTCTCATACCAGGTCAAAAGCCAATAAGTAAAAGTAAGATGAATTTTAAAAGTGGACAAGGAAAGGAGCCGATCTAAAATATGGTTCCACATTTTAGGAGCAGCAATGGAAAATGCTCTGAGCTTCCGCTTTGATTTTGGCACAGCTGTGAGCAGCTGATCAGCTGACCTAAGAGACTGAGCAGGAGTGTACAGGTGAAACAGCTCAAAGAGATGAGGGAAAGCGACACTATTTACAGATTTAAACACAAATAAAAAGGCTGCCAGTGAAGCAAACCCACAATGGGTGTAATGTGATCTTTCTTACGTGCTCCAGTTAAAAGATGTGCAACAGTGTTTTGAACCAGCTGGAGATGTGAGGGGGAAGACTGACTGACTCCAAAATAAAACGCTTTGCAATAATCCAGCCGAAACGTAATGAAGCCATGGATTACTGACTCAAAGTGCTGTCTCGAAAGAATGGGTTTCACCTTTGCCAACTGCCTTAATTGGGGAAAAAAAAGCTGGACCTCACTACTGTAGCAGTTTTATGGTCCAGTTTAAAAAAATCTGTTTCACAGGAGGGGGGTACTCACAGGAGCCAGTGGGACTAAACACCATCACTTCAGGTTTTTTTTTGTCATTAAAATGTGACAAGTTAAGGGCCATCCAAGCTTTAATGTTATTGAGGCATACAAGGAGAGGTGCAACTGGAAATGCATTCTTCTGCTTTGTTAGTTCCACCAAAACTGGACTTTTAAAATTATTGTAAACATTTTAGTCTGCTAAGGCACTCATACTTTGCTTGGGGATGGAATCACTCCTGCAAAATCATCTAGGCTCAGTTGGGCCTAGGTGCTCTGTACATGCTCCAAAGTTGCATCTTTTTTGGAAAGCGAGTAATAAAGGGAAAGTATATTATAATACAGCTATATTACCTGTAAAGCTTCTCTCACTGCCATATTTTTCTGTTTCTTTTGTCAGACGGCAAAATGCATCAGAAAACGTCTGAAAGTCATACCATTCAGACTAGGTGCCAACTTGCTCAAAGCTTTTCCAGAATGTCGCTCCGCTTTAATAAAATCCTGTGTTTTTTTTTTTTTTTCTTTTATAAGATCGGGATCATCTGACAAAACCACCATTCAGGTAATTAAGAGATCTTTGTTGCGAATTCAGCTATGCGTACATATACGATTTCCTACTGATAAAGTTGGAGGCAGCCAAATGTTCTGAGAGTTTTTCAGAGACCACAGCTTAGCAGTGTTTGACATTTTTAGGTCAATAACTTGATTCCCCTCCTGTGCATATATTTTGGTGCTAGAGCAGTGGTCCAATTAAATGGTCAAGTCAAACCTTAGCTCGTCTTTCAGTTTGTGAGACGCCCATATTTTTAATAAATTATTTTTTTTTTTTTAAAAACTAAAAGGATATCGTGCATATAAATGCATATTCATCCATATTAATCCATTTTACTTGGATACTATAGATATTATAATTTAACATTATCAAACCTCTTATGTGTGTTTTGGCCAATACTACAGTGCAGCACTCGTTTTGTGTCCTTGTTTGCAAAAACGAACCGTGGAAGGACGATCTTTACTGAGATTGTAGAAGATGTATCTGATCCAACTGTGCAGCTAACTACATTTTTCTCGGCTGCCAACTCATCTCTGCTGATGGAGCCCCATCTTTCTCTGTAGATGTTTCACGTCCCAATCATGGTCTGTGGGTAATCCTCCACATTCCAAAACATTGATTTTTGCTGCCGTGTTTACCATCATCGTATTCCACATGAACATGTCAATGTGCGGTACTGTTAGGGCAAATTGCCCGCAACCTCTTCTTGTGTAATTTAGCTGCATTGTGGATCTTGTCAATGAGAGCCTCTAATTCTGAAACTGGCTGCACTGAGGGGCAGATGTGGCTGTAGGCCCTTTTAATTTGTAGGAGTGACATTGTTATAGAATTAATTTTCATACTCAATCAGTGTTGCATGGTCTCGAAATAGAATTATGCAAGAGTTTAAAAATAAAGATCCAGGGAAATAAAAACTGGGCCAGACTTGATTCCTATGTAAAAGTTTTATGCATGGATGTTAATGTTAGTCTACTTAAATGGTTTTCTTGTTTTCGGTTTGAAATGTCTATTTGCATAATTGTTCACCTCATAAGTGGGTGTTTTTGTGAATTTGAATACTTGTCTTTTAAGTGCTTTTTTTTTGCTTTTCTTGTGCATCATTTCATGAATATGCAAAGATGTTTCACTGTAGTGAGTGAGATATTCGTTAATTCTCAAATGTTTTGAACACATTAGCTTCAGTTGTTGTGAAAGTGTGTTAGTAAATGAAACATTAAAGTATTACTGTAGACACCCTGGATAATTTTTATGTAAGATTTCTTTGGCGTTCCTAGCAAGATTACTTTTTTATCCAAGAAAGCTTGAACAGAATTCTTGTCACTATTTAATAACTTATTTGGCAAGTGTGAGGGGTTTTAAACACATTTTCTATCAAGCTTGCCTGTAGTTCTTGTTTAGCCCTTTCTTCTGCCTTGTGGTCCATCTTGCATGCACTGCTCTATAAAAGTCTAGTCACAATTTTCTCTTTCTAAGTCGAGGGATTTTTCAGGCCATGGCAAAACCCTGTTTTCACCTGTTGAGAGAGCCCATTATGGACTGTGAAGTGTCCTTAGGATCATCATGTTTTCCTGTATCACGCAGTAGAAGCCATCATCTTCAGCTTTATTTACTTTTTTGCAATAGTCTTTTGTGTTTGCTACCAGAATGTCCTGGTTAATTGAATCTATTCTCCTCTTCACCAGGAAGACAGGCCATTCAGGACATTGGATGAAACATAAACTAAGAGTAAAATCTATCCACCCCACGCCAAACCATATCCATTTGTCCTCTGGTTAAACAACCCACCCAAACTGCTAACATCTGGCTTTTGAGTGCAATTAGAGAACACTTCATCGCCACTCAGTCCCGCACCAAATGACACTGCAATAGTGATTTGTTAGCTCTCTGACCAGCACAGATGGGAGCAACACCCGAATGCTCTCGCAATTGTTTTGTACTCTGGGTGCTGTGCTCTGGGCTGCAAGGGGCGCAAGAGAGAAACATGTTTACCAACTTTAACTTCTCTTGGAGGCTCTGAAAGTGACTCCAATTTCTCACATGGGAGCTCTGAAACCGACGGCAAAAAACTTGTGGACAAAGAGAAATTGATATTTAGATTATATTTGTTTTATTAATTTATCCAATTCACCACACTTTATAATGACGGTTGGCTCATTCTCACAGTATAGGGCTGATGTCTGTCCAATCAAAAATAATGAACTAGCCTTATTTTCTCAGAAATTCTCAAACACGGCCTGGAGGACATGGTGTGTGGTGCCAACCCTTCATAGTATTGTAATTATGGGCTTATCATATATGATGTGGTGGAGGTTGCTGGACCAGTTACAAATGTTTTGTAGCTTACAGAGCACTGGGGGTTCGGTGCTACTTTAAACAGGCTACTTTTGGTATAATAAATGTATTGGACATTTATAGATGAAAGATGCTGTATAAATGCTTCAGCTAATTTCTCTATGTTTTTGTGATATTCTCATTTACCTTTTATCAGTTCATAGGACTAGTTCACTAAAAGTATTGGGTATTTTCGATGAATTCCAGTTCATATCAACTTTTCCATGAAGATCTTATTTTATTTTCCATTTGTCTGTTTGGCAGCTTGTGGGTTGCCTTGATCCAGCAAATTCAAGAAATATTTTATCCCACCGATTGTCTGTACTTTTATACACTTAAGATATGCATTAGACCGTGTACGGCCATTAGGATCAACCTGTCAAGTCTCTTGTGAGCTTTAAATTTAAATAAATGCATACAGATGAGGCAAAGTTCTGCTGCCAAAGTTCTGCAAAAAACTCGTCCTTTTCAGTCGTTGCACTCTGTCATGATTGTAGGCCAAAGCACCCCAGAAATCTTTGTTTTGCAGACATGCTTTGTGGTCTTTTAAACCTTGCTGTGCATGGGCAGACAAATTTTAATGGAAAAAGAAATGGCAGACTTTTCATACTGCGCTCAAGGTGTCATTAAGTATTTTTTTTTTCACTTCATCACGTCTCTCTCTACCACAGTGTGGACCTGGTGCATGCCCAGCTGCATGTGTGTGAGGGCCGCAGCCTACCAGAACTCAGCCTCAAACAAGACAAGATCAGAGTGAACGGCTGTGCGATCCAGTGTAGAGTGACCACTGAAGACCCAGCCAGAGGCTTCCAGCCAGACACTGGAAGAATTGAGGTAGGCTCCATCTTTTAATGCCATATCAGGATTTTGCTGCACTGTGGTTGTATATAGTGCAGATAATGGGGCAATCCCGCAGGTTAGACATTACAGTTAAAATTGTATGTAGATAAATTGTTTTAAGCATTATTATATGAATTAACAAGAAGAAAGTTTGCAGATGGTTTAATATTTTGGTTTAAAGCATATGCTCAGAGCAACATGGAAAATCTTTTTCCATTTGACAAAGGCTGACTTGGCCTTGGATAACTTTTATTATAAAATCTGTCTGTTTGTTTTCTTATATGCTCGAAGTCTTCAACACCAACAAATAAAACGATGAACAATTAAAAACGCATAACTTAATAAGCAGTAATTGAATTCACTGCAGATATGAAAGAAAATTGGTTATTGGGGCTCTCTGAAATGAGGCGCAGAGCATATCAGCAGAATGTACTCGCAGGGAGTACAACCGGGGGTGAACCCGAGTGACCCAGTTATTTTTGAATTGTGTGCCATAAACCAATTTTATACTATTTATTCTAGTCGGAGCACATGCATGGATAACACACAAACGAGGCTTCTGGTGATAAAGTAGTTGAATCAACTTGTGTACATTTTTTTTCAAGAATTGTAGGATTACTCATGTTTAATTTGTGAATGCTTTTTTACATTTACATTTATTTGGAGATAATAGTTTTCGTAAATTATTTTTCTAGCAACGACTTTGGAGTGCCGTTTAGCCTCGGTGTGAGAGGTGCAATTCTGAAAGTGACTCTTTGTCAGTTTTAACAAACCAGACTCAAAGGTTATTATGTGCGTTCATCTGGAGCCACATATTTTGTATGTCTGCACGCATCTACGGTGCATTCAGAAAGCTTTCATCCTCCTTCACCTTTTCCACATTTCTCTCCATTGTAGCCTTATAACCTCAAATTTCCCCACATTTGTCTATATAAGATCCAAATCAAATTTGTTTGAATTGTTTTGTACATGAAATGTGCTATGCAAAGTGCTTCACATTAAATAAAAGCATTGCAGCAGGGAGTGTAAGAAGCATTAAAATACAACATAATCACTTTTTGAAAAGAGAAGTATTCAGACCATTTCCTCAGTATTCATTTAAAGCATTTTTGGCAGTGATGAACTTTGCAGAGTCTTGAGGTATGATGTTACAAGTTTTGCATGACTGGATTTGGGGATTTACTGCCAATCTTACTCAGCTCCCCTCTAGTTGGATTGGTAGTGGAAGTTTTAATTTTTTAATTTTTTTATTTTTTAGGTCTTACAGAAATGCCTGTTTGGGAGATTGGTTGACATTCATGGTTGTCCTAAAACCTCTCCAGTATTGTATTGTGAAGTTTGGGTCATTGTGCAGTTTGAAGGTGAACTATTGGCCCAACCTCAACCATGTTTTCATGAAGGATATCTCTATGCTCTTTGTGGTATTTATTTTACTGTTCCTGATTAGTTTCTCTTGTCTTGCCACATCCTTGCATCATGATGATCGCCATCACAGTAAATCAATTTTTTTTGTCAGAGATATGTAATAAGACCAAATAGCTATTTTCAGTGTAGTTTGTCATCAAAGAGTAAGTCTTTTAAGTTGTGCTGGTATTTTCATCTCTCCTCCCGTTCACCACCACCTTACTTCATTGTTCAGGAGCAGGTGATGAGCACAGCCTTGATTCTCACTGTCAAGATGCTTAGAATTGAGTAAATCACACCAGAGAATCTTGCTTTTTATAATCTGATATTTATTTATTTATTTATTTATTTATTTATTTTTTTTAGTTAATTCAAGCTTGTTTCAATTTAATGTGTCTTTCTTTGAGGAGAGTTCTCTGTCTGGCCACTTTGTCTTAGAGCCTTAGTCGATGGGAGTGCTATGATCATGTTGGTCTTTGTCCTGGGAGTTCCTTCCATCAACACGCTGGATCAATTGATTTTAACCAGTCACAATCATGATTTTGGGGTCTTGGTCACCTCTCATATCAGGCCATTTTGCCTAGGATTACTACATTTGTTGCTCTGAACATCATCTAAGAATTAAAGAGCCCTGGTAAACAGTCAGTTCAGCACACTTTTTTCTTGTTTGTTGACACAAACTGTTGGTTCCAAGAGAAAAAAAAAAGTCAAATGTCTCAACAAAGCCCCCCCCCCCCCAAAAAAAAACAAAAAACAAAAACAAATAAAGAAACGATCTCCATCTGACTTGTCAGGATGCTATGAATAAAATGCCTGATGACTTCACACAGACATTCTTGACTCCTTGGATGTGATTGAATTCGCCTTGCACTGTTGGCTTTCCAATTAAACACATCATCTGTCTCCTGGTTCTGATCAAGGTGGAAATGAATGGTGCTGTTGTACACATGGATTTATTCAAATTGAATTTGAGTCAATTAATTCTTCTCCCAGGGGCACTTGTTTTAGTTTATTAGCAGTTTATGTGGCTCAATGATCACACCAACATAAATCATTTAGATTATGCATGTGTCTAGAGCTTTATGGTGTTGTATTGAAATAAACATCATGGATTTGAGATTTACGGCTAACTTGGGGGGGTGTACCGGTATAGCTATTAAAACTGCACCGCTATTATGTGGGAGGCACTTTCAATATGTATTTCTTCACACTGAAAATTATTCCAAGAGTAGTCTTGAAGTCTTTTGTAACCTTTCCACTTTAAGGACTTTTTATCGTGTTTCTGCATGGTATTTTTCTCTCTTCAGCTCCCCCTGCATTGCTCAACTTCTATATTCCACCTACTACTTGTCTTAAAATACTGTACATATTTCACACATCCTTATCTCTCCCCTTAAAGCACTGCTTCTCCCCCTTTACCCATTTAGATATTCCTCATAGTCTCTGTTCCTTTTCTCTAAAAACGCCTCCCACATTTTCTCCTTTGCTCCTACACTAATTTATCTGTGCTGTTGGGCTAGGACACACAGCAAACGTAGGTTAACAGCAGCAAACCCCCCTGCTATCGTGATGCAATATGAATGAGACAAACGCAACACAAAAAAAAGCTTCCCACATTTCAGGGACACATGAATAAGTCATCAGTGGAGGTCGGCGATGAAGCAACACAGCTGAAGGGCAGGAGGGAAAAGATGTCCCTCTTATGGTCGCATACGAGAGGCACGCTAGGCAAGTTGTGTAAATGGCTTTGAGAAATTAAGATGTATTAACTCCTGAACACTCTTTGGAGCTCAAACAGGTGCCCCCAAATCTTACAGAAACAAATCATGAATGAAGCTGTAGTGCATCAGTTAAAACTGAAAACTCGTGCAGTAACACTGTTTAAAATGCTGTCATTTAATTCTGTCAAAGAGCCTCTCTGTCAGCAAGAGAGGGCAGGAGTTGTGCACTGTGTTGGAAAGTCTATTTCCTCCATAAAGGACCAAAATCAGCTTTCTTGTGCACAGTGATAGAGTATCAAATAATGTTCTATCTAAGAAAGGCTTAGAGAAGTGACAGCAGGACAGATGGGAGAGATTGGATATTGGGTGTTAAGGTTAGCAAAAGGGGAGGAGGGAAGGAGATGGAGTGGGTAGAAATGGAATTTCTATAATGAGCAAAAACTGCACAGGATGGCTCAGACGTGGGTACACGCATGTTTTGCACCTCTGACTTCATTTGCTGCTGAGAAGAAAAGTTTATATAAATTTGTCACAAGCTTTTTTTCTTGTCTCCTTTTTTAATAGAGCTTTCAGAGCAAGTAAAGGAAATTTGTCAGTGAGTCGTCAAAGTGAACTTTAATGTCAATCCAATCATACAATCAGTGCAAGCAGTTACACAGAGGATTGAAATTGCGTTTCCCCATACTCCAAATGTGCAGCAGCATTATAACACACACAAAATATACAACGTACAATAATGCACACAGGTAAGACAAATAAACACAACATGTACAGACAAATGGACGGATAAATAAGTAGAGGTAGATAGTGATGTGCAGTAAGTAAATTGCAGTGTCTCAAAAGCAGCATACAGTGGGTGTGTATTTTCATGTTCATAGACTTTTCTTAAGTGAGTTGAGTAGTCTGATGGCCTGTGGGGAAAAAACTATTGCTGAGTCTGGAAGTCCTGCACCGCATGCTGCGGTGGCGCTTACCAGATGGTAGGATGGTGAACAGTTTGTGTGCTGGGTGAGTGGGGTCTTTGGTGATATTGTTTGCTCTCTTGAGGCAGCAGGACGGATACAGTTCCTGGATAGATGGTTGGACCGATCTGGTGATCTTTTCTGCTGTCCTTACCACCCTTTGTAGGGCCCTTTGGTCGGCAACAGAGCAGCTGCCGTACCAGACTGAGAGGCTGCTAGTAAGAATGCTCTCAATAGCACCCCTGTAAAAGGTGGTGAGGGCAGAAGGGGGGAGGTTAGCTCTCCTCATCCGGCAAAGGAAGTGGAGGCGTTGCTGGGCCTTTTTGACCAGGGAGGGGGTGTTGGTGGACCAGGTCAGGTCATCTGTGATATGCACCCCCAGGAACTGGGTGCTTTTTACAGATTCCACCACACTGCCATTGATGAGTGGGGTGTGTGGCATGTTTGTCTTCCTGAAGTCCACAGTTATTTCTTTGGTTTTATTGACAATGTAGTTGTAAATTATTGATGTCGCACCAGTTGATGAGTAGATTTACCCCCTCTCTGTAGGCTGTCGTCATTGTCGCTGATGAGACCCACCACTGTTGTGTCATCTGCGAACTTGATGAAGTGGTTCGAATTGTATCTGACACAGCAGTCATGAGTCATCAGTGTGAACAGTAACGGGCTAGGCGGAGCTGAAGTTGATAAACAGCATCCGTACATAACTGTTTTTGTTTTCCAGATGTGCCAGGCATAGGGGAAGTGCTGTTGCTATGGCATCATCCGTGTAACTCTTGGGACGGTATGCAAACTGGAATGGGTCAAGCGTAGTGGGGAGACTGGATGTTATATGGGCCTTAAACAACCTTTCAAAGCACTTCATCATGATGGGAGTGAGTGCTATGGGCCGGTAGTCATTCAGTGTTGAGGCTGGGGATTTCTTGGGTAGCGGTATGATGGTGGTTGCTTTGAAGCAAGCTGGTATGATGACTTGGCTCAGAGAAGTGTTGTAGATGTCCGTGAGAACATCTGTGAGTTGGTAAGTACAGTCTCTGAGCACCCGCCCCGGTATGTTGTCAGGACCTGCAGCTTTCCTGGGGTTCACCTTGAGTAGGGTCCTCCGTACGTCTGCTGGGTCCAGGTGTGGTGTTTCATTGTTAATGCAAGGAGGGATTTTTCTTGGTGTAGAGGTGTTGTTTTCCTCAAACTGGCTGAAGAATGTGTTGAGGAATTCAATGTTGTCTTCACAGGGTGGGGGTGTTGGCCTGTAGTCAGAGACTGACTGAATGCCTTGCCACAGGCGCCTGTGGTCCTTTGTGTCTGAAGTGTGCCTGGATTTTCTGTCCATAGGCACGTTTGGCTGTTCTCACACCTCTGTTCAAGTCAGCCCTGGCAGATCTAAGGGTGTCTTTGTCTCCAGACTTGAAGGCAGCATTCTGTGCTCTCAGGAGTTCATGTACCGCACTGGTGAACCAGGGTTTGTCGTTGGCTCTTGTGGTGATGTTTTTGATGAGGGTCACATCTTCCTTGCATTTGGATATGTATCCAGTCACAGACTCTGTGTATTCAGTCAAGTTGACATGATGGTTGGTAGTGGCAGCTTCTCTAAAAACAGTCCAGTCTTTGCAGTCAAAACAGTCTTGAGAGCTGAGGTGGCTCCCTCTGGCCATGCTCTGATCTGCTTCACAGACGGCTTGTTCCTGGTCAATAGTGGTCTGTAAACTGGGATTAGCATAACAGAAAGATGGTCCGAGTCCCGCAGGTTGGGGTGGGGAACTGCTCTGAATGCTTGTTTGATGTTGGTGTAGACCTGGTCAAGAGTGTTCTCTCCCCTGGTCGCAAAGTTCGTATGTTAGTTATAATGTGGAAGTACTGTCTTCAGTTTGGCCTGATTGAAATCGCCAGCGATTATGTAGCCAGTGTCCGGGTTAGAGTTCTGCATTGAGCTGACAGACTGATATAATATAGACAGTGCTTCCTTTGTGTTCGCACTGGGTGGAATGTACACAGCTGTGATGTTGATGACTGTGAATTCTCTTGGCATGTAGAATGGTTGACATTTAAGTGTAAGAAATTCAATGTTCTCAGAACAGTGGCTTGAGACAATTTTGGCGTTTGTACACCAATTGTTTTTGATATAGATACATACGCCTCCTCCCCACGATTTACCGCTGAGATTATGATTCCTGTCTGCCCGAAATGTTGTTAGTCCTTCAACCTGAATGGCGTTGTCCAGAACGGTGTTATTGAGCCATGTCTCTGAGGATGATGGCGTTGCAGTCTCTCACCTTTCTTTATTGATAAATCCAATCTGAGGTAGTCCATTTTGTTTTCCAGCGAACGAACGTTGGATAGCAGAATAAAAGGAAGTGCTGGTCTGTATGGGTTAGTTTTTAGCCTGGCGCTGATACCCGCACGACTGCCCCACTTTTTCAGTCTAGCACACCGCTTGCGGCGGCTCCAGTGTCGGCCGGTGGGGGGAGGGGAGTCAGCGGCTTTGCAAGGTCCTGGGTCTTGCCGTTGTAGAATGCCTAGCTCGCGGAGTGTTACGGGTTCCAAAGCCAGAGTAACTCCAGAAAGATTATCGGAGAAGTTGGAGTTTCATAGCCCAAGTTAAGTAGTCCTGTTATAGTTTATTCTCGTACAAGACTGTGACGGTACAGACAACATATTTAACAAAAAACGCACATCGCTATCGGAAGCTGGAGTAGCAGCTGCTTTACGTGGCGCCGCCATGTTGAGGCCATCTTGAACTGTTCATTGCATTTAAGATGGCTGCCAATTTAGGGATGAATAAACTTATTTATTCAGTTGGTTGAAAAGCTGAATGTACTGTTAACCTAACATTTAGGCTGTTAAGCAAGGAAATGTATTAAAAAGCCAGATTGGAACAAAAAGTTGAACCTTAACTTAGAAGTGAATGTGAAGTGAAAGTGAAGTGTGTTGCTTTGAGTGGAAATGGGACTAAATCTTTCTTGACAATTCCTCTAAGGTCGGATCATGGTCTGTGCACAATACCTGTGCCAGGAAAAGAAAGACTGTTATATCAGAATGGACTCAATAGACCAAACACTTGCTTTCATAGCTACAGGTTTAATATGTGCTTTAACTAGTTTGATATATATTTCAATGAATTAACTATATTTTAGGGCTTTTTTTTAAAGTCCAAAATGGTCCTTTTCAACTAAAACTTTAAATATGAATCCGCTTTAAGCAATGCTCTAGACAAGATGAGGATAGTTTTTTAATTGACTGAAGAATTTTTTTCTGCTTCAGTCTGGTCAAATGCTTGCTCAAGACATGAAATGAATTTGTCATTTCTACTTATTACATGTCACCTTTACAATACGATTGCAGGTGTTGACTGGGCAACACCTGCAATGGGTTCAAAATACTTGAAAAATGCTTTAACATATGAAATTTTAACATGAGGCAATCTAATGTGTTTTTGCAAAGCAGACGGCACAAAAGGAGAAATTATGTTGTGCTAGGAGTAAGGGATGTGATTTAAGGGTAAGTTAATGATGAGGAGGGAGGGATGTCGAGGGCAGCAGCGGCCCGTCAGTTTATAACTGGAAGATCTGCATGCTTTAGTATAAAGCAAGCAGAGAGGGAAGCGAAGAGTGAGAATATTAAAGGAGCACCTTGACATTTTTTATTTGAATCCATTTTTCTTCAGAAGCCACTCGTCAGATTCAATGTATCCACCAGCCCTTTTAGAAAATAAGCTCTGTGATCAGTTTAGCTTTGTGAGATGTGAGGGTGATTCTTAAAAGCACAGGTGGATGGTCTGTACTCCCACTGTGCGATAAGTGGATGATGAAGACAATTTAATATAGCCTGAAATCGCATAACTTTGGTAAAATAAAGATGGGGAAGAATGGCTTTGTTCTTCCCAGCTGGGAAAATGATTAGGGGCGGATTAGATTCTCCAGATACTGTATAGAAGGAATGAATGTGTGAAATATACAGTTCATTATGTCTCCATTTCAGATTGCATTACTGTAACATGACAGCAGTCATCCCATCTAGTCTCCATTTATCTGCTTATTTATCATCAGATATTGGCATTTCCATGTATTCAATCACTGAATCCTAGCCAACCACGTCTTACTCTTTCCCATTTCTTCTTGTCTGCTTCGCCAACATTGCCCTTTTTATTTGTAATTGTCTCTCAGATGTGCCCATCTACCAGTCTTTTTTTTTTTTTTTTTAATATTTCCGTCATCCTTATGTCCCTCAATCAAACCCCCCACCAATGTTTCTCTTAACTTTCTTTTTACTTTTTCTGTACGTTATTTCTTGCTCTACCTTCTGTCTCCTTTTACAAAAAAAGCAACTGAGGCCAAATCCGACTCTTTCCATCTCTTTCCCAGTGTTCCTATTTTTCCACCACCTACTCTTACTCAACTCCTCATTTCCCTTCCTTCATTACTTCCCACTGTTGTGTATCTCCAAAATAATGGAAATCGTTGCTTTGGCTGTATTTTTAGCCTTAGGGCAACTTCAAGTCCCAGCTTTCATTTCCCCATTTGTCCAAGTTTTAAAATTGGGAAAGGATTCTGCAGTCATCCCATAATTCATCCCACAAATCGGTTGCCTACTCACCTCAATGTGTCATCTATTTTGTCTCTGTTTCAAACTCCCCACCCTAACGGATATCTTTCTCCTGCTTGTGTCTTTTATTGGAACACATTTGCATGTGTCACCTGAGGTATTCATGACATGTTCTACGATGCTGCTGCTGTGCTAGTTTGAATGAAGAATAATTTTAAGTTTAAAAATAGCTTGAGTCCTAATTAGAAGTAGTGTGTTTATCTTGCTGTCATAACAAAAAACATGTTAAAATGCACACCATAAACATCCTGTACCCCACATTGGTTCACTTCATTGTCGTATTCATTGCTATTATCTTTAATTTTCTTCATCGTCATTAAGAAAGCTGTCAGTCATCAGTGTAATCAGTGGGGAAATGGTTTGTGTTGCTCTGTGCTTCTTAACTCATTGGCTGCCAGCCATTTTCAGTGAAGAGAGAGCCATACTGCCAAGTGTTTTACAGTATTTTGACTGATTTTCCAAGACCCACAGAAAAGTGTCTTATGACTATGTACACACTGAAATTACCAAACGAAAGAGTAGACTCTCTTCTTTCATCAGGAAAAAAAAGTTTGTTTCTACCATTTTCAGTCCTTTAGTAATAGACAGTAGAACATAGGTTGGTTTCACCAAAAACAGCTGTTTGACCCAAAAAAACGGAGAAAACAAGCTTCTTTTTTTTTGTGCAAAGTGGCACTGCTGCCACCTTGCGGGTAATTTTGCCAGTATAATCTCTGTTTAGTGTTTACAAGCCTAAGATTTAGTGACAAACTCCGCTAGATTGTCCCCCAGCCCGCTCCGTTAAAAAACGCAATTGACGTCTATAGACGTCTTTGGCAGTCAACGTTTTTTTTAAATTGACGTCTATAGATGTCAATGGCACCGAAAGAGTTAAGTATGAATCTACTTAAAAAAATACTATCAATTCAAAGTTTCAGCTAATCAATAGCAAACTTTATCAATCATTTTCAAAGTTATATCTGAATAGAAGCTACTCTTATTTACTCTTACATGTGTATATTTCAGGCCTTATAATCTAAAGCCATGTTGTAGATGTAGACAAACTGGGGAGTAGTGCAACATAGTTAATTTTTTGCAACAACAATCAGATCAAACTACTTGAAACAGAAGCCCCAATTGCAGTTTGTGGTGTGATGTTAAAAAGGATTAATCAAGACTATGCAGATGAGAGATTATTTAACTTTTTTAATTCATTGAGTTTTGTTTTATTTTTTTTTTACTCTTGACCTTCAACAATCAAAGCTGTTACATTGGGATACAGTAACAAGACACAAGTGTTGAGATAAATATTAAAGTTGCATCAAAAGCAGAATTTTATTCATGCACTTTTAGTCATCTACAATTATGTTTCCTATACATTTATGTAGGTAATGTATAGATATGCCAAATGGCAAGCAATTTGACGAGTTAAATACTTGTTAAAAGAACAGAAATACAAAAGTATAAACATTCTAAAACTTTTGATGAAGAACGCTGAAGGCAGAAATATCGATTGAATGTTGACAACTTGCAGACTGGTAACATCCTGCAACCCTGACCAGTTAGAGAAAACTACCCCCGCTGTAGGAGACGCATATGCATGCACGCACACACACACACACGATGTAATTTCCAAAGGAATGATCAATGACTTTGAGAAGGTCATGTGCTGTGCCTCCACAGCGTGAGCTGACTTACTCATGCAAAGGGTATCTGTGCAGAATAAATGTATGTCATTCTGATCTGTGAATTAGTTACACTAACAAAGTTACACTGTCATATTTGTCTTTTGTGTATAAATAAGACATTAAAAGGAATTCATGTTTTCTGTGATCTGGACTGAGCAGGACTTTAAGCCAATCTGACACATAAACTGTGAATTTCCATTTGTAGTGTTTATGATGCTCAACAGCTTTATTAGTCCAAAAGATCTTACTCTTCACTCTTTTAATGACCAAGTTATCACTGAAATAAATTCCCTCTTTGATATCTAATGTACTGAAGACTGACATGAGCAGCAACAGTCTTGGTAAAATGCAATAAACTATGCCCTACACCTTGGAAGCAACACTTGGCAAGTAATGGTTGCATTCCAGTTACCTGATGTTTTTCGGAGTCTTTTCTAAAGACTAAAGTGTAGCAGATAACATCTTGTAAAATGGAATAATAACTCTGTATGAGCCAAGTCTTAATTAACACAGAGTATAACATTAAACTACAATGTATAAGTGATAGACCTATAGACTATAGACACTTTATGGCTAATTGCATGTAAAACATTCACATATCTCCATGAATTTCTTAGCTGCAGCCAATTTCTGCTCCGTTGCGTTTCTCCTGCCGTTTCTTTCCAGCACGTCTAAACAATTCCATTGCAAGGTCAGGTCACTTTCATTTTCAACAAGGAAAGACCAATTCTGATGGAATATACTCACATTTAAGAGTTAAGATTTACTTTTTAGATTAAGGATTAATCATATGATATTGCAAATTATGTTGCTTGACAACTTTAGCTTGGAAAGAATAGTGAGGTGGAATAGCAGAATATTACTGCCATGCATTGGTCTCAGAAAACCAGCCTGTCATTTTATTCTCTTTGATACTTATCCACATATAATTGAGACTTCACTAGAACAGTCATACAAAAATCATTGACATTTGTAAACAGAAATTTAAATTAAATTAACTTTTCATGACAAATCCTTAATATTTCAATATGCTAAGAAATGGTCAGTATTTGTGATTGATTGTTGCCCTGTACAAATATAGTGACCTAAGTTTCTTTGTTCTTCCTGCTCATCCAGGAGAGGTTAGAGCTTACTGATGATTGTGGAAACTTCTAGGTGTGTAATGCTCTTAATTTTCTATTTAAATGCTCCAGATTCCTTGCCTTGAATGAGGTCCCAAATATAACAATCACTGAAACAGATTTTTGGAACGGTTGGTCAGTCTTTTATTTGCTATGGCATAGAGCTCTGTAATAAGAGCAGTATGTACAAGTAGTTTTTAAAGGAGTCCTGTTAGGATATTGATCTGTTCCAAAAGGCTTTAGTTATCCCATGAATATCTGCAACCTCTGGTTATACCAGTTCCCATTTTTACTGGGTGCCTGAGTCGAGTCTTGATGGTTCTTAACTGAATCTCAGAAGAAGATGGAAACATTTTCATTCAGAAAATCCACCTCTTAAACACTATTGGGAATCGGCATCAGTTAAAAAACAAAGCATACGCTCCAAAATTGTTAGTATAAACGACCAACAGTACAATCCATAGCTGCGCCCATATAGTGGTTGTAGAATTTTAAATCAATTGGTCATGTCACATCGTCCCCCCCTTTAACCCAGATTGACAAAGTGAAAACAAATTTGACTACAAACACTGGCACTTTTTTTCAAATACATCTTACCAGAAAAATATATCACATCTGCTTATACTTAAAGTCTCAGTTTCAGTACCTACACTTTAAATTGCTGTCATTTTCTTCTCCAGATTGCTTTTTTCCCCATCTTCCTGTCATGCCCTTTTCCTAAAATTTTCCCCATCACTGTCCTATTTAGAGCCACTTCCATCTGCCCTCACCTTTTTCTTCCTGCCCTAACAATTTCCCCATGTATTCCTGTGTCTGTGTTTACTTTTGCGAGTCAGCCTTGAAATAGTGTGTGGACGTCTTGGTGTGCACCGCATACATTTAGATGTGCTGCTTGCGTCCAGGTGTGTTAGTGTCCATAAGAGAGGTTTCCTGCTGTTGACAAGCCTCCCTGCATTCTCATATTGCCGTCATTATGTTGTTATTCCAGCTGATCCATGCTCTCCTCCCTTTGTCCTAACTCATTTCATTTATCATTTCACCTTGCTTTTCTCTCTGCTCTGTCGCTACCCCCCCTCTCATAGCCTCTTTCATTTTTCTCTAAGCTTGTTTTCTCTCTAGTTATTATTCACTTTTTCTCTGTCATTTCGCATCTTTTCCTTCTGCACCCTGTTCCGTCTCTCCCTCAGCTGTCAGTTGATTAGTTTTTGCAGCTTCACATTTCTTTCCATGTTATTGTTCACCCTTTTTTCCCTACGTTCTTTTACCTTGTCTATTTTTCTCAAATTCCTTCAGTTTTGCTCCTCAGTTCTTGTGTTTTGATTAAGGAAGTTTTTTTCTCGTATTCTCCATTTTTTTTTTCGCCTTTTTATCTATTTCTTAATATTATTAATGTCGTTTCTCTCATTCTCCCTCCCCTTTTCATTTACTTGTACATTTATAGACTCCTGCTTGCATATCTCTTCTCACCTTAAGTCTCGCTTCTTTCCTTCCTTCTATGGAAATCTCCTTATTGCTCTTTAGTTCCCGTTCCTCCAGCCTGCTGTCCCCCTCTCCTTGTTTATTTCTAAATCGGATTACTCTCATCTTTTCCTTCTTAGTGCACACCTGGTCCCCTGTTTATTCTTTGTTCAATATATTATATTTTTCAGTTTCTCAGACATACACTCAATTTGTGTGTTGGGTTATATGCTTGAATATGTCTGCACTGTATCATAAGTTATTTGAATCTAGACTTGTGCATTAGGAGTTGCTCTCCCCTTTGCAACTTCTGGATGCATGTGAAACGTTTTGTGTGATTATTGCGTAATGGTCGTTTAATTTAGGAACAATTTTCACTTCTTTGTTGACAAACCTTTTCCCTCAACAAGAGAAACTCCACTCCTCAGGTGAATGGTTTTTTATTATTATTTGTGTCTGTTTTAATTTGAAGACATTTTAGAATACTTGCTTGTGGAGACAAAGATTTGCTTTTTATTCACTGGTGACTCTCCTGTATTTAGAATTTTTGGGGATTAGATGACACAATTTTACAGCATCCCTCCAAAGGATTGATTTGTTGAGTTTAAGTATGATTAGATATAGAGATGTATATTAACATGCTGTTTGAGGCAACATCTGTATTAATGTGGGCATTGAACCAGTCTATCATGGTAAAAAGAGAGCTCAGCAGAAGGTTAAAGCTGAAGCTGTTTACCTGTCAATCTACACTTAAACTCTTGCCTAGTGTCACAAGTTTTAGGCAGTAACTGAAAGAATGAGACTGCAAATACAAGGGCTGAACTTTGGCTTCCATCTGGATCAGGGTGACAAGCTCAGTCATTCAGAAGGTGCTCAGAGTAGAGTATTGAGAAATCGGTTAAGGACATCTCGCATCATCTTCTGAACATCTCACAGGAGAGGTGTTTCGGACATTTCTCATTGGGAAGGAGGCCTTGGGGCAGACCTGAGATCCCCCCCTCAGCTGACTTTGGAACTCCTCGGTTTCTCCCCAGAAAAGCTGGAATACTTAGCTGGTAAGATGGAGGTCTGGGAATCTTTGATTAGTTTATTTCCCCGTCACTTGGTCCAATTTTCTCAGCTGTCATGATATTACTACTTGAATGTAAGGGTTAATTTCTGTAAATACCAAAATATAATTTGATGGGTGGTTGAATGACATTCAGAATGAACTTAGTATTCTTGCTAAGTGTTTATGAATTGTGATGCTAAAACTCTAAAAGGTGATTTTAAAGATGGGAATTAAGAGATGAAAAAATGAAGTATTTTGATGTGACTACCAATATGAAATAAGCAGTGCTAGTGAATTTAATTAGACCTTTCCCCGTCAGACTTAACTATCAACATTAAATGGGAGGTTTTCACAACATTAAAGGTGACAAATACTTCTGACTTTTTGTGATATCCAAATGTGCTATAGAATCTCCTGTCCGATCTGGCAAAGAGGCTGGTTTGTTAAAAGTAATTTCACATGAGGTCCATTTTAGTTTCTGTGACCTTCATTTTCTGAGGCTGAACCGGAAAACAGCATAATCACAACATGAATCTGAACTAATTTTCTAAGGCAAAGTCTACTTTTAATTGGCATAAGTGATGACAGCCACATGCTTTCTCTTAGAGTGTGGCTACTGAGTTGGACTGGCTGACAAATGACTCTCCGCATGCTAATAGCAAGCAGTGTAGCTAAAGAAGGCCTTCTAGACTTTTTTTTTTTTCACTAATAGTCATCCTAAAATCCCCGTGTTCTCCAGTGGTCCTGTATTAGTATGACAAGAGCTTCAGCATGCCTGTGTTTCTCAAATGCTGACTGTAGCCAGGGTGTTATAATGCAGAACTAGTACGTGTCTCTGCACAGGCTTGCACGTCAGGAGGGCAGTCTTCTGTATGACTGAAAAGGAGAAGTGTGAATTAATAACAACTAGAAATGCACTCAGAGAGTGCAGACCTCCGCCAACCGCCAACCCACCTGTGGATAGCGAGCCATGTATGGACATACGTTCCTGATGTGGGCTACTTGTTGTTTGGCGCTGTCAGCAGAAGAGGCATTCCCTTCTCCCTATTCATTATTGAACAGCAGTGTTCGCCGTTATTAATTATTATTATTATTATTATTATAATGTTTTGTCGGGAAGCAGTGTTCTGTCGGGAAGCAGTGTTCGCCGTTATTAATTATTATTATTATTATTATTATTATTATAATGTTTTGTCGGGAAGCAGTGTTCTGTCGGGAAGCAGTGTTCGCCGTTATTATTACGCTATATGCAGTTATGCACACTGGCTTGCCGTTGCAATCTTTTGTTGTGCTAATTACAGCAAATCCGCGCAATATGCATTCAATCCGCGCAGTATGCATTCTGTCTGGCTTTGGCACCTTGAGGTTGCGCCACCTTGTGGCAGGTTGCGAGATTGCAGCACGAACAGACGAACGAACATCCAGACAAACCAACAGACAAACTCGGGCGATCACATAACCTCCTTGGCGGAGGTAATAAATTAAGCTTGTTTAAGCTTGAGCTTGTTTGAGAATTCTAATGTAGTTACTGTGCTCAAATATGCCACAATTTCCCCAGAGTATGGCGTCATTGTATTATTAAAGGATAGATTGCTGCATAAAGTATAGATACCAGTGTATACACCGCTACTGAACATAGTAGAATGTGTGGATCCACAGGCACTGAAGCAGTTGGCTCCTCTGCAGATCTGCCACAATGTTTTCCTCACATGGAGGCTTGGGCTCAGTGGCTCAGTTTTTCTGTTCCAATAATTCAGCATTTTCACCCTCCATTCCGACCAACCATTCAACCCTCTCCTTGCTTTCTTTCTGTTTGCGTAATCTGTCCTTCCACCATGATTCTTGCTACTTCCTCATTTGTCTTCTTTTCAGTCTCTCCCTCTTACGTCTCGTTCGTCTCCCTCCTGATTTTCGCCATTCTTCAACTCGTTCCCTCATCTTTATTCCAGGGCTCATCTAGCAAATTTTACACTTTTTTTTTTTTTTTTTTTTTTTTTTGCATATTTCATCTAATCGCTCCCAGTTTTTCTTGTCTTTTGACGTGCAGTATGTCTTAGAGTTTTCATGAATGCCTCCTACCTACCCAGTCAGGTTGTCCGACTCCTTGCGTCTAATGCTTTGTTGACACTTCTTTTTTTTGTTGTTCATTTTTTGGAGTGTGTCTGTTGCAGTGTGCTCTTGAGGTGTGTGTGTTTACAGGTTAGGATGTGAATCTGCATTTCCGTATGAGTTAGTATCCTTGTTTCTATGTCTCTGTATTGTGTATGTATGTCAGTGTGTGTGTGTTTGTGAGAAGGGTTTTATCAGCTCTTGCAGATGGCCCCAGCCTCTCATCTGTCGTTCCACTGAAATGAAGAGCCCTCTGAAGAGTGAGAGGAGAGAAGAAAGGACTGGTCACACAGACATGAGGAGAGTGAAGGGTGATGACGCACACAGAGAAGGGGAAAAGAGAGGGACTCATGGTTGGAAAGGGGTAAAGGGAGGACTTTGATCAAAAGATGGAAAGATTCAGAGGAGTGATGGAGGGGAAAGGGACCACCTGAAGCTGTTTACACAAGAAAAAACCTGTCAGGTTTTGTGTATGCTCTTAACATGAGTGCTTCAGACTTGCAGACATGATTTCAAATAAAGTTTTTGATATTGGACCAATAAGCCTATCAGCCTCACCAGCTTTAAGTGACACCCTGCTTGTTTATGGTTCCCTGCATCTCGGCCTTGGCAAGTGAATTTTTCTTTGCTGATGTTCAGCTCGTGTGAAGGTTTGGTCACATAGCTAGAGGTGCGTGAGTGCATTTGTGTGTGACAGTTGGCTTGCTTTAAAAAGAGGCTCCTCAAATTGCCGTGGGATAAGGAGAGTTTACGACACAGCACCCACAGGGGAGGAAATAAACAGAAGAGAGACGGCGAGCTAGGGATAAACTGATAAACACACAGGGAGTGATGTGAAGGAGGTAAGTTTGTGCCGTGTCGAAGGACCCAACGAGCGGTGAACGAGGGACGACTCTGAAAGCAGATATTAAATGGCTTGAAAGAAAAGCAAACAGACTCCTTGGTGCTGAGGGGGGGATAAACACAGAAGAGGGAGAAGGCATTGTTGACAGATTGAAGAAAGAGGAAGGAGATGGAAAGTTGGGCGACAAGGATGAGATTTTATGAATTGCTTGTGACAAACACGAGGGAGAGTTCTGTGTAAGCATTTTGTTCTTTGATTGTTTTTCCACATCCCACCGACCTTTTTTTACAAACTACAGTTGCAGCATGTGGAGATGGAAAATGATACAACGGGAGGACAAAAAAGAATTCACTCACTTTTTCTTTTCAGTTTTTTTTAAGATGAAACCGTATTATTGCTCCATTGCCTTTTTTTATTTTATTTTTTATAAAATGTTTTTAGGTTGCCAGGTCCTCACTAAATAAAACATTATCTGGACAGCAAAACAAAAAAAAAGATTAAAGCAAAAAGCAGTTTGGCTGAGTCTATAAACTAGGGCTAAATGTAAAATGATAACAAATGTTTATGCTTATGATGAAATAAGCAACTCTAAATGCACAAGTCTAGATTCAAATAACTTGTATTGATACAGTGCAGACGTATTCATGCATATAACCCAACACAAAAATTGAGTGTATGCCTGAGAAACTGAAAAATTTGTGTACCTGACTCATTAGGTTGGTCCTTCTCATCTTCATACTAAAAAATTTGTTGCAGGAATCTACTTCACCACTGTTTTGATTGGCTTAAGAAGTTAATAAGATTAAAGACCAAAGCTGTGATGAAACATGGAAGCATCAACAATCAATCATGATTTATTAGTCGTATGCAAGAAGAATATTGAGAAGCACACTCCTTTCGAATCTCTGCAAAGGTAACGACAAAGTGACTATGAAATAAATATACATTAGAAAAACAAAAGTTTAAAAAGACCAAGTTGGTTAAAAACCTAATCCTATTCACTTTGAAACCCAATTTATTCTGATCTATAGATATCAGCACTTACTGGCTTAATTGGTCAAATGTAATGGGCAGGGTGTGAAGCGCTGTGGTGGACACGGTCTCTGTGGAACAGAGCGAGTTTCAGTAGTTAAACATATCTAAAGACGGTTAAAGTAAAATTAGGAGTGAACATAAGAAATTGCAAATTGATGAAAGAACCAATGTAGCTTATATGGATGCATGTGAAAACAATGCAGTATGATATACAGCAGGTTCAGCTATAGCCAGTGTTTCTCATTTGATTCACTTCCTAACACAACATATAAATATGCACTCAGCTCTCAGATAAGACATCACAAGATCACTGTCTTCTGTTTTTGTTTGGAATTGAATCCCTTCCACCAATGTAGATGTTCATCTTGTTCTTGCAGACTCCAGCAAAAGCATTGATCAAACCTTTTAAATGTCAGAGTAATGATATATTTCACCTGTTTACACTATATGGGAGTTGGCTAGAAATCAATTTACCCACGCCGCCAGTTGGTTGACTCAGAAAAAAGGAGGCCCATTTGAACCAAAGTTTAAATGGCTACCACACATGCATAATACATTATTTTAGTTCTTTTCATTATTCCGTTAAATAATGGATTAATTCTTAAGCTGGAGCTATGTCGAGTGTACTTCACCAACCAGTCGGTGAACTTAGAAAAAAATTCAATAACCAAATCAACATGATAATCTTGAATAGATACCTTGAGGTTTTGGCTCCAGCCCTGCAGCAATAACATTTCTTATTCTTTCTTTAAATTACCCCATTCAGCTTGAATTTGCATTCTTCCTTCCTTTCCCTGTGAGCTAGCCTTTATAATATACTTGCCTCAGGCACACAGATTGCCAAGTGCTCATTCTTCATCACAATTGTTTTCACTTCACTGCTTTACTGGTGTGCCATGAAACAAGCATTTCTCTTATGTTGTTTTACTTGACTAAATATGTGACAATTCCACAGTGTGTTTAAAGAATAGATGAGCACAGTGTATTAATACCACATACAGAAATCACAAGTGGGAACTTGAGTTAGAAATATGAGGGCTAGAGATATTTCATAAATACATGCCTAGTATTTGTATCAGTTGGTTGAAAAATGAGTTCATGTTTTGGTGGTTAAGATACCTCCTCCACATTAAATGTGTTGAACTTGACTGCTTTTAATTAGTTTTCAGATAATTGAGGAATTTATTGGAGTCTAGCTGAAATTATAGTACTATATATAATGGAAGTAGTTGCTTTGTAGTGCTCTGCTGCCCCTTCCTGACGTATTGCCACTCTTAATTACCCTGTAAGGCATTGGGACCATTCTCCTACCAAAACAAATAAGCAAAAATGAATAGATAAATAAAAAAAAGCATCAGATTTTGTTCAAGCAGGAATTACAACTTTGTTAGAAAAGAAAAAAATGGTTGTCAGAAATAGATGCATGTATATGCTCAACCAACAAAATGGCGTGCTGTATTGTTTGTTGACAGAAGTTACTTGAGGACGGATCATCATCATCAACCTTAGCCAAAGGGTGCTGTGGTGTGGTGTGTAAATGGGGAGTGAAACAAAATGATGAAATATGAAGAAAAGCACAGAAGTGAGGAAATTTATGTTTACTTAAACAAGACCCGCAGGTGGAGCGGTATGTGCGCTGGTGCCATCTGCCCCCTCCCATTCTACTCATGAAGACTTTGTGGCTTGCTCAAGTAAATGATTCATCATGGCGTTCGCTCTGTTTGGTGTTGTGTAGGTTACGTTTGAAACACATTAAAATAGTGGTGGTTGTAATTCAGACTAATTCAATTGGAATGTGGCTGGTTCGATCCCAAACTTGCCCAGTTGGTCAAAATATCCTTGGACAAGATATTAAATCCCATGTTGCCTTCCCCTATAAGTCACTTTGGATGATGGTGAAAAGCTCCCACACCGTCTTACTGCTGAATCTATATTGAAAATGTTTGGTCTGTCTGACCTTCATCAGTGTGCAGAAAGTCTTCATCAGTTTTAGTTATATCTGCCTCTGACACGTGTATTATTTTTAAGGTGTGTAGAGTTTTTTTTTAAACTTTGGAAATCGCTTGGGATTGAAGCTCCCTCAGATGCTGGCCAAAACCAGTGAGAGACACAAAAGGTTGATCTTAGTTTTTTTTAAAAGGTTTTGTTTAACTTTTTAGAATTGGCATATAATTTAGATCTATCAGATTTATGTACATTAAGTTATGAAGCATGAGATTAGTCATTTCCCCCTCTGTCTGCTGTTTGTGTATGAAGTGCTCTGAGTGGGTGTTTTGGAAAGTTCCAAATGTATATTGGCAAGTTTAAAGATAAAATCAATAATAAATTGCTAAAATGATATCTGTTTCATCACATTGGCAACACAATGTTGTTCCATTATGTTAATGTTCCCACTTTGTATTCTACTCACCTTCATGTTAGATTAGCCAAGCTTTGACACAGAGTGCAGTGGCTTCCTGGCTTACTCCCTTTTTCGCTAAATTTTCTGCAAAATTATATAGTTTTTGTTTTTAAATGTAACGCATCTGTAAAGAAAAAATTGCTACTTGTCATGATACACACATTAATGAAGATGCATGTTACTAAATGGCTACTTAAGATATGTGAGTGGATGTTTCATGGCTGAGCTCTGGCTCCAGTGCAAACCCTGTTGATGTACAAGCTGCACGAAACTGCACAAAACTGCTTCCTTTTTCAAAACTGACTTTCTAAACAGCTGTTTGAAATAATCTTTCTTGAAACGGCAATTAAGTGGGGCCTGTGTAGGACATGAGCCAAACAGCCCAATGCAATGATGTTGGGCAATACTGACAGCAGCTGATGCATGTGCAGCAAAGCTTTATGGCCAGTGTGCTATAATAACTTGGCTGAATGATGACATGCAAGCGTAATGTGGCTGAAACTGCCGGCAACACTAACTAAACTGACAATATTCTAACATTTAACACATGACAGATTATCGTCTGCTGAGCCAAGAAATGTCTCACTCAGCCAATTGCTGACATTTAATAACTTTTGCTCATCTACAAGAAATTTAGAATGGCCTCGTAGTAAATGGTGTTATAAGGCTGTTTGATGGTTGTAGCATGTTAACACTGACAAATATTCAGTCCTAGGACATAATGTGGATTCCTAGCAGGTGTTGTGCCTACAGGCCTCCTGGAATCCACCTCTAATTTTAAACAAACTTTTAAATTATCAAGTTTTTAATAATGTGCTGAATAGAATAAATGACAGAAAATAAGATGAGAGAGCAGGTAAGTTACACACAGTGATTGCTCTTGGCTCAGAATTCTGGGGCCCATTGTTGGCATCCCAACCTCTGGACCACCAAGGCACCCTTAATACCATACCATACCAACTTTATTTATAAAGCACTTTATACACCCACAGGACCAAAGTGCTATACACAATCATAAAATACACAGTGCTCCACCATTTGCTCAGTACCATGTAGGCCTAAAGCCAAACTGTTGTCAGCTGGATGTCTTTGGTGTGCTTGACTGGAAATGTCTGGAGTTTAATGGTTGGGGTGGTGATAATTAGAACTGCAGAGATCTTTCTTTATTTAGAGACACATGTCCAGCTAGCACCCTGTTAGCATGAAACGCCACACTGTCTTAAGCATCTGCAAACCGAGGAAATGTAAGGGAAACAGTTTTTTTTCTATCCTTTGGCAATCTTTCTACTTCAGTCCAGTGGTTCTTTGGAACCATCAGTCTCTTAAGCAAATGACTCCATTGGAAAGAATACTCAGGACATGCAGTGCAACTTCTGTTGCATTTTTATTGTTAATGATAGAGCGCACACGAGGGTGACTCTGTGTTAATAAAATTTACTGTTCCCAGCAGTACCACTGACATTGTCATCCCACTCATATTGCTCTTTTAGCTTCGCAACAGGGTAGTGTGTGTAAATGAGAGTGGAATTTAACGCAGTGTGCTTATGTTCACATTTATTCAAATTACACATTAATAGATTAGATTTGTGATACGACTGGAGAGAGCATGAGTCCCAGAGTGTGTATGTGGCGTTTTTGTTAAGCATTTCACAAGACATTTCCAGTAGATATAGGCTCGACGTCATTAATTCCTGTCACGTCCACACCTTGCTAAGACAGTGCATCTCTGAAAACTGCTCATAAATCTAGCATACTACAGAGCAAGAAGAGTGGGGGTCAGCAGAGATCAGTAAGTAGAGAGGGCAATGAGAGGGGAGAAGGGAGAAAATACTCGATGGATGCTGAGCAGACAGAGGACAGCTTTCCTCTTCGCTCTTTCTCTACCCAGTGTGGCCATCTGCACAGTGTGATTAATCATCCCTATCCTCAGACATGGCAAGCTGATGCTGTGACACTGTGTTAATGTTGCACAAGTGTATGTGTGGCATTGTATAGCTGTGGGTTTTAATTCACAGGTCTGTCTGTGCATGCATGTCTGTATTTCTACCAGTGTGTGTGTCTGCTTGCTCTTTTTTGTTTTCTCTGCATGAAGGTAAGACGTGGATGATGTGTGCATACATGTTGGCTTTTGACACATTCTGTGTTTGTGTTCATGCTGACACTAGTTGGGATCATTCCCTTAGCGACCACAAATCTTTCATACAGTTAATTAGCAAAATGTCCCAAATGGTCTGTTTGACAGAGTACTGCGGGGAGGAGGCGAGACAAAAAGAAGAGGTGTGGGAGTTAACCGGAAGAAAACTGTTAGACTGGAGATCACTTGGACTTGACAAAGATTTTGATGATTGAAAAATATCAATAGTAACTTTCATAAGATTGGCTGCACTGACATGACTTTAGATGTACTTTACCCAAACCCACTGCCAGATTTTTCTCAAGTGTTTTTGTTGCAGAGGGCTCTGCAGCATGTTAAATTCTTGACCTTTTCACCATGGTGTCTGTTCTGGCTTTCTAGCCAGCAATTACGTTTCCTATGAAACATGTTTTGCAGACTAAATTAATTTTCTGTAGTCATTTCTTGGACAGTTCAGGGAAGTGGGTAGAATTGAGTGGAGTCTTGAGGATTGATGTAATGGCTGGTTATTTTGCATGAAGGCACTAGAGGCTTAAAGGGGAGGAAAGAACTATGAGGATTGGAAGGATGAAATGGAGGAGGTACTGCAGAGGAGAACATGGTGATGGAATAGAAAGGGGAGAGTTGGAGGAAGGATGATAGATGCTGAAGGGTAAACAGCATGGTGGCAAATTTCCTTGAGGGGAGAGCTGGGATGGAGTGATGAAATTGATATGAAGATGAAGAGGCTCCAGTTGGCTAGGCTGAAAAGACCAATGTGCTGAAAGACAGAGGGAGGGAGGGATGGATGGAAAGTAAGAGGTTGAGCCTTTCAAGCGACTGGTTAGGGTTCTCAAGATACTAGAATTGAAAAGATGCAATAAATAGACAATAGTTTCAGTTATGTCAACTTAAGTTATTTGAACAACACATTGGTATCACTTCCAGTTCCACTTCCAATCTGCACAAATATGTAGTTCTCCCTGAGTCGTACTCGCCTAACTCAATAAACTCAGTGTATGGTAGCTCTCGCTTTAAAATATGCTTGAATGTATCAGATTTTATTGTAATTTTAGTCTCTTCTGTAGATGGATATGGCGATTCTTGCCAGTAAAATTAAGCTGACAGACCTGCTGCAGTTCTTTAGCGTTTCAGGAGTGTTTCATGCTTTAAAGTTTGAGGTCTACTCATGAAACCATTGATCCCTGAAAATGTTGAGCCACTTCGATATTAAACAGCTTTTCTTTCTTTGCAATATCATTACTTTATAACTTGCATGACTATTTCATCTTGAAAGGAGATCTTCGCCTGCTGATTCCAAATCTTATCATCCTAACTCGAGACTGTTGTCACAGGTCTAAATGTTGATTTCTTCTGGAAAATACACCATTGTTTGAAGTTCTGAGTCAGTCTGCAAAATAAACGGGGACAGTAAGATCTTAGCATTTATTTATTTTTATTATTATTCCCACCTGGCACTTTTTATGACTATTAGACAAGTTGAGAATATCTCGTCTCACACGGATACGGTATGAAGTTCAATTTAAGAAAAAAAGAACAATATTCGTTTTCTTCTGACAGCGATCAGCTGTGTTTACTTATGAATGAGAGGTCAAGTAGCTTCAATGGCACAGTTTTAGTGTTGAGAGCTAAACCGAGATATGAAGACAGTGGTGATTGGTTTCGACAGACAATAAGAAGTCAACATATTGCAAAGCTGGGATTTTTAGATGCAATTTATGAGATTAATTACTTAAAATCGTCTGATTTAAGGTAATGAGATTTCACTCCTGTACAAGGCTGTACTGTGAATATTATTATAGCTTCGCAATCATTTTGCTCAATGTTTAGTGCTTTTGAAGAGTTGACAGGCTAGTTTATTCATCACTGTTGATTTTTCTTTAATTTCCAGAGATTAAAGTGTCACCTTGTCAATGAGATGTTTTCATGAAGTGTAATGGGGGAAAAAAATGATCCAACAGAGATGGAGGGGAAAAAAACTCAATGAAATTGATCTATGATTGAAATTAAATGAACTGGGCAAGAAGGGGAGATGGATTAAGTTGCAAGCAGATGGGTGAAAATTAAGGTTGCAACGCTAGAAAATGTCAAGTGAAACGGGCAAGGGAGAAATTGAATTGATGAGAAGGAGGAAGAGAAGATTTGTTTGCATGTTTGTAGCTGCAAAGCCTAAGAGGACAGAAAAGCCAGTGAAGCCACAGATGGCTAAAGAGATATTTCAGGAGTGAATAGAGAATACAGAGAGGCAGAAGAATAGTTTGTCCAAATGTCACAAAGACACTATTGGGAGCGTAAAGAAAGGACTGGAGGATGAAATGGGACAGGAGTGGGAGTGAGGGCAGACACTGAGGAAATTCACATGGTTCATAAAATGCTCCACAGCAACAAAATAGATCAAGTCATTGGAGTATTAGCAGAAAAGAGAGAAAAAGCGCAGTAACAAGCAGAATACCTATCGCCCAAGTTATTTAGAGGTGTGGGAGTGACCTGAGATACTGGATGGAGGAGGAAGATGAGAGTGGGTGAAAAAACTGTTGGGAAGATGGAGGCAAAAGCAGGCAGAGTAAAACCAATAAAAAAGAAACTAGGATATCTGAGTAATTTCGCAGAGGATTTCAAAGTTTCACAGTGACTGAATGAAGGTGGAGACCTGAGAAATAGGACTGAAAATTGGCTTTTTTTGCTGTTCTAATTTGAGAAGGCTGATAATAAGCCTAGCCTAAGATTAGTCATTGGAGGTACCTGAGGATGGGGATGACTACTGATGGATGCAATGGAATGTGAAGTTCTGTTGTTTTGATTGAATATACAACAAAACAGTGGAAAATGCAGAACAGTTATTTAAATGGGTGGAAATGAATGTTGGAGTTGGAGGAAGAAGAAAAATAGCGTGACCTGTTGATGCAGTTTAGACCATGGGGGAGAAAGTGTGAGAGATGAGAGTGCTAACAAGGTCAGAACAGTCGCATGACAGCACTGTGACACTATCTGCCGCTAGCAGAGAAACGAAGAAGAGGGTGAAAGGATGGTAATATGGAGGATTTGGAGCTTTTGGGAGGAACTGGAGGCCAAAAAGAATGTTTGTCATAATTTCAGGAGAATGCTTGTCAACAAACAGTCATTTTCCCCTTTTAACACTGAGAAATTCAAGTCTGGCTAAGAATCAGGAAAGGGGAACTGTGTACAGACATTTTGTTCTGCTTGTACCTCTAATATCATTTAATGTTTTAATCAGTCTGAGCCCTGGAGTGTTTGAATAAACGTACTCATTTTAGGGTTCAGTATTGGAGGAATATGGAAATATTTTGAGGATCCTGAGCCTTGGGATATTGAGACTGGATTGACTCAATTTAGGCTGTAACTTAATATTTATAAGAGACACCAGGTTTAATTTGAGTTTGTTCAAACACTTTTGTGACAGAGCCACAACATCCACTGTCTTCAGTTTTCAAATGATCATGGTCTGCTCCAAACCAGTGACTGCTGTGGATTTAACCATTGTGTTTGAACATGAGTTTTAATTCTCCTGTACATGATAGCTGATGAGCAGCTTGAGGGAAGTCTCTTCAGTTTTGTCCCCTAATTACAGATAAACTGATTGAATTATCTTTAGATGAGTTGGTGACCTCACTCACTGGCTGTGAGTCAAAGTAATACAAAATTGAATGTGTTTGAAAGGATAAAATAAGGTGATGGCCTCGTATATTGAACAGGTACAAGGTCAACTACACTTTGATTTGGTATTATGCAGAAACACCATTCTGGTCTTTATTTATATAACTTTGAAAGGGAAGGTGAGATGGATGTAAATTATAACTTCACTTGTTGGCGCAATCAAAAGGCAGAAGTTACAGTTTGAAAGTGCAATCATCTAAGTCTTTTTCATGTTTCATATTTTCCAAAGAGAAACAATCCAACAAACCAACTAGTTTATTCATTTGTTTATGCTAAAACAGCTGTAAAACCATACTCATATTCAGTGTTCTGTAATTACCATGTCAAAGCAAACCTCTTATTAATTGAAATTTAGCTAAAATTTCGCCTACCTTCCACAGCCTCGGTTGTAAAAATTTCCTCTATCCTGATGGTGGCTGGTTTTTCCACAGAACCATTTTGATGGCCTTCAGTGGAAATGGGGAAAAGTTTAATCCCTGACAATACTTTTATCACCTAATATTACAGGCTGGCTTTAGCCAGGCAGATGAACAGAGCGGAGCCATTGAATGATCCTGAAAGCAGCTCAGCCTGCCAGTTGCACCTTTCCTTACTTTAGCTGTTGGAATTTTGAATGGGGAAAGAATTTAGGGACGGGGACACTACTTGCAAGCAAATAAAGTCAGAGCTGAGGATGCAATGGTTTTGTTTTTTGGGAAATGGAGAAATAAGTGGTTTGAAATTATTATTTTTTTATTTCCCCACAATTTTCATACTTTTATGAATTTGCAGACATGCATTAGGAAAACCACAGTAATGAACAAAAATAGGGTGAGTTGACTGGTATTATCAGGGACCGTGTTGAGCATCTTGATGTGACTTCTGCACCTTGTGCCTTGACTGAGTATTGCAGGTCTGCGCCAACAACGCACTATACCCATTTGGCCTGACAAAGCATTTTTGTGAGCCTGAAGTGACTCAGAGTCTTAATGAGATGAAGGTTCTGATATATCAGCCTTGGCCCAGGTAAACAGACATAAGCATACTTTGGATGCCAGGAGTGATAGTTTAAGAACTTACAGATCTAATGTGAGTGAACCCTTCCTCTGATCTGGTGACTTTGATTACTTTACATGTTTTAAATAAGCTGGCTCCCAGGATGGCAGAGGCTTGCTGTGTTTGGTTTGGGTCCCCACACAACATGAGTATTATGTTTTAATGAGTCTTAGCTTTTTAAGTTAAAGTTCTGGTTGAAACAACAAGCTAAAACAACACATCCATAATTTCAAAGCAATACCCATGGCAACAGCCATGAAGAATGTCATTGCAGAATATGGAGAAGGATAGGGAAGGGGAAAGATGAATAATTGAACATTATACGGACAGGTTGGGCAATGTAGACTACTGTGATGGAAGATTTTGTGGATTGCCATTGCTAATATAAACACGTGTTGATGGAAACATTTTAGTGAGTTATAGACAGAATAGATGGAGGGTTGGGGCAGCTATGAAATGAGCATAGATGAGACACTGAAACAGTCACAATGCTGAAACTACAAGGTAATTTTAAAATGGTAACTCTTAGACAAAATGGATCCAAATTGTAAGACAGCAAGTTGCATTTTAAAAATGCATACATTTCTTTTAAACATTCCCCTTTTGATGTGGAATGTCTGTCACCCGGCTTATTGTTGGAAATTGTCAATATTGTTGAATCAAAGATGCTTTCACTTAAAAATATATATATTTTTGATAGAACAGAATACTTCATCAACACCCATTAGGAAATTATATTGTTGCAGTATACTGAATTATTGTTGATTTGAATTAAATAAATAAATACACACAGTCTCTCTGGCTCTAAAGCTGCTACCCCAACAGATGCTGCAAAGCAGATTTTACTCTCATCAGACTTGCAGCAGATATGCAGCATGTTGCTGCAAACATCCAAGGTCATCAGTATGGTGGATTGCTGTTTTTTTTTCTGTCTTTCTATATCAACTAAACATGAATATTATATAATATTCTTCAGACCTGTGTCCATCCAGAGTGAAAATAATTTTTTCATTGAAGAGTGAAATAATGTTTTGATGTCGAGGGGCTCAACAGGGACACCTGTGCTTGCCTGCTTGAACTGAACCTGAGTTGTTTTTTTTTTTCGTTTTATTGCTGAGAGCTTTAGCATGTCAAAACATCAAGGATACTTTCCCTCTAAAACCTAAATTCTTTTATACCTTCTATTTAATACATATTTTGACTAATAATTTTTGCCATTTATTTAATTTGACTACGTTTTATATGTAATTGCTGTAGAATATACTTTAAAACACTAAAGCGCTTAAAATTATATCAGCTTGTAAAGGAAACAACACTAGATATAATTAACTCCAGTTACATTAACTTTCCTTTTAATTTGGTCAACATTACGGGTAATTAGATCATTTCTTATTTTTATTAAAAGAATGAAATAATCTGCCAAGTAGATGGAGAAAAACCCCACACTGATGGGTAAGTAATGCTGCTTGTTTGCATGGTTGCTCATTCACATATGATGAAAGGCGATATTGACACCACAGCGAACATGCACTTTTCAGTACATCTGGTTTTCTGACGAGAAAAAGGAAACTCAAAAATAAAACAAATGGGAGATGAATCAGGGTAGAAAATTGTGTTGTGCCGTTGTACTTGTTAATAGATCTGGTCGCAGTTTTGATTAGAGGAAGAAATGATACAGATACGGCAAAATAAGAAGGCAAAGATAAGGAGGATGTGTGTGATGCATGATACATTACTGCAGAGGAAGATCAAGGCTGTGGTGAACTGATCAAAGCGCTTTTGTCCTTGTTAGAAAATAGACGTGCACACACAACAAAGAGACGAGCACACACTCGTACAGAGGAGCGTGCCTACACAGACAGACACACAATATCCTTTACACTCAAACACACTTGCACATCACATCATCCATATCCAGTTTCCTATTATCCATCACAGGGTAATTCATTAGTTTCACTGATAAAAATGTAGCTCATTAATTCACTGTTCCTTTGAGAGACTCAGTGTTTGATTGGGTATGTGTGAATATAAGAGAGAGATGAGCAGAGGGTCATAAGCGCAATTAGACAGATTGAAAATAGTTCTGAAGTAAAAGTATGCATGCAAGTAATAATGTATACATTTATGTACAAGCATGTGTAATGTCAATCCGCTACCAAGGGATCTTCTGCTGCTTTAGTTTCTCTTTAACGATTTCAAGAGGACGAAAATGGAAACATCAAAATTTGAACAGGGTAGAATAAATCACAGATGGATGGAAATATGTTTATTTGGGAAATGCTTGTGCATATTTGGAACATGCTTGTTTAGTTCAGGCCAATTACATCTCGCAGCTTTAGCGAGTGAAATTGTCGCAGGAGGAATGGGGTGTGTAACAATATTACAGCAATATTTCCACAATGTGATAAACAATGATTGAAGAGTGCCTCGAGGAGTGGAGCGAACACAAATATTGTATTTGGGATGTATAGATACAGGGGATGCTTGTATGTGTTTGTGGCATTGTTGCTAACCATTGCCACGTCAGCCTGCAGTTCCTGGTGAGAGATTTTATTAGATAAAAGGGTAGATTCAACGTCAGCAGAAGCATGGCCAAAGCAAGAAACAAAGCAATCTAGAATTTAAAAAGAGCTCTCTTACCTGTAACAAAAGAAAACAAAATGAATGGATCTGGCTTAACTCCCTGAACATAAAAAAATTGTTAAAAGGAAGTACGCTGGGAATATTACAGAATCAACAGTTGGCATCAGAGGCGTCGGTATTACTAACCCGGTCACCCACTTTCACCACCATCGTGGGGATGGTCGTCATCAGCTTCTGCTTCTGAAACAAGAAACTGTACTTATCAGCTTTCATGAGCTTTATTTTCCACAATATCTTGAGTTCAGAAGAGATTACAGTAATTTGTACAAAAACTAGTTTTCATGCGAGGCCATGGGGCTAAATAATCATATATATATATATATATATATATATATATATATATGAGAGAATACATTTTCTGTCTCCCTGTTTTTAGTCAGATGTTGAAAAAACAAGCACACATGCATACCATTATTTAAATGTAAGGTTTTTCAAGAGGGAGAATTAACTGTGGCTCCACTTAAAATAGAATAAACAGTTTATGGTATAATAAATCAACTGTGAGGCAGAGTTCAAACTGAAAATTACTTTGTCGTGATGAAGATTCAGAAAGGGCAAGTTGGAGGTGAGATTCAGGCAAAAGGCAAACAGATGGCATGAGCTCACCAAAAGGTGATAAATGAGTGAGACATGGTGAGGAAAGGAGTTATGCGAGAGGATTAGGTGGGATAAAGCTGCCCCTGATGAGATGGGCCAGAATGACGAGGAAACTGTCACTTATGGGTGGTATGAAGCTGTTGGAATTTTCTTGGATTTCTGGATTTATCATTCATACAATGTGGTCTCATTGTCATGAAAGTCATTATAGATGAGAACAATTTATATATATATATATATATATATATATATATATCTATCTAGATATATATCAGAGCTGCACTTTTCCTGCTTTTATTGATAACATTAACACCTGGTTCTTAAAGTTGTGTCCTAGGTAAAGGCATGAGACTTGAAGTGTGGAATGTAGAGATGGCCCTCACTGCAAATTCAGGCACACAAAATCTGATAATGATGTAAACAAAGCCTGTTAAAAGAAGCCAAAGGCACAACAGCAACATACAATGAATGTTTCTAATGCCTTTAGTATTCATCAGTCCGTCGTAAGACGAATTGTCTACAAATGGGTGACATTCAGGACTATTGCTACTCCTCCTGGGTACGGGTGTCCTGCAAAGATTACATAAAGAACACAGTGTGCCATCCTGAAATGGGGGGAAAGGAACCCAGGGGTAAAGTCAGCTGGAGGTTGTTGCTGTTAGAAGTCCCATCATTGAGTAAATTAGAAAGTTTACTTACTTTTATTTGAGATGAGTAACCATGAAAAAAAACAAATGTATTTTATTTAGTTTTCTTTTGAGAAAGTGTTCAAAGATTTCTTTTATTTTTTTTATTAATTGCTTTGTATTTTGTGTTCCTTTACTTGCTTTCTTTATAATTGGCTCTCCACTAATTATAACACAATGGCATGTTTGAAAGGAGCTGCACAGATGTCTTGGTCTATTGTTGATGCAGAGTGCTGGATGTGACTACTGTAAAAACCAGTGTCCCAGATAATTCTTTATTAAGGTACAATAAAAGTGCTCTGTAACTGAACTTTGCTCTTGCACTATTTTTGTCATTTGCTCCACCCCCCTTGCTGTGCTGAATTGATAAATGGGTTGATAAAGTGCACAACAAACTTGTAAAAACTTTTCACTTCGAAAACGTATAAATAAGCACAAAGTTGTGCAAAGTCTCCCTCCTGTCTTATGGCTTCGTTTTTGTAATCTTAATAAAGTATTTAGAACATCAACCTCTAGCTTGATCTTCTGCTTGCTCTATTGTATTTTTTTTTTTTCTTTTTTCTTCATACTTTCAACCTTCTGACTTGAATTCTCGTCAACTCTCCCGTTTCTCTCTCCTTTTATACACAACACATATCTTTTCAACTCTTGCCACTTGAGCCCCTGCTGTTTATGCTGGGCAAACTTGCGCTCCGCCTGTCTTCTTTGTCAGTTCCCCTTATACCTTTCGTTTCCTCCTTCAACTTTGCTCGCCCTCTCCGTCATGTATTTTTAATGCCTCTGAGACCTTCAAGTGTTTGTCAGTTCAGCTTGACTTGACAATAAAACGTTGAGCTCTGTATATACTTCATGTTGTGCTAGAGGAGAAAAGGTGAGGAGGCAGGGTAAAAAACAAGATGACAAATGCAGTGTCCCACTTAAAAATGAAATGTGGGTACATGTATTTAATATAAAGCCATCAGCCATCGTTATATTGTCATGTTTTCATAGTTTGTCAAATTAGCAACCTAGTTTCTGCCAAGAGTTTTTCTATATCTTAAAGCTTTTTTTCACAGTACATAGAAAATGTTTTATGTGGCAATTAATTCCAAATGCTGAATACATGGACTAAAATTACACTAATTATCCAGATTATAACCACACAACAAACCAATGAAGGATGCAAAATGAATTTTTCAGGCGGTGAAATAAGTGATTTGTCTTCACTGTAGCCTGCTCTATTTGATCTAATTTTCATCATTAGGAATTGTCAGACCAGCTGGAATGCAGATTTCTTAATTTAAGAGTGAATGACTTTGTTCCTCTCGGACTGTGTAAAAACGCCATCTTTTTTTGTTTTGTCACAGCAAATATTAATTTTCTCTTATTAGCTGTAAATTTTGGTGGAGCCAGAGCTCATGTTGTCACTTTATTGGATTTTACTGCTTGTGTTATTGGATAACCTGCAAAATGTCATTCCCAGCTATTAGTATCAGAACTTTTTTCAGCATTCTTTAAACTGGAATATGTAGTTGTGATCTTTAGGGTAATGTTTCATGTTAAGAAGGAATTTTGTGCCCAAGTTGCTTCACTGCATCAACATCTGGATCCCATAACTGTATCGGAGTAGGCTTATATTTAGACAATATTGGGTCCTTTTGGGGTAATCTGAAAGAAATTGCTTTTGAATGAAATGGCAACAAATACCCTGGAAATGATAAAGTGGGGTAATTATGAGTTATTGTGATAAGAAATGTGAATCTGGCTGAAAATGAAGGAAGAAAAGAAGGAAGCTGCCAGTGAAGTGCAGTGAAAATAAAAATGGCACAATTAAGGGCAGAAAGAAGTGCTAGGAGGGAAGGAGCAGTGAATGTTTACAGTAGGGACCTACTTTGTAAGAATCTGGTGGTGTGTTTGGTGTATTGTATACAGGAAAAGATGCATGGATATTAAAGGGTTGGAGTATGACGAGGGCATGACAATCCTAAATGGTGCACAGTGATCAGGAAGGAGCATAAAACATGACTGTTAATAGATTACTGCAAACCCTGCCGTCAATCTGAAGATGGCATTGGAATTGAATTTGATTTGAGTTATCGTGGAGTTTCTAGTTCAGTCAATAGAGAGACATTTATTGTTGTTGGTCGATCAAACGCTAGACAAATCGCTGTTTTCTGCATCCTCTGTGGGGGGGGTTGGTTCGGTGTGCATGTCAGAAGACGACCATGGATGATACTACTTGGGTGTCAGCTGTAGAGTTGAATTATATTGCAAAGTGATGTGATTAAGACACAGATGCAACATGGTCAGAGGACAGCTGGTCACCAGAACACTCGGCTTTCATGTGACCTCGGGTGGATTTAAAAAATAAATGGTGGGTGTGTGTGTGTGTGTGTGTGTGTGTGTGTGTGTGTGTGTGTGTGTGTATATATATATTTATTTATTTTCTTCGTTCTGTGTATGAGAGAGGAACAGACCTTTTGCTGGTTAAAATAAAAATGTGCAGAATGCTTTGTATCAGTTCAGAATGCTTCAGGACACAGAACCAGCCACAATTGCCCATTTTATTTTTTTGTGGTCCTAATTGCATCATTGATACTGATCAAGTGTCTCCTTAATATAATCAGTAATCATAACCTCTGGGTTCTGCTACAGTAAAAAAGTAAAAGAATGCTTGGACAATTTGACAGTAAAGTTTCAGATCGATTGGCTTTCAAGAATAAGCCAACTGTTTTGGTTTATTTTCCCCCTGATGTAGAAACGATCCATTGTTGGTCCCAATCCAGCAGTAATGGTTTATACAAATAATTTTTTAAAATCTATGTATTAAGAATTGGTAGATGTGTAAATCTTAACCAGTGTATTACCAAAATGTTTGATTTATTTCCCCCTCAGATTGTATTAAATGTTCTTTTATACATTCTCAGTTTGGATGCAATTAATTTATCTGTAAAACTGCTAAAAAGCACTTCTAACAATTTATTACCTGATTTAAAGCTGGCTACTGTTAAATTGGTAGACAATACAAGTTATTAGGGTACTAGGGGTTCTCTACAGGTATTGGAGGCAGGCCTTTTATTTCTAATTCGCACTGATGTTCATATGAAATTTTTTCTTCTCCCTAATGTACCTTACTTCAGTGCCTTTAAATGAAATGGTGTAAATAAACACTTGCACATCATTTCCACATACAGATGTGTTCATTAGAAGACCATTTATATTCAGAGCTCTGTAATCGGGGTGTGTCCAAAAACTGCAGGATGTTTGCTTTGTTTTTTTTTGTTTTTCCTCAAGCTCATTGCTTGTGGACAAGGCCTGGATTGTGTGCCAGAAAGTTAAACATTTAATAAAAAAAGTACCGAACATGCCATCAAACTGATAGCTTGACAAGCTGCGACAACACGATTAACACTGTATCAAATCAAAATCCCCTCTGATTTTATTTGCATAGAAAGGCCTTAGTTCTTGGCACAGCTTTTTTTTTTTTTTTGGTGAAAGCTGTCCGCTTATGGGACTGATCCACAGTGTTTTACGGTCAAGGATTCAGGCAGTGATTTTGACATGTTAAAATCACTACATAAAAACCTGGTTATTTCATTGACACAATCAGTTTAGTATTGACTACAAGTTTTTGTTTGTCCTTTTGTCCCTCCCTGCTCAGCCATTATGAGGACAGAGTCCCATGTTTTTATTATAGGAAAGTGGTCTTGTCAAAGGTTTTTACAAGTTAAAATTCATATTCATACAAAGGTTATTAAAATGTGATTTATTTTTTGTTATGAAGCACAGATAAAGCCCTTTAACACTTATATTTAACGCTCAACATAAAACTCCCTTTTTTTCGCATATGAATATTGATCTATGAGGACTGGATGTGTGTGGGGTGTTAATTATTGCAGGAAATTGGTTAATTCACACTACTATACTACTACATTACTGAATGAGACATCTGGCCAATAACCTGAGCAGCTTCATCCATGTGGTGAAATATACAAGATATGGAAGTAACAGGTAGTTTGGCGAAATAAGTAAAGGTGGTAAGTTTAAGAGGAAGCCCATTAAGGAGGGAAAAGGCAAAGCCTCGAAGTGTTTGGTGCTGTCACAGTGAAGGAGATGGGGAGTGATTTGGCTGCACTGATCAAAGATGAAAGATGGTTTGAACTTTTGGATGAGCCAGAAGGGGAAAGAAGTCAGAAGACGGGTATGAGTCTTCTGCTTCAGAGGAAAGTACCACATGAAGAAAAATTTCAATTTATTTATTTTTTTTAAACTATAGTAAAGTAAAATATTACTTTAATATTGCTCTCTGACGTGACGTGTGAAGAAATGCTGTCACTTTCTTTTCACTTGGTGCCCTTTTCCACCTCCTAGGATCCCTCCTGGAGTGTGATTATCTGTCATCACTGAGGAACAGTGTTGTTTTTGACAACCATCTTAGAGTCTTTAGTCTTAGTCTTTTGGACTAAAATGCTTATTAGTTTTAGTCACATTTTAGTCACTTCTATATGTGATAGTTTTAGTCGACGAAAACTCAAAAGGGTTTTAGTCTAGTTTTAGTCAAAAAAAAAAAATAAGTATAGTCTACCGTGTTAAGAAAATAGTATGGTCTTACCTATCAAACAAGCAGAACAAAAATACATAGCTTATTAACTGACCCTATACTAAAGCTTTTTGATTTTTCATTCTGTACTGTGCGTGTGTCCCAACTTTACTGTAAGCGCACTAAACGCACAGGTCCTGGTTAGGGCTGCACAACGTCACTTGTGGCTTTTAGGCTAAAGCTAGCAGACTCTACGTATAACAGTAACTCAACCTGTTTAATATATCAAGTTACGTGCTGACAGAACGTACACACAAAGAGATAACCACACTGTCACTGAATGTAAACATGCTGCTAAAGTAACACAGGCTGAGTTATACTTCTTTTAAAGCAATACTATGTAACATTTCTACCTTAAAATAACAGCTTGAAAAAAATTGTGCGGCTAGAATGAGTTTTAATATTACTATTGGGCTGTCTCCTATGCCCTTCGGGGGTCTGAGTTGGAAAAACTGCGCTATGTAACTTTGCTGGAGCGGCCCGGGAGCTGAGCGGAAGTACTTTGACTTGCTTTCTGGCACACCTACCGCAAAAACAAATAGACCCCTCTCACGCTCCCAGGTACATTTGATTACTCTTACCTTCTTGGTCGACATAGCTTGCACCTTCTAACTCCTCGCCGGTTCGTCAACAAACGTGAAAAGTGAAAGTGAAAGGGTGTTGTATTTACGACAGTGTAACCGTACATTACCTCCAAGCCTGTAGGGGGAGCTCCAGAGTGGGCTTTTTGAGAAGTTACATTGTATCGCTTTAACTGCCCTTGCGCTTGCGTCTTGCGCTTGCGTTAATGGCTCGAGACGTTTATGCTTCATTTTGCTTTGCCGGCGCTTGCGTGTGCTGCGTGGCGATTCACCGCCAGGACAGTAGGTGGAGTAGCGGGTTTTTTCAATGACAAGCCTACTATGATGAAAGGAAATTCACCGCCAGGACCTCTTCGGCAAGTCTCTCTTCGACTGAATTCATGCTTCTTCTTCTTCTTCTTGTAAATAGCCGGTATTTTGTCAGATTTTCAACACCTTGGGGGTCTAAACGACTACTTTCTCGCCTGAAAATGTTTCAAATGTTGCTAAAGTTATATATTTACAGAGTTTATAGTTTAAGGGAAATCAGCTTTTCAGGCCGGCTGATTTCGGCTCGGGCAGGAGTGAAGTGCACTGTGTGTAAACGCTCTGCATACTGTCTGATCGATGAGTATGCCGTTTTCAAGTAGTAGGCGGTTTCGAACACAGCTAGTGGCTTGCGTCTTGCGTGAAGTTTAGAAAATTGAGTTGACACACGCAAGCACGCAAGGGGGGCTTGCAACTGCGTCTTGTGTTGCGTCTTGCGTTACCGACTATAAACCAGGCTTTATGAATTGACGTTAGCGTAACAAAAGCTAACTTTAGCCTGAAGTTAGCAGCCCATTTGCGCCAGGAGTATGTGGAAAACGTACTAATGTATTAGCTTACTATGCTAACAGCATTTGTAACTTACCTTCGAAAAAATATCCCTGTGGCGAGCCTTAAGGTGCCGCAGCAGATACTTTTTAGGTTTTAATTAACACACACAATAAGCAGAAATGTCATGCATTTTAAACGTCTGACAGATCACCCACTAACATTTTCGTCCATTCTCGTCTCGTCAACGAAAACTCACACACGTCTCGTCATGTTTTCGTCATCAGAGAGCTATGTTTATCTCGTCACCGTCTCGTTATCGTCATGAAAAAAAGTGGCGTCAACGAAATGATTTCGTCATCGTTGACGAAAACAACACTGCTGAGGAACAAAAACATTTGACTTATTTTTAAATCTAAACCATACTTGTGGGACTTAATGGTCTGATTGTTTTATTAGACATATATATGATATTGATCAACTCATTTAATTGGCTGATAACTTTTCAGGCCATATCACATGAGGTAGACGTTTGCAAAATTTAGTGACTTTAGTGTTCAAGTTAATAAGCCAAAAATAATAAAGGCTCTTCCTCTGTGGACACTGAATATGGGAATTGCTTTTTGTCCAAAATTTGAATCGAGACTCGACTCTGCCATCAGTAACGGCATGTTGTCGGCATGGTTGATGGGACCCTAAACCCACCACGTAAAATTTGATTTAAGGAGCATATCTTAGCAGGTGGGGAAAAGGAAAATTTCAGTGTGTTACTTACAAAGCGTATACTATGACATTTTATTGGAATCATTGAGCATGTGTAATGTTTGTAGACTGAGCTGAAGCTTTAAACTGTGTTTTACCTTGTGGTGCAGTGGTGACATATGCTGACACTGACATTTATCATGTCCATTATGGTTTGTTCATAAAGTTTATAGTTGATCTGAACCATGTAGACAGATATTAAAACAAAAGTATGTACAGTTTTGTCCTATGAGGATTTTCTTTTTTTAATCTATACAATCTAGAGATTTTGTTAGCAATTGTCTCTTCAACCTCTGTGTGGCAGAGCTCGAGGTCCATCCAAATCTAGATGACTTGTATATCAGATTTGTGTGCTTGTATGTCCACCCAATGCACTTCCACAGCTTGTAATGCAGTCACAGACATCTGGTGGTCACTGACTCTAATGGTTGCTCTGATGTTTAGTACTACATGAGATATGAGCCTGACTGAGTCTGTATGCAGGTAGTGGGCATCTGCATCCCAGTATTTTATTTTTCCGTCTGCTGTTCACTACACTCTTTGCTTAGTGTGTTTGACTGTTTTTAGGTGACCAATTAGCTGGCAGGTTTTTTCTTTTAGATTATGATGCGGAAGAAGGCGAGAGCATTAGAGTACCATATGTAGTGCTGATTTAAGGGGAACATGTAATGAGAATAAGGGGAAGAAGGAAGAACATAGGACATTTTAAAAGGAAAAGCAGATATGAGTGAAGGAAATGATGGGCGAAGAGCTTGAAATAGTGAGACGGGAGGTATGGATAGCAAATAAAGGCAGATGGAGGGAAGAGCAGTGGAGGAGAGGATTAAGAAGGGAGATGAAGAAAACATGAACAGAGGAAAATTGGAGAGTGCACACTGAGGAGGAGAGGAGGGGAGGCAGAATGTGAGATAATTGATAGAAAATTCAGAGGGCGACTAAAGTGTGGAAAAGATGGGAAGTAGAAGAGATCCTCTGTTGCTCATTTAGTTCATTATACCCCCTTCTGGAGTGCACACACACTCTGAGAGAATTGATAAGAGCTAATGTAGTCAAGCCTTTTGATGAAAGGGAATTGAAAGGAGGCCGTGTGTGCATTCACTGAGTAACAGTTGGTGCCCAACGGCAAGTACAGTTTTAAAATCAAGAAAATGCACCTGCAAGTGCATTTTGGGTCCTGGTGTGGAATACCGCCACTGTTATTCTGAAGTGCTAAAAAGACTAATACAGAAGATGGAAGGAAAACGGAGACTGAGTTTATATGATGTAAGAGAGAATGTATATATGAAGCCATGCCTAGGATGACACACAGAGAGGTGAGATAGATGATAGTTTTTTGAAATGAGGAAAAAGTTGATGGGAGATGAAGGTGAAATTGACAGCATTGGAGGGAAATTGAAATAAAAGAGAGGTGAAGCTGGTCTATTATGGATTCAGGTACTTGTGACGACTGGATTGCCAGGAAAGCTTCAGACAGGCATATGCCATGTACAACCAGTGTCTATCAAATCTGTAAGGTCAGACACGGGCCCTGTCCATGCATGGTATCAACATGCTGCTTAGTTGATCGATCATAAATGAGACAGCTCAAAGAAGACCACAGAAAATAGGTTTTAATGGTAGGTAACCAGGGTTACTAGGGTCATACATGCATTACATTTCTCAAGTGTTGCAATCCAGCCGTTTATTTGACCATTTGAAAAGTAATAATGGAAAAGGCATAATGAACATGAATTCACAGGTCCATCCAAACATCTATGATATAAAGAAACTGCGGTTAACAGTGTTGATAAAATTTGACTATTACTGGCTCTATTGATCTTGATTTTCATCACCAGGCTTGAACTGTCATTCACAATGGAAGTCACATAAATTACTTAAAACAAATTAACTGTTTGGGTTTCTGAGTGTAAGAAGGTCCCAATAATGATTCACCACAGACATTAGTTCTCCAATCAATGTTATTGGTGTTGAAGGCACCAATTTCAGGCTCCTTTTGCTAAATGCCAATAGTAAAGCTTGGGTTACCTTTTGATCTCTTGAATAATCCTGTAGGAAAAGCCGATGTACAACGGGAGAGATTCAGGTTGCTGAGGAAAACATGCATTTTTTTTCTCCTATGAATGCATAAATTACATGCAGATGCACATAAAGTGCACAATTAACATAATCCTTTGCATGGTAGGAATCTTGTCATTTTGCTTCCCACTAGTTTATCAAACACTGCCTGATCTATTGGTCGTCTTTACACATGCATGGATTGAGCCAAACTGACATATGACTGAATTCTGTGTCCAACCAGTGTTGACAGTACTCTGGAGATGAAGTTTGAGGGCTCTTGTGTGCACGGCTGCCCTCTGGATGCCATTTGAAATTCAGAGTAATTCAATAGAAATGACAGTATGACATGCTGCTCCATTATTTTCACATACATAATGAAGTTAATACAGCGCAGGTTTTCAAGATATGTTCATTAGTCATTTCCAAGATGGGTTGTAATTTGTCTACTCCCCGTGGTGCATACAAAGATGTCACCTTTTGTTATTCCCGCTCTGTAACTGCATACGACATTTCCATTTTCTGACTTACATTTGATGTTCATTTGTCATTTGGGCCATCTGACTTATTAAATGAGTGTATCAATTCAGATTAACCTCATGGTATCTGTCAAAACTTTGTAAACATACACACCAGTTTATTGTCATTTTAAAATGGAATACAAGATCGATATCTTAATTTAATATCATAGTAAACATTTTGGCTCAGGGACATGTGAAAGCTAATCTGGAACAGATTTTAATTTCTCTCGCTGCTGTTACATGATCACGACTTGCATTCAAGTCAGTTCAAACAGCATGACGCCCAGTAAGGATATTTAGATGGCCTGACGGGGGTTGTATTTTATGTCTGACCCAAGTGAAAAAAATTCTAACTAATGTGCATAAGGTGCTGTGTGTAATATTATTATTTTGTTGGCCAAAGATGACTTGATAACAAACTTTCTGCTTCTCCACTCGTGTTCTGCCTGTCTCGCGCCTCTACTCTCACCTCTCTTCTGACGTGAAACTACTGTCCCTGCCTTGATTATGCACAGCTGGACTTCAACCATCTCTGTTCATTTATTGCTCTTTACATCTCTGTGTCTCTCCCTCTCCATCTGCTTCTCTCCTCCTTTAATTGGTATGTTATCAGTTGGAGCTCAGAAATGCTGTCGCTTTAAGTCTCTCTGCTTCATACACTGAGCTGGCAGGCAGTCTGTGTTGCCTTGCTATTTCTTCTCCATATATTCGCTTTAGCTGTATGTGTACTGCCTCTTGCGACATTGTACAAAAGCAGAAACTTAGAATAGTGAAAGGAAAATCAAACTTGTTGGCAGCAGAAGTGGCAGTTGGGTGAAAGTCATTGAGAGGTTGAAAGGTTTGTGAAGCTTCTTGGAGGTGCGGATAAAAGTGGAACTGAACTTGATGATAAATGGTTTAAAGGGCTTTTTGGGCTACACTACTATAAAACTATAAAAGTAAACTGAAAAGTGGTTGAGGTTCTGCTTAAGGAGTCATTGTCCTAAATAAGCTTTGTTCAGTCGTTAGTTGAATTAACTTCAACTTGTTATCAAAGGTATTTAACTTTTTTTTTATTGTCTTTTTTTAAATTTTTTACCCCCACTTTAACCTATTATCACCAAACGCTTTGTTTAAAAAAGCCTTTAAAATTTTCTGGAAAACTTTAAACATCTTTAATTTCTCAGCAGCCTTTGACAAAATTTAAAACCTCAAACAAACATTTAAAATGTTAAACATTCAGCTTGTATTGTTAATTTTGACTTTGCCATATTTGATAAATTATTGAAAAAAAAATAGGTCTAACACTGGATATAACATCTTAACTCTCCAGCAGCAAAGAACCCCTAAAGCAAGTTTTCCTTTTGGCCATCTCCAGGAGAGATATTGGTGTAGAATCCTGGTCAGTCTGTTTCATTTATGCTCAACATTGAATACGCAAACGCATACAGACAGAGCCTTATATCCCTCTGCGTTCATTTTGTATGTAACAACCATGCTAACGAAAAGCACGCACAGGAGTATGTGGGCGGTGACTCTTGACGATGTTTGAAACGAACGTACCTATTTACGTACGTAACGGGAGTATAAATTAGTTTTTAAGTTCTTCAGATACCCTGTGTGGTATTAATTTCCTCAATTTTGGAAACATTTGAAATAGGGATTTTTAGGAATGCACTGATACTACTTTTTTTTTTTTTTTTTTTTTTTTTAAACCGAGTACAAGTACTTACCCTTTAGTACTTGCTGATACCGAGTACCGATATAAGTACTAATCAAGGCCATTACAGTCCTTACAATTAAACACATTTTATTTTCTTTAGGCATATTGAACTGAAATACAACTGCACTTTGTGTCTTTTAGTATTATAAAACTACTCTTAGTGCAATATATTATTTTAACATTAGCAAACACGTTGCAGGAAAATTAAGCTCCTGTCACACTGGTATCGGTTCTGTAGTATCTGAACACTTGAATGAATACTGAGTGTGAGTACACGCACATGGTATCGTTGCATCCCTAAGGGATTTAAAGATATTTCTTTACATTTCTGTCAGATGGCTTTTTTGAATAACAAGAAACTGTAGTCGTGAGTCCTTCTTTAGGAACCTTAATGCATTTTTTTCTTACCATCCAACATGGACATCAAGTATTTCTTATTCCTTTGACTTGGTCCCTTGAAACTGGGGTTATAAGATGTTTTTGAACTCTGCATTAGCAGCTCTGAGAGAAAGTGACTTGTAATATCCTGTGGCACACCAACCTGTTTTTTTTCTTTTTTTTTTTATCTTCAAAGGAAAGGAAACTTTCTGTTGGTCTATGCTGCAGAAGGACTGGAGCGTTTAAGAGATGTACTGAAATAACTCTCAAATGCATCGAAGTGGTAGCCTATAACATGTGGACAGAAATGTTATGATACTTACAATTACAACCGACTTACAATGTTTGGAAATAAAGAAAATGATGTTTGAACCACAGAGACGAGTGGAAATGAAAAGTTGAATGATTAAAGCATAGTGAAAACATAATGGGGACGCTTCTGTAGTGATGAGGTATAAGTCCTGATGGTAAGCTTTTCTACACTTTAGTGTGCAATTACTGATTCACAATCCCCTGGAAAACAGAGGTGATGCTGGATAACAGTCTATACCAGTGTTTCTCAATTCCGGTCCTCGGGACCCACTGCCCTGCATGTTTTTGATGTTTCCCTCCTCCAGCACACCTGATTCAAATGAATGGCTCCTGATCAGGCCACTGCAGAGCTTGATGATGAGTTGATCATTTGAATCAGGTGTGCTGGAGGGAAACATCGAAAACACGCAGGGCAGTGGGTCCCGAGGACCGGAATTGAGAAACACTGGTCTATACGGAGTGAGGCAGCTGTGGGTGTACAGGGCAGCAAGTGGCCAGATCTGGACATGTGTGTCAAACCATTTCAGTTCTTAAATTATTTGGGTCTCCAGAGTCCATAACGAAAAAGGGGTAATGGAGACAATGACGTTGTGAAAGTGTGGGGGGGAAAAAAAAAAGGAAAGTGGGATTTTCTTGTTTGACAGTGCCCTGGGCTGAATGAAACGATCACCTTAGACTGCAATTATTAATATGGTACCTGGCTTTTCATTCAGTTCTGCCTGCCCAGTATCTCTTTCTCTTCTGTCTTTATTTGCCCACAAAATCTTGGTTGTTGAATTTTTGTCCATTTTTAAATCTCATGCAACTGCATTTCAACATGGTGCACTTGCATATCTTGGTCCTCTGAGCCACCAGGAAACTGCCGGTGAAACGATAAGCCCTAATGAAAACACTAAATCTTAAAACTTCTTACTGTGAGATAAAAGCTGTGCAATAAATCAAGGATATACCGAAGGCCAAATATTCTTGATTTATTGTACGGTGCTTTGCCTCCTAATTGGGTTCACTTGATGTTAATGAACAATTATTCACAGATTTACTGTATCTACATAATGTTTAAAAGTGTTTGTATGCAGTGTATTTATTGCATTTGTTAGATCAGGGAGTTGTGTATATACATTATATACAATAGGTATAGTGTGTTGGTGTTTGTATGTATGTACAGTGTGTATATGTAGAACTGAATATCTCTGAGACACACAATTTATTAAGACTTTTTCATGTCTTCTCCTTCTCCAGGTTTTCAGAAGTGGTGAAGGCATGGGCATCCGTCTGGACAGCGCTTCAGCTTTCCAGGGGGCTATTATTTCACCCCACTATGACTCACTGCTGGTAAAAGTCATCGCCAGTGGAAAAGACCTGAATACAGCTGCCTCCAAGATGAGCCGAGCCTTGGCTGAGTTCAGAGTGCGAGGGGTCAAGGTAGGAAACTCCACCACATGTGCTGTGTGCATGTCTTCGCTCCTTGTTTTTATTTTAAGTTGTTGTTTACTTGTGGATCTTGAGGGGTTTGATTTGAAAATTAGGACTTGTTGAAGTGATGCTTTTTGACACCTGAGCCATGGGGTCAGCCGTAGTTCGGTTGTTAGTGGTTATTTTCCAGTCAGACGACCAGGGGTTTGATTTCTATGTCTTGACATGTCTTTAGGCAACAATGCAAAATATGACCCCACTATGCGCATCGGTGTGTGATTGTGAAGAGTAACGTGCTGCATAGATGTAGCGTGGATTAAAATATATATAGTAAAAAAATTCTGCATTTGTGATGGTGTAAATGACAATCTTACTTTAAAGGACCCATTTAGAAGGAGAAATCACTTTATATCTTAAGAGTATATATTTAGGAATCTGAGGTCACTACTAACTCAAAAACACATTACTGACCTTGTGTTTTCAGCTTCCTTAAGTTGAAAATGTGACATCAATGAGCTGTTTCAATGTGCAGGGAAACTTGTCACTTTATAAGGTTATCCAGCCTCTTTTCTTGTTATCTGTGCCTAGCTTCAGATGAGGAGAAGGAGAAGAAGAAAAATTAAACTCTTGTTGCTTTTTGCTACTCTAATAACATAAAATCTCATTAGTTCTATAGTTCACTCAGAGATAAAATGAGCCAGTAATGCTCTACGAGTAAATTTTTTGTATGTTTTATATTCCAATATGAAAATCTGACTTCTAATTAGCGTATTGTAATGTAGAAGTTGAAAGTTAGAAATTCTGATTTTCAATCTGTCATTCAACATACGAGTCCTGACAAACTTATGCTTAAAATAGCAGGTATTCTATCAGCTGTTGATGTTCCAACTGCATCAAGGGAAATAAATATGAGAATAAAAGTGCTGTACCTTTCAGTTTGGTCTGAGCTCTGAGTGTTTATCGTATGTTCTCTCATTATTTAGCACTACTCATCCCAAAAGTAAAGTTATTTTGACCAAAGATTGTCGGACGTTTAACTAACGCCTCAAGAAATGATATCAGCTTGTGAAAAAGGGTCAACTGTGTCTCCCTTAAAGTGTGATGTAAAACCCAGATAGGCGAAGAGTCACTATGCAAGTGTGGAACATTTACTTTTCTTTAAATCAAGTAAGAATTTGTCATAGACCCCAACCGTGGATGTAAAGGGGGATTCTTTGTTGGCAGAGACGTACATTTCTGGTTATCTGTGAGATAGGCTCTTAACCCATTCACAACAGTTACAAGAGAAACTCTTCAAGCTAGGTCAGATTAATGGTGCGAAGCCGTTAAGCTGTGAAACACCAAATCAGCTGTAGAGTGAGTGCAAGTTAGTAAGAAGTGGTACATTTGTGCAGTTTGTTGCCTGCTCTGTTACCGTTTGATGGTCTGACTGTGCACACAATAGTTGATACTATATCAGCAAAGGCCACCGGGAACAGACTAGTCATTTTCACACACTTTCACATTAATTTATTTTATCTTATTTTTTTCCACCCACCGGGTCACATACCATCACCGGGTGAGACAGTGTAAGATCCTGTAAGGAAATATTCTGGAGCATTTACTGCCTCTGTGCAAGTGAGCATGTGTGTCTTGGTGATACTTTGTCCTTTCTGCTCGCCCCCAGCTATTGTAGATACCAGTGGCGGCTGCTGACTTTTAAAACAGGGGAAGCCCATATTACGCGTTCAGGGTTGTAGTGGCTCGTGCCATCCCAAAGCAGAAGATAGCAAAGTTAAAAATAATTAGTTATAACATAGCTGTGTCTAGTATGACAAGTATGCCCAGCAAATACACAGAAAGAAGGTATAGACTTTGAAAATTCAAGTCGATTTAGCCAATGATGATCTAGAATTGTAGAAAAAAACTTGACTCTCCCGCCCCCTCCCAGCCCTCGGCTCGAAAGCCTGGCTGTTAGTGGGGGCTTCGTAACATGATTTCCTCAGTGAACGGCGGCGATTTCAGAACAAATCACTTCATTAAGCTACAGGACAACATGTTGTAGTTATGAAAGTAAATGCAGTATTGGGCATATCTTGTGTTTTGTGAATAACTGTTTTATCGTCAATTTAACAGATGTAGCAATTTCGCCAGAGAATGGGAGAGGCTGTCCGGCTTCCCATGTTGTCTCTAAATAGCCCCGGCTGGTAGATACGTACAATATATACAATATTCATATCACCAGAATAAGAAAAATAATCTTTTATTCTCACATGTTTAATTTCTGCATCACATGCTGCCTACTGCACTCTCTAGATGTTTCCCCGCCCCCTCTCTCATGCATTTCCATTCGGGAGGGCGCTTCTCCAGCAGAAAGCCTCCTGGTGTGTGATGTGCTTATGTGAACAGCCACTATGGAAAAAAGTTGTCAGTGCTTAGTCCTCCTCTTGTTGCTGTCGTTATCATTGCAAGCTTTTTAGTTTTTATATATATATATATATATATATACTATAGATTTCTCACATCTTTTTAATTCTGTGTTTTTCTTCTAAGGGGCGTGTATTACAATGTGTTTTATGACAGTTAAGTCTTGATACTGTATCCATTTAACTATACTGTGCCATGTTAACACAAAGTGTTGAGACCTCAGCTATTTTCATCATGCTGGCAAAAGCACAATTGGAAGTGTTTAAATGACTCCTTAACAGACTTACATTTGGAAAAGCTAGTTACAGTTCTCACATGAAAGATTTATAATCTTTACCACAGCAGGGAGCTTAAAACGGTTATCTTTTCCTTTAACACATTAGGATGAAAAGTGTGTGTGGGTGTGTGTACTTGTGTACCTATCTAACAGTGGACTTCGGCGTCGTTACACATTCACCAACAGTGGACCATGGAGCCAACAGGGGTCATTTTTTAGGTCCACTGTTGGACATGCTTTAAATCATGTTAAAATCATGTGAAAAACCATCTGGTGAAGTTTGATCACTTTAGCCAAGAGGGGACCTAAATGTGTGTGTGTGTTAAATTTGATGTTCAGTTGTCCCCCTACAGGCTGGAGCAGGGATTTCAACGACCCATTCACACACGTCGCTTTTTAACGACTTGCAGCCACAGCAGCCTTTCAGACTGTAGAGAGGCTGTAGAACAGGCTACTTAGTGAACAAACCAGTACCTTGAAACATATTGTTATTTTTTGAAACAAGATATAAAGGTACAGTTTTCGTAAGTCGTAAGTTTTAAGCTCAACACTGTATTAGGTATAATAGAAATTTAAAAAGTTTAAAAACTTGAACTCCCAGAATAAAATTAGAAATAAAATGGTCAGCATTAGAACATTTCTTTTGAATTTTCATTTTACACAAATTTTTTAAAATCTTAAATCTTTTTAAAAGCATGTGATTTCAATCATTTTTATGTACTTGCATCCTAAATCTGTATGAGGATGTATTGAATTAATTGTTATGTATTACAGGAAAAGGTCCACACTTGGTTTATATGGAATGACAGGGGTCCACTGTTGGCTGGTAAATAATGACACAAGTTCCCACTGAGTTAGCATGGAGCGACATACACACTCCAGCATGTATGAATAAGAAATAAATAAGAAAAACTGATAGTTCTTAAGAGAAAATTCTCATCTAATTCAATACAGACATTTCCAATAAAGAGGCACCGCTAATATTATCATTGCAGATTTTTTTTTTTTAATGTGGGGATGTACTATGAAAACTCAATAGCAACCTAGGACGATATAGTGTGCAATCATCAAAAAGTTACTGATATTAACATATTGCCACAAAGCGGGGAGTCATCAATTTGTCTGAAATACGAGCAATAACAGGGTTCCCGCGGGGTCTTAAAAAGTCTTAAAAGCATTGAATTTATGAATTTGGAAATAATACCTTAAAAAGACTTGAAAAAGTCTTGAATTTTGATATTTGGGTCTTAAAATTTGTGCAGTAACTTCTCCGTATCGCATTCTCCTCAAACGTTTCATTTGTCAACTAGGCTACTATTATTTTGAAAAGCCTAAATAACGTAGCCTAAATGAAGAGTGGCGGAACCAATCATTGAGAACGCAACGCTGCCGCTTCCGCTCCGCCCCGGGTCCGATCACATTGCTACAGCACTGACACAGACCACAGCAACAAGCCAAACAGAAGCGTGAAAAATCAAGGCAAACCTCAGCAGAAAACAAGAAAGTTTAACTTACGCCGTCATGTTGTTTTTTAACATTTGTTTGCTTTCCTTGCTTCCCATCTCTTGCTGGGATTATGGGGAAATGTAAATGTAATGAAGCGTGGCGCGAGAAAGAATCATTTTGTCACTGGTTAAAACCAGTGGACAATAATTTATACGAGGCTTTTTGCACAGTGTGCAAAAAGAGGATTCAGCTTGGTACTATGGGCTTGAAGGCTTTAGAGTCTCACGCCAAGTCCTCCAAGCAAATGAATAATATCGAAGCGAAGGATCAAACTCCTTCCATCGCCGGGGTGTTTCAACCGGCCAACGCTAGCCAGTTAGCTATTAATGTATCTGAGCTAGCAGATAACGTTAACCAGCCAACTGCTAGTACAGCCCCTCAAGTTACGACCGTCACCGCAACTAGAGTAGATCTGCGAACAGCTTTTGGGTCCACACCAACCATGAAAGCAGAGGTGTTGTGGACTCCTAACACAATCGCCAAACACCATTCATATAATGGAAACGAGGGTATTTCAGAGTTGTTTAAATGCATGTTCCCCGATTCCTACATCGCTGCCACAATTACTTGTGGTCCCGACAAAACAGCGTACATAGCCAAGTTTGGTTTAGCTGTGTATATTAAAGAGGAACTGGTGTCCAAGGTAAACAAATCACCGTTCGTTCTTATGTTCGATGAGAGCCTCAACGAAACGACAAATTTTTTTAGTTGATTTTCATTATTTATAGTTCTCTCTACTCCCCACATCTGCGTCGCGAGACCCTTTTCACGGGGGCACGTGCCCCCCTGTAGATCTGAGGTGCCCCGGTATCAGTGACATGCACAGGAGAAAAAAAATAACATAGGCAAATATGATTTCATGTTTCAACATGATTTTCTGTATAATTCGTCATTTTGATTGAAGTTTCCAAAAATAAAGTCTTCAGAGTCAATCATTCAGATTCACCAGACACCTGGAGATTTAGGCAAAAGGGAGGGGCGCGGGCGTTGCGGGGTTAAGCAGCACGCTTCACTAGAAAAAAAAAAAAAAAAAACAAGCGCGCACACGACCGGGCGGCAGAGACACTGTGGGAGTAGAGTGACTGCCCTGACTGCCTGGAAAGGTGAGCTTGAAATGTGTACACAGTGCCTAGGCTACAAGACATGATCACAATCAACTTCTCTCGAATCCAATGTCGAGTTTAGGACGTTTAGTGACCATAAATAATCTGACAGCCAGCTACTGTTTAGGTAGCAAAAAAAAAACACCGACAGCCAGCTAGCTTGCAGTCAACGTTTTACATGGCTCAGGTTGTTTTGTGGTAGGCTACCAAACTAAGTTACAGGCAGCTGATGACATTTCGTTTTATCAAGCAAGATGAATGATGGAAATAAAGCACAGTTCGAATTATTCACCTGCATGTTGTGTTAAAATGCAGACAATTCGAAATGCCCACAGAAAAGAGGGAGAGACAACTTAAGGAGGCAGCTAATTTAGCTGCCTCCTTAAAGATGCACTGAAACGAATGTTCATCTATCATTCAAATGAAATTTTTGTCTTTTTCTAAAACCATCAATCCAACTTGAACTAAATTTTCCGGGCATAACTTGTTAAAACGGCCATTTAAAAGTGTGAATTATGTGGCCTTTGGTGCGAAATTGGCCACGTGACCGTGACGTCATAGGGTTGACTCCCTTATTTGCTAGTATGGCTGGCTGTGAAAATAACATACATTTGATGGACCTATATCTCATAAAGGAACCAAAATTCTGATACAAACATCAGCAGGTCGAAAGAACACACCTCTAACATTATGTGGAAAAACTTTCGTTGAATTTAAGCCACACAAATCGATTTAATATCTATATTGAAGAGGCTCTCTGCACCTCCCGTATGGGTAATGGAAATTAAAGAAAGTTACCATTTTCGGCACAGGATCGGCGGCACAAAACAGCCATCGCTCCTACTACACGCTGATTATTATTAAGATGTTATCAATCAAATGACACAATAGTGTATGTTTGCTGTGGTAAACTGGAAAAGATTTGAACATGCCGGTTTCGCAGATATGGCATTCTGCTGCGCTGTCTTTGACACGTCGAAACCTAACGAAGGGGCACTTTGAAATCCAGCCACTTAAAAAAAAACGTATGTGATAATAACATGGTTTTAATATAAGCTTAATAAACAATGGCGTGGATTAACGGGTCGGAGATCCTCCAGTGCGCGGCCCCGTCTGCGGATCCTCACGGGTCGGCGGCAGGGAGATGGGCACCCGGCCTCGGCACGACTGACAGCAGCCATCGGTAGGACTGATCCACGGAGCCTCGGATGTCGTAGCCGGCGCAATCACCGGAGAGACCAGACAGCAATTCTAGCTGGATATGTGTGTAGACCGAAGAGCAAAGCGAGCAGTTCCCTGCTGCTTCCGAGCAGCAAACACCGTAACAGGTGCAGCTATCGGCAGGCAGCAGCACGCTGTGATACGATCCACCGTGCTCTCAGCCAATAGCAGTGGTCGACACTTGCCTCTCAGAAGCGAACAGTAAGCGAACATTATTATATATAAAAAAAACAAGTCCAGTAATGTCCGATCTGGAAATTTCAGACTCACCTGTCTTCGCGCCCGAGCAGTAGTTCGAGCAGGGACAGTCTCCGTCGGCACACCAGGTCCAGCGATGTCAATAGTTGGAACAGCTTCAGCTAAAAGACGTCTCCTATTCCCAACCATTCCCGCGATCTCCACATTTTTAGTGAAACAGTTGTGATGGAAATGTACGGAGCACAACACGGATGTTGAGGACACTTCAAAATCACGACGATGCCTCCGTACAAACTGTATCCACCGTGCTCTCGTCTTTGCCTTCTCCTTGTCAGCCTCAGTTCCAGTAGTTTTTGGTTTGGGAAACATGTGTAGAGAGATCCCTTCAGTGAAGCTGCTATTTTTGCAACTAACACCATTTGGCCCTCCAGCAACACAATATTTTCTGCCGTGCTTTGATGTCTTAGCCATAGACGCCGCCATTACAGTTAGACTACGAGAACTTCTGTGTCAACCCTATGACGTCACGCATTAAAAAAAGAATTCGCACAAAAAGACAAAATGTGGCTCCTTTTGAGCCCGTTTTAACATGACTTCCCGGATAAATTATTATCCAGACAATATCTCATTTTAATCGCAAGGCTTGGAACCTTTAGAATCAGCAGCAAAAACTGTGAAATTCCAACAATTAAAATTCGTTTCATAAGCACTTTAAGTTGTAGTCCACTGTTGCTGTGGAGCAACAGTGGACTTGAAAAGTGCTTGATTAATATCGCTCACCGTCTGGAAAACCTATCCATAAAGTTGTCTTTGATGATAAATGGGAGCAGTGTAAACAGGAGATGTGGGGTATGTAAATTAGTTTGTGAAAACCAGGCTTAGAAACCAGTGTGGGCAAGAACGGCTGTCCGACCTCCTTCAAAGAAATAACTGCAAAAAATTTTTGCGTGCTCGCATCATATTTCTGTGCCCCTGTTGTGCCCCTGTATACTATTGGGTCAGCTGACGCCCCTGACTCCCCATATTCCCAGCATGGAATAAGTAGCTAGCTAACATAACCAATGTTAAAAAACAACTTAACTGTGTCAGTTAAACTTTTTTGTGGTCTGCTGAAATTTTCTTTGATTTTTCACACCTCTGTTTGGCTTGTTGTCTGTGTCTGTGCTGTGGTGTTGTAGCGTTTACTACTACTATGCTGCAATGTTTCATCAATGCTTTACACAGTCCACACTTTCATTTGTTTGAGAAATAAATGAACAAATTTAAAAAAAAAAAAAAAGGTTTTCTTTGCCGGTAGGTATTTTTTTTTTTATAAATGGTCTTAAAAAGGTCTTAAAAAGACTTAAATTTGACTTGAAGAAACCTGTAGGAACCCTGAATAAGTCATCTGTAAGATAGATTAATCTTACTAATTCCTATGTTAAACTACGGCAGCACACATTTCTACAGTCTATTAACTTTTCACCCCACTGGCGTTTTATATCTTATATCTTGTATATGGCCTGATGGCTCGAAGCCACAAAAAGTTACTCAGTGGCCACCTTAGCCCTTGTGGGGGGGGCACCATCATCGAACTTGTACTTTTTAAAAGCATGTGATTTCAATCATTTTTATGTACTTGCATCCTAAATCTGTATGAGGATGTATTTAGTTAATTGTTATGCATTACAGGAAAAGGTTTGTTACACTGGTTTATATGGAATGACAGGGGTCCACTGTTGGCTGGTAAATAATGACACAAGTTCCCACTGAGTTAGCATGGAGCGACATACACACTCCAGCATGTATGAATAAGAAATAAATAAGAAAAACTGATAGTTCTTAAGAGAAAATTCTCATCTAATTCAATACAGTGTGTGTGTGTGTGTGTGTGTGTGGTGCTTCTAGTTAAGCTACAACTGCTAAAGGCTCGTGTATACTTCGCAGCAGTGTGTCGCAGTGAGCTTGTCGCAGACACGACGCAGTTATTTTTGATTTATGCCTTGAAGCGCTGTCTGCGCTATGTTAATCCCACGCCACAACGCAAGTGGGACAATCACGAACAAGCTAGGATTGTGGGTGTCACGGTTACGGAGGTCATTCAACAACAATGGCGACTGGACGAATGCGCACTTTGATTGAGATGCAGCTGATCGATCTAGAAATAGAAGAAATATTGCTACTACTGGAGCTGGCAGAGGCGAAAGAATCGTCGCGGTTAGCACGGTTAGCGTCAGCCGGTTAGCAAACCGGAAATAGGCATAGTGTAGAGCGGATGTAGAGTTGACCAATCAGAGGCCTCCTTTCTCTCCTCCCTGCGGCGATGTCGGCGGTGAGTTACAATTTTGAGGAGGTGCACCAGAGTGTCTGCGTAGTGTCTGCGTTAACTGCGACACACGCAGACGACCTGGTTTCCGAGTATAAATCAGGCTTAACAGTGTATTTAGCCAGTGTGGTCTAAATAAATTAACTACTAAGGATTAACCTTAAGTGGTTTCCACAAAGATTGACTATGGTAGAATTTGAAGCATGATCAAATCAAATTTATTTATATAGCACATTTCATGTACAAACAATTCAAAGTGCTTTACATAAAATAAAAGCATTGCAGCAGGGAGTGGAAGAAGCATTAAAATACATAAAGATAAAAATATAAATATTCAATAATATAAAGAGAAACAAATAAAATAATTTAAATTAATTTAAAAACAAGCAACAGTCTAGATAAGTTAAAAGATAGCGTGCAGATTTCATGCATAGACACATGAGAACAGAAATGTTTTTAACCATTAGAATATTACTAGAATATTACTGGGCATGTATTGTTGTAATGTTTTAAATACTTGAACGCAGTTTTTCTAGAGAATATAATTGTTTTGTATATGGGATTATTCTTCATCGACTCTTTTGGGCTTTCACATGCGCGAGCCTACAACCAGCCGGTGAGTTACATGCTGTTTATAAAGTTGTTTTGTAACGTCCCCATGCCAGTAATGTGAGAACCATGCATATGGTTTTGATGGTAAGGCTTGTGACTTTATTGTCGGATGGGTTATAAAGTGGTGTGACGTTTCTGCAGTGTGCAAGTTGTTGTTTTACGTGGAAGGGTTAGCGCTTGCCCCTTAGCCACCACGTATTAGCCTCGCATGACAGGGTGTGCGGACAGAGCGATCTTCACACAGGGAGCGCAGATACGCATCTCTCTGTGTCCTACTAGCAGTATTTGACAACCTCTAGCAATGGAAACACGCTTCAAATGCCCCGGAGTTCCGCTTTAAGACAGTACGACAGCTCTTTTTTTTCAGAAAGAGATTTATTTATTTTTTTTTAATTAGGCTGCTTTATCTTTCATCTGGCATCATTCAATTTAAATACTTGCTTTCCGATTTGAGTCGGCCAGACAGGCTTTATGTCTGACTCTTTAAAGTACTTTGTTTTATCATCGTCTCACAGATGGACTTTCTCATTAATGTAGGCACACTTCTTTTATTTAAAAAAATGTTACAAACATTATTGGTCAAGCCATGTTAAAGCCCTTTACTTCCTTTCAGATGCGTTATATTCCTGAAATCAGATTTTCAGTCAGACTTTCATGCATCCTCCCTCTTTGTCTTTGTTAAAATCATTTGGTTGATTAATTGTTCACACTATGGTTATAACCGTAGCTTATAAAGTCACACTGTAACATAAATTCTATTGTATCCTAACAGTAGGTTAACAGCACCTACATGGCTGTACTTCAGTCTCTGAATAGATTTATATTATGAAAAACCAGCTGGTTATTGGTTCCATTGTACCAGAATCATTATATTTGAAATTTGTGTACCAACCCTGAGCTCCTTGGTTGACACCTGGTGTGTGGAATTAGGTCTGGCATTTCAGCTCTGTTTGTTCTCCTCTTCTGTATACAGTCTGTCCATGTGTGTGCATGTCTGTCAGTGTCTCTGAGTATCTCCACACATTGTGTCCACAGAGAGTGATCTGCTAGTGTGAAGCAGTTAAATGTCACGCATTCAGCTGCTGAGACGGAGAGGGGGGCGGTGATGGATGTGAAAGTTACATGACATGAGGCAGGAGGGTTAAGATAGATGGATAGAGAATCTTGTGGAGGGATGGGAAAAGAGATTTCAAGATGTAGAGTGTGTAACAAAACTAAGACGACAAGGAAGGGAAGGCAGGACGACACATACACCCGTTGACTTCTGTTTACATCTTTTTACAATTGTTGGTACATTTCAGTGAGTATTGGACTATGAAAACACTTTAGGATTTTTGAACAGATTTTTCCACAAGAGACTTTTTGGTCCAATTGCATCGCTCCACTTCCTAGAGATAAATGCCTGCGTTAATAACGCCACCCATAAACAGCAGCTGTGGGCATGTATAAAAAATTAATTTTTCTGCATGCTGAAACAATTTAATATTGGCAGCTGCAGCAAAAGATTCACTTGGTATTTAGTGTCAAGTGTGGGAATTGATTAAATCTATTCTGTCTGAAGCTCCTACTAACGATGAAATGACTAAAAGAACACATGCAGTTCTGCTTTAACAGAGACCACTCACTTTGTTTGTTTTAAGGTTTTGGTTCAGTCCTTGTTCTCAGAGTTTCATGGTGAACTATTGAGACAAAAAGATTAATAAAAGCTGGCTGATAGATCTTATGAAAACCTGTCAGAAATGGAGGAAAAGACCCCCTAGCTCATAGAACAATTGCCTTAATATTCTGTCTTGTTTTGGAGAGACCTAAAGATGTATTGATATGAATCTGTGTAGGTGAGACAGTTCAGTTTACACTTGAAGGAGTTTGTTTCCACCTGCAGGGGTGAAGGTGTATAAAGTGACTCCTCCTTATTGCAGCCCCCTGTGTTTGTGAGTCGGTGGCAACGTTGGATAAAACTCTGATCCCATCCAGGGAAGCCCTTTTGTTCTAGATATGCGCGACCCTCGCAAAATGTGGTCACTGATCTTTTTGACCTCAGCAATTGTTATTGGTGTTGATAAATCAACTTAAGAGATTTCAAGCTCAATATTCATGTTGCAGACACATTTTGGAGGTCACAGACAAATTGGCCAGATCTGAGGTAAATCAGCATTCAACCAGTAGTCACCAGTTTCTTTGACACTTCAAAGACATGAGGCTTGTGGACATATCCCGAACTCAACCAAAATGTTAACTCTTTCGGTGCCATTGACGTCTATAGACGTCAATTTAAAAAAAAAACGCTGACTGCCAAAGACGTCTATAGACGTCAATTGCGTTTAACGGAGCGGGCTGGGGGACAATCTAGCGGAGTTTGTCACTAAATCTTAGGCTTGTAAACACTAAACAGAGATTATACTGGCAAAATTACCCGCAAGGTGGCAGCAGTGCCACTTTGCACAAAAAAAGAAAAAGCGTGTTTTCTCCGTTTTTTGGGTCAAACAGCTGTTTTTGGTGAAACCAACCTATGTTCTACTGTCTATTACTAAAGGACTGAAAATGGTAAAAACTTTTTTTTCCTGATGAAAGAAGAGAGTCTACTCTTTCGTTTGGTAATTTCGGTGTGTACATAGTCATAAGACACACTTTTCTGTGGGTCTTGGAAAATCAGTCAAAATACTGTAAAACACTTGGCAGTATGGCTCTCTCTTCACTGAAAATGGCTGGCAGCCAATGAGTTAAGCATGCAAAATATTTGGTCTTAATGAACTGCCAGTGGGGAGCTACAACCAATGAAAGTGCAGGACATGTGGTGAGGAGGCCCATGAGAGGGAAACCAGAAAACATACAAGCATTACAGAGAACATGTTGAAGAAAGTGCAGTCTGCGGAGTCAGGAAAATACGACAAATTTAGTTGAACTGAAGCAAGAATAACGATATCAATAACTATGCATTATCATAACAAACTATGTTAATTTGATTTGGATGAAAGTTAAAGGGCTCTTTTTTTTACAAATGGTTGGTGTTGGATCAAAGATGTACAGATAGGAAAAAAGTAAAATTTTTGTGGTGTTTTTAACATAAAATGTATTTTGTCTAGTCAAGTAATTAGTCTGTCATGTCTAGCTCTTCATTTGTCTCTACACATCTTTGTCCTGTTTTTTTAATTATATTGAGTTGCTCCCCCTCCTTCAGCTGTTTGACTTCAGTTAGTCTTGATGAGCAGCGTTGTCATAAAGTTCTCATGTGTATCATGTTTTCAGATCCTTCAGCCTCCTGTTAACGGTTCAATGGCTTGGTTATGTTTTTCTTTTTTTCCCTTTGGTCAAGTTTTATACATTCAGTCTAACTTACAAACCCCAACATTATCCCTCTGTGAAGCTCTTATTTGTATAGCTAAATTTGATTTATTAGTCAGAACAGCTACATTAATTGTTTAATCCAAGCTCTGAGGACAGCTTAATTTACATCCCAATTAAACCCAAACATTAATCTCCAACATCTGAGTGCAAATAAATCAGTGGTCTGCACTTGTTTAATGAATCACCACTTTTCTTGTTTTTCTCTGCTTTCATTCCAGTTAATGTAAGGGAGACATTTGTATCAAGCAGAGTCGCAAAGTACAAACTAATTCATTTCATAGGAAAATGAGAACGGATGCAAATTGCTTGTCAAGGTTTGAGAAACCATTCAGCCAGAATCTTGTTTAATGCAGATTTCATAGCGGGCAATACAACTTCTTAGATTGAATGTTGGAGACATTGCAGGTCATTTCAGATTTCATTTTGTAACCAATCTTTATTTTAATTCTTTATTTTTTTTCTCTGGTGTGCATATTTTCTCCCCAACTACTTTAAAAAAAGAGTAACTTTAAAAAGCTGGATTGCGAATATTGTCATGACGCCCCGTTATTCATTAATTACTTCTGAATCAGTTGTGAAATTGAAAAACTTTGAGCCAAGTTAACTGAAAATGACATTTGAACTTGATATATTTTTAAAAGTGACTACAAAGACACCATGTGCGATGAATTATGACTTACACAGGTAGGAATAAATTATATTCTTACATTCATCATGTTAGAATTGCTTTCATTATGGCAAGTAACCTTGATTTGCTGTATAAAAGAAATGCAGCAACTTTCCATTGTTGGTTTTGTGAGCCAGTGGGAACTCCAGCAGTGCTTCACTGAAAGTCTGCTCATCTATTTTACTTCCTATAAACGAGATGAGTTGAGTAAACCCTCAAATATTCATTCAGCCTGTTTTAAGTCAAATGCTCGAACTATTGAATTAACCTAAAATCAACAATTTATCTATGAACTTGAAGAAAAGATGTGGATTTCTTTGTACTTAGCATTATTTAGTATAATTTGTTCTTTTGATTGAATTTCATTGGTTTAGTACTGACACACTGATTCAGGATCATTCACCTAACATTTACTAAGAGAACAGAAGATCAGTTTCATCTGTTGAATGGTGATTTAGACTCTGATCATTCTGATACTTTTGCTATCTTAGTCATGTGTTCTCTTATAAGATTACTCTAATATGCCCCTCAGAGGTGTTTATCTGTCTTCATTTCACACCTCTAATCAACCAGTTGCATGGCACATCATCTGTTTTGTTATCATTTGTGTATGTGTGTAAACACATGGTATGGTTGTGTTAATCCACAGACATATTAAAGTGGAGGTCTTACAAAAGCCTCGTTCCAGAAAATTGAATAAAAGCTGGAAAATCCACTTAGCACGAGAAAAGGTGTAGGTCAATAGAAAAGGGAGAAAAATGAAAGACAAATGAAAGGTTCGGAAGAGAAAAAGGACGGGAAAAAAATCGCAGACCATATGTTTACTATTTTTGTGGCAAGAGCAGTTAAGTGATGGTGACTGCTCTACTGCTTAGATGATCTGATGTGAAGCGACTAACTAAGGCCTTAAGGACGATGCATTTTCAAAAACACTTGAGACTTTCCATTTGCCCAAAGAGGCTTCTACTTGATTAACTGAATACAAGCACAGTACAAGAAAGTAGCTTTCCTCATCAAAAGTTCTTATTTTATTTTTTAAAGGAGACACACTGTGTAAAAATGACTTTTTCCCTAAATTGTGAATATTTACACCACATCACTTCTGCATCAGAGGGTTGCACAGATGAATTTAGTTGTCACAATGGATTGGAACCAGGACTGTTGTAGAACATACTGCAGTGTTGTTACATAGATGTTCTGTGCTGGAGGAAGTGGAAACAAGTATTTCATACAGAAGTGATGTAGTCAACGTGTCCACAGCAAGTCTCATTTTAACTGATGTTTTTAGGTTTAAGTTGTATTATATGGTGAAAACTTCCCTCTTCTGGTGGCCTCATTCTATGCAGCTTTGAGCTTTAGCTTGCTCATCAAAAAAGCTTCCGATTCTGCAAACTATGTGCAGAACTGTCGAGTGAGACACTGACTGCTCGAAAGTACAGTCCACTCAATAAATTTAAAAAAAGTATCCCATTAAATGTTTTATTTTGCCTCTTATTTGGAGCTCAACAGTGTCAATATTTGGCAATAACCAGAATGGGATGGCATTCCAGCACTTTGCTAATTCACAAACCTTACATAACACATGCTGCATATGTTCTCATTGTAGATTTTAACATAATGGTCTTTTTTCTTTTCAAAGTCAAAGATCTACAAAATAATTACATTTTTAGTGGGTGCAGAAGAAATTTCTTGAACCGGTAAATACTTTAACTACAAATGTGAGGTCTTACCTTAAATACATCAAATGATTGTGATTGAAATTGCTTTTATGTTAAAGCATATGAACAAGTGATACATAAGAGATTTGAAAGCTATGTGTTAATTGGAAAAAAAATCCAGTATCGGGCTGCTGTATGCTTCATGTACATCACAGCGAGTTCTGGTGGATGCTTTCAGACGGGACTTTGAAGCTGTAATCGAGGTTAATTCAGCTGAGATAACTTTTGCGGGAGATACACAGATGGAATGGTGGGAAAGGGGAAGTAGAGAAAAGATGCTATATTTTCATCTATATTTGCATCTTCCACTTTGGATGATTGGTGTCCTTACATTTTTTTATTTTGATTTGATTATTTTTTTTGTCTTTTTGATTTGTCACTTCTGTGTTGTAAATTCGCAGCTTTAATGTAGGAAGAATCGTGTGAAACAACAAATACATAAATTTTCTTCATTGTATTGTTTTAGATGGTACGTGAAGATTACTATGAACATTTATTTTTGATGCTGGAAAGATTAAAGTAAAACAAGGCAGTGAGGTAGCTTGGAGGTTCAAAAGTTGATTAGGTGGGTGAGTTATGAGCTTTCCCAGGTAGGGGAGCACATAAGTCACATAATCGTGCATTTGGTGATACAAGCATGAAAATTGGTGTGAGCAGTCTCCATGAGTCACTTGACAAGAAAATTGTTCCAGCCACTTGAAATTCCAAGAACCCTGGCAAAAATAATACGCACATAGGATCTAAGGGGCAACTACACAGACATGTGCAAGTGAGTCCATATCTGAAGCACTTAAAGTGATACTCCGGAGTAGATTCAACCTGGGGTCATTTGAACCTTGACATCCAGCCAAGTAGCCCACCCGAAGTTTTTTCGATATTGGCTGGACATCAGCTGAGTTACTGAGTTATCCCGAATAGCTTCGTACAAGGGTTAATGGATCCTGACAGTATCTCCAAAATTACCACACTAAAATCACATGCCATGACACCAAACTTCTACAGTAGTACAAATATGGTCTGTACTCACAAAACGATGCATTTGGAAGTTTGTACATAGTCCAGGAGTAGTATATGTATATGCTATATTCTACATGTTTTTTTTATGAATTTTTATGTTGTAGAGTTGTGAAATTATTTTATCAATGGAGAAATTGAGCAGCCTTGCTTTGTTGTCTACAGTAGTAGATCAACCCTCATCTCACTTTGAAGCTCCCAGCTCCCAGAAGTGACGTCGACGCAGCTTTAGCAGCAGAAAAGCTATCAGGCTTGTGTTGATAATAATAAACTCCTGGACTATGTACAAACTTCCAAATGCATCGTTTTGTGAGTACAGACCATATTTGTACTACTGTAGAAGTTTGGTGTCATGGCATGTGATTTTAGTGTGGTAATTTTGGAGATACGTACCAGGATCCATTAACCCTCGTACGAAGCTATTTGGGATAACTCAGTAACTCAGCTGATGTTCAGCCAGTATCGAAAAAACTTCGGGTGGGCTACTTGGCTGGATATCACGGTACAAATGACCCCAGGTTGAATCTACTCCGGAGTATCGCTTTAAGCCGGAGTTATAGTTGATGCGTCTGACACGGCGGTGGCGGAACGTGATGTCAAAATGACGTATCAGGCCTGGCGCTTCCCTTGAAAAGACGGCGCACCGCGGTGTCGTGCACCAGTCGATTTTTGTAACTTGGCTGCGCCGAGAACAACGAACCGGATGGACCAATGTGAGACCAGGCTCAGTCAGGAGGTGCGTTTGTAGAGCACCTGTACGAAACTGCAGTGAAACAGCACAGGGAGCACGTAAACTCCCAAAACTCGTGGACAGAGATTGGCAGAATTTTGGGGAAAGAGGGAGAGTTCTGTAAGAATGTGTGGAAGAAGCTACGGGACAGATACCTGAAGGCAAAGGGCTTCAAACCTTCACCTCTATTAATTGAATAAAAAAATTAAAATGATCCGAATACTGCAGCAGCATCATTAATTACAGTATTCCTGCTCTTGACAGTGGCATTGTTTTCTTCTCCACTTTCGTGGTTGTAGAATAGCGGTAACCTTCACGTAGCAGCGACACCTCTGTGACTGCCACCATATATAGCCAGCACGAAATCGTGACTTCATCAACACCGCTCGCGCTAGCAGACGCGGCAACCATGCTAGAGCCTTTACGCCTTCCAGTACATGCCTTGGTGGAGACACCGGCCCTCTGTCGTGGTTTCCAAGGAGTGGGTAAACCTTAGTTTAAGTCCTTTCAACTCATGTCATGATTGTGTACTTGTTCATTTGAATGAACTAAATATAAATGCATACTTCTGTGTTGAGCTGCAGATGATGTTGGTAGAGATTGAGCAATTCTTCCGGCTACTGGCTTTGAATTACTTCCCAGTATCACACTTTGAATAGCTGAGGAAAAAATTTATTTAAAAAAATGTAGGCTGTGAGTACAAATGAAAAACAAATGGGGTAATCAAAGGCTTGGTTTGAGAGTAGGTGGCAGAACCATTCTTGCAGCACAAGTAGAAACAAAAGATGATCACAATGAACATCCAGAGAGAACATGTTGTCAGTAATCTTCGCTGGCATGTTGCAAGAGTTGAATGAGCCTCCAGTCCCTCATTGAGGGAAGCAGTTGCCTTGAATAACTTGCAAGGAGTTGGGACTATATTAACAAGCTGACAGTTTTATTCCCTCACATAAATAACACAGCATCCAAATAACTTCAATCTGCATATAAATAATTGAAAAAGGAATTTAAGCTCTTCGACACAATAGGATAAAATCTAAAAGATTATCCCTACTTTGGAGCAGAAACAAACAAAGTTAACGAACGGTGGTGTGTGCATGTTTTTACCCACCATCCAACTGAACGAATCGCTAAAATAAAATGTTTTTTAATTTTTAATACCTGGATTGAGCCTGCATGTTTGAGTTGAAGAATTGTCTGCAGAAATTTTCAGGACATTTGCAGTAAGAGCTCTTAAGCAGGAGTGGTATAGGGCTGTACATGTGGTCTATTATGCTCACCTTGTGAAGCAACCTAGAATTAAATCTCTAAATATGATTTAGACATTTACAAGCCCAGTGTCTCGTATAGGTGACATGCTAATAAATTGTTATTGGTCACATCAACCTCTGGTGCTGGCATAGGAGCAAGTAACTCAACTTACACCAAAGTAATTGACACAAAGGGCAGAATGCATGTTAATGGTGCATTAATTCATTTTGCTATCAGTTTCTACATTTGGTACGTATGTTTGTGGTCAGGTACAAGTTCTAATGCACACGCCATGAATACTTAGACTCAGAAACAGTGATGTGCATACAAATGGGAACGCATATGCACACAGGATTGCGGTCTGAGGGGAATTAGACGTTTTTAATTACAGGTCAGTACACAGAGTGATTAATTGTTTGAGCGATTTGTGCAAATAATCATGCGCACACTACGGATGGTTTAAGGGTGTCATCTGTTGAAAACACAAAGAATAATGCAAAATGCCTGCAAGACAAGTGCGACGCATGCGAACACTCATTCTTATAAAATATGTAAAACAAATTTATACATTAAGATGCCTTGTTGGAATGATGTAATACTCTTTGACAGAGCTACCTCATGAAGCTTGAATAAATCAAACAAAACAAATGGAGCTTATCGCTCCTGATAATTGCTGCAGTCACTTTCAGAGCATTACTATTTAGATGTTAATTTGGTTTCTATTTAGAATTATTTTCCAAAACAGACAATGTCTTTACATATCTTTCAATATTCTTTTCACTTAAATCAAACCCAACTTTCTCAGTTTATTCATTCTTATGTCGCCTGCGCATGTAAATACTTCTTCATTGCAGAAAAATCATTGTCATGAAGCTTGAGCTGCTGAGGTTATGCTTCTGCCTCTCTGTCCCCTGTCCTCATGGCCGTTGTTTTCTCAGAAATGTTTAAGTCTAATTGGATGGAAATAATGGAACTCAAAACTCTATTTCTCCCGACCAGCTGGGTGTCAGATTATACAGACCCCAATCGCATAGAGAATTAAATTCTTTTCCAAATAGTTCATCTTGAGGGCAGCATTAAATGCAGAACTAGTTTGCCGTTCAAAATAGAATATGACTACACTTGTGAATGCATGTTTTTCCTAAAAATTCTTGGAAGTTAAAAAAAACAAAAACAAACAACATATCAGTTTTGCTCATCAAAAGCAGAACACTGTAGTTCTGTCAGTAATGCTGCAGTAGGATGCTCTTTGTGTAATAAAATAACATCAGGGTGTCTGCTGGCAGTCAAACAGCTGCACTTTGTGTTTTCACTGCAACATCTGGTGGCCTTGTAATTATTTATTTTTCCTCCTTCGACTGAGCCTGAGGTGAACCGGCTCTGACTCGGCCCTCACAAATATAAAATTCTATTACTAGGCTGATCTTTCTCAGCGTTGGTCTGAGAATGTCTGAGTAAATGACTTATGCCTTTCAAACTGTTCAGCTAGCTCATAAATGTATTTATTTAAAATTTCAAGTACCTCTGATGCACTACATTACAAATACCCCTCATACTGTGAGTAGTACATCAGTGTGCCCAAACTGGTACTCTTGTTGGGCAGTTCATTATATGGTTTTGTTTGGGGGTTTGGGGATGAATGTCAAGTTGAGGTACACTTAAGTAATTGTTGAGCCAAAGTAGCGTGTTATGCTACTGTTGGCCCTCCAGTTGAGACATTTACTAAAAGGCTTGTTGAGGTCCTACAGAGCCAGAAGGCTGGCAGAGGTTACATGTTTTCAGCAAACCTTTTCTGTGTGATATTTCATCACCGCCTACACTTGTAGTAAATTGATATGGACCGAGTGAGAGGAAAAATAAGGAGAGAATTAAAAAGTCTAAAGCCTTGGTAGCAGCCCCTTCAGGTGGTATCATTCAGAGATCTAAATCTGAAAGCCTTGGGCAGAACAAACAAAATGACGATGGGCTAAAAAGTTTGACTTCAGTATTGCACTACAGAAAAGCTCCTTGTGTGAATAAGAATATTCTCAGCAAATGTCATACAATTTCTTGGCAATTCTCACATTAGATGTTCTTATCTAGTTTTATTTCAGCATTTTAATATCCATATGAGGAAAATTTAACTTGATGTGAATGTTGCAGGGAAGCTGAGACCATGAAATGAAATTACCCACATGCTCCCCTAGTTAAAGTGAATCTTGAGCTATGTACTCTCCAATTTATAATAAGGTTACCATTGTTTCCTGTGTCCTGCTGTGCAAATGTGTTGCTCTGATTAAATAAGTAGCCTGCTACATGAACGATAAAGTTGGCATGTTCCCCTGTGACTCCAGAAAGTAGTGTTGTGTTCAGGTAAAAGTGTCTTACTCAACCTCAGTTTGGTATAGGATTATTTATAACTAGGAATTTCAGGGCTTTTGCAGATTGGAAGCCTCTGGGCCACAATGAATCAGAACAAATGTGCAAAAAGTGGAACAACACCACCATTGGTCAGAAAGGCAGTCATTTGCCATCATCCATTATAGGCTGTAAACCCATTCCTGCTCTTTTCAAAATACCTTATCTAGATTGAATACTACCTCTGTACATAACTTATTTATTTTAAATGTCCTCCTGAACCTTAGCCAGTAATGTTGGTGAGGTTGGAACTGAGGTTGGAATTCTGCTTTGGCAGAACACTTTATGTTTTGGCTGCTTTAATAACTGAGAACAGAATTCTCTTTTCTCATTCTAATGACTTTAATTATGGCTTACCCTTAGTCAGGTGCTTAGCTAATGTCTGTTTTCATTAATTGTCGATTAAAACCAAATCAAGCGCCTGCTCCCAATTCTACCCTCTCAATAAACATTAAAAAATTGAATAACTTTTTGTCACATTCAGCCTTTTGATGATGATAAAGTTTTGATGGTTTTAGGAAGTGGAATATAAGCCACCTGAAGTGGCATATTCTTATATGTGAGTTCTCTGAGGAGATTGGCATTTAATTTTGTAATGTTTCTCTTTCTATTCTAAAATGTGAGTACAGAAGGTGCTTAAAGAAGAGATGCCTGAATGATTCATGCTCAGTGCTGCTGGAAAAACAAATGTCTTTAATTCAGAAGAGCAATAAGGAAGATGGTGGGGGTGGAAATGGTGAGATTAGGGAAAGGAGATGAGTAATAAGTGGAGCTTCTACTAATATTTCATCACCTGATTTTATCCTTCCTGTTCTCTTTTACTTCATTTTTTTTCTGCTATTTTACCAGCCATGAATGGATAAAGATAAAGCAAATGTTATATCTGAGGCTCATTATGACAAAAAAAAAAAGATTTACCACTCAATTCACATAGCTAAACTATCCAAATGTAAGGAAATCAGTGCTATCTCAATATGACCATAACAGACAGAATTGTACACATCATCACGGTATTGGCAAGAAGTAGAAGTTAAAGTTGTTTTATTTTTCCAGAAATGTAAATCGTTATTGGGTCATTTTCCTTTGTTAATAATTCAATCTTGGAGACCTGTTTTTACCCCAAAATGGGTGTAATACGAGACTAAAGGATGTGGAAACGGCACACAGCCAAAGCACAAGTAATCCTCAGTCCAAATTTTCTTTGTGTTCATTCCTTTTAGGCTCTTTGAGAGAAAAGATGTTCAGTCAGGAAATTTAAGACTGTCTCCCAGTTTTGTGGTGGACTAATGACATTTTTCTAGCAGTGATATTTGGGTGCTGTGCAGCACTGTGTTTGCAACTACTGGATTAAATCCTTTTTGAAAACGGTTAGCTCTTCTTTTATTGTTTTCTTGTTTTATTGTTCTGTCATCTACTTCTATTTTACACCAGCATATATTACATATTATACTACTTTATTTGTGTTTATTCATCTCTGCTTTTGTACATGTGTAGTTTGAAGGTTCCATTATTTATTTATTTTTTTAAAAGACTTTAAATCCAGCAGGAACGATCCTAAGAGGACATAGGATCAGCGGCTTTGTGGGCGAAAACCGCATATTCAAAGTTCAAAGGTAAAGAGTGCGTGGAACTTATTTCAGCCTTTTGTATAACAAAACACCCTACAGGTGATAAATAAACCACAGCTCCCTGCAGATAAGGAATTACGCTATTAGTTATGGAATTATTTGCAACGCACCAGCAGGCAAATGATATGTAACGGGTTGTGTTTTAAAGTTCTTGTTTTGGCTCACAATTGGAAACCAAAATGTGGTTAAATTATTCTTAGTTTATTCTGTTAAGTCGGGGCATTATGTGGCAGGAGAGGAGCCGTTTCTCCACAGATTAGAGAAACCTGCGACATGTTTTCTGTAACTAGATAAATCTTTCATTATTCATATCTCACAAAAGCAATTTCACACAATGGGGAACTGATTAAACCCCACCTTTTATTGAACTTTGCAGATATTTTACAGACTTATCATTTATGTAAGTTGCTGACCTAAATAGAATATTATGTTTGTGCTTTTATCACAATCTATTTTGTGCATAACGATAAAGAATACATAATATCACTGCAAAATTACTTCATGATTCATTATTTCTCTGCCCAGTGACTTGTGCTGCGTCATCATTGATGAATTTTAGCTGGAGGCTGATGCCATTTTCTACAATGCAAAACCACCGAGTTGAAAACGTTTGTAATATCTTTGTAGTGCGCTCAAGTTGTGATCAATTACTTGTTAATTTTTTTCATATTGGCAGCTCATTCATTGAAGCAGATCAGTGTTTGATGGAATGCTGGATGTTTTGAAGTAGAGGAAGAGCAGCATCAAACATTTGTTTTCCTCGGTGTGTTTCTATACTGTCATTTTCTGAGACTTGGAAACCAGTATTTTGAGTATGTGTTTCGTATATTGAAAGCAGGAAAGTCTTTTTTTTTTTTTTTTTTTTCAGTGTCCAAAAGACTGACTGAACATGTTCCAACTTTCCCCAGCATACAAACAAGCTCAACTTTAGCAAGATGTGGTGTTATTTGGGGAAAAGGGCTATGAGCGGTGCAGAGTGATTTGCCAAGACCTGACATCTCTTTATGCAGTTATTACTTAGAATTTTTCATGGCAACGATTCATTTTCTGCAGTATCTTCTCTCTGGTGCTGACAAGCATTGGGACATAAAGATTTCACAGTTTCTCTTTTGTCTCAGTGCTGTGGATGTTTGACAGGTCTTTGATCCTAAACAACCACAAGCTAAGCTGTAGATTAAGATGCAACATATGACAGAATGCAACCCACATTGCTGCTGATGTAAATGAAGCCCCCACCTTGAATGATATGAATGACGGTAAAAAAAATTTTAAAAGCTCACTTGCTTTACTCGAGACTGTCGGAATAGCTTGTTTTCTTATGCGCATTCCATAAGTCATACGTAAACATGCCTGCAGTCTTGTATTAATTCCACACAGTGGAATCTAAACTGTCTCTCAGTTTACATTTTAACCATAAGTGTTTTTTCCTAAAGCAAAAAGACAATACAATGCATTTTATTCAGCCTAATGAAGGCTTTGCTGCTGCTTTTCGGTATTTCTTTGTCATTTGTTTTAACCCTGCACCTGTTTGGCTAATGAACACAGCACCTCTTCCAGAAATGAAAAACAGACGTGTTTCCCTTTTGTTTCTCTTTAAAGACTTTGTATGATTTTTTTATTTATTTATTTATTTATTTTCTTCTGCTTCTACCTGTTCTTGTACTCTGTCTGTTTGAAAGCAGCAAAATAGACTTAAAGATAGCACCCTGCTGTATCTGTCTCTGTTAATCTGCTGCTGTCTCGAGCACACATGTACGTGCACCAAGATTTCCCACTGTTGCTGTCTCAGAAGAAACCCAGGATCGTCTCAAGATGAGAGGAGTTATAAGATTTCACTGCCTTCCTCTGATCATGACTCTAATGGGAGCCTTTAGGGATGATGAGTTGGAGGAATAGGTGGTAGCATTGCCACATGGAGGACAAAAAGACCGAAGAGTGGAATGATGAAAAGAAGGCAGGAAGTTCCCATTTTATTTGTAGTTCTGGGGGAAAAGTGAAGATGGGCAGTGGGTGGGATGTAGAAGGAGGTAATGATGGCAGAAGTGGCCCTGTTGTGAAGTAAGAAAAGGAAGAAGAAAGGTAAGATAAGATCTGGAACACAAGGGAAGATGTAAGGAACAGAATGAAGCACTGAAGTGTATAAGAGAAGAAACACGAGTGATTTTTTTTTTTTTTTTTTTTTTTTTTTTTTTTTTTAAGATTTCAGTGAAGTGATATGCTCCCCTTGTGACAACAGAACCCCCAAGTTAAATGAGGGAAATGGGCAAAGGTAAAAGAAATCAAGAAAGGGAACGAGTAGAAATGACTGCAAACAGACTGAGGCATGGAGAAGAGAGAGACAGAAACTGGATGAACTGCTAGATTGAAAAACATAGAAAATGGTTGTGGAGTTACCTAGAGAAAAAACTGCAAGTCAAAGAATGCAAAAATAGGTTCTTATCAAATATTTATCATTTTATATAAGACATTGACTAAAAGGGAAATTTATCTTTTGCTATGCATATCTCAGGTCATTAGAATTGTGAATTTTACAATTGCTCTTACAAACCTCAATGTAAACAAAATCTTTAGGATTGAGCAGTGGAGTGAAAGGCCCCGAGAACCACAGTAGAATTAGCAGTACAGTGATCTTTTGTGGAATTGATTTTATTTAAAACCAGAAACCAAAACATTTGTTGGCTGTCAGGCGTATTGCTCTGTTTTTTTTTAAAAGATGAAACTTGGAAACTCTTTGAGTTTACAGTTAGAAAGTTTGTAACTGCATCACACTCTTTATTCAGGTATGTTATATTGTGCACCAATATAGATTATGCATTCAATATGAAGCTCAACTTTGACCTACATTTTGGCAGAAAACACGAGGTGAAGTTTTCACATTTATTGTAAAGCTACTTTTGAAAATTACTTTCAAAGTGCCCTTTTTTTCCTTTTTTCTACATCTGTGTGAGGGCATTTTAAGTGCCTGGCATATGAAACAGGAGGGCTTTTCACCCCTTTAACAGAAGCTCTTTAATATCAGTTTGGTAGGCTATGATAAGGAAGCGGTGACTCCAATGTGCCTCTAGCGTCGCCTTTTGAGAAGAAAAGCTTGTAGCAGTGTTTTCCACTGGGAACAGATTTGCTAGAATTAGCCAAAGGCAATCACGGATCAGCCTGATGAATGTTATTCTTCCCTGTGCAGACCCTGGGTACTCTGTGGCTCTTGTGCCGTTCCAGACTGGTGCCACACTATTAGCAGCCTGCAGCAGTTGCAATGGACTTAGTGTCTTTGTCATCATGAGATTTTCTAATGAGCTTTTTTTCAGAGAAAACATTGATTTTGTATTAATAATGATAATTATGACTTTTTTTTTTAATGTTGTCATGCATAACCAAGCCATAAGGAAAGGTTGGGTGAAGGTATGGTTATGTCAACAACTTAGCTCCCACATGCAGCTGAGTGAGTTTTCCAAAGCCTAGAGGAGGTGTCTAGAATGTAGGGTGGGAACAAAATGAAGGAAAAGATGGACTAAGTTCAAACAAGTTCTTGTCTTGGTTGTCATGGGAAATGTGAGATCACTAGCAGATAATATGGACAAGCTTAGAGACTTTATGGGGACACAATGTTATTTGTTACTCTGAGACGTGACTTCAGACGACTGTAAAACCTCTCTACCTGCAAGACTCCTGACAGAAAGGTAACAGTAAAGGGTCAATGATTACAGTGCATGTTAACCGATGGTGTAATCCTGGACGTATAACTAAGGAGCGTCTCTGCACCCATACTGTTGCCTGAGAGTTCACCTGTGTGTGAAAAACAACGTCCTGGTCCATTCACAGCAATTTCTGAAGATTTTAACCAAGTTTCTCCGCTACACTTAAACTTTCCAAAGGTTAGGCTACCGATTTTAATTTTATTGTTCTTTTTTTTTTTTTAATCCATCCATCTTATTTATTCATCCTGAATAATTTCTACTGCGGCAATGTGATTTTCCTTCAGCGATGAATAAAGGATTAGTGAATTTAACTCTTTGCACAGTAGAAACGGTGATTGGTTAAATAGATGCTCTGAAAGTTGTTTCCTCTTCATCATTGAATATTCACAAGAGTTCAACTGATGTTTTATCAGACAAATCCAATGATTTATTATTGGAGTTGCATTAATTTGGTGAAAAGGCATTTTAAATGAATGCAAATGTAAGCAGGTATCTGCTTAATGTGTAAACGGGCAACTGTTTGCTAACACATTGTTACAGCACCATAATGATAGCGGTGTTTTGTTTTCAGCTTGTCCCATCTTGTCAAACTGGCCAGAAGTCAGTTGCTACTGATTTAAATTAGATCTGTGCTTTTGAGTGGAACAAATTAAGGATTTACTTGGTAAGAATTAATGTTTAATAAATTAGGTCTAAAGTTTTGTGGCAGCCATATTCCCCTCTAACAAGTACAATTCATATTCTTTCTGGGCTCTAAGCCTGTCCACTTAACTGTGCAAACGACCGATCACATCATGTAGCTCAAGTTGTAAAGCATTCACTACCACAGTCTGACGTCTTATTCCCAATGTAGCCAGATTGGACATGGAAAATGACAACAAAACAAATTCTGAATGGTGCAGAGCACATTACTTAAATATCCTGTATACTGCAAAAGGTTTTGTTCTTAGTTCATTTCAGGTTTTTTAGCTGTTATGCTGCAAATAAGTGGAACAAACTGCCAGTGGAGATTAAACTTTCACCAAATGTAGACATTTTTAAATCCAGGTTAAAAACATTTCTTTTCTCATGTGTCTATGCATGAAATATCTTTTAACTTATCTAGACTGTTGCCTAATTTTAAATTCATTTAAATGATATTACTTGTTTCTCTTTATATTCTTTTATGTATTTTTAATGCTTCGTCCACTCCCTGCTGCAATGCTTTTATTTTATGTAAAGCACTTTGAACTGTTTGTACATGAAATGTGCTATATAAATAAATTTGATTTGATTTGATTTTTTTCAATGTGACAAAAATGTGGCTTGTATCTTAGCTGGTAAGAAGAAGCGGGGATAGTGTTTACATTTTAGCATTTGGAAGCTCAAAGTAAGAAAGCGGGTATGGAGGGAGGTAATCACTGTCTGAGTAATATGTTCTTTTCTTGTCTGTATGAAAAGTCGGGTCGAGAGGGAGAGGAAAATATATTCTTGACCAAACGCAGTTTGAAGGTGAAATGAAGATATTGATTTAATGCGAAATATTCTGAGGTCTTAAAAGATTTGTTGGACAAAATATCACACTGGGCTTCTGGATCACGATTTATGAATGAAAAAATCTACTTTTCCATTAGTCTTTAGGGTTTTTGATTGCTTAGCTTGACTAAAATACATGAAATAAGCATAACTTCTGAGCACTGCTGTGTGTGATGTGGGCATGTCGTGCTCACACTGCTTGATCGTGCATGATTTTACACGCTCCTTATTCAGAGAACAATTGAGTTATGTTTTTCATGTAACATTATAACATGCCAAACTGTGTAATTTCATAATCTTTACAGAGTATTTTTGGTTTCTAAACCTATTTGAACTGTGCTTAAACTAAACTGACATTAACTTAAAAGAAACCCCTAAAAGGTGCCAGTTCCACACAGCAATCAAACCTGGGTCTCATTGATATATCAGCACATTTTTCTTCACCACCACGTTGTTGGTTATGAGGCCTAATTCATTTCACTTTTTGTAGGGTTTTTTAAAATGTAAGGAAATAAAAGAAAACCTTGGCTTTAAAAACAGTAAGAGCAAATGGTAAAATCTGTGGGAGGGATAAAGGCACATTTCAGATCAGATGGAAAGGGTCAAGTGTCAGCGTTAGGGTTGTCAAGGGTTTTGGACAGGGGGTGAGGTTGGGAGGAATTAAATAATGAAATGCTTCAGTAAAATTGAATGAAATAACCAAGACTTAGTGAAAATGACACCAAGACAGTTTGACATTTGAAGACTCAAAGACTAAATGATTTTGACTAAATAATGTTTAATCACAGTATGGAGAACAAAACCAAATGACTGAAGGAAACCAAAGTGACCTGGCCAAAATATAAAAGATCCAAGCAGAAGAGAACAGAAGAGAACAGACGTGTAGAAGAGTAGCAAATTCATTGAACAAAGGATTCAATCAAAAGTCAGGGAAGGTGAAAGAGAGCAAATTAGAAGGCTAAATTAAGAGTGTGGAGACATGGAGTGAGACCACAGAGAAAGAGATGAAGCGATGCATGAAGGTAATGCCATACAGGAGCCTCAGTCTTGTATCATTTTTACTTTTGTAGTTTGAATACTCATTCTCCTCCCTCGTCTTTTCTCATTGTCTTGTCTGCCATTGCCGTTTCTTCAATCTCCACTTGCTTGATCCTTTAAAGCACCTCTTTGTAGCATGCCACAGTCAAATTAACTCAGCTACTTTGCTGAAATTGAACACAAAACAGCTGAAACTTTTGGTGTCCATTTTAAGCCTGTGCTCTTCATTTATCTAAAACATGCCTCCTATAAAATCTAACTGTAGGATACCATGTATACACAGTTTGAATACTGGTTACTAGCCAGTATTGTACTGCAGTCCTTCTGTCCCTCCCCAATCTCTTGCTTTTCTGCTATTCATTTCTCTCCCCTTTTATTTGCTCATCTTTCTTTAGTCTGTCTTTTTTTTATGTAGCTTACAGCTTACGTCTCTTAAACTGCCAGTTCTCTTTCCCAACTCTCTCATTGTCGGAGCTGTACGGAGATGCTGGGGAGTTGAAATACTGAAGGGTTGAATTTGAGAGTTGCTGACAGCATGTGATTAAGAATCATGGGAGAAATAACCTTCTTGTGCCCTTTCATGTAGTGATCTAATCCTCGCAGGTAATAGGTTGTAAATACTTAAAATCAGTGAGTTAATATCCTCTTATAGTCCCTTCAGATATGATGGTAAAGTAGTAATTGTATGTCTGTGGTGGAACCATCAGCCACCATCTACTGACAATCTGTATTTATCATTCAGATCTCATTTCCCTGGAGCATCGTAAACTATAATTGCAAACCGTAAAATAAATAAGTGCTGCACAGAAATGGCGATTAGTGTCTTATCTGGTTGAGAAATCTATATATTGGAGGCTCAGGTCAGCGTTTTAATCTCAAGTGTCAAAGGACAGTTTTGATGAAAATATATTGTTTTTCTTTTGTTCAAATTTAAGTGGTACAACAGTATTCTGTTCGTAAACAGATGATACACATACAGGCTAAAAGATGTTTGTGTTTTCAATTGCTTGGTATGAATGAAAATGTCGGACGTGAAATTTAATTATTCTCAAACAGTAAGACATTAAGGCCTGATGTGACATGAATGTGCTTGCAAGCATGTGGGGAGGGTGTGTAGGATAAGAATTTTTGTTTTATTTTTTTCCCCTCCTAACCAACATGATTAAATCAAACATGATTTACATTCAACTACCTCCATAGATGGCAGGTTTTGTACTATGACACAATATTAAAGGGTTACAGGTCTTCCAAACATGTATATCACATCAATATAAAATTCAGACTTTCTACGGTTGCCTGCAAAATTATCCTACCCCACTGCATTAGACTCCATTTATACATTTTATTCCATTCAGATTTTTTTTTCTTTTTTTGGCTTACGATGTAGCTAATAGTTGTGCTGCCAAAACATCAACATTTTTTTTTGTGTGCAGTAATATCTGGCAGAGTTAAAAGTATCTTTTAAGTTTAAGTGACACACATGCATTCTCAACAAAAGCACTGAGAACTTAAATGACCTGTCTCTCGCACTTCTACTGAGGTCTAACATGCTGGATAGATGGGGCAAATTAAGTGAGTTTAAGTGTGAAATGTCACTTCTTGCTGGAGTCACCAGAAAGTGCACGTCAGCTATTAACTTAAGATCTGTTGATGTTAAACTTTTTTGAGGTTATGGATGTTTTTATTTATTTGTGCTTTAGAAACCGGTCTGTTGTTAAACAATCAGATATTAATGTTGTATTGCTTGTATTCATTGATCATTTTTCGTCACGATTGGCTCTCCCTTTTTTTTTTTTTTTTTTTGTAGTTATGACGATATGGAGATCGAAAAAGCTTGACCTGCAAGGCTCAACAACCAATTTCTTCACAAAAAGAACAAAACAGCAAAAATGACAGGTGAAAAGCGTAGACACCTAGCTGCACTGAAAAATCTTCAATATTTGATTTATTTATAACCCACGAGACGGATATTTGTTGAGTATGACTTCTGTCTTTTCCACCGCAGAGCAAAGCTAAAGGCCAAAAGTAAAAGAGATGCAAACATCTTTCTTGATTTGCTTTTGCAAAGGACCAGCACATAGTGGTGGCAGAATGTATATCAAGCCTTTAAAGTTGAGATGGTATGAGCTATTGTGGATGTTAAATTGGGGCGACCAAGGCAGAAAGGTTCAAATGAGTTGCTGGGCAAGCTGGGCCAATCAGAAAAGTTCAGAGCAGCAAAGCCCCACTCTAAGGCTCATGGCTAACTCAGAAGAACGATCTGTCTACCAGGGCCATTTTTTTAGAAGTAAAATACCCCTCAGATCTCTGTTCCTGCAATGGAAATGGAAGGGATCAGTAAAAGAACATTCCAAAGGTTCCTAGTTAAGCTTCTGTTTAAAATGCAGCTGTTGTTGGCACTTTAGTCAGTTTGGTCCTTGGCCAAATTTTAAAAAGTGGCTTCACGTTTTAAAATAACTCAAATTAGCTGCTGACCTAGTGTTATCTAACCTATTGTCAAGAGACCCAAACGTAGTCTACTGCTCCTCCTGTTTCTTTTATTTCCCCTTTCACTTTTGATGGTTTCACATTAGAGAACTGTCTACCTGTCAGGCAATATCTCTTGTCCAAAGTTCAAGAGGCAAGAGAAAACGTCATCCTTTTCCTCACACACATGCCTGTTAACCATTTTCATGTGATTAGTTAGTGGTCCAAATCTATTCAAGAGTTGAGTATTTGCATAAAAATAAAATGCCACCACACACTTTTTTGGTACTCTGCATTTGTTCTTTTACCTCCCCCTTTGTCTTGCACAGAAAGAAACTAGCACATTCAGCGATGGATATATTCACAAGGCACACGTGACACATATAAAAATGACAAACTGAAGGCTAAACACAAAGATCTCACCCCCTTTCCCTCACTCATCTGTTTGTTCATCTCTAAGGCTGTTGGCACGCTCATATTCCCGTTTCTCCACAACTAAGACATTTAGCCCTGTCTGTAAAGGGCTTCATGGAGAGAAACATTCCAAAGGAGTAGCAGATTAAACTGAGAAAGGGGAAGAAAAACACCCCCAAAAAAGATAATGATTTCACATAAGCAACAATTTAAATTTTTAATCAAATTACCGGTGATTGAACTGAGAATAAAGCAGTTTTGAGCTTGATGCAGAATTGAGTCCCTTTCAGTTCATTGTTTGGTCGATGAGTTCCCTGTATTTTGTGGTTTAGATATTCTTGTTGTATCCAACTGGGACATGGATGAGAGGCAAACCTGGCACACATGTGGTGGAATTATATTTGCTTTATAGCCATGAAAAGCCAAGGGAACCCCCTGAAGCAGCTTGATGTCACACTCAGGGAGGCGGTCTGTGCTACATCCCCTTAAAATGCTCAATCACCTGAATAAAGTCGGTGAACTGATAGCTTTGTTTTGTTGTTTTTTTTTTTGTTTTTTTTTTCCAAATTACTAGTATTATTTAGCCTAGCAAGCCAGACCCCTACAGCAAAAAGCTGTACAGGGGTCTAGTGACGCTGGATAGCAGTGTTGGCGGGATAAACGGTCGTCTGTCAAGTTGCCTCTGCACTCAACGCCACACAATAGGATGGCGCAACAACCAATCAGAGCGATGAAGAAGGATTATGTAGTCAGCGCGACGGACCAATGGAGCAAGCTGGTAAATTAAACTTTTACTGTACCCGGTGGGCAAAACTCAGAAAACGTCCAAGTGCAGTTATCTGTTCATCTCGCAAAGAAAACTGTATATCTAAATTTTCTAGAGTCGCTGCCAAAACCAAATCGAAAGGCTGTTCGCTGGGCGCAGCCATTGTTTACCTCTCTCTCTGGAACTACACACTGAAACGTCGCACCTGTGTCGTCACTAGGTAGCCCGGCCTCCGACCCCGCTCCTCACGATTTGATTGGCCCGATTAAGTTTCGATTTGCAGCCTTCCAAAACGACCAGAAATCTAGACGCTAGGGGCGTCTAGATTTCTAGGCTAAGTATTATTTGTTTCACTTATACATATTTAGAACTTTGCTTAGCTAAACTCGGCTGCAGATAGCTGCCAGCTCACATTTTCATTTGTTAAATTCAGCTGAAAATAGAATTTCTGACATGTTAGTCTCTGAAACCCACAGATGTGGCAGGTAATGACAAAGTGTGAGATTTTATCCTTTAATCTGACAGCTTTTAGGTCCTTATCTGTTTGTTGCTTCGTTTTTTTGTTTGTTTTTTGTCGTCGATTCTGTGCTTTGAAATAGTTTTAATGAATCCCACTGATTGATTGGTAAACAACTTCATTTTTTTTTTTTTTTTGTCAAAGTGCAGGCTCTAAAGCTTCTTTCACTCAAAGGTTTGCCTTGAGCTCAGGACATTTTCATTAAGCCTGAATCATCTTCACACTACTCCAAATACTAATTCAAAATGTTTTTTCTTTTCTTTTTGTACTCTGCTCATATTCTTAGTCACCGCTATGACAGTATATGGCACCTGAAATCTGGTCTTGATGTACAGAATTGTAAAGTCTTTACACACTCTGTTTTAGAAGCACTCATTCTGTGTGTGAAATGTCAATACGTGCACTCTTAACTTACCCTTTCATGGCAACAAGTCACTCTCTGTTCTGTACATTTAACTTTTATTTATATCAAGTCCAGAGAACAATATTGACTTTGGCAAAATCAAATAAAAATAGAAAGGAAATGACATTAATGGGTAAAAGTCATTACAAATGCAATTGGCTGTTTTATAGGCATCCGTTTGTGAGAGTTTTGGTATGTCTGTGCTTTTCAGTTCGTTTTGTGATGTGTGCTTTATCTGGGTCTTTTGTTTTATTTTTCCAGTATATTATAATAAACATTTTTAATTCTAATCATGAACACAAAAAGAAATGACACATTTCATATTTTGCATTTGATCCTAACATCATCCCCATGAAAACTGAAAAACAGAAACACATGGTGCAACAAGTAACATTTTATATATTTTTTTTATGTATATATATATATATGTATTTTCAAGTTTCTCTTTATTTTGTCTCTTTGATAGAAGTTTTAAGAGTCCTTGAAGTCCATTAGTGTCTGAGTTAAGTGATGTCCATAGTGATTCTGTGTTTGTTTTTTCTTTCCCTCTAAAACATTCACAGTTTGGATTGTACATGAACCCATGTAGCACAAAGGAGTCTAAAGTTACACAAATGAATTTAAAATGTGGATTCCAAGTAGGAGTTCGTTCTCTCTGACCATGCTACATTGTTGAAATTATCAGTTTATACTGGCTGTGGTGAAAAAACCTTTTAACACTTCTCTTTGATTCGAATGGACCACCTCAAAACTTGCATTTTCATTCTTTTTACAGCATCTTCTGAGAGCGCTAAGCTTTTTTTATGCATTAGTGGAGTTTGACTGGATTGCTACTCAAACATTCATATACATGTGTGAATACTTTCACACACACACAAACATCCAGTCCCTGTTCCATCAATGCATGCACTCTTATGCACCCATTAGTGTTACTCATTTGTCTGGTCCATTATCTGACATGCAGGATGATCTCGTCTTTCAGAAATGCATGGCCCACATGTTCCATCATACACCCGTCTCCTCCATTTTGTAATCCATATTGACTCCATTGTAATCCCAATACTTTTCATATTGTCTGTGTTTGCTTTTTTTTCTCCAGTCTGTATCGATTGATCATGTCCACTGCACTGCAGTCAGTATTTATGCTCCCATAATCCGCAGGCACAGCCAGCCAAAAATCCTTATCCACAGACAGAGGACACAGAGGACACATAAGTCACGTTCACTGCATTTCAGGAAGAGTTTCAAATTGGTCGTTAGTGTTTTAGTCAGAAGCCTGAATAACAAAGCAGAGCTATGCCATCCATTTTTCACCGTGTCTTTGCCATAGAAGTGTTTCTCCAGTATTACCAGTGGCATTATTGTTTTTGATCCAGCAGTGGTGAGAAGGTTTGGGATTCTGAAGAACTGGAGTGTTAACAAAAGTCTAGTTCCGTTAGTGTAAAGGCTTTATTGAAATCCAGGCTGAGCTCAAGTAATCTCTCTTCCATATCACCTTTGTTCTGTTGTTCTATTGATGTTTCTCCCCTCTTTCATTTAATTTTGCTCCTTCATCACTATATGCCATTCAAATTGTTTGTTCAACACTTTGAAAAACATGGTTAACACAATCCAGAATTTGTATTTATTTTTTTGCTTTTTTTTAATCCAGAATGTCAGAGTTAACTGAAACTACTCATTCTCCAAACTCGAAACCATTTTAATCCATCACAATGTTTTTCCAGGCGTTCCCACTCTTCGAGGCAGAGAACCTATGGAGAGCTTCTTGAATTTTTTTAATTCCACTGATTGGAGGACAATTCAAGGAGATTCAATTTTACTCCTCTCCCTCCCTCTGAACTCTCCTTACCATTCTCAGCTACAATAGCATAATTTCCTTTTTCTACCAACTTCATTTTAACATCTAATCACTTTCCCTAATCAGCATCGTATTCTCTCTTGTTTCATAAACACTATACAACACTTTCCTCAAGATCTTCAGCGCCCCTTCCGTCTTTCCCTTTCTCCCTACTCCTGTCTTTTGCTTTCCCAGTGATTATTCCAGTGTTTGAGTTTGAGTTGGTAGTGTTATAAGCATGGATGTATCCCCGTTGGTAACCATGAGCCCCAAAGTCCCCCCGACTCTCACCCTCATCACTAGTTGTTGAAGAGGTTGTGCTTGTCGTCGAAGCGCACTGTACCAGCATTCCATGAAGCGACTGACTCCGTCTGGTCCAGATCACACTCAACCGCTTGGCGTAGCTAACAGCACCATAGTGCCTGGCAACAGTTGCTGCGGCATCACTTGCTAGGGCCACAGAGGAACCCATATCCAGTGAGTGCCGCCGTTTGCCAACAGTTCCACTGGCAGGGCTTAGAGGGGTTATAGGGCTTTGATAAGCCTGTGAGGAGTTCCATTTGTCCCTACCTCTGGGTGTGATTCTCCAGTCGAATAGCTCTGAGTCTCTCAGGGGTGCAGCCAAAGAGAAACTGGCTCGATTGGTTAGTTCTCGCTCCAGACGGGGATTTGGAAGATCCCTGAAACGTGACTGACGAGGCAGGGTGGATGGAGGAGTAGGGGAGTAGTAGAGGGGAGTTCTGTCACTCTCTAGGTTGTGTGGCAATGCCTTCTCCAGCTTCCGCTGCCTTATTACCAGTGCCATCTCACTTTCTGCTCCTGTTGTCGTGGAAACCACCCCCCCAGCTGAAAGAAACTGCTCCAGGTTGACTTTAGGTTTTGCCCTGGGCTTTGGTGGAAGTTTTGGAGGCAGAGCAGAAGCAGAATTGGCTGCATCTTTTTCCTTCTCCTTCTCCTTGTCCTTCTCGTTCCCCTTCTCCCCTCCTCTCTTAGAGGGCAGACCATTAGGAAGGACTACCATCATCATATCTCCAGAGCCATTTGATTGGTAGCATCCGCTGCCGTTCCCGCCTTTGTCTCCACCTCCTATTCCTCCACCTTGACAGCAGGCCCCACCTCCTGCCTCAGTGTTGCTGCTGTGACATATCATATGATCGCCATGATTACAAACACGGTGACGAACCATGAGAGCCACGGTAAACACTAGTAGAGTCACCACAACGACACCACCAACCAATATGGTGAGTGTCCCACCTAAAAAGTGGGCTTGGAGAGAGCGGCATGCTGGGTACACATCCTTGGTGGAGAATGAAGTGCAGCCTAGAACTTTTGTTGCAGCCAGTGATGTAATTGTGTCATCAAAAATGGCCAGCACACACAGGTTGTAGTCCACACCGGAAACCAAGTTCTTGAGCAGAAAACGATCACTGGTTGATGGTAAGATTCTAAAAAGGGATTCAAAAATGAAAAGTTCAGTTTAGTGGAGAGAGCATAAAAAAACATGCACATACTGGGATGTATAATATATGCAGTAACTTGAAGCATGACCTGAATATTCAGGCTTATTCTTTTTTATGAAATTAAATCAAAAGGAGTTGAATAATAAAGTAGGAGAGGAAATAGGGAGTGAAAGGGTGGCTAAAAACACCAGCGGTGGATACTGCAGTAGGGGGAGAGAAAGGAAAATGAGGCTATTGATGGAGATTGGGCCATGGAGACATGAAAAGAGAACTCTGTCTGCTCATTTGCAGTGTAGTTGGTGTGTATACGTGTGTGTGATCTTACTGATTTGCCTGCGAGAAGGAAGTGTTTAGCCATTTTGTGGAACCTCATGTAAAAGTGACCATTTTAGGTTAAATGGTCAGTTTTAGTTGAGGGACAGAAGAAGTTAAGACTTTTCTTTATTTTTGATTGCACATGATTTCACGTGTCTGTAACAAGTGCTTGTGTGGGATAATAAAGAGCAAAGTGCCTCGAATGTGTCCTCATTTAAAGTATTTGAATAGCTTCTAGAACTAACAAGTGGTGTAAAAGTGAAGCAAATGGAGAGGGGGAGAACAATGAAAACAGGTGGTGATGAGAACAGGAGGTGCTTGCTCTATATACATTTTTTTTTTTTTTTTTTTTCAGTGAGTAAATGTGCAAAGGTTTTATGTATTTATGAGAATGAAATTAAGTGTTTTTTTTTAGTCAGTAAGTTGTGACATGCTGGTGTAAAGTGTGTGTGGGAGACTGTAGCCCACCTCAAGTGTCTGTTGATGGGTATGACTTTGTCCTCTGCAGTATCAACCCTCTTATGTGGGTAGAGTATGTTTTTGTGCATTTAGCTTTTGTTTCTCCTCTTCTACATTTTTCTGTCTAATTCCCTGATGTTTCCACTCCCTTTTCATGCTCCATCAAAAAGCTTGTTTGCACCATAAGTTTATAACCACTCAGGCTCCCCTCGGACTTGAGCTACATTTTCAAAATGCCATCTAGGACCCCTCAAACATTCATGGAGCTTCTGCAAAATGACCTCAACCTTACTTTTGAAAAAAGGTATCTGAGTGAAAGATGCCCAGAATAGCAGCGTTTTATCTTCTTTTTTTTCTTCAGTTTAAAATTGGATGCAATTACTGTTGCATAATCAGTTTTTACAAATGGAACTAGTCTGACAATTCTCATACATATTTATATCGGTGTTGATGGGATGTTTGTATTAGATGTTTAATAATGCAAAGTTAGCTGGGAAATGAGGAGTGCATGCTTCAGGCAAGCTGCAGGGCAGACCCATGGATTTCTGTTTATGGTATTTCTACGGAAGAATATTGATCACAGCTTTTTACGGCCTTCTCAAGGCTTAAAAGCTATCTAAACTGATATTTTCTGAACAAATACCCATTATAGGAACTAAAGAAAAAAGTCATCTGCAAGGAATACTGGTACAGACCGACTCCCAGAAATGAACCTGGAGTGATTTAAATGGTAACGTCTGGCACAGACTTGTATTCAAACACTAATTTTCCAGCTGAAACACAATTTGACGTAATAAAACCCAAACAAAATAAATTTATTAGGAGTTACTCAGCACTGGGTGACACTCCAGGTTCCAGAATACCTGAACTTATACATGGATTACTCTCATTAAAATCTTCCTTATTTGGTGATCATTAGGTTGCTATAGATGTTTTCTAACACGGTCAAAAATTTACCAGTTAAGTTGACGGAAGAAACTTGGGATCCAGGTCTATGTTACCATGGCAAAAGCTCATTAATGAGCTCAAAAATTCAGTGAAGGTATATATTCTTGCAATATCCACACAAGAATTACTCATGACCTCTTTTCACGGCTTCATTTTCCTCTGTTTCCCTCCTATATTTTCAAAGAAATATTTATATTAAAACACTGTCTTGTTAAATCCGAAAAAAGTAGGAAGTCAATTTGCCATAATGCCCCTGAGAAAACTGGCACCCATTCTAACTATGAATAGATGAATTAGTTCCTTCAACTAATGCCTTCCCTTAGAAAAAACTTATTTTTAAAAGTATCAGGGAGCTATGCGATGTGAACACCAAATATACTAGGAAGGCCAAATTGGAGCAAAAAGCTCAGATTTGAATGTGAAGCTGCAGTCTTGATCATCCTACAGTGAAGATCAGCTCATTCTTTTAACTGAAATTGAAAAACGTTTCAAGAGAAAAAAAGAAGTCGTTTTTATCAAAAATGTCAGGGTAGAAAACTCAAATGAAACACTTTTGGGCAGGCAGTCACACCATAGGATTGTGAGTTGTCCCTTTCAGTGATAAAGGCAGTGGGTGCTTAATAAGATTTTCAGTATGAACGGCCCAAGATGCAGCACACGTATAATAGACAGATCCTGCAACACTAAGAGACTTGACCAGCACTGTTGGGAGTAATTTATTTGAAAGACGGGGTTATATTTGTCTTTTTTCTTGTACTTTGGTAAATATAAATATATACTGGTTCTTCGTGTCCTTTCTGTTCTCTTCATTTCCTCAGCGTTTCAGATTGTGGTCATAATCTTGTGTGCATTACTGTGTGCACGAAAATCTGCAGTGGTGCACTCCTTTTGTTCCTTGGCGTCTTTTATCACATGACTTGCATCTTAAGTTTTCTTGTTTCACTCTGCACATCCCTTCACCTTTTTAAGTATGCTTTTCCTTTGATGTTCTCTTTTTTTTTTTTCTTGAGACTATCTGCTGTACTCGCTGCAAATCCTCTGACAATCCTCACTGGGCTCTTCATGACCTCCCAGCCTCTCTTCTTTTCAGTGTCTGTGCTGTGTCTCTATTAGCCTGAGCAGTAACCATGTAGCATGATTTACCATCCAAGGTCACTCCTCCTCTTCATGTCTACCATCAACCTTCCTCTCTATCGTTTCTTTTTTAGGCACCCCCACGCCTTCCTGATTCTTTCCCCGCCGCCTCTCTATTTATTTGTCATCGGCCCTCTCTTCATCACACCCCTGTGTCACCATCTCCCCTCTGCTTTGTCCCTCATGAGACTGCATTACCTTTCTAGTTGTTTTTTTTTCCCCATCTATGCCAGCAGCAAGAGAAATAGACAAATTCACTAAGCTATACATAGAATCCTTCATCATATTCACAAACACGTGCTTATTTCTCACCACTCACTGCATTATGCTTTTGTATTCATAGTTAGCCATGTTGTGTGCATACACATCATTGCCGTATTAAATGATATTCACCTTAAACATGGTGTTCTTGAGACTTGTGTGTGCATGTCTTAGAGTACTGGCGTGAAATCAAATAAAGTGACCAACTTGTTTTGGTGATGCTGTTTTGCTGTCGGACTTTAGCATTTTTCACTGCCTCCGAACGTACAAAGAGTGTGTGTGTCTGTGCTTCTAATTATGGCTAAACCCTACAAAGGCATACACAGATGCAGAAGGAAAGTAGAATAGACAAGGGAGTGCTTTGTTCAAGCTGGTGACACATAAATGAGTGTTATTAGAACCCAAGGGGGGAAATAGGAGAGAGGAATAGAGTGATAGTGGAAGGAACACTGCCATCCAGTCTCCTCTTCTGACAAGAGACGGCAAGATTAACAAGAAAATAAAAACAGAGGGTGCCCACTTATGTTTTGTTAATCTTGCTGCCTCTCGTCTTCCTCCCCTCTGTCTGTGCTACCAGGTCTGGTGGTCTGACACCAGACAAGACTGGGCACAGAAGAGAGGGAGGAGAAAGAAAGTCGAAGTAACAACAAAGCAATTATCTCCTCCTCTGGCTGACATCTATGCTGCTCCCATTTTCTTTTCCCCATGTTACTTCCTTTGTCCATTTACCCTTTCCTCCTTTTTGGTCTCTATTTGATAGACTGTTTACTGTCTCGTTTGTTGTCTCCTTCAATTTTCTTTTCTATTTTCCTTTATCTGTCAATCCAGCCCCCCTACCCCTCTGTTCCAGATTGAGTTTAATACCACCTTCTGTCTTTTGTTTTTTCTTAATCTGGTCCTCAATTAATTTATTGTCATTTGGCCTGACACTTTTTCTTTTCCTACCACACTGCCTGATTTAGTTGTTCACTCTCTCACCATCCTCCTTCCTGACCACCATCCTCCTCCCTGATACCCTGGTTCTTGTCTCTTCGTCATTCTTTTTCCTTTTCTTCTCATTTTAATTTAACCACTCTTCATTGAGTGGCATCCTTCCCTCTCTGCCTTTCTCTGATCCTCCAGTATAAATTAATGACAAGTATATTGAGTACGTGCTGACCCTTTATCTCTTCCCTCCTTCTTATGCCTCTGATCTGAGCTGACACATTTATTGACGACATAGTTTGACACTTAATTACCTCTTCCCATGGGGACTCAACCCTGCAACTCTCAACCCTGTTTTTTAACTCTGCCCTTCCTTTCTTTACATCCATCTTCTTGACTGCTTGGCTCCTTTTGTCTTCCTTTCATCTTTCTCTGCATACTTTTGCTCTGTCCTACTGTTATCTCTCCTCACATCCTTATCTATCGCTGCCTCAGCAGATGCACTTATCTTGTTTCTTGTGATTTCTTGTACTGGTTTCCAGGCTCATACCAGGCTAATATAGGAGGCTCATATCCGATTTCCCACTAAGATCAAATGTAACGATACAAAGAGCCATATATGACATGACAGAAACTGAAAGCATCCCATGATATTTGATTAAACCAGTTGGGGAGAGATGGTGTATACTGGATACAAGAGTTTGTTGGAATGTGTCAATGTCCCAGCTTAGTACTCTGTCAAATATTAGTCAATCCCGCTTTATAATTAGCAGCAGCAAATGTGTATTACCATTCACCTAATTTTCAGGTTATATTCCTTTCAATTCCCTCTCCTCCTGTGACTCATTAGCCACTTTTTTTTTCACAGTCTACTTCTCAGCATGCCCATTTCCTGTGAATGTCAGCCTTTCTCCCTGCTCTTTATAATTGCGCGCCCCATAGTCTCCACTATCATTATTCTCATTATTTCTTAAACTCTACATGATTCTTGCTCTAACTTCCTCCACTGTGTGATCCTCCCTGTGATTGTTCTGGTTTCCATTCCCTTTCTGTGCCAAATGTAGCATTTTGAGTTTCCCGCAAGGAAGTTAATCCTGTTGTGGTGAGGCTAGTTGTGAAAATTGTCAAAGCTATAAGCGGCCTGCATACATAACTGGATATTTAACCCTAATAAACTTTTGCGTCTAACATGTGCAAATGTTAACACATCTACCCAGTTCTTACATATCAATGATTCATATCTTATTTTCCAATTATCGTTTATGAAAGATACCTATATGTGAAAACATGAGCACAACAAAAAGCCCAGACTGCAGCTTACATGATCCAGAATCTATATGATTCATACATGAAGTGGTTGGATCAGTGACACCTACTGTAAAATGTGATGATTTTCTTATGAAATACAACTGCAACACAGTGTTGTTGTGAAGCTCTGAGTGCTGAAATGTACTGTGATCTTCATGTTAGGTTGCTTTTTGCCATGCAGAGAGGGGCTTATTCAATACTATTGGGAATTTTGTGGCTGGTATTGTCTACCTTCTGTTTGTACATCATGGACAGAATAACAAGGAAATTGTCATTTTAAGCAGGTTGTTCAATACCACCACCACCAACAACGAATCAACATATTTCTGAGTAACCACCACGGAATCTTGTACATGCTTCACAAAGAACAATTTTCTTCTGATTAAGGCAGTTGACCATATGATCTGTGGTAATCGTACAGTTAAACCTTCATCTTCTACCCTTATGCATAGCAGAATGAAACGTTGTTGAATATAGCAAACAAAACCGAATGAATGCACATTCTTCTTAAAGATAGTTCTTTATGGATTCTGCCTCATTACAGTCAACTTCCTCATCCCTCAGAGAGATTGTAGCTATGAGTGTGAGATACATGCCAGAATTGTGATTAAACAGCAAATCTTTTGGCTACTCATTAGTTGATCAAGGACCACCGTGTGTGGCACTACAGCATTGTGGCAAAGCTCCAGGAAAAGGATACTTTGGTGATATTACTGTGGGAGCTAAGAGTGATGGGTTGAGCTGTGCCCAGCAGACACCACGTGGAGAATGGTGTGTCCCACCTGGCAACGCCACAGATGCCATCAGCATCAGATGAGCCATGCTAAAATGGAGACTGGTGTTGTCTGGCAACTGACCTTTAAAAATGAATCAATCTTACAGTCGTGCAATGTGCTCTGCTTTTGTGCCGTCTCTACAACTATGTTCATGTTTTATCATTTGTCAGACTAGCTGCATGTTTTGTTGTTCCCTTGCCTTCCATTCTTAAATCCTCTGTTTTCTCCCTGTCATTCTGTCTCTCTACATCTTCAGCTCTGTTCAACTGGGCTGATGTTTTCTCCACCTGCCAAAGCAGACATAAAGCAGCAGCAGCAACAACAACACAATGTGAATACAAATCTAGTGTCAACGTCTTGAAATCTCACTCATGTGGGTCTCCAGATTTGAATTCATATGCTAGGCTCCATTTGTTTGACTTGTTTTTTTTTTTTTAGTTGCCAGGTGGTGCAGTATTGCTGTTGACACTTACATGATGATGATGTGATCAGCTGTACAGAACAGTCCTGAAAGCATGGGTGGTGTACTTTATTTTAAATTCTGTTCTATTTGATTTTCTCTTGATCTGTCCTGAGAATATTTTTTTATTTCAAAGCCCTTAGCCTGTTCTCATGGTTCAACTTTGTGTTTCACATTATAGTTTCATTTAAAGCTTTATCATTTTATTCTGCCTTTAAAATGGCAACTGACTTCGTCATACAGCTCTGAAACAGCCCTACCTGTTTTGGTTGTGATTTGTCCAGTTTAGTCAAATAACAATTGCCTACTCCCTCTTGACTGAACTTAAATATATCCCGTGAGATGTTGGTCAGCTTGTCTCAGTGTTTTGCCATCTCTCATCTCCTTTTTTCTCCCATTTTGTGTCTCCCATTTTGTGTCTTAGCATTTATTTATTTTTCCTTCGAGCTGCACAGTTGAGTCTTAATTTCTTCTACAGCTGCAGTTTCTTTAAACCTGGTCCTAAGATTTATTTTTGACGTGATATTTAACCCTTTAAAGGTGGGGTAGGGGATCTTTTTCTGGAACATTTTTTTACATATTGCTTGAAATACTCTTCACACCCCCATTGCAACCAATTAATTAAAAGTTTTGACATTAATATGAAAAGTTTTAGTGGCCTCTAGAACGTACAATCTAGGAAAAACAGTATCCAATCATTGTGAACGGACCGTTCACAATGATTGGATTCTGATGCCGTCTATCAAACTGCAATCTGCTCCTCCCTCCCCCTCCTTCCCCCTGTGCGCGTACCCTGCTCCGTGAACGAATTACGCGTCCAGAAGCTTGGCAGGAAGCTAAACTAGAGCCAGCTTGGCTAGCACCTAGCATTATTAAACGTATAGTTAGCATAAACTAAATACTAAATACGGCAACGATCGATGCTTGCTGTCAGAACAGCGCTCGTGCACCTTCGTGCTCGTGCGCGTTCATGTACTCTAGAGGCGTGCCTTCGGGGGGAAAGTGAAGAAAAGGGTTGGGACTTTTTACCTGTGTATTTTCAAAATGCAGCTTCGCTGGACTCAAAATCCCGGATCTCCTACCCTACCTTTAAGTGCTAAATTCAGCTTGGGAAAATAGGAATTGAAGACATATTATTCCCTTAAGATGCCCTCCATTTTGTGGAATTTATACCAGTTTGGCATCCCTGAGTGGAAAAGTTGATAAGAAAGGAGAACCATCACGTCAAAAAGCCTGTATGAGACCAGAGCATCTAGCTGTAGCATTAGCATCTGTAATGCAGAATGTAAATGAGAGAAGAATGTCGCACTCTGACTTTATGAGCACTCCAAGAGATATTATTCGCTTCTATTTAACTGTTTTGTTTTTTTTTAAACCATGATAATGAATCTGGAAGGACAATATTTTGTTGCTAATGGTTTCTGAAGTATAAACTTTAAGCATAAAGATTTAATTAGCAGAATTGGGTTGCTTTGGACTATCTTAAACATGTTGCTACACTTGATGGCTGGTTGGAAAGATCTGTAGAATTCAAGCATTCTGATACAAAAGCTTTGTTAGACAAAAATATTTTTTGTCTCACTCAGTCTTCAGTTTTTAATGCAAATTTGTCAAAGATATTCATTAACAGAGCGTCCCCTTTTAGTCTCTCAAAACGTATGAGAATATGATTTAATCCTTTTTCTCTAAAGATAACACACCTTTACTTTATACCATTAAATAGGAAGCCAACTCCCTTTAATAGTGTATATTATGTAAAATAATTACTCAGCTGATTGGCATGGGAACCGAGATCTCATTCAGCTCGTTTAATTCGATCATTTAATTGTTTTTTTAGTTTTTTTTGTCTCATTTCCACAAATGTGTCATGGGACTGCACATAATCTGCTCTCATTCATTTTCATGTGGCATTTCCATAGGACACCTTTTTACCTCCATGCTCTCAGCCACCCATCAGTGGAGCTCTTTGCTACAGGGCTTTCATCACATTGCACATTGTCTCCATTTTGTCAACTTCCTGCTGTCTGTCACATGATTCCTCAGTTTTAGTTTTTTTTGTTTGTTTTTTAACTGCTTCACATGCCTCTCAGGTTTCTCAAATTTCTGCTAAATTCTCTTCCATCTCTCTTTTTGCATTACATCAGTCCTCATACCTCCCTCTCCTCTTCCTAACATATCCTGGTATATGTACTCATTTTTTTCTGTTTTGTATTACTTTATTTCCGTGATGGATTAAAATATCTACCCTCCCTTTCTGATTTGTCCTGTAAAGCCTCACCTCAACCCTTTCTCAACTTACTTTCTGTCAATCTGTCTTCTTTCACCCATCCCTACCTCATCACAATCTTTCCTAGATTTATTTGGAAAGGACCCATATCCTAGCTCGATCTTCTCCCGGAGTCCCTTTCCTCCACCTCCAAAGATCTCAGAGGTTTCTTTCTCATCTAAAAATTCTCCCATAATCTTCCCTTCTGATTGCAGCCATCCACTTTTTCATATTCCCTGTCAACTCTACTTCTGTGTTCCTTCCTCCCCTCAACCCTTCTCACTACCACTTACAGCTTAATGCCTCCTTTACAACACCTTAGGGAAACAGCAATGAAAGCCCATATTAGTGCCAAATGAAATAAGAAAAAACACAAATGCCATGAGGGAAGTCCCTGCTCAACCCACCCACATCCTCTATTTCCATCCTTCTTACACTGTTTCAGCCACTGTTTTGCTGTAGCAATGACCTCAACTCATAAATATTTCATTAGCTGTGCTTGTATATTTAGAGACAATAAACCTGAAATGTGTATGGACATAATTCTTGAATGTGGCAGTAGTATTGTGTATGTAAGTACACCCAACTGAATCTAAACTGTAATATGTTTAAGGATGCGACTCCTTTACCATTTCCAACTCTGTTAAACATATTTCCTCTTCATCCTTATTCAGACTTTGTTTCTCCTAGTCATTCTCTTAAGGTTTAGAGTGTTGGTTTGTAAAGATTTGTAGGAGTATCAGAGCTACATGGTATAAGCAGAATGTTAAGCTATGTCAAATTCTGAGACTGCTTTCATCTTCCTTCTACTTGTTTGCTTCTCGTTCGTAAAGCTTTCAAGCATTTTTCCTGGCATCTAAATAAATTTTTCACATGCTCCCTCCAAAAAAACCTACCCTCTGCTTACTGATGAATACTTCTCCTGTTTTCAGAGGAAGGTTGTGATGTAGCGATTTGGATGATAATTAAAGCATTGAAATAATGGAATATCAATATCATATTAATTCACATAAATTGTGATTTGATCTTGGCTAATGAAATCAAAACATTATTGAATGCAGTGTACATGATCTTCAAATTCATTTCCCCCTACTTTAGTTGTGAATGAATTGCCAAAACTCAAACCAAAGATGAATTAGGCTGAAAATTTAAGTTTTTCAAGATTCATATTTGTTATAATATTGTTACATGAAGTGATTAAAGTTGTCACATCTAATGTTCACGACAGGATTTGTGTAGCCAAATGCATGCTTCTATAGACTTTCCTGTTTCAAGGCACAATAAATTTAAAAAAAAATCCCTTCTTTTCAGAGGCGAGTTTTCTTGTATTTCACAATTTTCATCCATTTAGTAATCCGGTTGTGCACTTGTTCATATGCACTGACTGCTCACCTGTAGGGTTTGTCACACAGTGACGGAGATAAATTATTAAGTACCTCTGCCTCTCGATCCCTTCATCTATGTTCCCATTCATCCTTCCCTCGAGCTATGTGCTTGTCCATGCACAAGAAGAACAGTTTCACAGCAGAAGTGTCATGTTGTAATGGATAAATATTTAAAGGGTTTTTCATGAGAAAAGATTTGACCTTTTTGAAAGGGTGACGCTGAGAAAAATTACCCCTGTTTGGGATATCGAGGAAATAGATGACCTGTGGTCAAGTATCGAAGCTACTTTTAAACTAACAGTAAATTGAAAATGTTGAAAGCCTACAATTGTCTGCATCATGTTGAAAGTGTAAAATTAAGTTTGACTGACCTGTAGATAAGGGTCTCATCGGCGGTGCAGTTGTATTGTATCTGATACATCCAGACAGCATAAGCTTCAGACAAATGCCCTAAATCCCATTGGATCTGGGCCGAGGTTGACGTCACTCTCTGTACTCCAACCATCCTGCCTTCCTCCTCTTCCCCATCATCGTCCTCCATGATTCCTCCATCAGCCTCTTCCCCATCTGAGCCCCTTCTGTTGTCACCTTCATCGATTGCTCCATTTTCTCTTTTCCCATCCACTATCTCTCCTCCATGTCCTGCACCGTTGTTAATCCCATTTTTCCCTGTGCTGATATCTGATGAGCCTGGATCAGTTCGTAAAATTCCATTGGTCACGTTCCTGTTGTTTTTGGCGTTACCCCCAGTGTTTCCACTGACCCCACCACGGTGAGGCAGCGGAATTATTTTCAGGTCCACAGTGGCAGTTGCTTCACCTGCTGCATTTATTGCAATACATGTGTATGCCCCATCATCCCGGGCAACAGTTACCAAAATATCCAAGGTCCCATTGCTGAAAGAACTGGTTCGGGATGAGTTTGCAACAATCCTGTCATCTGGTGAAACCCAGTGGACAACTGGCTCAGGATCTCCAATGGCACGGCATTTCAGTGTGGCCCGCTGGCCCTCAAGCACCCACAGCTTGTGGGTGTGACGAGTGATGAGTGGCGGCTCACAAGTAAACTCCTCCTCAGGAATCGACCAGAAATACCTAAGGAACAGAAGGAAGGATTGGGAAACTAATGAAACAGTGAAAGGGAATGCTCTTTTCCTCAAAGGTGGGTGTAACAGATTCTTAGATATTAACTTAAAGATGGAGGTGCTTTTGTCCAAATAAGGTAAAATTCAGTAACCCCTGACAGACTGAACAATGTACATTAAGATACTTCTAAACAATCCTCTGAGCAGAACAAGAGAAAAAGTGATTAATGTTCATTTTCCTCCTCAGTCTTTCTTTTCTCTGCGTATTTTGACTACAGATTTAGATCAGACGTATTGTGGAAGAGAGATGGTTTTAGATATTAGAATAAACACTGATAACACAAATCCTTGTAGCCTACAAGTTTTCACTTGGTTTGATTATTGCACATGCAATTCCATTCCAGTATTAAAAATGTGGTTCCGTGAATGGGGTTTATACTTAGTAAAAGGTCTGGAGTAAGAACTTGCAGGCGAGATTAACCTTGAAACTGTGTTGTTGAGATACGTATGTACATTTTATTAGACTTGGGGCACTGTTCACTCTTATTCTTTATTAACGCAAGATGACCTTTCCTGTTAGAAGGATGAGAAATAAACCACTGAACAAGTAAATCTTACCTTCCAGCCAGATGAGGAGGAGTGGCACAGGTCTCCATATCATCTCCTCTGATAAGCCGCCTTAACCATAGCAGCTCACAATTACAGTGGAGCGGGTTCCCTCCAAAATTTAAGCTTATGACAGCATTGTAGGGTGTGGGACTTATGGCACCCGTTTGAGACCTAACAGCAGAAGTAACAGGAATCAGTCCACTGAAATTATTAGATGACACATTTCAATGTAATTAAAGGTTGTTCAAATCTAAAATCCTGGGATGAAAATAAAGAACATGTGACCAGAATTACAGCTGACTTAACCAGTTGGTTATTGGAGCAGTGTGGGTTAGATTTCGAATATGAAATTACATTAATGTGGAAACTAATGCTGAAAAATGAAGTTGAAGGAATTATTAAACCCAAAATCTAACCTGAAATTGTAAGTTGTTTTTGACTTTCAACCTAAATGAAAACACTGAAACAAATCTTTGTCTCAAATAAGACAACACTTTAGTTTTAGCTTATAAATCTCAGAATATTTGTGTACAAGTTCACCAATGCCAAGTCACTGCTGAGAAGACAAAAAAAAAAAAAAAGCTACCTTGCAAAGAACGGATCAGGAGGAAGAGTACGGAGCCTGTTGGAGGTCATATCCAGCCGTGCAAGCTTATAAAGTTCTCCAAAGACTCCTTCCGCTATGTGGTCTATTAGATTATGGTCCAGGTTAAGAGTGTGTAGACTTGCCATGTTCTGAATGGACTCCCATGGTACCCTGTGGGATTAAAATGAAACTTTATTTGGAATAACTAATGAGATTCATTTTAATGGTAAACTCCACCATGATCATATGCTCACTGAAGAGCAAAGGCAGGAGGGAATTTCTATTGAAATATAGTCGTGAAGACGACTTCACTCCTCAGATGGTGGGTACACTGATGCAGTGTAAGACGCTAACCTGCTTTAAAGATCAAAATACTGAACCACTATTTAGTCAGCCAAAGTTCACTGCAAGGAGCAGGAATAAGCAAATCCTTTTTTTTTTTGGGTGACTGACAACAAATGTTTAACTGACCTCTCAGTCCTTTAATTTTTCTAGGTTTCAAGATTCCTATCTGTGACCCTTTGCTGATGTCATTGAGATATTCAGCATTTCAGATCAGTTACAGCGAAGTGAGACTCACAAAACAGGACAATATGAAGCATTTATTTAGAGTTGGTCACAGGTGTAATCAAATTGCATTTTGATATTGCTCCCAAGTGATTTAACCAATTGGTTATGGAAGCAGTGTAGGTTATTTTGAATATGAAAGAACATTAATTTATATTGCTAATTGATTACACCTTTGTTCTCTATTTAATTTATTTGCATTTTGTGTTTTTTTTTAAATGTTTGACAGTTTTAAATCATGTGTTTTAAGTGACAAGTTAATGAGCAAGGTTTTGTAGCACAAGGAACCCTCTTTCATGTTATCTAAATTGTTGCTTAGGGTACTTTTTATTTTGCTGTTTACCCATTTTAATAGGATTTGTATGCTTAACAGTTGCATTATATTTAGCCAGTGTAAAGTGGAACACTGCTAGTTCTTTTATTTAGTAAAAATCTACTTGTCAGTTCCCATTTAGTGCCAGTGTGCCAGAAAGCAAAGACATGAAGAACAAAGGAACAAATCTAACATTGTACAGCATGTAATGTTTACCAAGTAAGCCTTCCACCTGTATAAACCAGGCCTTAGACAGTTCCTGCATGACTTAACACGTTTCCATGGCTGAGCATTTTTACCAGGATAAGAATCTATCACCCAGACTCATGGAAACTCTGAAGCCGCCTCAGTAACTCGCAACAAAGGTCAGTTGGTTGCTAATCTGTGCATCACTCTGCACTTCTCTTGAAGTTTGGTGAAAGCTGGGGAGAGGCCAATGTGCTCGAGTTGAGGAAACAATTGAAACATGTTAATCAGAACAGACGAATACTGCTGAAAACATCAGCATCTAGTGGTATGCCACTATGAAGAGGAGATGTGGGAACAGAGGCTGATTATGGATCAGTCTGATTATTTAGTTCAGAAGAACTGTGAAGCTGTAAACATTTTCTTTGCCCTTCATAAAGAAGACTGAAATTCAGTAGGATAAAGTATGAACTATATACATTAGTTATAGAACTATACACCCACAGAGGAGGGAGTTTAGAGATGCCTTCATGCAATCTTAACTAAATTTAAGTCAAACAAAATTAGAGCCGCGTTGAATTTGATTGAATTTCTTCCGCCTTCAATCCACTTCTTCTAGCCTCAGCAGTTTTCTCCTGGGTAACTTAATTATCTTTGCTGACTCAAACAAATTCATACAAGCTGTTGCCATTGTGCTTTGAGAATTTTAGAGCCGAGTTGTGTATCTGGGGCACACATCTGAGACTGAGACCTGAGCACAAAGAAAATCTAGTTTTAGTGTTTTTACTTAACAAAGCAGAACAGTGTCAGGTCCCAATGTGTGTGGTTGATTATAACAAAGGGGAGTGTGTACCTTCTGAGATTATTGTAAGACATGTCAAGGTCCTCTAAGGTCAGCAAGAAGTCGTCAAAAGTTTGGACTGAAACTTTAACCAGCTGGTTGTTGTTGACAATCAGATGTTGCAGGTTGACCAAACCTGCAAGGTCCCTGGGTCCAAGTGTTGTCAAGCGGTTACCTTGAGACAAACATAAAACAAAGATTATACCATCATATTCAACTGATGAAATAGTTTACCAGTTGAATTGTTGTCTGAACATTTTAGATCAGCAGGACAGTGGTTATCCCCCCCAAAAAATGTTGCTGCTCACCATCTAGATGCAAGGAGCGCAAACTCTCCAGGTCAGCGAAGGCCATTGGTCGTATTACATGGATAGTGTTCCTTGACAGAGTCAAATCAACCAATCCAGTCATGTTGACAAAGTCTTTCCCACTCACTTCAGTAATAAAGTTGTCAGCCAGTCGCAGCTCGACTGTGCGCCGGTCAACATGCGGCGGGACGAACAGGAGGCCCTTGTCAGCGCAGAGCGTGCTGAGTGATTCAGAAAGGTTTCGACACACGCAGTGGAAAGGACAGGCCGAGACGACACCCCACGTCTCCCCAGCTCCGATCAGAGAAGGCAGCAGGCAGCATGTGACCAGAGTCAGCCAGTGAAACACCGGGAATGTGACGGAGTCTGGAAGGGTTCTCTTTGTAACCCCTGGGCAGGCGCAGTGGATTAGATGGGATAAGGAGGGCAAAGATGAAATGAGAAGTGGGGGGAGAAGAGAGAAAGAGAGGATGGATGGAGGGAAGAGGGTGGAGCCCTCTGCTCTTTGCTCAGGGCGGAGGTGAGTGTGGGGCAGGTGTGTTTTTCTTTGGGAATTGAGGGGTGGGGGGACAGGCATGGTAGAAGGCCTGGCTATCCACAGACCTAAAGAGAAAAGGAGGACAAAATGAACCAAAATCAGCTTTTAACCTTGGCTACTGATCTGACATTGTATAATAAGAAACATCTGAAGTGTCCATTTGTGTCTGGTTTCCTGTCTTCCACCTACTTTGACTAGGCTTGTTCTGCACACATACATGCTTGTGTGAGTCTCACTCTGCACTAATGCCCACTTGGTTCACCATCCAGTAGCAAAAGAAATCCATATTTAGAAATGATAATACAATACATAATTTATTACTGCAACTCTAACAGATACTTTACCCTCAGAGGCACGCATCTCGAGACCAGCTCATTGCCTAGCAACAACATCCCAGAAGACTGAAAACAGCCAGTCCCCATGGTAACAGTTACCTAGAAACGTCTATGAAGGTTTAGACAAGTGTTATATAGTATGCTTTCGTAAGACTGTGGGTCAAATTGGGTCACAAGCCTTTCCTCCTTGATTCCAATAGACAAGTAAAGCCCAGTGTCGGCCTCAGTAGGGATGGTGCGGTAAACCTAATACAAGGATCCTGTTGTAAGTCTCAGACATGGAGAAATGCCAGTGAACACACAATTAGTAACTATGTGATATGGTATGAAAAATGAGTCACTGCCACTGATTGGCATGCATTACAGTTGTTATAGCAACTGTTACCTAGATACAGGGAGTGTGACGAGGATCGTTGGTAACGGTCATAGTTGTGGTGAAAGATGAGATGGTGAGTCAGACATACGAATGTCTCTGCGATATTTCGAGGTGGGGCTGTTTGGAGCAGGAAGCGTGGCGATTACACACTGACATACAGTAGAGTACCTGAAACCAAATACTTTGAATAACGACCCAGCATAACCATACATCATGCGGACTCTTCAGGTTGACACAAATTGCTACTTAATGGTTTCCATTACACCCTAACTGTGCTCTTTTCTGCGTGAAACTAGAAATGGTTTACCAACTATCTCCTTTGAAGCAGTTTTGATATGAAAAGCAACATTTTATATTCTCCTCCTTTCTCTGCATGCTGTGGTCTGCTCTCGAAATGTGAGCTCTGTATTAGCTGAGGCTACGATGTCCCATTTTTGAACCTTACACTTGAAGCGATTAGGGAGGGGGAAAAAAAACGAAGATAACAACCCTAGCTGCTGAAATGATTTTACGTCTTTATCTCAGGCTCCTAAAAGTTCTTACTTAAAGCAAAGAGGGGGAATGAAATAAGCAGTATCGCAGTTAGATGGGAATAGATTACATAAGGATTACTTTGAGCTCCAATGAATGGTTTCTTTTTTTTAATGTGATGCATTTCCCTATGAAATGCATATTTGGGTAAAACTTTGAACCAATGGAAAGTTGGTTATTAAGGTGGAAAAAATACAGTTTGGTTTGGTGGGATGACCAAAAGTCTTTTCTCTGTATTCCCATTCAGTGGAATGATGGAAGGCAATGATTCAAATATGTGAAAACAAATGCAGTATAACTCGATTTGCTTTTTGCTTCGTGACTCTGTATGACTTCCGAGACCTATGTATCTTTTAAAGAAAAATATGCATACCATCTTACCAAAGGTACCAGTTATTTCCTTATGTCTGGTGCCATCTGTTTATATATATTTTACATACACACACGCCTGCATGCCTGCCTGCCTGCCTGGATCAAAGGCACAAATACTTGTGGTGACAGCCAGTCATCAGGGCAGTTGATAAGTTGATATTGGAAGTCAAAGCCCCCTGTGCATACTAAGAGTCATCCCACTCGACACGTGTGTATAAAGCTCCCATAAGCCCCCCCGATAGCCCCGGATAACAACAACATGGCAGCTATCAGCTAACAGTGCAATAGTATGCGTTCATTCATTCATTCATTCGGCTTAAAATATTGGTGAAATAAAGACAGATAATGCCTTGTTTAGAGGCTGTATTGTCTATGCCCTGTTCTCTCCCGTTATATGGATATATGCGGATCTCGAGTAATATAAATATCTTCCGAAGGACGCCGACTTTCACCAAACTGTTATCAGTGGGTGAGTAGATGGGTGTATTTTATCCAAGAAATAAGGTCCAGGTTTAAAAAAAAAACCTAAAAAAAAACTTCTCCTTTAAGTCCAGCTTACCCAGTACTTCGTTCATGGTCGCTGATCAGACAGCTGACTTTACTTGTTAGTGCTCTCCATCCTCTGTGTCCCTACTCCTTTATTTGTTCTTTGTCATTATTTTCCTTTTTCACGCCATCTTAACTCTGTCTCCGCCCTTCTCTTTCTTACTCTTTCACCCATGAAAAACCCTCCTGCTATATCTTATTTTTCTTTAACTTTTCCTTGAATTTCCACTTTTTTCCTCTTCCTTCTTGTTGAAAACCCTCACAACTTTGTGTTGGAGTCATGTCTACTCACACTCAACTCTTACACTTCTCTCCTCATACTCCTGATTTTTATTTTTTTCTGCCTTCCATCCCTCTACCTGCAGTTCCTGTTTTTCTGTCTTTCCTGTCTCTTCATCCTGGCTTGCCCTCCATCTTAGAACCCATTGTGCCTCTGGCTGCACTGTAAATTTCCAGGTCTCTTTTCTTTATGCCTCATTCACCCTTTCTTTTTTCCTCAGCCTTTTTCTGCCCTTGAGGCAACCTGAGTACGACAATGTTATCAGTCACAAGTCTTCCTCACCATCTTTCCCCCCCTCTTTTCCACCCCTCCATCTTTTTGTCTCTCTGTCGCTTGCTGACTCTGCTGCTGACCTCCATGTCTCCTTGCCTCTCGTGCTCCTTCTTTTAGTCACACATTCTGCATTGATGTGCACGCACCCCCCCACATGCTACCACACGTGAATTTGCTGTGTTCTCCCCAGTAAGTTGCCAGTCTCAAACACATGCTCCTCCCTCATTTTTTTGCCCTCTCTGCCTTCATTTATCTAACTTCCTCATCTATCTTTCCTCCCAATCTGCTGTATCTCTTGATTTTCAGATACAATCATTTTTCTCCCTTACTTCTTCCTCACTCTCCCTCACTTATGCATCTCTCTCCCCTTCATCTCTTGCTTTTCACCTATTAGGGAGGGGATCTCATTTGCAACTGGAGCAGTGCAGTATTGAAGCTTTCTTATGCGCTCTCACAGAAAGTTGGATGTAACCGATCCCTTCACTTGCTGATCGATCTGACCCAGAGAGATAGATTGCAGTCTGTCCAATTCATTTTAACTCACCCTTTTGCTCTTTCTTTTAGTCTCGCCCTTCATGATCTCCTCCCTCATTGTCTCCTTTTAGTTTCTCCTCACAATGGCTATCATACAAGTAAATGATTTTCATAAGGAGTATTTGTTAGGAGTGTCACTTTGCATAGCAAGGCTTCCTTTTTTCCACAGTTTCAGGGAAACAAATTGCGACTGTAATTTGGCATTTCATTACTGCCTCCAATTGAAAAATTTGATCTTTTTTTTCTTTTATACTTCCTTTGTTTCTTAATTAATGTAAAGTGTGTGGTAAAGTTGGGGCATGTAACAGTGGCAGGTGTAATACTAGACATCAGCAAAACCCAGTCCAGCATCGGCATGTATTAAATTGGTATCCAACATGCTGAGCTAAACTTTCTTTACAATATCTTGTATTTATTTTGAATTTCATGTGATATTTTATGCCTGTACACGTAATCAGAATTCAATTTAAATCACTTTGATTAAGATTTTTCTCCTACATTGTAGTAAAAACATGAACTTTGACTTTTCCATTAAAATATTAGCTTGTAAATTGTTATCAGAATCTAAAGATTACCCATCCCAAAATTCAAAAGGGCATGTGGTTGGCACTTGTGATAAAAAGCTTGATTAATTGAACAACACTTTTTTTAGAACCAGTCCCTGTATCCTACTCTCATCAGTTTCTTACACAGCTATCCAATTGCATATAAATTGACTACATCACTGCCTCATTACTTCTGCAAATCTTCCGTTATTATTTTCAGTTTTTAAGCTCATATAAAACTGCATCACTAGCGGAAGATGCTTTTGGCTACAGTCATACTCATCTCCAATGCTCTTGGGTGTCGTGTAAAAGTTTTAAAACTCTTAATTTTATCTTTCTTTACCTTATCTTTCCCTGCCTCTGTGCTCTGTTCAATGTGCTGATGCAACACTAGAATTTCCCCCTCAAGATCAATAGATTCTCATCTTACCGACTGTACTGATACAGCATAAAGGTGCAATACTGTGTGTGCGTCCACCATAACTACAACTGGCTGGTGCAGTATCTACATTCACTTTGTATAGTAAGGATTGACTAACTACCTTGCTTGTCTAGCATGCATTTGTCTTCCAGTTTTTCTTCACAAATGCACCAGCTAGCAGTATTTTGCTCAAACCTACTTCCCGTATCGAAGAGAAAAAAAGGAGGCAGTATATAAGATGATTAAGAGACAAACGATTAGAGAACTGAAGTTTAAAGAAAATCAAATTTAGTGATTTTAAAAAAGCTGATTTCTGCAGGAAAGGATGTGTTTATGTTGCTAGGTGTTAGTGTTACGAGCTCCCTGGCATGTGAACTGTGTCTGCATCCACAGCTTTGAGTTTACCTCTTCTATTTTGGGGTATTCCTCTCGACTCTATCCTGCTAAACCTTTAACCCTCTAGAGAGCAAGAAACAGACGGGTGGAGAGAGCAGAAAGGCTGCATAAAGTGAGAGTTAGAACATGAGCTGAAAGCTTTGTTGGAAAAACTGCTCTGTAGTTACCCCATTTTCCAAAAGTTTGTTTTAAAACCCACAAAAGCCCCAGGAGGGTGCATATTCATTTTGTGAGGCCAAACACCGCCCAATATGTAGCTGCTTAAAGGCTTGAAAATGATGGATTTCCATTAAGGGTTTTTCAGGGAATACTATTAAACCCATTCAAGACCCTTACAATTAAGATGAGCCCCAGGCATGACCCTAAAGGCTCCGTCGGGACGTTCTCTCATATTTCACGTTAAAGACCTTTTGCACTTAAAGGTTTAATTTCTGTTTCTCAGTTTTTACTTCTCTGGGGATCAGAGACATTAGAAGACACTCCAAAACGCCAGGAATAATTAATGTTTATAAACAATATGCATGTATATTTGCATACATATGTGCAGCTCTGCACATTGGCTTGTTTGTTTGTGCATCCACTCTTTCACCCACAAAATGCCATTAGCTTATAATCGACTTAAATCGACTTAGGGAATGTTGCAGTGTTTATAAACAAGGGGATTTGTATTGGCTCTCAAAAGCTACTTATCACAAGCACAGTAATCCACACATCTGATTGAGCTGCGAACTGATGCACCACAAGACTTCACTCCCAAAAACAAAAATTACAAACACCGTCACTGAAGAGGTCTATGTTTGACTAAAAGTTGTGGCAACCTGAGGGTAGACTTCACGTTACTTGATCAATAACGCATATAGCAGAGGTGTCCAGCTCAGCTGCATTGTTTAATCTTAGTAAACATGAAGTCTTCTGTCACAGATGCAGAAGTCAAATATTTAAACTGCTTTTCACACACTCAGTTTCTGTCAATTGCACTAAGTCTATCCAGAATGCGCTCTTACTCATAATCCAGGCTCTTCATATTAGGTGAGCACTCGCATACTGAAACAACCAGGAGCATACCAAAACAGTCTTCCCACACAGTCATAATTATAGGGAGGCCGACACATAGACACACACAAATTCTCTCTCTAGGCAAGAAACAAAAGAACGCCCACATAGCCTCTTCTTGCAGCTGTCGTGTGTACTGTAAGCCCACTCATCCTTTTGATACTATGGCTCCTCTGTCATATTGTCCTTTATAATAGTCAGCCAGAGTGCAGAGAGAGCACAGGAAGAGGGGTAAAAATTGGATCTGGAAACATACCACAAATGCAAGGGGGTGGGGGGGCAACAAAAATGGTAGAGGAATGCATAAGATGGAGGAGGACAGAGTGTAAGATTAGAGGACGATGAAACCATTAGTGTAAAGAGCTGAAGAAGAGTGAAACAGAAGGACTAAAGAGTGGGATGGAAGGAAAGAAGGATGAAGAGTCGGCGTGTGTGAATGTGTGTCGTTAAGCGGATGGGCAGAGAAATATGTAAAGGCGATAAACGGATGAAGGCCGCCATCCATCACTGTCGGGGAGGGATGGGGGAGGGAAGACTGGATTTGATTAGGGAAAGGGAAAGATGTCAAAAAGGACTTTGTAAGGCGTCGTCATGATGGTTGAAGAAGCAGGGAGACGACAGAAGTATGCTTGGTTGCAGGATGGGAAGAAAAGGTGATAAGTTAAACAGTGGGAGGACGAAAGAGTTTTCTGTTTGGCGTGACAATGAAAGCTTGGGTAGGTAGAATTGTGGAAAAGGTAGAATTAATAACCAGTGTCTCCATTCTGTTCACCCTTCTGTGCTTCCTGTACCGAGCCCCTCCCACCGGACCAGCAAGGCCACATGTATGTGCTTCAAACACTAAAAAATAGGTCATTGTTGACAGGAGTTGAAGCCCACTCCCCGGGGTGAGGAGTCTCTGTTTAACCCATTCATTCACCACTCCCTATTATTTACAGGGACTTTGTTTCTCCTCTTCTACATCACTTTAACTACTCTGAGAAACCTCTTACTGGCCTTACTCAGTGTCGGGAATCTGAGTTTAGAAAGCCTGAATGCAGAGCCACTCTAATTACAAAGTGCTTTAAGTTTATTCATGAATCATTACTTAAGGATGTAAAAATATTGTGTGGAAGATTGGAGGTGTTCGACACATAATTTACATTAGAATAAGCTTAATTTCTCAGTTAACATTTTGTGTTTAATTAAAAGGGATATAGAAGCATTTGTGTGTATTGCCCATCTGTTATGGGTTGTAATGGAGATGACGTAAATTACACATTGGTCTAGTGTACATTGATACCAATATATATGCAGTAAGGAAATAAAGTTTTGACAATTTATCTGTCTTGCTCTGTCTTGTTCAGTCACATAACTTAATTATGAAGCCAATTTTACAGATCAATAATGAAAAGATGTTATTGTGCACCTGGGCCCAAAGTTGACTCATTTGTGTGGAAAAAAAAAAAAAGAAAAAAAAAAAGGATGGTTTCTTGGATGAATTTTGCACCCTTGGTAACAATAATTCTTTTATCAAGCTTTATGCTTTTATATACTGTATTTAATCGGCAATCCTCGCTTTTTTCATCATTCCTGAGGCATTGCAAAAAATAAAGAAGAGGACACAAGCAGAAATGTTTTCTCTGCTTCATTTCTAAACTTCCTGCACAACAGTAATGTTGATGGCATACACACACACTTTTGGGGCATAACATTGAGACATTTACATAGTTTATAGTAGTAGACATAGCAAATAAATTGTCCTTTCCTTCAAAAGTAAATCAAAGTGAAACTAATGTTAGACTGAAACTGGGAAAAGTGTTTACAATTCTAGCAGGCAAGTATTGCCTTACAAAGTGGGGAAGAAACATCTGTCTATTAATGGATATTGTTCCGAAGAAATGTCGTTATGCAAAGGTTGCTGTCTGGCTGCTTTGGGTCTGTTTGTAGTGAGAAATGTAATATTACTATACAAGACAATTTAGTATTACTTTTGACAATTGCGGCACATTGTGGAAAAATGTATTAAAACTTCTAAAGTCGGTCACCAAGGGCTTTTTATATAGCTCCTTTCCACTCTGTACAGTCATCTGTTTTCCTCAACCATATAGCAAAGGGTCATTGATGGAAAAAGTTTGCAGAACGCTTCAAGGTAAATGGAAGGAGTGAAAAAAGGTGAAATGGGAAATCTGAGAAGTGAGTTCTCTTAAAAATAAATAGACTGCAGTCTCCTCACAGCAGAAATCCTCAATAAAACGTTTTTTTTTTTTGTTTGTTTTTTTTTAAATCCTCTCAGCTAATTCCTCCCAAACCTCTGTGTTGTATTTGCATGGTGAAAAAACGAGCATCTGTTTAAATGCATTTGTATGCAAGAAACTCTCTCACTAAATCCTGTTGGAATCCATCCTATTTGGAAGATTTTGATAATTGTTTCTATTCGTCCAACACTGCACAGTCAGGTTTTTAAAATGGTTTTGTCTCTTTTCTTACCACTTCCAATTCTGCATCACTTTAGGACTTAAAAGGCTCAGAAAGGCCTATTTCTTTTTTCTTCTGGCGCATATTTTACAGCTCCTGCAAGAAGACTGTGAAAACTTTGGTTTCGCTGATTTTATTCAGCTCTCTGAAAATATCGTTTGCTTTTTAGGTGGAGAAAATTTGAAGACATGAGCGTTTCATCAGCAGGATTGTAGCAGTGTAGAGTGCTTTTGGCTGCAGCACTTTATCTAAAGTGAAGTTCCGAAACGTGTCTATTATCTTTGCACATGGCAACACTTGAGAGAAAGCAAATCGCTTTGCTTGTTCACTGCTCTCTGTTTGGACTAAAACATATTGGTGGAGGCTTTGAAGTATGGCTTCTTTCAAGGCTTTGCATAGATAAGCAACCCAGTTTTTAATAAAATGGAATGCCATGTTAAGTGTGAAGTTTGAAAGTTGAACGTCACCTGGGATTCTTTCATAGCATGCCTGTTTTGGAGACCATACATGCTTGTTCTCCGTTTGTGTGAAATGCTAGAATGAAAGAAGAGTCAGAAACCAGGAGGCAGAGTAAACCCTCTGCTCTGATTTGCCACAAACGATGAATCGGTGAACCATGGATATGCTGCACAAAAAAAATCTCAAAGGGCGTACCATAGTAATAAGGCCTTGCTCTCATCCCCCTTATGGGTTGAGTGGAATTAGGTGTTATAAATGTGAGAACAAACGTTTCTACAACAGTTTAACCACGACCCATCCAAATAATCCACGGTTGTTGGCCGTCAAAACACTTTCTACCTTTCTTATCAAGATACTGTCGCTCTGAACGTTTTTCCACCCAGTTCTCTAACAGTGTTATTAACATTATAAACACCTTTTATGAGGATGGCGTCTAATATCCCGCTCTTTGCAGAAGTGTTGTAAAAAAGTTTCCTCTCCATGGAAAGCCTGCACAGTTGAACAGCTCAGGGATTCCATTTTCCGGGAGGTAAATTGAATTGGCAGCTGCGGTGACAGTGATTTTCTATGGCACTTTCAGTGGCACAAAGGGACAGGGAGGGGTCTATGTTTTGAATATTTTGAAGCGCTTCCATTATCTAAACTGAATCTATTTGATGTGTGCCAGCACAGGCTTGTGTTGCACTTTCTTGTTTCTTCCTTTTGTAAAGTTTCAGTGTCACTCCGACAAAGCATTAAATGCTTTGAGCATGTTTTTGTTAGCGGTGACAGTTTCCCTCTGTGCATCTGTAGCAGTCTTACAGATGGATGCAGCTGAAGTCACGATTGTTGAGAGAACGGCAGACATTATTGCAAACATCTCTGTCACACTGCTGCACCTGAAATGCTAATTTCTTATTGGCTGATAGCTGTCACATTGCTACAGAGCGGCAGCTCAGTACTGTTCTGCTTTGATTCTTCCTCACTCCAGATGGCAGTGGATAGTTGCATCTGATTAAATTGCACAGTGGTTTAAGATGAAAGCCAATAAAAGCCTGTAATTAATAGCTGACAGTCTTTGTTCTTGTCACATGCTCAAATTTGAATGCAGATTGTATTATTATTGGAATGTGAGGAGAAAAAAATCATCTGGGTATTTGCATTGATTACCGTCCTTTTATATACATGCAAGCCTTTCATTTCTTTCAAGATTAACCCTTTATTAAATTACATGGGCAACATAATGAATGCAGTCGGGTAGAGATGGACCAAAGGGGCTCATATTTATCATTGCATATCCATAATTTTGTGTGGCCAACAACGGGGAGCGTGAAACGGGCACCTTCAATCAACATTGAAGCAATGGAGGCTGAGATATCTTGACTTGAGTTTCATTGTTACCACTCAGTCTTTTTAAATTTCTGGAAAGTTCTCTCCAGAGTTCCACTATTATTGGTCTGTCCAGTAAATTATACATCATGTAACAAGTTGGTGGAAGGCTATCTCAAAATTGCCGTCAATAAACCCCTCTTTCCCAGCGCTTTCCGTGAAAATGAATCATACTTCTGTAAATCTATAGGTTTTTACAGAAGAACGTTCACTGCTGCACACAAATAGTCTGACTCACTGGATGTTAATTCTTGCGATACGCCTGTCAATGGGCTGTTTAGAGTGGCATACTCCTCCCTTGAAGTATCTGCGAGTTATTGTCTGGAAATCCACTTCACTGCGGGAAACGTCAAACTCCAAAACCCCAGCCCACGTACTGAAAGTGGTGAGCTTTCTCAAGATTTGAATTGTGCATTAAAGCTGCCAACGGCAACTTTTTTTTTTGTCATATTAGCTTGAACTGTCATGGGATTCTGGAAGTAGAATATTGAATAGGCTGTTTAGGAAAAATCCCGAATTCTGTAGCTCCCTCTAAAGCCTGTAATCGTGCTTGCAAAAACCGAGCGCTCCCGGCTGTTTTTAACCAATCACGTTAGGGTGGAGGAATCCTACCTGTCAATCACAGCTTGTGCACACGCTGCTGAGCGTGAGTCTGCCCCAGCTTGTGTGCGCGTACACTGGTGTGAACTCACGTGCACAACCTCGTCCACAGAGGGGGAGGAGTTTGGGGTGCAGTTTGGAGCTTGGTAGAGGTTGGGGGAGGGACCTGAAAGTTGTATTAGTTTGAATTTTCCCACTTTAGACTTGCAATTTTGAAAACCTGCCGACTGCAGCTTTAAGGCAGACCCGTTTGTTCTTTTGATTAATAAATCCACAAAGACTGTTTACAACATTTGTTGTCAAACAAAACTGTTCTTGCAAGCTCATCCTTCAGCTCTGTTGGCCTGAAGGTTCAGCCAAGTATTGCACTTCATCTTTGGCTTGTTGCTGGCTAAGACAGCCAATGTTTTCGAGAGCCACAGACACACAACAGAGCATCGTCCGACAGAATGCCTGTGCAACTATACTGTTTTCCAGCAGCAACACACCACTGTGGAGATGCAAGACTAGAAATGGAGACATTGAGGACATTTTGAGTCTTTCCTGTTTTCTGCATCAGCTGGTTTCAATTTGCCTGTTACAGCAAATTAATGCTGCTTAAAGTTTGCCAGTGACGTGCAGCAGCCTAACTAAACGCGCTGAGTTTAGGCATCCATTGTTCAGGTATGTATTTGGGCTCACAGATACTCAGGCTTTAGTTTGTAATGACTTCTTCGAACAATTTTGCATATATAACAAGCCCTTTGATGTGGGTTATGCTTGCATCCACAAATCTCTTTGTAGGATGTCGGCAAAGACAAGTGTTGCGAATTAACTGATCTGTCACTCAACCTAAAGATGAGCTTGTGCTTTTCTGCCCCTTTCTTCTTCCTCCTTTCATGCCAGCAGTTTCTTATTTCCTTCCTTTATCCTCCTACACATCATTCAAACTCATCCATTTGGACTTTAAATGGGAGAAAAGGATTTTCTTGTTATTTCTCTAATTTCTTTGAGCAGTCTTCAATCTTTTTTTTTTCCACTCGTTCAATCATAGCAGTTTTTGCTGCAAGCTTGCCATATTTTCAGTGGGTGATTGTGTGCGCCCACTTCTGTGCACCTGTAAATGTTTACATAGCTGATGCTACTGGAAAAAAAAAAAAAAGCAAATCAACAACAAACACAGGTCGAGAGAAAACACACCAGCACCCAGCCTCTGAGCTGTCAACATTTTCCGCCCAATCAGAAACCCCTGCAGCGCCAATTATATGGACCCTGATTGGCTGACACAACTGGAAACAGCTTGACTGTGTATATGTTTGTATATGCAAGTGGCAGTTTGATGATTCAGCAGGGTTCCCAGCTTTCTAAGGGGAAATCATGAGTAATAGAACAATTACCCAATCAGCCCTCTGCATCAAGCACAGTAGGTCAATGACATACCAACCAGGCCTCTGCATCACAGTGACAGATGCATTGATTCATGCCGGCAGACAAACATACACACACATCTTCATTGTTTTTTTGTTTTTTTTGTTTGGTTGTTTAATTTGATTTTCAGTATTGCCCTTGTATTCACCAGTTTAACTCTTCAATCGTGATGAAACAAAGACAGAATGTCGTTGAGAGCTGGAAGAGGTGCAAACATCCATTTAGAAAACAAATCCCTGTTGGAAAAAAAATCTGAATCATTCCTTAGTTGAAGCCTGTTTGGAATCGTGTGTATTTAATCGGAAGTCACTCTCTGGCAATGAATTACAACTTGGACTGTAACTCAACACAGAGCTTTTTTTTTTTTCCTTCAATGTGTGACATTAATAGAGGGCAATACAACGCTGCACTGCAATGAGCCTGCAGAAGTTACTGGTTTCCCTTGGGTCTGTTGATTTCTGTGTCTCGTATTTAAATGCTTAGCAGTGCTGATATTGGCAGAAACACTGAGAGGATCTGATTGTAAGTGTTGCAGACGAAGTACAAGCTTGTTTCTTCTCACAGTCTTCCCCCCCCCCCCCCCCCCCCACCACGCTGTATCCTGCACTGTGATTCACTTGAGCATCTTCATCCTACTAGCCTGGGAATTCCCATGCTGCTCATTCTCACTGCAAAGTCAGCCTGGAAACCACCGCCCTTATTTTTGCCAGAGTTTGGGAACCAATCACAGAACGGGGGGGGGGGGGCAGCAAGACGATGACGACATCCATGCGCTACACCGAAGCTTGTAGAGTGTTAATCCAACATGACAGCGGACACAACGTTACCGTTCGATGCAGCCTTAGAAAGTGTTTTGGAGTAGATTCACCCTAGGGTCATTTGAACCGTGACATCCAGCCAAGTAGCCCACCCGAAGTTTTTCCGATATTGGCTGAACATCAGCTGAGTTACTGAGTTATCCCGAATAGCTTAGTACAAGCGCTGACAGACCCTGGCAGTATCTCCAAAATTACCACACTAAAATCACATGTCATGACACCAAACTTCTACAGTAGTACAAATATGGTCTGTACTCACAAAACGATGCATTTGGAAGTTTGTACATAGTCCAGGAGTTTATTATTATCATCAACACAAGCCTGATAGCTTTTCTGCTGCTAAAGCTTCGTTGACGTCACTTCTGGGAGCTGGGAGCTTCAAAGTAAGATGAGGGTTGATCTGCTACTGTAGACAACAAAGCAAGGCTGCTCAATTTCTCCATTATCAAAATAAATTCACAACTCTACAACATAAAAATTCATGTAGAATATAGCATATAGGCCTACTTTGTTGTTAATTTAAGTAGCTTAGAGCGCAAGTTTACTTTTATTTTCCATTTTTTTCTTCTTCCTCGTCGAATTTCTGTCATCTGGTATAAGAGATACAATTGGCTATGAATCGCGCGCAAAGCAGCATGGGAAGAACCTGACGTCATTTGATAGACATTCGTAGCGCCCAATAAACGGCTCTAGGCATTCGTAAACCACGCCTCAAATACGAAAAAATGCACACCTAGTTCCCAGACCACCATCTCATCGAGATCAGTGGACGCGTCAGCCAGGCTATCATCCTACTACATCTGTTGACAATATGCAGGCAAACATATCTGCTTTTGTAGACAAAGTGCAGGATTGGAGCTCAAAATGCTTTCAATTTTACCTCCTTTGTACCCTAAAATCAATAAATAACGAAGTGATGATGCCAATAAAATATCAGTTGGCGGACCCGACAGATTTAAGGGCACTTTTGATTTGTCTGGGTGTGGTACTGTGCTGAAACCATCTACACACATTTATCAAGCAAGAATGCCATACAGCTTGGACTCAAGGGATTTATTGGGGTATATTTCAGCCTTTTTCTTCCTTTTTTAACAGACTGAACAATCGATAAAGAACTTTGAATGGAGTTATTACATCTTACATTTTATGCTTGTTGGACAAAACTTCTGATGGGATTGAACACATCAAAGTTGATTATAAACTTAGATAAATGTAAGGGTAACTTGTTAGCAATTCTCAGTTTTTATTGCTGAATCAGAATATTGAAATGTAGTTTAATAGATTCTGATCAGCATTACAAAGAGCAGCGTCTTACCTAGCATGAGCTCATTTCCAGGCATTCATGAACTTGGAGATACCTCAGCTGTGATCTTTGTGTTTTCTTTTATTTCTTCTCTGATCTTTCCTTTCGTATCATTCTTTCTTTGTGCAGTGCCCTGTATTTCTCTCACTTTCACTTAGTTTTCCCCCATTTCTCCTCACCCCCTTGCATCTCCTTTCCCCCAAACCAACCATTCGTCTGTCTCCAGTGGTTGCCGTGGTTACAGTTTGTTCTGCTCATCAAGCTCCCGCTGTGCCTAAACAGTCTGTCAACAGTTTAATTACTTATCCTTTCATCCCTCTCTTCCCTTACTTCTGTACCACTGGTTCTTTTTTTGCTTTTACCTCTTACTGGGGAACCTCTTGGCATCAGACTGAAAGACTTTGCTTCTTTCATCTCTTTACACACTTTATTTTTCCACTTCCTTCCATCTTTTTTTCTTATGCCTTTTGCCATATAATCCCCGCCTTTACTTCCTCCATGTGAGTGATTGACTAACAGTCCAATTACTAACAGTAATTTATATCAGTTTTGATTCCACTTGCTCATATTTTTCTTCTATCACCCATCCCTTCCCCTTTGTGTTCCAGTGGATTATTGGGTTAGTTCCCTTTTGCTGGACTTGTTGGCCTCTATTTCCTTATCCCCCTGTCTTATCATCCACCTCTCTAGTATAGTCTCTTGTCTTTCATTCATCATTACTGTCTCTCTACATCTTCTCAGTGTTCCTCACTATCTGAAACAGTCTTGTAATTACTCCTCTTCATCATTCTATCTCTCCCTACCTCTGTCCAACATCTATAACTCTATTCCTTAGTTGTTGACTGTGGCCTTATGCTTCATCCTATTGTTCAACAACCCCGCTTTTGTCATTAATTTGTCTTCCCACTCAAGTCATTCTCCTGACAGACCATGTTTGCCCCATTTCATTGGCTGAAATATTCCACTTCCTTCGGTGATTGAAAGCTGTTCAGATCAAAGAGGTCTGTGACACTCTGCATCAATCTTCCATCATCCATATTGTCTAATGTGTGTATGTCCTTAATTTATGCTATTTCAGCTATCACACTATTTTCTGATCAGTCTGTCCTTGACCTGGGCTTTTTAACCATAAATCAAACTGCTTTAGCCCGTTATAAATTTAACAAGCATAACGTGGCATTTTAAGTGTGTTGAAGCAGGATGCATTAGATGAGTAAAGTTTCTGAATCTGCAATCCTTAGCAAACGTATCAGCCTTACTACCATATTCTAGTGACTCAGCTCAGTCTTGATCCACAGGCCAATGATGGTACACACAACATTATTTTGTGTATTTATGGTATGAATTTTCAGGGCATAGCTGGTCATGTTTACTTGATGTATATTAGAAATCACCAACTACCTGTGCACTGAAATACACAACCAGTGCGCTTCTTTTTTCTTTTGTTTTTCTTTATACCCGGAGTGATCAGCCTTGCAAACAAGTGAAATGTCCATTCACGTGCCTTTTTTTTTCTCCTCCAACATTTCTGGATTCACTGGCCAGTCTGTTCAGTTTGGCAAGGCTCCTACTTGGAACAGTCGGCATCCCATCTGTTCATCTCCTCTTACTGTAGCCTGAGGATGACAGACACCCTTGGTAACAATGAGCTGCAAAGTGTATTAACAAAAGAATAGAGAAAATGTTCTTCTGTTGTGCCTTTTTATTTTACTTTTCAAATTAGGTGACTCTTACATGCTCTGCATTCTTTGTGCACTCGCTAGCAGGAGAGCAAAGCTTATTACTGAATTATGTTTTGGTTAATGGAAATCAAAAGGCCTCTTTGTTACACTTCAAAATATTCTGTTATCACCTTTTGAGTTTGGCGCAGCTCCAGTTCAAAGCAAGAGTCTAGCCCTGTCTTGGTTATTCAAAAAGCTTATTGTTTATAGAAATGGTTTAGCCTGTGGTGTATTTTTCTAAACTGAATCTTTTGTTTCCAGGATAATTACAGTTCCTTTAAGGTGGAATTTCCCTCTTCTTATGAGTTGTACTTCTCAATTGGCACATCTATTACATGTAGAAGCCCCATGATACACCCAACTCCCTTTGGTAGCAATATCTCTAAATAGCTCATTACTTATGTTAGTGATCATTAATATACTTTTTATGTCAGAGTAGCTGTAGCCAGTGGTATTACACTAGAAAGCAACGTACTGATGGTCATCTGTCATTTTTAATTGATTCTCTTGATCATCTTTATATTTCTAAATTAAATTGGAATTAATTTATCATGTTAGGCTGAATGTGTCTTTTTCTAACCTTTTTGTTAACTTGTCATGATCCAGTCTTGTTGTTTAACGATCATATAATTTCATCATCTAAACTGGTCTTTCTATGAAGTCACCCTGTGCTTGGCTCCATCTTTTTTGTCTATTATTCCACTCTAGACATTAGCCCTTCACCAATACTTCCCTATTCTCCTAATCTTCTTTTTTTCCATTTCTTCCATTCATCCTCCTCCTTATCCATGATGAAGCTCCATTCACTGATTTTTCACTCCCCTGCAATCCCTTCATCTTAGGCTTCAGTCCCCATCACTGTCTTCTGTTGCCCCGCCCTTGCACTTCTCAATCACCCAGCTTCCACCCTCTCTCCTCCCCATCTCTATTTCTTTCTCATCACCCTCTTATCCTCCTCTATCCAGTCAGTCTGATCTCATGTGTCACTGTGCCAAATCTGTTTTTATTTGTGTGGGCACTCGGTCATAGCTTACATAAAGAGCCACAAATGAAGGGAGGTTAGCTGCTGCCACCATGCAAGCGCACTCTGCCCTGCATCCACACTCTGACTACGGTGCACACACAACACGCCAGGTGAGATTACATGAAGGATAGGTGATGAAAGCCAAGCTGAGACGCACCTTGTCAGTAATCTGATACAGGACAGCTGGCTGACACACACGCACACACACCATCTCATTGGGGGCATATAGAGTTAGAGTTGTTAGAGTTGTATAAGGATTCAACAAAACAATAAGAGAAGCTCATGGCCATGCGTGCCATATTGGATTTGAACTTATATATGTGTTTTTCAGCCCATTTGTACTCTGAATTTTGCGATGAATGCACATCTGTTCGTTATTCATACCCTGAGTGTGTATTTGTGTGAGTGAAAGAGCACCCAGTTCCCAGTCCAGTGTGTGCTTGTGCTCACTGCAGTGATGCTTTCAATGATTCAGCACAGGAGAGCCAACCATGCAGATATGGATTTGCCTCTGCTGGGCATACACTAACTGTGTGTATGTGTATTTGAAATTGCGTGGACTTTACCTTTTCCGTCTGTGCAACTCTATAATCCGAATCAGCTCCACATGTTATCCAGGTTTAAATGTGTGTATGCAGCTGTGTGTGTGTTAACTGCACAGATCTCGTCCCAGGTGTTTCAGCTTATGTCAGGCCAGCACTGGGATGGGGGGGTTGCGTGTTTGTGTTGAAACCTGTCCTACTCCCTTCCACACTCCTACACGCATCAAAAGATGGCGGATGTAGGTCAGTGTCAGACAACCAGAGAGTTGAAGAAATTCCAATCCTTTAATATCCTCATAAGCTTTTATAGATGAAGAAAACCTGGAAAATCTTGAATTATTGCTCAATCCTGGTGTGGTATTCCGAAATTTGAAAAAAGATCCAACAATCCACTTTGCTCAAAATCCGATCAATGGCATCTTGATATGTCTTCCTCATGGCTGTATTTGACTTCTGTCTCAAGCAGGTCTGCCAAGACGCTAGTCTACCGCCTTTTCCTCCTTCGGCCCCCTTGTTTTGTTCCTTATCCCCCTTTAGCTCTGCTCATTCATTCATCTGCCCCTTGTTTTCATTCCAGTTTCTTCACTTCTTCATTTTTTACCAATCTCTCTCCAGATATTTGATCCAGTATGCTCAGTATGATCCATGTTTGTTCTCCCACACAGAATTAGTTTTTTTTTTATTTTTGTTTGTTTTCTGACCTTGGAGGGAAGTGCAGAGAAGCAGGTTTGGCAATGAGCTGAAAAGATGGACGGATGGCTTGAAACCTAAAATGAGAGAAACATGGCAAGTGTGTAAATGCTGAGCTGTGTGCTCGCATATAAATCACACATTCTTCTTTTTATCCTCCACCCAGCTCAAATCCTCGTTGCCACCAGCATCTACACCTTTCCCTCTTTCCACAACTTCCACTGTCTGTCATTTACCCCTCACCCCTCCCCAAGGCCCACCTCACCACTGCTCATTTTTTTCATTCCCTCTCTCACCTGTCTGTCACAGAGAATCAATAGCTGTAAGAACCTCCTAAAGCTTCTCAGCAGGCTGCATTGGATTATTGTTCCACAAACACACTATGGAGCACACACACACACACACGTTCCGGTCGTGCAACACTTTCACACACCTCTATAGTCGCCACCAACACATGCACATCCAGTAAGAAGTCATGCAGTGATACTCCACTGCAAGCGCACATTGCCTCTGCATCCCTCTTCCTCCCTTGCTCTCTTTTAAACACACACACAAGCACGCACACACAGACAGACAGTGTAATGAAACAATCGGGCTATTGATCAGCACCTTAGACGTCAGACAGTTCAGAAGTCCCACTCTGTGGTCTGTCGATCAAACTCTTTAAGCGGACACCTTTAAGACAGAAAATCTCGTTATCTTGCTCTAAGGCAGTGCATCTTTGCCTTTTTAGGAGTGTATATATGCATCACTGGAGCAGCTCTATATATTTAGTTTCTCTGCTCAAAACTGAAAAATCCTTGATACAGTTGTTTTTCTTCATGCATTTTTATCTGCCTCTTCCCCTCCTCTGTTCACTTTGCTACTTGACAGTCACAACAGTCTCAATAGAGCCATTAAAGCATTTTCTAAGTCTGCTTGTCATTCTTTCTTCATTATCTAACATGCTTCCCCTGCTTTTTGTCCTCCCTGTGCTTGATATAAAGATGAAATTACTAACCTTGTTTTCCGGATCATTCCACCGCGTCTCCCGGAATAGTCACATCCCTGTCTCCGCGGCTCTTGTTCTGTCTCAGTGCCACGGAAAAACACCCATCTGTTCCCCCCTCTCTTTCCTCTCTATCTCACTTTATCCATCCCCCTCTTCCTCCCCTCCCTTCAGTCGTCCCCTCACTCGGTCTCGACAGCTGCAGTGCTCTGTCTGCCTCCACTGTCGTTCTTCCGTCAGGCTGTGGGCTGATTGAATTTTAAGTCATGTTAATCCCACAGAACAGGTACTGAATGAAGGAGGGGACAAAGGATGGAGAGAGAAAATAACAGAAGGCAGAGAGAAAGCTGGGATATTTTCAGAAATCCTCCACTCTTCCTTGAGTATTTTTTTTTTTCTTTTTTTACTTTTGGCACCCCCTGTCACTTTTTGTCTTTGTTAAATCCCAATCTGCATTGCTTACATCTATCTTTTCCTTTGATATCGTTGATTATCTTCGTCCTTTAGTTAAAAAAAGAGTGTATTCCCAGCCAGGAGCAGAAGAGAGCAGTGTGATCCGTCGCTGCCAGCATCGAGCTAAAAGAGTGCACAAGAGGGAGAGACATGAAGATGAGGAGCAGGAAGAATGCAGGAACGAGGCGATGAGGGGTGGGGGAGTGTAATAACGAAAAAGAAGACAAGAGGGAATAATGTACTGCAGTAGGAGAAAGAGTAAACATTAGCTGAGATGAACAATTGGGGTAAGAAGAGAAATCTAAACGGGGAGAGTTTTTTATTTATATAATATTCTGTAAATACTAATACTAATTACTAATTAGTAAAGACGTTCGGTTGTTTACAAAATTACTAAGCTCTCTTTATACTTAAAACATTTGTACTTTAATATTCAAATCGTAACTGAAGACCAAGAGCATGGGGCTGAGTGCCACAAATTCCCTAAAATAGTACATGTGAGGTAGACAAGCACAATGTTGGTTTTAGTTGGTATATGGAACTTCATAGTAAGACATGTGGAATACACAGTTCAACATGTATAAGACAAATTATTTCTAAGAAATATTTTATACAGTATATTTTTCAAAAATGTCTACAGAACTAAATGCAATTGAACAAATATCCCAGAAAAAACACACGCACAAAAAGCTTCTCTTTTTTTTCTTCACCTTTAACTAGTAATAGGTTTCAGAACAATCAACAGCGGTGACTCAGTGTTTCATGTTGACATCTAAAAGCTTGGTGGACATGTCTGCTGGAAGTTTCTGCCTTTCTTCCATTGCTTTGTGTACAAGCTCTTTAAAGAGCAGAAAAGGCGGAACTCAGAGCTCTCCAAAGGTTCTCAGTGGGATTTAGGTGAGGACACATTCCTGTTCAGTTTATAACTGTTTAATTTTCAGCTTTTATTTTGTGCAGCTGGATATGCGTTTCAGATCATAGAGGTGCTGAAAGCCAAAAGACTTTCACTTTAAACCCATTTTTCTGACATGTGGTACCACATTTAACTTTGAAATGCCATGGTACACTTTGGATTATATTTTTTATTTAGATACTGTACATCCAATAAAGCAGGCCCGCAGCCTGGTGGGGCCACCACCATGCTTTCTTTTTAGACCTCTTTGTATCCTAAAACTGATGCACTGCATTCCTAAAGAGTTCTGCTTTGGTTTGCTCTGTCTCCAGAACCTCATGTTAGCTGATCTATTTCTTAATTTGCTTTTAATTGATCTTAATTTGCTTTTCAGTGTCCCTCAATCACTGAACCCTTAGTTCAGTGATTCTTATTGTACATACTGAAACAAAATCCCCCCCTTTTTTACACTATAAAACTATTATTCATGTGAAAAATGGTTCAAAACCCATCTCCTTTTTTCTTTTGGGGCTCGTAATTCATAATGTTAAAGCTTTCCCTGTTTCTTAAATGTTAGGTCATTTATTGAAATATTCTTATTTACACAAAATTGCCAGTTCTGTTATCTCTGAAGATTTTCTGAACTTGGCCCATTCAATTCAGGGGTGCTAACATTGTGACCATGACTTAACCTGGAAGGAAATGCATGCATGGGTAGATAACAATGACCACTATGCACATAAATAAAAACGAGTAGTTTAAATACTTAAGAGACCTGCAGAGAGAAATCCTGATTCCACATACTTTCACTTTCTTGCCTGCATTTTCCACAAATGGCCAATGACTGTGAAGGGAGTTAAATGCCTTATCATTTCGTGCATAACTGGTTATAGTTGAGTCTTATGTACAGGTCACATGCGTACTGATCAAGTATTTTTTGCTTTTTAAAAAGAAAAAATTCACAAGGGATTTCAGCTTGTAGACGCACTTTTACAATGAAGGATCTGTCTTTCCTCCACCACTGATGGAGAGATGTTGGAAGAGGAAGAGAAAAAATTTGACTGGTGTGATGACAGGAATTGAAGTGCCTCAAGGAGCTGCTGGACGGACCAGGTTAAGCGTGAGAGCAGAAGATGATTAAAAGAGTGAGCACGATGGCTGACTTGTGAGGACAGAAGTAGAGAATTGGCCAAAGATCCCTGGGGACATGAGAAAGATAAGTCAGAAAGGGAGGGGGTTAGGGAAGGAAAGACAGATGGAGTGATAGGAAGACGAAAGGAACAAGCGTAGACGATACCACTTCAAACGGTGGCTGATTTCCATGCCATGGTGGTAGTTGCTGGAAATAGCTATTTAATGGAAACCTACTGAGTGAGTGAGAGCATCGGAGTGTGTCACATTACAAAGGCACAACCTATGATATCGGAGCAAGTGGATGTTGAAATTAACTAATTTCTAGTATTCACAGATGTTCGGTCTGGTTTTTGTCCACAACGTAACACGTTGCAAACATTGAACATGGAGTTAAAGAAGGAAAAAAAAGAGTTCAGCCATGAAGATTTGGTTATGCCATGGATGAATTTTTTTTTTTTTTTATGCATCTCAATTTCCCCCCAAGGGGTTAACTTCTCTTAATATGTACCCCCTACATGTTTACGTCTCCTGCTTTCGAGCATTGACCTCTCAAACTCCTCACATAGAATTTTGTCTCTATCCCTGCTTTCTCCATCTTTGCTGTCTGTTTGTTATAAGACGGGTCCAGGAAGGAGAAGCTTGATGTAATTTTACCCCATTGTCTTTTCAGTCCTTGGTATGACAGCTTGTTTATTTGGTTAATCAAAGCTGTGGCAGTTTTAAACTCTGTTCACTTGTTAGGGACTGACCTAACCCTATTTGTGAAGGAGTTATTGGTTTACTTATAAAGCAATTATTCAACACTTTAATTCAGGGCAACTCAAATTTGTGAATAAAGTTTTCACAGAAAGTGAAAGAAACAAGTCTCTTTGGGAATGGTCAGACTTTCTGTCAATGTGCCATTTTCTTTGAGCACAGATCAGTCTTAATGTAAGCACACGGGGGAAAGTCTTTTTTTCTTCAAGACTGAGAACTGAACAGAAAGATTGGCAGGATCTTTAGTTTACTCTGAGTAATGCTGCACATAATCAGAAAGAGGGCAGACCTGTACTGGTTTGGTCCTGCCAAATTAGCCCTCAAAGTGAAAACAGTTGCAAGGGAGTCGGCCCACTGACCCAAGGCTGAACAAATCAATCCACTTTTTCCCAAACCAGTTTCATGGTCCGCTCACTGATGGTGTCAACAAACTGGAAACGTATCAGTGATGAGTATTTTTGTGCCTCAGATGGGTGTGTTCTAAGAACTGAGCAGATGGTATTAGTTTCTTTCAAAGCAAAAATGTATTTGAAAGATATGTTAAAGAAAGGATAACCCTAAAAAAGTTGCTCACATCGCTAGCAACCAGTTTCTCTCTCACACAAGGTTTTGTGTATTGGACTTGACTTGCTCTTGACCGAAAATCGCTGAATTTGTTTCCCCCTATGTGTGGTTGTTCTTTTTGCTACTGCTAGACATAAAACAATGGGTATATGGGCAAATTGCTTCAGAATTCTGACAGCTAAGCTAAGAGATGCTCCATACAGAGCCATAGAGGAGTGAGTTGATACTGTGAATTTTACAACACGTCAAACAGTTGTTTATTATGTCACTATTTTCTCATCTGAATAACTTCACTACTCATGATCAGTGGAGTCCATCAGGCGTTATTGACTTGTTGTATAGCTTAGTGCTGACTATTGCTTTGGTAAACATATGAGATGGTGTTTGTGCTTTTTCTAAGCTTTTCACACATTTTTCTGTTTTTATAGTTGATATTTTGGGATAAATCACAGCAGCTCAGTGGTAGGATCTGTCATCCAGCCACACTGTTCATAAGTACTTGATACAACCTCACTTAAAAAATAAAAAAAGAGATATCTTTAAAGATCCTATGGCATGAAAATAAATGGAGGCTTTTATATATTTTTATAGGCTTTAGTGGTCCCCTAATGCTGTATCTGAGTTTTTTTCCCCAAAATTCTGCCTTGGTGCAGAATAACAGCCAGTCCCAAAAATGAGCTTTCCTTAGGATCCTCAGAATGAGCTGTTTAGTGGGGGTGTGGCCTTACTTACGCCCGTGGTACCTTGCGCAAATGTTTTGTGAATCGCTATGGCACGTAGATGGCACGGCAGCCCTATGCCGTAAAACTAGCGAAACCTGTTGAAATGAGCTTACTTTGACAATATGACGAACTAGTTACTGAACAACTCTCCTAACACAGTCAAACATCAAGCAAGTGCTACACAAGACACAGCAAAAAAGGCGTGCGTGAAGGGGAAAGCAGGAGTGAGGATTTTGACATTGTCAGCTGATTGCTCTGGTTTGCAAAGATGCACGTAGCGCGAGTCATTTCAATCAGGGGAAAGGCAGATATCGTGCGCGCCATAACACCAACAGAAGGACGGCTATCAAAACAACAAATAAGTACACAACACTCGCGTTACAGTAAATGAGGTGTCCACTTGCATACCTCATGCTATTTACCTTTACATTAGCGACAGTGACCGAGCTATTAGCTGCAGAGCTAACGACACAGACAGACTGACCGTTTTGACTCTGGAACCATGAATGAATCATTATCCTGATGAAATGCACTGAATTTGCGGATTCATTCTTCTTCAGGAAGCTTAAAGTAGGGGGTTTTGGTCTAAAATGAGCGAGCTAACCATCTCATGGGCATGCGAACACCTCCAACAACCCAGTTGGCAGAGATAAGAGCTTGCAGATGCTATTAGCTGCATAGCTAACCGTTAGCTAACGTTAGCTGCAGGAGATTGACAGGGGGATTGGTGCGGCGTCTGTAAAGATGCAGGCTCTGCACCGGCCCGTCGTGGTGAAGAAGGAGCTGAGCCAGAAGGCGAAGCTCTCGATGTACCGGTCAATCTATGTTCCTACCCTCACCTATGGTCACGAGCTGTGGGTAGTGACCGAGAGAATGAGATCGCGAATACAAGCGGCCAAATGAGTTTCCTCCGCAGGGTGTCTGGGCTCTTCCTTATTGGGCTCGGTATTGGCCCAAGTTCTGAAAACATTCGTCGGTGAAATATTTGGCGCACACACAAATCTCTTCAGTTCTGTCGTCACTTTCCCAGAAAAAAACAAAATCTGTCCACTGGCTCTTTAGAGGTTCTGATGCAGGAGCTCTAAACAGATTTTTTACATCCATATACAGCGCAACGAGCTGGCCAAAGAGCTGTGGGCGGGGAAAGGCAGTTTATTGGCTCTGGGTGGAAACAACCTCCACGTCATAAGCGGCGGCTTTCCCGATCAGGCCATCTGCATGGTCACATTTCCAAAGGCGGAGAATAATTTCCAGTGCATGGTTTAGGTCTATCGTCATTTTTAGCCACTGGGGGACCGCAGGCAGGCTAGAGGAACTCATATTAATGTTAAACAACCTTAAAAAGTGAAAATTTCATGCCATGGGACCTTTAAATCAAAATAAGAATAAGAATTTTGATATCCACTCTGAGTCATGTGTCCAGAAGCAGGAATACATGGAAGCATGTTCTGATATGAGAGAGAGGAAATGGGAAGACTATTTTTATTGCTTGATGGTTGAGAGATTGTCATGCTTTTTTGTAATTGCATCATGGAAAAACTGTTGAAAGCCTAAATGTTTGTATTTACAATTAAATTATACAACAGTCCCCATCATGCAGCTTGTCCCGTAGATGTTGAATAAGACCAAGGAGTCCTGCAACAGATGTTACCTCCCCATCTTGTTCTCAAACACATCAAGATTGTTAACACAGTGAGCCAAATCCGACTGAGACGGTCTAGTGAATCTAAACAGCTTCTTCACATATCTGTAATAACTGTGCTCAAGTGTAACTTACAGAGCTAGTGCTGTTTTTAGGGCTGTAAGTGTGTTTACACCAAATATTAAGACTGAATTTGGTTTTCAGTTTGCTCCATGGATTAAATCATTGCTGTTTAGCTGTAAGTAGCTGAAGTGGCTGGTTTAGCATGAAGTTAAGACAACTTTTATGTAAATGTAGACGTGTAAATGAGTCGGGGAGTAAAGCTTGACACGCGGCGACTAAATATGGCCACCACAAAAACAAATCCACTCATTGAGCACTGGTGCGCAAAAACGTGTTGCACAGAATCATCAGTGTATAATCCTTTGATTATCACACACACACGCACATTTAACACATGGACATATGAGCATAGATGACACATTTGACCTGGTCTGTTTCCAGCCTAGCATGATAAAAACACACACTTACTCAGACTGGAATGTTTTCATAGTTGCAAAATACAAATGAGGACGTGGCCAGTATGCCCTGCTGTTAGACACACATCTCTCACAGGCCTGACTGGATCACAAACACACACTTGTACACATGTTCAGCTGTTATGTGCGAGGTAAATGGTGTGGAGGTTTGGGTCGACGGGCAGACCCCCCTCTATTTGTCTCAATCTAGGAATAATGAGAGACAAGGGCAGACACACACGGTCACAAACATGGTCACACACATCACCCACACAACACTACCTTCTAATTTTGCACTTAGAGCCGTTTCCATGTCATTGTGCTTTTATTTATTTCCCACGCATTAGTAATGGTACCTCCAAATGATTTCCCAGCTACTGCTGGCAGATAGCTTTACCAGCCATGAGCTGCAGATAATGAGAAAAGAACATTATTTACCTGTATCGCTCTATTTAAAACCTGAGTAAACTTACTCAGACATGCAGACTGGGTGCTGAACTGACTTTAGGGACATGTTGCTTTGCAAAGAATGAAACTTCCAAACCAAATATTTCCAAGACCAAGTTGCTTTAATGCAGTATGTGTTAGATTTTACAAGTGAAATAACAATATGAGGAAACTTAACTTTGTCTATTGGTGACTACATAATTATTATTATTAGATTGTTTGCTTCCCTGGAATAAGGCATCTTTCAAGCTATCATTCAAGTGTTGGATAAGCAGGGATTTGTGTGAGGGTATTACAAATTGACAGTGTCGTGTATTAATTAATGTATTAATTTGCATGCACATAATTATCAGTTAATGACTAACTGATGCTTTTGTATTTGCATTTAAATAAAAAAGCAATTTTTCTATTACATAACTTACCTTTTTGTCTTTATGATAAGGATGCATTGATTGATTGGGCATCTGTGGTTATCAGTCAGTATTTACCACAAAAAATGTGATTGATGGTCATTACAAAGACTGACCTGAAGGACTGCACCAGCTGAATGACTACGGGGAAATTGTTTGATTTGATTGCCTCAATATGATTTATTGTTGGGGATTTGCTCTCATTTATCGTTTATTCTAAACTGTAAGACGACAAATTTTTAACCAGTTTTTTAACATAACTGTTTTAAAAACAGTTAAGTTGAAAAAATCAGTGTTCCAATAGTCCATGTAATATTTGATTGATTGGTGTCTGCTGATTCTTGCTCTCCCAAAAATCCTGATGGGACCAGCCATACTATGTGATAATCTCTTGTGGCTATCCTTGCATGAGCATTGGCGTAAAACTCATCCTTGAGTTGTCCTTTTTACATCATGTACAGGAAGTTTCCGTAAGTAAAACGGGCCACTCTGTGAAACGCACTTGAAGCCTTGAAGAAAGTTAGTGTGAAACATTAGTTTGTGTTTTGTTCTGTGCTTTCATCTTGGCCAGGAGTTCCTGGATAAAAATCTCATTGGGATTTTCATGGATAAATATTTACCTAAAAACATCATAGAAATGGACAATAACACTCAAGTGTCTCACCAGCTGACATAGGTAACTTGTGCTGTAAAATATTTGACATAGAATAAATTTGCTGGATGCTGTTTAAACTGATTTATGATTATGTGGTTCACTGCCTGAAATTCCCTTTCAAGAATGTAACTAAAATTACACATGCAAATGGCATTATCAAAATCCATAGGCTTGTTTACATGGGCTCCACTTCAGCCACATTACTGAGGAAATCACATTATGACTGAATTATTGGCTTCACCAGTAAACGTAGCTAATGGACATTACTCACAGTAGGACATTTTGACACGTTTATAGCGATTTTAGCATTAATAAATGGCTGCAGTCAGTTCATGTCCGTCAGTGCCAGAGCCCTGGTGCTGCACATGCTGGCCCGCTGGCAAAGCTTCCTGGCACATCCAAGTGAGCAAGGCCATGGACCACCTGAGCTTCCCCTGCTGAAGTAGCTTCCAAAAAACTGCAAGTTATTGCTACCACTAAATCATTTCAGCACCATGGTCAGCTCTCACAATGAGCTGCATGCACAATTTAAAGAGGAGAAGCAGACGTGAGCATCATTAAAAGACCCAAATGTGTGAAACTAATTACTCACAAGGAAATTATTAATGATCATGATGAGACTAAAAAGGAAAACAACAAAAAATGGAGACATGATGTTCTGTCAGAAAATCCAGTCCGTTATAGTACGCTGTGAAGAGGAGGCAGCTCTTAGTCATTAGGTTATCTGGGCTCCCTTGTCTCTGAAAATAGAAGATGGATGCTTTAGCATTAAAGGCAGCTTGTGGAGCCATAGATGGGAAGGAAGGATTGAATATGGTCTCGCTAGTTGAGTCAACATTTCCATTTTGGGTGGCTTTTTAAATAAGATTCCAGCTATCTTTGCTCAATATTTATTAGAGGAGAAACATGCATGAATCACCTTCTCGCTATTGAGGGTAGTCATCAATACAGGGAGCCCATTAGATTAGATGCATTACTTTGACAGAAAAGTATTGAGACTTTAGCCATTATGACAGTAAATGGAAACTGCCTGAATTCAATTTTCTACTAGCTTTATACAAAATATGATGAGAAAGATTGCTTTACTTACTGGAACACGAAAGTGGTCTCACTGAATTCTGTTTTGCCTGCTCTTTCTTCACCCTGGGGGGGAGGGGTCACAGTTAACTGTATATTACATGAAGTGTCGGGATACAGACGCCTGATAATGTATTTGTGACGCCATCATTTATTTTTGCTTAATCGCTCAATTGCTACAAACTGAACTGATGGACTTGAAATTGAAGGTCACTACTCACCTCTAACACTAAAGCCATTTATTTTCTCTCTTTTCTGTACTCAATTATTTGTGGAATTCACCTTCAGGGTTTTGTTTTTTTAACCTGTTAACTCAGCTTCTTGATTCATTTTTAAAAGAATGTTCAGTACAAAAAAGCATTATTAACCTTCTGAACATGCTGTTTTGACAAATATACGAATATTTTTTGTTAGGGGGAAGCAATTTTAAATTGGAAATATTATATAAAACCTTTTTAAATGCATAATAAAAGTTATGTTTCCAGTAAGTTGTGTGTTGCGTCTGTCAGCATAGGTTTATGTACCCAATAACAGATGTGTTAATTGTAGTTGACATCTAAACATTTTATCCTTTTAAATCAAATCAAATTAAATATTGCCCATTTAAGTTTCACAATTTTTATCATAACTTTTAAAAGTTATAGCTCTTTGTCGCAGTTATTGCATAATTCTTTATGCAACCCCACGTCTTCACACAGTGGTCTCGCAGCAAGAACAAGAATTTCACATTTCATTCATGTTCTAAGAAGTACACCACTGTGATCTTCATTATGAATAAACCAGTGATTCCTGATCACAGGTTGAAATTCATTGCACATCAGTGAAACCTGCTTCTGAGTTGGCAGAGGAGAAGATGTCGAATCCCAATCATGCGCAAAACAAAATTATATTGAACAGGTCAACAAGATTCTTTGGCATAAGTAGAAGTTGACCAGCCAAGATTGCTTTCATCAGAACTCCACTGCCTGGAGCTCATCTGCTGACTGTAAATCTGAAATAGCAGAAGGAAAATTATACATTATCTTTGGTGAAATTAAGTTGATCACACTGCCAGTCGTGTGGAATAAGAAAAGTGTTCCTGACCCTGCGAAAAAAGCTTATTTTGGTTTTCCTTTGTAGTTTTCATACCGACAAGGGCCAATAGCACTAGGTTTGAAATTCAGTACAGCTGTAATTCAGTGGTTCAATCGTAACTTAAGTACTTGAAGTATGTTCTGTGTATGATGGGTGCACCGTCGGCTTGGAATTAATCCTCTTTTTTGTGTTTCTTGAAATGAACTCTATTTTAACCTCATGGTTGAGGTTTGTATGTTTTCAGGTTCATCTTTTCATGGCAAAAATAAACTAAATACAAAGATATCAGACTGTGTTTAGACCAAATTGGCTCCATATTCACCTCTGGTGAATGATTGGGTAGTAAGATCTGAGTAAAGACGGATTAATAACATTTTCTACTGGTGCTAAAAGGTTTTGAATCCCCTGCTTCTTTACACCACATCAGGACTCTGAGGGATGCTTCTCCCAATTCAGCGGTCTTTTTAAAGTGTCACTTTATCGTAAAAATTATTGAAATGTATCGTTAAGATACTAAATAAAAATCCTCGATTCTGTGTTAAAGCATTAAAAGTAGATTCATTATCACTAGATTCATTATTCACTATATCTAGCTAAAAAAATGTATATTTTTTTTCCAGATGATCATTCACAAGTTTCAGTATAATTAACTTACAGGACGAAACACTTGCTAATGTTGTCTGAGAGAGTGCTCGCTGTGAGTTTGAGGAGCATTGGGAGTCATTTAACGCGTCATGGTCCTACTGCTTAACTCATTGGCTGCCAGCCATTTTCAGTGCAGAGAGACCCATACTGCCAAGTGTTTTACAGTATTTTGACTGATTTTCCAAGACCCACAGAAAAGTGTGTCTTATGACTATGTACACACCGAAATTACCAAAAGAAAGAGTAGACTCTTCTTTCATCAGGAAAAAAAGTTTGTTTCTACCATTTTCAGTCCTTTAGTAATAGACAGTAGAACATAGGTTGGTTTCACCAAAAACAGCTGTTTTTGACCAAAAAATTGAGAAAACAGGCTTTTTTTTTGCGCAAAGTGGCACTGCTGCCACCTTGCGGGTAATTTTGCCAGTATATTCTCTGTTTAGTGTTTACAAGCCTAAGATTTAGTGACAAACTCCGCTAGATTGTTCCCCAGCCCGCTCCGTTAAAAAACGCAATTGACGTCTATAGACGTCTTTGGCAGTGAACGGTTGTTTTTAAATTGACGTCTATAGACGTCAATGGCAGCCAATGAGTTAAGAATCCCCAAAATACCCTGAGCAGCAATCTGTTTTGATAAGCCCAGGGTCTATGAAAAAATCTAAGAAGGCACTCTTTTAGCCAGTTTGAGACCCTTTTCGATACCAGATAAGTTTCACTGCTTGAAGAAAACATTCAATATTAAGATTCCTGATGAATATAGCTTCTCTTGTGGTCTTGAAACTGTCCTTTTCCAAGACCATGCTAAAAACAAATTGTGTTATTTTAGTGATATCAAGTACTGTCAAAGGATCACTTTGACTGTCAAACTTCCTTTTTAATTTAATAACCTTTATCCACCTTCAGTATCCCATTTTTCCCAGAAATATTTGGTCTGTTATAGCTGCAAAGCATTTGCTTTTTAACTTTTTTTAAAGAAAAAGACAAATTAGCCCTCGATTCTTCAGCAAAGGGTTCTGTATTATATGTTGAACATTTGCATTACATTTATATCCTGCTCATGTTTAAGATTTATAGATTGTGATTGGTTGCTGAAGAAAGTAGTTAGAGTAGCGAGATCCAGATAAAAGTGCATTATCTGTTCTTTGCACAGCCTTTGTCAAGGATCTCTGGCACAGCATCATTGTCAGCAGCAATTTCAGCGCCATGGCCAGGGCCAGCTCACAAAAGACAGCTAAAACGTGCTGCATACAGACTGAGTTGAGTGGTTAAAGGATAAGACCGTTTTTTTGACATTGGGCCCTTGATTTCACATTATAACATGATGTTCTACTCACCCCTGCTTGTTGTTGAACATTTGGAGCTGTTCCGAAGATATTCGCGAGGCGTCTGGCTGCTCTCTTGAGATATTCGGCCATGAAACGGTTTCCTATGGGCAAGCTTATACAGGCACAAACTATGCTGTTTATAATTTATTAATTACTGTACACTAGCACTGATAACGTGGAGGTGCGTCGCTTACTTAAAAAAATCCGGGTTACTAATTTTGAATTTTAGCCGAATGAATAAACAGGCAGCAGGTCTGTGGGCTGTCTGTGGCAGTAGCACGACGAGGACGTCAGTAACACCCACTTTACGACAAAAAAAAAAATCAAAATTACAATAACCCGGATTTTTTTAAGTAAGCGACGCACCTCCACGTTATCAGTGCTAATGTACAGTAATTAATCAATTATAAACAGCATAGTTTGTGCCTGTATAAGCTTGCCCATAGGAAACCGTTTCATGGCCGAATATCTCAAGAGAGCAGCCAGACGCCTCGCGAATATCTTCGGAACAGCTCCAAATGTTCAACAACAAGCAGGGGTGAGTAGAACATCATGTTATAATGTGAAATCAAGGGCCCAATGTCAAAAAAACGGTCTTATCCTTTAAGCATAGGTTGTGTCTTGCATACCCTAAAGCTTGAAATTACTTCTCCACCTCTTCTTGTTGTTTTATACAGGTTAGTGAAGTGTTTTAGCAATCAGTAAGGCATCATACTTGCATTTACACAGCATGGGTCTCATCTAACCTGGAGTACACACAAAAATGCAGATATCCAGGACAAATTGTCTTCTTTTGAACATCTTTTGTCACTACATTTATTACTGTTTCTTCTACCCTACAGGTAAGATTTTATTTACAATGGACTTATTTCTCCCTACAGCTGAAAATTGCTTTATTATGGAGTAATTACTGGAAAGATCTCAATCAGATGTTTTGTTTTCACTCTGAGGTGGGAAAAAAGCCTCATGATAAATGTCAAACACTAGTTACGGATTTAATTTGTAGACTCAGTAGTCATGCTCAATTCTGTTATCTTTGTGACATCACCAGTGGTGAGACGCGTGCAAAGTCTAAAATGTGAGAGATGAAAACAGGCCTCTAGAGTGTTTTATAGGCCTGTGAAACCCATTGAAATTTGATCGGGATAGCTTGGGGTGAAAATAGGCATCAGTTACTTTTAGCAAGGCAAATGAATGGAACGAGACATACGGCATGACCTTTTAGTTAAAGAATCGTTTTTGTAATTGTTTGATGAGCACAAAATGTGGCTGGTCTGCTCATCTCTCCCATAAATATACTGCCTTCATAAAACAAAAGTAACTGTTACAGCTGGCAACAAGTTATTTAAGCCTAACTAATGCAGTGAGTAGGGTTTTATTCCTGAAACAACTGTCAGAAAAATCATCCTGTGGTTGAGGAAAAACATGTTTGTTTCAAACAAGACAAAGCTACTCTGCATCAAGCAAAAAACAACTAAGGAAATGCTGAAGCTACTGAAACTGGGTTGATAACTATTAATGCCTGGAGAGACAGCAGTGAGCAATTATCTTTGAAGGAGAAATATGGAGGAGAGAAAATCTTTAATCATTGTGATTGGAGATCGCTTAACTGTTTAAATCAAATTGAAGAAAATCAACAACTCGGCAGTGTGTAATAAACCTTTATTAGTCCCACAATGGGAAAATTCACACTCAAATTTTCCCACACCATGCAAATATAACTCATGGTATTGGGATTAAAAATTAGGTCGACTGAGAATATACTGACCAGGTTTTTGCATCATTAAGGTTTTTCTGTCCCGATGGCACAGGTATGTCCCAAGATGACAGGGCCAGGATTTATATGACTCAAACTGTGAGAGTGGTTCAGGGAGCGTGAGACGTAATTTTCTCACATGAGTTGGCCACCACAGAATCCAGAGCTGAAATCAAAACTAGATCTTCATGTGACACTTTTTGGTCAGGCAGTAATGATAAAGAGAAGCCAAAAGAATAGTAAATACTGGCTTTTTTTACCTTAAAGACCAATTGATGGACTGTGATGAAGTCATGTATATTGCCATATATTTGAATTTGTATTGAATTTATTTGTTTGTTTTTCTGCTGCTGCCTTTGATTTTCTTTAAAAGCCAGAGTTGTGTGTGCGCATTTAGCTTGGATATCTCTTGTTTGCTTGTATAAACTTGTGGCTGATCTATGTGTGTGTGTAAGAGGGGGGTCCTCTGCATGTTTGTGAGTGCATTCAGTCTTCAGGCGGTGCGTGTGTTGATCTTGTTTGTGTCCCAGCCAGTGGTTAAGGTGTGACGAATGGGACTAGGGAGACAGAGGAGGAGGGGAAAGAGAAGAAGAATGACCTGACAGCTCCCCTATTCAACTTCTAATCACTGAGGGAGCATGGAGGCAGTGTATTTTCTGAGGAGAAGACAGAGATCAGGTGTTTGTGTGCTCTGTATTTGTAATACTGAGAACATGTCCTAAAAATAGAATCTCAAAATCTTCACCTTAGCTGTCTGATGGTTGTACTTTGTTTTACATAAAGCAGCTCAAACAAGCAGCAAACAAATATGCACTTGATCTGTTTAAGTATTACATAGTATGTGTTTGTGTACTTTAAAAGAACATTTGTGCCCAAAATGTGTTTGAACTGATTTATCAGTCCAGGGATCAGACACAGAAACTATCTTCACCCACAAAAAACATTTGAATATTTTTTTCTGCTTACAAATTGATATTTGTGAAAGAAGAATGTGCAGTGAGAATATGCACACTTCATGCATTCCTCAGACCATTTTCACACCAATGCAACCCTTATGTGAAGTGGAATGGGAAAAGAGGACACTTGATTTACCATAAAAGAAAGGGATTTTGAGGATTTGTCAGTATGGTGGTGTTTTTAAAAAAAAAAATTTTGGGTGGTATACATAACCACAGACATGAATTGTGCGTTACTAAAGTCTTTCCCCATAGAACACATTCCATGATCCATTTGTAAAGCTGCATCTCCCCCCCTATTACAGGTGGGAATCTTTGGGCACGATACGATTACGATTCAGGGGCTACGATTCGATTATTAAAACAATTATTGATGGGTCTTCAATTTATGTATATTGATGCACTTTTTCCCCACATTTCTTTTTGTCTCACTGAATAAGCATTCATAACTTGAAGTTTTGGAAAACTGCATTTGTAATAAGAAACAAGAGTTGAATTAATTATATTTTATTAAAGTAATGGAAATGCGTGCAAACTGGAACGTTACGTCGGGTGGAATCGAGTTAACCCCTAAATTCCAACACTTGCGTGTGTGTTGCGTCTGTACTCCAGCACGGCAGTGGAGCTGATACGTTTCAATCAATGACTGTGCTTCCACCGGCTCCGTCACAGCTGCGGCGCTTTGCAGCCTCCGCAGCAGATATAGAGCTTCTATTTTTGCCCAACGCAGCAGCACAGAGAAGATCGTGTGGGACAGGAAGTCGCGCGCAGAAACATCTGGTAAATTTTCAAAAGGATCATATTTCCCTGCACTACACCTTGAAAACGTCATAATAACGTGGCTCTTGTCCAGTTCGCTTGTTGTAGAAGCCGAAGTGTTTCCACACATCTGCTTTTAAATTAGAAGGAGCTGTTTGGTTCTCACGGCGAGGTGTGGTCAGCCATGTTTGTTTTTCCTCTGTGCGGTGTGCGTTCCTCATGAGCTCCACATAGTGTCCCGGAGATGACTCGTACCGCCCTTCTTAGTTCCACATTTTAGAACCGTCTGTATTACTTTATTTAAATAATCGAAATTTGGACATTTGTGAATCTATTCAGAATCGTCCACGTCCGAATAGCAATGCATCTAAGAATCGGAAATTTCCCCCACCCCTACCCCTGATGGTCTCTGTGTGACCTGGTGCAGATGAAACGGAGTGGTCTGTCCTAAGCTGTAGCCCTGATATGTGTGAACTGTTTTTGCAATTTATAATTCAACCATTCCACTTTACCATTTTCCATCAGAAGGGTAATTTGCTTTGAACTTAAAGTTGATCAGCTTTTACTTTTTTAAAATTCAGCAGTTTACTTTTGAGGCCCTGGTGGTTAACGTTGCAACCACCTTGAAGCCAATCACTTTCAGTAATCCTTCTGTGGTTGCAGTCCCAGACAAAGAATGACCTGCTTGAAATAATCATGGTGATATCATTTGCTCAAATTGTTGCCCTACCTCAGACCATCAGATGTTCAGATATGACCATTGTAACATTTATGCAACAAAGATAATCTGAGACAAAATTTTACTATGAACTTTGTTGCAGATGTAAGATGGATAAATGAAGAGCTATGTAACCTATTTTAATTGTGAAGTTAAGACCTTCTCCTGCTTCCACTTTCCTCCCTCACAATAGAAGCAGTACTATTTTGTGTAATCTCTCCTCTGCTTTGGTTTTTGAACAGATAATTACTTAATTCAGATCTCAAAGTTTTATCCCAAATCTTCTCCCAGGGAAGGAGAGTGCTCATTATCTGGGAATAACAGCGTCACGCCCACAGTGTCTCAGTTTTCAGCCAGTTAAAAACAGTGGGCCTGACATTTTCCTTTTGGTCTAGTTTGTTGTCTCTTATCTTTTTTTTTAGCCCTTATCGCCTTGAGGTCCGGATGTATATTATCTCCATGCTGGACCCGTACCATTTTGCACGATGTTTCATCCAGTTGTTATCATCGAAGTACCAGAGAGGATGTAGCACGGGAAAATGTAGCATAGGAATTGTTGTAAATGACCTAGTAAGATAGAATATGCAGTGTACAGTTCACACATATAAAAACATGTCTTCGCAAGTTTATTAGATCCATGCCTCACAGTATGAGATTAACTTATTATGATTATTGTTGTAATCTATCAATGGGTGACTTTAGAGAAGAACCAATATCTTTATACAATATTGTGGGCTGAACGACCAGATAAAGTAAATATTTTTGTTGAAACTTGTTTGTGGGCGGTTTTCTAGCTTCATTTGCTCTCCACCTTTTACTTCAAATCAAATCAAATTTATTTATATAGCACATTTCATGTACAAATAGTTCAAAGTGCTTTACATAAAATAAAAGCATTGCAGCAGGGAGTGGAAGAAGCATTAAAATACAAAAAAGAATATAAAGACAAACAAATAAAATAATTTAAATGAATTTAAAAACAAGCAACAGTCAAGATAAGTTAAAAGATACCGTGCAGATTTCATGCATAGACACATGAGAAAAGAAATGTTTTTAACCTGGATTTAAAAATGTCTACTTTTCTACTTCAGTAAAGTTGCATCACTGTGGCCCTGTTGAACATTGATATGATCTAGTGTGGAGTTTGACCGAGGCCTTGACTCTGGATTGCACTACAGAACTGTCTTTGAGTAAAAAGGGGGCTGACTGGGCTTCGGGCCTGAATATTACATTTTTATGCGTGTTCATATTGATTCTCTAAAAGCAAAGTTAAAACTAAAGAAGTGTAACTTGTAAAGATGTGATTTTCCTCTTATTTCAGAAAACTATGACGGCTGTGAATTTCACTGAAGAGTTGGTCTGATCTGTGAAACTACCTTTAAACCGTTTTCAGGTCGTCTTTATTGCAGTGTAAACACAATCTCATTCCTTTCTTGCTTGCTATTCTATTTCAGACGTATAGATGGTAAATAAATATTCTGCAATACAGTAACACCTACCTTTTTTTTTCTTTCTTTCCCTCCTCTCCATCATACTATCTACGCATCTGCTATGAAAGATGACATCCAATTCCAGGGCAGACAGAAGAAGACATAAACTAACAAGTGACATGTTTTATTTTCTTCCCTGACATATCCAGGGTGCATTTTAATATTGGATAGAAATCCCATTTGTATTCACCATTGAAACGAATAATTGCAAGAAAATCTGCTGCCTGTTATCGTTTTCTTTTCTTTTGTTTTACTTCTTTTTTATGTTTAAAAGAATGTTACATAAATAACTTTTTTATTACTGAATCCTGCATCCACCATATATATCAAACTTTGCAGTCAAGTCAACACTTTGGGCTATCGGCACTTGCCTCACAATGTAGCTTTAGCAATCACCAGCGAAGCTGATTGCAACAAGAGTGATAACGACCAGCTGTGAGCGGAGTAGCAATAAAACAGATGTTGGTGATAAACGGAGAGCTGCAAGTACAAAGGAATCTACAGGCACCACCAGAGGAAGATTCCTGCGTGGTTATAAAAAAGAAAGTTAACTAAAGTTAATGAGATTGCACTACCACACTGAGGCACTGATTTCTAAAGCCTTGAGTTAAAATTGTTCCATATTGTTTGTGAGTTGCATTTTGTTGTTTTCAGTTTCCCATGTAGAACATAACCAGTATGTGTGTTTGTGCTTGAATTTATGATATGGAATCCATTTGGAAATGGGAGAAATAATTATTCTTTGCAAAAAGCGGTTGTTTAGCGTACCGTGAGCGTAGCTCTCAGAGCTGTAGCCAAGTGGTTGTTTCAGAGCATCCAAATCAGAGAAGCCCCTCAGAGTTTTTGTGACATTACGCAGAGCAGCAAAAAGACAGATGGAAGAAAATAAGAAGAGATAGGGAGTGGTATGCAAGGAGAGTCCAAAATGTGTGTTGCATATTATTAACGGAAATATAGAAAAGTGAAGGGACTGTGTGTGTGTGTGATAGCCACAGGCAGACCAGAATAGCCTGCTAATGAACACACTGATCTGTTGCAGCAAAGGAAAAGGACAAACCTCTGTGTTTTAATGTCGTCTCCATCTTCCCTGTCCATTATTTCTGAGATTTTAATGAAGTAGACTAGGGATGATCCGATCACGTTATCGGAAATCAGGGTCGATCACGTGGTTTCAGACTCGATCGGAAACGGACTTTACACCCCGATCAGGGATATATATATTCCGTCATTAAAAAAATAAACGGAAAAATCTGAAGGCCATCTGTCATTTTACAGATTGCAATTCACACCCCTGACCACTTGGTGGCGAGTGAGCATATTAATAGCTACTGTCTCTCTTGATGCATGACCTCGTTGGCTTCCCTCGTTCAGAGAGTCTTGCCGACCTCTGATCACTTCACTTAGAGAAATGTTCCCTGATTTCAAAACTTTGGCTGAAGTGGCGCTTGTAATTCCAGTCTCCAGTGTGGCAGCAGAGCGCCGATTCAGAACAACATCAAAACAGCCATGAGAAATCGTCTGTCCGAGGCAAAAAATCCAAAACCTGACAATAACCTCTGCAGCAATCCCACTTGAGACGTTTGATTATGCACAAGCGGGCACGCAATTCAAGTACATGCGGACCAGGAGGAAGGTGTGAGACTGCGTTCAGGCCACAGCAGGTGACCTGTTCGTATTTTAAGCGCTATCGTTTCATTTCATTGTTCATATGTACCTACTGGGGCCACAGTCAGTGTTTTTGTCTGCTATACATCTGCTTGATGTGTGATGGCGCGGTGTGGAGTCTCTGTTCAGCTTGTTCGGACTGAATATTAATTAGAAATAAATGAAAATTGAATGCTATTGAATATGTCATTATCACAAGACAAATACAACTTGGGACAAGACCATTTAAACTTCAGTATTTATAGTTTATATCAGCTTTTAAATTAAAGCGATGGGTAAAATAGATTATGACGGGATTTTTACGACCTTCTCAGTCAAAATGACGGACAACGAAAAAGTCTAGCGCAACCTCTGGTCTCAACTCCACACAGAATCAACGCATGCGGCATGACGTCACTTTGCGTCACTTTGGGCGCGAATGTCTGCGGTGTGGAGGTATTTTAAAAAATCAGGGACATCCTGGATCAGTTTCTTCGCTGTTCTTCATTTTTTTTAATGTACTGTAGAAGTATCGGATCAGACCTCGGTATCGGCAGATACTCGGGAGCAAATAAAAACTGATCGGGACATCCCTAAAGTAGACTGTTTGCTATTGGTCGCTCATCCCATTTCTCTGGCTTGCTTCTGTCCTATTTTGTTTATATCTTTTAATCTTCTCCCTTTTTGCTCATTAAACTTGTTTATGCATATAAATTATAGATGATGAGGACATCAAAGAGAAATTTTCAAAACTTGTGCAGGTGAAACATCAAAATGCCCTCAGGCTTTTCTCTAAAGAAGAAAATTAAACTTTTTATTTTTTTTTCATTTTCCTTCAATACCAGCTTCTCCATTTCACATTAGTATACTCTGGTATAATGCAAATTAGGTACTGTACTTTATACCTGTGAAACAGAGGGATGGAGCCAGATGGGGATTGGGTCTGTGATTTTAACAGCTTGTCATGGTCACAAGTTACAGACTGTTAAAAGTTCCCAGCTTAAAAGAGCATTATATGAAAGTTTTTTCTTTTTACTTTCGTGCTGAGAGTTTGACAAAGATCACTCGTGTCTGTAACCACAGGAGTGAGTTTGCTGACCATAATGACTGCAAACTAGGGAGAAGCACTAGCATGGCATGATTTGTTCAAAAGTAAGAATATTAAACATTATTTAAAGGAAAATTATTAGGATGAGAATCCCCTTTTGGCAGGTTCTTGTTGTAACTGTTAAGAAGTAGGGAGAATAGGACACAGCTGTTTGCCTCCATTTCCCTTTTTTTTTTTTTTTTTTTTTTTTTTTTTTTTTTTTTGCTCGTCTAATTGGTTACTAGCAGTAGTTCCATACTTACATGAGGAGATGAGTGTTGTATGGACATTTCCATACTGTGCTTTTGCATGGTTCATAAAATAAAATGGAAAAAATAAAAACAATTTTTGTTTAACCAATTGACCCAACCAGCGTGTTGGTCAGTCTGCATTTGATTGTCCTGAAGTTTTTTTTTTGTTTTGTTTGTTTTTTTTTTGAGCCAGTTAACATTTTCTACAAAATATTTCTTACTGCTGTGTGGAGACATGTGTTAGGCAGCAGTGTATAAACTGTATGTAAACAGTAATTGGTGGCAGATCCTATGAATGCAAACGAAAATGTCCGCAGGTTTTTGAAATCTTGGTGCATTTGTAGCATTGGGCTTTTTGTTTTGGTCCACAGCTTGTAGCCCAAGGCTTGGCGGTGCCGCACAGCCATGTGAATCTCCCAGCTCTTTTTTCTTGTTCTTCTCCAGCTCTGCTCTTTGTTAGAACTTGCTTAGAATATAGTGTCATTTTGTATTTATGCCTATATATCTCAGAAATGAAAACCTCTCTTGCCTTGCTGGGATAATGAACCTCAGGGAGACACTCAAGCTTTTCCTCAATTTTGTTTTTATTTGATAATAAGACATATGTATAACCAAAGAAAACTAACAGAGGACTGGGACTGTGAAGTTTCTTTTTTTATATATATATTTTTTGTAGATAAACAAATGACCGCCCCAAATACAGGCTGGGAAAGACGATCATCGTGTATCTGGCTGTGGTTACATGCAGTGTAAAAGCCATAATGAGAAATCAAGGACTTCTGTCTATTAAAACACTAAAGCTCTTAATTTAAATTCATTAAGTTGTCTTAAGTTTGTATCAGTGCCCCAAATACACATCTTAAATGAGACGAGTTAGCAGTGTCAAAATTTAGAGATCTTAGCTAAGATGTTAATTTTAATTTATACAGAGGTATTTGGCATTAAATCTATAACACTCACAGTTGGGTTTCTCATGTTTCGAATTAGCAAAGCTGTGACACCATGACTGCTGTGGGTTGCTGGATTGATGAGGTCTGTGCAGGGTGATGCTCTTTACATTTTTAGAATAAAAAGCTGTGAAAGGAACTTAGACTGTTGCTGATGTCAGTCAGCAGTGAGTCACTTCTCACCACAGTATTTCTAACATGATGCAAAAGCCTTAACAGGGCAAATAGAGCTGATCTTTAAAGATTTATACTGATCAAACACGGCGAATAGGACGTAGACGTGTTTCTAATACAAACCTGCGTCAATTAAAAGCATGTTACTGTCTCTACTTGAATTAGATAGAAGTAAGGGTACTATGTGAAGAAATACAATGTATTTATTGAATTGCATAAAAAAAAAAAAAATTTGTTAACTTATGTATCGGTTGCAAGTGTGCAGATTGTTTTTATGATTGGCGTGTGCTCTCCTCATGCGAGCAAATTGCTCTCTCCACTACACCCCATCTGTCAGTGCTGGTACTGTAATGAGGTCTGTGTGGCTTGTTTATTGCGTGGCATCCCCCTCCCAATTATGGGATTCCTGAGTAACTGATGCCACAGTGATTTCAGGTCAGCATGGGTTTGACTGCCAGCTAAATGGCCAAATCCTGGTAGTAAATTCTGTCCATATTTTGTATGTGCATATGCTGTGTCCCTACGGCAGTGTGTATCTGTGGGTTGGTGATGGAGAAAACAATCTATATTATGTTGCAGTAGTGAGGTGGATGTTACTTTTCTGGGCTTAGAAGTTTCTTTTTATCCAGCACCAAACTGCTCCCCTGGGGCTCGGTCCCTGTCGAGGTTCTGAGTTCCCTGTGTGGGAGCAGAAGGGGTTTATGTCTTTTCAAATGTCACTTGCAACTTCAACATTTCAGGTCAGAGGCACAGACACTTTTAAAACCTTGAGGAAGTAATCTCTAACACAGTGGAGATTTCCCAACCCTCTTTTTTGCAAAGATTAAATCGTGATAAACAGTTTTAAAAGCATCTCATAGAATTTATTAACATGTCCTTTCAGAGTTTTTTTTTGCTTTTCATTCTACTAATTTCTCCTCTTTTGTCACTCTCGTTTATCTTTAACCCTCACTCTCTACATCTAGCAACAATTAAATGCAGCTTAAAAGCGGGCTTATAAAAGTGGGGAAAAAAATAATGATATTAACAATTGCATATCTTCGATCCCCTTAATTCCCCCATTCACTCATTCTCCTCTCATTAATACAGCAACATTAATTGGCATGATGAATCCCTCCCCATGAACAAACTAGAAAAGAAATGTAATTATTTTCAACAGCTGACTTCCTCAATGTTCTCTCTGTGCAGTGTTTGTCTGAAGCTGAGGTGGAAGGATGTCTGAGATGCTCACTCTAATATGGCCTGCCTAAAGCTAATTGTTTACCAGCGTGTGGGCTCGGAGTGCTTAGCATGTCTCAATGTCAATCTCAGCAAAGACATATCTGTCAAATAAATTTGGTCTTTCATCTGGTAGAAGTGTAAAGTAAGACTGGAGATTGATATTTAAAGTTGTTTTTTCTCCCTGTCTCTAGACCAACATCCCATTCCTCCAGAATGTTCTGTCCAACAATCAGTTTTTGCACTCCACCGTGGACACCCAGTTTATTGACGAGAACCAGGATCTCTTCAACCTGAAACCGACTCAGAACCGAGCCCAGAAACTGCTGCACTACCTCGGTCAGTGTATAAACTGTATATAAACACCACAAAAGAAAATGTATTTTTAATGTTGATATCAAAGAAGGGCATTACAGCTGTGTTGTACAAAAATCAGGTCAATGCAAGCAGAAATTCAAGGTTAAGAATTTAACTGCCATTTAAAAACAGAGCAATCTATTCATTATTGCTTTTATGGCTTCAGAGATGGGAAATATATTAGCTTTCAAGAGCTGTTGATGTTTTTAGGTAAGAGATTGTTTTATGCAGGAGATATGAAGCCCAGTCTTTGGATAGATATGAATGGTAAAAATGAAATACCTTCCAGCCTTTGGTGCTAACGAAGAAAAGTCAACATCTGGCATCATGATTATACGCATAGTAGAGTATGAAAAGCAGGACCTTTTTGTTTTTAATGTTTGTTTTTCTCCCATTTTTTTTCTTCCTTTTTTTCTTTTTAAATGCTCATGCATCTGACTTATGTTCTCTCTTATTACGCTGGTATCCAGGTCATGTGATGGTTAACGGGCCAACAACACCCATCCCAGTCAAGGCTAAGCCCTCCTCCACGGACCCTGTGATCCCTCCTGTCCCCATGAGTAAGTTAATCTGATAATCATCTTGTATTGTTCACCACCTGACACTCACATACTCCTTGGTATTTATTTCACTGCCCATTCATGAGACAATAAGTGTAAAAGCTCAAGCAATGCAATGATTGCCTGTGTGCATGTTTAAAGTTCTGTAATTAGGCCAAAGTGTCTACAAGTTGAATGATATTCTCTATTAAAACACTAATATTTGATATAAATGGAAATGGATTCAGTCATATTCTACTGCAGTTAATGGTATTCTACAAGAATATATTGTTAATTAACTTATGTTAATTATGTCACTGTACATCATTGCTTTTGAATGTTTTACATTTGGACTATTATATTAAGACACTGCCACAGCAAGGGTGAGGGGTTTCATTTCCCAAAGGGCACCAAAGCTAAAAATGTAAACACTTTTGGATCTAGAGGGCACTTTGGATAAAAGCGCTCACTGAATGACAAATGGGTTATCCAGCAGTCTGATAGCTGTAGGCAGAGAGGCCTTCCTCAATGGCTCATTTTAGCACTCTGGGAGAAAAAGCCCAGAGTGCTCTGCTGAGCTGTGAGCACAGCTCATTGTTTGCGAAGGCAGAAGTTGTTCACCTCCCACCATGCTCTGCACCAGCACCCCTGTTGACTTACAGGAAAGGCCAATGATCATGCTGCACTCTCTGATGAGCTACTTCATCTGTGGTGTGGACCCCTTTTTCCCCCGTTAATGCCAACTACAGGGTCATATTTAACCCTGTGCATACATACAACTGCTTCTATAATCAAATAGGTCTTTAAAAAAGGCAAAAATAAAAATCAATAAAACCTGTAATTTTGCTGTGATGTTGTTATTTTTACGGCTGAGCTCGAGTATTTTTTTTTCTTTTTTCGTTATCCGTGCAAGATGCCATGAATTTAAGCACCTGCCCGTTTTGACAACAAAGAACTAGTCAGCTGTATCAATCTGGCATGTTCATCAGCACTCTGCTCTCCCTCAGCACCCCCTGCATTCCTGTAAACATGAATTTTTGAATAAAATAATTTGAATAAAATGAATCATAATCAGGCATCATGAATCAGATCTGACATCTTAAAATGGTGCTCAGTGGAATGGAGTAGAAAAAGAAAAATCTCCAATGTCTGTGTGAGTGCGTTTTTTCATGCTTACCCACCACACTTGGGTTGCTTTTGCAAATCTTTTGTCTAAAACAGTTATTGCCCATCTCACTTCTGGCAGGAAATTAAATACACAGAAATGCACTAAATACACAAACTGGCTCAGATATGCACTGTACTGAACAGGCAGAACTAGACACCCTTTGTGTACTCACCCCCACTTACCTACTGTACGCTTCTGATGAGGCTGTTGTATGCAGCACATGCACACACAGAGCCATACCTAAAGCCTAGTAATGAGATTTGTAATGTGCTTATATCCTTTCTTTCATTTGACGCAGGGATTGAGAGAAGAGAAGGATTAGGCCTGTATTATCACACTCTGTGTAGAGCAGCATAGAGGGAGGAACAGGGCCATGAAAGGAGAAAAGGGTTATGATAGGAGACAGGGGGCTTGGCTGATGTGTAATTCCCATAGAGAAAAAGGTCAGGTGGACGTTGTGGCAAGTGTGGAGATATGTTCGATAAATTGATCAAGATGGAGAAAGGAAGAAAAGGGAGGAAAGAGGGAAGCAAATTGCATAATGACATTGACATATGTCTAAAAATCTCATCTAAAGATGAGGAGAAAGAAAAATAAATTACAAGAGAAGCACTGTTGTGGTATTCTCCACCGCAGTGAGGAGAGAACAAAAGAAAACTGTTCATGAAAGACAAGTCGAGGGTTTCCTGACAGAGCCAGTTTCGTACTCAAATGCCATTATTTTCTAATTAGGACTTGTAGTCTGAAACGTTCCCTCCAAAGGCTGATTGTCGGTGGTGTAGAAGAACACCTTGTTCCAAATTATTTTCTGGATTTATTTAATGGAGGAGATCTAGAGGTTAATCACCAGATGCCTCTGAGCCAGCTCCAGGAAAAATTACTAATAAAAATGACAGACTACTCTCCTCCTCCCAATTATGCACTTTAATTCCATTTATAGGATGAGAAAAGAGGACTCTGTAAAAGAGCACAATACGATGTGGCAGTACACATGGAATTAATGCCTTAACATTCCTTTGCTTGTTTGAAGTTTTTCATCCTTTTTATTGTTCATCTTCAAACGGCAAACTGCTTCAGCGGCTGTGTATTTTCTATTGTTTACATGCAAACTTCAGTGGGGGTGGCTCAGCCATAAATTTGCTTTCTGAAACCCGAAGATACTCTGCTTTGCACCCACCTGAAGAAAACTCAAAAAGACTTTATTGATTATTCCCTTTTTCACAACTCCCTTATGTAGAGGAAAAAGATGGCTGTTTTTGAAAAATACGGTCAAAAAATAGTCAAAAGATTTTAACCAGGTGGTATTTTAGCACTAAAGGTGAATTATTCAAGATTTTTGGGACTGTGGGGGAGGTAAGCATTTCATATTCTATCTGATGTCTACTTGCTTTTAACATGTAGAGGCTTTTCTGAGACTGTTGTGGTACACTGGGTTTTTATAGAGTACTAACGAGCAGTCCCACTGCTATTCAGTCATGCTATTAAAATGTTCCTGGATACACAGATACAACCAATTTACCAGGTAGGCAAATGTCAGCTTGGAACAGATGCTCGACTAGTTGTGTCTACTCTGAAAGTGCCTGTGAGTTCTGTAGTTCACTCTACTTGGTCATTTCGAGGAGAGGAGAAAGCCTCAGCCAGGTGAAAAATTTCCAGTAAAGAGGTATGAAGTGACATCAGCGAAGTGTGCAGAGAAGGTGGGAGTTATGAAGGCTTTCAACGCAAATGAAGGGGGCATGTTTACGTGCAAGTGGGTCAACTGTCAAGCACAACAACCATGTGGGACTTGTCTTTTTTCTACTTTTTGTTTTTTCACAAGACACACGCAAACAGCAATGTTTCCTTGGAAACTGTCACAGACAGAAGCCAATGAATGCATATACTGTGTGATCCCAGTACATATGCCCTCTTTTCTTCTCTATTCTGTCAAATACTGCACACGTGGTAAAAATATAGAACTTGGAGAATTCATCATTCTTTCTGTGCTTTTCACACTCCAAAGTTCAAATGTCTGTACGTATGTGTTTCAGCAGCATGACTTCATAGAACTCATCTGGTTTTTGCTCTGGAGAGCTCATTTTGTTTTAGTGTTGATATGTGTAAAGATTATAGAAGAGATGATTTGTTTTTAGAGGTGAGATACAACAAAAAGGTCAGGAGCAAATATTCAGCTGCACTGAGGAGGGACAGGGGGCTTAAGGGCATCTAAACAGGCACATAGTACCTCATTAACTAGTCCAATTGATTGATGAATGTACACACTGCAGCAAAAATAGATCTGAATACTGATTCTAATTTGTAAATGCCTCAGGTTATGATTAAATAATTGCAAAAGTGAGAGAAAATAAGGTTCATCACAGTGGCAAGGTCTTTGCAGTGTTTGTTTTTAAGAGCACTCAGCTGTGATAAACCAATAAATGTCAGTATATGTCTTGGGAATTGCATTGCAATTTTTTATTACTCCCTTTAGATGCTTTTAGCGCTTATCTTATTTTTAATACTGTATGTGACATAGTCTTGTAAGCTTAGTAGATGGACTGACCCAGTGCGATCTTGATCCTGTGTTCCTCAGGGAGTGAAGCCTGCGAGTTTTCAGAAACACTCTTAATGGATGTGATGTGGTTGACCTGTTTCCAGTTCATCTGTTAGCTATACATTATTTTCCTCTTTTTCAAAAAAACCTGTACTTCCTGTCTTGCTCCGAGGTCAATTTTGGTCCACCACTTTTTTCCAGGCTGAGATAAAACAATTACAGGATGGAACCTGGCATGACATTTTGTTGGTTGTACTCAGATTATGAAGTCCACTAATTTGTAATTTATGTCTATAAAGTGGGAGAGAGACTGTTTTATGCAGTTTCTTTACTTCAGTTAAAATGGGTCAAAAGATATCCTGACAATTAAGTCAGAAACCTGAGATGAATTTTCTATTGAGAGTATTGAGATATGACCACTTAACATTCAAACATTTCATTGCAAATAGCAAACAGGTTTTTTTTTTTTTTAAGTATATTGAAGGAGAGCTGCAAGAAGGCCAAAAAAGACATGGGAAAGATTAAACATGAGCTATCAGAAATGCATTATCTTCCAGTACATCCTTATTGCAGAACTGAAACCCACCTGGAGTGTCCAAAAGTAAAAGATGTCATCGTCTGAGAAATGAATTAAAGAATTCTGAATCACAGCAGCCTGGAGGAGGGATACTGGTACGGGCTGTGGTTATTAACCCATTCAGACTGAAAGTGTCACTCAGTTTGCTGAGTTCCAAGACGAACATTTCTTGAATCTGCTACAATGAAACAATCTTACAGCCGAATGCCTGCCTGCTATTTACATGACGGGCCTAACACTTACTTTAATGAACCCTCAATTATCAGTTCCCCTGGGATCACACAGTTGTAATGTTCCAAAACAAAAAAGGAAAACAGATTTAATGGGGTTTTAGGTAGGAAGTCCTCTCGGAACAGAGGCCTGGCAAGCTCTCTCTCTGCAAAACTACTAAACAGGTGTCAGTGAGCACTGATTACCTCCGTCTGGTAGTTTTAGGTGGCATTGTAGAGCTCCAGGATAGAGAGAGCAATAGACAGGTGTTTCATGTCAAGGGAAGAGGTGTAAAAGGACCTCGGCATGCGAGATGGAGGAGTGAACTGTGCACAGAAAATGAATTGTAGGAATTTGGGAAGTTGTCTATGCAAATAATAGGGTTCATTTGTCTAAATGGGTCAGTTGTCGAACACTACAGTCGCATGGGACTGGTATCTTTTTATTTTACTGTTTTGTCTTCTTGGCATAATAGAACAGACACAAATCCACTTAAACACTGACTGTTTCCAGGAAACTCATGTGCAGGGCCCATTATAATCAAAGGCACCGTATTCCCTCTAACTTCTTCTGTAGTGCCTTTAGAGTATTGTGTCAAAGACAACACAATTGGGGGGGAAAAAAACAATTTATCAGAATATGATCTGATGGCAAGTTTTAGACTGCATAAACGAGACAAATGGGACTGATAATCATTCTTTCTGTACCTCACATTCCTGTGTCTTACACAGACCATGATAAGTTGAGATATATTCAGCAGCAAGAAGTCAGAGCTCACCTATCAACTATTGCAGTGAGCTGATATTGTGTGTCTGTGTGAACATGTTGGTATGTGAATAGATATCTTCTTCTGTTTGGGTGGTTAATTTAGCTTATGTGGGCCTTGGAAACAATTACAGCAAAGATAATTTGTTTTCAGGGAAGAGGTCGAGCAAATATTCAGCAGCACAGATGTAGGACAGAGATTTGGAGGATTTCTATTTAGACTCATGATACCTCATTAACTAGTTTAATTGATTGATTGTACACAATACTAGGGGTGTAAGGGTATGAAAATTTAACCTCACGGTTATAGTGACCAAAATGATCACGGTTTTCTGTATTATTTTTAAAAGTGTGTTCAATCTGTTCAGAAAGCACTGGTAGGCCTACACAAGCTGAAAAAAGTGCAACAGTGTTTATTATATTGCAAAATCTTATCAAAAACATCAACAATTAACATTAAAGGAACAATCGTACAGGGCAAAACACAGGTGAATTAGGGCGATTTTGAATTATTTTTCCTTCTGAAAGTTAGAATTCCGTTTCAAAGGGTACATTCCGCGATTTCCGTCCGTTTTCAGTTATCACAGAAAATCGTAGGCTCTACGCATGCAAAGTAGTGATGGGAAGTTCGGCTCTTTTCCGAGAGCCGGCTCTTTTGACTCGGCTCCCAAAGAAGAGCCGGCTCTTTTGACTCGGCTCCCAAAGAAGAGCCGGCTCTTTCGACTCCCAAACGGCTCCTTATTTAGGATCTTTTGTAGCCTATATTTTACCTTAACTTGGCAAAAAAAAAAATCATGGTTTATGTGTTGAAAACCCTTTTGCTTTCAGTGTTTTTATGAGAGACCTTATAGTTGCCTAATTCTTTGCATTTATTCTGTCACAAAACCACTTTTACATTTGTTTATTTCAATTAAACTTTTTTATTGCACTTTTTTATTGTGCGCATGACCCATCACTAATGCAAAGAGATACTGTAGCCTACAACTGTATGATAAACGCAACTCAAATGTGCACCTGTCTAGCTCTGAGGCTAACGTTAAAGATGTGTCTCGATTAGCTCCACACTAACACCACTGAACGAACATGTGCATGTGCCGTAGGCATCTGATTAGATTATTGACACGTTATTAAAAAGTTAGACAGACGGATCATTGCATTCTGCTTCAACCCGATGTCCCCACACCATGCATTTGAGCTGAAACGTTAACTTACGTTGCATTGGCTATACAGTTGTGGGTGATGATCACGGAGATGAGCAAGGAGATTTGACGTATTGCCACCTTTTAGCGGAAACTTTTTTCCTGCATGTTCTGCAGACAGGATAACCATCTTCTATCAACTGTCCCCCGGCATTCTTATAAAAAACAAAATATGCCCATACTTCGGATTTAGTCCTCTTAGAGGGCTGATAAATGTCCTGACTCTGAGTGCTGTCATCTACACCTTCGGCCATGATTCCAACTTCAAGAAATGCATGTTGTAGGCTGCGCAGTGAGCATGCGCGACAAATTAAGAACTCGGATGAGGCTGGGAAGGATTAAACTCACGGTTTTCATACCGTGTTATTAACCGTGACATTAATGATATTTGAAATGAACGCGGTAATTGTTATCGTCAACACTTTTTATCGTGGTTTACCGTCATACCAGTAACCGTTACATCCCTACACAATACATTTAAAAATGGATCCAAATTAATTTTCCAATATGCTAACGCCTTGGGTTATGATTGTGTTTAATTGCATGGCAGAGAGAAAAGATGGAAAGATTAGAGGGTGATAATGGTACCGTCTGCTCATCCAGGTCTTAGTAAAGTTTACAGGTTCAGTCTACTTTATAAATGTTAATACACCAAACAATTTGCTATGTTCGGATGCAACAGTGAATAGGGGAATCTCACCAGAGTCTGTTGTTTTATTGTGTCCCTGTGAGAGATCCTCTGTTAAGTGTTGTGGCACACCGTTCAGCTGCAAGTGCATTTTGGTACTTTGCTGTGCAAATGACAAACAGACCAGAAAGTGGAACAAAATGGCTGTAAAGACTTGCATTGAGCTGAATTTGATCAAGTGCACACAGATGAGCCTTCCACTTGACTGCTTTTTTTTTGCTTTGTGTAAACTTTAGATTAACTGGAAAGTTGAGCCAAAGCCTGCAAAGTGATTCTTAGGTCTGTTTTTTGATTGAACCCTGGCAGTTTGAATCTGATTTGGAAATTTTCATTAGTCCTCTGCAATGTCCACATGGATATGTTCAGCCATGGTGTTCAAGCTTGTTTCACTCACTCATGATAGCATAAAAATGATTAAACATGATTTTCACTCAATCTCAATATATTGTTTTTCTGTCTGTCTACATTAGCTGCTTAGCTCCACAGTTGGCAGTCACTGCCCACCACATTGGTGAAGAGTGAAACATCTACCTATTATATGGTGCAATGAAGTTTTGAACAGACATTTGTGCTACCCAGATACTGAAACATACAGACTGCAGTGATCCCTCCAACCATGAGGTTGGCATTCACTGTTTATAGATATCTTTGCACCATACGAAATACTGCAAATCTTAATATCTGTGGTGAGCTCCAGATTTTTGATACAGCAACATTATCATGAAATTTATTTTTTAAATTTGAATTCATTAGCCAAAGCCAGAGGTAAAGCAAAGTAGTATGTTGATAAGATCATGCAAAAACTGCCAACCCAACTTTCATGAAACATGAGTTAGAGAATGGAAATAAAAATGTTGGTCATAAATTAAAAGGCGAGTAACATTTCACTATATTCTGGATGGGTTTTCTTTCCCACCCTTTGGATGATTAAGTATACCACACTCAAGTTTGCAGAAACATGATGGCACTATGATTGCCGGTGTTGTGAGAATTCTGGTATCTTAGAATATGTTCACAGACCAGATGATTAAAAATTTATAGACGTGTGTTGAGTGTAGTTAAATCCTAAAACTGGTTCACCTTCTGCTGGCAGCCATACAGTACAGAGTTCTGTCTCTTGGATCTCTCTGTTCACTAATGATAGCCGTGTACTTTATATAGAAAACCATAGCCATATGACTCACTGTTAGCAAGAACAACCCATTTTCCCAAATCAGTGGGTGGTGTTTCTAATAAGCCGTCTGCTGAGCTTATACATCTATTCTTTTATAGCCGATTTCCTTGGCTTAGAGCAATAGGAGCAGCATCAAGAGGAGATTGTATTGGCAGAAGAAGTTCTGAAAGAATCATGTTAGTTCAATGTGAGAGGGAATACTGTAAATACTATTGGTACACTTAAAAGGGATAGTTCGCCTCTTTTGACATGAAGCTGTATGACATCCCATATTAGTAATATCATTTATTAAATTTGACTTACCCCCTACTGCGTCCTGTGAGCCGAGTTCCAGCCTCGTTTTGGCATTGACGAAGGTAGTCCGGCTAGTTGGCTGGGGCCACAAAAATAAAGCGTTTTTCTTCTCAAAACAATATGTATTCAAAAGAGTAATACATTTGCATCACAAATCGTTCAACAGAAAAAGTCAGACCTCACAATCGCTGAGCATATGATTAATCTTGGGTGTTAAACTGGATAAATAAATTAGTTATGCACGCTGTGTCTATTCATTAAGTTTATTAAAGTCTTTATATTGCACATGGATAATTGCAGGTCTGTGGTTTTATCAAAAGTTACCTTTACTGTTTTAAAGATGTCAGTAATTTTCTGTTGAGGGTGATGTAAGAGAAAAGTAATAATGCAAACTGTGCATCTTGCAGTATACAAATGCAAACCTCTCTGTTTTAACGTCCTTCTTTCTTTTCTTCTCTCCGTCTGTTAGGTGACCCACCTGTCGGTTTCCGTGATGTGTTGCTTCGTGATGGTCCTGAGGGATTCGCAAAGGCTGTCAGAGCCCACCAAGGTCTGTTGCTGATGGATACAACATTCAGGGATGCTCACCAGTCTCTCCTAGCAACCAGAGTTCGTACCCATGACCTAAAGATGATCTCTCCATTCGTCAGTCACAACTTCAACAACCTTTACAGTCTGGAGAACTGGGGAGGTGAGTTTTCTTGTGTTCATTAGTTTCCTTCATAGTTTTGCTGCATCAATGTCCTTGTCTAACTAAAATATCTATTTTTGTTATCAAACCAGCTTTTCTATGGTGTTCAAAAATGAAAAAAAAATTAAGTAAATATTCTAAAAGCAGTGTGATAGCAAAACGGCTGAATGGAAACCTTCAAAATTGGTGTGTGCAATTTTTTTTCTTAAAATTCGTATGGCTGTTATGTTAATTGTGTCCCCTTGTATGTATCTATTCGTTGTGTTAACACAACCAGGCCTTTTTCCCCCACTCCCATCATTCATTCTATAGATCTCTTCCAGTTTTCATTGACTATATCTCCCCATTTTTGTTATGTTATGAGCTGCGAAAATCGTATCACTGAAAACCTCCTACAGTGTCATTCTTCCACCTACAAGAAGCAGGTCTTCAGAGAGATTCTTGAATAGAAACTGATTGTACCTTTTAGCTGTCTTCAACAGAATGAGAAAATCGCATGTTATTGAAACTTGAGGCACGAGCAATGCAATATTGTCCATAGAGAAGATGCAATTACTCTGAGAATGTACAGAATGAAAACGCATGTCTCATCTTTGAGTAGTAGGTGATGAGCCCACGGGAAGGGCAGTCGTTTTGAACTGGTGTCAGAGTAAACTCGTTTGTTTACGGTTTGAACACACTCACACACAGGACACTCACATTTGTGGAGCTGACGTGTCTTTTAGTTTAAACGTTTATTGCAGTTATAGTGCTCGAAGGTACTGTGGTTATTGTTAGGAGTGGATCACAAGATTAACATCAGAATAGGGAAAAAAGTCCTTGTTGTGTTTCAAAAGTGAGAGGGTTTTTCTTGAGAAACCTCTTAGGTACTTAAAGGTAGGGTAGGAGATCCTGGATTTTGAGTCCAGCGAAGCTGCATTTTGAAAATACACCGGTAAAAAGTCCCAACCCTTTTCTTCACTTTCCCCCCGAAGGCACGCCTCTAGAGTACATGAACGTGCACGAGCACGAAGGTGCACGAGCGCTGTTCTGACAGCAAGCATCGATCGTTGCCGTATTTAGTATTTAGTATATGATAACTATACGTTTAATAATGCTAGGTGCTAGCCAAGCTGGCTCTAGTTTAGCTTCCTGCCAAGCTTCTGGACATGCGTAATTCGGTGCACCACTCAGAAAGGAAGCAATATATTTTATTACAGTGGGGGAGTACTTTAAGCAGATCTCACAGAAAACAGCTGTCTACTTACTTGTTATTTGAACAGATAAAAAGGTTACAGCAAAAGTAAATTATTAAGTAGATGGTTTGATTAAAAAGGTCTTAAATGTTATGTTGTGAAATGAGGAGACCCACAGTACTGATGTGATTCATGTTTCGCTGTGTTGAACCAGTTACATTTAAGGCCAAGTTTTGAAGAGAGTCTGTGATAACTTGAGGTGAACTTTTCCTTTGAGGAAACGGTTGAATGGGTGCCAGGGGAGCTCCAGCTGTGTCTCATTATACTTTGTGAAGTTCTTCTGAAAGGGAAAGTGCTTTGACTAGGGCACATAAATGCCTCTTTAAGATTTCATTTTCTTTGTGGAAAATACTTTCATATTTCCAGATCATACCATAGTAAAGAGTTGTTCTCCATAAGTTTGCAATAATGTATAACACACTCTGAGGATCCTGCTACTATAATGCATTCTGAGTTTATACTCAATAGGACTGAATGATTTTCCAGTCAACAATGTTTTTCACTCTAATAAAAGAGCACTGATTTTCTTTTTTTCTCTCTTCTTTTTTTTTCTTTCCTGAACGCATCTCTTCGCTTCATGTGTTCCAAAAACCAAAAGCTATGCTAAGCATGACAAGTCATTTATGTAATTTTTCTTTAACGTTATCTTGCTAGAAGTGTTCTAAACTGTAAAAGAGCTGAGACTCTTGCCCCATTAAAACCACAGATTTATCAGTAAAGCTATTTATCACATTGTTTGATCATAGATATAGATTTTGATTTGGTCCGGGTTATGACAGTGAACATGTTTCTACCAGTACGCTGAAGTCAAAACATTAAAACCACCGAACTGCTTGAGCAAAAATCACTATTTTGTTACAAAGGCACCTGTAAATGGTTATTATTATTATTAAGGGGTTATTATAGGAAAGCATTAAAAATGGAAAATCACACAAATCTGAGTGACTTGAACAAGGGCCAAATGGTGATGGTTATATCACAGGATGTTTTTATCTCGGAAAAAAGCATTTCTTTTGAGGTGTTCTGGCTTAGTATTTATTCATATCTACTAAATAAGTGGTTCAGCAAAGGGTAAATGACCAACTGGTGACAGGGTCATGGGTCATCATGGCTCCCTGAAGGACGGCGAGGCAAAGGCTTGCTTGGTCCAATGTCATAGAACTGCTGCTATTTAGCATTGGGCTACGCAGACACAGACCAGTCCGGCTGCCTAAGCTCTAACCGCTGTACAATGAAAGCACCTTCACTGGGCTCGTGTGTCTCTGATTTTGACCATTGAGCCATAGAGGACCGCCTTGTCTGATAAAGCATCTGGTCAACTTTACATCCTGTGGATTACTGCATGTGTGTGTTTGGTATATGTGAGGTAGAGATGGTGGCAGAATGCATTATAGGATGCTACACATAGTTACAGCTCTTATACGACCCCTCTTTTCAATAGGACGCCCTGATGGCAGTGGTTTCTTTTAGCAGGACAGTGCATCCCAGTTTAGAGAGTGTTTGAGGTACTTGACAGCAGTCAATATAATGACTTGGCCTCTATTTCCTGAGATTTCATTCAGATAATCTGTAACATTCACTGGAAAAAGTCACATCCATGGAGGCTTCCACTTGTGACTTCCACTTGTGACTTCCAGGAATTAAAGGATTATTCTTAATGAGTAGACGATACAGTTAACTCTCTTCATGTAGGCACTTTCTGCAGGGAAAACTGAAGTAAACACTTTGATTTAGTGTGTTTGTTAATCCAGTTGTGATAAAAGGCCAAGAGAATAGTCAGTACACCTTACTTTGTCTCCCTTTTAAAGTCTTTCATCATATGCTAATGTCTTTCATGCAGAGGGTGTCAGGTTTTTGAATAATTTGCCAATGAAAGTTCTTGAAGTTTAAACAATCTTTCGTCTTGATAAAGAAGTTAGAAGAAGTAAAGATGTGTTTATCTCTCCCACTTTTATACGACAACAACAAGAGTACATCGCTGCATTCAGATGTAAGAACTCAGTTAAAGAAATTTAAATGACTTCTGACATAATGACTGCAAATGGCTGAGGTTACAGACTGAGAAGCAACAGATTGATTGGTCTTTCTAGTTAAGAAAAGTTTTTGTGATTACATGAAATATGCTCGTGGGTGCTCTTAAGGCATCAGTTCTTCCTGTTTGCTGCAGAACACAAAGTACCTTCTCATAGTTATTTAGATACTTAAAGTCACGATAGATTTTACACAGAGATCCTGTGAACCCTTCCTGTGGCTTCACTGTTCAAGCATATTTACATCTTAGCAGGAATCCATTGTTCATTTTAATACTCGGGTGATAATGGGCTCTAAAAGCATTTAGAAGGGTGATAAATCTTCCCTGAAGACTTTTTAACACATTGTCAGCATTAAAAAATAAAAATAAAAGAATTGGCTGTTTGTACTTGCCTGACACTCGTGAATAGTGAATGTGGTCATTTAATGTTTATCAGAAGTTGAACATCAGAGACAGATTTTCTTATGTTCTGTTGAAATAATCTGAAAATAATTTTTTTTCTCTCTTCAAAAGTTTTTAATTTCGAAGACAAGCAGACTGAAAAAGTGTTTTCTATACATTTAAAGGAGAATTCCGGCTATTTTACAAATATATCCCATTTGTTGGAGACCCAGGAAAGTTGGCTAAAGGGAAGAACGCGAGAAATTTTCATGCCCGCTGCGCAAAGTTGTCCAATTGCGCTGATTTCCATGAAATGGGCTCTATCGGGCAAGCTTTTAACCTTTCCTGAGGCTCTTAACGTGTATCAAAATACTTTTTACCGAATTGGCCATGGTGTCAGTAGCAATAGAATTCAACCCAGGGGCTAACCATACCAATTAGCTAGCACAGACATTATACATTTTGAGATTTCAAAAACAGCACACTTACCTTTCTCAGCTTCCGTGTTCCACAGGCGTGCGCACAAATTAATCGATTGCCGAAGTCATACACTATAGTATTCCAAAGTACTGTCTTCCTCTGTGGTCAGTGCAATACAATGTCCACATCTGCACCACCATGTCTCCCCAATGCGTGACCTAGCAGCAGCTCCCGTTTCTGGATCATCGTTTTGAGCCATCCTCGCTGCATCTTGTGCCAACAACTCTTCATCAGTGTATTCTGGTTCAAAAAGATAACCCCGACCATCAAACTCGTCAAACTCTTCCATTCCAACATCAGAATCTGACGAACTATCCATCTCGAAATTGCTTCCAATAAAATCCCGAGGGTTCTTATCTCCCGCAGCTGAATAATGGGCGAAGGTGCGCTCTTTCCAGCAGTCATGTGACACGTCATGACATCACGGCGAAAATGGGTGTTGAAACGAGTCAGCTGTTCGATAGGAAACAATAACAAACATGGGAATGTGTAGTTCGGTTCCCGAGGGTCGTTTTTGGTGGACAAAAAGACAATTTTGGAATACTATAGTGTATGACTTCGGCGATCGATTAATTTGTGCGCACGCCTGTGGAACACAGAAGCTGAGAGAGGTAGGTGCGCTGTTTTTGAAATCTCAAAATGTATAATGTCTATGCTAGCTAATGGTATGGTTAGCCCCTGGGTTGAATTGTATTGCTACTGAAACCACGGCCAATTCGATAAAAAGTATTTTGATACACGTTAAGAGCCTCAGGAAAGGTTAAAAGCTTGCCCGATAGAGCCCGCTTTCATGGAAATCAGCGCAATTGGAAAACTTTGCGCAGCGGGCATGAAGATTTCTCGCGTTCTTCCCTTTGGCCAACTTTCCTGGGTCTCCAACAGATGGGATATGTTTGTAAAATAGCCGGAATTCTCCTTTAATGATACATTGTAGTTCTCTTAGTTTTATATACATTCTTTGATTTACTTCCCTCTTAAATTTCTTTCTGTTTAGCTCTTCCGTTTAAAAGGCAATTTGAATAAAGTTTGGTTAGCAGTTAGAAAATGGCATTCGTGTGCAGACACTGAAGTACACGAAACCACAACATAAAAATATTTGGTTCCTTGTATGGATCAATATCTACTTTGATTAATGCAAGGTCAATGAATTGATCTCCAAATAAATTATTCTTTATATTGAAATAAGACAAATATAATTCATTATTGAAGATAAATTATTTATCTTCTAAACTGACCAATACAAGAAATCACTACAGTAAGCTAACTGGCTCTTCATTTAGACCACTGATGTTTTCTTTCAGATTCTAACTTTCCAGTTCATAACATCTATTCTGGAAAAATTATAATTTCAAGATGACTCCAATGACAAGAGGTTAATGTCTCAGACACGGAAAACTTTACACATCTGTTTTCAAGTAAACTGATCTTCAATAAAGGACAGTTGTACACTTTAAGAGTATATACGTATCTCCAGTAATCTATTTTGCTTCACCTTTACTGTTAGATTAGTTAATTCACGCTGTTTTTACAGCCCAGTGTTCCCTGATTCACCACTTGCCAGCAACACACTCGCCTCATATTGATTTAGTTTGTTAAACACAAATTAGACCACCATGCTGTGAAAAGTTCATCTCTGGCACACATTGTCCCACAGTGACAGCTCATAACAGTACCTTTAAACAGGCCCTCGTGAATCACTTAATTACCACAGGAGAAATAACTACTGTGCCTCTCTTATGCCCCTCTTGATAGCATGTGCCCATAAAATACACATTCATCACACACTGATCAGAGACGCATTTTGTTCAGGTTTGAATCACCTTAAGCCAAAAAAAATCACTCAAGGGAGATGACTGAATTTTGAATGTGAATATTGAAGGCTGTCACCATGACACATTGTCCCTGTGTCCCTTTTTTTTTTTACTAGTCTTAGATGGGGAATATTGCTTTCACATGTTTCAGCTGCTTAGAGGCAGAATGAATCATTGAAGGTTTTAAGCCTGTAAAAGCCCTTTGAGGATTAAGTCCCTTCCTCATATAGTGTTCCTCCCTGCACCATGTAAGGTACTGTAAAATTAACTGGGTCACTTAATAGATCTATATGGTTCCTTGTGTCAGACTGACACAATTGTATCAACTGATAAATAGATTGATTCTTCATAATTAATAATAATACATTCCATTTATAGGCACCTTTCTTGACACTCAAGGTCACCTTACATCATAAAAGATAAAAGCAGACACAATACTGTTTCAGTATGTTGGGGTGTGTGTCTTGTTCATCCAAGCAGTTGTTAGATAAGTGTGTTGGAGTGATTGGGATATGTTTTAAGGATCATCAAATCTCATGACATTGATATGGCAGTAAAATAATCAAATGCATTGGGTTTATAATTGCATATTTAAGCAAAATGGCAATAAATGCTAAGATGTACAACAATTTAGATTATAGATATGAATAATTTTGATGCATCAGCAGCCCTCACTTCTTGGCTGAAGATTGTCTTAAAGAAATAAAGGAGTTTTGAGTTTGCCAGCGTGTGACAGGACAAGCTTCGTTTTGAGTTATGTGTTAAGGTTTACTCCAGCCATGCATCCTTTACAGGATGTTAGAAGCTCATTTATTTCTGCAACCTGTGCCTTCTCCAGGGGGTGGTGTGTTAGAAAATAAGGAACTTTTGATAAGTAGTCAAATTGTTTGGTCATCATAGGCATTGCATGTGTTTCAATCTCTTTTTAATTATATTCACAGGTTAGAGGCTTCCTGTCTTTCCGAAAGGAGGCAGGCTGCAGCAGTGCCTGAGTCTAATGTCCTGCTTGTGGGACCAGCTGTCAGTCTTCATTCATGTTCTCAAATTATTAGAATAGATTTTACAGCCCCAGATGAATTCCTCACTCTGCTTCATGTTTTGGTATCTCACATGTAGTGAGACATTAATACTAATATTTTAACATCAGATAGGATTGCGTGGAGTCAAATCCGCTCCTAACCAGTGGTTTAAGGGATGCTGATGTACGCTAAAATTCTAATCAGGTGGGGGAAAAAATATGAAGAGGGAGGGTTTTTCCCATGGCATCCCTTCTGCTCATAAAAGCAGGGAACAAGCAGTTGTGCTTGGTATTTTCACTGTGTCCAAACGCATGAGTGCTCAGAAAATGAAATTTAATGACTGTTGGATCAGCAAAATACCACTGGAGGCTTCAATATTTCTGGCTAATATGATAAACGGGTATGAGAATCGCTAATCTCCTCCCCCACAAAGGGAAATGAGAGATTGCGCTTTTTTTCATTTTTTTTCCAACCCCTCCCACTAGAGCATTTCTTGGATTTTAAAGTTCCTTTGAAAATAGATGATGAAAGTGTTGGAATGAGCAATGAATGTGAAACTATCATCAAATAGTGTGCATTTGTGGCTGATGGGATAAGTTTGAAAAATTACTTTTTGACCAAATTGAGATCAAAGCTTGAATGACAGATGACACTTGAGATGAAAGCTGAAACTCCATTTCTCTCTGTGCTTGTGTGTGTGTGTGTAGGTGCTACCTTTGACGTGGCCATGCGATTCTTGTCAGAATGTCCATGGAAGAGGCTCCAGGAGCTGAGAGCTTTGATCCCGAATGTCCCTTTCCAGATGCTGTTGAGAGGGGCCAACGCCGTGGGCTACACAAACTACCCTGACAACGCCGTCTTTAAGTGAGAGTGAAGCACACACTAACATTTTATCGAGCCATTTTCCTCTTAACCAAATTAATAAATATTCAAATCTTACTATAAATGTTAACATTTTTAATTTGCCATCTAATCATCACTATCTCTATTAATCCAGTAATGAATACTTCAACACAGAGCTGAGCTGGAACTTTAGGACAGATCGTACTCACTAGCTTTAGTCTCTTATGTATGAATTGGGTATCATGTTATTAGTATGGTCCTTAGAGTGGTTTGTATTTACTCAGCATATACAGACTTGTACATCCAACCAAAACCATTTATAAAAGTATAACGGCTTTGTCATTTTCTCTTTTTAGATATTTTTTTTTCAAAACATCAGTTTGAATAAGATTTTCTTGAAGCCAGCTGCTGCTCCATCTGTTATATTGTCTGTTATTGTCATATTTTGAAAATGTCCTCTGGTTGGGTTGTTTCCATGGGAACGACATGGGTGACTTGCAATTTCATACTTGGTTTTATTGTCTGTGGAATAGATTTTGGCCTCTCTTTAAATTACTGAAATTGTTTTGCCAAACCAGAATAATTACACAGATGACTGTAACACCAATGATCACAGCAGTACAGTGAAAACTAACACAATATATAATTTTTCTACATACCACAGAAGGGGCACTCTAAAACTTCATCTCTTTAAAAAATAATTGCTTTTATTATCCTTGCATACTACTGCCAAATGGATAAATAAGTTCTTTGGTTTTTGGTAATGTTTAATTTTGGTTGGAGATAAATCTAACTTATGTCATTATTAGGGACCCAGGACGGGTCTTGATGTATCCCTCCTGCTTTATTTTTGTTCTAATTATAGACCGATTTAAAAAAAATTTTTTTTTTACATATTTTCAACATAACTATTTAAATGTCTGAATCAATCTTAATTGAGTTAAAACACAACATGTGTTTTTTTTTTTAAATATACGTTTTGATTATTTATGGCACACGGTCCATATTTCTCACCATCCTGAAAGCTTTTAATCGCATCATTTAACATTAAGATCTGCTCGGATGTCAACTTCTTGAGCCAAAAAATTTGTTATCAAAATGTTTGTAAATATTGGCAAGAGTTTCACCTGCATAAAGATCAAATGAGATTTGACATCTGGGATGAAGCCATAGTTACTTGTCTAAATATATCTAAATGGAAAAGCTGTAATGTGGGTACCCGCAGACCATGCAACGCTCACACGTTTAATCAGGTCAGTTTGGTTGATGTGTTTCTGTTGCCTCTTATCGTGCTCACTGAGTTGCTCATCACTCATACAGTCGTATGCTTGTAATGCACTTGGGGTATAAATACTCCTGTGCAGGAACACATGTGTACATACACCTTTTCCAAATGGATTCTCAAACTACCTTGGTGCTGCGGATGACTGATACACACAAGTATACACACCTGTAGTAAGTTGCACGCAAACATAGATAAGGACCCCCCCTACACACACACACACTGATTTCCCCCTAACTTGAAATAAATTAGTTGCGGCTAGCTTGTGACTAATGCAGCTGTCCCCACCTCCCTCCTTCCCACTGAATCCCACACACAGACCTCCCCTATCCTCCCTGTTTTTTGCCTTCCCCACTCTTCTTATCATAGTCATTATTTATCCTCACTGATAACCTCTCCACACTGCATACGTCTTTTCTTTTTCTTAACTCCCTTTTTCTCTCCCTTCTGCTCCTCGTCTTCCTCTTCACTCTGAGTCCCATAGGGGGAGTGTCATTGAAAATTTGCACATCATTGTGATTAACGGCTTTGATGTGTTCGCCAGGCTCCCTCTCCATCGTCTCTACATTCTGTCATTTTCTCACCCACAACGTTTTCTTTGTGACGGCTTTCAACCAAGTAACCTTAGCCTCTTCAATAACTAAATCAAATCAAAGTGTAATACCATTTCATTTAATTGATGTAAAGTGAATTTTACAGGCTCACAGCACAACATACTTTGCAGACTGAGGATTTTGAATCCAAACAGCCTGGAGTGATTGAAGGTTGTATAGTTTAATGAGGATTTCTTGTCATTATGAATTTTTGGACAGAAAAAGTTACTAGACTGCATGAATAATTATCACTTTAGCTCAAAATAAGATGTAAGATGGTGCAGTGGTTTGATTTGGTGCCAACTTGTACACACTGGCAGCACATGCATACATTATACTGTATCAATAAAAACTGGACATGCACATATAGAGTTGGTAAACCTCTTGTGATACTGATGAGCACAATGTGTCTGTTTATTTTCCAAAACAAAACCCGAGTATGTGAATAATCATAGTAATCACATTTACAGAAAGCACTCATCCCAGTTCTGAACAACCTGATTAGGATACTGGGACAAAGGCAATAATGGGAAGGATTTACATTACCACAAGCAGTTTGGATGATAAGTCGAATACACATTTTTCTTGTTATTGTGGGCTCCTGCAGGCTGTGTAAGCTCTTTTCATGAATATTTCGGAAATACTCTATTTACTCAGGTAGAGTAATATTTATGAGCAGGGATGTGGAAATTGATATAAACAGCTTATCCCACCCCAGATATGTGCTATTATTTGGAGCTCATTGTGAATGACAACTCATTCTATACATGTGAGCGAGACTTTATGATAATCCTGCAGGCGATTGTAGCTATTGACTGCCTCCCTTGCTAAATATGCTGTAGATTTAAAAACAAAATCTGTATATGGTTAACTAACAACGGTCCCTCCCTCCAGGTTCTGCGAGGTAGCCAAAGAGAACGGCATGGACATCTTCCGTGTATTTGATTCCCTAAACTACCTTCCCAACATGCTGCTGGGTATGGAGGCTGCTGGAGCAGCAGGTGGCGTGGTTGAAGCTGCCATCTCGTACACAGGCGATGTCTCTGACCCGATGAGGCAAAAATATTCCCTGGACTACTATGTGAAACTTGCAGATGAACTTGTGAAAGCAGGAACCCACATCCTCTGTATCAAGGTGATGAAATAAAAATGGCATGTAGGATAAAGGGCATTCCTCGATAAATTTTTCTACTGCCGCTTACACTACGTAGAATATGGTTGGCCTACTGAGGCAAACCCAGAATAACAAGCAGACATACAGTGCAAGTCATGTTTGTCATAATCAGAGTCCAATTGACTATACATAGTTTTTATACATCTGTACAATCTTTAGCCTGTCAATGTACTTATTTTACTCTACTTTGAATATGATTTCCTCAACTAAAATAACCAACACAACAAACTTGTTAAATTTGGTGGTATTGCTTTTAAACTCTTGAAGATTCTCTGCTCAGAGGAGCTGAGGGTATTCAGCTTTTTCCAAGTAAAATTACTTGTATACTTGAGCCTCTTATCTAAATGAATTGATAGATATTGCTCGCAAAGTATTAATTTCTTCATTCAGGCATGACAGAATATTTCAGACGAGCAATGATAAACTCCCTCTCTACCGCAGTGTTAATCATCACACTCAGCAGTGGCATTTGCATAAAAGACTTGCATAACTAATGAGGTTCGCTATTATAAGAGGAAATGTGCAAATATAATAACCTCAGGGAGTGTAATGATCATCAAAGGGAGTCCAACGAAACATCTAAGCTATGTCTGCAGATTTGTTTTCAGTGTCCATTAAGATTTAACACAGGAGTGTCAATCCTGTATTTTTCATTTTATTTGTAATTGTCAAATGCATTAACTTATCTTAGAAACACCACCAATTTATCTATGTATGGTTTCTGAAGTGGCCATTTAACATTGTTTGTCTCAGGGGCTTTTTTCTGTTACGGAGTTAGAGCCTAACTCTGGACCAGTTCTTTCAATCACTAAATCTCCGGCTTCAGCCTTGAAAAGCTCATGCTATAGTACCACCACCTCTTTGCTGGTCCAAAGTAAAGAGAGAGGGAGAAGGATGTGTAAAAATCCTGTTTGCAGTGTCGTTCATAAAGTGTGGACATGCTAAACGGCATTGCAAATGCTGCATTGTTGCTGCATTCACAAATGCAGACTGTTTAAACAGGGTTTATAAAGTAGACTGGTGATATTAAACATTGGTTTGCTCTACTTAACTTATGAGATCAAGTCCAATGATGCAATTATGTTAAAGAGCACTGTGCTTGGTTTGCTATAATGGTTAGATAGGTAGTACTTGTCAATTGTATCCACATGAATCTTTTGTTTCTCTCAACAGGATATGGCCGGCCTGCTGAAGCCAGAGGCCAGCAAGCTTCTGATTGGTGCTTTGAGGGACCGTTTCCCAGATGTGCCCATCCATGTGCACACACACGACACAGCTGGAGCTGGTGTAGCAGCCATGTTGGCTTGTGCTGAAGCTGGAGCTGATGTAGTAGATGTTGCAGTGAGTATTTATCATGTGAACAGTACCAACCACTTTTCCTTTGGAAGACTTATCGAGAATAAAGCTGCTAGTAAATTTAACAACATGAACAAATAATTTTCCACCAGTTAGATCTCTTTTGTATTTGTGAAATGTCACTGAAACTGAGGCTACGGCTACACGGAAACGTTTTTCACTGTAACCGATACTTTTGCTTATCGTTTGGCTGTCGCGGCCACACGGAGCCGGCGTTCCCACTACCCCAAAACGATAGTTTTGGAGAACGGATACCAGATTGGGAAGATCTGAGAATGTCGTCGTTTCGTTTCCATTGTTACAGCCAAAACGGATTTGTTTACATCTGCGTCACAGCCACATGGCCAACGCCAGTGACGTATACACATACGTCAGTGACCAGAACAAAAAGCGGCTTCCATTCAGGTGCTGTTTACACATACTTTTGATATTTTGATAAACGAAGACCTTTCCCTTTGTTTGTGCCTTTCGTTTATACACAAACGGAGTTTTTTCCTCCAAAAACGAAGCATAAAAAAAACTCCGGCAAAAGTGGAGATTTTTTAAAAACTCCGTTTAGCGTTTGTGTGTAAACTGGTTGAAAGAGACAAAAACTGAGTTTTGGGCAATTGAGAATGAGGAGTTGTCGTCATAGTACAGAGCCCCGCCCCTATCCGCCATGTTGGCAGGATGCTAGCGTGAAAACGCCATTCTCTCCGTCCATTGTTTATCTGGCAAGCATGGAGGTACTAACAGCATTTCTGTTGTTGAGAGCTATACTCGCTTGTGTGATTTTGAAAATTACAGTCATACAATTTTCAGGGCTTTAGCAGTTTTATAGTCCAGCGCAACGTTTAAAAGTAACTCAGTCTCGCTATCAGTCCACACACGAGCCTGGCGCCATATTTTCTTCTTCAAAAGGATCCGGAAGTTCTTCCTGTCAGCGGTTCTCTATTAGGCTTCTGATTGGCTTTTGTGGAATTCTCATTGTTCTAACACTGCCACCGTCAGGCTTGGCGTAATTTAACAGCTCTTGATAGCGTATTTATGCTGATCAATGTAGACGTGTTTTTTTAAAAACGGGGCTGTGTGCACCTAGTTATTTTTGCAAACGAAGGTTAGAAAATATGCGTTTCTCAAAATACCCGGGTATGTGTAAACAGCACTTCAAAATCTGGAAGAAGAAGACAACACAACAAGGACAGACAGCGATCATCATGGACCCCACAACATTAATAGTAGCACTGCTGCAGACACTGCTAACTACAGCGGCGTTGTTGAAGGAACAACGTGAGCTTCGCGCTGGTAGAAGTAGGGGCGTACACACATGCGCATTGCTTCTTCTATTGTTCTGGTGTAACCGGTGGGGGTGGCTTACAGCGCACATAGAGGTGTGGCGTGTGTACTGCATCGTTTTCAGCGTTTTCAGCGTTTCCAGCTTTCCTGTGTGGTTGCAATAATTTTCGTACCCGTTTTCAAAAAAAATCTTGTTTCGTTTCCGTGTAGCCGTAGCCTGAGATGGAGCGGTTTTTGAGCTGGGATTTTTTTTTCCCAACCGTTTACATATTCATGCTGCCAACACAGACACTTTGGTTTAAGTAATTGGCTGCTATTTGCAGTTTTGACTTGATGTGTTGTTTAGTTCCTGGCAACAACAACTGACTGTCCACCTCCATCATGTATCAGCCTCAGTCCCTAAAACATTTACAACGGTTTCATTTTTTTTACAAGCTGTAAATAATGAAGGATTACAGTCATACACAGGAATAAATGAAGCATGATGATGTGCACATAAAGAAGGGGAAATGAAGGCCTTTAAAAGTACAAACTGCTCTTTTCAATGGAAAGTTGCTTTTTTTGTGCTGTATGCCCCCTAATCATTACATTATGCTTGTATGAACCTTTTGGAGAAATGTGCTCATCTGTGCAGACTAGTAGATATACAGACTAGTCCACTCCTTTCGCCATGGCTGTACTGTGAATTTAGTGTCTTCACTAAAGTGCTTTGCTTTTGTAATGATTTTAGGCTTTTAGAAAAACAGTATTTGCATTGTTTCTCTTTAGGTTGACTCCATGGCTGGGATGACGTCTCAGCCCAGCATGGGGGCCATCGTTGCCTGTGCCAAGGGGACCAAGCTTGACACTGGTAAGTAACATATTCAAGTTGATTTATGGTACTATGTTGGTTTCCATCTTTATGGTTCTCATACCACAGAGTTGGAGATTATGGCATTTTGACCATAGCAACCACAACTGAGAAGCACAGACTCTTAATTACGTATTTACAACACTTAGTTTCGCTCCATCACAGAGTAACTCCTTGTCCGTCCCCAATTTTTGTCTTTTTCACAGCAGGGCACAACTCGAGCACCAACAATAACGCAAACAAGTAGTCCGCATGCCATGTTTTCCACATATTTTGACACAGCCACCAACCATGGCTGCATAAGGATAAAACACACAGCCTCCACCGTTAATCTGAGTAAGCGGACTTGGTCATATACAGGTCACTGACCTGTCAGAACAAAATGCACTTGGAACCAAATAATTTTTGAGAAAGATTATTCAAGGACAGTTTAGGTGGATGCTGGCTGTAACATTGGGAAAAGTTATTTAGTAATTATATTTAATTTTGATTGTTTGAAATAAGTTCAAAAGAGCAGGGTATAAAAAATAAAAAAATAAAAAATGTTAACATCAAGCTTTTATTACAGTGCATGGTCGCATTTCTTTCATCAAATCAACATAGGCCTGATAAAAGGCCTTTGTACAAGTTCACACCTTAATTTGACAGCTTTTCTGACTTATATTTTGTTGCTGGAACTTAAACATTTCTGAAATGATACTGTATATCAAAATAAATGTGCTCCTTTTAGAATCAAGTACTGTTTGATTGAATATGAACATAAAACAGAATAAGCTTGGAAGTGAACAGAGGAACTACTATATCAAGCAGTCTTGGTGCACATCAACGTTAGCGTGATGGCATTCTTACGTCTTCAAATCTGCATGAGTTCCTCATTTTCATTATGATGGGTAAGGAAAGAAAGAGAAAAAAAATCATGCTTTGCCTGCAGGTTTCCAAATGGGCAGGCTCCCTCTTAACACATTGAATACTGGCGGTGTTTACGGAATTATGTCAAAGAATCCCAGCGTTCTAAAACATTTTTTGACGTTTTTTGTACAGTCAAAGCATATTATGTGATAGGGCCACTGAAACATGTTATGGCTCGTTTGAAAGCTGAGATTTTAAACTCTTTGTGGGTCAAAACTGCGTGTCTCTAGGTGCCGCCATTAGCGAGCTATCCTTAGCTAAACCAAGGCGGGTATCCACCAAAATCAACAACAAACTGAGATATCGTCTTCCCTTTCCCTCCAAGCGTGATCGCAGCATGTTGCTGAGCTAAGCTAACCTGTTCATAAGACCGCCTCCTGACTTGTCGCGTGTCTTCTTCTCCTTCTTGTTGTTTGTTTATGTTACTTTACCGCCACCCCCTGGAAACCGACACGTGCGATTGGACAAAATGCGGAAATGCACAACAATCAATGCAGCGTTATCAAAATTGTTCTTGAGTTGACGCAAAGCCATTGGTGTAATGATCAAAATGTCCAGATGATGACACCAGTTTTTGACTGCCATCTATGTCAGTTCTGTTCATCACATAATTACAAAAATCACACAGAATGTGCATTAGAATGTATAGATTCAGAATCCATAAAAAAAACGTAAAAACGTATTTTTACCATTTGGGAGCCAACGCATGGGCAGTAAAAACGTAGTTTTACGTGACTTGGGAGTCAATGTGTTAAGGGCCTGAGGACTGTCTTGCTGGGGACGGCTGTGTAGCAGAAAAGCTCCCTTCTGTCTGAGTCTTAGGGTGACTCATAATGCATATCACCTCTCATAACAACCAGATTAGTGAAAGTAATAACTGAGGGTAATAAACAAAGAAGCAGTTGAACCATCAGGAAAACAAACTGATCTCACCGTGATGGTGACCTCCTGCGGGCCTCCCTGGTGTCCTGACACCTTATTTAATTCACTGCTGGTGGTTCAAGGGAAGACCCCATGTTGTTGTTGTTTAACGCTGGGAGATTGAGGAACAAAAACCACCCATTTTTCTCCTATGAATCTTTACTTGACTGACAACACATTGCACGGGCAGAATGATGCACATATGTACCCTGAAACGGCAACACACACTATTATCATGTTTATTTTCTTGAGGAATTCTTTAATCATTCTCTCCAAGATTTGATTTCATTGTAATAATTTGTCAATGTTATGCCAGCGTGCAAGTTTTTCAGCATGTGTTTGTCATGTCTTTTTTGTCTGGCAATAGAAATAAATTCTATTGATAACAATCTACACTAATGGAACAACCACGTCAAGGTTTGTTTTTTAATCTAACTAAACCTCTTAAGTGTGAACACACCCTTAGATCACCAGCCTTGCATAAAAACAATTTTTTTGTCTTTTTGCGAGTCTGCCTCTTGAGCCGAGGGTAGGAAATCAATCAACAAATCAATAGCGCATTCATAATTATGGCCCCAAGTCAGAAAAACCTATTCATTCTGCAGAGTAAAAATGCACAAAGCCAATTATGAGAGGAAGATGGAGCAGAGGAGCTGGCAGATCAGCAGAAAGAAACCTCTGTGGTCAAGAAACAGGTGCATTAATACGCAGAATATTACTAATTCCTAAAAGTGATTATTCAAATAGTCATGAGTGCAGATGAGTACGGAAGCCTGCTTATTTGATGCTTAAAAACTCATCTGTGTGTATATAGAATAGTGGGCACACCGACGTATTAGGGGGACAAATCTTTTATTTTATTTTTCTTATTACCAATGGCTTAAAAATGAAAACCTGCTGCCCAGCACTCCCACTTCTTTTCTTTTACCTTGGGGCAACTTTTCCTGGGAGACTGGCAACCTTGGCTTCATTATTACTAATTTGCATTCCCAGCAACATTCTGGTTCTATCCTAAATTTTTCAGGCCTTCTGGAATCCTCTCAAGAGGTCATGAGATAAGCTGGTTGGATGGATTTTATGGTTCATTCCCCTGTGAGGTCCTTGTTGGTCACTGGGCAATGTAATTTTCATAGGCTTTGAAAAAGCCAGAGCCCCATTACCACCAATGACTGACTGGGCTCAGTGACCCCTTCCTCCCCCAGTCAGGGGTGTGGAGTGGAAAATATATTAATACAGACAGTAGTAAAACTTCTGTTTTAAAAATTTAAGGAACATGAAACAGGCTAAAGCAAGGGTCTCAAACTGATCTGTGAAAGGGCCGGTGTGGCTGCAGGTTTTTGTTCCAACCCTGCAGCAGCACAGCTGACTTGTTTCATTCAATCAACTGAACTGGTTAAGACCTTCAGTGCAGACAGTTCAGTTGATTGAATGAAACAAGTCAGTTGTGCTGCTGCAGGGTTGGAACAAAAACCTGCAGCCACACCGGCCCTTTCACGGATCAGTTTGAGACCACTGGGCTAAAGTGATGTGGAGTGTGCTGCTCACTTATGTAGAGTAATGCTATTGGGAAAACTTACTCAGCTTCCCTAAATAGATCTGAAAGCTAATTTCCATTACTCCACAAGAAGCTCTACTAATTTTGTTTACATTCACACTGCACATCTAATTTGCTGTCTGAGGCTGTAGTGCAGGATATTAGTGACATTATATGCAGTTCACTACTCTGTGCTTGCTAAATGCAAGTATTTTAAATGGACAACTTGGTTTGATCTAAATCCTCCTTGTAAGCTCTGATAACGTAGAGTTTTCAGCTTCTATGCTTGAGTTAACTTATTACTCATTACCCAAGTTTTTGATGGCTGTGGGGTCATTACTGAAAGTCCTCCATTCTGCCAGTCGGTTATAGCTGGTCATAATCTCCTCTGTTTCATAGTAAAAAAAAAAAAAAGGCACCCTGATACTAATGTTGTGAAGCACAAACCAGTGCGCCTGGGTTGAAACACACTACTTACACCTTAATACTTCACCATTGACATCACTGCCATAACTGAAACCTTTTTTGTTTGTTGTGGCTAAAATATTTTCTGTTAAGAGTTGAATCACAGGGAAAAGTTAATTCCACTGGTAACAGGTTTGAGCTTTCTTTTCTATTATAATTGCTTTACTAAATATGTCTTGGTAGTGGACAATTTGAAGGAATTCCAAATTGTCTTTCTACTTTAAATTGAATTACATCAGTGAAGAACTTGGAGTAAAAGAAACTTTCGGTTAAACAAGACCTCTTTTTTTTTCAGTTTTATAAATCCATTCATATTGTTAATAAAATATTTCTGTCATTTGTCTTATAACTTTAGTTTGTTTGTTTATCAATCTCACTGACGATGTTTGTGTCAGTCCGATTCACGTGAACTCTGTTTCTGTGAACGGTGTCATATAAATGTGACGCACAAAGTGATACAGGTTGCAATAGGACACATTATATTATACTTTTTATTTCAGTGCCTTCTGCAGACAGGGATTAGTACATTTATTTATGGATGCTGTAAACAGATGTGCTGCAGTTCATGTTTAAACTTTATGGTTGCAAACTCCTGCCGTTACCTTGTTTTCAAAATCTTTACTTTACAAACTGTGAGATCTTTACCTTTTTCAACATTACATTCCTCATCCTGTTTTCATCAGAAGTTTGAGGATGTAGTGTCACAGGAGAGTCTCAATGATCTTTTGTTTTAAAAAATGAAGCAATATCTCTGTGCAGTGTGCAGGGATACAATTCCTTACATTTGTTTTTTTGCGATAACTACTTTCAATGGATGAGAGGCCAAACAGACTGCGTCATATTTGCTCAATACCTCCAGCAAAGCAACAATATATTTATTTTTTATGCACAATATAATGATAAACATCAGCTTCTTGGTTTAGTCCTTGTGTGTGTCCCTGCAAGCAAATGAGCTTGTTTGTGAGGCTCATTGTTTCTGCAGAAATATTTAATCACACACTCAGAAAATCTTTCATGAAGGGGCAGACATATTTGTAACAGTCTGTAAAGCTACACAGCAACAGAGCTGAAGAATCATGCCATGCTCTGACTGATGTGCATTTTGTGTTTTGAGAGGAAATATTTTGTTTCACTGCTGTTCTCCCCATTGACACATATAACCCACAGCTGAAGGCAACAGGTTTGAGTACAGCTTCTGGAGGAAAAAAAAAAAAGTATTTTCAGGGCAATGTAGAAAGCATGATATATTACAGCATAAAGGCATCATTTAGACACAGTCCAGTTTTGTGACAGAATATCAATTTGTGAGCATCCAGTATGTAGAAAAATGGGAAGAGGGTGAAAGATGAGGTCATTACTCAAGTGCAAGAGGTTCTTCTGTCTGTCAGTTTATTCATAGAGTTTCAATTTGCCTCACTTGAGACTGAAATTGGGATGCAGAATGTCTCTGGTATGCATACATGTGTGCATACCTATACTCCATCCTGGTGTGACCCCCTGCTTCTATATGCATAATGCATATACATGCAGACAAACTCTTCCTCTCATCCTTCTGCTCTATACCACTCACCTTGTGCTTGTCTATTCCTCTCGTCCTTGCCTCAGTTAATGCCTGTTCCATTTTTCATCCGTTTGCCCGTCTCACCACTTTCATAATCAAGCAGAGCACTCCCTTGGATACTTCCATACCTTCCTGACCTTAGTCTGTTTACTCTTTTCTTCGACACCCACACTCCCCCTTTCTCCCATCTCTGCTTCTAACCAGTAATCAGTGCTGTGCAGTGTCTATGTCTCCCTCTCTGCTATCAGTCCTTCTTTCACATTGTGTCTGCATCCTACTCTTCCCTCCCTCTCAGTCAGTGACAACGCAATTAACAACACTTCCCATGCCTAGTTCACTCCTTCAAACTACCTCTGCTCTTTCTCTTCCACTCCCTCAGCATCTTTGTCCTAAAGAAAATGGCAAAAGCAGCACTTCTCCTGTTAATTCATCTATCTTTCGAGGCTCGTTTATTTATTCAGTAAGCGCACATACTCTTGTGCATTTTAAATGCCATGCATATTCACACACAGTTGCAGTATGATGCATATTAAAGTGGTCCTTGTGTTTGTCTGACCACATTTATTGCCTTACCTCATGCATCATACATGGGTTAAATAGATGCCATTACAATATAGTCAATCAAGATGTTGCAGTCAAATTCACAAAAAAACACACACAGCTTGGATTTAACAATATGTAGGCAGCTGAACCACAGACTGTTGACTGAACTCTGAGAGACAGGCGGTTTGAAGAGGCCCATTAACTTTCTTGTAAATCTCCCCATTACCCTTAGTCTGTTTGAGTTTCCATTTGTTTTCTCCCTTCTTGTATCTAATCTTTCTTCATATGTTCATCTTAGATAGCGCTCATCAATCTCAAAATTTTTGCAACCATTTTAAAGCTGCATTTATGAATCAGTATTTATGTCTGTGAAATATATCCTGTGCATTGATTAGAGAGTTCTGTTTTATTTCAACCGAGCATTTTTCCCATGAATGTAGCCATTGTTGATTGTACAAACCTTTTCTGTTCAACACTTCTGAGACAAGAACCCACATGAAACAATATAACAGAACTTTCACATCTAGAGAACTGCAGGGAATATATCATCATAGATATATACATATCATACTTAAGAAGAAGCATCAGTTTTTTCAACAGACGCTGCTTTTTGACACTCTGATCATGGTGTCCCTCCATCCTGTAGACTGAAGCCATAATTTCAAAGTGGAAGCTCAAAGGAAAGTGACAAAAATGGTGTTTGCAAGCAGAGAAGGAAATGGACCCAATTACTGACTGGCTCGGCAGACAGCTGAATTTTAGGAGCCGTTACTTGCACATTAATTTTTCAAATTAATGTGACAGTACCACCATTTCTGTGCCAAAATGACAGTTGAAATTCAAGATGTTTGTAGAAGGCTCTTTTTCAATTTTTGTGCAAGTCTGTAATGCCAGTTCTGTAAGAGCATTAGTTTTTTTTTTTAAGGATATGTACATTTACCAATATAAAATGCAGAATGGCTTTTCAGGCTTGCCTAGGTGGGAACAATTGTAAGTTTTTAAAAAAGGTCAAATGTCCTAATCTGTACTCCAGTTGTTAAAAAGTGACATTTTGGTTGCTCCTTTTGAGTTGTTGTAGAACCAGCACCCTAGTATTCTACATTATAGAAATCAGAAACTTGATCAAGCCATGATTGATTGGAGAGTGCTGGTATTTTACAAAAACCCGGCGCTCTTTTTTTTTTTAAGTTTTATGCATTTGAATCATCTCGATAAGCCAGTGTATCAATGATGAATATAGATAAATGGAAGTCAAAAAACATCATTTTTCTTTCTGCTGTGAGGCACTAAATTGATCAAAAAGAATCAAAATATTCTGTTTTTGCCACAAGGCAGAATTAGTCATTGCATTAAAATATTGAATTTGTATCAAACTTAATTCAGATTGTGTCAGATTTAGTATCTCCTAAGCAGTTTTTCCCATATTCCTTGTTCTATATTTACTCTTCAAACATAAACTGCCTTTACATTACATTTGTCTTGCAGACTGGGTTTCATACTACTGTACACAAATATAAGTCGCATGAACAAATGTATGTGGTGACCATTGATTTGACGTCAGTTTCCTGTCTTGTGTTGCAGGCATTGCTCTAGAGAAGGTGTTTGACTACAGTGAATATTGGGAGGTAACCAGAGGCCTGTACGCTCCCTTTGACTGCACTGCCACCATGAAATCTGGCAACGCTGATGTCTATGAGAATGAGATACCAGGAGGACAGTACACCAACCTTCACTTCCAGGTACATTCCGTTGCCGTTTTTTTTTTTATTGGTTAGGGGTTCAGTTCAATTAGTTTACAGTAGAATATAATGATGGCACATGCCTTTGCTAAAAATTAAAAGCTGATGACATTACACAAATTATAGCCTTCTGACTTGGCCAGCATTCTTTAACTTTTACCCCTAAATGAGAGCTAATAAAGTGACTCTTGACTGCTCATTCTTGCATTTCATTGTGGTTCATTTCAGGCTCACAGCATGGGGCTCGGAAATAAGTTCAAGGAGGTGAAGAAAGCGTATACCGAAGCCAACAAACTGCTCGGAGACCTCATTAAGGTAAGACGAGAAGCAGAACAGAGCAAATCCACCTTGATATTTTTTTTTTTTCAGCTTTGATTTACTTTTGTCAGCAAAACAACCGCACAAAGAGTCAATAGCCCCTTTCACACTGCGACCCGCTACCTTAGCGGGTCCAAATTGCACCTTCGACCCGCGTCGAGCAATGTGAACGCTTGGTGTGTTGGTGACCCGTGTCGCCTGAAGCCGACTTCAGGGGGCGTTGCCTAGTGGTAGAGCGTCACACGAAACACATTAAATGCTGGGCGTGTACAATGACGTAGGCACAAGCCATGCGTCGGAGGTAGGGTTAAATACACCTTGAGGACTCGTTTTTGCAATTGTATATGCAGTTCATGGAGATGTTATTTTACGGGGGTGTGGATGGTTACAACGTGGGATGCCGCCGAAGAACATATGCGGAGAATACAAGAGCACTATAGTCCCTGAAATGTGGCGGTAAATAACGTCCTCTGCTCGGAGGCTGAGGAGCTCGCGGACCTCCTTGTCTCCCCAGTTGGCCATCTTCAAAAATGTCTCGAACTTGATGTAGGCTAAAACAGAGTAAAACTTGTCCTCACCTGTCGCTGTTGTTCTGAATCAGCTGTCCATTCTGTCTTTTAAACTCCTCACGTCACGCCACGCCCACGTCCGACTCGCGTCGATTGCGTTCACACCAAACTCGGCTCGGCAAAAAGACTAGGGTCCGACGCGGGTCGAAAGGCGAGTCGAGTTGACGCGGCAGCCCGGGTCGGCAGTGTGAACGCAACAGCGGACACGCTAAATTTGCGGATTAAACGCGGGTTATTCGGCAGTGTGAAAGGGGCTTATGATATTAGTGGGTCTGCAGGTTTCTTTCAGACCTCATCACCATTCCTGCAGTTATGGAAACCAGACAATTCTAATTTAATATTCAAGATAGCAATAGATTTTCATCTCTGATTTAAAAGCAGCACCTAAAATAGGTTCTATTATTAAGGTAAATTGCTGAACTAGTTAAATTGCCAGTGGGGAAATATAAACTGGTCTGCATTTTAATAATTGTCAACCACAGGCATATTACACATTAAGGCTGTTTTACTTATAGCAGTTCCTCAATAACTAAAGCAAGGGTTAAAACACAAATTTTACTTTGGCATTGATTTGATGTTGCTCCTTTTTCAGAGCTGACATTGACTGCATCTGCTCTTTTTATAGACACATACAAATCCCACATAAAGTCAGGTTCATCCATTGCTCTCTGCTGTCAAAATTCACTTTCAGATGTACACTTTGTTTGACCTTCCCTGCCTTCCTTTGCCTCTGTGGGTAGCTTTCTTGTTTCACAATCTTTTGTATAGCTTTGCCTTCTTAGCTAGACTTTACCCTTACATGGCAGACTGTGTCTACTCTTGGTTTGGCTTCTTTTTTCTGTCACTTATCAAGTAGTTGTTACCAAACTTCAGCAGCATAGTGTTAAACAGCTATGATACTGAGTTTACCTCTCTGTATAACCGATGTTATATTCATTTTTGTAACTCCAGTGAACAAATTTTGGGTTGATTTTCCTGAAGGGCACATTGATCATAGTCATGCTGACGTTCTCTATTACAAACTCTGCAATCAACAGTTTCATTCTGTTAGTAGCAGTAAGAATGTGCTTCCTGTCTGCCTTTTTGTTATTTGTCTTTTTTTTTGGATCCTTTCTTCTTCATCATTTGCCATCACATCTTGTGTTCATCCCTCTCTTAATGTGTTCACACTTGCATTTTTCTTGTGTTTCCATTCTCTTTATTAAAGAACATTCTTACTTTCCTTCGTCATCTTTCTGCTTCTCATTCTGTTGCTGCTTTACAGAAATGTACTCCCCAGTCATCTTTCTTATTTGGCCATCTCTTGTCGTAGACATGTTCCCTCGTGGATTTACTGGTACTCAACCACTTCCTTCTTTTTCTTCCTCTTTTTTATTCTCCTTTTGTCTCTCTCAATTTTCAGTCCCTCGTCCCCTCTCCCTAATTTTCTTTCCCCATCTCTGTTTTCCTCATCAATTTTCTCCCCGACCTCCCCAACCTTCTATCCATGTTCTCTATCAATTCAATTAAGACTCTGCGGGCTTCACTGCACAAGCCAATGATGGCTCAATGTGCCCATGGTTCCTGCTATGCACTCTGTTGTATCCTGTTAGCTTGACAATAGCAACGTCTCTGACTGTCAGCTTGTCGATAACAGGGAGGCAGACTGCTTGTCAGATACAAACATAAAGGGGATGCACCTCATAATGTGCTGATAGTGTGCTGATCAACCAATGTTTGTGCTTCCCTTTTGCACATATTTTAAGAGCTGGCAGTGAAGGCTCATGCTTGTTGACTGATTTTTTTTTTTTTTTTTTTTTTTTTTTTTTTTCTCCAAACAACTTTTGACATCAAGAATGTTGCTTCTCCCATGACAAAAAGGTTTTAACATCTAATCATCATATTAACATTAAGAAATACAGATATCTCTGCAGGATGCACAACATCCAAACTGACAGAACTCACAACTAAACCAATTCGAGATTATGCAACATATGTGTCTCACCTTTTTTTTTTTTTTTTTGCATAATATTGATAAAAATAAAGGGCAAAATCAATAATTTACAGTAAAAGCCAAGGCTCTAACTTCTCAAATGTTTTTTTTTTCCATATTTCTAGTTTTTCAGAGTTTGAGAACAAATTTTATTCAACATTTTCTAGTTTTCCAGGCTTTTAAAATGAGGTTATAGGTCGAATAAGTGTTGAAAATAAGTAATATCTATATGAAGAAAAGTGTGGACCCTGAGAAACTTGCATGATGGGCTCATAAGCCTAACTGATTTTAGCATAATTATGAGTATAAATATCACATTGCTCATTGAGCACCCAGAGCTAATTTACAAAATCTGCCTAAATCCACTGATTTAATTTGCAATTTAAAGGAGAATAAAAATATATTCAGAAACCTTCTGAGTTTCACAGCATTACTGCAGCTTTGCTCAGTTTAGTGAGAAACTTTAAGGTCAGATCACATCTGTATTGATGGTTTTTCAGCTGTCATGAATGTTGCATGTGCAGTATTTGAGGAACATTGTTAGTGACAGATGTTTGACATGCAGCTTGCAGGGAAAAAGTGTTCAGAAAGACAGGGCAGCTAACAGAATGATGGATGTTAGAGATTTAAGATGATTTGTTTTTAACCCTGTAGGCATTTCTTGATCTAAGAGTGAAAGGTGTGGACATTAAGTCAAACATTGATTTAAAGTTTAAAATGTTTAAGGAATCACAACAATTCAGGTCTGCAGTCACAGAATATAGATAGTATTGTCTTGTCTTGTAGTGTTTTATCCTTGGGATGCAGTGTAAAGGGCATCATCTGAAAGCTGACCTTTAGTAGTACATTAGAGGGGATAGATGCTTGATTGGCCAGCTTGAAATACAGTTATTTCTACGTTTCGTAAGTTCCAATAAAGTCAAACTTTTTATTTTCTTTGATGTTTTTCACATGCATAATAGCTGTGATCTCTTTTTTTATGTATTTGAACAGAATTGGTGTACACTGAAAGATGGCAAGTGCTAAAGTCTAAAAGAAATCTTGCTGAAGGAGCCTTGGAAATGATAACAGATGAGGGCAAGACTTTTTTTTCTTGTTCATAAAAAGATTTTATAACATGTGTTCATATATATTTCACCTTGTACTTACTTTTGTAATCATTTCAATAATGTAGTGCTGCCAGTAGCTAAGACCAAAATGTTTTAAATGTCTGAACAGTATGACATGAAAGCTGAAAAATCTTTCCTTCTGAAAGTTGTAACAAGCCATCTCCTCAACTTCTGAATCTACTCTGTATCATTGTAGCTTGAAGGCACATTTGCTGAAGTAACAGAAAAATCAATTAATTACCCAGATGAACTGATTCCTCCAGGTGCTGTTTTAACAATGTAAGCGCTGACAGTGTTAAGGATGCTGTAATATCCATTAAATTATGGGAAAGCGTCTCTGATCATTTGGTTTTGACTTTTACGCCGGAAGTTTTTTGATTCTAATAAAGACTTTCCATATATACTGTTGCTTGAAATTTACACCAGTTTTTCTATGTTCTTGAACTCCTCCTTCTCCTTGCTCTGCTAAATATGTCACACCATGAGCTTATCAATATAAACTGTTTATTTTTTTTAAATTTGTTCAGTCTTCCTCACTTTCTCTGTCCCTCTCCTTTTGCAATGATAGGCACGTATTCACTCACCTCCACTCTCTCAAAACGCACAGTCTCTTATACTCTGAGGTGGAGCACGTCTTGTATTGCCCGTGGGGCTGCAGATGTCGACAGCTCTGGCCTGTTTGCCTCTTTCTCTTCTTCCCTTGCTTAATATGTCCAGCCCTTTATTTCTCCCTCTTACTCTTCCTGTCACTGTCTTTGTCACCCTCGCTGCCATCTCTTCCTCTCTCGTTTCATTTAGTCTCATCTCCTCCTTCATTACTCCCTCCCACCTTCTATCATTTTGATTAGACTTCCTTTATATATCTCTGATCTTTCCATCATTCCTGTCCCCTCCTCCTCTCTATCTCTAAGCCTCTTGTTATCACTTCTCTCTCCTGTCTCCTCTTCTCTTGACAGGTACCATTCTTCACTCTGCTCCTGGCTTGGCTGACTTGTATTATCGTGTGTGTGTGTGTGTGTGTGTGTGTGTGTGTGTGTGTGTGTGTGTGTGTGTGTGTGTGTGTGTTGTATTTGCCATCCCTTTCACACACTCACACAGATGCACACTCTGTTCTGGATTATATAATCCTTTGCCCATTAGGGGAGCCTAGGTTTGGACAGAGTTGCTTTTCAAAGCAAATTTGAGCAAAGTACATAGACACAGGGCACAAAGGCATACATGCACGCATAACCGCTGCCATACTTTCACACACAGACACACTCACTTTCTCTCACACTTTTTGCTGTGCCAGACATCTGCTGCCAGGAGTGTGGAGTCATGCATGTCCACTTAATGGGAGTTGTACATTAATGAAAGTTAGAGACATGTACAGACAGTGGAAGAAGTGTCAGGGGGAGAGAAAAATGTCAGTGTTTGTGCTGTAATTTCAGCAACACTTACATATATGATGAAGTCTTACAGAGAAAGGTGGAAAGGGCAGAATGCCATGAACGCCTTCTCACACACTCCAAAGTCCTGCAACATTCAATATACTTTGGTTGATAAATGAGCCGTCAACTTGGGCCATTTCTTTATGTTCAGATACCAGTAGTAATAACTTCCCTTCCCCGATCCCTGCATTATTCATCCAACGCCATAATCGGATCATAATTATACACTATATCCAATAACTTTGATTGATGGTCTGTTAATTCAAGTACTACTGAGATTGGTATCCTATGGGATTTTTATGTGATACTTTTATGTCCTACGCATTGCTGCAAACATCAATAAGATGTAAAGGAATTATATTTTTCCATCTTTGCTCTCACAATATGATTGATTTACATAGCATGAAATCTCACGAGGCTTATTTGAATATCCATTTTTCACTAACATATAAATGACATATTTGGATTAGAATGCCCACAGTATGATTTATTTTGAACATGAGTTTCCTTTTATTGTTTTGTTTGTGTAGCCAGTAGACCCTCGGCCTTGAGGTCTGATGTGAAAAATGCCTCTTTTTTTTTTTAATTTTTTTTTTTACATTAAATGAGAGGGATCAGTCATTACGAATCAGAGTTCCGCCTCACACAAAAACAGAGGAGTTTTCTGATCAGACTAGGATGTGATTTAACTGAACTTCCTGTCTAAATTCATAGAAAAGCTCCCGCATCATATGTAGCTCATACATCGCTGGTTATGATTTCTTTCCCTGTGTTTGTACCCAGAGAGAGTTGCAGGTGGATGATTCATCAAAAATTAACACTCTTGATGACACTGGATGAAGGAAAAATAATTAGTTGGCAGATGGGCTGAAGGAAAGAAGAATGAGAACTGGACTAAGTGGATTGTAGATGATAGTGTAAAAGGTCAACATTTTGGCTTGAAGTACAAAGACGGACAAAAAATAACAGAAGGATGATTTCTAAAGCTGAATTATAGCAAGATGAGCAACACATTTTTAATTTGCAATGACAATTGTGAGAAGAATCTAAGAATGTAGAGGATGCTGCTGTTTTATGTTCTAGATTTCAAGCAATTTATATTTGCGCTTTTGTTCTGTAGCTATACCAACCTAATGGCCTCTCCAGGGACTTCAAAAGCCCATTCAAATCTCTTAGGCTTTTCTGTAAACAGTCACTCTGTAAAAGAAATCTATCATTATCTCCTTTTTTTCTCAAAACCCAGTCAAATGGTGCTTTAGGTATTGTGGGAGTGTAGTGTAGAATAAAAGCACACACTTGTCTCAATCAGCAGGAGCCATTTCTGTCTTTTATCGTGCCAAACAAGCACCCTAACCCAAGAGGATTTTAGTAATCCCAGAGGGATGTGTGTGCTTCATGTCTCACTCTGGATAATATGGCCGCACATGTCTTAGAAAGAGGTGTCAAGTTCTTTGTTTGGTAATTCTTTTGGGAACATCAACTTTACCCATAGTTGCTCATCCATCGTCTTTCTTCCTCCTTCTTCAGACTGCCCTAATTGCCAGGAAAATAGGCATCTTGTAGTGTGAGTCAGTTCTTTGTTCTCTCCTTTCCTTCCCATGTCAGATCTTAAGTTCACAGCTCATCAGATGTGGGTTAGGTTTTAACATTACCCAGGCCCTCAGCTGTTATAATGTAGAACTAGTTATATTCATTATCATCTTTTCCCTCCACGGTTTGATCTCTACTCCTGCTGTACAATATAACCTGCTGGATTAAGTTTAAACCAGTTTGTCAGTTTGTTAAACAAAGTTTGTGGCTCATGTTAATTTTTCCTCCCTTAAATGGTCCAATTACCAGAAGGAAGTCAACAGAGAGCCTTAAATCTGTGTTTGCAGTTGTGACAATAGAAGAGTAATGCGTCCAATTGATAGTCACATCAGTGTCCTCTTTGCAGTCAAAAGACTCCACTTATCACCATTATGCTAATAGGGAGTGCTATTACCATAATGATATCCCATTATAAATAATGAAAGAAAGAATACATGTGATTTTAGTGAGTGTTTCCCGCACTCTTTCTTACCTCTTCACTTTCAGGTTCTCTCTGTATTCACAGAGCAGCTACGTGTAACTTAGTTCATGGCAAACAATTTAAATGATCAGGGGTTGCACAGATATGAAGATCTAATTTCTCTCTCTGGGTCACTCAGAGAGTCCTAAATCTTTGTAGATGGCATATTAATTTATAAAATGAATCTGTCGCCACTTGTGACTGTGCAGTACTACCTGTGTATGGCTGACAGGAAACCATCCAGCTGTACTGTACAGAGACAAATGGTGTTGCCTTACATACAACACAAACAACTTTTAGTTTTTGTGGAAAGAAACATTAAAACCTTACACTGTAGAAAACTGTGACATTGTCAGATTAAAAGCCCAGCTTTTGTGCAATAGAGAGCAATAAAGGAGCACTTCTTCATGGCCAGAGCACATTGAGATATCATCTGTGTCCTGAGATTCCTGAGTAGTATTGGCTCTTCTCTCCAGTCGAGAGGGGTTTAGTACTACCAATAACAAATATAGATAGTTCTAACCCTGCTCTCGCTCTCTCTCTCTCTCTCTCTCTCTCAGGTAACTCCATCTTCAAAGATCGTGGGTGACCTGGCTCAATTCATGGTGCAGAACAACCTGACCAGGGCAGAGGTGGAGGAGAGGGCAGACGAGCTATCCTTCCCCCTGTCTGTGGTAGAGTTCCTGCAGGGATACATCGGAATACCACATGGAGGGTTTCCTGAGCCGTTCAGATCTAAGGTACTGTAAGTGGTTTCACTCAGTGGGTCTACATGATCAGATTAATTCGATTATAGCTATAGTTGGGTTATGCTCCTTATTTGAGCAAGGGTAATTATCCTTGGATATATGGTGGTGAATGAATCGAATCATAGGCACAAAGCATGTCATACCCCGGTACGATAGGTGGCGCTGTACCCATTTCAACTATTGCTAATAGAGCCACTTCCGGTTGACCGCTTCACCACGAACAACACCAACAACAAACAAAGGCATTCAAGAAAGATGGCGAACGAAGGGCAAGATGAAGATACGTCCCTCTACATTTGGTCTGTGATGAGCTGCTTATTGCACGTACGTGATGCACAACGGCACATTCTCCATCGCTTTGTCTGTTTCTTTCCGACGGCGTTGACAACAACAGTAATATCGTCTCCTTTGACTTCCGGTTTACGAGCCCATGAAAAAATCTCAAGCATGCGCAGAGCGCAAAGTCCGATTCATCACGTGCTTCACCGTCTACAAGCAGGTTTAGTGTGACTTTCAACCGATATATCTCGGGGTCTTAATCCGATCGCAAGTAATCCGATCCAATTTCTTGTCAGATTAAGATGTATATATGAATTTAATAACTCTTACTTATTGTAATTTAGCCCTTAATCCGATTTGTACTGTGCCATGTAACCCCACTGACTGTTTTCACTTTTTCACTTCTCAGCCTGTATTATTTGCTACACGGATTTCTAATAATATTCATTAAGCTTTTAATATAACAATATTAATACAACAATAGTGCTTTAGACTCTTAAAACTTGTACCTTGTATGCAACAATCATGTACCATGAAGGCATGCTGAGAAGTCCATTTAACAGCACCTCTAAGTATGCACATACAAACTGGCATTTTTCTACAAATTCTTTCACATGCTTTAGTATTTCTTATAGTTCTGAGTCCCCGAGTGGATGTTGGAAAAAGACGAAAAAAAACAGTGTTGTTGCTCTGTCCTAATTGTTTTTATCGTTACCTCCATCTATTTCTCTTTTTTCTTTGCAACTACAAACATCTGGATCCTAAAGCTTAAAGTCTTCCACAGAGATATGTATGAATACATGAACAATAGCATCTGTGTCATATTGTTCTAAAAGCTCGCTGACAGGTTTGGCGTTGACATTTACAAAAAAAAGTTGACTTTTCTTTTTTTATGAGAAGTAATGAGATCATCTCCCACACACATGCCCACACAACACACACACACACACACACACACACACACACACACAAGTGTACAAAAAAAATTGAAATATCTGGTGTTGGAGAGTACCTGCTCTTTTTAAAGGTCACCCTTTTTGTCACCCCCTGTGGCTGTCAACAGTCTGCATATGCACAGTTACGGTGCGTTTCTTGCAGCATTTCTGCAGAAACTGAAATAATTTATGAATCTGTTCTCTGCCCAGTGACTTATTTTATTTATTACCTGCACTGTCATGCTTAACTTTATTTTTAGTTTTTACTTGGTTCATTACTAATTTGGATTATCATAAACCTGTCCATCAATTTAATTGTTCTCACTTGGTTTCTTTCCCCCCTCGTGTCATCCTGACAACCTTGTCACCTATTTCAGTGAGAGATCAGGCTGAACATGAACTTTATACAATAACATGACATTAGGTCAGTTATTTTTCAATGCATGAAGCTTCAATACTTGGCTAATACAAGCATAAATGTACATAACAATACAATGTATGTTTGTTCAAAAAGAAATGTACATATTTGAGTCTAAATACATTAAAACACGCGGAACAAGGCTAAAATTTTGTGATTCCAATAACTAAACTTAATGACCCAACTTTATCCAAAAAATAGCTTTGGTTTCATCTTTACCTGACTGAAAAATGTATGCACTGCTGCTCCATTCGGCACTGCAAAGTCATTTCTTCATGCACAGGCATAGATTGAATGTCCTAATTGGCAGTTAGATGTTGTCTGCATATTTTTTCCCAGACGCTCGCGAGTTCAGTAAGACAGCCAAGGAGCTTTTTTGATGGGATTCGTCACAACTGTCTGGAGAACCATCAGTCATTAACTTTTCGTTACTGCCACTTAAATTGATCAGTCCATATGTATTTATTATAGCTAGTTCTACTCAAATAATCTCTGTATAACTTGCAACTATTTTTTTACTTTAAATTATCTTAAAGCTGCAGTCTGCAACTCTTTTTCAAGCATAATGCCTGGAACTGTCCGGGGATTCTGAAAGTAGTACATTAAATACCCCAATACAAAAAAAAAATGAGTTCTCTTGGTCCCCTATATGTCACGCTAGGTCCCTCCAAAGCCAGCAGGTTTGTTTACAAAATTGCAGACCAGACCGGTAAAAGGTAACCAATCAGGTTTACGAGCTGGGCTCTGTTGCCTGTCAATCACCGATTGTGCACGCGCGATACAAGGTAGGCTCGTCCCCACGCTTATTTATCTAGACTATTGAACTTCATTACGGGCTAGTCTACTTACTGTGTCTTCCATGATCGCAAATGACAGGTGAGTTGATGAATGAGGAGTCGTGTGGGCGCATCTGGTGTGCACGTAGACGTGCACGAGTTCTCATGTGTTTTGAAGGGGCGGGACAGGAAGTTGAATAACTTTTTATTTTTCGGTTAAAAAATAAGCATTTCTTGCATTTTGCGACTACGGAGGTCACCGTTTTCAACTTCAAGCGTTCTGATAGATCATGTAAACTCTTAAAATGCCAAAAAGTAGGACTTTACGTATGACAACAACAAATCTTGCAGACTGCAGCTTTAAATGGACAAACACAGCTCAACAGAGTGCAGCATGCTACAGCTGAGGGTTACATTTGCTTGAAAGCAGCATTGAGTTGTTTCCATCTAAGCTCTGCCACACTTAATTTGTGCTGTGGGTGGACAGATGATGGACAACAGAGAGATAAATATGAAGGTCAGGATGAAGGGAGAAATTCTGAGGCAGTGGGTGGATGTATTATGAGAGGGGACATAAGGTCAAAGAAAGAGGGTACAAAATTAAAGAAGAGCTTTTTTTTTTTTAATTACAGCAGATCACTAAGAACAGCACACTTGAAAAGAAAGGACAGAGTGAAGTCATTGTTGATTTAGAAAAGCAGTTAAAGTGTGATGGTGAGGTGTTTCAATGGAAGGGAAAGGAAAGAGCAACAAACCTTGGTGGGAAAAGTTTCATTTGTTAACACTGACATTCTGCCACAACCTGACTGTGTTTCACACTTCAACAATCACGCGGTTTAGGTGCAAGACGTCCTCAGAGGAGACTGTTAATGAGCAGGGACTCCAGTGAGCCTGCCATCTTTGAAGTGTCTCTCTCACACACACAAATGAGTCAGCTATCTTCTAACCGTTAGCTCTGTGACTAATAGCATTGCACCGGGTCCTTTGTCTGCATATCTCTACAAGGCATTCACACATGCACTCACAGATGTGATGCAGCACACACTGGATGTTACAGTAAATGGTATGCAAACACATTAACAAATGTAGCACACATACATATTCACTATGTACCCATGGAAGAGGCTTCTGATTTTGAGTCTTTAACTAGATGTACACAGTGCTACTTGCACACAATTAACAAAAGTATGTGAGCTTAGGGTGATGATTAGCAATGACTCTTTTAAACACACACACACACACACACACACACACACACACACACACACACACACACACAGAGCTGTGTAGCTTTGCTATAAGATTATGTTTGTATATTTCCAAATATTTTAAGAAGCATAGAATAAATAGGTTAATTATATGGAGATTTCTTTCTCCCTTCTAAGCCCGCGTATACTTTGTTGTGAAAATCAAACAAAAACCTAAACATGGATGCCTTGTTATTTCACCAGTCTTCTGCATCTTAACATGGTACACTCACTAAACATTATTATTAGTCCCTGAACACTTTTTTTTTTTTTTTTTTTTTACTTACGCCAGATGCAAACAACTAGTGGGCAAATTTAATGTTGGTAGTCATTAGTGTTTTTAGTCTAACAGCCTCAACTTTCTTTCTTTATTTATTTATTCTTTCTTTTTTTTAAATTTTTAATCAAAAAACAGGGATTTTGCATCACTTATAATGCAGCAGTCAGTGACTGATGGACGTCAAACACTGTCTTTATGCCTCGGGCATTTTCTTGTATGTCTCATCTAAAAATCTGTCGATTTAGTGCTTTAACAAGTTTCAGCTTTCATCCATATCTACAGCTACAGAGTACAGTGTGGATATTTTAACAATACTTTATACATGCCACGCTCTTACACGGGGATCATAGAAGTGGAAAAAGCCTCAAAAAGATTTCATCACTTTGAATGAGAACTTTTCGTAAGTAGTTTCTTCTTTCTTTCACTTTCATCTTCCTCACGACTCTCCTCTTGTTTCAACGTCTCATCCTAGGTGCTGAAGTCCCTTCCTCGTATTGAGGGTCGTCCTGGTGCCACTCTGCCATCAATGGACTTTAAGGCCCTGGAGGAGGGGCTCCGGGCTGCACACGGTGATGAGATCACCCCTGAGGATGTGATGTCAGCAGCCATGTACCCCAAGGTGTTCCAGGAGTTCAAGGAATTCACTGGTAAGATGGCAGACTTGTTAACAGATATTTGTATTCAAGCTTCTATAAGCATTGAAAAACAGAAGACAACATGTTCTCATATGTGACACTTAGATATCGACATGTTATGTTTTGTGTATCTCTTGAGCCTAAAATTGCTTTTTGCTGTACGGGTCTGGCTTGCTAGGCTAGGAGAAATCAGTCTAACTTTCAAACTTCGCTTTTAAAAGAGAGTGAGAGTTTTTACCAGAGATGAGACTGATTCTGACACTGAAGGTTCAGGGGAATCACATTTGACTGGATTTTGTTTGAAGCAGCTGCCGTAACATTCAGCTGCCTGGATTAACCTGAACCTTACCACTGCATTAAAGGAGCTGGCTTTAAGTTGGTAGTGTCCTTTGGTGAAGATGTTTAATTAGCCTGCAGTTGTTTTTTTTTCACTACTCGACAATAATCTTAACAAGTCTTCAGTAATGCTTTTCCTGGTTTGAATTATTGGACCATTTTCACACTGGGTGTTTTTCCTAATTTCCGTTTCCAGATATTTGTGATTCTTGTTAGCACTTTTACATATCACTATGTTTAGATATCACTATGTTTACGTATCACTGTGAAAGTTCATGTAATCTAAGAACAGCATTTATAGACACATTTTCTTTCTCCAGCTAACTTTGGCCCTGTGGATTGTCTCAACACCAGGCTGTTCCTGGATGGACCAAAGATTGCAGAAGAGTTTGAGGTACACAACTTGATTTTATTTAATTTTTTTCATTTTAACAATAACGTAAATCTTGTCTATCGACACACGCCATTTCTTTATATTTAGTGGTCAGACTTATTTGTATTTTATTTTTTTAATAGTTTTGAGCTGTAGTTCTTTAAGCTTTCTGAAGGTCTTTCAAAGTTGGTCTGTGCACACTGGCTGCTTTTTCACTCATTTCCAGAGGAATATTTTTTACATGTTAAGTTGCTTAACACGGCCAGTAGATCATTTAGGCATAAAAGGCTCCTAACTCAAGGAATGGGCTAATGCTGTCTAATCCATACCAGACAACATAGCAAAGAACCCATTTAAAATATTTCTTGGGTAGAATATGTATTTCTAACTGTGTTGTAAATTGAGTTGTGTTTTTTGGTTAGTTTTAGTTTTGCTTCTTTTGGAATAACTGGCAGATAGATAGATCTGTTGCTTTCCCTGTTAAAGTAACTGCTTCTATCTATAGGATTATACATTGAAATCGTTTCATTTTAGTTATCTACTCAATAGTAGAAAGGCACTCCTATAAAATAATAACATTATCTACAGGAAATATTTTCTTTTCTATCGCAGTAGACAGCTGAGGTTTGGTTCAGTTTGCAGAGTAACACTGAAGTGCTGATAACGCAGTAAGGAAGACAGAAACTAGCACTTTATCTAAGGAACAACGTTTGAGAACAAGCAAGACACCCAGGGCCAATATCTGACCAACAATATAACTGTTACTGACTTTTAAGATGATACCTTTTGTGCTTCAATGTGGAATGAGTGGAATATGGAGTCAAAAATCACTTGTGAGGTTTTCATTGCATAAATAATTTTTGCACAGGGAGGAGAGATGTTACTCTCGAATGTAGATCCATTATAAACCATTTTCTGTAAATTATACATAAGCAGAATCAGCAGGCCAAAAACATGTTTTCAATCTTCGTGGGTCTACAGTTGTCAGAAATATTTTGAGAAGTCTGCTGTGCTGACTGAAGGCTTCTTTAAGAAGTCAAGTTTGAACATCCTGTTTTTATCCAGCAAGCGCAGCTCAACAGGGGGCATTGCAGAATAATGACAAAATCTAGACTCAAAAGTGAATTCCAAAGAGATTCTTTTAACATCCACCTGTGTGACAGAAATGATGGAGTTGTGTATCCAGGGGTGCAATTCTACACACAAATCATGGTTTGATTTATTTAAGGTGTACCAGAAAAAATAAAAGAAATGGCATTTAGGATTTTTGAAAGATTGAGAAATGCATAATTGGCTTTAGCTTTAAAAGTTGAGATGCTCAAGGGCTGCATACATGAAAGGAGAAAAGATGAATCTGTATGCCCAGTTATATGATTAGTTGAAAAAAGTCTGTCTGCTGCAGTATGATTAAAATCAACTTAAACCAAACATCAAAGGTAGCAGTGCAATTTCAGAGTTGGAACTAAACAAAGAAATGCTCCTTTTGTCAACATTCTTTTATTAGTCCACAATGGACATGATGCATATCTCATGTCTAAAAAGGGTTTAATTTCGTTCCTCTTGTATGTAGCTGGCCTGTAAACACAAAAATAAGCTTTGTACAAATGGAGGGTCTTTCCAAGGTGTGTGAAAATCCACCTTTTTTAAATAACTTCTGCAAAACACAAGAGTACGTTGGGGTGTTTCAGGGTCAGCTGAGTCATCACATTGCTTTTGTGTGAGCGGTATGTTTGTTTTCATTGGTTAAATTAAATGTGTCTGGTAAAAAGCTCTTTTATGCACTAACATTAGACTTTGCATGGGGGAAAAAATAAGTCCTGTAATAAGCTTTTACATCATACAAAAGGCCTATTATGTACTCTCTACATCAGACTCAACTTTTTACCAGCATTATGTATAACTGTGTGACCTGAACACATATTCATCATAACTTTGGTCCTCCTACATGCATCTCTTTTTCTTACTTTAAAAAAGGTTTTCATTCTTTCATTATGAGAAACTGAGAATTTACTGACTCTGATTCAGAGCGACCAAAGGCAACCAAGTTTAATTACAGCTTCATTTCAGTGCAGCTAAATTCTTTCAGGCTTGTGTTAATTGATTCTTGCTTTATGAGGGACATTGGGAACACTACTGCTACTCTCATGGTATTGTACACAAAAATCTGCTGTGATGGTGTTGACTTAGGACTGAACCTATTGACGAGACAGACCCACTCACCTCTGCAAGCAGTTTGAGTCAATTTGGTTTGAAGTTATGGTTTCAATACAAGCTGTTCTAATCCTTTCAAAATCCTGAATCAGCTTGAATGCTCAACAAAAATGAATGACCATCAAAAAAGCTGCAGTTAAAGAAAACAAAGTACATATCATTTTTAAGACTTGCCTTTGCTATATTTCTATATTTACATATGCCTTTACCTTTTTTTCTTCTTAAGGCAAAACATTTTCATTCATTATTTATATCTAATCAGAAATCTTCACCCCTTTAAGAACTTTTAGATGCTTCCACAGATTCAAACCCATCTTGTTTTCAGAACAGTAGGTACTTCCATCAGATCTTACAAATTAGTATTTAACTGTAAACAAGGTATCATTAAGTTGTTTAAACTGCAGTTATTGACAGCATTCAGGATATACAATAAATACTGCGTCAGTGTCCCACACTTTCTATATATTTGATAGCTTGGGTTTTTGCTTGCTACATATTTATGACCTGGACATCAGAGAGCCACAGAAAATGTTAAAACATAAATATCCATCACTTGGGGGAATTGAGTTGCCTCAGTTGTTCACACGAGACTGACGTTTTGATGCAAGTGAAAAGTACTGATGAATAGTGTAGGTGGGGGTCAGGTTGTCTTGGTAATTATTAGGTGCTCCTAAGAGGCACATTATGTTGGTGTTCGAGCACGGCAGCTTTTGCAGTGCTGGCTGATTTGTAGAACTACAGGAGGTCGTGTTAAAGCTCAGAAAAGCCCAAAGGAAAGGAGATAGCACTTTGCTTCCAAGGCAGCTCGAGTGTTATCAAAGCAGATTTAAGCACCAGATCTTTTTCAGAGCTGCACTACACCTAAATCCCACAGTTGCTGATGTTGTGGGAACTGGATATAGAGGCTCTCACAGTAATAATTTAGTATTGTTTAGTAGTTCATTTCAATCCTGTTGCAAATCCTCTGCAAGAGCCTTATCAGCCAAGAATTTACAGGAGCCTGAAAGATGGATCTAATTGTGCATAAGGTGGAAGAACACAACTACTACAATCTTACAACCTGTTTTTTTTTTTTTTTTTTTAAATATATGAATTCAATTTAATTTCAGAATTGTTATGCTGATCAATTGCAGATTCTGACAAACTTGACTCTTTAAATTTGACAAAACCAGTTAAGGGACATAAGCACGACCACAGTGCAATATTAAGTAGTGCACATACGCACATTTACTCCTACAGCACATACAGGCAACAGCTCTGCCCATTGCTGTCATTCACCCACATATGCATACAGCACAACAGCACAAACAGTTGAAGAAAAACATTGACCTCAGTGTATCTAGTGTATGCTGATGACTCACTTAGGTATTAATCATGTTTGACAGAAATATAAAGAGAGATTTTCACAAACAAGAACCCATTTATGCACAGCTTGCTTCAGCTAATGTGCAGACCCCAATACATAATCACATTACTCTGTTACAGGTGACACAAGTCATTAATAAGGTCTCATCAGACTTGATGCTAAGCATAATGTGAAGGTTGTCTAAGTCAGTAATATTATAGCTCTGAGTGGATAAGCAGATGAATGAGAGAGACTGGTGCTGCATGCTGGAGGGTACTGCTTATATAAATCCATGCGGCATGTGGGGGCCAATCTAGATGAGAGCCTCACAGATGTATCGCTGAGATATGGAATATGCATAATGCACAAGGGATGCTATCACAAGTTTGGTAATAGATAGCATGACACAAGGCAGCTGGGTGGTAGGTCAGGTTAGAGAAATGAGAGTAAGGAGAATCCGATTGTCTTGAAATCCATTTATGCAGTTTATCTGACAGTGTGAAGAGATCAAGTGATGAGCTGATTACACTGGCCTTTAATATGATTTAATATTCTTAAAGATGAACGTGAAAAACCTTGCTGTACTGAGAGGATTATGCCACAGATTTTAATTTCAAACCATGTTTTTCCACTTAAATGAAGTGCAATAATATTCACCAGGGTTGGCAAGTATCCTATTTTTGAAATCTTTAAACATTCCCCAAATTATACTCCGATATAACACAGTATTATAATCTGTTTTTTGACACGAAAAAGATCAAACAAGATTCATTAATGGTTAAAGATTCTGATGTGGAGATTTGCGGACACTGAGTTAACCAGTAAAATGTGTCTCTTTTAATAAAGAGAAGCATTTATGTTTACTTCCAGGGTTCTAGCTAGGATGAAATTATAGCGTAGTGGTGTAGGCGAGGGAGCGAAGCGACCATGCCCGGGGGGATGCGGAGATTTTGGAAATTTAAGGTAAAAATTGGCCATTCTAGGGGTACCCAAAGGGAGAAATTGTACTTTAAAAACAAAGTCTTAATGGGAGATGTTCCCATCCTTGCTTTTGCTTTGCAGTGTGTTACCTTCATAACGGACCTTGTCAGAAGACATTAAAACTTAGACATAACCAGGAATAGAGATTAAAAAAAATGTTTATTAAAGTTACACACTTTTCAGTTATCCTGATGACAGACAGACAGACAAACCAACGCAACCAAAAACATAACCTCCTTGACAGAGGTAAAAACACAGGCAACGCGACCAAAAACATAACCTCCTTGACAGAGGTAAAAACACAGGCAACGCGACCAAAAACATAACCTCCTTGACAGAGGTAAAAACGCAGGCAACCTCTTTATACGTTTAAGCGTCTCTAACTACTAACTCACTAACTACTGCGCAACCTTTCTTGGCTGTCATCGTCAAAAACAGTAGGGTAAAGCCTAGGTATGACAACAAGTAGGACAGAGAAAGAGACAGAGCATTTGTGGTTGCTTTATTCCATCATCTTTCGTGGAGAGGACTGTTTTCTGTTCTTTTCTCGAGCGCCAAGTCAACTGCACGTTCAGCTTAATTGATAACCTGATCAGCTCATCACATATTGTATGTAAGAAGCTTTGAAAAAGCACAGCAACCTTGACCGTTTTTGCTTACTTCAAATAGGGACGGGTTAAAATAGGCTACAGCTATTCTAACATGATTTCTGCCGAATCCCCTTACATGTGTGCTTCTGCGTGTGTGAGTAACCATGGCTACGGAGCACTCTTACCAGAGATTCTAGGAGCCGCGGACGCGGAGTGCCTCTGCCTAGAGCTACAGTTTTGTCTGCGGTTGTACTGACAGGCAGCGCAACCTTTCTTGGCTGCCATCGCGAAAAATGTGTCAAGTTTGTCAGAAAGGTGAAAATGGCATTGATCTGGCGTTATTGTACAAATAAATACAGACAAAATGCCGTTACGCTGTATTGAAAATAAGCGTAGTGGTCCAAAATAAGCGTTGCGGTCCAAAATTATAGCGTAGCGGGCCGTGACGCAAGTTTGCGCTAGCTAGAACCCTGACTTCATATGTTAAAATAAGAAGGAGCCACTGAAGGGACCACATTCCATCAGTTGTAGTCTATGGGCCGCGTTGTTGGTGGTTATAGCTGCGAATCTTCTCTCTTCCAGTTTCCAGCTGTCTACTCCTGACATCAAGCTCTGCTGTTTGGAGAAGAGAGCTGGAAACTTTTTCTAAAAACAGGCTTTCACGAATATACAGCGAGTATGTGCTTTTATGAACAAGTTCTTCATTTTTTTACAGGCCACTTTGTTTTTCCCCTTTTCTTCAGTTTGTAATGGCTTTTTTGCGCATGAAAAGGTTCTGTAAAATTTATTTGTTTTACAGAATGTAAAATGTATTGTTAGTCCAACCAAAAGTAGACTTTTAAATGGCATACAAACATGTTATTCTGACATATTATATGAAATTAAGCTTCTCCAAACCGGATTAACACACCCAGATAAAGCAGTATGGAAATTAAATCACTCCTGCATATATACGCTCAGCTAGACTTTTGGACGTAGGCACTCTGCACTTGCTCCAAAGTAAAACATTTTTTATAAACGATAAAGTACAAGTGCCATTACGCCTAATTGTATCAGAAAATTAGCCAACAAAGACTGTGCGAACTTCTGGTTATTTAACTCACCCTGCTTTAACAAAATCATGTCATCTGAAGAAATCAACATTCAATTAAGTAAAGACATCTGCACAGTGAATTCAGCCATACCAACTTGTGCAATAATCTCCCACAGAGAAAATTAGAATTGGCAGAATGTCTTGAATGTTTCCTCTAACAGTTCAGTGCCGTGTGTACTGAGCATGTATCCATGTCAAATTATAACCGTAGCTCGACTGTTCACGTTACAGTGCTGATTCTGTCCCACAGAAGACGCTGCTCCTGAACTGCCTCATTTGTAATCCAGGCTTTACTTCATCTGCTCTTGTACAAATTTGTTTCATGACTTCAGCATAAAACCTTTTTGTATGATGCCTTATGGCTAGTTTGACTGACTCTGACAAAGAAAGAGCACCTGTCTTGCCCTCTGCCACTTTGGATCAATCATCTGATTCATAACCGCAGACTTGCCCTTCACTAAGGGGAACCCTGATGTGACAGGAAAGGCTCTCACAACGTGCCTGGGTTCTAGTCTCAATCTGTGGTCCTTTGCTGAATATCATTCCCCGCCCACTTTCCTGTCTACTTTCAAACTTTTTAAGATTAAGATCAGATTTATTGTCATGTATACATGCATAAACATGAAATTTGTCCTCCGCTTTTAACCTATCCAGGTTGGCACCTGTTGACACACACATGCCATACGCTGAAGCGGTGGGCAGCCATTCACCCGGGGAGCATGGGGGTACGGTGCCTTGCTCAAGGACACCTCAACCGTGACAAGGTGGACTGTCAGTTTCACCAATCTTTTTGAGTGGCGAGTGGGAATCAAACCGCCAACCTTACGATTATTGGGCAACCTACTCCATCCACTGAGCCACAGCAAGAAACTTGAGTCGATAAATAATTTTAAGAAAACCAAAAAACTCTTTGAGAACGTAAAAACTGAACCAGTAACTGATCGTAATATGGGCTCTTTAAGTAATTGGAACCGTTCTGAAAAATTGCAACATACCAATTCTCTGCAGGTTTCATGTAGTTTAGAGACTTTGAAAACGGGAAACGGGCCTCCTCAAGAGGACTCCGAACAGTATGAGAGGAGGCTCAATGGATGAAGGTGGGAACATGTCACATTGGTTGTCAAAAGAATAACTTTGTTTGTGACGTGGTTGAGGCAGTCGGATACATTTCTGGAGGAAATGTGTTTCTCAGTGATCTCAGGTCATGGTGAAAGTAAGGTCTTGAAAAGGGGCACTGGACTGTTTTAACTTGGTTCTTGAAGATGTTTCACCTCATCTGAAAGGCTTCTTCAATTCTAACTAGTGTGTGATTAGTAAGTAGTAGTTAAGGTCACTTTTTCACCTCTGAGGTGTCTATCTGCTTACAAGCATGTTTTGGTCACGAGATCCAACATGTGAATGTTTGTGAAATATTTAAGACAGAGGACACGGAGCGTCAGACTCCTGGTATAGAAAGAATAGATTGTAACCAACAGGAGGCGATATTTACTGTAGGGAGGAAAACGAGCAGCCTGTGATGTCATAACTCCACCACGACTGAACAAAGAAATCTTAGATCAACATCACAAGTTGCTTGCTTAAAAGTTGGGCCCTTTCCCACTTCTTGTAAAATTTCATGCAGTTCCTTCCATAACTTTTTAAATTCACTTGGCAGCAAATTGAACCAACTACATTATCTCCTTGGTGGAGGTAGCTAGTTACAAAGTGTCAAAAGGGACTAAGAACTGAAATTTACATTATCATTTATTTATACAGATAATTTTTAGTCTAAATTATCTACAGACTGCTAAATTATCTTCAAAAGACTATGCAATAAAGAGGCATACACTGGAAACATCACTCTGAAGCTGGAAAAGTCTTTTTAGCCAAGCAAAGCAGCACAAGTTGGAGAAAAGTTCTATCTGCAAAAGAAGTTGCAGAAAGGAACTGAGAGGGATAAAGATTAAGTGCTAGAGAAGTAAAAGCATGCAGAGAAAGTGTTTGTTACCAGATGATAAGTACAGGAAATGGATGAAGAGTAAGAGCACAGAGAGAAAAAGAGGCAGAATGAAATAAAGATCAATGCATATCTGCAGCAGGGTGTATTTTTGTCTCTGTGCCGAGACTTAGTTTGGAATAAAAATGGAGACCCGGCAGCTTGAGATAGCAGGGTGGGGAACAGTGAGGCTCAGAATGGAATGGCCAAAGAAAATAGGTGGATAAACACAACAGAGTAGAGACAGAGCTGGGCGATAGACAAAAGAGAAACTGAAATGGGCAGATAAAGGAGACTGATCATGGCAAGTCAGAGTGGCCTCAGAAATAGGATGCAAAATAACAATAGGAATGTAAAAAAAGTGACACACAGGAGGACTCACAGAGATTGAAAGCCAGAGAGAAAAAGTTGGACAAATGGAATGATTGGGGGGGTTCCAGCCTGCAAGAAGAGAGATGTGAGAAGAGGTGTGAGAAAAATGAAAAAATACAGTGGCCAATGTCGAGGGAAAGACGTGCAAGGCAGAATGCAGCAGTGAGCAGAATTGATATGAAAAGGTCTGCTTTGTGTTGGTACAGAGATTTAGTAATGCTCTTATCCGAAGAGGCTTTACATGTGGCAGGTAACTGTTTGCAGTTGTAATAAAGACGGAAGAAATGTTTTTATAAACTCCCCACTGTGACTTTATGTCTCTTTTTCTCCTTGCCTGTCTAACTGTGATTGTCAGCCTGTCTATACCACTTATCCTTTATTTGATGACAGATTGTGGCTGGTGTCTGAAAACCTGTCTACAGTAAATACACACTTAAAGCATAGACCCATTTGTGTGTTGTACAGGTAGTTGAAAGAACTTGATTGGCACAAGAATGGCAGTTCTTATCCTCTGCAATTAGCCAGAGAAATCTAACTTTGCTGCCAGTGCTTGAAAGTAAAGTAGAACCTCTAAAACCACTTGTGGGGGTTTGTTCCCCTGCCAAAAACACTGAACATTACACTGTGCAGTTTTCTGCTTTGTATCTGCGACTACTTTATATTTTCTTACTGTCTTTGTAACTTCAGATGCATTTTCTTTTTTCTTTTTTTGCACAAACTTTTATTTCACAGGGGGACTAAGCTTGGTTTATGACTACAAACTTAGGAATAATTTGTGGAATTTTACTTAGAGCACAAAATCGTGTGGATGTGAGCCTTTATTGAGCTCTTTTAGTTTATCCTAACAAAATAGAAGCATTTCACTGCTTTTTTTTATTTTTTATGAGAGGTTAATGAATAGCTTTATAAGCCGAAGGTGGGGATAATTGGGGAACACTTTGCACTCCAACAGACTATTATCAGTGAAGCATTATTTTCGAGCACGAACAAATGAGTTTAACTCTATTGTTTAACTCCCACTGCAGCACTTGAAAAGATTTCAACCAACTGTGGGGAAGTCTGCTTTATATAATTGGACATCTTTTGAATGTCACGAATAACAAAAATGAATACCAATCCACACCTTTATGAATGTGCTGTATTGCTTTAGTCACACAATGAACCTTATAAACATTTGCAGCTCATTGAGCAAAGAACAGACTTACAGTTGCAAACAGGACAGGATCAATAACTAGAATATTGAGCCTTCTATTTTACTTCACCTGGCTGGTATAATGAAGCTCCTTCCTATACCTACAATACAGTTATTCTCCCATCTTTGGATTATTTATGCTTGTACTATTTATTTTTTTAACTCGTATATTTTTGTTGATATTTAACAAGTTTGCAGCTAATGTATTTTTAACTCATTTTACAGAAGTCTTCGTGTGTTTGGCACATGTTGATATTCCTGGTAATGTTTGCACCTTAAGAGACTGAGAAATGGACTGTTGAGGTGCAGGATTTTATAATCAGAAATAATATATGACCTGATTTAGTGACATAATGTGACAAAAATACCACTAGACTATTGATGCCACTACTTTCTAGAAGTTGATGCTTTGAAACATTTGCTCACTGTGCAAATAAAATAATAAAGAGGACACTTTGTACTTGTTTCATTCAACTAACGTTTTTCATTTCAGCAGGCTCTGCTTCTACTCCTTCAGCTAAACTTGTAAACTCCACTCTGTTATATTAATTTCAGTTGTCTAACATAATCTAATTTCTGTTCCTTCCTCCTTCACACCACCCCTCTACTAACCCCACCCCTTGCTCTGATCCAACTCAAATCTTTAATGTGTCCTACATCAGGTGGAGTTGGAGAGAGGGAAGACCCTCCACATTAAGGCCCTGGCACTGGGCGACCTGAACCAGGCCGGCCAGAGAGAAGTCTTTTTTGAGATGAACGGGCAGCTGAGATCCGTGCTGGTTAAAGACACCGTTGCCATGAAGGTACACAGAAAATATGGAGGAAGGGGTATGATGGACAGTGGGAGAGTTGATGGGGTCTGTGGAGTCGGTGATGGATAAATGATGGATGATAGAATGGTTGCATATAGTTTAGATCAATGTAGTTAGACTTAGTAGAAGGGGAGAGGGGTTTGACATAAGAAAGCCTTCCTTATTTTTATTCATGGAAACAAACGGCAGGGAAGTTGTTGGAATGAACAGCTGAATGACTCTCGGATGGATCTTTGCCTGGATGATTGACGGGACGGATGAATATAACCCTCTTTTTTTTTCTCTCTCTCTATCACTTTATCCAGGAAATGAAGTTCCACCCTAAGGCTCAGAAATCCATCAAGGGTCAAGTGGGTGCACCTATGCCTGGAAAAGTCTTGGAGATTAAAGTAAAAGTTGGATCCAAGGTCAGTTTATTGGTCACTTTTTCTTTTCTTCTTCCTCCCCAGTCTCTAAGATTTTTGGTCCATTAAGTTGAAGGTTCAGTTTGTCTCTTTTCATCTTGTGATCGAATAGTTCCTCATACTGATCATAACTTGTCTTTTTCAAACTTAACTTTCTGAGATTTATACAGACAGCTGTGCTACTGTTACATGGGCACCAAGGTATCACACAAGCACTGAACGACAAAGAGATACATTCCTGGTGTTTACTGAAGATTTCTGCCTCTACAGCAGAGCAGTCATGAGTATTTTTTGTAAAATGTGTGAGAATGTAGCTAAATAAGTGCTGCATATAGTGTGTAGATCTATTCTAAGAAGAAGCACTTTGTAGAACCTAGAGAAGATTAAAAGGTGCTTTATAAGTGTGAACCATTTAATCTGTGCTAAACTCCAGTGTTGGCTACAAAACAAAACTAAACCCCAAATTCCATAATCCTTTTTTATTTTTGAACAATTTTGTCATTAATTCACCTTAAAGCAAGCCTGGATTTTATATAGATTCCCCCAAGGCAGTGAAACAACCTAAACAATGACATTTCCACCTCCACACTTTACATCTTGAATGATGTCTTAGGTCTGTGCTGGACATTTTTACTCATACTATCCCCAAGCAACTCCCCATTTTTCTTTTGCCTCAGTTTGTTTCGTGGACCATAAGAACTTTTTCACAACATTTTTACCAGAGGCCACAGAGAGCTGTTTACTGTAGAGCCCGACATAAAAGCCCAGGGAGCAACAGACACTAGGAGTCCGGTTCAATGTCTTTATTGCTTAGGAAGGCTCTTAAATGGGTCAGATGAGCTGGAGGTGTCTGTGTTGCAGTTAATGTGTAAGAGCTTGTTGAATTCCCAAAATGCTAAGGAGGGGAGCTCCAATGTTGCATTTAAGAGCTTCTGCATAGATACATCAGTCCATAGTGACACTCATTTTTTTTCTTCCTCTGTTTGTGGATGAAATGATAAGGGTAGCGACAGGAGAGTGATAATATTTCACTTAAAAAAAAAAAAAAGATTCCTTTAATACAAATCTTGATGATTAAGTAATATTCTATATTATCTCTAATACGATATTAAATGCTAAAAATATGAGCAAACGCTTGTGTAACAATGTGATGAGAGTGCATTAGAGAAAGTATTTCAGGCACTTTTTGTGGAATATTTATTGAACATTTGTGGGGTTTTTTTTACTATTTGACCGGATTCTAAGGCAAGGCAAGTTTATTTGTAGAGCACAATTCAACAACTAGGTGATTCAAAGAGCTTTACAGATACATTAAAACAGTAGAAATAAAAAGCACGATTTAAAAGTTCAACAAGAAAGAAAGAAATAAGAACAATAGATAAAATCAGTAAAAAAAAGTTTTGAAACTCAAGCTTCAGATTTGGAGCTTCATTCAAATGCAGCTGAAAGTAGGTGTGTCTTCAACCTGGACTTAAACACACTGAGTGTCTCAGCTGATCTGAGGCTTTCTAGGAGTTTGCGCCAGACATGTGCATGAATCATATTTATAAACTGTGTTCCAGATCCCTGTTTATTAATATTTATTTAGAGGTAAATTTTGATGATTTTTTTTTTTTTTTTTTTTGTGAACTACAAATTAAACCTTAGTGATCTTCATTTAATTTGGGTGGATGCACAACCTCAAAACCTGGAAAATTAGATGGAATATTTAGCATTTGTTGCTGGCTTTAATAGTGTACTATGTGCTATGTGTTTTTAAGCTTACCCTTAAAAATAACTTCTATGCATGTGTTTTTAACACGATGTACTGTCCTCCCACTGACAGGTGGAGAAAGGACAACCACTGTGTGTCCTTTCGGCCATGAAGATGGAGACCGTAGTCAACTCCCCTGTGTCTGGCACCGTTAAGGCTATTCATGTTACAGCTGACGCTTCTCTTGAGGGAGACGACCTGATACTAGAAATCGAGGAGTAGAGCGAGAGGGCAGAGGGAGGAGGGGCAGACGTTCTGATCCTGGAAATGTTGAGAAGTGGAGGAACAAGGGATTGAAATGATGAAGAAAGCACATCTTTTTCTTCTTTGGCACCCAATTTGTGCATATTTTGTTTAGTTATACCACAGATGTGATGAAGCTCTATGCATATCCTGACACCTGATGGATGTAAAAATCAGATGAGGTATGAGTCTGATATAATCTAGAGGTTTAATGGAAATTTCTAACAATTCTATTTAATTATTCTTAAGTGTGGTGATTATCTCAAGAATGGAACCTTTATTAACATTGTCAAATTGTGAAAGTTTAATATTTTAGGAGTATATATTTCAATCAAGAATCATTCCACTACAAGTCTTAAATGTGATGAGCTAACCAAGTATAACACTAAGGGGCTTGTAACATCTACTTGGAAGTAAATGCCTCAATTTCCATGTCAGTGCCGTTGATAATGCCTCATACACTGTATTCATAATAAGTAAGCACATTAAACTGACTACTATGCGTTACCTTTGCAGTTTTACAGTGTTCTGATAAAAGAAAAAGAACAGACATTAGGATGTACCCCCCCCCCCCCATCCCCACCTTCGCAACACTTCTTTGACCTTAGTCAAGGTGCATTCTGGGAATGTGTAATCACTTCTTGCATATAAAGGCACTTTTCTTTTTCAAAGTAAGTGATGTTGGTGTAGGACTTAAATCACAGTATTGGTCTAACATGTAGATGGGGTGGGTCATAAGAATCTTTTCACATTGAGACACGTGCGCCTGAAACATTAATTCTGTTACTGTATCAGTAATAGCACAAGGTTTACTTTTCTTTGTTTAAGATCTGTGCAGATGTTTGTCCTTAAAATCCTAAGTTGGGCGCTATCTGTATAATTTTAAAGGTGTACGGTTGGTTTAATTTTGAGAAAGTTGTTTCACCATCTGGCAGAGACCATGGTAAATGGTTTCTGTGTGGGGATTTTTAATGCTAGGTGTAAATGGGATTACATGGTGGTATAATGTGGTCACGTGGTGTTATTTCTGAGGCTCCGATTCAGTTAGGAATTAATTTTCTGTCAAATTAAGTGAAATTAGCCGGACTAATAAGTGACTCTGGAGACTCCCAGTAGCAGTACTCATCTTTATATTCCTAATGTGTGTTTTAGCATGAATAAATGTAAAATGTGCATAAGCAAGTATTCAAACAAACTCTGCCCATCCTCAGTGCATCTTCTGAGATGAAAACGCATTCAAACAGATATGAAATATTCATACTCACATGTATGGTGCAGAATCTTCATGATGCCTCCTGAGTGCTGCCTGGATGAAAAGAAAAAAAAACAAAAACAAACATTGCAAAGCAATGTAGCAAGGAGATAAAGATGAATTAGTGAGGTTGTATGAATGAGTTTTTTGACAAGCTGTTGCACAATAATGATAAGTTTCCCCTCCTCTCCTTGTTTGCTCTCTTCATTTATCTCTCTGACCACCTTTTGCTAATGTTTTCAACCCCCCCTTAGTATGTATTTGCACATGCAAGATAGTGGCTTAAAATTCAGGCAATAATGTCAACTGTAGTGTAGTGTTTGTCTATTAGCTAGCAGTGACTAACAGCCATGTTTATAACAATGTATTTGTGTCTGGAAAACAGAATAAACTGGAGAAAGTACACACGCTGAAAAATGGGTGTTTAACTTTGACCTACTCCTGAGCTCATGTCATCTTTAGCTTAAAGGGGAACTCCAGTATTTTCAACATTAAGCCTCTTTTCTGAGTCGTCTGCAATGTTTTAGAACCCCCCTCACCGCTTTTTTGATGTTTACTGCTGTCTCCGGTATTTGCCTAATTTTGATTCATCTCAACCTGCTTCAGAATGGCAAGTCATGTGCATGTCCAAAAAGGTCCGTTAAAGCACCATAAACGTCCGTTTTCAAAATCATCAACTCACCGGAGTGGTTACTGGTGTGCACTGGCAATCCATATCAAATTTCGTTGCGGAAAGTTGCTTCTGTCGTGTTTTATTTGGCAGCTCGTTCATGCTCGAACTATTTTCTTAACCACCTCACAGCCGTGCATAAACTAAGATTCAACTCAGCAGTTGAATCTGACTTGCTATACTCCACACCACTTGATGGCGCCATTGATGGCGATTGTTCATTGTCCTTCGGCACGTAATCGGAGTAATATCAACGAACATCCAGTCTTCAATAGAACTCAATGGGATTTACAAAATATCAAATAAAACACGACAGAAGCAACTTTTCGCAACTAAATTTGATATGGATTACCAGTGCACACCAGTAACCACTCCGGTGAGTTGATGATTTTGAAAACGGACGTTTATGGTGCTTTTATGGACCTTTTTGGACATGCGCATGACTTGCCATTCTGAAGCAGGTTGAGATGAATCAAAATTAGGCAAATACCGGAGACAGCAGTAAACATCAAAAAAGCGGTGAGGGGGGTTCTAAAACATTGCAGACGACTCGTACAAGAGGCTAAAATACCGCAGTTATCCTTTAACTGTCACATGAAAATATGTGAACACAGGGTCCACATATGGAATTTTTGTCTAATGTTCAAAAGCTTTCAAGGTTTCTTCCACTTTAATCTTCAGAAGTAGTGTTAGAAGCAAGTGTCGTGCTACACATGGGAAGAAAATATGAGATACATGTCCCACTCATTACAAACTAAAACAAAATCTGCATTGTGTTGGAGTGGATTTACTTATTTTACTCCAGCTGCTTACTTAGACCACCCATCTAATATCATGTAGGATGCCACCAGAACTGCTTTGACTCCGCTTTTGTTGGTTATTTAATTGTTTTCAAATTCAATTGATGTCTGAAACTCACTATAGCTCAGACTTGTCAGCTCAGTGCTCAAGGTTTCAAATTTCTGCTCTTTCAGAAAAAAATGTATCTGATGTTAAAGTGAAAACCAAGTCAATTAATGCAAGTAATTCACTCAAAATTCCCGTAATGTGAAGGACATGCTTATGTGTTAAAAATTTGAACTTTAAAAATTCTCAGGCATTGATTATGCAAGAACATTTGGTTGGAAAGGTTGCAGGGTTCAGGCAATCATTATTTTAACAGCTTGGGAGGGGCTGTTTTTTAGTCTTGTTGTGTGTGGCTTCCCCAGAGGGAAGTGTAGCGATATTTGGCATTTATATATGTATCAAATATAAGGATTTATCAGACGTTCTCACAGTCTCAATAAACCTTAAACCTCGAATGTAGGGCACCACCTTCGAATGAAGGAAAAACACAAAATCTTACGATCCTGGTATGTTAAATTACTGTTTCAATTAATAATAAGTCTCATATCTCGCTACTTTCGTGAAAATCCTCGTTTGGTTGGAAAAACATTACGTAAAGAAAGCATACGACACAATCTGTGATTATAACATATATAGATATATGAACTATTTATTACAATGATATGACCAAAAACATGAACCTTAAACAAACAGGATATGCATTGAATATGGGTGATTATATACGACACTTAGTGAATGGAAAATAAAATATGCAGTGTTTCCCACACATAGACTAATTTGCGCCACAGATTAAACACCGGCCGCCACATATTGCGTTTCGTTATTATTTTTTTTAACGCTATTTAAAAAATACTCGTATTCGTTAAGCTGCATTTCATTTCCCTGCTCCACCTCCGATCAGTTCTCCGTCAATATTTAAACCAGAATCGTACAAATTGTCTCTATATGCATCTTGTGACTTTACTGGGGACCTGAAAGAACTTGTACAAAGTTATCAAACACATTTAATACAGTTTTAAGATTTGGCTAAAAGTGGGTCTTAGTAAAGTCTTTTCAGTTCTTGTTTAGCCATCTGGTCCCCTTATCTGGGGAAATGGGGGTAGAGTTTCAACTTCAATTTATTGGTCCAGATAAGATAGGTAAGTCTCCCACTTCTCCAAAAGAAGGGTTCTTTGTTCAATTGAGCTTATTCCAATTTATGGCAAGTGTCTGTTGCTAATTCCACTCCCAAAAGCTTTCAAAGGGCCGAAGGTCGTTATAAATTAGGCCTTTGTCTCTCTACTTTGTGTAGAATTTCCGATCTGTTCTTGCCCAGAAAAGAAAACATCGCCCACAGGAATGCTGGTATCTTCAGAGGCTGAAGGCCTCTTAATCCAACACTGGGACTGCTACAGAAGTAATGGGAAGTAGTGGAAGCCAGGATTAGTTGGGTCCCTGATGATGTTTAAAGCTCTGCACCAACAACTGACCTGATAAATGTCCCAAATTACAGGAAGCAGGATCCCAATGATGTACTGTGTCGTCTTGATGAGCCTTAGCAGAGCCCTGCGGCATGGAAAATACAATACTTTCAACTTTGCACCTCTAGAAGTTTACCAGAAAGATCTGTGGCATAACTGCTCGTCTCAGCTTCCTCAGGAAAAGCAGGAAGCCAAGATGTTTTTGATTATGCCCATTTATTTTTCTTGTCTACCCACTCTGGTTGTTAAATTTGTGGCTGTATCTGGCTGTTTACTTTTCTTGGTGTGGGTTTACTGACGGCTCCTTAAACAGTTTCTGTAGAGCTGATTAAATAGTCATTAACCACGTTTGTCGGTGAAATAGCATTACAGACAGGGCCGGTTTTTGCTATGAGCAATGTGGGCGACCGCCCAGGGCACATACTATGTGAGGACGCACGAGCGCCCTGAAAAAAAAACTTGCCAGTTTTGTAGACTAGTCAAGTTAGTGGAGTGGGCGCTCGGGCACCCTTATTGTCACGTCAACTTGTTGCTGAGAGTCATACAGGTTGTGTGTGTGTCAGAAGAGGCAAGAGTGAGGGGGGGATAGACTGATCCCAGGCCACACAACACAACTGGTGCCAATCCAAATAAACTGTATTTCATTCCTAAAATTAACATAGACCCATATACCTTCATGTAATTAACAAGGGCAAGGGATGGTTTGCCCAGGGCATAAATCTCGCCAGGACCACCTCTGATTACAGATCAGCTCTTCCTGAGGTCATGTGTGTGATTTGTCAAATGCTGGCTTCAGGAACTAGTTGTCAACAGTTCCTTCAACGGTCCATCTCTGGCTTGTCTTTGTAGACTAGGTTAACAGAAGGTGTCCTTAGATTAAATGTCATGCTATCAGAACAGCTTGAAACATTTGATTAGATTTTATTTTATTTATATATTTTTTTTAATATAATGGAGGTTTTGACCCACTTGTTGAAAAACTTAATTGACAGCTTTGATTGATAACAATCACATCTGCATAGCTGAATAGAAGGCTGGAGGGTAACATTTGACTTTGATTAATTTTCTGATATCACAAGGGAAAATATGGTGGTATTTGTCCCTTCAGTTAAAAATTTACTGACCTTACTGAACCAATTTTAGAGTACTAAGAGACAGCAGGAGTTCTTTGTTGTTGCATGAATAAAGTCCAAATCCTACGTGCCTATACTCAATGATTAGATGGAAAGAAATAACTTATTATGTCGTCCTTGAAGAGATTTCTTGTTTTTGATTTGATAAAAGTCAAGTGAACTTCCAACACATGGGTGGCTGCTGGCAGCTTTAACATGCTGAGTGTAAGATGTAGTTTATTGATGATTGGTATGCATTAAACACTGAAACACATTTACAACAACAAAAGAGTCTTAAATTCTCTCTTAATGAGGCCTATAGTGTAGCCTGGCGACGCCATCCTACGTACTTCCGCCCAAAGATTTTGGCTCCGCACATAGTCTGGCCAAATCCCCCTACCTCGGTTCGCTCAGTGTTTTGCCAATCAGCAAACAGTTGCGAGTGGTGACGCAGAACTCACGCGCGGAGTCCATTGTAGTCCATATAATTGTAGTTCAACCGCAGCGGAAATAAACATGGCGACGGAAGAACGCTAGAAGCTATCCATGAAGTTGTCTCAACTCTGGAGAGCATTACACAATTAAAACAAGAGCAAGAGGAATGCCTCGTCAATTTTGTTAGTGGCAAGGATGTCGTAGCTCTCCTTCCAACTGGCTTTGGGAAAAGTTTGATTTATCAAATGGTACCGGTATAATGAAAGCGGATGTGGGAAGCGTGATTCGCGAGCAAGCATGAACCTCGGCGCATAACCTACGTCCTTTCTAAACATTACTGATTGGTTAAGGGAACTCCAATGAATTTAAGTTGCTGAGTAAGGTCCCACCCTCCATGGAAACGTATTCCTCTTGGGTTTTTCCAGACTGTTTGACGGAGTCAACAGTCGGCTTTCGCCCAGGCTACCTATAGTGGCTTCCTTGTAGTCAAAGCAATGATTTGGTTCTGCTGAATATTTATGCATTTCTGATAATCATTAATGAAAGCCTACTAATCTACAATAACAAATTAATCCATTCCCAGGGAAATGTAAAGTAAGACATTTTGTGAACATTTCATTCCATCTAGAGTCAAAACTTCAGAGGCTTCGCTGTCTAATTGCTATATTTCCTATTACATCCAATCATTAATAATGAAATGTTGTAGGTTAATGACAGCATTGCCTATGTCACCCCAAAAGAGCTTTAATAAAACATTTTAGCTTATCAAAAACACACTGAATCCACAGTACTAAGACAGTGAACAATAAACTGAAGATATTTACCTCAGGGGTTATTATAGACATTTGAATAATGGCCTAAGGTTTGCCAAGTGGCCAGAGGAACAACTCTAAATTAATCATGTCGCTCCATCACAATTGGATTATACAAAAATAAAAAAAAACTTGTTTAAAAGCTGTTCAGTGAATACGCTGGGGGCAGCAGAAACCTCTGTCACATTTTATTTAGCAGAAGTTGTTTCCATGTCTCTACATACTTTACTTATAGCCCTTATTCCTCTGTGTCCCCCGGCAGGCTATTTCATGAAGTTTGTATTATTCATGATTTGCAACTGAATGAAAAATACCAATTTCCTTACACTGCATCCTTACTGGTTGAACCTGTTGAGACTTCAGCAGACTGTTAAGATTAGTGTCTAAGTCACCGAAGAATTTTTCCCCAACACAGTTAGTGGTTGCTGGACTATCTATAGCATCACTTGCTGGTAATGGAAGGAAGATTGTTTCCAAAAATGAATTTCAGATATTCCTGATTTAAGATTTCATTCTTTCAAGCATTAAAGACTTAAGCTCTGAAACAACCAGAGAGATCACAAATACAATGTAACCTCCTGCTTTGCTCATCAGTTTGACCAAGAGCAGAAATTTAGTATATTGCCAGGGTGCTGTGAGGTAGAAACATCTGCTATCATGGAACTTTTTCTGAAGAACCTTATGGTCATGTAAATATAGAATAATAATAATTGATGTGATTATAAACAAATGTTTTCCTAGTGCAATTAGCTTAAAAAAAAAAAAAAAACCTTCCTTGATGCTTTTCTCACGCATCAAAAGTAGGCAATGCACCAAAACTTTAGATGCTCTATTTAGTTGACATGAGAATCACGCAATGCTTCCAGTGTGAACCTGGCATAGAGCAGTTTTATAGCTTAACAGAGGTATTTGACTGTTTCACTCTCAGTTGGCTTTTTCTTGTACTGTAATACAGAAGGACAGGCATGTTGTCCTCAAAGAGCTAAAAACACGTAGGCTCTGGAGATTATGCTATATGGCTGAAAGTTGGGGAAGAATCGCAGATGAAACGAAGACAACAGCTACACTGAACACTCTCCATTATCAAAGCACTTTGCTTCACTACATCACAAAGATGATCATTTTTCCACTTTGACTTTTGTGACAACCTAAGCACAAATGAGAGCAGCCCACAGCTCAGACTAACATATTAGCTTGCTCCCAAATAGCAGCAAAATACTGTAACACAGATGCTGACGAGGAGGAGCGAATGGAGCGTGCACAGAAATCCGTTTAGACCACAGCTTGTGTCAACCACTGCCACTCCTGCAGCTGCCCCACTCACTAGCCTCTGTGTTACCTGCCCTATCTGAAAGCTGAAGCACAGCAGAGAGAAACAGACCTTCAAGTCATTTTTGTAATGTTCTCAAATCCAGCTTCGTCCCGAGTTCTGCTTGAGAGCCATACAAACATGTTAAATGCATTTTCAAGCTAACATTTGGCTTGAAAATGTTTTGTGTAATGTGAAAGTGTACAATTGCCAGTCCCACATCAAATGTTGCAGAGGTTTTGAATATTTTTCAGATCCAGTCCTACATAGCATTGATGTGAGAATAGAACTGGGGTGAACATGCAAATTTTGGATGTTGTGGTCAAGTCTACAAGTCTGGTATACAGGACTTATTAGTTGCAGGCCTTGGAACACTGAGGTTAAACACAAAACTAATGGTAAAAGGACCTAAAAGGATTTAAGAAACTAAATTTTGATAATGTATATTCCAATGAGTAGAGTAGAATAGAAAAATACTTTATTCAATAGAGTAATATCCAATAATCGAAGGGGAACTCTTCGAGCTGCTCTTCCTAACCATACACAACCAAGAACTCAAAGGTGCCCTTTCCTGCAAGTAAGTATTAAAGACATAAGCATTAACTGATAAAAGCTTGTTTGAGGGGACTTAAAGCTACAGTCGGCAGGTTTTCAAAATTCCGAGTCTAAAGTCGGAAAATTCGAACTGATACAACTCTCAGGTCCCTCCCCCAACCTCTAACAAGCTCCGAATCGCCCCCCAAACCCCTCCCCCTCTGTGGACGAGGTTGTGCACGTGAGTTCACACCAGTGTGAGCGCACACAAGCTGGGGCAGACTCACGCTCAGCAGCGTGTGCACAAGCTGTGATTGACAGGTAGGATTCCTCCACCCTAACTTGATTGGTTAAAAACAGCCGGGAGCGCTCGGTTTTTGCAAGCATGATTACAGGCTTCAGAGGGAGTTACAGATTTCGTTATTTTTCCTAAACAGCCTATTTAATATTCTACTTCCAGAATCCCATGACAGTTCAAGCTAATATGACTAAAACAAATTTGCCGACCGCAGCTTTAAGCATGCACACATTAACTCATAATTGCTTGATGCATTTAGAAATACACAGTTCATGAATGTGCACTGCAGACTAAGTGTTTTTCTTAAAGGTGGGGTAGGGGATCTTTTTCTGGAACATTTTTTTACATATTGCTTGAAATACTCTTCACACCCCCATTGCAACCAATTAATTGAAAGTTTTGACACAAATATGAAAAGTTTTAGTGGCCTCTAGAACGTACAATCTAGGAAAAACACTATCCAATCATACTGAACGGACCGTTAACAATGATTGGATTCTGATGCCGTCTATCAAACTGCAATCTGCTACTCCCCTTTTCACTTTGAGGTACTGCAGTACACACTCAATCTGCGATAAAGTAACAATAACTCATGCCACATCAGCTAACCCCCCATGAGCTGTCACCTTACCGTGGTGGGGGGGTTTGCGTGCCCCAATGAGTCTGGGAGCTATGTTGTCCGGGGCTTTAAGCCCCTGGTAGGGTCACCCATGGCAAACAGATCCTAGATGAGGGACCAGACAAAGAACAGCTCATGAAACCCCTATGATGATGGACAATATTGGACACCATGTACCCTTGCCCGGACGCGGGTCACCGAGGCCTCCCCCTGGAGCCAGGCCCAGGGGTGGGGCCCGACGGCGAGCGCCTGGTGGCCGGGTCTTAGCCCGTGGGGCTCGGTCGGGCACAGCCCGAAGAAACGGCACGGGTCCCCCTTCTGACGGGCTCACCACCCGTGGGAGGGGCCATGGGGGTCGGGTGCAGTGTGAGCTGGGTGGCAGCCGAAGGCGGAGACCTTGGCGGTCTGATCCTCGGCTACTGAAGCTGGCTCTTGGGACGTGGAACGTCACCTCTCTGCTGGGGAAGGAGCCTGAGCTGGTGCGCGAGGCTGAGCGGTTCCGGCTAGATATAGTCGGACTCACCTCGACGCATGGCTTGGGCTCCTGAACCAGCCTCCTCGAGAGGGGCTGGACTCTCTTCCACTCTGGAGTTGCTGCGGTGAGAGGCGTAGAGCAGGTGTGGGCATACTTATTGCCCCCCGGCTTTGCGCCTGTACATTGGGGTTTACCCCGGTAGACGCCTTAGGGTGGGGGGACGGGTCCTGACTGTTGTATGTGCTTATGCACCAAACGGCAGTTCAGAGTACCCACCCTTTTTGGAGTCCCTGGAGGAGGCACTGGAGAGTGCTCCTCCGGGAGACTCCCTCGTCCTGCTGGGGGACTTCAATGCTCACGTGGGCAATGACAGTGAGACCTGAAGGGGCGTGATTGGGAGGAACGGCCCCCCCGATCTGAATCAGAGTGGTGTTTTGTTATTGGACTTCTGTGCTCGTCACGAACTGTCCATAACGAACACCATGTTCAGGCATAAGGGTGTCCATATGTGCACTTGGCACCAGGACACCCTAGGCTGCAGCTCGATGATCGACTTTGTGGTTGTATCGTTGGACTTGCGGCCATATGTCCTGGACACTCGGGTGAAGAGAGGGGCGGAGCTGTCAACTGATCACCACCTGGTGGTGAGTTGGCTCTGCTGGTGGGGGAGGAAGCCGGTCAGACATGGCAGGCCCAAACGTATTGTGAGGGTCTGTTGGGAACGGCTGGCGGAATCCCCTGTAAGGAGGAGTTTCAACTCCCACCTCCGGCAGACCTTCAACTATGTCCCGGGGGAGGTGGGGGACATTGAGCCCGAATGGGCCATGTTCCGTGCCTCCATTGTTGAGGTGGCCAGTGGGACTCTGGAAGCAGCTGATGGGTACCGACAGGCCAAGCGGAACGCGGCCTCGGCGGTTGCTGAGGCAAAAACTCGGGCTTGGGAGGAGTTCGGGGAGGCCATGGAGAGTGATTTCCGGACGGCCTCGAGGAGTTTCTGGTCCACCATCCGGCGGCTCAGGGGGGGAAGCGGTGCACCGTCAACACCGTGTATGGTGAGGGCGGGGCTCTGCTGAACTAGGGACGTCATGAGTCGGTGGGGGGAATACTTCGAGAGCCTCCTCAATCCTACCTACACACCTTCCGATGAGGAAGCAGAGTTGGGGAGCTCGGACGTGGGGCCTCCCATTTCTGGGGCTGAGGTTGCCGAGGTGGTCAAAAAACTCCTCGGTGGCAAGGCCCCGGGGGTGGATGAGGTCCGTCCCGAGTTCCTCAAGGCTCTGGATGTCGTAGGGCTGTCTTGGTTGACACGCCTCTGCAGCATCGCGTGGACATCGGGGGCAGTGCCTCTGGACTGGCAGATCGGGGTGGTGGTCCCCCTCTTTAAAAAGGGGGACCGGAGGGTGTGTTCCAACTATAGGGGGATCACACTCCTCAGCCTCCCTGGTAAGGTCTATTCGGGGGTACTGGAGAGGAGGATCTGCCGGATAGTCAAATCTCGGATTCAGGAGGTGCAGTGTGGTTTTCGTCCTGGCCGTGGAACAGTGGACCAGCTCTATACCCTCGGCAGGATCCTGGAGGGTGCATGGGAGTTCGCCCAACCGGTCTACATGTGTTTTGTGGACTTGGAGAAGGCGTTCGACCATGTCCCTCTGGGACTCTTGTGGGGGGTGCTCCGGGAGTATGGAGTGCCGGACTCCTTGATATGGGCTGTTCGGTCTCTGTATGACCGGTGTCAGAGTTTGGTCCGCATTGCCGGCAGTAAGTCGGACATGTTTCCTGTGAGAGTTGGACTCCATCAGGGCTGCCCTTTGTCACCGATTCTGTTCATAATTTTTATGGACAGAATTTCTAGGCGCAGCCAGTGCGTTGAGGGGGTCCGTTTTGGCGACCTCAGAATCGGGTCTTTTTGCGGACGATGCGGTTCTGTTGGCGTCGTCGGGCCGTGACCTTCAGCTCTCACTGGAGCGGTTCGCAGCCGAGTGTGAATCGGCTGGGATGAGAATCAGCACCTCCAAATCTGAGACCATGGTCCTCAACCGGAAAAGGGTGGAATGCTCTCTCCGGGTCGGGAATGAGATCCTTCCCCAAGTGGAGGAGTTCAAGTATCTCTTCACGAGTGAGGGACGAATGGAGCAGGAGATTGACAGGCGGATCGGTGCGGCGTCTGCAGTGATGCGGGCTCTGCACCGGCCCGTCGTGGTGAAGAAGGAGCTGAGCCAGAAGGCGAAGCTCTCGATTTACCGGTCAATCTATGTTCCTACCCTCACCTATGGTCACGAGCTGTGGGTAGTGACCGAAAGAACGAGATCGTGAATATAAGCGGCCGAAATGAGTTTCCTTCGCAGGGTGTCTGGGCTCTCCCTTAGAGATAGGGTGAGAAGCTCGGTCATCCGGGAGGGGCTCAGAGTAGAACCGCTGCTCCTCCGCATCGAGAGGAGTCAGATGAGGTGGCTTGGGCATCTGGTTAGGATGCCTCCTGGACGCCTCCCTGGTGAGGTGTTCCGGGCCCGTCCCACTGGAAGGAGGCCCCGGGGAAGACCCAGGACACGTTGGAGAGACTATGTTTCTTGGCTGGCCTGGGAACGCCTCGGGGTCCCCCCAGAAGAGCTGGAGGAAGTGGCCGGGGACAGGGACGTCTGGGTTTCTCTGCTCAAGCTGCTGCCCCCGCAACCCGATCCCCGGACAAGCGGAAGATGATGGATGGATGGATGGCACATCAGCTAAACCTATAGTTGGATGTTCAGATTATTGAGCGATAATGAAAACAAACAAAAAAAAAAATTTAAAAAAACATCCAGTATGTTACAGTCGCAGCCTCTTATGGGGAATTTATTAGCAGGAACAACATAGAACCGAATTACATGGTAGCATACACAGAATTCCTGATGACCACAGCTTTCTGTGCGTACGTGGCCAAAACCCAATCTCTGTCTGGCACCACTGTGTCTGAGATTGCTACAACATCTGTTATCACCTTGACAGAGAAGATTATAAATGCTAACCTTAAAAAAATTAAATAAATAGATCATTAATTAACTGTTACTATCTTGTTAATCCACAGTTTGCAGTGTATAGGGGAGAAAAACCCATTTGGCTGCTTCAGTTTGTAACTCACAACTTTATTGACGGGAAAATTCTCCTGTGGCTCCATCCCCCAGGTGGCGACCGACCTCTGAATTTAAAAAGAACTCCAAAAAGGTCCCGCTACGAACTGTTGACTTTTGCCAATGGCAAAGAACAGCTTGGTTGAAAAAACTACAAGTAGTACTAACTCAAAAAAAAAATAAGAAAGAGGAATGCACCAAATTAGGCATTTTGGAAATTTAAAACATAAACAATAGACAACAACCAAACAACACTCAGAACATTGACTGATCAACAAAATGCTAAACAATACACAACATTTAACTTGACCCCATGTCACATTATGACATGTGCATGTAAACATATGACCTCATTATGAGATGAGTAATGTAAACTTATAGTTGGATGTTCAGATTATTGAGCGAAAAAAATAAAAAAGTTACCATCCAGTATATTACTCGCAGAAGAGCTGCTCTGTTTAGTGGTAATATTTGACCACTTCTAGATAAAACCATGACATTTCTGGAGCTGCTCTGAGCCTCAAAAAAGGTCAAATACCTGCTGTGATGAGGTCTCAACATCACCAGAGGCAAATGTTCTCATCTTTCACAGTACTGAAGTTATATACTAAGTTTTCCATTTGGATTCCACACTCAAACAGTCTCCAATCTATAAAAGAGGGCCAGAGTTCAAGTCCTCTTTCTGGCTTTCATTTAGTTTATCCCTTTGTACGCTACACCACAGTCCAAAGGAACTGCAAATACTAACAGGAGCAGAGCAGTGGAATCTTGTCAACTCTGCTGAAGATGTATAGCTACTTTAGAAGGAGTTTGACATGCAGAGCCCTGTAACAACAGCTATTCAGAGAGTCAAATTTCTACCCATACATGAGTTTCTTACATGGGCCACAGGGGTCTACTGCTGTGTTTGAGGTGCAACTCTACCCTCTAATCCCTTTGCTGCTGTTCAATAATCCTTTTGGTGCTTGCTTTGCAGTAATCCCCCCGCTTGAATAAAGAGAGAATAGACAAGGAAGACGGAGTGCATAGTCTCAAACAGAAGGGATGGGTACAGGGATCAGTACCACAACAATTTGATCCATCCAGAATACTGCCCACATCCTGCTGCTTTTCCACAACGAGCTACCTTAGATTTCAAATGGCTGGTTCATAGCTCTTTAGCATCCTTATCATTTGGTGCTTAATTTAAAACATAGTCGCAGTAAAAAAAAAAACACAATAATAATGTTACAGCAAAGGAAAAAAGAAACTGAACTATGGCCAATATTTCGGGGTCTCTTTGAGCCGGTAGATACCCAAATACGCAATGACAAAATCACTTTGTTCTGTGGGCCTAAACTTCGTTTGAATGCAAACAAATAAAAGTGCTGTTAGACATCGCAGTATCAGATTTTGATTCTTCAATTGTGTTTCAGCCACAGTGTCCACATCTTTTGCTCTTTAAACTCCTCCAACTAACTTTGGAATGCCATTTCAATTAATACTGAATGAAAAGTTCCTTAAATATGCCTATGAAATAAATCCTGTAATAAATAAATTATATAAATATAAATATATAGATGTAAAAGTGACTGAAAAAGTTTTATTATTTTTTTTTTAGTTTTTTTTATTATCATTACCAGTAACTTTAGTTTTATACAGGTCTTGTTAATTCCCCAACTCTTTTTTTCATGTCTTACATTCAAATTAGAGGATGTGATTTTTGACCTGAACCAGAGGCACTATTAGTTGTATTTGGATGTACCTGTGGCTGCAATGTAAGAGGTCGAGTTTAAACAGACTGTGGTCAAGTTGGACAATACAGACAAGAACAACTCTTTCAAAGAGATTGCTTTCTTTTTAATTAATTCTGAAAATGTTACTAAATCACAATGCCAAGAGGGTGAAATTAAATAGGCCTCATTTAAAGGGATTAAAAATTCCTATCTTAAAAACAACCCCTTAAAGGCATGACTACTTATCCCAAGAAATGAAAGCTAAATATGAATGAAAATGACTCTTATTCGCTCTTTTCCTAAAACTGCCTCATTCAGATTAAAAACACAGGGCTGATATTCATCAATCTCCATCTTTGAATACACTTTTTTTTATTTTTTTTTTATCATAATAATCAAACTGTTGTACATAATTTCTTTTTCTTATTTATTACAACAACCTTGAATTTGATGCCTATATGTCGTAGTAGGAGATGAGAGTAATTTTCAAACATCCCGTCTTTAAAAGAGGGATTTACAGAAGGTTTTATAAAGTTGCAATAAAGAGGAGTTCAACATTCTCAACCTCAGAGTCGCAAAACTCACAGTTGTTTCGTCACTGAACAGTTGTTCCAGCAGGAAAGTATTACACAGACAAATATCATTCATCTTCTTAAAATGAGTCTCTTTGACTTTTGGTAGAATAGGAATCTGAAAATAATCTTTGTGGTAGAATTTTTATTTTATTTTCAATGGTTTAAAAGAAAACTTCAGTAGTGAGGCCACCTCTTAAAGCTGCAGTCTGCAACTCTTTTTCAAGCATAATGCCTGGAACTGTCCGGGGATTCTGAAAGTAGTACATTAAATACCCCAATACAATAAAAAATGAGTTCTCTAGGTCCCCTATTGTCCCGCTAGGTCCCTCCAAAGCCAGCAGGTTTGTTTACAAAATTGCAGACCGGACCGGTAAAAGGTAACCAATCAGGTTACGAGCTGGGCTCTGTTGCCTGTCAATCACCGATTGTGCACGCGCGATACAAGGTAGGCTCGTCCCCACGCTTATTTATCTAGACTATTGAACTTCATTACGGGCTAGTCTACTTACTGTGTCTTCCATGATCGCAAATGACAGGTGAGTTGATGAATGAGGAGTCGTGTACACGCATCTGGCGTGCACTTAGACGTGCACGAGTTCTCATGTGTTTTGATGGGGCGGGACAGGAAGTTGAATAACTTTATTTTTCGGTTAAAAAATAAGCATTTCTTGCATTTTGCGACTACGGAGGTCACCGTTTTCAACTTCAAGCGTTCTGATAGATCATGTAAACTCTTAAAATGCCAAAAATTAGGACTTTACGTATGACAACAACAAATCCTGCAGACTGCAGCTTTAAAGTAAAGGTACAAATAATCTCTGCAACATGAGGCGAGAAGTCTGTAGAGTTAACGGATCAGAAGACATCCTGCTTTTTGTACTAAAAAAATTGGCATCAATCACCACTGAGTTATTTTTTTTTAGTGTGCATTTACAATAAATTCATTGCACGTAAGAAAGATCCATCTCCATGTACAGAAGATCAAATACCTCTTTCAACTCAGAAACAAAAACAAAGATTTGTCTTTGGTCAAGATGTCTGTTATTCAAGGTCAGAGAGTTGTGTCGAGTGAAGTTTTGTTTATGAATCAGTTTCCAGCAGGACTTGCTGGTGAAATGTTGACAGCCTAATGGGAAGTTTAATGAAACGGAGCCAATCTGAGGATCTCTGAGATCAAAGTCATCAGACAACGAAGGACCAGTTCTCATCACAGAGTTGTTTCTCAGCTTGTGCAACTGAAGGACAGCAACTAAAAGGATTACAGTCCTTGTTCCAGTATACATTCACAGGAGAGGACACAGGAGGGGGATCTATTGATTGACTGAAATCTGTCTGATGCTGGGACTGTGTGGCACAATGTTCAAGACCATCTGTAGCTTCCGACTCTCTTTGTAGGACATGGTGCATGTGAATATTGCAGACTGACTACACAGATGTTTTCTTTAAATTACTTGAATGGTAATTTTGTCAGATGATGCTGCATTTATAAAGTCAGAATTTTTGTAGAGCAGAGCAACGGTCTCAAAATGCTTTAAGTGATCACAAGTCGACAGTCTTTGGGCAGTTTTGTACCCTCGGGTTTCCATCTGCATCGCGTCCACAGGTGAGCAGTTTTTTACCATAGACTGACAGATGTGCAGTTCTCCAAAAACCTAAAAATGCCTACGAGATGGCAATACATGTTGATCAAATGCTGGGTGGCCAAAACTTAGCTGACAACAACCTTTTATAACAAATACAAACTCACCTAGAGTCATAAATAGCAGAGAAGCGCGGGTGAAAAGCACCCACATCAGCTGCAGTGGACAATCTTTTTCATCTAAACACTGAGTTTCACTAAACAGTAAACAAATCGGTGCCCAATTTGACTTCCATTACATCTTGGAAAGCAAATCAAAAAAGGACAAAAAACAACGCTAGTTCAACTAAGAGCTGCCCGCAATTCAGATTGTCCACATATTTCTAATACTGCCCCCAAAAGGCTGCAACATGTGACATATAAGTATCCTGCTTATATGTACTTTGACTGGGGATGTAGTTATCCAAGTAGTCTGACAATGAAACAAAAAAAAAAGAAGATTCATAAATTCCCACCATAACAGATAAAAGATGCTCATCAGAAATGTTACTTTCCAAAATTGAATGATTTATTGTTTTATAATTCTTTTAAATCGACTAATTTTTTTAAATTTTTGTCCCTTATTTGATTCTTATTCTTTAATCTTTTACAGGTCTATTTGATTTGCACATCTCCACTCCATCAGCATATTGATTTATGTCATTAGCACATTTGGATTAATTCATCTATTTATTTATCACAGATTTTTTATCGTTACTCATGCAGCACACTTAAACTGAAGAGCAGAATGATCCCGGAACAGACCTACCAACAGATTCTACATATTCCAGATATCAACATCTCACTTCAGTATGAGGGCCCTTCGGTCACTTGGCTGGCAGGCGTGGTCACACACACTTAAAGTAACACCCTTTCGTCAAACTTAATGAGTTAATTGGATGTGACAGGTGAACTCTAGTTGACCCCTGGTCACCAGGTGAACTCTAGTGACCCCCGGTCATGTGGTGTTGGGAGGGGCTATAGGGGGGAGGGGGGAGGAGGGGTTAGGGGGGAGTGGTGTTAGGGGAGGAGTTATGGGAAGGAGTTTAGGTGGGGAGTGGTTAAGGGATGGATCTAAATATTTATTGAGTGTAAAATGAAAGATTGTTTAATGACAAAATAGGGAAAGTTTAAGTTTTAGGAGCAAAGCTGACAACATTTTGAAGTATCCTAAGTGTCGGGACTAGGAATGACGAAAAAATAGCTGTTTGGCGGCTTTGCAGATCCCTGTATGGGTGAAAATAGTATAAAGTAATTAGGTAAGTCTAAATATTTATTGAGTGTATAAATGAAAGAGTGTTTAATGACGGAATAGGGGGAAAGTTTAAGTTTTAGGAGCAAAGCTGACAACAATTTGAAGTATCCTCGGGACTAGAAATGACGAAAAAATAGCTGTTTGGCAGCTTTGCAGATCCCTGTAGGGGAAAAATAGGATAAAGTAATTAGGTCATGTATAGCCCGTGACTTTGAGAACCAATGAGATGATAGAAGGGTGGGGTTTTGGTAATGTATAAAACCCTGAACGAGTCCGTATGTAGAGAGCAATATCAGTGTGAAGATAACTGATTCAGGATGATTAAGACAAGAAGCAGAGTGAAAGAAGAAGAGAAATCTTCGCAGACAGGGGAGAGGTTATTTACTCGGCGCTCTCTCATTTGTGAGACTCCGGTAACGTTATATCAAGATCCTCCATTGGTGCCAGATGCTCCCAAAAGGTGTACGGTGTTTCTGTGTAGAACGCAGCAGCCTCCACCTGAATCTCTACAGGAAGAATGGTCGCTGGAGCCCTATGGAATGCGTGGAAAATGGGGGTATGTGTTCAGATATGAAATAGGCGAGCTCTGTCTGTATCAGCTCGACGAAAATGATGAGACTCTGGGGCCTCTGACCAGCGTGGGTATGCTAACCTCCAACGACTGGGGAGTGTTGAAGCTAGCGACCCCTCGTCGTCGTCCTGGAGGATTTCAGGAAGAGGCACCAGTGAAGGTAGAACCAGGAGAAAGCCAGGGACCTCCTGCTAAACGCCCGAGAGTGGTGACTCCTCTAAATGACACCGAGATAGCCCAAACAAGGATGGCTTTCAGTGCGGTGTGGCAATCGAAAACAGCCGTCAGTGGTCGTTGGTTCTTACGTGCAAGCTCCCGGGAATCTAATGATAAGATAGACGGGGATCTTTTTGTTCTTGAGTGTTCAGAATTTCAACCCAGCTCTGACAGCTGCGGAAGAGCGAGGAAATCCGCTCCGCTATTTCATCCATCTTCTCCATCCATGCTGCGTGAGGTAGTGCTAGCAGCGTTCTAAACACACCACAGTCAGAGTTAAAACACTCAAGAACAAAAAGATCCCCGTCTATCTTATCATTAGATTCCCGGGAGCTTGCACGTAAGAACCAACGACCACTGACGGCTGTTTTCGATTGCCACACCGCACTGAAAGCCATCCTTGTTTGGGCTATCTCGGTGTCATTTAGAGGAGTCGCCACTCTCGGGCGTTTAGCAGGAGGTCCCTGGCTTTCTCCTGGTTCTACCTTCACTGGTGCCTCTTCCCGAAATCCTCCAGGACGACGACGAGGGGTCGCTAGCTTCAACACTCCCCAGTCGTTGGAGGTTAGCATACCCACGCTGGTCAGAGGCCCCAGAGTCTCATCATTTTCGTCGAGCTGATACAGACAGAGCTCGCCTATTTCATATCTGAACACATACCCCCATTTTCCACGCATTCCATAGGGCTCCAGCGACCATTCTTCCTGTAGAGATTCAGGTGGAGGCTGCTGCGTTCTACACAGAAACACCGTACACCTTTTGGGAGCATCTGGCACCAATGGAGGATCTTGATATAACGTTACCGGAGTCTCACAAATGAGAGAGCGCCGAGTAAATAACCTCTCCCCCGTCTGCGAAGATTTCTCTTCTTCTTTCACTCTGCTTCTTGTCCTAATCATCCTGAATCAGTTATCTTCACACTGATATTGCTCTCTACATACGGACTCGTTCAGGGTTTTATACATTACCAAAACCCCACCCTTCTATCATCTCATTGGTTCTCAAAGTCACGGGCTATACATGACCTAATTACTTTATCCTATTTTTCCCCTACAGGGATCTGCAAAGCTGCCAAACAGCTATTTTTTCGTCATTTCTAGTCCCGAGGATACTTCAAATTGTTGTCAGCTTTGCTCCTAAAACTTAAACTTTCCCCCTATTCCGTCATTAAACACTCTTTCATTTATACACTCAATAAATATTTAGACTTACCTAATTACTTTATACTATTTTCACCCATACAGTGATCTGCAAAGCCGCCAAACAGCTATTTTTTCGTCATTCCTAGTCCCGACACTTAGGATACTTCAAAATGTTGTCAGCTTTGCTCCTAAAACTTAAACTTTCCCTATTTTGTCATTAAACAATCTTTCATTTTACACTCAATAAATATTTAGATCCATCCCTTAACCACTCCCCACCTAAACTCCTTCCCATAACTCCTCCCCTAACACCACTCCCCCCTAACCCCTCCTCCCCCCTCCCCCCTATAGCCCCTCCCAACACCACATGACCGGGGGTCACTAGAGTTCACCTGGTGACCAGGGGTCAACTAGAGTTCACCTTTCACATCCAATTAACTCATTAAGTTTGACGAAAGGGTGTTACTTTAAGTGTGTGTGTGGTCCACTGCCATATCCATTCCTTTTCCATCCCTCACGTTTCAAAGATTGCTTTCAGGGACAATTTTCCACCTGTCTGAGAACTTGCACCCAAAGCTTTGCAGAGCAATAAAACATTCCATCCTATAGTACCATGCATGTCCAGACAGAAATGTTGATGACATAAAATGTGTAATTTCACCACCATTCACATTCTCTTAGTTTCTTGATGTGATGGTCATATAAAGCTCCAGGGTGCAAGCCACCACTCTTTTGTCATGCAGCCTGTGCTCCAGTGATGAAAACTGTTAAATGACAAGAAGCTTGAAACGAGAAACTATCTGATTTTACTCGCCGCCTCCAGATTCAAATGCATCATTAAACATTAGCAGCACAGTGGTGCATGGCTAAGCCATGGGCAACCACAAGCAATGGATTAACAATGCACACATCAATTAACCAGAGAAATCAATGCTGCCCGCTGACCATGCTGACAAATTCAATTTCTAATGAATACATCAATAGATACCCAGCAGCACGGAGCATTTCCTGTTTCCTCTCCGGAATCAGTCTCCGTCAACCACTTTTAATTCCACAGCAAGTGACATTCGCTGTTGATGCGAGTGATTATTGGTGTCAGTGCTTAAGAAAGACTACACAGGGAGAGAGATGGAAAGAGTGTTTATACTGCACGTTTGTGTGTGTGTGTGTGTGTGTGTGTGTGTGTGTGTGTGTGTGTGTGTGTGTGTGTGAGTGTGTGAGGAGACATCTCATTAAGGGCTAAAATCTCTACACAGGGCAAGTTTAGACGGATGTCTGAAAGGCCACACCTCAACACAGACGTGCTGCTGGTGCGTTTTGTTCTTCAACACGCCAAAGCTTTCAAGTGTGTGTTCCTGGTTGCGTGCATGTCTGAAAGTGTGCCCCGTCTCTGGCATTGTGGGTTAAAAACATTTCAGCTACAATCAAAGCACTGCAGCAAACATAAGAGGGAAGCTGAAGAGCCTAAACAGAGACACACGCAGACAGCCAGACGGGGAGGATTCAATGCGACAGAAGAGCACGCAGAGAAAGGAGGAGAGCGGCTCAAGCTCTGACTGCGACATGGAGCCGAGACGGGCATTAAGGAACGAAAGGCAAAGAGAGCAAGCAGATCAAAGGAGAGCCAAATCACTCTTTTTTTTTTTTTTTTTACGTACGTCAGACACACAGCGCCACTCATTAGATGTATTTTTGTGCGGCGACATCATACTCTATTGGTCTCAAGAAAAAAATATAAAAAATGTAAAATTGCACCGTTACCATGGCAACAGGCGTGTTCAAGGCATAACAGAACAAACAGTCCAAGCAAACTCTAACACTCATCTTCTCTCACACGCTGTGCCTTCTTAAAATAGGACCGGGTCCACAGCTGAAAGTCACTTGTGTATGTGATTTCTAAACTCGTGCACACCACAGACGTTGGTCTATGTGTGCATTAAAAATAAGCAATGCTCAGTAGTTCTTAGTCACAGCTGGTGATCAGGCTCCAGCATGCGAGAAGTCACACTTGAGCTGGCAGCCTGAGAGCTCCACCTGTGGAAAATATCAGTTTGTACACGATCCAACATGAGGCCAGGAGGCTCCACTGTCATCACAAATGAATTGTTGTAGCTCCATACTTAAAGGTTCCACTAGTTCCTAACTTTGATGTGTAATTATCTGTATCTCGGCCATCGCTGCGATGCCACTGACTGATTTCACTCATTTAGCCGCACCCAGCTGTACAGCTTTGTGCTGCATATGTTCAGTCATTGTCAGTGAATTTGTGACAAGCTTGCACAGTTTGCTAGTTATGTTGCTGTATTAAGACTAATTTAACTGATAGTTTAAGTTCTTGGCACCAGGACACCCTAGGCCGCAGCTCGATGATCGACTTTGTGGTTGTATCGTCGGACTTGCGGCCGTATGTCCTGGACACTCGGGTGAAGAGAGGGGCGGAGCTGTCAACTGATCACCACCTGGTGGTGAGTTGGCTCCGCTGGTGAGGGAGGAAGCCGGTCAGACCTGGCAGGCCCAAACGTATTGTGAGGGTCTGTTGGGAACGGCTGGCGGAATCCCCTGTAAGGAGGAGTTTCAACTCCCACCTCCGGCAGACCTTCAACCATGTCCCGGGGGAAGTGGGGGACATTGAGCCCGAATGGGCCATGTTCCGTGCCTCCATTGTTGAGGCGGCCGACCAGAGCTGTGGCCATAAGGTGGTCGGTGCCTGTCGTGGCGGCAATCCCCGAACCCGCTGGTGGACACCAGTGGTGAGGGAAGCCGTCAAGCTGAAGAAGGAGTCCTATCGGGCCTTTTTGGCCAGTGGGACTCTGGAAGCAGCTGATGGGTACCGACAGGCCAAGCGGAACGCGGCCTCGGCGGTTGCTGAGGAAAAAACTCGGGCTTGGGAGGAGTTCGGGGAGGCCATGGAGAATGACTTCCAGACGGCCTCGAGGAGTTTCTGGTCCACCATCCGGCGGCTCAAGGGGGGGAAGCGGTGCACCGTCAACACCGTGTATGTGAGGGCGGGGCTCTGCTGACCTCAACTAGGGACGTCGTGAGTCGGTGGGGGGAATACTTCGAGGGCCTCCTCAATCCTACCGACACGCCTTCCGATGAGGAAGCAGAGTTGGGGAGCTCGGACGTGGGGCCTCCCATTTCTGGGGCTGAGGTTGCCGTGGTGGTCAAAAAACTCCTCGGTGGCAAGGCCCCGGGGGTGGATGAGGTCCGTCCTGAGTTCCTCAAGGCTCTGGATGTTGTAGGGCTGTCTTGGTTGACACGCCTCTGCAGCATCGCGTGGACATCAGGGGCAGTGCCTCTGGACTGGCAGATCGGGGTGGTGGTCCCCCTCTTTAAAAAGGGGGACCGGAGGGTGTGTTCCAACTATAGGGGGATCACACTCCTCAGCCTCCCTGGTAAGGTCTATTCGGGGGTACTGGAGAGGAGGATCCGCCGGATAGTCGAATCTCTGATTCAGGAGGTGCAGTGTGGTTTTCGTCCTGGCCGTGGAACAGTGGACCAGCTCTATACCCTCCGCAGGATCCTGGAGGGAGCATGGGAGTTCGCCCAACCGGTCTACATGTGTTTTGTGGACTTAGAGAAGGCGTTTGACCATGTCCCTCGGGGACTCTTGTGGGGGGTGCTCCGGGAGTATGGAGTGCCGGACTCCTTGATATGGGCTGTTCGGTCTCTGTATGACCGGTGTCAGAGTTTGGTCCGCATTGCCGGCAGTAAGTCGGACATGTTTCCTGTGAGGGTTGGACTCCGTCAGAGCTGCCCTTTGTCACCGATTCTGTTCATAATTTTTATGGACAGAATTTCTAGGCGCAGCCAGGGCGTTGAGGGGGTCCGTTTTGGCGACCTCAGAATCGGGTCTCTGCTTTTTGCGGACGATGCGGTTCTGTTGGCGTCGTCGGGCCGTGACCTTCAGCTCTCACTGGAGCGGTTTGCAGCCGAGTGTGAAGCGGCTGGGATGAGAATCAGCACCTCCAAATCTGAGACCATGGTCCTCAGCCGGAAAAGGGTGGAATGCTCTATCCGGGTCGGGAATGAGATCCTTCCCCAAGTGGAGGAGTTCAAGTATCTCGGGGTCTTGTTCACGAGTGAGGGACGAATGGAGCGGGAGATTGACAGACGGATCGGTGCGGCGTCTGCAGTGATGCAGGCTCTGCACCGGCCCGTCGTGGTGAAGAAGGAGCTGAGCCAGAAGGCGAAGCTCTCGATTTACCGGTCAATCTATGTTCCTACCCTCACCTATGGTCACGAGCTGTGGGTAGTGACCGAAAGAATGAGATCGCGAATACAAGCTGCCGAAATGAGTTTCCTCCGCAGGGTGTCTGGGCTCTCCCTTAGAGATAGGGTGAGAAGCTCGGTCATCCGGGAGGGGCTCAGAGTAGAACCGCTGCTCCTCCGCATCGAGAGTCAGATGAGGTAGCACGGGCATCTGGTTAGGATGCCTCCTGGACGCCTCCCTGGTGAGGTGTTCCGGGCCCATCCCACTGGGAAGAGGCCCTGGGGAAGACCCAGGACACGTTGGAGAGACTATGTTTCTCGGCTGGCCTGGGAACGCCTCGGGGTCCCCCCAGAAGAGCTGGAGGAAGTGGCCGGGGACAGGGACGTCTGGGTTTCTCTGCTAAAGCTGCTGCCCCCGCGACCCGATCCCCGGACAAGCGGAAGATAATGGATGGATGGTTTAAGTGAGTTTTATGAGCAGTAATCCAAAATGACTAATACATTTTCTATTTAAAGCTAAATAAAGTGCTGATATTTCTGATTTACAAAGAATAATTTATAGAAGCACCTTTAGCTTCCATCACAGCTTTGAGTCCTCTACAATAGTTTGCCTAAATTTGGGCATTTTTACCTACTTTTTTTCTGGTAGATTCTTTGTTTCCAGTAATATTTAGTTACATTGGATGGGATGCATGTCCATTCTCATCTTTAAGTCCAACTCAATCTCTTGAAAAAATATATTTTAGCTATTGGCTCTTAGAGCTATTTTTGTTTTTTTTGTGTCTCCAAACCCATGGCAACATTTTCAACACTCATTTCTTTTCATCTATACAGCTATTAAGCAAATGGGATAAGTTCTACATCTACCTCCACATGCTGTATGATGTGTCTGTTTACACACAATTTCTTATTACTTCACCATGTCTGCCTAAAGTTCCTGCGGTCATAACTGTGTGTACTTTGGTGAAGGCCTGACTACGGTGTCCACCAAACATTTCAGAGCCTTGCTGTTGTCCTGGAAATCAGATATCATTAAGCAAAAGTGGAACTCACCTACAATGGCTACTTCTGCGGTTGAAGATGACCTTTTGGATAAAACAGGTCTCTTAAAACAGTCAGAGAATGCTTAATGCAAGCTGACCAAAATCAAATTTTAGATCTGAATTCTTTTCTTTTTCACTAAAACATTAACATACAATATATTTTAGGATTGCCATATTAACAATATGAGATCATATCAGGACACCAACTACAGGCGCTCCGCAGCTGAAATGGAGCGCCTGTAGTTAGTGTCCTGCCGAGAGATCACGGCACCGATCCTCCCGAGCAGGTCATCAAACTGGGTCCTGGTGAGCCTGAAATACCGCTGGAAGCGGACGTCATCCAGACGCAACTCCTGGAGAAGGCGGTGAAATTCTCCGAGCTGAGTGCACCTCCGGATGATGTCACTGACCCAGACACGACTCCATTTCAGCTGCGGAGCGCCTGTCCATCTGTCTCCGGTGAGTGGCAGATAAATCAATTAAAAAGATCCCGGGAGGCATGACGTCACTGTCGTCCAGCATCTCAACGCTGATTGGCTGTCGTGACGCCAATATTTCGCCAAAGTTGGATTTTCTGAACTCGTGCGAATTCGCGTCCGCCGGCTCGAATTCGCGTCTTTGCATTGACTTTGTATGTAATCACGTCGCGTGAAAAATTTGCACCGCGTCCGGGCTGAACGCACCGTTTCAGTCAAAAGGTTGCTGGTTCAAACCCCAACATGCCTGCCTTCACCCTGCATCGCTGTAGCCCTCCCTTCAGCTGTCGTTGCTTAAATTCCCTCATACGGTGCGACTATGCTGACTTGCTAATTAAAGACTTGTCCTGCCCGACATTTTCCACAGTCCTTTAATGTTTCTGTTTATCCTCCCTCTCGCAATTCCTTCTTTTTCACTTTGCTCTCACCTGTGACTGGTTAGGTGTTTGAGTTGATACATACAGTCAGATTTAGATGTGAACAATACATTGTTAGGGTTTGAAAAGTACGAGTTACAAATCTTAATACTGACGACTTTATTTTGAACATCTGGACAAATGTACCTATTCCATTTTTTTCTGGTAAGACTGGGCTGTCTGGTCTTTCCACATTGTTATTTGAGGTTTAAGTCAAGGTCTGGGCTGGGTCACATGACAGTAGGAGACAGACAGTACTGCAGTGCTTGAATGCTCAAGTTCACAGTTATGCTGACAGGTGAACCGTCAACACAGCATCTGCACTCTAGAGGAGTTCTCCTTTAAAGATTTCCCTCTGCTTTGGTCAGTACCCAGTATATGAAGACACTGACACTATTGTCAATACGAAAAGGAGGTGTGTCCTCAATAACAGCTGTATTTAAAACATGTACAGAGAACCTTGTCTACCAAAAGACCATTTTCATTTACATTTCACCCAGACTGCTTAACGAAACCTGAAACAATACCAATAAACCAAACATAATCCCAACTCCTCCTACTGTGCCCCTTCTCCACAGGTCGTTTGGTTTTCCAGACTGAGCACACCAGGCCTTTGTCAGCAACACATTATCTCACATAGAATGATTAAAAACAATGTACAAACCAACCAAAAACATATCCTGAAAATAAATGCAATGAATGCACCAATCAACCAAACAAGATCAAACACACACATTAAACTAACAAGCATATCTGATAACTTGATATATCTGTGTGCATAGATTTATTTTGGGAACGTGTGTTTGTTGGAACTGTGCACCTGTTTAATGAGTGGGTGCCTGCATCTCCCGCACAACCATCATCGGGCTTCAATGCAGAGGTGGTATTAACAAGATGTTTTCACAAGGCATTGTACTTTGAGTTTGGCTTCAATAGTTAAGTTTTTTTTTTAAAAACACATCAGATCAGGGAAAACTTTTCCTAATCCTCACACACTCCTTTAAAGGCTGTTTAGCAAACAGCAGGCTGTCATGTGCCCATTACTCAGAGTGGTTTCTGTCTAGCCGTTCAGACGTTAAGGCTTGATTGATGGAGGGCTCTCAGCATGTTCGCCCGTCTCTGCAGAGGACTTTTGAAACTATGATGGAGTGACCGTTGGGTCCCTTGTCACTGCCCTTTTTGCATTAATTCTTCACTTAGTATTCAGGCATAAAATGGCAGAGGATAAACGTAATGCACCATATAAGTAGGGACTGATTTCATTCACAACACGTGTTGTATTTGGGCAGTTATGCGACACCAGAAACTGAAAAGTCGTGAGTTTGCCTACGCAGAAATAAAAGAGAAAGCAGGTGGCAGCAGCAGATTTAACCTGATGGGAGTGAGTAAAGGGAATCAGGACAGACTGTTCCACAATGCCTCATATAATGCCATGAAGACATTTGATGTGTTATGTATGAAGTAAAGGACAGTTGGCACGATACTGATCCCTCATCAATGATCTGGGGACTTTAAAGAGCTCAAGTTCTTGTTGCCACCTATTTCGGTTAGAGAGATAAGATCTGAACTGCAGTAGTCCAAAGCAAGCAAAAAGAGAAAATCTGAAGTAGACTTTTTCAGAGCAGCCAGCCTCATATGGAACTGCTGCTTGCAGTTCATAAATGAGTTATTTCTCTGCCTATCTGTCTTCTCATAGAATTCATGACATGTTTTCAACAGAGACTATACCTCATAGCCAGAGCACCGGGACTTCTCCTCTGCATTCCTATAAATAGACTTGTATTCAACAGTCAAGAGCACCAGTAACCCAGCACGTATAGCAGCCACAAGACAGGCTGTTGTAAGTGCTGCAACTTTTTTCACAGTCTTTAAAAACTCCTTTGCCATCACTGTACTATTCATCCACAGCTGGATAGAGGACGTTAAACAAAGCTGCTCCCTCCTCGAGAGCTGTCAGAAGTCATCTTTAGAAATCAGAAACTTAAGGAGAAGCAGGTGAGGCTCAAGTGGATACAGAAAAAAAGATAAAGGAAAACAGAAAATTACAGCACTTCTTCACAAAGAAACTAAAAAAGCTTCATCACAGACAGATGATGTATATCTCTTCAGTGAAAGAAGCTTCCATAAATACAGACAGTATGGACAAAAAGGTCACTTGTGTTTCCAGAGAAGTGATTTCGGTCTATAAAGATTCATCATCACTGAAAAGAAAAAGGTCTCTCCTGCAGATAAAAACTGTCACTAGCTGTAAAACTAGATTGTCCGACACTTTAATGAATATTCCCGAGATGGAGGTATAACTGCATTATGTCGCCAAAATTTGGAGGAGCAGGGTATTTTAATTGGGGTCACACTGACTTCGGGTCATGGCAAAAGAAAAAGTGCTTCATGCAGCACCTGTGCCAAGTACATAAAATGATCATAATTTCATGTCATTATGGATTCTCTCTCATCACTGTCACTTTGTACTTTATCAATTAAATTCTGATTACAGTAAATTCAGCTAGTCATCTGTCATTTAATTAATTTGTCATACAACTCAACTTTTTACAGGTTTGTTGCATTTTGATCCCCAATAGTAGAACAGTTCTCATTAAATTAACCTAAAGCAGTCATTGTCTAGTCACGAAGTGGAACAGAAACATCTTTTTAGTTTTCTTTCATTATACCTTTTTGATTTAACAAGTGTACAAAGTTATAGTGATAAATAAGTTTATTGTTGTATTGTTGGGATCTTAAAAGATGCTGTGTGTTTGACTTATACTTTATATCCCCAAACTAAAATCTAAGTCACTTCAAAACTAAAGCTGATATGAGCGTCTGTTCCAGACGTTTGTCACCAACAATGCAGATTCTTCTGGTCTGCATTGGTTTTCCAATTTAATACCATCAGTTGCTATGGGAATACAATGAATCAGCTGACAAGGTGGGTGAGAAGTTAGTTTGAATAACCCCAGTTCCAGAATTTCAGTATGGGTTTGATTCAGGTATGTTCTTTCTGCTGTTGGTGTCCACACACACACACACACACACACACACACACATACACACCTCTGTTTCTGCCACAGCTCCCTAATTTGCTGTAACAGATAAATTACTTTTGTTGTCATAACTTTGACAAACTATGTGTCTAAGCCTAGTTCAAACCCTAACGCCAATGCCTCCAGTTGAGACGTGATTTAAAAAGTCCGTCAGCCTCGGAGACAACTACAACACAGCGCTCTATTGACACAACATTTGCTGATTGGAGTCTTGTGTGTCTGCAAACAAAGTTGATTTATTGGTTTTCTGATGGTCTGTTCACTTTTGGTGTGCCTGATAGAGCATTGGATAAAACCGATCACAATTCAAGATGTTTTAGATTGCCCTGTGCTGTAAGAAACCTTCAATGTAGCCCTGATTTGATGCTGAGAAAAACTTTTTGCTTCCAATCACAATTTAACTTTTTATAATACACTTTCCTGTAGTTCTGATGGGGAGTTTTCAACTATCACTTCACCTCTTAGTATCAAGTTCTGGTGGAGACTTGACACACAACTATTCTTACAAATGGTGAAAATGAGATTAATGGGTTGATTCTACTGCAGGTTTGTTTCACTGCGAGTGCTGAAAATGGCCATCTCTACCATCAAATTTTTATATCTATATTCAATCCAGTCTTTCTTCACACAGTGTAACTGCTACATTTGTCCACAGTGTAGTAGTTCCACAATAAAATATTTAAAAAAAGTAAGATGACTACAATGTAGTCATCTGTCTGGATAGTGTAGTCGTAAGATTGCCACCTTTCGTGTAGGCAGAGGTTGCGCTAGACTTTTTCATTGTCCGTCATTTTGACTGACAGGGTCGTAAAAATCTCTAATAAACTATTTTACCCGTCACTTTAATTTTAAAAATGATATAAACTATAAGTACTGAAGTTTAAATGGTCTTGTTCCAAGTTGTATTTGTCTTGTGATAATAATGACATATTCAATAGCATTTCATTTTCATTAATTTTTAATTAATATTCAGTCTGAACAAGCTGAACAGAGAATCTACACCGCGCCATCACACATCAAGCAGATGAACAATGAAATGAAACGATTGCACTTAAAATGTGATACATCAAGAGAGACAATAGCTAATTAATATGCTCACTCGCCACCAAGTGGTCAGGGGTGTGAATTGCAATCGGTCAAAATGACCGATGGCCTTCAGATTTTTACGTCACCGTCCTTAGGCAAGACCCCCTTACTCTACCTGCCAACCTGTAAGTCGCTTTGGATAAAAGCTCTGCCAAATGCATAAACATAAACAATTTCAAGGCCCCAAAATCATTATCTACATTTAGCTTTTAAAAGAACCATGATGTCTAATGGTTACAAGTTCATGTTTGCCCCTTTTAACGTTGACAAAACACTCGGAAGGATGTAACTTGCAGACTGACAGACAATTCTTTTCAAGCCACGTCAAAAACAGCATCGTCACTTCTCTCCCATGTGGTCACAAGTGGTTAGGTTAAGGTTTTATGATAACATGATCACACTTGGAAGGTATTTTTTTAATGCTTATTTCTATTGATTCAACTATTGTGTTTTTTGTTTCATTCTCAAATGTTTTTTATAAAACACTGGCTCCTATATGCAGTCATATGCTTTACTTTTGCCAGCCATGGTTCCAACGTGTAACATCAGATGAGACAGCATTAAGTGCTAAACAGGATGTCTACAGCCCTTACTCCAATATAGTGGATTTCTAAACACAATGACACAGTATACAAATTACACACCATTTTGTTTTAAACCCTATAAAAACTCAAAATCCTAATAACGGGTTTTAACCCGCGCTTGAAAAAGGTGAACTGATGCTTCTAGCCTGAGCTGCTTCTATATGCTGTTCCACAGACAGCACACCAACTCAGATGGTTTCTTTTGGTCTACAGTGCAGATTCTTCAGACAGATGGACTCCAACCAAAGACACAAGAGTACAGTTGGGCTCGAATGGAATAAGGTTACATTACGGTCATTTTTAATGATTATGGTTAATAATGTGTGGGCCAAACCATGTGGTAAATTTAAAGAAATTAGCTCCAACTCTAACAGTCAGTGTGAGAAGGCCCAAAGGTGTCACCACACACAGCCTGTGCAGCAGCACACTGAACAAAGAAGTTGGCCTTTCAACTGACTGTTCCAGGCCGTGGTTACCTTGGTTACAGTCTATATTTCCCACATCAAATATGTTAGGATGACAGTGTAGTAGTGGTATCCGTGGCTTCTTTTTACAGTCAACACAATCACTTCACTTTAAAGTCTGGAGAGGTTTTATCCAGTGCCTTCTCACTTTGTGTTGCCAGGAGTTGTTTCACCTGTCATCCACTGAATTTCACCATCACGCTGTAGTGTCTGCTTGATATTTTACTCCCAGCCTCTTCTTGCGTGAAATGCCCTGAAACAAGTGGTTTGTTTCTTTTAAGTAGTTTAAGTCTTTAGATTGTAGGATTACAAAATCCTTTCACTCTTGTTGTCATATTGTTCAGCCTCGTCAAGTTCACTTTAACTGCTTCTGCATTTTCTTGTCAACATCAGGCAGAGTAAGAGAGTTTCTGTCACAAGAACAAGTCGAGACATAGAAAAGAGGGAAGCGTCCATATCTCTGTGTTTATTAGTGCTATATAACCTTGTATCTCTAGACCGTTCCACGAGAACCTTTAAGTAGTTTTCTGTCCTCTATTACACTGTTAGGAGTGATTTTATTATCTATTTTATGGTTTCCTGTCCAATATCTGCTACCATTACATCTGTCATCTTCGTGAAGTGTACCATTCTGGTGTTTTTCTCCCAACACTCCCCTGGGCAGTACTTAGTGTAGCTCTTTTTCTCCTATTCATAAGATTAAAATGTTCTCATGACATTTTATTCGTTATGCTCCTCAGTGTTTAACCTGATTTAATGAAAGAATGTAGAATAGCTGATATGGTCAACGCAACTTTCTGTTCCCCCATGCTGATGCAGGAGGACAAGGAGGATAGTGAAAGATGCTAAAATACTGACCTCCTCGTAAGATTTCTTTAGTTCAAACCTATCCTGATCAACATTCCCACAGCCTCCAGTGTGCATGGTTAGGGTCAAAATCTGAGTATATGGTTAGGTCTACAACTAAAAAAATACATTATTAGACGGTTACAAAAAACAAAAAAAATCGAGACAGCAATGGCTACACATTTTACTATTCCCGTGTGCAACTCCTATCACATCCCATTAACACTATCCTGAAGAAAACAGCAACATAGTTCACGGTTTACAAGCATGGATGACGACACTTCTGCGTTTAAAAAATGGTGATCAACTATACCTTTTACACAAATAGTTTTTTTTGCTGATGGAATTTTATCCTTCACACTCCATACTTAATACATGTGTCTCTAACTCACATGTGCAGTTACTGGCAACAGCACACACAAAGGACCCATTGATCGCTGTGGACAACTATTGACTGTGGTAGATCAAACACCTTTCAGATAACGTCACGACCTAGTAAACAAAGCTGTAGCGTGCTGGTTAGAGTGAGAGTGTGTGCATGTCAGCATACAGGATGGCCAAATGGAAGGACGACCAAAGTGTATGTGGCTTTAAGATTTTACTCCTATGAAATCAAGGTTTCATTCTCACAAGTCAAATGAGAAGCTGACAACATTAAAACTCTGTCAAGAAATTTGAGATTTTTTTCGTCTTACATATTTTATGTTTTCTGGCTCGAATAAAGTTCTAAGTTGCATTAAACAGTAAACTGTTTAACCATTTATGCTAAATTTTTCCTACAAAGTAAACAAGAGAATATATGGTTTAGCATAATTTATGTTCAGACTCCAGAGGCCGTTTCTGATCACATCATTTCCCCCCATTACCAATATTACATACTATTACCTCAACAATTTAAGTGCCATAAAATTACTGAAAAGAAAATGCCAACATGACATGCAAAATGTGACTGCAGTGGCTTGCTTTCTAAATGCAGAGAGCCATGAGATCGTATTATCCAGACAGAAAAGAATCAATCTTCAACATTCCCTGAAGGACTTTGCCACCTGAATATCATGCCATTTTTGGGCCCCTACTGGAACAACTGATTGATCTGTTGACTAAAACAGATCCAGTTGCTTTTCACAAGAGCAGGTATTACCAGACGTTATTGTGCCTGATGGTAAAAAGTCTGACAGCACTGCTGTTATTGTAAATAATTCTCTACTTTTATGTATGCATGGTAAATCTGAAATCTAGTGCAGAGTGCAGTGGGATTCTTTACATAGCTGGATAGCCAAGAATGTTTTATTTGGCAATTTAAGCTTCCATTAAATCTGCTTGCAGACATCAACATATTTATGTGTGCTCAGGAGTCATTTTGCATACAGTCTGTCTTTGGATTAAAATCTGCATCTCAACACTGGAAGCCGCAATTGTCACAAAAAAAACAACAGCTTGTGCATTTTAAATGACCTTTATAAGCCAATGCAATTCATCTGAAATGTATTTGATGTATACAAAGCATGAAAGGAGCTCTTCAGCTGCTAAACTCCCATCTGAGGAGAATTGAGAGGTATTGTTTACTAGAAAAGATGGGCCGACCAAAGCATTTACACAGCACATATTCGCCATAGTCATATTCACTAATAGATGACCCGTCTGTTAAATCCTTCTTTACTGCCAAAATGCATTCGATGTAAGAGCCCACAAACCTTAATGTATTTCTTCATGTCTTTCTGCAGAATCCATATTGTGTCAAGAAAAGTGAAGGTTGGCTCCACAAGCATTAACTTTTTGGCACCTTAGTCGGCTACTGCAGTCGAACACCTCTGGGAAATAACTCCTGAATTTGAACCGAGCACAAAGTTTTCTCAAACATTATCATGGTCTGACACAATGAAGACACCAGAGCTGTCAGAGTTGCGACTTTTCAGGAATTCACAAAGAAGGCTGTTGTTATGTGTCAAATCCTGGACCCAAATGCTACACCATCTAAATAGTTTTTATTTACAAAGCTTATCCATTTCAGAGGAATATATAATAAGTTGGTGAATCCATTTGAAGGACAACATTAAATCTAGAGGGTCTGTAGTAAACTACATGAATACTGTAGCAGTGTTGTCACTGTTGATATTTAACTGCCAGTCCCTGTTCCTCAGGGAGTTTCACTCTAACCCAAAACAAAACAAGTCACGCTGATGCTGAACTAATTATTGAAGTATTTCGTCTGACAAGCAGCAGCATTTTCACTTTCTAATAAAACTAAAGCCGTTTCAGATACACACCATTCCAAAAAAGGATTGTTTTTGTAAAATGTCAATAAAAACAATGTAATGACTTAAAATCCTCAAACACATTTTATTCATACCTGAAGATAGGTGAAACATATCAGGTGTTGAAAGTCAGAAATTTTACCATTTTATGAACTAGATAGAAGCTCCTCTTGTATTTGATGACGTCACAGCTAAAATAAGTTGGTACACGGCCGTGTTTACCACTATGTAGCACATCCTCGTTTTCTAACAACAGTCACATCTGGGAACTGAAGAGCTGACGGGCCTTTGGGAGACAAAGATTGTCCCATTCTTTTCTTATATAGGATTCTAGCTGCTCAACGTCCTGGGGGCTTATTTTGTCATACAATTATGTTTCATAAACGCATCAAAAGATTTCAACTGGTGAAAGGTCGGGTCAGTCCAGCACCTGGATTCTTCTATGATGAAGCCAGGGTGCTCTGTTGCTTAAAGGTCTTCCCTGAAAAAGGCATCGTCTGGATGGGCATATTGTGTTATTCTTAAGCCTGTATAAATCTCTCAGCATTATTGATACTGCCTCTTCATATATATAAATTGCAAGTTCCAGTCACTTATACACCCCCATGCTTTCACATATTCATGTTTTTCAACTTTACTTCTCTTCTCCAAGGTTTTTTTTTATACCCAACCATGTTACCATGAGCCAATATTTTTCATGAAATAGAAAATCTATCAAATGAAAGACATTTTTTTATGTTTTGTAATAAATGAAACACTGCTTTATGAGATAAGTCAATCATAGCATTCTGTTTTCATTTACTGTTTACAAAGCATCACAACCTTTCATATGCCTCTCGTATCAGTAGATGGACAGTTCATAATCTTTCTACCACTGCACAAATTAGTTTGTCATGTTAGATTTGTAGTCGACAGGACTGACAAATTTCTATTTATCTATGCGATACTAAACTAAAATCTGGCCCCCTTTATAACCTTACTTACCCATCATTTCCCCTGTATTTATTGTTTTGTCTGTGTTTGTGTTTTTCCAATAATGGCATCCTTGTCTTTTCCCAGACAACAAACCACAGAGGAATGAGTGTCAAAGGCTTCACAAAAGTGACGGAAAGTAAAAATAAGGAAAGGGCTCGATAAAAGAAGCATGAGCAGAAGAAAGAAGAGCAAGACTGAAATGAGAGGCTTGGACAAAGGGATAGGGTTTATAATTGATGAGCGGCAGTGAGAGGGGAGGTGATGAGGCCATGTTGTGTACATGTATGTGTACAAAGACAGGAACGAGGGCAGAGGGCTGGTCGGGTTTGTCAGGCTTTGTCCTGTAATCCATCACCGTGTCTTAGCTCCCTGCCTCCAACGCAACCATACACATGCACATAAGCATGCTGTAGATAATAACGCACAGTCTCACTGGTTATAGAGGCACACATACACACACAGACGCAGTCACAAAGGTACACAAATATTTTTTCCTAAAATCATTTTTTTGTTGCTCGATGTCCCCTGGTAACTAAGCAAGGCCACTGCAGCTGACACACAAACACACATTCCTATAGCCATTGTCATAAAACCACAGCAAAGTGCAGACAAAGAGACACCTCTGCATCAGCAAAAATGCTCCAACATCATGTGGGAATGCTATGAACCTGATGTAATGTATTCTGGGCACAAGTTTTCACAGTTTTAATTTAACATAATTCAAACTTGCACAGTGGCCACATAATAAAAATGGTTATAAAACTGAGCAGCTGTAAATGTCAACTTCTCTGTAGATAGCTTTAATTTGACTGCAAGTCAAAATAAAAGTTTTCTGTACTTGTATCAAATCAAATCAAATCAAATTTATTTATATAGCACATTTCATTTACAAACAATTCAAAGTGCTTTACATAAAATAGTCAACTTAATATGATCCAGTATTTGGCTCTAACAGATTTTCTTTAGCTTGGCAAAAAGTGATGATCAGGCAGTTTAAGATTATCTGAGAAAAATGAGTCCAAAACCCCACAAAATTGCAGTCTGAAACGACTAAAGAATTTCACTGTGAAATAACAGTATTTTACAGTTACTTTACAGTGTATTAATCTTATATTATAATACTGTACATTTGATGATAATATGAAAGAATAACAATTATAGGTTTTATATAAATGCAAAAGTTGCCAATTTCTTTGATCATGGTAGAATAACTGTTGGTTTTATGTATCAGCATATGCCAGCAGGTCGCCCATTATTTACAAACATATGAATATCATATAAATCCTAGAAAAGTCAAATTTGACTGCAGAGAAATCAAATTTCAATTTCCGACATCGTAAAGCTGATTTTACCTTGATGTAAAAGGCATCAAGTTGAAGTCATTGAACGATAACATTAGAGAACGCTACTTTTTTGGGGGCAATAAATATTCTGAATAATTACGTTTTCAGGACCTCCTTAACTATTCCCAAAATGTACACACATTTAGCCTATAGCTTTGCTTTAATCCAGTTGTGAAACAAAATTATTTAAATCATCAAGTCAGCTTTTTTTTAAAGTAAAATAAAAAAGCAAAAAAAAAGTAAAATAGCCTGTGAAACGTCGTCAGCAGGGGGCGCTACAGGCTGCAACGGACATCCATTGTGTATAGCAGACGCATCTTGGGAACAAAACTTTCAGGACCAGTTGCCTGGGACCAAAATAAAATGGAGAGAGGTCTTCAGGAATTCTTTCCAGCTAAAGACGTATTTGTTCATTTACGTCACGTTTGACTTGTGTCAACTGTAACTTTTTCCTGAAAAACAGGATCATTCTGTTGGGTATCAATTCGTTAATCAGCATTCAAATTCCCTGCCTCTTATTCTGGGTCTGTCTGCTCAAATTTTGAAAACACCTTCTTGAGTTCAACTCCTGTTAGTTTTCCAGCAGTTCCACACAATAGGGGTTATCCCATTGGCTTCTCAATGCCAGGGAAGATCAGTGGAACAAAGATAAGTGCTATCGTTGAATTACACCCAGCTTGAAAAAAAATATAACATGAATCTCTGGTCAACTGCCGAGTGAGGAAGAGGATAGCACACAGGGTGTGAGTTAAACCTCTCCTGAAAACCAGGCTGGAGCCCTGCAACGACCATGTAAGATGTATCTGAATGAAGGTAATCCACTGATGCAGAATGCATCCCGTTAGAACGGAAGCAGGCGTGAAGCTCCAGTCAGCCACTGGAATTGAAGTGATACCAACACCGTTGCACATTTTCATTTATTTTACTTTTTTTTACATGGATGTTCGATGCTTTCAGCCCACGACGCTGGTTCTGGTGATTTTTTGAGTTTGCCGACTTGCAGTAAAACTCATTAAACCCCACATCGGCCACTTGACAGACATCTTTGTTTTAGTGGTTTCTAATAACAGTTGAAAAAGTGATACTTGGGGTATGAATCGATCAATATTTTTACAGACGGGTTCCATCAGCCTGTGTCAGCATCAATTGCAATTTATTTCTGGAAGGAAAATGTCTCACCTTGACAACGGCAAATGCCATGCTTTGGCTCTATGTTGTATTAGGGATGGGGTGACTGATTACACCGTAGAAACATTTATTTCTGCCTGTCACCATCTTTAAAGCAGAATGAGTGCACCTTTCACCACATGCTGCTTTGCCAATAAACAAGAACATCACGCTGAAGCTGTTCAACAGCCTCTGATAGAAAGCAGTCAGATTTACTAAAAAGCGTTCAGTGAATTAAACAAAACATCGATACACACTTACTCTGCACGAGGAAAAGAACTGAGCTTCTCTGATACCTTTACTATTGATTTAGTCTCTCTTATCAGAAGAGAAAGAGGAGATGAAGATACAGCAAAACAGAAGGTTTAAGAAGCTTTTTCCCTGTTTAAATATAAATTCTTTTTTTTCCTTTTTTTTTCAACCCATTGTCCTGTCCAGCATTATGACAGCATAATTGTAATCTGAATATCGTTTATCCCAAACACATTTGCTATTCCAAGGGAAGCTTTATGAATGTAAAGCTCCCCTTGGTGCCCATCAACTGCTTATTCATTTTTTTTTTCTTTTTACAATACTTAACATGTGATAGTGCCGGACCAGGCGGGGGACACGGAAAGAGGGAGAGCAAAGAAAAAAGAAAAAAGGAACAAAAATAGGAAGAGACAATCATAGAAAACAATTAAAAGGCAAAATATAAATTCATAAATATAAATTCTTAATATATGTTTCAGATCTGCACACCAGTCATAGCATAAATCTTTTCAGCAATCGAACCCAGGACCTCTCACAAAAACAAGTACCTGTTACAAGGTACTGTATCCAAACCTTCTCCAGCAAGCATTTACAATCAGCTACTAAAGTGCAAGAGATATGGGGGCAATCAGCCACAGAGACTGACAACCGACGAGTAATGTTAAAATATCGTATTTACCGATTGGTGTGGCAGATAGAGGACAAACTAAAAAAAAACTCTTTGCCACAGCTAATGAACATATGTACTGTGAAACCATGGAGGAGAAAAGTTTGGATTTCTCTGCCATTTAAAATTGCAATCTGTGTCTGTCTGTGACTCCAGCACTTCAGACTTGTGTCAAGTTGAAATTGATGTTTATATCCAGCAAGATCTGACCTGGTCAAACTGTTATGGAAAAGCACAGGTACTCTCATTTAAAACACTCAATTGCTACCAGATTAATGGAAAGCAGTGCATCTTTGAAAGGAGGTTTAATAGAGAGAAGCAAATCTATGAAACTGTTCATCCCTTCCTAACTTTTGCAAAGAGGAAAAGAATCTTATATGAACATAGCCACCAAAGACCAGCACTATGGAATAAAGATGTTAAGTACATCCTTGACTGAATCTTCAAACTACACTTCTTTCTAGTGGTTGAGAGCTCTGCTGTCAGCTCAGTAGCAAGGCGAATTTCTTCCTCGTTAAAAATGTATTACAAGACTGCAAAGCCAATGAAAGAATCATGATGTCAAAGCATAGCTGCAAATAGCTGAGCTGTTGAGCTTTTCACCTTATAAAAAGGCCTTGTTTTGTTCTGATGTGAACCAAACTTGAGGTTACAAAGTTTCAGTGTCACAGATGCAGCGTAAAGTGAGGTAAACATTTTTTACTCAATGCCATTTCATTTAAAATGAATAATATAATAAATACTTCTCTGAATCTGCTTGATATCAATAAATATGCCTATGAAATGAATCCTGATATCAATATAAATGTAGCCTGTGGGTGAATCAATGCAGTTAAATAAACAAATACAGCTCTTTTCATTTGCCTTTCAAAGAGCATATTCAGATATGTTTTCTTGTCTATTTCCAAACACTCTTTTTCAAATTGACTCTTTACACAGAGCATGTGTTTTAATCACATACACACGAGTGGGAGGCAGTGTGAGGTTGAATATCTTGTCCAAGGACACTTATCTGGTGCTGTTGCTCAGTCGCCTTGTGTCTTAAGTTAATACGACATTTAAAAAAAACTTATAGTCTACTGAAATTGATAAAAGAAATATGAAATCAAAGCCTACTGGAATACATGAAAGCTAGCCTGACTCAATCGATTCATGTATAAATGTCGTAGGACTAAATCCATTAAAGTACGTATGTCATATTGACTGTCCACAGTATATGCAATCATTTAAACAAACAAAAACAATCTAGAATAATTCTTAAATCCCACTCATGATATAGAATGAGGCCTGAAAGTTGTGTTACGAAACAGAAGAATAGAAAGTATGGTCTTGAATATGCATGCTTTTAATTAAACTTTTCCTTCACATTGAAACCTCCCCTATCTTGTTTTAGTTTGGAGCGTCATTTGTTTACATCCTCAGAAATTAATTCTAAGTATATGCAAGATACTATACCATAGTCATAGCTTTTTTGGCCACGATCATTCCAATGGTCAAACCTTAACCTTCATCGTCTCCACTGTTTTAATTCTGCAAATACAGGTATTTTGAGTGGTCTTAATTTGCTGGCGTGCCCCTTACTGGAAGCCTCCAATGACAGGTGTGATATATGGGCAAGAATATGAACAATCCCAGCAAAAACTTGTGGGAGGTTACAACGCGAGAATCTTCTTGGCTTAAATTCTTACAGTAGAGAGACGAACATGGTTCTTTCAAAACCTGTTTGGTTTTAAAGGTGGTGATTGGTGCCATTTCACACAACTTTTCAAAGTTTGTTGAGTCAGGTTGAGATCTGCAAACTGAATTCTATTGCATTCACATCATCGTGGATGTGCATGCATTTCCATTCACTCCACACGATTCTGCTTTACTTTGTCTCCCCCCTGTGTGTTTCACACTCACTGACGCCTCCCCCTAGTCCGTCTGCTGTATTTGGCACGTTTCAGTCTGAACTTCTAAGTTCAGACTTAGAGTTGCTGTAAGCTCTAAACAGGCTGACAGCCTGCTTGTTACAGTTGTCAGCCAGCTAAGGTAGTTTGACACCTGTAATCTTGGTCGCTCCGGTGTTTTCAGACGATTTCTGTTGGTAGGGCTCATACTGCCCAGCCAAGCAAAAGGGGAAAAGTGACAAGTGTCTTGACCACTGAGTTGTGTGAAAGTGGCATCATCAATTCAATAAATACCCTGAAGGAGTTTCCTCTCCTTGAGAGAATCTCTTCCGTCACTTAAGAGACATTTCTTGCACAAGTTATTAGCGAATATAGTTTTTCTTAGTTCGTCTCATCTAAATGATATGCAAATATGTAATTAGAAAAAGCTTGTCACGTCTGCCTTTAAAGTGTTTCATACAAAGACTAGCAGGTGGCTTTTATTAAAGCAAGCAAAAGTCACTTCCCTCTGTTGATTACATTTTCTCAATTCCGAACATTTTCAATACCAAGAACTGAGTTTACTGAGACCATGCACTGAAGTGCACTTAAAGCCGATAAGATGGACCCTGTAGTGCTTTGTCCTGTAGTATGTTGTGCGTCCAACACACAGGAGGACGAGTTTAACACGACCAGGCAATTGTGCAAGTTAATATAAATATGCTCGATTCCAAGCATCACTTCGTTGTCAGAGTTTATATTTCTCTGTAAACAGCCAGTGATCTGCTGCCCTCATTTGTAACTATGTGTGCGTGGACGCATGCATAAACATGACATGTTTTTCTCCCACAATAGCTGTATGTGGGGTTTTGCATTCAGCATTAATATGCTCTGTAATGAAAGGGGACAGTTTGCTGTTGCCGTGGTAATGAAGCTGTGGAGTGTTGCCAGGCACGACGACAGAGATGGAAGATAACTATAATTGCGCCGTCTTGAAAACAAACAGTAATGTGCTTGGATTGAGGCAGACCTAGATGGATGGGCAGACGGGGGACGAGGGGGCACATACAAGTGGACAGTTGTTGCACGGGACACCATTGGACAGCATGTCAAAATAGAGGTCTAAGCGTGTGACAGTGAGAGACAGAAACTGATAGATGGTCTGTTCTCTACACCCAGAGGTATACAAGGAGGAGGGAAGACAGATTTTTGTGTTGGAAAGGGGGTACGAGTAGGATGATGTGATCGATTTGACTGGGCCCACGTCCCCCGAAGAGAGGAATTCAGAAAGAAGATGGAAACCGAGAATTCATCGCCTTGACAGACAGATGGATCAAATAAGAGGAAAGCAGAGAAGTGACAAACGGATCGAGGGACTGAAACGATAAGGAGTGTTAGGAAAGACAGATTTATACTCGGGTAGATGGTGAAATGACTTGAGATGCTGAGCTGGGCTGAAAAAGAGAGATGCACCAAATCTCCCGACTCAACAACTTGGCTTTGTGACGAGGTGGCGTGCACAGATTGTTTTCTCATCAACTTGAAGCTTAGTGGTTTAAATGTAGTTAAGAGTGAGAGCGTCTGCTCAATTATTTGATGTTGTATAGAGCAGTTAGTTAAGGACAGAGGGTCAAATTTTATGGTTCAGATGTGTTCATCTGGAGGATTGTTTTGGAGCAATCATTTAAAAGAAAAGAAGACAGAGGTGGATACTTTCAGTGAGGTTTCTTTTAGCTTTCTCCCTCAGGCAAGCGCTTAAAACATTTCCTGCTGATCTTCAGTCTGTTATATTGGTCTGTTTTTTTCTATTCATTCAAGTGTCAGATTCAGATTTTTACCAGTTGCCTCCCTAATTGATGACGCCAGCTAAACTAATACTTATATGCTTACCAGTTTACATACAAGCTTTGCAATAAGATTTGAGCATACTGCCCTACTAATGTCAGCATTTCAATCAAAGAACCACTGTGCAGGAGAAACAAGAATGAACATAACTGTTGGATGCTGACATTAAATGAGTCATAATCCAGTCTTTCTACAACTCCTGGAAGAAAATATGAACTCGCCCCACTTGTTCATGTAACTTTAAAAAAAAAGAAATTGATTTATCTAATAAATAATAAAAACAATACTCAATAGCTAATTATTCTGGGTTCATCATTGACACAACAAAAACAAATAAATTACAGTTAGTGCTTTGTTACACCTTTCATATGACCGGAGACAGTCCATGACTGCTTCTCTTTAGCCCACTGTGACCTTGTTCTCTTCCATTTAAAGCGTATCTGACCGTTTACATTTGGCAACAGCTTGTTAAGGAGTAAACGCTCTCCTCTTCAGACTGCTTTACACTTGTGCAGATGTTTTTAATTTTAATACAATTGTTTGAGGTGTATTTCACAAAGCCAGAATATTCTGCTATTAAACAAAATTGTTTTGTATCATATTTGTGTACCTTATTCAGACATCTATAATTTGAAGGTACACAGATGAGTTTTTGGAGGATTTATAACTGCCGGAGTGGAACTGTTAGACCATCTCAGTGCCTGTGTCAGCTCCATTACACTGGTGATCATACAACTCTGTCAGGCTCAAAACAAGAGGGGTGTGATATCCCTGTGCAAATATGTAGTTCAAGGCCTAAGCTAATCCGGTCATGTTAGCTGTCACTATACTGTGGCATGCTGGAAGAGACCGTTGCATTTGTAGTGCAGTTCTGGTCCATTGCTAGCATTCAGCCTTTAATGTTTCAAACTGCTCTTTATATGTGGCTGAGAGTTACATTTATATCAGTTAAGTTACTCTATAGCAACTGCATGTCGCCTTTGCTGTACTCTGTACTGTAACTCAAACAAACACTCAGCTCAACTCACCCATATGTATTAATAAAGTGAAACTCATCGTTCTTGCCTTCTTGGAAGCCAGACTCTGCTATAAAACACTTGTTATTTAGCTTGAATGAGACATCCTTTTCAACTGAGAATGGCCTTGTGTGCTTTCTACTTTGATATAAAGGTTTGCTAATGATTTTTAATAAAGGTTCCCGATATAGTAAACTGTGAATCCTTGGCGCAATCTCATAGTTGTGAACAATTCCCTCATATTTGTTTGAGTAAAAGCTTTTAATTGCTGTAGTAGCTCATGTTACAATCATTTATACTCTATGCATAAATGTGCTCTAGTGCATTTATGTCCCGGGAACTGAATTTATCTTCAGAGCTGACCAAGTGTGAGGCCCGAGCAGTGTAGAGCTCTGTGCTCTGGCACACTTGGAACAGCCAATGTGATGAATCAGCATACTGCTGAGGCAGTTACTGCATATGCAATTAGGAACTGGATGCTACCCAAAAGCCTTGGCTGATAGGTCAAAGTCATGTTTTTTTTTTCTCCGTTTCTAAAACAAACAAAGGAATCAGATTTTGAATTGTCACTCATTTTTTTTTTGGGGGGGGGGGGGTACTCTTCCCCTTTAACAATTTAATTTTTCCATGTATGACCCATTACGTTCAAGTCAATCAACCACGTAATTCCGTAAGGTTCATGAACTAAAGATCGTCTGAAGACTAAGTTAATCACTGCATTATTGGCTGGAAACACTGCTGGTTACATTTGCAAACTTTCCCAAATATCCTGGTTATTCACATTAGTTTAGGTTTCTTTTCCTATTATATCCAAAAACACAGCAAACACCACATGTACACACAAGCAAATGTACACAGATGAGTGGGAGAGCTGCATTTTTCATGCGAAAACATGCGGACCTAATTGTCTGAATCATTAACCCACATCCCTTAATGTCTTGGCAAATGTTATACAAGAATAAATAAGGAGGTCCACGCTGAAAAGTTGACCCGTTTTCTGTACTGTGTCAGCAGAAAAGATCGCTGAAGGGAAAAGGGAAGCTCTAAAGCTTCCATTGTGCGACCCAAACATGGTGAAGCACAAACGTACGTCGAATTTCACAAAAAGAAAAGAAAAAGAAAAAGAAACAAAAAAACAAAAAAACAAAAATAAATCTTATATAGATATTAACTTTAGTACTAAGCAAGTTTCAAATGCAAAGATATTTAAAAAAATCATCATTACGTTTGTGATTGATTAACAAATCATTACCATACATCAGCAGGACATGGCCTTTAAAGCCATGTCTTATTACCTGAAGCACAGATCGCTTGATCCGCTTCATTTAACGTGATGTGAATTTAAGAAATTCACCTCAACTTCCAGCACCCACATTTGCCTGACTTCCATGTCGGGAAACAAAACTTTCATCGCTTTATTATTTCCATTTCTTTTTTCTAGGTCACCAACAGCTGTCATATGTTCAGCTTTTCTGAACCAGTGAGGCCTTTAGTTATGGTTTGAGGCTCCACCATCTCTTTCAACCCAGGAAAGGGGCACTCCCTCCTCCCCCTCACATGATGCTTAAAGAGAGAAGAGGGGAGATGGGAAGAGTGTGGTAGGAGAGGAAATTGGAATGATGTTTGTGTGTGCACGTACAGTAAATATTCCACTTTTTGACTCTGGTCCTTCCAAAGCTTTCTTCAATTTTTAAATCTCCTCACCGACACCTCCTCACACCATCTTTCCCTGAAAGCCATCTTCCTACACTTCTCTGTTCAGATTAATTTCCCCATCTCTATTGAAGCAGATCCACAGTTTGTAAATCCTTGGCTCCCACCTCAAATGCAGATGTAGCTCATTTAGTTAATTACCATCATTTCAGCTTTGTTGCTGCTTGTAAATGATTTATTTATTTATTTTTCTTTTAAACAAAATGCCTAACTTGAAATGCTCAAACAAAAGAAAAAAAAAAACACCATTTATATTCAGAAACATATTATCTTGTATTATGAGAACATATAATATGAAATGTGCATTTAAAGCAACAACAACAAGCTGTATTGACAATAGAAATGCAGCATGGGTTTATTTGGAGTAGCCAAACATACACACAGACCACCTGAATGCAAAATGTGTGTATTTTCCCAATTACTATGCAGTGTTTGGTATCAACTCTCCAGGGTTCATTATGCCTATAACCAAACAATTACTGCTAAGACTCTGCAGTGTTTATGTAAATAAAACCCTTTTCCAAAAAAGTGGAGAAACTGTGTAGAAATATGCAACAACAACTTCAATTTGTGAGTTTCTCAGTTCGTCCGAACCTTTAACAAATAAATAGTTCAGTTTTTTACTACTATCCAAATTCACTGCATTTGAAAAAAATTAGGGCTGGGCAACGATTCAAATTTTTAATCTAATTAATCACATGATTTCCCTGATTAATCACAATTAATCGCATTTGTACGCAAAATCCAAAAATGAATTCAAAAGTAGTGTATAGCTTTTAGCATTTAGTTTTATTTTAAATGTACTGCCATATGAATGGAAGTGCCATAACATTTGTTGTGCAAACACACTTTTAACACCAGCATCTTTATGTAGTTTTTATGTAGAAGCCTCGCTCCACTGTCTGTTTCGTTGAATGACTTGCTGCTATCAGTTGTGTGTTTTGCCTTTAAGTGATATTTTAGACTGGAACTACTACGGTGAGAAGACAATTCAACTTGGCAGTGTTTACAGATGACTTTGGTTCTGTTGACTCCGCCGTCTGGAAGAACTTTTAAATGAAGATGGCCAAGTAAAAGTTCCTGTAGTGGCCATTTGTCCATAAAAAACAAATTCAACTTAAACCAAACAAAATCAAAAGACCACTGATGCACCATGGATGTGGTTTAACGCAGGCAAAAGAAGAAGAATGTCCAAAATGAATTCTTGCGTTTTCTGATGATTTATTTCCAAACAATAAAACAAACAAAAGAACAAAGAAAACCATGTCTGCTGCTCTCTCCTTTTCCCTGTTAAAAAACCATTGGCCCACCCAGGTGCATGCTGGTACTCCAGGTGCCTACCTACACAAATAGCCTCAGGTGCCCAGTATGACCCAAATACCAAAAATATTCTAAACAAATAACTAACAAGGAATATTAGCAAACAATCTAATCTAAATAAAGCACTGATATTAATCAAATAAAGTTACTCATAATTAGCAAATTAAATTTACTACTAGAACCAAAAAACAAAAACTAACTTTACAAATAGCTCCTACAGTTCCGTACCCTTCTTCATGTTTGGTGGATCCGCCAATTACTTTCTTTTCCGGTTCCACAGCAGACAGCAACAGACTTTAACAAAATAAAAGCCTGTGAGCAATAGACTTTTACAACAATAAAATAAATGATAAAACCTGCGCTAATGCGCGATAAAATATTTATCGGCGTTAAATAATTAATGAGTTAACGCGATAATAACGAGTTAACTCACTCAGCCCTAAAAAAAATATATATATATTTATGGCCAATGCCTCAAACACACTCAATAAATTGAGAAGCAAAGTAAGAGTTTACAGAGTATACATGTAACACTATTCTGGAAAATTCTACAATGAGCAGATTAACTGGGCATTAAAGGTTTAGATTTAGTCCGCACCCACAGTTATAACAGGGTTTTCCATGCATTTGCACAGTTTTGGGGGCAGTAAAAGTGAACTCTTGGGAAAACATCTTCCAGGGTGAAGATTTTCCCATACTGACTGGATTTTTCAGTCTGCACATACGTTATATTGAAGAACAGAGGCCACAAAATCCAACACAGAATCATCCGCAAATATTGATGGTTTTGGAGAACTGATCCCAAAATAGGAGCAACTTTGAGAATTAAGCCGTTGCTGCAGAATTGTCCGAATCTTGTTGACTTTTGGTGAACTTATTTGCATGCATCGAGGGGAGGATAACTTTACTGACATGTCAATACAAGTGCTTTAATTACAGCAAATGTGTACCACTTGTATCCTCTGCAGTCAGTTAGCTGTTATGGTGGAACTTTAGTTGTTCTCGCTTCATTTCCATATGGATGGAGAGCCAAGGTCTGAGAGCTACTCATCTGACATGGACAGAAAGACAGTGGGGACATGTACTGCGCTTTAAGTTTCAGCTGCAGTTCTGTGCAACTTACAGTGTGTCTTCACAAACTGAGTATCGGGAAAAGACTACAGTACATGTAATTATTTGACCTTGGCCTCTCTAGAAAATGTCTCAAGTTAAGGGAAAATGGGAGAAATTTGCTAAATTCTCTTTAAATTCTTACAAACTTTTTGATCTTTGGCTTCCCCTGTAAAGTTATGGGATGTAACATCACTATCATAAAAATATGAATAAATAATCCGTGTGAGCTCTGCACATGTACAACATGTACACATGAATAAGTTGCCATGTTGAAGCAGCCGTATAGCAAAAAATTTTGGTGCAGAAAGCAAGAAAACCACATTCAAAAAGTTAACCACGCCTCACCAAGCTGTGATGTGGATCTGCACTACTGAAAGTCAAAAGCAGTCAGAAAAAAAAGAATATGGAGAAAAAATATAAAAATATATGGAGAAATTACTCCAAAAAACATGGATGAACATAACAAATGTATTGAAAATAAGAAGCTGCTATGACCTTCAGGACTTTCACATGAGAAGAAGCCACTTCATTCATATATACGCATAGTACCTTCTAGAAGTATGAATGCACCCAAAGACGTCCAAGCTTTTCAACACAGCTTTGGTCTTAAGTCTGTTTTACTGACGCATGGTGCCGTTTCTTGAAGGAATCCTAAGACACCAGTTCAGTGTTACAGACACCATAAATTACTCATCATAACAGATACCTTAACTGTTGGCTCTGTTGTAATACAGTAATTTGACAATGCAGGTCAAGATGGGAAATACTGCCACCTTGTGGTGCTCTGTATGCTCCGTGTTTCAGTTCAATAAATGCATGTGAAACTTCAATGGGTTATGGGCCCAGTCGGTCCCAGTCAGTTCCAGTAAATTAGCTTTAAACAATGGTTTTACACGGATCTTGTGTGGAGTACTCGGTATTGTGGGATTCACAATGGAGGACAGACTGTTTATCGACAAGCTAAGTGGACCAGACAACTGGGCTACGTGGAAATTCCAGACGGAGCATCTGCTGAAAGCTCGAAGTCTATGGGGCATGGTAATGGAGACAGAAACATTAGCAGGAGATGCTAGCGCAGCTGCTCGAGGCGAATTCGCTAGGAAGAAAGAAAAAGCATTTTCAATGTTGGTGCTTAATGTAAGTACATCTCAACTGTACCTGATTACAAGTTGTCAGTCACCTAAAGAAGCGTGGGATACGCTTAAGGGACATTTTGAGAGAGACACCCTAGCTAATAAATTGTTTCTAAAGAAGAAGTACTTCAGATGTGAAATGAAGGAAGGAGAAACGATAACCGAGCATTTGAAGCGCATGAGGGAATTAACTGATCAACTTGGTGCTATCGGTGCTGTCATTGAGGAGGAGGATCAGATTGTGACATTACTGGGTAGTCTTCCACCCAGCTATGCAACAATTGTCACTGCCCTAGAGACAAAGATGGACAGTTTGACTCTTCAATTCATGCAGCAATCATTGGTAAATGAGGAACAAAAACGAGTGCAGGCAAAAGACAGTACCAGTGATGCAACAGCAGGTGGCGCCTCTGCAATTGCAACTCAAGTGCGTCGGGATCCACAGCCTGAGGGAATTGACAGATCCAAATGGAAGTGTTTTAAATGTGGGAAGGAAGGACATCTAAAACGAAATTGTCCAAAGTTTAAAAATAAAAATCAAACCCACAAGGCTAAACGAATGACACGTGAGGATAATGAAAATTCTGAGAATGCAACTGAAAGTGCATTTGTTGCCAGAGAGAATAATCAGAATGAGAAAGTGAAGCAGGTTGAATGGCTGATTGACTCTGGAGCATCAAAACACATGACATGTTCAAAAGAAATACTTCAGGATTACCAGGAATTCACTAAGCCACAATCAGTGAAACTGGGCGATGGCAAAGTAGTCGATGCACAAGGACTCGGTAATGTAAAACTGAAAATGACTTTCAAAGTTAGTGATGTCAAATATGTCACAATGTGTGATGTACTGTATGTTCCCAAGCTGTCAGGGAATCTTTTCTCAGTGGGAGCTGCTGTGAAAAAAGGGAACACAGTGCAGTTCAAGAAGACCCAGTGCTACATACGTGGAAAAGATGGAGATCTTCGAGGAATGGGAACACAACTATCTGATGGATTATATCAGCTGGACGTGGAGGGGAGTACGCCTGTCTCTCATACAGCAGGAAGTGCATCAGTTGCAGCCAGCCTATGGCATCAAAGACTGGGCCACACCACCATGCTGAAGGAGCTTAAACCTCTGGTGAGTGGAATGGACTTTTCTGCAGAAAAAGAGATCTCCTTCTGTGGAGCGTGTGTGGAGGGCAAGCTGTCTAGAAAGCCATTCAAGTCAGTGGGAGAAATCCACTCAAAGCGCAAACTGCAGCTGATTCATAGTGACGTCTGTGGTCCCATGCAGACTGAATCCATAGGTGGATCAAAGTACTTTGTGACATTCATTGATGACTACTCAAGATGCTGCAAGGTATACTTCATGAGGCAAAAAAGTGAAGTGCTCAGCAAGTTCAAAGAGTTCGAGAAAACATTCTCCAATGAGTGTAGACAAATAGTTACAAGACTGAGAACAGACAACGGTGGGGAATACACGTCGAAAGAATTTCAAGAATACCTGAAGGCTCAAGGCATCCACCATGAAATGTCTGTTACCCATATACCACAGCAAAATGGTGTAGCTGAAAGAAAAAATCGGACTTTAGTTGAAGCAGCAAGGAGTTTGCTGTTTCATGCAAAGCTGCCAAAAATGTTTTGGGCAGAGGCTGTAGCAACAGCAGCCTATGTGCAGAACAGGTCGCCCACATCACTTCTGAAGCAAGAGACCCCGTACCAGAGATGGTGTGGCAGAAAGCCGAACATCAGTGAGAGTTTTTGGCTGTGTGGCATATGCACATGTTCCAGAAGTAGAGAGGAGAAAGCTGGACAAGAAAGCGGCGAAGCTTCGATTCGTGGGATATGCCAACAATGCCAAGGGCTATCGTCTGTTCGATGAGGAGAAAAGGAGGATTCTGATTCGCCGGGACGTCATCTTCAATGAAACAGACTTTGACTGGAAACAGGAAGTGGAAGTGTCTTGTTCAGACAGTGATACTGGCAGTGGTCCTGATGAGAGAGGAGCATCAGCTGATGAGACACCAGTCAACAAAGCTCAGAGAAAATGCGGCAGAGTCAGAAAACCCCCAAAAAGGTATGGCTATGATGAGTTTGCAGACATAGTGACTGTTGAACATTATGCCAATGTCTGTAGTGTAAATGAACCAAGTACACTGAAGGAAGCAATGATGAGTTCTAATGCAAAGGAATGGAAGGAAGCGGCTAATTTGGAGTATGAGTCCCTGCTTGAAAATGAAACTTGGGACTTGGTGGAATTGCCAAAAGACAGAAAGCCAATAGGTTCGAGATGGGTGTTCAAAGTCAAGCACCATAGTGATGGAGAAGTGGAGAGATACAAGTGCAGACTTGTTGCTAAGGGTTACTCACAGAAGTATGGTGCTGACTATGATGAAACTTTCTCACCTGTAGTACGATTCAGCTCAATCCGTACATTGCTCCCCTTTGCCGTTCAGAATAACATGCATGTACACCAGATGGATGTCGTCACTGCATTTCTGAATGGACATCTAGAGGAGGCCAAGAGCACTTGGTGTGCAAGCTGAAGAAGTCAATCTACGGCCTTAAGCAGTCACCTCGCTGCTGGAGTAAGACTTTCACAGAGTTCATGAAAGATCTTGGATTCAACCAGAGCACATCAGACCCCTGTGTGTTTGTGAGAGCTCGACATGAGCTAGAGATATTAGCTGTTTATGTTGATGATCTGATTTTGATCACAGAGTCACTGGAGAGCATGAGTGAGTTGAAAGTTGCTCTGAAGAAGAGATACAAGATGAAAGACATGGGTGAGCTGTCTTACATACTGGGCATTTCAGTAATTCAAGACAAGATCAAAAACTGTGTGTACCTTCACCAGAAGCATTACATTGAAGACATTCTTCAGAAATATGGGATGGATAAAGCCAATCCAGTCACAACCCCAGCTGATGCAAATGTGAAGTTCCAGAAAAATGATGGTGTCAGTAAGCCAGTGAATCCAGGTACCTACCAGTCAATTGTAGGTAGCCTGCTATATGCACCAATGGCCACCAGGCCAGACATCGCACAAGCAGTGCGTGCTGTGTCAAAGTTCAACGCAGAACCAAACACTGCACACATGACTGCTGTGAAGAGGATACTTCGCTACCTGAAAGGTACCACAAACCTCGCTCTCAAGTACCAGCGGTCAGAGTCTGGAACTTTAGTTGGTTTCTCAGACGCTGACTGGGCAGGAGATCAGGATGATTGTCGTTCTACAACCGGGAATGTCTTCCTACTGAGTGGAGGAGCAGTAAGCTGGCTCAGCAAGAAACAGAACACCGTCGCACTGTCAACAGCTGAAGCTGAATACGTCGCTCTCAGCCAGGCAGCACAAGAATGTACCTGGCTTACACGACTACTCAGGCCAATGTTTAGTATTGATAAAGCCTAAGTTAAGACAACTGTAAGCAAGATAGAAAGGAGAAGGGGAATTAAAATTGTCTTGCTAGTTTTCTAAGTTTTTGTTAAAAAGGGGACTTATAGTCAAAGAGAAGAGTCTAAGTGTTATACATCTCTTAAGTGATTTATGTTGATAAAAGAAAGTAAGACTTAAGCTTATTGTAAAATTAAGGGGGAGTGTTGTAATACAGTAATTTGACAATGCAGGTCAAGATGGGAAATACTGCCACCTTGTGGTGCTCTGTATGCTCCGTGTTTCAGTTCAATAAATGCATGTGAAACTTCAATGGGCTCTCAAGCGTTGTTAGAAGCAGGGCCGCCGATAGGGGGGGACAAAGAGGTATTTTGTCCCGGGCCAAGGAATGGGGGGGGGGCCAAAAAAAAAAAAAAAAAAAAAAAAAAAAAGGAATATGCGCATTAGTCCGCAAATATGTCCAAATGTTTCAGGCACGCACGCCAATCAGGCTGAATTGATTTGAGAATCATCCCCGGTCAGCTGAATGACAGCCAGTGTAACGCGGCTCTGGTTTAACCTTATTTTGTTTAAAATAAGCCAGTATAGACATGGCAACGTGTGAAATTGCCATTTAGATAGAGTTGAATGTAACGAATGGGTTATAAACGTGACGTTTTGGGGTAGCCTGTAACTTTCGTTTAGACTGATTTAACTTGACACTCGCCAGATGAATGGGCTCCGCCTTGTTCCCCAAACATTCTCAGAAAGTTCAGCGGACATACACGCGGGTCTGGCGATAAATAAAAGTACCCTTAACATGATTCCCTTGGTCAAGTGAAAAATGGTTGATGAAATGTGCAGTTTATGAGCTCTAAATGAATAAAATAGAGTGAGTTTATTGTGGTAGGATTTTGAAAGCCATAACTCCACTCAGTCTATATCCATATCCAGGCAAAGTGGTAAATAATCCTTTCGGTTTATCCGCAATAAATGAGAGACTGGGAAAGTAGAGGTGGGTGTGGGTGGGTTGCTACGGGGGGGGGGGGGCAGCCAAACCTGTCAGCGGCCCTGGTTAGAAGTCTAGTCATTTTTCTCTTAACTCCAGTGTTTTAACAGCAGAAAGCATCTTGCTGCACAGTAGATGCTCTTTCTGTAAAGTACTTCACAGCAGGATTTTTATGTCAGATTGTTTTAGTTTTAACAAAAAGGGTAAACCTGTGGAGAAAACGTAAAATATAATCAAATGCCATTTAACTGACTGATCAATTTAATTACATATGTGCACAAACTGTCTGGAGACTGCTCAGAGTACCTGCCCAATAACCATCTACTGAGGAGGTCTGGAACTCTGTCTCATGGACAGAAGAAACAAACTAAGATTTTTTTTTTTTTTTAACAGACACATTCAGGTTTTATTTTCAAATGGATTAAGCCGTCATCGTGACAGTTGTCATCTAATAACTGTCAAAAAGTCTAGTGCACATTTGATGGTCATAATCTTAGCTACGTACTGTAGTAATAATCGGATCTCAGCCAGGACGATAAGCTGTCCGTGTTGATGCCAATGTCGAGCTAGCCAGCAGACTTTCAGACGTTTGTTGTGGCTTTTTATATGCATGTTAAATGGTCATTTTCACAGTGGTATTATTAGATATAGCTGTTATAATAATCTCAGAGATTTGACAAGTAACTGTTTACAAAATGCAGCAGCTAGCATGACATATAGGGTCAAACATTCTTATTGTTCTGTCAGATTAATGCACAAGTTGGCATTATCGATTCGAGATCTCCCTGTCAAGATTTACACTACTCACATAAGTGCATAGTGTATAAATAATGCACTATTGTGCTAATGGTAGAGTCTGAAATGAGACACTGCTTGAAAGCTGGCCGAACACTGTAACCCTATTTCATTAAACATTTACGTGTGACTACACACTGAATTTGAGTGTAGATGTTCGGACAGAGGGGAAGTGAGTCCACACAGAAAGCAACTCAAAATAATGTTGACGTGAGCAGAGGCCGACCATGAATGGTGAAATTAAAAGTATGCAAAAGGCAACTGCATACACTCAATAGCACAAAGGAGTGACGGTATAGTATTTTATGGTCAAAATATCATCATTGGAACATTACTGCTAAAACTAAAATTAAATTATAAGAAGGTAAAAAGAAGAATGGTTGGATTGTTCCAAAACCATCATGTATACGAGTAATTTGAAAGCTCTTGAACTTTAGTTCTAAACCCAGCTCTGTTTAGGTGTTCTTACTCATACAGAGGATGGTTACGCAGCCAAGAGAGTGACAGACTAGACCATGCTCATTATTTCTAAATGGGCAACATAAACACCTGTTGAACAAGCGGAACAAACTGCTCCCCTGCTGTCAACGCACCACTCCCTCTATACAGCGGCTGTTTTACACAGACATTTGGAGCTCATTATACCAACAGCAAACTTATGAACACCCTACACACCAACACTAATTATACAGCATGTAAGAGTTGGGCCCAATTAGCCATGTAGCTTTGTTGGTGGTATTGTAATGAAATTAAACTCAGCAGAACCTCTTCAACTGACAATACCTGCAGCACTGATCAACAAGAACAGTTGAGGATGAGGCGGGTTTACCAGTTTTTTTTTTTTTAATAACCCCAGAAGGGGTTTGTGAAAACATTTAAAATATGCTTCTTTCCTCTACATTTTTTATTCTAAGAGATTAGTATAAATGGGTGTTGGGTTTGTATCAAACCTTCAGACTTTTCCTGCTGTGCCCTGAAATCCAATATTGGTCTGTGGTTTTTGGCTGTGGAGGAGCTGTATTTGTCAACTACATTTCATTTACTCTCCAACCATCTTGTCCATCACTTTTCAATGTGAAAATAAGGACTGCCAAGGAATCTTACAGAAGCAATTTCTAGCTATTTTATGTTGAACTCATCCAAATAGCCAAGGTGAAGCTTGCTCCACTTTTTCATCTCAGTTGAATTACTTTTCATCTTTTCCTTCCTGCAAGACTTTAGTTGTTGGTATATAGCACCTGCATGAGCAGCAGGTCTTTCAGTAAAGTATCTCCAAGATGAAAGATACCCTCAAAACTGACATTCACAAGGAGTACGTTCAAAGACTCAAAAAGGTGTGATCACTTCAAATACATTACATCACAGCAGTTCACCAGATACACCCTTCTGCAGCCAGTAATTAAATCTCTAAAAACTGACCTGTTCATGATATTAAGACAGTTCTTTTTCATGAAAACATTCCCTTCAACACTTTAACCAGATATAAAAATGATCTTGGACTCACCTCACAAAAGGCTTGCACGCAGCCAACTCCCACTCTCCCTCTGCATATGTGCCGAGGCCCAGGTTACAAACTCCTACAACAAGCAATCCTGGAACACAGAACACGGGTTATATTTAACTGGATCAAGAAACAACCCCCCGTCAGAGTGGAGAGCTAAAACCACAACAGCTATTGTCTCAAAAAAGGCATTTAATAACCTGGAATGGTTCTTGTGTAATCTTCATTTAACCGGTCTCTCGTTCTCCTCAGCAGCACGTGTGCCTGCTCTGCTCTGTGTGCATCTTCCTCAGGAGACGCTCTGCTCCATGCAAGTCATCTTCCACATGATGAAAGCCTGAGAGACACAGTACAGACTTATAAACTGAAGTTTACAACAAAGCCCAAACAGATATATTGAGCATTTTTTCTGGACTTAGTTATCAAATAGCATACATTGGGCCTCATGCAAAGAACATTTTTGTATTTTTATTCTAATTTTCTGTCACTTTTTTCGTACGGTCTCGTACGAACACGCCACGTCAGATTCACCAAACGCTCTTAACTTCAGAAAAAGTGTGTAAATGACCTGTGTAAATGATGAATGCCACCTGTGCGTATTTAAAGGCACAATGTGCGATTTTTATGTCATTTTGAAGTGTATTGCATACAAAAAACACCTATACATACCATAAGAGTGTGCAGAAATAATCCTACTGGCATGTCCTAACCAAAGTTTATACGCAGCATAGCTGAGTTTTACTGCAGAATTAGCAGGCTAAACTGATAGCGCCGGACCGGCAGTTTTTCTGGCCAGGAGGTGGCGATATAGAGTAAAATCAACCTCCGTTCAACCCCAGGCAGTAGAAGAAATCGCTGGTCAAAGCGCCAGACCAGCGATTTCTTCTACTGCCTGGGGTTGAACGGAGGTTGATTTTACTCTATATCGCCACCTCATGACATAAAAATCGCACATTGTGCCTTTAAGTGCACGTGCACGAGGATAGTAGATTTCCATACTCTGCCCTATAGCCCAGAGAAGACATGCCAGATTTACACAATATTGCCATGAACGAGGGTCTCCTACTACCTGAACCTGACTAGAAGGTTTGGTGTCAGAAGACCCCCCTCATTAACCGCCCCATCAAAGAGCCATCATGATGAGGCAACAACTGATTGCACGGCTTTAGTTGCAGTCATCAAGCGCCTGGCCATGGCGAGACGTTTTTTTTTTATAAGCCATTTTCATATCAAACCATTTATTATTTATTTCGGTGACATTACGAAGTACAGGTGACACGGAATTAACAGCACTCGTAATTGCTTCCCATTTCTTCGCTTTAGCAAGTCCCGTAATTACACTGCTAAAAATGACAGATTTTCCTTTTTGGATCTCTGAAAGCAGAACTTCAATCTCAGAGCCCCTAAAGTTGTTCTTTTTGCGCCTTGATGCCATTCTCATGACTCAACACTCAACACTTCCTGGCACAGGAGAGAGGAAGCGTAGCCTTATATGGTACAGTATTATTTTGGGCGTGGCGTGCACTTAAATACGCACTGGTGGCATTCATCATTTATGCAGGTCGTTTACACACTTTTTCCGAAATTAAGACCTATTGTTGAATCTGACGTGGTGTGTTCATACAAGACCTTAGTATGAAAAAAGGAAGAGAATTTTAGAATAAAAATACGAAAATGTTCTTGCATGAGGCCCAATGTCAGCATAATTATGGGGTATAATGTATATATTTATTTATGTTTGCTTCAAAGTACTTAAATAAACAATCCGTTAGTCAAGCAAACTTGATTCGAATAACAGCGGACTATTTTACGAAACTCCTACAACAGGTCTGATCACTCAGAAATTCTGTTTGTACCTGAAAAAAAACGTAAAATACGAAAAGATTGGTGAATGCGCAAATTCTCTTAAATCACTCGGATGCACGATTTAAGAACAAATCTGTGCGTAGGAAAGGTTGTTGCATGAGGCCCATTGTCCCCAATCAGCCATTATGACAAGTTTAACCCACGTTTTCACCCAAGGTCTATAATTTTGACACTGTTGCTCTGCACTGTTGAGGGGAATTATCCCAACCAGTGTGTGGAATGCTTGTCTCAGGATCAATTTCTATTTAAGACTACTTACTTAAACAGTAAAGATTTGCAGTTTTATAATCCTAAAATTGAACATCAAGAAATTATTAAAGAATATTTTCTGCAATCAATACCAGGCCTCAAGAAAATGGTCTGTGCCTCATATTGTACCTTTCAACATTAACCAGACTCTAAAGAAGAGTCTGATGGGTTTGTTTTTATCTATGTATTGCAATACACATGTACTCTTGCATCTATCTTTATTAGGGTCCTTATCTCATTTTACACTGTTGCCCCAACACCAAACCAGGACCCCATATATTACATATTTTCTCAGTAGGACAGGACTTTGGTGGGACGAGAGGACAACCTGCTTTTTACACCGGAGCCTGTAGAAATACGTTTTTCACCAGGTTTGTATTACTTACCCCCTAAGGGGAAAAAAAAAAAAATAACAGAATTCTTTTCTCTTGATATTTGGTCAGAATGAGCCAATTGAGAGTGATGCAGTTGTGCTGGAAGGGAGGAGAGAATATATGATTGTTCACCTGATCTGACAAGTAACCTCAAATGAAGTAGATAGTCTGGACTCCATAGTAGCATCTGTTGTACTGTTTTTTCTTCCCCTTATTCTCACCCCCTCTCTTAGGATCAAGCAGATGAAGAATGATCGTCATCTCTGTCTACAGAGAACTTCTAAACCTCCCAAAAACAGATTTGAGAAGAAAAAAGATAAATCTCTGGTTACAACTAAAAATTGATTAGTGATAAATTGCCATCAGCTTCCTGAATGTGTAATCTAACCAATTAATACATAAGGCAAAGCCGATGGACTGACGCAGCTGTCAGACCATATGCTGGAAGAATAAGCTGCCTTGAGACTGATAACCAGCACATTAATTTCCACTTATTAACTGTATATCCAGGTGCAGATTTACTTCGAACCGCCTTAAGATTTATATAAGACTTTTCTAACAATTACAAAGTTCTTCACAAATAAAAGTATACAATAGACAGAATGAGACCACAGGATATGGGCCCGGGGGAAATGAGAAAGTCCCCAGTAAACAAGTGTTTTATATGAAAGAAATCCAGACAAAGCAAGCAAAAATAGGAATGAGGCTAGACGGGTACAGGGGACAAAATAAGCTCAAATTGATGTAAACATATTTTCAAAGGCTTTCACAAATGTACAAGTTCATTAGGCAGAAAGTGTCTGATCTAGGAGCTTTAATAGCCAAAAACCTGTTCCTTTTTTTTTTTAACTGTGACTGGAATAACTGGCAGGACTTTATCTCCAGATTTTGTATCCACATCCTCCCACAGGTCCAGGTTCTGCTGGAGGTCTCCTGCTAAAAAGGGAGTTCTTGATCTCGATTGGACAGAATTGAATCATTACTTTTAATAAATTGGATTATGATATAAGTGGACTGTATGTAACTGGAATATGATTGTACTCTATCTTATAACTTTACAGAAAAGTAAAAGATATAACTGAGATGCATGTAGAAACAGGGCAGTTTAAGATTATTAACATCAACTTTTCTTTTCCCTGATTCCTGAGATGATTTTCAGATGGAAGAAATGGCACCCACACGATGCAGTTAGCAATTACACCATAGCCTCGGTCGAGTGAACATTTGTTCTCTGCATTGCTGTTACTGACTGAAAATATTGTTTTGGGCTCTGAGATGTGAGTCAGCATCAGGAGTTATTCCATTCAACTGTCAAGCAAGTTTGAAACAAACTTCTGAAGTTTTGCTCAAAAAAACAGACACATTTCTAATTTACTGGTTAGAATTGAATAAACTTGGCATCCTTAGAGGGTGGTGGTGGTACATAAGGGTATATGAAACTATGGAGGCCGTAGTCATTTCTCAGTCTCTTTGCCGATAAATGAAGAGGTCTTTGAGAATTGTTTCTCTTTAGATGCTTTCTCATTTTGTTTAGGTTTTCCAAATGTCACCTAGTTTCCTACAAAAAAAAAAAGAATTCTCGGTTGAAAACACTTTTTTAAAGTGGTTCTGATGCTGCATTTTAATCCACCTTTTCTCATGCTGCTCTTAAAAAATACTTAATGTCATAATTGTGAAAAGGGAAAACTCATCATTTCTCCATTTGGAAAATGAATCTCTTCTGTGGTTGCTCATCATGCAGCATTCAATGTGATTTGACAGCTGCATGAATCAAACAGACCTAATCCATTATAAGCACAGGAAAAACTGGGAAGATCAAAAAGAAAAAAAGAAGCAGCGCTCCAGAAATATTCATCATTACGCAGCGGCTCATTTTTAACTGAGTGTTGGATTCTGTCCTGGTGAAAAGTCAAGCAGCCAACTACTAAAATAACAAATAATAGTTTGTGCCTGCTGTGCTATAAACTGTGTGGTAAAAGTCCAATTACAGATTCTCAGTTATTATTACCAAAAAAACTGATGGATGTGTAAACTCCAAATCCTGTTGTGAAATGCTGGGTTGTTCATTGACATCTTAATTTTGACAGTTAATATTTACAGATAAAGCTTTAAAAAATTAAATTAAATCTAGTGTGTTCGCTTGTAGATGCAAAAATAACAAAATGACTGTTCCCGAGCGGCTTCAAACACGTCGCTTGTTGTCAAGCATTCCACCCATTACTCGTCTATTTCATTGTGTAACACAAGCTCATAATACACACTTAGTTTTGGGACAGAGTTATCTGCCAGTCTTTCTTAATCAGAGCTCCAATGTGTAACGCCAGAATGCATCAGCCCAGGGCCCAGGCTGAGGGGAAAAAAGTCCTCAGAGCTTTCCTTTAGGAGCTGATGTTCAGACTGAAATTGACTGGGCCACATGCACGTCATATTTGAGTCATTGTCTGTCAACAGCTTCACTTTCAAAAAGGAGGAAGATGGTGAGGGTCAAGATGCTGAACTCCAAGCTCCCACAAACTAATAGCATGTTGCCATTGGGTGTGTTCACCTTTTAGTTTATATATGACCAAAGTTTCCTCTCCTTCTTTCCTCTGCAAGGAGCTTCAGTGCTTCCTTTGTTTCCTCTTTCAGCATAGGAAACACAGAGCCAGCTCTTTAAAAGCAGAAGCTAGCATGGCAAAACATTTACAGTTGTACTAACTGGGATTCATGTGAGCCACCACTGACAATTTTAAAATTCCCAATCATTCATACTTCAAAATGGATGTATTACAGTATAGCACGAGTGACATAAATGCATTAAGCTGCTTAAAGACACAGGAGCAGTGTGTAACCCTGGTTAGATTTGTAGCACTCAGAAATACTGGTTTCCTTGAATGCATTGTGGTTTTCTCATCTGGTGCTTGCCCTGAACCATCACTTTGCAGCGGTGTGGATGCAGGTGTGCGACAGAGGGAAAAAACAGGAGGGAAAGAAAGGCAGAAAAACTCCATGCTGTCGTGAAGCACGCTGTTCTCCAGTTAGCATATGAAGAGAGTTTTCCATGAACATTGGTGAGAGAGTTGCTGTTAGTGGTGAACCACAAACGAGTACCTACCTTGGAGACCGTAGGAGAGGCTCCGCCGGAGTGTTTTCCCGAACTATTAGAACTATTCTGGTGAGTTAGCTTAGCCCAATTTCAATTGTGTTGAAAAAATTTAGCCGCGGCCGGCTATGCGCAGCTCACATACAGTAGCTGTTGCTGTAACTCCAACTGCGAGTTATGCAGAGTAATGCCATTTAATGTATTTACCTTCAATGTGTTACAAAATGTTGTGTATTTTTCATGTTTGAAGCTTACAATTTATATGTTTAAAGCTAGATATGTACACGTTCATTCAATTCATTGCATATTTTCATTTCAGCTGTTAAAGGGAAATGATCTAATAGGGCTCGGGCACGTGACGTCACTACGTGAGCGGCGGCCATACTGGAGGCTCAGAACTGTTTTGTTTACATTGTTTTCCACTGCGCGCAGACGTACTCCCGCCTGGTCTCGGAACTTTCTTTGTTGGTTTATCTATTTTACTTATTGTCTTTGCCACTATGGTCGCACGTTGCTGTGTCGTGGGGTGCAATAGCGTAAGCCGTGACAGGAATGGGGGGGGGAAATCGTAAATGGTTTATCTTTTTACCGGTTTCCTGCTTGGAGGCGCACCCACGGAGATAACAAAGCGTCGTCGACTAGCATGGATCGCTGCTGTAAGACGACCAAGCATAACTTTCCACTCAATCCCGGTGTTGATGAGTGTGTTCTCTGCATTTTCATTCTGGTAAGTTACAGACTTTTGTGTGCTGAGGTAAAGATCCCCGCCTTCACAAGAGGACACTGTCAGTTGGAAGCAAGGGATGTCTCAATGGGTTAAAAGCGGAGGACAAATTTCGTGTGTATGCATGTATACATGACAATAAATCTGATCTTAATCTTAATTTAATGTGGAAAATACAAGGAAAATTGCCCATCTCCATATTCACATGGAAAGGGCGATTGGAACTGTCAGAAACAATACACCTTTTTGTCAGCAAAAGTACCTATCAACATAGTTTTGCCATGCGAAGGTGAAGACAAAACATTCTTTGACAAGATTGTGTCTGTATGTTGTACTCTGACCACCATGAGCATGAGTGTTGTGCAAAGTTGAAGTCGTCTGAAATAAATATGCTTTGAGATACAGCCAAGTGTGTGTTTCATTATTTATTTACAAGTAGAGTAACATGACAAAAGTGTAAAGTGTCATTATAATTGAAACTGTTGCAAAGTATAAGCACTGACACCACATACTATATACGCAATTATGTCCTAAAGGGTGACAATCCATTCCTTGCTCGGTATTTCATAAGGGTCCAGTCCGTTTAAAACCCCAATCTTCTGTATGTACCGATATCTGGCTTCCTTCTGTAATGTATCCCGGTATATCCCACATCCTTTCTTCGATTTTAACATGCTTTTCTCTCACTTTTCTCTCACTGTTTGGTCCTTGATCTGCGTCTTGCCTCAGGGTTTGTTTACGAGATTGTGCCTCCAATATGGCGACCATATCCCAGAATGCAACGCGTGTGCCCGAGCCCTATTCATGTAGGGGCTAACTAGTTAAAAAGCATTTTTTTTTAAATTTATTTTAAAACTAGGACATTAGGGAAGAAGACATTTAAGAAATGTGAAAGTCTAACGGTTCTGCATACTTGTGTGCAGACTGTTTTTTTGTTAACTTGAGGGGCAATTATGTCGGTGCCATATGAGGAGCTGCCCCATCGTGGTATAGGACTTCATTGCTATTGTGGATTCTGCGTGTCAGGACGTCGACATGGGAATGTTTGTCGTACCAGGAGGGCGGTAGGAACAAAAAAATAAAAGAAAATCGACCCGAGAGTCCTCTTATTAATTATTTTGCTACTTTTCTTGGGTTGTTTTTTGTTCTTGGGCCCAAGATACACAAATAACTGAATTGACATAAAAAATTGAAGGTTGATAAACAGTGAAGTGGCACCACATTTCTTATTTTTTTCCAAATTTTTCTGGGTTATTGAAATATTTTCTTTACTTGTTTTACATCCATTTTGGTTGTTTAAATTATTTTTGTAGTGTACTTGAGTTATTTATTTTACTTAAAGATATTCTTACTTTAACAAAAAGGTAAATGGAACTGAACATGATATTTACATAAAGATAATTTTCTGTTTCATAAACTTGTGGTCCTGTGTATTGTGTGGGTTGAAGGTCTTATTTACTCTCTTACAGAGCCTGCTACTGCCAATCTCCTTCCAAAATCTAGTAGATCAGTGGGCGTGAATCTAAGTAAACCTGTGATAATTCTGAACTGAAAGGGCCTGGGTCTAAGATTTTTGATACAAGCTTAGATTCAGATATTGTAGATATTATACTTAGAGCCAGCCGTATAGATCTCTATAAGAGAGAGTCCAGGTTACAAGTGCAGAAAAAAAAAGTTTCTTTGAACGTTAAAGTAACATCAACCTTATACAACTGAAACCATATCACAATGATAATGTAAATGAGCAGAATGCTCAACATACCAGACATGTGATAAAGGGTAGAATAGCTATTTAGTTCTGACATGTGGCTCAACACTTATATAACATTCCTGGTCATGTTTTTGTTGGGTTAACACTTTCTCACCTAATGAGATTGAAATTGCTGACAGTGGCTACAAATGGTGGATTTGGTTGAAAGTTACTTTTCAAAAGCAGACAGGGAGTCAACAGCATATTACGCTACCAGACAAGAATGCCTTCGACCACGGGCTTGAATTTTTTTGAATGCCACATCTTTGCATGATGTCAGTTTCCAAAGCATGGTGTTATGTTGGCATCATTTCTCCTCTGACAATAAAAATGAAACTTAACAAACCTAAAACAAAATTATTGAAATGAAAAGACCTCTTGATCTTGGTCTCTTAGAATTATTCAACACATGATTTTGCTCAGGAATGATGAGCATTATTTAACCCTACTGGCCATACATTTCTGTGCGAAAATTAGTAAATCCAAACACAATTGACTATTAAGCAGCAAATACTCAGGATGGTGTAATTCATCCGATTTCCAATTTGACATTTCTTCTGAATAAAATCAATCCTTTGCAGAGCTTCATACTTCCCCGGCTTAGAGATGCGGTATCTGTCAAAAATGAGTGGGAGACGGGCATGTCTGAGTTTCTCCTGCATTATTCCTTGGGATGATGGGGCAAAAGCTATTCAAAAAGAATGAGAAGGAAAATGCACAGGTACCACTGAAGGCCCAACACATTCAAGAGGTGAAAATTATAGAAAAAAGTGCAGAGCACATGTAGTATGTCTGGTTTCAAGGTTTAGTATATCAGCACATAAGTGGTTCATTATTAACTGCTAAAATACTGACTTGCTAAAAAGGGATAAACTGTAGTCATCAGCTCCTATGATTAGACAAACAGACTTTATTTACAACATCCCCAAATAAAAACATGCAAACACTGTTTAAGCAGCCGTTTCTTCTTTGTTCCATGTAACTGTGTTTCTACTGGAGCCCGACTAGTACCATTTCTATGGTTGAAACAGATTTCAGGAGAATATATTAAAGTGGACTTGTGTACATTCGTAAACTGCCCTTACAAGGTTTATGGGTTGTTCCCGCTAATCTTTGTCACTTCCAACTCCTCTCATTCCATGTTCCGTTACCTCTAATCTGGTCCAATGACCCTCTTAGACAAGAGCCAATCAGTCACCAAGTCCAGTTCTTCAAAATTCATTGCTACTCTGTCGAAGAAAAAAAACGTCCTCTTCCTGGATGTAGAGTCTCATCTAATGTCTCTCTGCCACCTCTTAATTCAGCTCCACCGTCAGTGTCAATGTTCAGCTCTGAATTCATTGTTGACAACACTGTCAATTAACATTATCTTCAGCAATGAGTATTGTTCATCCTATCCAAAAAAACACTGCTTCTTTAAAAAGGAGAATCTTTTAACTTTTCAGTGAAACTTGTCAGATTGTCAGTACAATTTTGTGTATATATACATCTCAACTGAGACAAAAACCCCATTTTAGCGGCCATGAGAGCAACTGCATGCAAATTGTTGAAACGGTATCCATGAAGGAGACCGTTCTGTTTAAAAAAAAACAATGTATTTCAGCCCCAACCATGACCATATTCTATGCCTAAGCCAAGTAAAGAGTTTTACTAAAAAGCTGTCACGCTAACTGAATGCAACTCAGAAGCCTAAAAAGTTGTCATGTTGGTTTTTAAATGCTTGAATGATTGAAAGTGCTTTGGGTTAATCCCAAATTTTCAAGGGATTTGTGGTTTCTTCAAGGAAATACTTGAATGGTGTCTGCTACCATGTTGAACTGCACAAAATCCTCTCCTGCTCCTTGAAGGAGTGATATTTTACAGGACTGTTACTGGCAGTATTTAAAAGGAATGAACAAACATTATATTTGATCGTTTTGATTAGAGCACTGCGATTTCAGTGAAGCATACCAAAGCATTAAAAAAATTGTCCTTGAACCGCTATTACAGTTGAGGTTTGAGCCGTTTAAGATGGTGAAACTTTGACCATCTGCTGCACCATCCCGAGTAGCTTTGCTCCCATATAAGACTTCATCCCGATTTTCCAAATGGAGAGAGCCGACAGCAGGTTTGGGTTTATATACTTAGCTTGTTGAGCAAACTAATCTGTACACAAATGCAATTATAACAGCAAGTCAACCATATCGCCAAACAAATACAGCTTCTTCTCTCAGTACTTTATAGTAAATTGATTAATGGCCAATTAACACAGTAGTCACAACAAACAAGATTCAAGTTCACATTTTGATCATGCTGATGACTTTATTGCTTATTCTTCATAAACTACTCACATCTGTGCAGTCACTGAGAAAAATAGCTGTCAATCACCTGAACTATAATTAAGCTTCCTGAGGAACTTATATTGGATCTAGCAGGCAGGTGCTTGGTGTACAGGTGATAGGAAGAGTTAGAAAAAAGATTTTCAGATGTGAAGAGTAACAGCAAGAACAAAGGGGAAAAATGGAAGAGAGCATCGAGGACTTAAACCGACTCCTCCTTGTGGGGTGGTAGAAATCTGTTATTACATTACATTATTGATGTATGCAGCAGTGTGTACAAGTTGATGAAGAGAATGAGGTCACAGCTCCATTTCAGAACAGAAGTACAACATGGATGTTATAATGCTCAAGAATATTCAAAAGACTTACTTTACAGTTCCAGCATTATGGCAGCTAATACCGTTTTATTTGTACACAAGTCAACTTTGGTATTTCTGCATTGCAACTTTATTCATTTATTTTTTATATATATATATATATATATATATATATATATATATATATATATATATATTTTTTTTTTTTAAGTATTGGCCAACATGCTGTTTACACCAACAGAGCCGATCCAGCCCATTATCCCTGGTAATTAGTCCAGCACGAACAGAAAACTGCCAACTTTGGCTTATTAAATTTTCACTTCATCTCAAATGTATGATATTAAACAAATCAACACAGGGATGCAGCCTTGAGCGTTTGTGGCTAAACTGAAGATAAACAGCATAAACCAAACGGTAAATCTTTAGCTGGAATATTCCTTGTGTCTTATCTGATGAAGTTGTGTTGATGAGATATGCATAACCTCATTGTATATAAAAAGCAACTGAACTGCATTAATTTAAAAGAAAAAAAGGTAATGCGACCTGCTGTTGTAGCCATGTTTTGATTAAGTTTCAATTGATAAACCTGACAGGGACGACCTAAACAAAATGCTGTGTGACACCTCATGACATGACTCCACCCTCACACACACACACACACACACACACACACACACACACACACACACTCTAAAACCTCAACCACACAAGTCCAGTTCTAATCAATTAAGGAATTAATGATTAACGTTAATTTATTTCCTTCCTTCAATGAAAATAAACCTTTATGCTTTAAAATGGTTCAGAAACAATCATTAGCCTTGAAAATCTATTGATATGCAAATGCTGTCCTGCCTCTCCCCTCTCCTCTCCTCTCCTCTCCTCCCCTCCCCTGCCTGTCTCCCTCTGGTGTGAGGATGCCCGGCCTGCTGCGACATCGAGCACGTTTGTTAAAACCTGGAGGTGTGTGTTCTGTCAAACAGAAGAAAAAAAACACCTTTTAATCAGTAAATTAGGAATATTAAAAGGGTTATTTTGGGGTGGAAAGCTCAGAGTTGAACAGTAATGTGACCAGATGTTATGAGTAGAGTAACTCATCTTTACATGTCTCTCCTCCCCTCCAATCTGCTGAGCTTGTGTTTCTGCTGTGCTCAACTGTGTGGCCCCACTCTGTGCTGTTGGTCTGAACTGATGGACTACACTCCTTGCATTTGCATTGAGAAACTGCAACTCAAGAGCAGCTTGGCGAGAGGAAGAAAGGGAGGCAATTCAACACATTCTTCACTTAACTCGAATAAAACAAGTGCTCACATGCTGAGCTTTTAGCTCCCCTTGGTTACAACACAGCTCACAATTTGCTAAAACAAAAATGCTAGATATTGAACAAAGCTCCTTACTGACTGCCAGTTCTGAATAGTTAGCTACACCCCACAAGTTAATGTGATTGGTTCCCAAGACTTGTTGAAAAGTTTGAATCTGTGATTGAGAGACTGTCACTGGCGCACTGCTGGAACGTTGACTGCTCATTTTGATGTAATCCAAGCAGATTACATTAGAAAGGAATAAAACATTATTATGGAGGGCATAAAAGTCATTGTTGGCACTTTCACCCTAAAGTCACTGTGGGCACTTCGAGCCCAACTGAAAACATTTTTCCTGAGGATCACTGAATTATTTAGCCTCCAGATTCGACCATGCACATCTATGTTTCATGTGCAAAATCAGCCATAAAAGGTAACCCAATGTGCAACCTCTGTCTCCAAACCTCATGATGCAAAGCAAATAAGCTACAGTTGTCTTATATTTTTACTCTCTTTTTCACATGCATCTTCCTAATGTGTAAATTAGGATGAAACCTGGTGGGTGAGATGAGCACTAAATATCTCCAAGAGAGTCTTGAGCTCATTGGACAACAATGCTGTTAAAAGGTTTTGGGAAAAAAACAGAAACCTCATTAATTTATACCTTCATAAATAAATTAGGATAGTCACAGTGATTACTTCATCAGCTTGGGAAGGGGGGGCGTGTAGAAATGCAGCTGTTAATTTTGCTCCCACGCTGAGACTCATTAATTCATTTGTCCAATTGTCACTTTGGAGGGGATGTTAAGTGTTGCCACCTGACCCAGATCGCCCTCCTCTGATGCATACATTAACCACAGAGTAAATCCTGGGGTGTGGAGAGCAGCGACAGGTCAGGCCGTTTGTTGACGATTTGACACGTGATCCGTGAAACAGATGCATAGCAAAACCAGCATGCCATCAATATTTTAGACTCATTCACAAATCCTGTTTTCAGCAGAGTTTGTCTTCAAGGCATACTATGTAAGAAAAGAAAATAACAGCATGTCTAAATATAGTTCAAAGGAGGCTCTTTCTCTTCTCAGATGCCAAGTAACGCAGCATTCGAATTACCTCGGAAGTGACACGCTGGAACTCTGAATCACATGCATCACAAGAAACAAAACGCACGTTTATCGAGTAAGCTTTTAAGAAACTTTAAATGTTAGCCCAGGAAATCTGACTTCTTGTGGCATATCCTTTGATCTCTTCCCCACCCCAGTTCCCTTCACATGCAGCTTAATACTTCGGTATGACTACAGATCAGTCACAGAACAAAGCAGTAAATCAGAGAACATTTTTACCAGTGGCTCAAGTGTTTTTAAACTACAACTGCTGCCGCATTGGCAAATTTTCCCCTTTGTACTGACAGAGTGTGTGTGGCAATTAGACTGATGCAGTTTTAGTCCTCACACCTATGTGCTGTCATTTCCTGGCATCTACGCACCCTCTGCCCAAAGGTTGCAGCACAAACACATTTATATAACAGGAGCACCAAGAAGAAGAAAAAAGGGAAAAGGAGACAGCAGAGGATTGTGACACTGCACATAAACACCAACACTTATTTGTTGAGCCATAAGAAAATACACAGGGATAATCTTGAATATCAGTCTCCATTGCTGTTGAATTGTCTGTATAGTATGACTTTTAGAAGTTTATTTTTGTGTCCACTCCAAGATCACAGTGGAAGGCTGCTCAGCAGTGTTAACTGACAGTTGAGGAACACATTGGGGTGACAGTGAATGGTTCATTGTCTTACCCAAGAACACCGTCGCAATGAGAATGAAAAGTAGGAGGATCAAAAACCAGCAGCTACTTAGCCACACAGCCAATCACTGAAATGTCCAGGGACAAAAAAAAGTTTTTTAAAATGCATTCAATATGCTCAATATTGTCAAGCCTCATGACATATGCTTGTCTTGGGCGGGTGGGGGGGAATTAAGACCAAAATCATCCACTGATGGGAAGCAGCCTCAGACTCTGCAGCTCATAGTATGACCATGAAACACTAAAGCGACAGTAACAAATGATATCTCAAAGATATGAAACAGTTTCACAGCCAGTAGCTTCAATTCTTTGTCTCACTTTATTTTGCTGTTTCAGTCCATCATATTTGTCACAACACATCTGTCTAAATCAGAAAGCCCATCTTTCCACTTGTGTGGAAAGGAAGACATTTACTCTCCCCTCTTGTTTAGGGTCTGCTCGGCTCTTTCACATTCTACCTGTGTTTAGTAATGAGGTTCACAAGGGAACACAAAACAAGGCCAGAAAATGTCTCCAGTTTCATTCATGTATGCATGTTTACTGCTGCGAGAGTGCTGCAATGATGCAATTTGAAAGAGAACCCCAGACAGGGAAGCGAACAAAGTGTATGCACACGCTTTTTAAAGAGAACACGTGCATCAGTGGATAGATGCATGCATGGACACAAATAAAGTACACCCTGAAATATAATGAGACGGGCTTGCTGAGTTTGAGACGGGAAGGGAAATGGTAAGAATGAGATTTTGAAAGAGGGAGAAGGCAGCCTGAACAGTGCTCACACACACTCCTGAAGAAAAACACAGAAAGACTCACACTAAGGGGAGATGCAAGTGTAACAGAGCCAAAAAACGAGTGATAGAGGTTTATAGGGAGAGGTGAAGGAGCAGATCACATGCTCACACCGTGCTGCAAACAGAATCGTAGGAAAGGGGATGCAGGAATGGGAAGGACAAAAGGAAGGGAGGTGAGACAACACCAACAAGATGGAGCATATGGAAAGAGTAAGTGAGAAAAAAAGTGGGAGATGGAAAGAAGGCGAGAAGGATGACATAACACTAGCAGGAAGAAGTGGGGAGAAAAGAAGAGATCTGGAGGCAAATGCAGAGCTGCTGCAAGCGAGACGTAGCCATAACACATTATGGCTATTATTAGAAAGAGAAGAGGTCTGCATGAGGAATCAGGAGGAGGAGGGAGGGTTTCAGGAGAGATTTGGGAATAGGAGAAGGGATAACGTGCCACAAACAACCGTGAGGACAATAAGAAACGGCACAAATGTGCTTTCAAATAGAAGATTTTTTTTTTTTAAATCGGGTAGAAAATGAAAGAAGAAAAAAATAACAAGAAGAGACTAGAGAAAGGCAAAATGAGGTAAAGGAGAGTACAAAGGAGGACAGGAGTGCAAGTAAACAAAGCAAGGAGGTTGTCTGGTCAATGCGTAAAGCCAAGGAGCGAAATATAGCAACAGACAGATGGGATAAAAAGGAGGCAGAGATCTGCGTGTTATTCTGGGGCGAGCCCAAGCATGTCCAGTTATGTCACTTTAGATTTGTTATGTATTCCTCACTTTTCCACAGCCTCCCTCCTCAGTCTCTCCACCTCATCCTTCGCTCCAATGGCTTCGGTCTCACTCAGCAAGAGACGCCACAGCTTGCTGCCGCCACTCTGTGTGTGTAGCATAAAGTACGACTCCATCCAACCCCCTTTTGTCCTCTCCATTGCATCTCCGCCTTTGAAGGATTTTTGTGCAGAGGAGGCTGTGAGGATGTAACATGGGGGGGGGGGGGGCTATAAAACACTACAGGTCTGAATGTGTTTGGAAATCATTCTTAACATTTCACACATTTCTGCCTAATCATTTTCTTTCCAAATGAAAGACCTCTCTGGAAATTGGAAACCCTCCTCAAATTCTAAATGGTCTGCTTAACTTCCCCTTTGACAGATTTAAAGCAATTAATATCAGTTTTCATAAAAAGCTTTTTACGCTCCCAGGCTTAGGGCTATGAATTTCAGACAGAGTAATCCCAATGATGATTTCTATAACTTGCATTATTCACAGTTGATATAGTAGGTGAGTTTTTTTGACAATTTCTGCCCCTGCGTCTTTGTGTGTTATGGATCCAAGCGTGTCAAACCAGGCTTAATTTTTACCAATTATAAAAGAGCTTCACTCAAATAAACTTTTCCAAATGCGTGTTAATCTGCTTTGTCTTTTGAGCATTTCTGAGAAATCCAGAGCTGCAACCTAGATGTGGGGCTTCACTGATTTTCTCGTCTCAAAGTGGATTCAGTTTCAACCGAGCAAACGAGGTCTAGTTTGACGCTGTGGAACTACAGTGTCACCAAGTGGTCAGAGCTGGTTGAAACCATCATGCAAAACCAAGCAGGTAGACACCTCCAGTCAAACTGGACATAAATCGTATAACTTGAATGATAATAAAAGCATTTGAATGTTTGGCCTGAAGGGGCACATTCCTGTAGATTATAACCGTTTCCATAAAAGCTGAGTGCAGTTTCAGGGGAAATGTTTGTGATGTGGCTGATGAGCTCAGAAACATTAGATCTGGGGTAATTTGACCATTTTTAAGAAACTAATAAATACCATGGAGATTTGATGTATCAAATCAACACAATGGTTATCTTTGCTCGCGAGTGTAAATTGGATTGAATATAATCAGTTTTACAGATAAGCGAGATAGCATATAAAGAGTGGAATGAATATATTGTCTGACACAAGGCTTACAGTCTCAGACAACATGTCAAATTCTGAGACTGAGCCTTTTTCATCTGAAGGAATGACTCAACCTGTCAGGTTATATGAGGACTGGTGAACAGACAATCTATGTAAAACAGATCCAGAATTGCCATCTACAATCTGCCTCGGCATTCAAAGCGGTATCTGATGGCATTAGGGTGTAATCACCATAAAGATAGAATGATATATAGGTCTGAGGCCTTCATACAGGAGTTGTGTAGTGAAACAGAACTAAACCAAGCTGCCTGCATTTAAACTCAACTATTTATGCAAAAATAGATCCACATTTTACTTTCCAACTCATTTTACAAGTTTAGGGGGCGGAATGAAGCAAGAGTGAAGCAAGTTTCCACCAAATAGCAGAGATTCTCGCCTCAGTGCATTTAAAAGGCTTTATCTCGACAGTGTATGGGTTTTTTCTCCATCTTCCCCCCTGCTGTTCCTTTCTGTGTATCTGTGGAGCGATACCAAGCATCAGAGAGACCGTCAACACCAGCAGCTGAGAGGGGTGAAGGAGCAGTAACACAACTGCAAACGGATGGCAACACATTTTTTTTGTTGTCACATTGGATGACAGCTCACTGTTGTAACTGGCTATGGAGACTGCTGTAGTGATTCAGATCCAGTGACTGAGACATTATACTACAGCTGCTGCCTTCAGATATCAGGATTGTGTCAGATTATCTCTTCAGGACAGGCAGAGTTCTCATTCAGAGTCAACTTAATTTCCTCTACTTGTAAAATGTAAATTGCTCCAGCAGCTCTGGACAAAAGAAAGTTCCACAGCTGCTATCAGTATGGACAGGCGTAAGGGTCAGAAAGATTTTGCACTTGTACAATGATGTTCACATGTGTAACAAAGTTATAAAAATAGTTTGTGTGTGTGTAAAACATATTTGTATCTGAGGAATTATTTTTGTGCATGTGAAAAAGTAAATCCGACGGACACACAAATTTCCAACCTTAAAGTGCGACCCTGAAGTTACAAGTTTACAAAACTCAAGTTACAAGAACAAATTTTGACCCTGTTTTGGCGCCTGTGTGAATACCCAACCAGCACGTTGCTTACTGAGTTGCCAATCAACCCGGTGCCCACAAACGCACCAACGAACCAACCATCAAATAAAGGAGCATCAATTTCTGCTTCCCTCTGGTGGTCATAAACTGAACTATAACCTGAACGTCAGTAGGAACATTGAAATGTGGGAAATCTTTATCAAATGAGGTTTTATGATGGAAGAGAGCAGTCATATTAGTATTTTAACAACACTGTCATATTTAGTTAAGATTATGAATGCTGGAGTTTTACCACAGCTTACATTTTATCATTACTCAGTGAAGATGGATAGATAGGAGCATGGGCTTTCTGTCAGAGAGGGAACAGAATTTACTACGATGAAAAGATGTAAAGTAGAACCAGTTTCAAACTTGCACAGGAACTGGTAAAAACCTTTAAGTATGAAACTACTCGTAAAGATTGTTGTACTTTGTCAGTTTGAATGTTTTACTGAAAGCATTGTTGTCCCGCTGTGTCTGAAATGGAGTGAAATCTGTTACAAAGTCATTTAATATGATGAAGGCAACCAACTGCAGTCCACAGATTCACACACAGATGTGTGTGTTCTAGAATGCGCCGCTGAGGGTGGCAGCACGTTGGAGTAGCTCTGTACCTCACATTGAGATTTTCTTTTTTTCTAAATTTCATTCCTGTTTTTTCTTGGAAGAAATTGCATTTTTTGGACAACTGTTCCTTCCTGCCTTGGATGCTGTGAAGCTGGATTGATTTTTCCCAATACTTTTGTACATTTTGCTCTTTTGTTATGATGCATAACCATAGCAACAGGGTGGTTTACAACAGGGAGCAGCTGATTAACATTGGAAAAGCAGAAATAATTCGACAACTGAAGCCAGAAATCCCACTGCAATTGAAAAGGAGGCGTCGTGGGTGCAGAGCAGGAGCAAAGAGGAGAGAAAGAAAGAAGAAGTTCAAACCATCTCTGCCATCCATCATCATGGGCAATGTAAGATCGTTAGCTAACAAGATGGATGAACTTCTAGCCTTGACAAGGACTCAGCAAGAATATCGGGAATGTAGCATTATGTGTTTTACTGAGACATGACTGCAGGATCATATCCCCGACTCCAGCATCTCTCTGCCGGGCTTCCTGACTGTACGAGCAGATCGAGACGTGGTGGATTGGCAGTGCTTGTCAACAACAGATGGTGTCACCCAGGACATGTTACTGTGAAGAGTCGTCTCTGCAGTCCTGACATTGAACTATTGGCAGTAAGTTTTCGTCCATATTATTTGCCAAGAGAGTTCACCAGTGTTGTTTTGGTGGCTGTTTACATTCCACCCTCAGCTGTTGCCGACACTGCATGTGATGTCATCAGTTCTGTTGTTGCTAAGATACAGACACAACACCCCAATTCTTTTGTGGCAATATCTGGTGATTTTAATCATGCCTCACTCTCTGCTACACTGCCAACTTTTCAACAGTTTGTCAGCTGCTCTACCAGAGAAAACAAGACATTGGATTTGTTTTACACAAATGTCAAGGATTCATACATTTCCAAATCAAGACCTCCCCTGGGTAAATCAGATCACAACCTTGTTTTTCTCTGTTCAGCATATAAACCCCTTGTCCAGAGACTACCTGTCACAAAAAGGACTGTTAGAAAGTGGTCACAGGAAGCTGAAGAAGCCTTACAGGGTTGTTTTGATGCAACCGATTAGATTTCTCTTTGTAAGCCACATGGAGAGGACATTAATGCCATGACTGAGTGTGTGACTGACTATATAAACTTCTGTGTGGACAACACCATCCCCACCAGAACAGTGAGATGCTTCCCTAATAACAAACCCTGGATCACCAGTGAGCTAAAGGAACTATTGAACAAGAAAAAAAGAGCCTTTAGGGAGCGAGACAGGGAGTTACTGAGGAGTATACAGAAGCAGCTCAAAGTCAAGATCAGAGAGAGCAAGGAGGTGTATAGAAAGAAGCTTGAGAGTAAACTGCAGAGGAACAATATCAGAGATGTGTGGTCAGGAATGAAGAAGATCACAGGCCTCAAGCAGAGGGAGGATCGGATGGATGGAAGTCTGGACAGAGCAAATGAGCTGAACACATTCTTCAACAGGTTCAGTTCAGGAACAAGCTCACCATCCTCCCCTCCTGTTCCCAGCCAAAGAGACATCCCACCCTCCTCTGACCCACAGCTTTTCTGTAACATCTCCACCTACACCTCAGTCATGGATTCTTCTGCTTCCACTAGTTTGTCTTCAACCAAATCAGGAGATGCTGCTGTCCCCTTTGCCTCCCCCTCCCACTTTTCTGTTTCTAGAAGTCAGGTGAAGAGGCAGTTGGAGAGACTGAACCGGAACAAGGCTGCAGGTCCAGATGGTGTCAGCCCCCAAGTCCTGAAGGCCTGTGCAGAGCAGCTCTGTGGGATTCTGCAACACCTTTTCAACCTTAGCTTGACCCAAGAGAAGGTACCACTGTTGTGGAAGACATCCTGTCTGGTTCCGGTACCAAAGAAAACTCACCCTTCAGACATCAATGACTACAGACCTGTTGCCCTGACATCCCACATCATGAAGGTCCTGGAGAGACTCCTGTTGACCCACCTGTGTAAGCAAACCAGCACATATCAGGACCCCCTGCAGTTTGCTTATCGCCATGGAGTTGGAGTTGAAGACGCTATCATACACCTGCTTCAACAAATCCACTGTCATCTGGACAAAGCAGGCAGCACTGTGAGGATCATGTTCTTTGATTTCTTCCGTGCATTTAACACAATTCAGCCTGATCTGCTTCGTCTGAAACTCCAGAAGACTCAGGTGGAGGCCTCAACAATCACCTGGATTAATGACTACCTGACAAACAGACCACAGTTTGTCAGACTGAAGAATTGTGTGTCTAACCAGGTGATCAGCAGCACAGGAGCACCACAGGGGACTGTACTCTCACCATTCCTTTTCACTCTGTACACTTCAGACTTCCAGTACAAGTCAGACTCCTGTCATCTACAGAAATATTCAGATGACTCTGCAGTTGTCGGGTGTATCAGAGATGGACAAGAAGCTGAGTACAGAGAGCTGGTGGACTGCTTTGTGGCATGGTGTGGGAACAATCATCTCATCTTGAATGTTAACAAAACAAAGGAGATGATTGTCGATTTCAGGAGAAACAGGGTGAGATCAAACCCAGTGTGCTTCATGGGAGAAGAAGTGGAGGTGGTTGAGGAATATAAATACCTTGGTGTTCATGTGGACAACAAACTGGACTGGAGACACAACAGTGAAGCCATCTACAAGAAAGGACAGAGCAGACTGTACTTCTTGAGGAAGCTAAGGTCCTTCAAGGTTTGCAACAAGATGTTGCAGATCTTCTACAAGTCTGTTGTTGAGAGCGTCATTTTCTCTTGCGTCATCTGTTGGGGCAGCAGCATCAGAACCAGGGACCTAAAAAGACTCAACAACCTGATAAGGAAGGCTGGTTCTGTTCTGGGGACGACTGTGGAACCTCTGGAGACAATAATGCAAAGAAGGATTTTGCATAAAATCAAGAGAATTATGGACAACCCTGAACATCCTCTACATGAGACCGTTATCGGAAAACAGAGTCTCTTCAGTCAAAGGCTTCTTCAGTTTGGATGCAAAACGGACCGCTACAGGAAATCTTTCCTGCCCACAGCCATCAGCATCTATAATAACTCCTTGATTTAACTGAGTTACATCAACATTTAATTTCCCTCTGGGATAAATAAAGTATTTTTGAATTGAATTGAATTGAATTTGAATTCAGTCTTTATACTGTGAGCAGGGCGTTTCTGCCCTCTAGTGGCCACAAATGGTATCTACAGAAAAGGTAAAGTTAGAGATATTACAAATAACTATCACTTCCGGTGGTACCCTTCAAAATAAAATGCTATTAACACACGTAATATAAAGCTATTTGATCTGATAACAGTGTAGACTTGTTTTATTTACGAGTGACTGAATGTAAATAAATACTGCTTCGATGTTGTCAATGAACTGAACTGTCACATTAAATTGTTTCCTGTGAAGCAGCTTTGCTCATCAACTGTCTTTGGTTTGTTCAGCTGCTTCGTGTTGGGTTGGGAGTGTTCTGTCTCATGCTTTGCATCCAAATAATATATTTGTGATATCTCTAAATGTACCTTTTCTCAAGGTTTTCTCTGTGTGATGGGAGGATGCTTTGATTGGTGTGGATTGTCAGTCATCCATGTTACGGTAACCCTAAGAGGTTGAATAAGGGCATCTGGACTTGTTTTCCTTTGTTCTGGTAGACGTTTGACCTCTCATCTAAAAGGCATCTTCAGTTCTAACTGGTTAGTGGGGGTTTGGGTTTTATAAGTTGTGGAAGTAAATTTCTCACACGTAGGGTCATGAAGGCCACGTGTGTCATTGGCTTGCCTGAGCACCGTGTGTGTCATTTAAGTGACTGTTACAGTGAAGGTGGTGTCAGATATCACCCATCGAGCACCTCCAATGCAATGTTGACTTTCCTCCCAGATACAACCATTCAGACGTCGGATCTGGTCACCAGAACATGTTGGTCAGGCAGGCCAACTACTCACAGGAGGTGAGAAAGAGGTAAATGAAGTAAAAACTAAATCCTGTCCACTATCACAGTCAGTGACTCTGTAGCTCCTTTGCATGAGATGTGAGGACAGTGAACTCACCATCTCCACCAGGGTCAGCAGCACGATGACCATGAACAAAGACTTCTCCGTTGGCTATGCGATCCTACTTTGAATGAATGAAAAGGAATCCAGAATAATAAACAGGATATTTGAATGATGAATTGCATAAAACTAAAGACACACTGGATCCATAAATGCTTTCAGTATAACTAAAAAAGTCGAACTCCAGTACACTTGGTGGCAGTAATGCACGTTTAAGATGGTTTTCCAGCTGCTCTTGGTACAATCTGGACCCCTCCATCATAAATGAATTGGAATCATCCACTTCCTGTTTGTCAGTCTGCAGCTGTTTGGATGGATGGATGGATGGATGGGAGCACATGGAGCAAAGATTTGGGTAACTGCACTTTGAATGGAAACATAGCTTCAAACCGAGCAAGCTGAGGTTCGTTAGCTCAGTTAGAAATTGGTTTGATTAGATACAAGAAATTACAAAATAAAGTTTAATAAAAGCAATAACATATGAAGTTAAGACACAGAGTAAATGAAACAGGTGGTCTGAAACAGTTTAAATGAATAAAATGTGAACAGAAAGTGTGGTTGAGGCAATAAGTTTTTTTAAAGGCTTGATCACAGAGTGAGCTCACAGCTCAGGGTGCAGGCCGGGGAACAGTGGGCTTCATTTAAAGAACTGCTGGTATGGACAGATTAGTGGTTAAATGGTGCGTACGAGTGATTTAAGAGAAGAGAAGTTGTGCATTGACGAATTTGTTGGTATTTTGAGGTTTGTTTGAGGTACGAAGAGAAGAGAATTCCCGAGTGATCCAGAGCTGTCGTAGGAGTCGGGTAAAGTAGTGTGCTTGACTAATGGATTGTATATTTAATTCCTTTGAAGCAATGATAAGTAAATCTAGCCGATATTATGCTGACATTGTGTTTGACTTAAATGATGCACTAATTGAAGGTTAATTTGACTGTGTGTATAACAAGGTAAAGCGTCAGGCTCTTGGAAGGGAGCGTGTGCAGATATCCTTTAGGTGAGGAGACAGACGAATGGCTGACATGGCGATTTAGATTGCCAAGGACTATGCAGCTTGCTGGAGCTGCAGCCCAGAGAGAAACACGCCGATCAAAACCAATTCCACCATGTGCCCAGATCCTCAGCACCCTTGGATTTTTGTCTATGGAAAATTTTGAGAGGGAGATTGGAGACAGATGGGGTGTCCTCTGTGAGTGGTGTGCTCCCCTTGGTCATGAGAGCGTCATGAGTTTATCACCCACGGTACTAAAATTCCCATCCCCCACTGTGGAACAAGTAGAAATGTAGAGGGACTTTGATGCCACGGCTGGACCTGGTAAACATAATGGGAGGAACAGACTGCACACATCTATGCACCTTAACCTGACGAGTTCCCTTTCCTCAAGTGCAAACAGTAGCGCTGTATGAATGTTGTAATAGAAGGTTTTAAAGACCCTGGCTGAGATATAGATCCAGTTGGTGGTGGTTGAGTATGATGGAGGAGCTGAGATGGATCCACAGTGTAGTCCAGAGAGCAGGAAGATGATTGAGTGTTTGGTAAAAGTGGCTGTAGGAGCTATTTGTTATTTTGTAATATTTGGCTCATTTATTATTTAGTTATCTTTTGGGGGTTTAGTTTGGGGAATACACCTTTTTTGGTTGTTTATGATATTTAGTATTGTTTGAGTTAATTTGGGTATTTAATTCTGATTTTATTTTGAAAGCACTGGTTATTTGGGGCACACTGGGAGAGTTTACTTAGATGGGCAGGCAGTCACAGGTGAGCAGGCACCCGGGAGGGCTAAGGATTTATTTTTTTTTTACCAGGGCAAGAGAGGCGGCAAAGGCCATTGTTCTTTGTTTGTTTGCTTGGTTGGAGCAATAAACCTAAAGAAACCTAATTTTTTGCCTGGACATTGGACTCATTTTACCTGCTTAATTTCACTCCCTAGGTGTCTCAGTGGCCGTTTGATTTAATTTAGTTTATTATGGTTTTTATTATTGACATAAGAGGTCGAATAGCCATTACAGTGGCTTTTGTATGGACCGATGTTCCGTAAATGAGACCTGATGGAGCGTGGCATGGATATATGGGCAGTGTTGATGCAGATGTTTAAAGGTGATAGAGAATGGTTGAATGGGGCATTAATCCTTGTTCTGTGATGTGATATGTAGCCCAAAAAAAATTGGTTGGGTCTGTAATGGCTCAGAACCTCCCTAAAAGGCTCTCTGAAACAGCTGTTACTATGCTGGGTTTAGAATGCGTCTTTTTCCCTTATTGGCGTTGTTTCAGAGCTTATCTGGCAACCTCATTATGAAATGCAGGTAGGTGTTGGTGCTATTCGGTTGCCGATGCTTGATTGGCTGCCCTTGCTCTCACTGAAAACAGAGCTATAGAGTAATACACTGACTGGAAAGAAAGCTCATCAGAATCAGAATTCGTTTTATTGCCATTGTTAGTGAACAGTGTTCACTAACTAGGAATTTGCTGCGGCGTAAGGTGCAAACATGTAACATAGGATATAATAATAAAAAATAAAGAATAAAAATATATGAATATAAAATGTACAAGGTGTGTACAACAATACACAGTATCCAATATACAGAGCAACAACAGTGCAGCTTCATTAGTGCAATTTTAATGATGGTAAAGTGACTGGGGCAGGTTATGAGGTGATTATGAAGTGTTCATAAGTCCAACTGCAAGGGGGAAAAAAACTGTTTTTGGGAGGTTCTGGTCCGAAGGGACCGAAGCCTCCTGCCCGAGGGGAGTGGTGCAAATAGTCCATGTGCAGCGTGAGAAGGGTCAGCTGTGATCCGACCTGCTCGCCCCATAGTCCTGGAGACGTGCAGCCGAGCACCTTCTCAGCGGAGCGCACATCTCGCTGCAGTCTGTGTCTGTCCCTGTCGGAACTGGCCATCTACTCTGCTGCTCTGAATCGTGCAAGCTTTGTGAAACTGTACTCCGTGAAATGCGCAGAGCAAAGGAAAAGTCGGCGGTTGGGGATGCTGTTAAAAATAAATAAAAGTCATTGATCGCGAACATTGCTTTCCGGGGGAAGAATATGTAACGATCGTAGTCTGCTTTCACAGCCTTGGAAGGCACACCTGTTCCTGTTTCTCGCCGAAGGGGAGTGTCTGAAACGGGGTGGCTGTGGACTTGGGTGCGGGGGGGGCGATTGCTGAAAAAGTGACGTCACTTTTTCACAAAAACGGATTGGGGGATCTTCTGGGGGCTATTCTAAAAAGGGGAGTACTTGAAACAGAGGTTATGACACTTGCTGGCACTTCGTGTGTACTCCCCACAGCGGGGAAACTCAGAACTAACAACAAAAACGTGAAAAAGACGATTTTGATTCTCTATCCCCTTTAAAGAGGAGAGAGGGCTGCACCAGGAGAAGGTGTCCTGTTTGATCCATGTGACCTTCTGATGGGGGACATAGAAGCTCCCTGAAGTAAGAGCAGAGACTGTGTGAAGATGACCTTCCAGAGTGGAAATGGACTTGTTTGTGTTTGTTTGAAGAGAGTCACATAATGGTAATTGTTTTGTGTTAAGGACAAGTCCTCAGCTCCCAGTTTTCCAGTGTGAGAGAAGTGGAGCTGAGTCAGCACAAGTTTGAGGATTGAAGAATGTGAAGTGGAAATGGGCAGGTGGGGATTGATGAAAGTGTTTGTTTTAAAAGACAAAGATAAAGGAGGTTTGTCTTGTATGGCAATATTTGATGAGAAAAGTTTGTTAAAGAGGCAGTACTTTGTTTTTAGGGCTGAGATTTGTCCAGTTTTTAGTTTGTGTTGTTTGGTTTCCTGTTAAATTGAGAGTAGAATTTAAGATTGTTGTCCTGACATATAAAGCTGTTAATGAGTGAGCTCCATGATATGTAACAGTTGGATATTTTCCTAACCGATTTTGGTAGTTGGGGAAGAGTTTTTGAATTGGCTTTGTGTGAATGAATGGAGTTGTGTGGATTATGATTTAAGTGTGTGGAGATGACAGTTGGTGCTGTGTAAATAAGACTGAATTGTTTCCAGAGGGAAACAGTGTCGGTGTAAGTTAGCAGCAGATGCTAGTAAACAATGGTTTGTCATCATTATTTTTTTTTTATCCTAGAATATAATTGGCAGTGGGTATTTTAAGAATGTACATTATCTATTTGTGTGGAAGTTATTGCATGCTTTTGGAAGTGTAATGCTGGACAGCACTGATTTAAGCACACTGTTACCTCTTTGTAGTGGCTTGTGATGGGGAATGGATGCCAGGTGTTCACAGTAATTAATAAAATGTGCAGAGTGTCTGTTTAGTCCCCCATGTCACCATGAGTTGAACCACACAGGTGATTTAGCATCCTGTGTTTGTATCTACCAGAAGCAACAGGAGATGTTTCCTAATCATGTTTGAGTTTATTCTGTTATGTCTGTGTAATGTTAATTTCATATCCTTTTTGTGTTTGAATGTTATTTATTGTTTTTGTGCATATTGTGAGTTTTTCTGTGTGATTGCAGGTGCTGAGGGCCTCAGTGTTTGAACCTTTTTTTTGGTGATGGTGTCCCTCATGTATGTAGTGGTCCTTTGCCTGTGTGTGGTGTTTTCATTGTAAGTTGATGTCATTTTGAGCATGAAGGCTGCAGAAGACAGAGTATTGTGTGCAAATGAGGTAATAGATTTTTAGTAGTGATTGAATAAACATGTTTCTTGGTTGTTCAGTGAAATGAAGTTGTTCTTTATCTATAGATTTGTTGTTTTATTCCTCAGGTGAAAATACGTCATGTTTGCCACAAGTGCAAAAAAAAAAAAAAAAAAGTGTAAAATAAGGCAAGGAATTGATTAATGGTGTGTTAAGAAAAAAAATTCTCATTAAGTGTTGATGTTCTAAAATTTCAGCCCCTTCTCCAATCCGGCTCCATAACCCCCTGCTTCCTCCTCTCTGGAACCCAGAGAGGGACACGGCCCCCTCCCCTGCCCATCTCAGTGGGACTTTAGTTTTTCCGGGGTGTTCCGCAACCAGTCTTTGTCTTGCGTCTTCATCTGGGGGCTTGCACTGCATGGGACTTGATCTGGAACCTGAAACACCAATTCTGATGGCAACCTACCAACATACCCACCACAGGTCCTTCCACATTTTAATAACTTTTCGGGTTCCCTTTCAATCTGCACTCTGACTGTTGGACTTAAAGTACATTAAAAACTCTTCATTTAGAACAACTTTTGCTCTCTCAGGACTCCTGGTGCTGCAGACAGTCTCCCAACCTGCTGAGCTATCTCATCCTGCTTTCACATCACCTTCCAGGCCACATTTCATTCTTCTCTTTGGGATTTGGAAAACAACTTGTGATAATTGAAACACTCTCAGCTATCTCACCAGCGATAAGTAATCATTTCTTTCTCAACTGTGTGCCTAGGGATTGATCCCACAACTTCTGCACACCTGACTAGCGCCCTAACACCTGGAGCTAACAGGCCACACACAAGGTTCCTGAGAATTCAACACTTAAACACACTTAAACACTTCCTTTCAGATACGAACTCCGAACCTTTTCTCTCACTCATCGTGGTGTCAGCAGCTTCTCCCGTTACACCTGAACGTCAAACCAGAGGCTTTAAAACCTCACTTTACAAACCAGCCCAAAGCCGTGACTTTCACTCCTGATCGCAGCTACAAAGTGGATTTCACTGTTTCCAGCAGCCGGCTGGATTCAGACTCTTCTGTGGGTTACAGACATGTTGACTGTGTGTGTGTGTGTGTGTGTGTGTGTGTGTGTGTGTGTGTGTGTGTGTGTGGGGTGAAACTATCTGTTAACAAAGCACACTGACACAATAAATCAACATTTCATTTCTACTTCATGGAGGCAAAAACAGCTTACTTGCATACAGAAATTGGATGTTACACAAAACCTGCATGAGACACATCCCTTTTTCAGTCGCTAACCTCACACATTAATACACGTTAAACCTGTATATATATACACAAACGGAGGTGTTGGTAGCACACAGAAACTCACATCATTTATCCAATTCTCCAGCAAAAATTCAAGGTCCAAAAAGACCCCGTCAAATAAAAATGCACTATTTAACCGCACCGTGGCTTAATTATGTAAATATCAACTTCTGTCAGATGGTAGTCCTTCAAAAGATCCAATGTGGGAACGTTCGCTTTTTGCTACACACAGTTTTGACAAATGATCAAAAATATGGAGCCTTACAGGAAACAACAGTGGTAAAGTATTAACACTGCGTCACGTTGCTCTTATTTATCTTACAATTCACCATCTTTGCTGCTGGAATATCGACGTTCCTGCTCACTGAAACAGCCACAGAAAATAAATGCTCGTCTGAAGAAGGTGGAACTTGAACTCACGGGCCAATAAAGACTTTATATTTATTTCATTATTTCATTAATTTATACAGGCGTTCACAAAGAAACGAATTAAGTATAGCCGGCTACTTTAATAATGAAGACTATTATTTTTAATATTATGAATGGCTCCTTATCAGGCCACTGCAGAGCTTGATGACGAGCTGATGGTCTGAATCAGGCAGGGCCGTTTCTAGCTTTGTGGGGGGCCCTAAGCAAGATGCTGTTTTGGGGCCCCAAGTTTGTCAAACTACAATGAAGAGATTCCTAACCCTTTAAATGGAACACTAAGATCTATTACACTTTATGAGCAAAACAGGCTACAGTTAAAATTAAGTATCTTAAGTTGAACCACTCAGGCAAGTTAAACTAATAAGAATATATAATACAAAGAAAACGACAATCAATAAATAAAACAGATTTTGAATGTTTTTTAAAAATATTAAACACGTAATGTACAGCGTCCCTTAAAAGATTGTACCCAATTACAAAGTAGATAGATAGATACTTTATTGATCCCGAAGGAAATTCAAGCATCCAGTAGCAAGACATAAAGCAATAAAACATGTTTATACAATTATAAACACTTTAAAAACCTTCTGAGATCTAAGAATTTAAAAAACTGTTTAAAAATATAAAGTGACCAGTGAAATACAGAAGTGCCATCACTTAAAGCTGTTGTACATCCTGATGGCCAGAGGAGCAAAAGAGTTTTTGAAGTTGTCACTTTTAAGAAGTTTCTGCATTTATCTACACATTGTACTAGTTAAAGTAATAAAACTAAGAAAAATGATCCACTGCCACAATATTCTAAAACAATCAACAGGATGCCTAATATTTGTATATCACTTAAAAAACTAACAGTAGAACACTTCTAATTAGAGGCCTATAAATAACACACCAAACTTAGTAAATGAATCCTAAGTAATGCCAAAATCGTGTCAAAGACCTGAGAGACAACTTCCACTGAACAATGACAGAGCAGGATAACAACATGCCTCCCTCCCTGCTAGAATCTGAATAAACGGGTCTGGAGTCAGTCAGTCATTCCCATGGCAGGACTGACTGTTCGTGTGACATACTCATCTTATATAAGCAAACTTTCATGAGGCAAACACTGAAGCCGAGTTTATAACGAACAAATCCCAGCCAGCTACACAACATTTATCCGAGGCTAGCTAGCAGGACAAATAAACACAAAAAACGTCCCACCTCCAGCTATCCAGCCCACATCACCCAACACATGCCTTACCTTTATCCTCGGGCTGTTTTTCTTCCTCCATTTTTCCTCGCCACTAATATAACTTCTTTTTTATGCCATTACTGCGTTTGTCTTGTTAACTTTTCTCGCTTTTTAGGGGAATGATGGCCCATCATTCCCCTTTTACTTGACATTCTAAATCTTCTTCACTGTTAACGGGCATAACTCGGAAAACGTCAGGTAGGAGGATGCTCCACCACCTCCGATGCGGTAACTTTGAAGACTGTACCATTTCAGGAAGGGGGGAGTATAGATAAGGTAAACACATCTAATTTGCCCGAATCGAGTAATAGGGCACACAATTAAGAAAAACAACACTGGGCCTGTTCATAACTAATTTATATAATTTCTTTAATGTAATAATATAATAACTATCATGAAATTTTTTTTTTTTTTTTTTTTTTTAAACAACCTTAATTTTGGGGGCCCCCGCCAGGTACTTGGGGCCCTACGCACTCTGCGTACTCTGCGTATGCGGAGCGGCGGGCCTGGAATCAGGTGTGCTGGAGGAGGGAAACATCAGTTGGTCCCGAGGACTGGAATTGAGAAACACTGATGCTATGCTTTTCAAATTTAACAGACTGTGCGACATCGAAACTTTTCATTTCGCTATAATCGAAATTGCCGATACCTTTAATTAACTTACCTGAGCACGAGCTTTTGACTCCATCCTGTTTTTCCTCCATCAGCACCAACGTGTGCCCACTGAGAGTCGTTGGCTCTCAGATCCCGGCCGGCAGAAATTGATGCTCCTTTATTGGATGCTTGGTTGGCGCGTGGGTGGGCATTGGCTTGATTGGCTATTCACGCAGACGTCAAAACAGGGTCAAAATTTAAACTTGTAACTTGAGTTTTGTAAACATGTAACTTTAGGGTCGCCATTGAAGGTGGAAAATTTGTGTGTCCGTCGGATTTAGTTTTACACATGCACAAAATGTTTTTACAACTTCTAAACTTTGTTACACATGCACAAAATGTTTTTACAACTTCTAAACTTTGTTACACATGCACAAAATATTTTTATAACTCCAAAACTTTGTTACACATGCACAAAATATTTTTTAGAACTCCAAAACTTTGTTACACATGTGAACATCATTGTACAAGGGCAAAATCTTTCTGACCCGTATTTGATCCCATACAGGCGGTCATAGAAAATGACTGAGGGCAAGTTACCCTGAGCTGGATCTAAGTTCATTCAGAATTAATGACAGATTGTGACCAAATATTCCGTATACAAGTTATCACACAAAAATCATGATCACTTTGCAGATAACTTATAGTACAGCTGAAACTAAATACAAGTAGCTACCAAAAGGCACACACAAACACAAATTCTAGCTATACTTCCAGATTAGATGCTGCAGCCTGCATACACTGCGTGGCACCATTTTAATGGCTTCTCCACGTGGCCTGGAAACTAGAAAATTAGCTGCAAGTTGCAGGAAAACTACACTTTGCAACTTAAAATCATCATGGTTCAAAACTGCTTTGACAGAATATACAGATCTTTTTAAAAGGTTGCATTTCATGGCAACTCACACACACACACACTTGTTACTGTGGCTGAGAAACCTCTGCAGCAGAAAACAAACTTCTCTATGCACATGTTGCATTGAGAAGTAGCACCCAAGAGGCTGAAGAGTGGTAGTTGTTGTAGAAGATTTAAATCACTTCTGACTGAAATTGGTGACAAGAAAGGGGGGGAGGCGGGGGCAACGACTAACAGAGAACAGAATATTAGTCATATTACAAGATAGTAGCTTTGAAAAAAATTCCACAAGACAAACCTGGTTTACCAAGCAGATTGACTTTATTTGTATCTTCCATGATAATCAATCGTCATCGTCATCATCGCCGGGCTCACATCAGCTGACAGAGTTATTGCCACCAGATCCATTACCTTCACTTTCACCACCCACTAAAAGGATGGAATTACATTCACCTTCACAGGCCCGGGACAAAAGCTACAATCTGGTGTGATATTGAAAATCTCATTATCAGTTACATATTCATTAGTTTAGATACTGAGGACGTTTTCGGTGCTCGAACAGGAAAGCCCGTTTTTTTTTTGTTTGTTCGTTTTTTTAGGCTTCACGTATCTCTGTGTAAGACAATAATGCTTTGCGTGGGACATGATTGTTTTAGCTCCGGACAAAAACCACTACACTTGTGGGAACAATTCATTTACTTCATGGCTCACGAGTAATCCAGCTGCATTAAATATTTATCAAGTAATAAAATGATTAATTTGGAGTTTTTTTGTTTTTGCAGCGATGACAAGCGACTGACTGAGTTGACTCAAAGTTTCACATGATTACGGCTTTGGAACAGCGTCTCTGACCCTAATCGTGACGTTTTCTGACAATAATCTCACCCTCATTTTGCGGAATGTCTTGTTTGCCAATTAAACTCACAGTAACTCGTTTTTTTTTTTTAAGCTCAAATGATTTTTTTTTTTACCGTCACATTACAGTCAAACAACAGCGATGGGATTTGTGTTTTTAGATACAGTCAACATTAACTAGAAAAGGAAAACGTGGTGAAAGGTCGCATCGACACAGTTGCTCATTATCCCTGTACAAAAGCAAAGGCCACTGCTGCCATTTCAACACAGGTAAGAGGCTCGAGAAGGTACAGTTTTTCCCCCAATTAAAGTCCGATATCCGTAATTAAAAGGGAAGCATCTGGGATCAGTTTAGTCAGTTTAGTTCGCGGGGAGACGGTAAGTTCCCTCAATTCTGTTCTACTGTTCTCGGTAACTGCAACTGAGCTTTACTTCAGTGTGAAACATCGCATGTTTGTTTAAACCGATAGTTTGTATATCAAAAATAAAAGCTTTGAATTCATGTGACATATGTAATCAGACCAATTCTAGACACGTGTATCTTACAGCAAATTTGGTATGATCACGCGACTCTATGGCCGCAAGGATTACAGCAACAGCATTGACAAACACAAATGCATTGGTCATATAAGTTTGAGCGTTTTGTAACACGGTCACGTACGGTGTTGGTAAGAAGGTTCAGGACAATCATTTGTCCCCATAAACTCCCTGTTGGCGCACATCCCGGAGCCGCGTCCCTCTCCGCCGCTTTATCTGTGTCACACAGAGCAACACGGACCGACTAGGAGTCCCGCAGCGGAAACGGCTGAGTCAGCAAACGTTTGTCTTTATCTAACAGTGCTGTCATCTCAGTGATTGAACCTCTCGTTGCTCGTGGTTATAAGTTCAGAAAGCCGCTCAGCAACACATAAAAAGTCCAGCCAGAAGCAGTGGTATGAGGAATATTGCTTTGCAACCCATTCCGTCACAGTTCAAAGGAAACTAATACGCTCAGTGAAGGCCGAGAAGGCGAACGCACGATCTCACTGAAGGACTCCGGGTGTTAAACGTGCGGCCTCATCTCGACCAAGTGATGTCACAACGTGTGCTTTTTTGTTTGGTTCTTTTAAATCAGTGGTGAATACGTCACCTGGTTTGATGTCACTGCCAGGTGTGCGTGCAGATGCGTAACATGCTTACTGTAAGACTCGACCCTCAGGAGACACAACAGCTGCCTGTCCTCTAAATACGTTTAAGGCTTTGCTGCCACCTGGTGGACAAACAGCCGCTCTGCCAGGTCCGACCAAAACATTCTGGGGTGGATTCACACCCAAAAACTGCGCCTCGGTGACTCAGTCAAATATATTACATCCATTTAGTGGTAACAAAACTGTGCCTGTTGGTCACGTGATTGACACTTTTATCCAGCGATGTCCTCCATTTTTAGTGAACCACCACCACCACCACGTGAAAATGTGCAGCGTTGCAGCACCAATCACTTTATTGCGCATTGTCTATGTGCTGTTAGCGTCTTTCTTTTTCTTTTGTTTCACTTTGGTATGTGAATGGATTTGTGTGTGTCAAAAAAAAAAGGGGGGGGGTGTGACAGGAGCGCAGCATGAACTGAAATCCTGAGCAAAAAAGTTGGCAACGTGGGATACAAAGGCAACCCAGTGTGTGCGTTTGTTTAAAGACTGCATGTGCACGGTGATTATGGATTTGGGATTAATATGACTTAAAAAAATTTAAAAAAGAAGCTTTTTATAATGCTGTGGCTAAACATGTAAGCACGAGTGACTTTGTGTATGTGTGTGTGTGTGTGTGTGTGTGTGTGTGTGTGTTTGTAAGACATCATGGGCAAAGAAATCTCTTGGCACACGTGAAGCGACTGACGCACTTTTGACACACCCAGACAATAAACAGAGCCTATAAATATCCAGCAACAACACATAGAGGTGTCATACACTAGTTTCAACATAAACAAACGTGACAAATAAATGTGCAAACAAGACTCACAAGATCGATCACTGGATCTATACATTGTAGTCCATTTGATTCTTAAGCTCACGGGACGGCCTGAATCATTGTAGGTGCGTTATTCAAATAAAAACGATAAAGCAGTAAAAAAAAAAAAAAAAAGAAGAAGAAAAGAACAAGATCACAAAGGCATTTGCATGTTGCTTAAAAAAAGAACCTGAAAACATTACTCAAGTATGCAGATTATATAAAAGCAGCAGATTACAAACTGAATTCAATTTTCTTGCTTCGTCTTCAGGCAAAGAGTCACATTTAATGGGTTTAAATGGACGTCGCGAGCAAAAACGCATCTGGGCAAAAGTCGAACAGGAAATGAGCTCGAAAGTTTCAAAAAGTAAAGAAATCAACACGACATTGCAAAATAAAAGAAAAAAATAAAGAAAAAATTAACACTAAGGTGGGCTGAGTGCTTGTTTTTGTTCAGGGACATTGATGAAGACAGTCTTATCCACAAGTCCAGAGACTTCTGTTACAATTATTATGTAAAAAAAACAATTGTCTTTTAATCTCACATCGTCCGTCTTTGTCCAGTTCTTCAGTCGCTCTGAAACTCTTGTCCTCGTCAACCTGCTTCCAATTATGATTTCGTCCTTCAGTTTCATGCCCCTCAAAAGTTCCAGAAGATCTACGAACCGGATTCAGTGTAAGCGAATGTGTGTCAAGGTGTGCGTGTGCGCGCACATCAAACCAGGCCAGCAGCCGCGCTCCACTTTTTCCCTTTATTCCACAAAGTTGCGCTGAGTTCCGAGTGTGCTTTTCATAATCATGTCAGAAGTAAGCAGAGAGAGCAGGAAGGAGACCCCTGCGTCGTCAGAAAGGGGCGGAATAATCTTTGAAGGGGTCCTTTGCATCGACAGTTAAGAAATGCTCATCTAACTAGCCTAAGTGCTACCTGCGCAGATTCAGTGTGCTTTGCAAAGTATATACAAACAAAGCACAGATGGTTTTACGTTCTGTGCCAAGTTCCTCTCCTCGGCTGATTTTCCCTGACGGTGGAACAGAGTCCATCCCTGTTGGATCTCTACTGTTTGGCACTGCATCTGCAAAGTTCTCCATTATTTGCTACAAAGCTACTAGTAGCTCTGTCACATGCATCTCTATGCCAGCAATTGTTTACATGTTCTATATTCGGTGTTTTATGGCGATTCTTCAAAAAGGAGGAGGTAGCAGCTTGGCACAACCTTCTTTTACGGGACTGAAATCTGATCCTTGTGATCTTACAGCGTTTTTTTTTTTTTAAATCTTTAATATCATCAGCAAGTTTGTTGTCTGCACTGAATATAGAAAGCAGTTTAAATTTTTTGCTTTTTTTCCCCTCCTTTTTTAAACCGCAAGAATGCCAGCCGAGCTCAACAGGTCGAGCGCTGCTCCCCATGCAGTCCAACATCATGGACTTGAATAGGACGGAAGTGGTGATTTTTCATGCCAAAACACATACTGTGATATATAGGATACTTATACTGGAGATAGGTATTCTGTTTATTGTATGTTTCTTGATTCTGTACAGGTCTATCATTGGGAACAAATGCTTTGACTTCTAGCAGAACTGCTCTGACAGAACTGGTGGGAATTACCTACATTTTACTGTTGCAGTTAAACGCAGTCTTTTCATTTCTCTCTTCAGGCTCCTCTGTGTACTGGGTGTCTTCACTGATATTATTGTGCCCTCATAAATTGCCGAAGTCTTGTCCTGTTACTTTCAAAATAGAGAGGTCATAAAAGAAAAACACTCTGCGAGTGGGAAATATCCAGTTTATAACTTATAGTCCTTTAGGAGAGATCCAAGCTTACAGAGAATGTGATATATGTGGAGTGAGCCGAGGTGAAATGTGATCTCAGCATCTCCAGCAGCAGACAGGAGTGTATCGCATAACCGCCACTTTGAAAAAAAAGAGAGAGAACGCGAGAGGAGTGAAGGAGGGAGGATGGAAAAGAGGAAGCGAGCAAATGATGGACCAACTTAATCTATTTTCGTACAACTGCCTCCGCTTCACTGTGCTAATTCGGCTGTCATTAATTGCAAAGATCACATTGAACTGGTCGTGTTTTCAGAAAAAAGGCCATCAACGTGTTTTTCAGAATGACATCTGTCCATTCATCTACATAATTGTGTTCTTCGGTGAGGAGAGGAGTGGGTGGGAGAGAGTTCAGGACTTGTGATAAAATGGAGGGAGTGGACAAGATGGCTTGAGAAATGAGGGGCCGAGCAGCAGAGGAAGCAAATTGCTCTACTTTTTACAGAGTGTGTGTTTTTTTTTCGATTGGTTCCATAACAGTAATGGGCAGAGTGGTGGGGAGGCTAATGGTGTAGGGATGCATAAGGCAGCATGGCAAGATGAGGAAGAAAGAAAAAAAAAAATAATATATATATATATATATATATATATCAATGGATTTAGTCTTTTATTTGCACGGTCTACTGTGAGAGCGGCTGGTCACGTGATGTCATACACAAGATTTTATCTTTCAAGGGGACCTGTTGGAATGTTTTTCGGGATTTATCTCTATTTGATTCCGAGGGTGTTCCATCTCTGTGATGAATCAACTGTTTTCTCCTCCTTAGTTGATAGTTTTGATACATTTTCGTAGCTTTTAAGAATGGGGATTATCTGTAAAGTGGAAGTTTAGAGCCATGTAGTCTGTGACGACTTCTCATCGTCTCGTTTCCCTGACGGGCTTCAATGGGTCTGAGTTTTACATTTACGTTGTTTGTCTTGAAGCCATTTCTTTCCCTCGACTTCACTGCAGAGCATTTGCGATTATTAATGATTTTTAATGACCTTTTTCCCTCTCTGCTCTGCATTCTTCAGAGAGACTCTCTCCCAGTTTTTCTTCTTCTTAAGTTTAGCTAAACCAATGCTTCATCCTTTGAAAACCCATTTTCAGAAAAAAACTCAAAACAAACATACCCACTACCACTCAGCTGGCTCAGTGTCGCTCCACTGCTCTCCAAGCTGCTATTTTTAGACTTGGTACCCCTCCCTCTCCTGCATAGATATAACTGGAAACAGACATTCTTTAGTTTTCTGTATCAGATCTGTCACACTCATCTCTGAGCGGTAAAGCTCGCAACTGCAAGGATTTTCTTGCTTTCACTCATTTTCTTGAACTCCCTCTTATCTGCACTGCATGTGTTCAAACCCCCTCCATTTGTTTTCTCTCAACCCTCACTTCTGACACCATCTTCTCCTTTTTTCCTATTCCAACTTCTAGTTCCAACTTCCTCCCTGTTGCCTTGGTAATCCCACAACAGATCTATTCTTACCTCTTTCGCTTTGCTCTGACTGAATCTGTTCTTCTCTTTCTGTGTGTGCGGTGCGGCCTGTCAGCTCCTGCCCGAACCATCTTGTTTTAAATGTGTTCATCACATGTCATCGCCCGCATGGCAGCTCTCCTCTCCGTGTATGATGAGGACAGGAAAGAAGAATGCGTCCTGGTAGGATGGAGGTCGATCCCTCTCCCCTTCTCTCACCTCTCCTCCTCCCCCTCCGCTTTCTTGCTCCGCTTCCTCATCCCTCTCTCTTCCCCCGTTCTCCCTTCTCACCTCCTCCTCTTCCTCTTCCTCATCCTCCTCATCATCTCCTTCTCCTTCGAGAACTCCTCTGGTCTCCTCATTGTTCTGTCTTGAGCCTAACCCCAGGAATCCTCCACCACCTCCACTATTTCCTCCTGCCCCGCTTCCTCCCCCATCTTCCCTGCTTCCTCCCAGCCCTCCCCCCATGCTTCTTGAATGAAACAGGCTGTTCTGGCGCCCAGCTCCAAGCCTCCCCAGAGAGAAACCACTCCGACTAAGCACCAGTCTTCCTCCTATAGCTCCGCCTCCTGGCCCCGCTGCCCTGATCCCTGCCACGGTAGCGTTCAGGAGGGCCGTGGTTCCCATTGGGGCCCTGAGCCTGGAGGGAAGACTGGCGCTTGATGTGGTCCTCCGGCATCTGGGGCAGCTCTGCAAGAGGTAAGCCGAGTTGAACACCACAGGCAGAGCGAGTGGAGGAGGGTTGGTCCCCTGGGTGGGGGTGATGCCCGGAGGTCCAGAGATTGGAGTAGAGGCTGTAGGATTTGTCCCTCCACTTGCGTCCATGTCCATAAGGAGGGCTTCAGAGTAGCTGGGGACCATTTGTTGGTTGCAGCGAATGTGCCACTCCAGCTCAGTCATGTCCACTGTATTAACACGGGAGATGGCTCTGTAGCTTGTCCCATTCAGGCCCATTCCAATCCCAATTCCTCCCGGATGAATTCCATTCTCATTTCCCCCTTCAACACCATCGCCTCTTCCACCTCCACCTGGCCCTCCTCCGCCAACTCCTCCGGTGTCGTCATCCTCCCCAAATAGCTTCTCCACATGGTAGTGGACATACGCTGTACGGTATTCTGATACTACTCGCAGCGGCCATGACAGGAGGCAAGCAGAAGCTAGCCAGAACACTCTGTGCCTGGAGAACCACGGCTGGTGAGCAGGATCGGGGAAGGCCAGGATGTGCTCGCGGAAATCCACATTCTTCAGATGCATTCCCTCCCTGGCCTCCATGTAGTCGTCAAGCCCCTCGTTCTCCCCGAAGAATCGCGCTCGCTTGCAGTCCCAAAGAAATAAACACAACACGCAGTCAGAATTATACTTAGGGCAATATTCAGTCTATCGTTTTTAGTTTCTTTAATCAATAAAACAAGTAAACAATATGCAGAAAAAGAGAACTTTTTGAAGATTGAGGCTTATTGCTTTCAGCTCATCTTACCTGAGTGAGGTAGGCAGCTTCAGCACGTGCACTGGAGAAGCTAATGTGCACAAAAAATTGAAAATGACTGTTTTAACAACAACAACAAGAACAAAAAAATAAAAAATAACCATCCCTGAGATCCAACTCAAATCAAAGTCAGCTGCTTTTAGAAAGGATTACTGGAGGTACCTGAAACACTTTGTGAAACGGAGGCGAACAGCAGGATGCAGCCGCAGGTCCAGCAGCTCTTTTGACACATCTTTGACACCGTAGCGGGCGTAGTCAAACTCTGAACTTGAAGCGTGAGTGTTCACGCGCTCGTGGTAGACCTGAGGAATGAATTGACAGAGAGAAATAGCGCAATAAGGATGAAAATGGAAAAGAATTGCCGTTACTAATTAGAGTTTTTTCTGCTTGCAGCTGTTTGCAGACAGCCCTGCAATGTCAACACACAAATTAAGATTTCATATCTGAGCAGCAGGTTTGGTTGAAACAAACTCCTTTCCGTTTGCCCCGCGGAGGAGCTCATTTGAGCTGATCTGAGATCAGCATCGCCAGCAGAAATGCCCCCAGCGTCTCAGAGCAGAGATCGGAGCTCATTTTCTTTTAATTTCCAGACCTCACTTTATTCACTTGGTGATTTAATCAGTCTTGTTTGGCTGGGTGGTTTAGAACACAGTGTAGCTACGAGCAATATAGAAAGAAAACGGTGACAATGAGAAAAGGCGTGTGCGCCTGGATACGTCGACTCACCTGTGTTGTCGTGTATGCGTCTCCGTTGCGGTACCTCGTCACCTGTCTGGTTCTCCTCACGTAGTGATAGCTAATGGCCTTCCACCAAATACACGGAGTGGCCTGCTGAAGCCTCTGCACACGCTCATACACTTCCTGCTCAACAGAATGAAGGACAAAAAAAAATTCATCAAACAACATCTTTAAAACATGCAGCACACTTTCAGTGCAATGTGGTGCACGACTGGCAGAAACAATAATGAGTGATTGAGTGAGTGTATTCTCTCTGCTCATATCTGATGAAACTGGCTTTGACAGACACCTGGAATTCAGCATGAGCCAATATCGCCGTCTTGGAGAAACAGTGCCAGCATTCCACCAGGTAAACCACGTACAGCATCGCCAGGAAGGCCAGGGGGATGTAGACATAACCGCTGGAGCACGGGCTCTCCAGGTGCAGGATGTCATTGTAGTAGGCCGCTGATGCAGCGTCGTCGTCATCGCCGAGAAGTATGGACGAGGAGCCGAGAACGGGCACGCGGCAGAGAGCGCACCAGGCCAGTGTGGCAAAACAGCCATACATGAGGAGGGTCAGGAGGAGGCACTTCCAGTGGGACTCCCGGCACAGGGAGGAGGCCAGAGACTGCTGGACCGGCCTTTGCTGTGGATGAGCACAGAGAGAAGGAGGAGACAGAAGTTAAGATGCTCATTACTGCATGTAGGCATAAACCAAAAGTCTGGTTCCTGGTGTTTTCCTTCTTTGGCTCGTTTATACAGGTGCGTACCACTCATATCAGATTCCTTTAACCACAAGCACATGTAGATTTCCTTGAGCTGTTTGAAACTGAAGTCGGCTTCCAATTCGCAGCTTCCGATTCGGAAGCTGCTAGCTTTTTCTTTCAATCGCTTAAGCACAATTTGGAAAACGGGACCCATTATGTCAAAATGTTACACACAATTAGCAAAAGCACACAGCCAAGAAGAAGAAAGTTTTTTGTCTCCTTGTAGAAAGATATTTTGTTGTCATTTGTTGGTCCAGTTCTGTTTGAATGAGTTGTACGAGTTGTAGAAGCACTAATTAATTATTAAAGTGCCCAGTGAAACGACAAAAATTAGTTGACAAATCACAGTGTGAGACCAATTCTGCAAACAGATGGAGCTATTCATCGACTGGATTTCTTTCGAAATGCATATCTTAATGCATATCATTTCCTTCTTCTGGGTTTTCCTCGACTACTGCCTCAATCTCAGCCTCCTCCTTCTCCTCCTCAACAGAGTCCCCTTCTCATCCTCACTCTGCCCCTTACTATGATGTCTTCCACGTTTGCTGAAGACAGGTTAACTCACCGATTCTCTTTTCACAGGGGTCCAACCTGATTGGTTTGTCTACAGTTAGGCCTTTGTGTGTGTGCACACCCAATGGTTGAGTTTAACCACTTGGTTCAGAGCTGTGGTCATTTGAAAGCCAGTGCTCTGAAATGTAAAATGAATGGCATCAAGATAGGTTTCTATGTCTAAAAGTGTGAGCTTATAGCTGTGCAAATCTGGGCTGGTGTTTTGCTCTTCAAGTGTAAATTTTATCTTATTGGGGATTATCTTTCATTTTAGTGTTGAAATAATTGTGAATAAACAAACAAACAAACAAATAAATGTAAGGGGGAAGGCAGAAATTGACCACGTCACTGCTTTTTGGGGCTCTAGACCAAACAAACAAATCACAAAGTGTGTTTTAAGGAGTCTATACCATCTGTCAGATCATTCATTCCAGATTTGACCAGTCGAAAAGCAGTAAAGCGGTCCACCATTGTGTTTTGGTATGTTGTGGGTGGTTATGAAAACACCTCCAGGACTGCTGCAAGTGCTCTTAGTACAAGGGGACCGGTGAGAGTGGTACACACCAGAAACAGGAAATCATACCATACTGACCCCATGCAACCAGCTGTGATTCTGTCCAATAATGAACAAGCACTGCTGTCCTTACCTTTTGCATAAAAACACGTCTTCATTCATCCCTCAACATAAAGACTCAGGCAGCATTTCTTATTATATATAAATATAATCTGTATACATTATGGAACCCTTTTTCTCTACAATCACACATCAATGAGTATGTTGGGGGTAATGTTGGGATCAGTATCTTGTCCACAGACAGGACCACGTGTGGAGGAGCAGGGAATCAAACCGCTGTCCATATGGTTGGAGGACGCCCACTCCACCCGATGACACAGAATTGAAATGATTTAAGGTGAATCTTAAAGAAGAAACACAAATTTAATGTGCCTCAAGTTTTAAAAAACCTTCCCATTTGGTAAACAGTGAGCTGTTTCCACCCAAGTGTGTAGGCTGAGGGTTTGACCGGAGGAATGCATTACACAGCCCCATACCCATCATAGGATAAGTGCTGCGTATTACGACACATGCAGTTTATGCTGCCCTGTAAGTGCACACAGGCTTACTTGCACTGAAGGCCTCACATTACAGTGCACTCAAACACACACATGCTTCAGATACACGGATATAGCTGCTCTAATGTGTCCCTCTTCCTCTCTTGCCATCTCTCTACCCAAACTCCCGTCAACATGCACATTCTCAGCATTGTAATGCAGCCAGCGGAGAGAATGTGAATAATTTAGATGAGAATGAAGCATCTAGACTGTTCTCCAACCAGCTGACTCTGTTCCAACATCGGCGGCATATTAGTGCTGATGCAATATGTGTGTGTGTGTGCAAATGAAGGAGGGACAGACGGCTCATGCCAAAAGACAAAAAAGCTGTTGTGTTGTGTAAATGATATATGTACGCATCAAGAGAGGGACACCGTTAACATACACCTGCTTTATACATGTTAAGGAGTGTTCATTTGTTTCCTTAAGTTGCTTCATGAATGCAACAAAGCCAAAGAACTACAAAGCAGATGACAAAAAAAATAGAAAGAAAAGCAGATGGGATGACACCGGTGTCCTTCCCTCCTCCCAGTCAAGTCAGCCAGTCCTGTCAGCACATCTCTCCTTCCATTTATCTAACACACAAGCCCCTTTCCCTCCCTCTTCATCACTCACTCCTTCTCACACACACAAACACTCTCAATTGTCTCCATGTCCAGCTCCGTGGAGCCACAATATGATATTTGACTGGCTGCAACACGCACGCACACACAATCATACGCAGCCTTTCATTTTTTTTTTTTTTTAAACCACTCCACATCAAGGGCAAGTGTTGAAAGATAGAAGAAGGGCACCCTCGCTAGGTTACTTTAAGAAGTCAGGTAATTATCAGCGGTACCAATTTAATATCATGTTTTCTTCTTCCTAAGTGCCTCCTCTCTCTCAACATCCTTTGTTCTTATGTAATCTTTTTATTTTTTTCTCCTTCCCCGAATTTTCCCTCCCACCTCCGAAGCTCTCCAATCTCTCCTCCCCTTTCGTCTTCACCCCCCGTGTCTCATCAGTTACATCCTCTCTGAAAGTCTGTCTCTAAGTGGATTGATCGGGCTAAATGTGTAGTGCATTGAGCGAGGGGGTAAAGAGTGCAGAGACCGAACCGGTCATGAACTTTTCATGAATGCAAAGTCTGAAAGGAAGCAAAATCATACAGAGAGGAGACGAGGAAATGGCAACACTGACATAGACTGCACTTCTCTCTCTCTCGGGGGGGATTTCACTGCCAAAATCTCCTCTATTTGTCCTTTTACTTCTATCCCATTTTTTCTTGGCTCCAAATTTTGCCGTCATTTATATATAGTATTCTTTACAAATAGTTTGTGCCAAAAGAAGAGAATATTCCAGCACCAAAAAGGGTTTGGATAAACATTTTCATCAAGGTTCTGCGGCAGTGTGGCCACGCTGCAGGGAAATCAGCCCCCAAGACAGGAGTCAAATTATTCTGGTTTGCACTTTCTGTGCCAGAATGAGCAGCTCTCTTTGAAACAGAAGGAAACAAAATGCGCTGTCACTGAGCGACAGAGCCTCCAGATAACTTAGTTTCAAAGCAGCAGTGCCACTTATAAACCAGTGACCCCACTGAGCCCACACTCAAGGGTTGATGTAAAGTGAAGTACATCTACTTTTAACTTCACAAGATACTGTACCGATGGGCCATTTTTAATCGTCACAGAGCTGCTAATGTGGGGTCAATGTCACAATCCAGCAATAATGTGTACGATCACATGGTAAACTGCAGTTTGAACTGCTTTGTTCACACAACTGTGTGTTATGAAGCAGAATTTGTAACATGGTTTAGACCCAGTGGTGTAGTCTACGTTGAACGCAGGTATACGGCGTATACCCACCTCTTTTTTTGGGGGATTTCCGTATACCCACCTAAAATGCTCAGTATACCCACCTAAAATTCGTTTTTCAATATTTAGAATAGCACAGCCACGTTTCATCAACTACCACTTTTCATGGAAGCCTTGTTATAATTTAACAATACAACAACAACACTTCAGAATTGCATTCATTCGGAAATTGCGGCAGTCAGTCAATCTCCAACCAATCAGACGCGTTTTTTATGTCTCGCTGTCAGCCAAAACAAAAATCTATCATGGGGTGCGTACGTAGGTGCTTAGTGGCTAAGGAAAGGACTTTGTAAAGTCGAGGCTTCTACGAAAAGTCATTGTACATCTGGAATGGGCTGATACGATATGTTCTCCATGTTCTCACCATTCTGATCGGATTATGGAATTATCATCTCATCATCTCAACCCGAGAGTTTGCATTTCCAGGGCACACTTTTCCATGGCTGTTGACAGGTATGGTAGTGATTTATTAACACGTTGTCTAACTTTCGTGAACATATTGTAATGACTTCACGGAGGCTCTGAGACCGGCGGTTGCCGAACGGCTCTTTATTAAGTTATTACAAGCAGTACAATCGCAGAACACGGGTGACTCTCAGTCCTGCTCCGCAACCAGCCCCAGGAGAGCACCAAACCTGCACACAGACTGGCCCACGCCCACTCCTCTCCCCCAATCACCAGCCCACACCTGAGTGACATGACCTGCGGTCCAGTGATTGACAGGGAGAGGAGGAAACAAGCCAGTCCGTGTGCTTTTACCTTAATTCTTGGTCGTTACAATATATTATTATTATGATGATGATCATTATTATTTGAAAAGCCTCAATGCGTGATGAAAACATGCCAGTGAATTTCGCTACGTAGCCGACCGCGAGCTGCCAGGTTAAACAAAGCAGCAGCGTTCCAGGTTTTTAGTTGGGGACGACGAGGATCATGGCCAGGCGCAAGGGACAGCAAGACCTTAGGAACTTTTTTAATAAGGTTGCCCGACCTGACGTTTCCGAAAGTAAGTTAAGTTGAGTCAAAAACATAATTCACGCTTTTTATGAGACTAGTATTGCTACCAAGTTACCCTTCTAGGTTGTTTAATTTGTGGACATAACACGGCAATAACACAGGCTAGTCATGCTGTAGTCTAGCTTTCGTTCTTCTCTCAATACTAGCAAGCTAGCTACTCTGATCCACGTTTGCTTACTTAGTTTAAAATTCTAGACGTTTGTTTATCTGGGATTCTTCTTTGGGAAAAACTCCTAATCGCCATACCTGTCTGTATATGGTCTACATGATGATATGTACAGTGGCTGTCTGGATTAAGTAATTTATCTATCATAAACTAAACTTTATTTACTAGCCAGAACCATGCTATCTCCATGGTATGCATGGATGGGGAGATGTCTCTGTACTTAGGCAATGGTAATTACATTATCTACTACACTGTTACTGCGATATAATGTCAGATGCAAAAACCTTTAGTGCATGTGATGAGTTTACAAAACAGGCTATTTTTCAATAGGCCTACATTTAAAAATCAGTTCATTTCATTTTGTTTGGGCTTGACTTGCTGTAGGCCTACTTGATAGTAACATTTTTGATTGTCATAGATAAAAATGCTTAAAAATGAAACTTTACATTGGCCTATTTTTTGTCATAGTTTTTAGAGGGCTTTTCATCTTAACTGTGTTATGTCATAGTATTGTAGTACTATGGTACTTATTACTTTTCAATGACTATTACAGCACGCCACTGGAGGTACGGCGTGCATTGAGGGGCTACTATTGGTTCCGAGGGGTCCCGAGTCCCGACCCCTAGTTTGGTACCACGGGCCAATGACTGGCCAACTATACAGTATACCCACCTCAAAAAGGTAGACTACACCACTGTTTAGACCCAAACAGACATAGGAAGAGTAGGATCATAAAAAGAAAACAGACTAAAGGCACAGAAAGCACACAAATGATGAGCTGGCAAGAAACAAAGAAAACCAAGGAGTCATTAGTGATTGGATAGCTAAACCAAGTGTGGAAAAAAGCTTCCGAAAAGTAAAGATAACAGAAAGAGACACCTTCTGAAAAGTTTAGACTGAAAGGATAAAAAAAAAAAAAAAGGGAAACAAAAACCAAATCAGACCATGGCAGATGTAGCTTGAAAAATTAAATGGATAAATATACCTCCAACCAACACACAGCTTTGTTTGTGAGGCCTGTGTAATTTTCACCTTTCCATCTGTGATTAGCAGACTGACCGGGTCAATCTCTTTTCAGAGTAAAATATACCAGACTAAAAAGGACGCAGAGCAGGAGAACAACGCTCGCTTTGAGGAAGACTATGCAAAAGAATTGGTGTTATCCGCACCTCTACAATGAGCTGCAGATTGATTATGCATGGGATGGGAGAATATCGGCACAGCTGACAGGTTGTATGAAGATGATTAACCCGTGTCACCATCTACCCAGATGTAGAGATGTGCTGATATAATTCTTCTAAAACTCTCAACATCAGAGGGTATCTGCCGATGCAAGAGCCAACCTAAAATTAAGGTCTTTATATGTGTCTGCAGGAACCTTTTTTTATCATTGCGATTAAAAAGGGGCTGTATGTATCAGTCATGCCAATAACGATCCATATAACCAATATCAATGATGCATATTGGACAGCCAATCTGACCATTTTCAGTGTCTTCTCAATGTCTTTTACAAGATAACACATAAGAAAGTAAACAACTGTTCGAGCAAATCTTTCCCTTATCGCATTTCCCAATTTGCACATACTTGACTCCTCCTCTCGACTCCTCTCCTGGAGTCTTTGTCACCCATCAGAGATGTATGAATTGCTATGTCCATGTTGACTTTTAATGTAGTTTTCAATGTCAGATTAACATGACACATCCCCTTTACACGTCACAGACACCAAAACGACTTCCACAAAAGATGCGCTGGCGTATGTTCGATTGCAGCTCCTCCAGCAATCCTTCTTACGGAGCAATTTCATGGTCACAGGGCACGAGGACGGAGGAGAGAGGGAACGAGAAGCACAGATTGGACAAATACGATGAGCCTTACGAGAATCCACCTTGCAAGCTAAACTATTCCTGGCTCCTGAGCTGTTCCTCAAATTTCCCTAAAGCACGGAATCTGACCAAAACGTGAGCAATCACATAATGACCAGCGACTATCACTTTTAGCTGAGAAGATAGTTCTTGCTGAAAAACCCTGCAACCCTGCTTGTGTCACAACCTTGTTGCTGTTGAAGCTGCCTCTGTGAGCTCAAAGACAAATCTCAGTCCCCTAAGCATCATTATAAAAAAGGAAATCCATACAGCCTGGTCTCAGGGGTGTCAGCTTTCATGTTTTTCAAGCTGAAAGTTCAGATCGACCACCTCACAAGCCCTCAACAGAAACCTGCTCTGATGCTTTACCAGTTTCACCGATGACATAAGTTCTGTGCTGAATTTTTAATGGACCGCATTACAAGACAAAATATATTCCAAAGCATCCACAGCCAGCACACACAACTGTCTGAAGCTGGCATGAATCCTTGACGACGGATTGTTTATTTAGACATGCATCTCTCTCACACACACACACACACACACACACACACACACACACACACACACACACACACACACACACACACACACACACACACACACACACACACAAAGATATTTCAGCCAGTTGTTTTAAACGTCCTGTTCAAACAGTAGATATGTCCGGGAGTTTTTAACTAATTGAGTTTGCTTCAGCCAGTGAGTGCTTCTGAATTGAATAATTCCAACGCTCTGCCACATAGGTGAGACATGACCTTTGATAGAGACCAGCATTATAACTCATCAGGTTACACTTTACCATCTGTAGCATCTACGTATAGCTAACAGAGGACAGTTCATTTCAAACCCCGTCTGAACTTACCTGTGCTAAATGCTTTGTAAAAGAGTGTATTTTTCATATGGATGGTTTTCACACATCCCTCCCTGCATGAAGGTGAATAGCTCTCAGTCTCAGCTCGCACTGATTCAGCTGGTTAAGTGTGACTGGAGCAGCTATAATTAGCAGTCCCAGCATGTGGGTGGTGGATGAGTTACGGAGAGGAAAATGTGCTGTTGATGCCTGCTGAGCACTGTTAAAATAATTCCCTTTCATCGGGACTGGATTGAGTCATTTGGGGGATGTCAGGTTACTACTACCTTCGCTGCAATAGCGAACGAGCTGGTAGCACTTTAAGAGTGTCAGCCTACGCTAACATTATTCCTTCATCTTTTAGAGTGTTCACTGGAGACTGAAGACCCACCACTGACAGTTATTAGCAGGATTAAGTCTCTTACTCGGAAAACAGAATTCACTGAAAGCAGCAGCATGCATTTCAGCTGCAACTCGCGTCCTTCACACTACTATGGAGGCAAAAGGCATAGAGCAAATTTTTTCTCCAAAACATTCAGTAAAAAAAACAAAAAAGAAAGAAAAAGGAGCAGAGAGGAAGTATGCAGGAACTGTGTATGAGAAGTAATCGTACATTATTGCAGCTTACACCAGTTTCATTAATACTGGCAGGTTTGATTGAAGCTTAAAGTAAATGCAGTCGACAGTTAGTTCACAGTATCTGTTAAGTAGTTTTTCTAAAGCCAGGTGTTTTTACACTTACTAACAACAGAAAATTCCCATGCATCTCACTCTGCTTTCAAAATGGTGTGACCGATTTGTTCATTTTTCATAAATAAAAGACTGAAATATCTAATTCATAAAAAGGTATTTAGACCTGTATCTTCACAGGTTCTTTAAGTATCTTTAGCAGGAAATTGCAGCCTCAAGTCCTCTTGTTTTCCTTCGGAAGCTTCTCCCGTTGATCTCAGCAGAAGAACTCAAACAAGAACCAACAAGGTTGGACGGGGCGCATCGAGACATAACAACCATTTTCATGTCTGTAAGGGAGGTTCAGACTTTTACTATCATGACTGTTGCTGCCTTGAAATGTTCCCCTTTTCATTCAGGACTGTATTTTCCTTCCATCCATCCTTTCCTACAGATCAGATCTCCACAATGCTCAGCCAATAAAGAAAAAACTGTTTTCTGTGACTTGTTTTCAAAAAGCTTAATGAAGTTTGGTGATTCCATCATTTTGGACAGTGGTTGTATAATGACATAAATGCAATACTCCCAATGCACAGCGGAAAGTTTTTGTTTCATAACAAGGAAAGTAGTGTTTGTACAGTGTTGTTTTGCTTCAGTAAAGCCTCTAAATGCGTCTTCCACCACCGATCCATTAAGTTTTAAAATCATTAGAGCGACCACAGTGAGTGGGGCTGCAGAGTGCTTTCATTGGCTGAAAGATACTATCTGCGATCCCATGTACTGTGGACCCTCACTGTAGAAACAAAACGTATTCCTCAGTGTAGAAAATGTCAGCTGAGAGCAATGAAATCACTGAAATCTGCTCTTTAACGCTGTAATCTCTCCTCTCTGAATACATGGAATGTGTTAGCTTAAGTTTAATTAGCTAAGGGAACAAAGAAAGTTCCGAGCGAGACAAACACAAATCAGTTAAATAAAAAATAAATAAAAATACATTGAGCTTTGAACCACTAAGATTTTACTTTTTCATATCATTTGACTAGTGGGCTCTGCTGTTTGTCCAACTTAATGTCAGTTTAACAAGGCAGAAACCAGAAATGCAACACATGTAGTATGAATCCCTGTGTGGTGAGTTTTGCAACTGTGAATGTTTTTATCCGGCTTCACGTGCTTAAATGAACCAGCCGCCCCTCGATTTATTGACGGATCTTAGCTGCCTGTCTGACTGACTCTGGCACTGAAGTCAGTCAGTAGCTCCAAATTTTGTGTGAAGGTTTTGTGTTTTGGGGCACTTTGAATCCTCCAGAAACTTTCTCGTGTTCTCATCCAGATCTGTACCAGGTGTACGGATCATCACCTCAACCTTATGGCCTTCACGCCTTTAACTCCGGGAACCTAAATCCACAATAATGAACCTTCTTAATTATGTCCAATGGATTCATTTAGGCCAAGGTGGTCATAACATGAACTATTTCTAGAGGATGCAATTGTCATGCCAAAGAGTTTGCATACTAACACAAATAGTGTTATATATATATTTATTGAATCACTTTTAAGATGATTCTACTGGATAAAACTGAAAAATGTGTGAAAACTTTCCGTTGGCACCGTATCCCAACTATTAACGTAGCTTAATGTCTTAGTTGACCTACATATGGAGGGATGTGTGAAAACTGCAATTTTTATATCAATCGTGCAGTTCTACTTTCATTGTAATCATGCCCGTGTGACCTCCTATGCGTAACCCTCATGGGCCTGAGAGCAAAAAAACGGTTGTGGAGATACGAGATACGAGCAGATGCTTGAGAGGGAGGGTTAAGAGGAAAGAGACGGGAGGATGAGGCTGTAAAACTCCACCAGGCAAATCTAAAACAGGATGGAGAATCAGAAGGGAACGATGAGACGGTAATGGAGGCAGAGAGCAGATGCAGGCTGAAATCATTGCATTACATCGCACGGTTTGCAGTGCAAGGCAAAGACAGAGACAGAGGAGAGTGGTTAAAATAAAGTGAAAGTCATTCTCTAACAGGCTTAGCAATTACATATTGTGTATCTTGGTCTTTAAATCACCACTGAACAAGCCACTAGCCACTTAAACAAGTCTTATGTTACAAGAACTAGTTGGAAAATCAACACAAACTCTGAACTCTTAACGCTGCAAAAGGAAGCAGATTTATTGCTTTGAAGCAACCAGAATGAAATACCAATCATTTGCTGCGTCTGCTTTTATATTGCTTATCAACATTTGGGATGCTTCATCGACAAAAAAATAAAATAATGAAACGAATGGAAAAAAAAAAAAAAAAAAAAAAAAAAAAAAAAAAAAAAATCAGCAATTAATCAGCAACTATAGGAGCCTCATTACTGGACAGCTGAAAAATAGCCATCTCTCTCTCTTTGTGTCTTCCAGGAGTTTTGTCTACAGAGCAGAGAGCCAGGGCTCCATCACCTAAGCACTGACATGAAAACAAACGTGCACGATCCAAGTCTCTGCTCGCTGCGCACAAACTCCAGCAATTAGCTCCGGTGCACTGACGGGACTTTTCAGTCAGCACTGTCTTTATCCACTTCTAAATCCTCCCCGATGTGCGTCACATTCTTTTTATTTTTTTCCCTGACGCCTGCGTGATCAGACCTTTTCGGCCTCCGAGAAGCAAGTGCACGTCGTCTTCATCAGAATGAGTCATTAGGTTTAAGCATGAGCCACCGTTAATAGTTTGGGTAAGCAGTCGGCAAATCAGGCCTTATTCCCTTCACCTGCCCTACTGTTTTTCCTCAAACAATAACACAACAAAATATGGCCCCTTGAATATATGATCTAATGGGAAAGATATCAAAATATTGTGATTTTTTTTCACGATTTGACATAGATATCAGATACTTTCCTATTTCAACAGACAGTTTACAAAAGAGATGAATCTATTCAAGATCAAAATGTCACTCAAAATGCGTAACTATGCAGCGGTCTCACCCTAATGGTTACGGTCCAGTATTGATTAGGAAACCTGCACTTCTATTGGTCATCATCAAGATCCTGACTCCCTGAAGTCAAGCAGAGGAAGTTAAACGTTCATGTTTATAACAGAGGCCTTAGCATTTGTTCTACAGGACAGAGAAAGCGTAGCCCATTCTCAGAGTAGGTGTAATGGATATACTGCTGGAGATATGTGTGTAAGAAAAAGAAAAAATATGAGATCTACGTTGTAATTCCCTGTAAAACATTTAAAAAGGAGATATATTGTATCCTTAGTTTCCTCGAGCATTAGCACACTTACCTGAGGTCTTACTTTGGTCAGAATACCTGGAGAAACAGCACAACATCTCCTTTTACAGCCATGTCTGAGCACCTCTGTTCAAAGCAGCTGTTTTTAGGGCACTGAGTGAGCCACTCGTTTCTACTGTACCCCCCCCTCTGCAGCAGGATCTCGCTTATTTTGGAAACTTGACTGGCTACTCTATTCTCAAATAGTTCAATTTCCTTCATCTGCAGGCAGAGCGTCGACAGCTGGTACTGATCCCTCTTTTAGGTACAATCTCGTCCGAGGTCACGCATTGGTCTGGCCAAGGTTGCTAAAATACTGCACTGCAGAGAAGCTGAAGCAGCTCAATAACCGAACAGTAACTTCAGGTTTTTGACAAACTGAAAACTTCAAATAACTCCTTAGAAGTTGGTGTGCATCATCTTCAAAGCCCTGAATGAAAAAAATAAATAAAGTAAAAAAGTTTTTTCTCAGACACTTACATTTCCCTCATTTGAAGTTCAGGCACTTAAGAGTTGGAACTGATCCTTCTTTGTGGCTCAGATTCTTCAGTCCAGCGTTCAACTGGACTAAGTTGTTAAAAACATAAAAAGTGGCTGCTACACATACACAGTCTTTATCCAACCCTTGCTGGAACATTACCCTCAAATATCGTTTATCCACTGGGTTCTTATGTCCTCTGAGGCCGGGGATAGATGTAAGGTGCATGCGTCTCAGTACAGCTGACACCAGGGCATTTCCAACAGAAGCTGGCTTCATCGGTCTAGCAGGGTGGATGCCAGCAGGCGGGGCTCAGAGGTGGAGGCGAGTGAGGCAAGTTTACACTGAATATCTGAACAGCTCGTTGAGTGAGAACATTTCAAACCGAGGGCGCCCAAAACAAGATGCTTTTCTGTTTTTCCCCGAATGTTTGAATTGGTTCAGACTTCAGACGCCACAAATATATGCTCTGGAGCACAGAAAAGCTACTTTTCCATAACATACTCCCCCCAAAACTATAACTGGACATCATAGGTGGGGAGAAAAGACAGGGATGGAGGATAATTTTACTCTGCACTTTGTCCGTGAGGTAACATTTCCCTAAAAATCTGAATGGCTCACTGAAGCACTTATTTTCCAACCCAGGTGGCCCCCAAACAAAGTGTCAGGATTGTGTTTTCTGAGTTTTGGGGTTGATGGTCACTTCAGACTCCCCAAATATATACCCTGGAGCACAGAAAAGGTCATTTTAATTTAAAAAACAACATTACCTTTAAGATGCAAGTAAATAAGCAAGTCTACAGCTGAGGAATGCGATTCCACTCACATTACGTGTGATTTTGTAATTTTGGATGTCAGGTGGGCTGTGATGTAACCCCCTAGTGTATTTCAGAGGAGACAGCTGGCAGATGACATGCTCTACTATACTGAAAAGACCATCCTCACCAGGGAGTAACACATTGTCCAGCAGACATAGTGACTTTTATTGCAACACAGGTTTTTAAAGCCCCTTGAATCTAAACCACACCTTGATCTCCATTCATATAAAATCCGAAGTCCTTCTCTATGTCCTTGCTCGTGTACATGGCACGAAGCATAAGCCAAGACGTGTTTTCTCAATGAAAGAGCGACAAGCGTAAATATGCATGCACTACAGTAGAAATAACGGGTTGTTTGGGAACCACCATCAATGACACGGAGACGCAAGGTGAGAAAACGTGAAACTATCCGGGCTCCTTCTAGTCAGGCGTAAACAAACTCGTGCCCGTGAAGGGGGGCAGAAAAAAAACAACGAAAGATGTCCTTTCTTACCTGCTCTCGTCCCGACCCTTCCTCCAAAATGGGCTCTTCTGCCGTGGCCGTCTCTTCCTCCGTCTGCATTTTCTGTCTTACCACACCTTCCTCCACCTGACAACCGACCTCAGGCAGCTCCCAGCCCGGTAACGTCCGAAGGCAGGGACCTCCCCGGCGGAGCAGGGAGCTCGGTCACCCCATCCGCCGCAAGTCGGTATCCAATTTCACGATGGCGGGGCCTGCGGCAAATAAGCATCATCTACCCCTGACTCGGCGGCACCCGCTGCGTCCTTCCCGCGTCTCCTCCAGCTCACTTTTTATCTTCTACCTGCTCCATTCTGCGGAAAAATGGGACTCACGCAGCCAAAGTCAAAGCGCCGCCGCACTGCCTGTCTACTGTTATCGCTGATACTGCCGCCTCTCGTGGTAAGAGAGCCTCACGAGGGTGCGTATGTGCACGTGAGAGCGCGTGACCGACAGTGAAGGAGAGTCAACCGGACAGGAGTCAAGGATTTCACTGACTGAGCTGCACGCATTGGTTTAACAAGTGGAGAGTAAAGACGGAAAAAAAATTTAGAAATGATAACAAGCATGACAGTACTGATTTAAATGTGTTTGCTCGTGGCTGCACCTTCCGTCGGGTCCCCGTTGACGTCATACACCAACATCCCCACCCCCATCCGGTCACCTGAGAGTAAGCACGCGAGTTCGACTCTTGCACAGGTATAAAAACGTTAGCCCATGGGTTAAGTTGTGCCATCCACAGGTAAATTCACCAATCTGAAACAAGCTCGTGGATAATTTTAAAAGATAATTGACCTCGTTTTGAAAAACAAACGTATCAAACTCTTAATTTGAACCACCTCAATGTATGCCACAGCACTTGGCCTCTTGCTGGCCTTGGGCAGTTTTGAAAGAAAATGGGGCAACTTTCCCTTTTTCTTGAGTGCTTCTCCTTTTCTGTCTTGCAGAGATTATGAAGGATTCCAAAATTAATGGTCGTATGAAAATAAAAGTCCCTGGTTGCCATGATTCGATGGATGGGTCAGCTCACCCACTGACGTTTTTCACCACTGAATAAGTAATATTTTGTTATTATGTTTAGTAAACTTGTGCATTGATATTTAGACAACTTCCTCATCTCTTCATTTATTGTAGTATTTCAAAATAGTATGACTGTGCTTCTATTATATCCTTATCCTATTATAGCATTCTAATACTCAGACTGGAGGTGTAAGTATATTCAAAGTCAATATAAATTCATGTTCTACTACAGGAGCATCATACTCTGTATGATCAGACCAGTTCAGCCAGTTGGTGAAATCTTTTACTGTTTATCCTCTGAAGAAGGGTTATCGGAGCTTGGTTTCATTGTTATACATGCAGTATTTCTTCTCTGGAATACGTTGTTTTTAATGTGAAAAAGAGGAGTCTAACACCCATTCATCACATGTAGAACTCGCCAGGAAGTCCATCCACCCCCGGACATTTTTCTTCAATATATGAACATGTAATGAGCTCATTAAATGCAGCTTTGTCTTAATGGCTTTATTCATAAATGTGGTGCAGTAGCACCAACATAAACACAAAGAGAGAGTGCAGCTGATCGGTAATATTCTGCTTATAGTGCTTTCTTTTTGTCAGCGCAGACGCCCGCTGCAAAGTAGCTAACTTAACATCAACGTGACACAGTAACCGCCTCTGATGGAGACTCCATCATTGTACGCCATCAAAACTCCAGCTAGTGGCCCACAAGGGTGCAGCTGCAGCCAACAGTGGGGTCCTTTCTTCTTTCCTTGACTATTTCCAGCTCAAGTGAAATCCTTTTAACTTGAATGTGATCAACTTGGAGTATGTTATTTTTACAGAAAAGTGTCTCAAAAAATGTGTTTTCAGTGTCCGACCCATAACTTTTTGTTACATTGTTTCCCACTGAGTCTGAACTTTAAGTGTCTCTTTCTTGAAGGTGGTGATTTCTGCACATGGAGTTGAGCAGCTTCCTCTGTGTGCGTCTGCATGTGTGAGACGCTTCATATACAGAGACTGTGTAGCCCTTCATCATCTCTGCTGGGTTGAATGACTGGTTGGGTGCTCTGAAGCCTTGTTCTGGTTCTCATCTCTCCAGCTGCTTCCTTACCTGAGTGCAAGGTACATATTTCTCCTTGAAGTCTGTAATCCTTTTCTTGCCTGACCACACATCTCTCCTGGACATTTTTCTCTCCTCGACAACACTCCATCTCCCTCCTCGAAGGCCTTCTTCCAACTGTTCTGCAGATTTTTCAGGTCCCAGGTGAGCCGGGGCTTAACACTTGGGAAGTGCTTCACTGTCCTTGTTGGAATAATACTCTCAACACGGAAGGTAATGTAATGTAATGGTTGAAATTTCGACCCCTTATTTCTGCGTGTTGAAAGATGTTAAATACGTGTCAAAAGTACAAGGAGAAAACCGTTAATCAGCACAGACGCTAAACCAGAGTAGAAAAATCTGTTTTTGCAACTTTTCCCCCGGCCAAGTGAAACAGGTTTTTAATCAAGGAAGAAAAAAAAACGCCCAATAAAATGTAACAATTATTTCTTTTCTCATAAAAGATTTTATTGCTAATATAAAGCCAAAAAGTCCAGACTTGAATCAGACATAAATGGAATTAAATGTGAGAGAAGATTGGTCTGTGTTGTCATTAATATGTCCTGAAATAAACAAAGAAGAACAGGTTGAGTTAATTTGACACTCTTACCTGACCTTTGACCTTTACCTTGAAAGATTTGAGGTTATTATTATTTTAATTTTTTTACCGTCTGATACTGACCTGCTTTAACCGGACGACTGAGCAGGAGTGTGTTGGCTGATCTGTGTGTGATTTCCTGAAAACAACTAAGGTTGGAAGGCCTTGGAGCTTCTCTTTTGGTGAGCTCCGGTGAGCTCCTTGTCAAACAGTCTCTCAGAAAGGACGAGTGAAATGATGTAAGAACCAATGTCACTGTAAGTTTCCTCTACAAAGACTTGTTAAATATGTAGTAATGTCACCAGAACAATATCATTTCTTACAAATTTGGATGTTAAAACAGAATTTCATAACATTTTTGCACATCTACAAATATTCCTAGTTGATATGGTTCATGTAAACAGAACTGATTGTTGGAGATCCTTTTAGTGTTCAAAGGATATTAGCAGTGACAGGCAGATAGAAGATGTCTGTCTCAGTATGGATGGTGATATCTTGGGAGATGTGCTCAACTTCTGCCTGGGCTGCACACGTCGCAAACAGCTGAACCTGCAAGTCAACGTGCAAACCTGCCGCCACCTCCACAGGCGACACAACAATACACAGTTTGTTATCTGTGGCGTGATGCAAATTTTCAACAAGTTATCTTAATTTCTACAAATGTAAACGCACTTAATATCCGGGTGGAAACTTACAGGCCCAGGATTATAGATGACACGGAGGCCCGTGGCAGGAGGAGGCTGTTTCAAGTGGAACCTGGCAGCAACAGATAGAAATAAACCACAAACAGTTACAGGTCAAAGCTTTCCTCTGGACTTGAAGGAACCCACAAACTACATTCCTCCTCATTTTGGACATTTGAAACTATCTGTGAAGCTGCATCTGAGCTCCTGTTTATTATTGGGTGTTTGATTTAGCATTTTCCTCCTTCCAGCTGTAGTTCGGCGCTCTACCTGCATGTGTCGACACCCACGTTCCTCATGATCACGGTAATGGTCGAGGAGGTGCCCTCCTGTCGCACACCGAAGTCAACGCTCGACGGGAGAAGCTGAAAGCCCCTCACTATGGTTCTGGGATCAGTTAGAGAAATCGTTCGACACTTCCTCCTCACCGGCTCCTCCGTTGTCAGGAACTGGAATGGGGGACGTAATTATGATAACAGGATATCAAGGGCAAAAAGATAAAAATACCAACAGCTCAGGGGAAAAACAAAAGTTCTATATACTCTTACTGTACAACTTCCTTTGATATTCTCTAATGTCACTTTAGGATATTTCTTATTATTCACAGTTACTTAGGTAATGTAAATATTTTCTATAAATGGATCATATAAAAATTATGCACAAATACACATTATTACTAGTTTAAGCATGTTCCTTTGATGAATTGCTGTAAAGATAAAAGAACATGTTAAAAAAAAAAACTAATTTTCATATCTATGTCAGGGAAGTCTATGCAAACCCCACTTCCAGAAAACCAAAGAAGTTTTCAAAAATGCAATAAATACCTTAATCTGCTGTCTGTTAAAAACTTTTATGTAACAGACATGTGTCCAAAGAACCTTCTTCCCTGTGTATTCCCTGATCAAATTGTTATTGTAATTAGAAAATATAAACAAATGTCAAATTTGATGCCAGCAACAGACTCAATAAAAAGAGAGAAAGAGGGCATAGAAAGAGAGCATTTGATAGAATATACAAGTACCCGTACTGGAAGATTTTTCAACGAGTCGATTAATTAATTAGTGACAGAGTAAGGGTGTCAGGATTGGGTATAAAAGAAGCATCCATCAAGTGCTTTGTCTCTCCAAAGCAAGGATGGCTCATGGCTCACCACTTCTCTGGCAACTTCTATCAGACATTGTGCCTCATGCAAGAACCATCCATCCATCCATCCATCATCTTCCGCTGGTCCGGGGATCGGGTCGCGGGGGCAGCAGCTTGAGCAAAGAGACCCAGACGTCCCTGTCCCCGGCCACTTCCTCCAGCTCTTCTGGGGGGACCCCGAGGCGTTCCCAGGCCAGCCGAGAGACATAGTCTCTCCAACGTGTCCTGGGTCTTCCCCGGGGCCTCCTCCCAGTGGGACGGGCCCGGAACACCTCACCGGGGAGGCGTCCAGGAGGCATTCTCACTAGATGCCCGAGCCACCTCATCTGACTCCTCTCGATGCGGAGGAGCAGCGGTTCTACTCCGAGCCCCTCCCGGATGACCGAGCTTCTCACCCTATCTCTAAGGGAGAGCCCAGACACCCTGCGGAGGAAACTCATTTCGGCCGCTTGTATTCGCGATCTCGTTCTTTCGGTCACTACCCACAGCTCGTGACCATAGGTGAGGATAGGAACATAGATTGACCGGTAAATCGAGAGCTTCGCCTTCTGGCTCAGCTCCTTCTTCACCACGACGGGCCGGTGCAGAGCCTGCATCACTGCAGACGCCGCACCGATCCGTCTGTCAATCTCCTGCTCCATTCGTCCCTCACTCGTGAACAAGACCCCGAGATACTTGAACTCCTCCACTTGGGGAAGGATCTCATTCCCGACCCGGAGAGGGCATTCCACCCTTTTCCGGCCGAGGACCATGGTCTCGGATTTGGAGGTGCTGATTCTCATCCCAGCCGCTTCACACTCGGCTGCGAACCGCTCCAGTGAGAGCTGAAGGTCACGGCCTGACGACGCCAACAGAACCAAATCGTCCGCAAAAAGCAGAGACCCAATTCTGAGGTCGCCAAACCGGACCCCCTCAACGCCCTGGCTGCGCCTAGAAATTCTGTCCATAAAAATTATGAACAGAATCGGTGACAAAGGGCAGCTCTGACGGAGTCCAACCCTCACAGGAAACATGTCCGACTTACTGCCGGCAATGCGGACCAAACTCTGACACCGGTCATACAGAGACCGAACAGCCCATATCAAGGAGTCCGGCACTCCATACTCCCGGAGCACCCCCCACAAGAGTCCCCGAGGGACACGGTCGAACGCCTTCTCCAAGTCCACAAAACACATGTAGACCGGTTGGGCGAACTCCCATGCACCCTCCAGGATCCTGCGGAGGGTATAGAGCTGGTCCACTGTTCCACGGCCAGGACGAAAACCACACTGCACCTCCTGAATCCGAGATTCGACTATCCGTCGGATCCTCCTCTCCAGTACCCCCGAATAGACCTTACCAGGGAGGCTGAGGAGTGCGATCCCCCTATAGTTGGAACACACCCTCCGGTCCCCCTTTTTAAAGAGGGGGACCACCACCCCAATCTGCCAGTCCAGAGGCACTGCCCCCGATGTCCACGCGATGCTGCAGAGGCGTGTCAACCAAGACAGCCCCACAACATCCAGAGCCTTGAGGAACTCAGGACGGACCTCATCCACCCCCGGGGCCTTGCCACCGAGGAGTTTTTTGACCACCTCGGCGACCTCAGCCCCAGAGATGGGAGGTCCCACGTCCGAGCTCCCCAACTCTGCTTCCTCATCGGAAGGCGTGTCGGTAGGATTGAGGAGGCCCTCGAAGTATTCCCCCCACCGACTCACGACGTCCCTAGTAGAAGTCAGCAGAGCCCCGCCCTCACCATACACGGTGTTGACGGTGCACCGCTTCCCCCCCCTGAGCCGCCGGATGGCGGACCAGAATCTCCTCGAGGCCGTCCGGAAGTCGTTCTCCATGGCCTCCCCGAACTCCTCCCAAGCCCGAGTTTTTGCCTCAGCAACCGCCGAGGCTGCGTTCCGCTTGGCCTGTCGGTACCCATCAGCTGCTTCCAGAGTCCCACTGGCCAAAAAGGCCCGATAGGACTCCTTCTTCAGCTTGACGGCTTCCCTCACCACTGGTGTCCACCAGCGGGTTCGGGGATTGCCGCCACGACAGGCACCGACCACCTTACGGCCACAGCTCCGGTCAGCCGCCTCAACAATGGAGGCACGGAACATGGCCCATTCGGGCTCAATGTCCCCCACCTCCCTCGGGACATGGTTGAAGCTCTGCCGGAGGTGGGAGTTGAAACTTCTCCTTACAGGGGATTCCGCCAGCCGTTCCCAACAGACCCTCACAATACGTTTGGGCCTGCCAGGTCTGACCGGCTTCCTCCCCCACCAGCGGAGCCAACTCACCACCAGGTGGTGATCAGTTGACAGCTCCGCCCCTCTCTTCACCCGAGTGTCCAGGACATACGGCCGCAAGTCCGACGATACAACCACAAAGTCGATCATCGAGCTGCGGCCTAGGGTGTCCTGGTGCCAAGTGCACATATGGACACCCTTATGCCTGAACATGGTGTTCGTTATGGACAATCCGTGACGAGCACAGAAGTCCAACAACAAAACACCACTCTGATTCAGATCGGGGGGGGCGTTCCTCCCAATCACGCCCCTCCAGGTCTCACTGTCATTGCCCACGTGAGCATTGAAGTCTCCCAGCAGGACGAGGGAGTTTCCCGGAGGAGCACTCTCCAGTGCCTCCTCCAGGGACTCCAAAAAGGGTGGGTACTCTGAACTGCCGTTCGGTGCATAAGCACAAACAACAGTCAGGACCCGTCCCCCCACCCTAAGGCGGAGGGAGGCTACCCTCTCGTCTACCGGGGTGAACCCCAATGTACAGGCGCACAGCCGGGGGGCAATAAGTATGCCCACACCTGCTCTACGCCTCTCACCGCGGGCAACTCCAGAGTGGAAGAGAGTCCACCCCCTCTCGAGGAGGCTGGTTCCGGAGCCCAAGCCATGTGTCGAGGTGAGTCCGACTATATCTAGCCGGAACCGCTCAGCCTCGCGCACCAGCTCAGGCTCCTTCCCCAGCAGAGAGGTGACGTTCCACGTCCCAAGAGCCAGCTTCAGTAGCCGAGGATCAGACCGCCAAGGTCCCCGCCTTCGGCTGCCGCCCAGCTCACACTGCACCCGACCCCCATGGCCCCTCCCACGGGTGGTGAGCCCGTAGGAAGGGGGACCCGTGCCGTTTCTTCGGGCTGTGCCCGACCGAGCCCCACGGGCACAGACCCGGCCACCAGGCGCTCGCCGGCGGGCCCCACCCCTGGGCCTGGCTCCAGGGGGGGGCCCCGGTGACCCGCGTCCGGGCAAGGGAACACGGTATCCAAAAATATTACTCATCATAGGGGTTCATGCAAGAACATTTTCGTATTTTTATTCTACATTTCTCTTACTTTTTTCGTATGAAGGTCTCGTACGAACACGCCACGTCAGATTCAACAAACGCTCTTAACTTCGGAAAAAGTGTGTAAACGACCTGCGTAAATGATGAATCACACTCATGCGTATCTAAGTGCACGTGCACGAAGATAGTAGATTTGCATACTCCACGCCCAAAATAATACCATATTAGGAGCTGTGCTTCCTCGCTCCTGTGCCAGGAAGTGTCGAATGTTGAGTCATGAGAATGGCATCAAGGCGCATAAAGAACAACTTTAGGGGCTCTGAGACTGAAGTTCTGCTTTCAGAGATCCAGAAAGGAAAATCTGTCATTTTTAGCAGTGTCAGCAGTGGAATTACGGGACCTGCTAAAGCGAAGAAATGGGAAGCAATTATGAATGCTGTTTATTCCATGTCACCTGTAGTTCGTAATGTTACAGAAATAAAAAATAAATGGTTTGATATGAAAACGGCTTAAAAAAAAAAACGTCTCGCCATGGCCAGGCGCTCGATGACTCGATGACTGCAACATGCAGTTGTTGCCTCATGCAACTTTGATGGGGTGGTCTATGAGGGGGGTCTTCTGGCACCACACCTTCTGGTCTGCCTGTGCTGGTTCAGGTGGAGACCCTCGTTCATGGCAATATTGTGCAAATCTGGCATGCCTTCTCTGGGCTATAGAGCAGTTTGCCCCCCGCTGTATCGAGACACACCCACCTGGCCTTCAGCTCAGTGCGCTCCACGACAGCACGGGTGCTTTGATGCGTATATGTGTCTCGTGGTAATGTAAAAAAAAAATTCTTAAATAAAAAGTTAAAAATTAAAAAAAAAAAAAAGATGTGTCTCATGCTCCAATTATGATTGGCAGTCCAGCCACGGCATGAGAGTCCCTCTTAATTTGTACTTGTTGGACAGCGGTGTGTGGGAATTTGATGTACCATGGGTGATAAACTGATGAGAGTTTTGATGACCAAGGGGAGCGCACGACTCACAGAGGACTGGGACACACCCGATCTGTCTCCAATCTCCCTCTGAAAGGTTCAATTGGCCAAAAATCCAAGGGTGGTGAGGACCTGGACGTGTGGTGGAATTGGGTTTGATCGGCGTGGTTCTCTCTGGAGTTGTGCCTCTAGCGAGCTGCATATTAGCAGCAGCACAGTCCTTGGCAATCTTAATCGCGATGTCAGCCATTCGTCTGTCTCTACATCGACGTCTCTTCCAAGAGCCTGACGCGCTAAGGCATCCAAAAGTCGATAGTCAGCCGCAGGTTACACTTCCCATTGACCTTGTTATACAGATTCAAATGAACCTTCAATTAGTGCATAATTTAAGTCAAACAGAATATTGTCAGTGTCATTATGGGGTATAATGTATTTATTTATTTATGTTTTCTTAAAAGTAATTAAATATACAATCCATTAGTCAAGCAAACTTGATTTGAATAACAGCGGACTATTTTACGAAACTCCTACGACAGGTCTGGATCACTCGTAAATTCTGTTCGTACCTGAAAGACAACGTATAATACGAAAAGATTGGTGAATGCGCAAATTATCTTAAATCACTCGTACGCACGATTTAAGAACAAATCTGTGCGTTTGAACGGTTCTTGCATGAGGCCCAATCATTCTAAGTTTCCAGGATAAATGTTTTTCAATGACTGGAGGCAACATTGTCTTTTACCATCCAAAATGAATAATGTTTGGAAGATTCAGAGCCTGGGTAAGAATCTAATCCCTGTTTGAGCCCTCAGGAGCCATTGCATGACAAACCATCATGCCGCCATGATCAATATAGCTTTAGGTTTGATGTACCAAAGATGAGAGAGACGATTCTGGCTGTTTCCAACAAAACGTGCTAAAGCCAGCATTTGTAATGATATCTACGTGCATCAGTGCTCACGGTATAAATGACTTGCATATGTGAAGTAGCATTGATACAGGACACCGGGGGGGATTGTTTCAGCAGAACAATGCCACACCTCGTTCTGCACAACTTAAAACAATGTGTCTTCATAGCTGCAGTGTGTGTGTGTTGATAAGTAAAGTAAGTTGATAAGTAAACACTGAATAATTTATTCAGACTTGTGTCTGTTATATAAAGGCTCAAACCAATGAACAGATTACTTTTTCAAGGTTTTACTGTATTTAGAAAATTTCCTTAATTTAAAAAAGACTCCTTAATTCTGCATGAATGTGCATTTACATGCTGGTTTGGTATGCTGTAGGGTTTAGAGCCGAGGATGCAGGCCGGCAGTCTGACTTTAGTCCGTCTGGGCTTCCCAGTCACGTCCACCTCACTTGGCTTGCATTTCCTCGACGAACCCATCAGACTGCTCTCACCTGGACATGGATCGCACACACAGAGACATCCATTTATAACTGCCTAACATCCTCCTCACAATCCCCCTGCAACATTCAGTGCAGTCCCTGACTGATTAAACTTTTCTATGGCTCTATGAGTCTTATTAAAACAAACACAAAGGCTTGAATTTATTTCTGTCTTTTAATTTAATACGTTTTCGGGGAACTGATTGGGGGATTCCTACAAAATAAAACAGAGGAAGGTGGGGAACATACCAGCAGTCCGTGGTGTGGGGTTGGTGGGTCTCTTTTCAGGCAACCCGTCACTTCCTGCTGCATGACTAAAGACCAAACACATCCTTAAATTTAGTGAGACAATGCAAAATATAACAGATGGAGATTCCCGGTAATTCACCACAATACTGTGCATAACAAAAGGAAACACTTAAACAATCATAGAAAAATTCCATTATTACCTCTCTGACTTGGAGGGAGTTGGGTTTAAGGGTCGCGGAGCTGTAGTGACAACACAGTTGTGTTATAATACGCAGCCTGCCTTCATTGAATGTAAAATCGATTGTTACTTTTCTCCAGTTGCCTTAAAATAGAAAGTTTTGCTTGACTTACTGCTCTCGAGTGGGGCCTCTTCCACGAGAACCTGAGCACAGTCTGACTCGGGGATCAGTTGGATATCCATGGACAGACGCCCCATTTCAGGTATTTGGTGTCGTTGCAGATTCTGGATAAACAAGCAACAATGCTGCAGCTTACAACTAATCTGACACTTCTAAAGTGGCATATGAATTTACTGTATGGCATATTAAGAAAAAACATATAGTACTTGGTATAGTGGAATGTTCTCTAGAAGGAAATAAGGAACAACAGTTTTCTTCTTCAGAGCCTCTCTGGAAGTCGTCTCTTCTCTGATCTTCTGTCTGAAATATAAATACAAGCAAAGAACATCACCGATGAGTTGACGGCGAGTCAAACTGAATGCAGTTTTAACAGTGATGGCTCCACAGTCTTTTGCTTTCCTCCTTTTAAATCTTGCACCTTTCTGTTAGAAGTTGTGGTAAATTATCAAGTAGATTCCTGGAGAGAGAAACAAAACCAACCTACAGAAACTGTCCACAGATGTCTAAACAATGCAATGCTTTAACATTGAAAAAGGCTATTTTGAACCACTGACTTTCTAACCCGATGAAACTATTCAAATCTAAAGGTTTATTCAAACCAGCAGACGAAAGACATCTGCATTTATTCTGTTTACCTGTGTTTTGCAAGTCTTTTGGTCCATTTCAAATCCTTTTCGTCAGAGAAACTGACAAAGAGAGAGGACATTAAAAGGATATTAATAAAGTTTAAAATTTGGCTGTCGTTTTACTTTTTGTAAGCATAGATACCATTGTAATCTATCCACACTGTCACTGGCCTCTGTGTCTGTATCTTCTGTAACATCGGCCGATGCTCCGACACCTCGGCTGTACAGACTGGCTACGTCTACTGAAGACAAATTAAAATAAATAAATAAATAAATAAATAAATGAAACATAGATTCCCCCATTGTTTTCTGACCCATGACACTGTTTTTATGGTGCCTGGCACTGAAAATGAGGCCATCTTCCCCACCTGAAATCCTGGTATCAGCAGTGTGATCATCTTCCTCTGCAAAAGACTACAAAGTGCATTCTATAATAGATTGCATTGTTTGCTTTGGTGAACTGTGTGTGTGTGTATGTGTGTGTGTTCACCAGTAAAAGGTTGAAGAGACTCTTGGCATGGTCAATCTCCTCCTTAGATCGAGGGTCTTTCACTTTCATCTCTTCTGACAGCTGTTCTCTCTCCATCAAACTCTCTATGTATTCCTGGAGTGACATTCCAACATTTATCATCTCCAAAAGTCATAATTCGAGTAACTAAAGGGCTTTCTGAACACATCAAAGGGTTGCGTTGTCATTTTTAGCAGCAAAACATGTTTAAAATATAGGGGAAAAATATCAAATCATAAACATTTTTGACACGAAAGATGAGGAGTAGTTTTACCTTCAGTCGTAAGTCTACAGTACTTTTGAGTGGTGTGGTGAATGGTTGGTGCTGGTAAAGTTCCCTCATCTCAAGGACTTTAGGGCAGCTCCTGACAAGTTGATGCTGTGCTGCAGAACCACCAGACCTCTCCCTCAGAGTCAGACCAAACCCTATGTTGGTGCCAAATGGAGGACCTGGGCTCTTCTTCTGGAATAGAGAGAAAAACCAGATGGTCCTTTTGGTGTTTGGTGCTGGGCTACGTGTGCACGCATATCATATGTGTAAGAATATCTGTACCTCCACTGGAGGGAAGTCATGCCAGCTGCGGTTTCTGAGGTTTGGAGGGGTGATGTCAGGGGTCTGTTTCCCTAGCAACCACTGGGACCACACTCTCTGGTGGCTGGGTTTTAAGATAGTGATACCAAACTCACCTGGAACAGCCATTTAGACATAAGAAAACGACTACAGTTGTTAAAGGATCCCTTCTGAAAATGACTAACTTTGTGGATGTACAAAGTTTCTTTTTGTGTACCTTGTTTGTCTGGCAGTGGTTCTGTCAGCAACGCAATGGTGGGGTCAGAGTATGCTTGGTGGAGCAGCTCATCTACAGAGTGAGAACTCAGCAGTTCAGTGCCCGAACCGTCCTCATGCACCAGAAATAGCCTAGATGAGTATTTCAGACTGTGAACGACAATGCTTTTCATCCTTTAAAAGCAACACAATGTCCCAGTTTGTTCAGTATCGCTGATATTTTGGCTGAAACCTACCTGGGACGGTGATCTTTGTGTTTTAAAGGGATCTTGGTCATTTCTCCGTCCTCCTCCTCTTTATCATCATGTTTAAGTGTGCTTGGAGCAGGACTGAAGTTAAACACAGATATCCGCCCATCTTCCATCACCTGAAACACAACTTGTTATTGTTTCCAAGACAACATATAACACAATTCTGGTATTCTTTGTTCTGTTTTTGACTGACCTGGAAGTGGTTCCCATCATCATCTGTAACATCACAGGCCACTTTGTCCGTGTGACTCATGGTGTAAACTCCTGTTTGGTTGTTGGGGGTGCATCGCTTTGGGCTGGAGGTTACAAGTGGGTCAGAAGAGTACACACACTTTCCATCACTTTGAATCTGCAGAAAGCCTACACTAGACGGGAACACCTTGGGCACAAAAGCACAAAGACACAAGCACAAATGGATATGATTATATAACTTCTAAAGAAAAGAGAGAACAGACAGTCTTACTAACATTTGAAAGGTATTGCTTTCAAGGTACTACTTATTTCATTTTCACATTAGTGCCATCTGTTGGTCACATGAGCACTGAGTGTGGTAGACATCACAGAGATGAATAAGCTCACACTAGAAATGTTTCCTTTGAGAAAAACAGTCATCCCACAAATAACCTGCATTACTTTAAACATAGATGGGATACTCGCTGTAGATCACACACCTCATACTCTCCTTTGTTGTTTCCAGTGATGATGGTTCCATCTGCTAAAAGGATGTGAGCTGTGCGACGCTCTGGGTACATCACTACTGTGGCGCAGCCGTCCTTCTCCACCAACACCACCCGCTCTTTTGTGGCTACGCCTCCCTTTTCACTCTCACTTGCACTCATCTTACCATTCTCAGTCACAGTGTCCTCAGGAAACACACTCTGCTCATCATTCTTATGGACACTGCTGTGAGTACACCCACCCTCACAGCCATGACAATCATTCCCGGCACTCTTTCTGCTAATCTCATCCCCATTTTCAATAGAACCATGGATATGTACGTTCTCATTTATGCCAACGCACAAGCAGCTGCTTGAACACTTAGAGGTTGATTTGAGAGTGACACTCTCTGGTTTCTCCCCTGGAAAAGTAAAAGAGACAGGCATGTGTGTGTTCATGGATATACTTGTCTGTTGCATATACTGTATTATCAGCGGCTAAATAAGTAAATATAGTGAATATCAACGTTTCTGACAGTGAATATGTGTGTCTCCTCTTTACTTGTGTGCAACAGATGATGTTGGACAGCATTCAGTGGTCTGTCTTGGAGAAGGCTGGTGATCCTGGTTCCGTCCGCATGTTCCACAATTAAAGATCCATCTGGGTCCCGGACAGAAACCACCAGATCCTCCCGGCTCAGCATCACCTGTCACAAGAGCTTAGCCAGGTCAGCGATACGCTGAGGTTATCAAATTCTTTGTCACATTCACAGAATATGCAAATTTTGACATTAAGAAAGTTAAGTTAATTTTAGGAAATATTGAAATATGAAAATGTGAGTAACTTATGATGTAATACTGGATTATTGCCTGATGGGTGATGGGGTCTGTAGCCTTAAAGGTGAGAAGAGAGGCAGTGGGTATGTGTTTGTGTGTGGTCCCAATGGTACAGATGCGATCTCCAGATGAACTTGTGGTTCGCCAACACCCTTTCCGAGTCTCAGTTTCCTTCCCTGAGGTCTGATCTGTACACACACACACACAAACAAACAAAATATGCTGGAACTGTTTGACAAAGTGTCACTTAAAGTGATATTTAATCACTGTTCTGGTCAGTACAACTTGATATTTATAAGAAGGCCGAAGAAACACTGATCTGTATTTGGTTTTATGCGCATTCTAACCTTTCTTGTCATCCTCAGCTTCCTGATGAATGTCGTCTCCCTGAACTTCGGAATCGGGCACCCAAACTGGACCAGGATGCTGGCTGAAACTGACTGAGCCATCTGCAAACAGCACCTGCAGCACACAGAGATGCAGATTAGAACTGGTTGACTAGTGCAAGTTATGGTCCATTTTTCTGTACGATTTCTTTTTGGTGCAGCTCAGCTTGTACTTTCTGCCCTTAGCAAATTCACATTGATCTCACATTGATGAATTCATTGTCTGTTTCATATAACCAAGTGAATCGAAACCACATATCATAAACTTGGTGATGTGATCTTAAAAAGGACTTAAAAAAGACAGCGTTCAAGAGCTGGGATGGAAGAGAGGAGAGCACCATTGGGAGCATCAGTGGTAAGACATGGACATTTTAGCTTAAAGGATAAGACCGGTTTTTTGACATTGGGCCCTTGATTTCACATTATAACATGATGTTCTACTCACCCCTGCTTGTTGTTGAACATTTGGAGCTGTTCCGAAGATATTCGAGAGGCGTCTGGCTGCTCTCTTGAGATATTCGGCCATGAAACGGTTTCCTATGGGCAAGCTTATACAGGCACAAACTATGCTGTTTATAATTTATTAATTACTGTACACTAGCACTGATAACGTGGAGGTGCGTCGCTTACTTAAAAAAATCCGGGTTACTGTAATTTTGATTTTTTTGTCGTAAAGTGGGTGTTACTGACGTCCTCGTCGTGCTACTGCCACAGACAGCCCACAGACCTGCTGCCTATTTATTCATTCGGCTAAAATTCAAAATTAGTAACCCGGATTTTTTTAAGTAAGCGACGCACCTCCACGTTATCAGTGCTAGTGTACAGTAATTAATAAATTATAAACAGCATAGTTTGTGCCTGTATAAGCTTGCCCATAGGAAACCGTTTCATGGCCGAATATCTCAAGAGAGCAGCCGGACGCCTCGCGAATATCTTCGGAACAGCTCCAAATGACCAACAACAAGCAGGGGTGAGTAGAACATCATGTTATAATGTGAAATCAAGGGTCCAATGTCAAAAAAACGGTCTTATCCTTTAAAGCCTTGAGATAAGCCCACTTACTCACCCATACTGAAAGCCGGACAGCGCTCATCTCCCTCCCAGTTTTACAACATGCACATCAAAGTATCTGGAAAGCCTAAGCCTTTGCTTGAGTAGAAAATGGACCCGGTGGCATGTGTGCCTGCACATACCCATGTGGATCCATCTCTAAAGTAACGGATCACAGCTCCCTGGCTGGTTATAACACGAGAAAGTTCCTCGGAGAGGGAAATGTCCGGAAGATGATGCACTTGTCCTCGACCATGGAGAGGAAAGCTCTGTCTCACCAAAATATCCTTTTCTTCTGGTGACACCCCTGAAAAACACATACACACACACTTCATGCATTCAAATTTTTTGAGGATGAATATAGTTATGGAAAGTTATGCTAAGATTTCAAACTTTTTAACTATCTGCATAAACTATTCATGTAGACAACAAAGTTGATGAAGGAGAGATAGAGGAGTCTAAGAACTGATAATATAGGTTTTCAGTTGTCTTGGCTTCCTGATCAACTGCAGCTCTGTCAAAAGTAGTGCAGTAAAACTACACTTGCACACATCTGTTTATGGGTGTTTATGAAGTGCAACTTCCCAACACTGACCCTGCATATGCTCTTGCACGAATTGCAGCAGTAGGCCATTAGGAAGAGATGCGTTGAAACTGTTGAATGGACTCGATGGCAAAGCTGGTGTGTCTTCACACTCCTTAATGCAAAGAGCACATGGTTGTTAGAGCAGAGTAGATATATATGAACATTTTGCTTATCTATGAATGGGTGTGGACGTGAAATCCACAAATCTGGAGATCTAACCTGATTCGACTGGGTTTGCCTCCTGTAGGGAACTGACTCCAAGTCGGATCCCTTGGAATGGAAGGTGGAGGAGGAGAGAGGGATGGGTTCCAGGGTGGAACGTTCCCCTTTTGCTTTGTGGGAACTCACTAGAACGTCACCAAACAGAAACAGCAATAGTTATTGCTTCCTACACTGTAAAGAAAATTAAATAATTTTTTTACTCCAAACAAAATAAATATAAGGAGCAAAAAAAGATTATGAAGCATTCAATAAGAATATTAAAGCTGATTTCAAAGTAAAGTAAAAATGTAATATATCCATAACAGCTGTTTGTACACGCACCTGTGCATTCTCCTGTGGGACCATAGAAACTGTAAGAAAGGTGGATTTCATTATCTAGCACTGCTGAGAGGGAGCGCTGCTTTACTCTTTTCACCTGCATAGGCTCTGATACTGAAAAAGGAACATTGACACATATATCATTCCAGTTTGTTCATCAGTACGCTCAAAATAATTCGTCATTTTTGCGAAGATGGATTCTAAGAATCCTAAATTTACAGAACATGCATTCATGGACAGTAACTCAGGGTGCTGCTTCCAATTGTCCAGGATCCATACCTTTGCATTCCTCCTTTAGGTCTGTGTTTTTCGTGTCTCGTGGCTGAGAGGCAGGTTTTGCAGGATCAGCAATGACTTGGTTGATGTGTGTGTAGAAATGATGTCCATCCTTCTTCACAGCCAGTTTCATCAGGCTGGAACCTGGAGTCCAAAGATCACAAAATTAATCAGAGAGAAAGTGACAAAGTGTTTGGATGCAAGCTATTGTATTACAAGTTAAAAGAACATTCTTTTTCTGTAAGTTTTTACAAATTTAGCTGAATCTCAATACCTTCAACAAAGCTGACATTCTCCACAGTGATTTGTCCTCCATCTGAGGGAAAGAGGTACTGGACATGGCCCGACACATGGATCAACTGTCCATCCATGCTGTAGCCGGTAAAACCCTAAATAAAAACACACACACTTTAGATTCCATACTTAGAACTGACTGACTGTCAAGAAAGTAAACCCTATATCAATTCCAAGGTTTTACACATCAAGATGTAATAAAAAATTGGTGTAGTTGTCATTAGATCTGAAATATTTGCTGATACAACCCTGGTTGAACAACATACACACACACATATATAAGATGAGTGCATATATATATATATATATATATATATATATATATATATATATATATATATATATATGTCACACTGTGTCCTTATTTGTTTAACAAAACCTAAGCCAAAATGCAGCAGTACTGTGTGCAAAAGTCCCCCCTTACTGTTATCATACAAATTAAAAGGGTAAGAAGCAGCCAGGTGCTGCTAGTTAAATGTACTTGATAAAAATTGACCATCAGCTAGTGTCGGCAATTGTTGCTGCTCATCAGTCTGGGAAGGGTTATAGGTCCTTTTCCAAATAATTTGGAGTCTATCATTCCACAGTAAAAGAGATTATTCCCAAGTAGAAAATATCCAAGACCATTGCCAATCTTTCATGGAGCAGACGTCCCGGCAAGTTCACCCCATGGTCAGACTGTACAATGTTCAGAGAAAATGGGAAGAAGAAAAAAAGCCCTAAGAGCTACATCATACCTTAGAGGCAGTTAGCATGCTAAATGTTAAAGTTCATAAAAGTACAATTAGAAACATAATTATTAAGTATGGCATGGTATGCAATGATGTAAAAAGATGTGGGTCAAAGTTTCTCTACCACGATGTGAGAGACTGGTAATGTCATTCAGAAAATAATTACTTCCACTTATTGCTGTTAAAGGTGATTCTACGAGCTATTATTGCACCATGTGGTGTACGTCATTTTCACATACCGATTCTCTATCGGTTTACCTGAGAATAAAACCTGCTAATAACCTCTTTTTTAAAATAATGTCCTGATAAATAAAGATTACAATTGAAAAAGGGCATTTTTTTCTTTTCAAGGCTGTTTGTTCAGTGGTTTATTTCAAACTAAAACATGTAAAAAAGTGTTTGCTCTCACGCAGGATGGTTCCTCTGTCAGTTGCAGTTCTCTGATTTCATTTGCAGAAATAATAGGCTGTGGGGCAGCCTTGGCTGAGCTGCGTGCTGTATCTGGTCGGTTTTTCTTGTCACCAGACAAAGCTTTACTCTTTTTGGTGTCTGCCGCCCGGGCCTCTTCCTTCTGCTGCTTGCCTTTAGGCGGATTCTCTTTCTTTGATTTTTTGCTCATCTCCTCCTCCTTCAGTCGTTCCTGCTCCAACTTCCAGGCCTATAACATCATGCACAAAATAACACATTCAAAGAGAGGGTGACAATGAATTAGTGCTCGTGTTTGATTAAATCCCCTCTGAATAAAGCAGTCTTGCACGTTTTGACCTTTCAACTTTTCCATGTTTTTCCATTGGTTCTTAGGTAGCTCCCAAATCTGTTTAGGATTTCAGACTTACAGCTAAAATAATGAGGCTGAAATTGGCATTAGAACACATCAGTTTAATAGACAGCACAACTGTAATAACACAAAGATGATGGAAGAGGGATATTAATAAGCACTTTAACTTTCACATGAGCACAGTTTGTCTCTCCCTCCTGTGTTTGTGCAGAGACATGTAGCTTATTTTTAAATGATAGTTTGTTGTTCTTGTAAGTAACATTCACCTATTGACTTGTTCATGTTTGGGAGTCCCTCTATAAGCTTAATTGTCCTAAAAACCTCTTTTGTTCCTTCCTATATCAAACTTTTAAACAATTTTGTTTGAGATTGTACAGATTTTGCAATATTTTCATGGTGTTTTGCTGTTGGGCGTGTCCAATACACCATGGAATACCATGTAAGAAAATTAGGAACTGTGTCATTTTTTGTGTGTATTTCTACCCTTGTGTAACTGTGATGCATTTATCTGCACAGCATTTGAGTTCAAGAGAAGATATTGAAAACATGATTGAATTCAATAATTGAATTGAATATGTGAACTACCAGTGTATGTTTTTTTAATGTCATGTGTGAGATGGTACTGACTTTGACGGAATCCTTTCTGATGACTGCCTCCAGAGTGTCCTCCTCTTCTACACAGTGTGCAGCCTTTTCATCTAGCAGGAACAAAACAAAGTATTTACACGGTTGTATTAAGGATTATACTCTCTCATTTGGGAAAATGCTTGGTCATTTTGCAAATAAAAGCAAGCTAAATGGTAAGCTAAAAATGGCTAAGTGATAGGAAAAAGCTATGTCACTATCATGCAAATGATGCATGTAGTTAAACTTGTAGCCCAACAGTTAAATTGGCAGAGTTTTAAGTTGAAAACTTTGATACAGTACCTTCTGGAGATTCAGCAAGAGTCTGGTTTCGGATTTGCATTGCCTCTCTCTTAAATTCCTCCTCTCTTGTCCAGTTTGAAATGGTGTCTGCCACATGCTCCAGGTACTTCCTATAGAACACCGTGAGGAAAATCTAGTGGTGATTCTATTTGATTAAAACTTCAGGTCTAAATACTTCTGTGTGCAACCGCTGATTTTATTTAACTAGTGGTAATAATATGTCAAAGGTGCGTGGAGGACACTATGGTAACTTCAGCCACATCCACAGCACATTAGTTCTTTGGAAAAATTAGAAACCCATGATAGTCCTCAAATAATAAAAGGCCCGTTCAGAATCCATCCCTGATAAGAGAGCACTCGAAAGTAAAAGATGAAATCCTGACCTGAACTTAACATCGGTGTGAAGTCTTACATCCCAGAACTCTTTGGACTGGCGATGAGAATTCATGGGATTGTGGCAAAAAATGTACAGGAGGTTATTATGAGATCCTCTAAAGGTGTCAAGGCAGCGATATTCCTCTGAAGCTAACTGGAGAACCTAAACAGAATGAATATCAAAATCACACAAGCAATAAGTTATTTCTTAAACTTGAGGCACATTAAAGGAGTGGACTGAGCTTTTTTATTTATTCCCATGTTCCTCAAGCTTCTATTGTTTTTTGGTATAAATCCTGCACTGTTGAGTTTCACTTAGCTTAGACTGAAGTAACTGTGATGATATTGAATGTGATACTATGGCATCATTCAACAAACTTTATATTGGTTTGTGTTTTACCAAAACATACCGAACGGAATGAGTAATGTGAAAAACCCAGTTCACCTGTGGGAAAATGGTAGCATCGTGATGTTCAGTATAGTGCCACTCAAACAGAGATCTCAATCTACACTTCTGCATCTCAGATAAATCCACCCGGCAACAGACTTTCCCGCTGAGCTGCTGAAAAGAAGAAACATGTAATATTATCAGCAAGTGGATCACAATGAATGCTTGTTACAGTTTTTTTTAAACAAACAAAAATATGTAAACACTACCTCTTTGTTAGCAGGGTCTTCAGTAAGAAATGTTGGACCTATAGTGGAGATAAATTATTGCAGAGAAGTCAGGTACAGTGAAATGCACATAGTACTTAGAGTAAGCTGTAAATATAAGCCAGCATAACTACATCTCACTAACTGATTTAACCAGCACAGTCACAGACCTTCATTCTGTAGGTTATGAAGCTGCTGTTTAGCATAGGATAAAGCGTTATCCCAGGGGATAATTGTTGGCTGCTCTGCTGGTTCCAGTGTTCCCAGAGATCTAGCAGTATTTGGTAATACACCCTGCTGATCCAACGTGGTCAGTGTCATAGCTTCAAATACACTCTGATGAAACAGTCGCTCCAACTCTGGCCATGACATGATCTCTAAGCAAAATCATATTTATAATCCAAATCAGAAGCCTAAACTGAGCAAAGTCTCACTGTAAGTATGTATTTTGATTGATACTGATACATTTTGGTTAAAAGTGGAAAAGCTAGCATGAAAATGTAGTAGTCTGAGGTGAGTTTCTTACCATCTGTGCAGTAGTGATGCAGCTGCTGTTTGATTGGCTTCCAACAGGAGGTGCTGTGTCTCCGATTTGCAACCGACTGAATCAGCTCCCAGGCTGGGGAAAATTTCATCATGGACAACTCCACCTCTGCTACATTAAAGCCCTGAGACACCTATGAGGGTCACATGAATGTACATAAACACACTGTACACACTGCTAGACTATGAAGTCAATTCAATTCACGTCTTACTTATATAGCACCATATCACAGCAAATGTCATCTCAGGCACTTCAGAGATACAGTCCAATTAAAGCCAATCTAAATTAGCTCAATTCGTAGAATGTCAATACAATTTATTTATTTATTTATTTATTTTAAAGCTGAGGAAGCCAACAGATGCATCAAGACTTTAGTTAGATTCAGTTACAGCAGATCCTTCCCAACCCTTTTTTCTCTGTTTATCCACATGAAACTCACACTGATGTCCCTCAAGCGTAATGTCCTCTCATCATGGTGCCTGATAACCAGAGGCTGCCCAGTTTTCTTCTCCACTCCTCCAAACTTCACAATAAGCCTCTAAAACAGATGAGACTTGAACTTAAAAAAGAAACAGATTCCTCAATTCCTGAATGTGAAGAGTGTTCACTGAAAACCGACAAGGAAAGATGAACAATCCCAAAAAAAACCAGTTGATGAAAAATAGACTTTCACCATAAATCCACACATAGGCTTGGATACCGCAGACTCATCGTGAAGCACAGAAATAATAAATATAAATAATAAATAAATATGATCACTCCCTGTGTCATCAGCTGACTGAGTCAGAGGATACGCACAATCGTACCAGAACTGAGCATCCAACAGGATTTTTTACATTTTCCTGTCTGTTTAAGAAAACAAAGAGCGGAAACTAAAAAAATCTTTAAAAACGGTGAAAAAAATACAGAGATTATGTCTTCATAAATTAATCAGTAAATCGATGTATGAAACTGAAAATTAAATAACAAAACAAAATGGGTCCAGCTCACGTTTTCTTTACAGAAACAGACGCTTACCAACCATAACCTCTAACATGGAGACTCTGAAACGGACTGAAACACACTTTTGGTGAAAAAGGGTAACAACTGTATACAATAGCTGTTCTCTACTTTGATTATAGCACCATCTTGTGGAAGTACACCAGTATTACGTTTTTGTAAGGCTCATATTCAGTCTACAGTATGTGTAGTTGTAACACACATTACAGCATAAAGTTCTGTAAAAGGAAAACATTCCCAGGACTGAATAAGAATCCAAGTACAAAACAGAAAACTCTACAATCATCATTAAAGACAGAAGAGCAGGAAGTCGCCTCTCACATGTTGGCCACTTCTGTTGAGCGTTTCACCCGCCCCCACCCCCACACACGTCACATCTAAACCCACCCAGCTCAATGTGCAGTGCTGTGTCGGCTCTATTATCAGGACAAAGAGCTAGTGGGTATTGGCTGTTCTGCTCTGTGAGCCTGCAGCTGGTCCTTCCGACTGAAATATGAGACACGTCTTTCTCTGAGAAGCACAAACGCCACGGAAAAAAAGGAATTACTGCATTGGCCGGGAATCGAACCCGGGCCTCCCGCGTGGCAGGCGAGAATTCTACCACTGAACCACCAATGCTGTATATGTATACAAGATTCCACATTCCGATTTTTGTGTGTGTAATACACCACATGGTAGTGTATCGTTCTCAAGGTGAGTGATTCTTAGCGTGTGGGTGCTTTACCTTCTTGTCTTCTTCCTTCTGTACAGTAGCTAAGAGGTTATCTAACATGCGTCTTTTCTCCTCTTCTGTGTGTATAAAAGGCAGGAAGTTTTCCAGCATGCAGCTGACCAGCTGACAGTCTAACCAGGGACCAGTGATAGCTTGTGAGTCCCCAACCATACTGGACAGGGTGGGCAAAGATTGCTCAGTGGAAATCACCACCTACATACAGATTGCATGGAAAGCAGGAATATATCATCATAGAGTGGCAGAGCACAGGTTGTGCCTCGAAAAAAATGATTAATGTTTATTTATGTGCCGACTTAATTTTAGTGGGGGACACACCAATGACTTGCACACAGACCTGCTCCAGCATACAGTGCAATATCAAGGGCACAGAGCAGGCTTCAGGGGGAACCAGGTCCAGTAGATTGCTATAGTAACACATGTCCACATGCACAGAGAGAGGAGGCAGCTTGGTCTCTGTTCACACAGGGGAGATGATAGAAGGCTCAGAGGCTGTCCCATAAATTTTATAGTCAAAAGCAGACTGTGCAATATACAATTCGAAGGAATAATAAATAAAAATAACAAAATTTAACCTTTGTCTGCTGGGTCTTGTTCCTGGATTGGCTTCTTCTTAGAGTGTGGAGTCTGGGGGAGAACAGTTTGCACAACCTTACACAAAAAAGACACAAGGTAAAGCATTAATAAACAAGAACGGTACTGCTACAATCAAACAAATTAATAGCTCTTCACTGGATTGGTTATAGATTTTGGATTCAGTATACTATGCAGGTTAACAACTGGGAGTCATTTTTATGCAACATTCACTGGGGTAGACAGAGCTGCCACCGTCTTATGAGTTTAGAAACTGCTTCCAAAGTCGTCTCTGCTGCAGCCCTGCAACCAGCAGCATGTGAATGGTTTGAAGTGATGTTTCTGTAGATGACCATTAGGGGCAGTGACTCAAGTAACAAAGGAGATTGAGTATGACTCAACTGAGGAATGTGGAGCAGAGTGGCGCAGCGGAAGCGTGCTGGGCCCATAACCCAGAGGTCGATGGATCGAAACCATCCTCTGCTATAACAACATTTTCACCAAAGCACTCAACATTTGGTTATCACTAATATAGATAAACGGTTTAGATAAGACAGATATTTATGATGCATAGTGTTTCCCTTTTTGTTGAAATTTACAAACAAAACTACGGTGGCCGACAAAATACATGCAAGAAAGAAACGTGCTGCAAACATCAAAACGACTGAAAGAGAGAAACACGCAGCAAACATCAAAACGACTGAAAGAGAGAAACACGCAGCAAACATCAAAACGACTGAAAGAGAGAAACACGCAGCAAACATCAAAACGACTGAAAGAGAGAAACACGCAGCAAACACCAAAACGACTGAAAGAGAGAAACACGCAGCAAACATCAAAACGACTGAAAGAGAGAAACACGCTGCAAACATCAAAACGACTGAAAGAGAGAAACACGCAGCAAACATCAAAACGACTGAAAGAGAGAAACACGCAGCAAACATCAAAACGACTGAAAGAGAGAAACACGCAGCAAACATCAAAACGACTGAAAGAGAGAAACACGCAGCAAACATCAAAACGACTGAAAGAGAGAAACACGCTGCAAACATCAAAACGACTGAAAGAGAGAAACACGCAGCAAACATCAAAACGACTGAAAGAGAGAAACACGCAGCAAACATCAAAACGACTGAAAGAGAGAAACACGCAGCAAACATCAAAACGACTGAAAGAGAGAAACACGCAGCAAACATCAAAACGACTGAAAGAGAGAAACACGCAGCAAACATCAAAACGACTGAAAGAGAGAAACACGCAGCAAACATCAAAACGACTGAAAGAGAGAAACACGCAGCAAACATCAAAACGACTGAAAGAGAGAAACACGCAGCAAACATCAAAACGACTGAAAGAGAGAAACACGCAGCAAACATCAAAACGACTGAAAGAGAGAAACACGCAGCAAACACCAAAACGACTGAAAGAGAGAAACACGCAGCAAACACCAAAACGACTGAAAGAGAGAAACACGCTGCAAACATCAAAACGACTGAAAGAGAGAAACACGCTGCAAACATCAAAACGACTGAAAGAGAGAAACACGCAGCAAACATCAAAACGACTGAAAGAGAGAAACACGCAGCAAACATCAAAACGACTGAAAGAGAGAAACACGCAGCAAACATCAAAACGACTGAAAGAGAGAAACACGCAGCAAACATCAAAACGACTGAAAGAGAGAAACACGCTGCAAACATCAAAACGACTGAAAGAGAGAAACACGCAGCAAACATCAAAACGACTGAAAGAGAGAAACACGCAGCAAACATCAAAACGACTGAAAGAGAGAAACACGCAGCAAACATCAAAACGACTGAAAGAGAGAAACACGCAGCAAACATCAAAACGACTGAAAGAGAGAAACACGCAGCAAACATCAAAACGACTGAAAGAGAGAAACACGCAGCAAACATCAAAACGACTGAAAGAGAGAAACACGCAGCAAACATCAAAACGACTGAAAGAGAGAAACACGCTGCAAACATCAAAACGACTGAAAGAGAGAAACACGCAGCAAACATCAAAACGACTGAAAGAGAGAAACACGCTGCAAACATCAAAACGACTGAAAGAGAGAAACACGCAGCAAACATCAAAACGACTGAAAGAGAGAAACACGCAGCAAACATCAAAACGACTGAAAGAGAGAAACACGCAGCAAACATCAAAACGACTGAAAGAGAGAAACACGCAGCAAACATCAAAACGACTGAAAGAGAGAAACACGCTGCAAACATCAAAACGACTGAAAGAGAGAAACACGCAGCAAACATCAAAACGACTGAAAGAGAGAAACACGCAGCAAACATCAAAACGACTGAAAGAGAGAAACACGCAGCAAACATCAAAACGACTGAAAGAGAGAAACACGCAGCAAACATCAAAACGACTGAGAGAGAAACACGCAGCAAACATCAAAACGACTGAAAGAGAGAAACACGCAGCAAACATCAAAACGACTGAAAGAGAGAAACACGCTGCAAACATCAAAACGACTGAAAGAGAGAAACACGCTGCAAACATCAAAACGACTGAAAGAGAGAAACACGCTGCAAACATCAAAACGACTGAAAGAGAGAAACACGCAGCAAACATCAAAACGACTGAAAGAGAGAAACACGCAGCAAACATCAAAACGACTGAAAGAGAGAAACACGCTGCAAACATCAAAACGACTGAAAGAGAGAAACACGCAGCAAACATCAAAACGACTGAAAGAGAGAAACACGCAGCAAACATCAAAACGACTGAAAGAGAGAAACACGCAGCAAACATCAAAACGACTGAAAGAGAGAAACACGCAGCAAACATCAAAACGACTGAAAGAGAGAAACACGCAGCAAACATCAAAACGACTGAAAGAGAGAAACACGCAGCAAACATCAAAACGACTGAAAGAGAGAAACACGCTGCAAACATCAAAACGACTGAAAGAGAGAAACACGCAGCAAACATCAAAACGACTGAAAGAGAGAAACACGCAGCAAACATCAAAACGACTGAAAGAGAGAAACACGCAGCAAACATCAAAACGACTGAAAGAGAGAAACACGCAGCAAACATCAAAACGACTGAAAGAGAGAAACACGCTGCAAACATCAAAACGACTGAAAGAGAGAAACACGCAGCAAACATCAAAACGACTGAAAGAGAGAAACACGCAGCAAACATCAAAACGACTGAAAGAGAGAAACACGCAGCAAACATCAAAACGACTGAAAGAGAGAAACACGCAGCAAACATCAAAACGACTGAAAGAGAGAAACACGCAGCAAACACCAAAACGACTGAAAGAGAGAAACACGCAGCAAACACCAAAACGACTGAAAGAGAGAAACACGCAGCAAACATCAAAACGACTGAAAGAGAGAAACACGCAGCAAACATCAAAACGACTGAGAGAGAAACACGCAGCAAACATCAAAACGACTGCAAGAGAGAAACACGCTGCAAACATCAAAACGACTGAAAGAGAGAAACACGCAGCAAACATCAAAACGACTGAAAGAGAGAAACACGCAGCAAACATCAAAACGACTGAAAGAGAGAAACACGCAGCAAACATCAAAACGACTGCAAGAGAGAAACACGCAGCAAACATCAAAACGACTGAAAGAGAGAAACACGCTGCAAACATAAAAACGACTGCAAGAGAGAAACACGCAGCAAACATCAAAACACATGCAAAAGAGAAACACTGCAATTTCAGTCAAAACACAACGGAAGTTCGCCAGGCCACTAGGGGGTCTCGACCTTTGGGATAGGGGATCGACTTTAGGAGATCGGAGGAGTAACAAAGGAGAAGAAAGTCAAAAGGTACGTTGTCCTTTATGTCTTTTTTAAACACTTGGCAGAAAGGACAACGTACCTTTTGACTTTCTTCTCCTTCGTTACTATGGTTGATCCTCTATCGGATAGGGCCCCACACAGGTCGAGACCCCCTAGTGGCCTGGCGAACTTCCGTTGTGTTTTTCTCTCTTGCATATGTTTTGAAGTTTACAGCGCGTGTGCTCCGGTCGTTTTTGTGATTGCCGCATTTTTCTCTTGCAGCGTACGTCAGTTTAAGAATTTGATCTTAGAGGCAATGTGAATCACAGGTATTCTACTGCCATCTAGTGGACAATGGGGAAGACAGCAACATTAAACTCGGAATATTTCTAGTTCATTTCATGATTAGTACGTTGGATTTGTTTTGCCGTTTGCAACATGTTTGCACGTGTCGGCCACCGTACAGAACAGCAGACTTGAAAGCACCGAAGATTAGTGAATAACAAAAAAAATTATTAGCTGAAGCCCTATTTTGTAGGTATATCTAAGAATGTATGTATATGTGCACCTCTGCAGACTGTGAATCCAGATCAACAGCAACGGATACATTGATGAGCTTGATGTTATCGCAGTAGTGCTGATGCTGCCTGCGCCAGCCCAGACATTCATAGATGAGATTGGCCACACCCTCAAAGATTTGGCTTCCCGACTCCAGCTGGACACAAAGTCAACGCACATACAGACAAGAACATCAACTAAACTGGTAGCAAAACATAACGAGTGGAGACGAAGCTTGAGAACGATAAGAACAAGTATGACAAAGAACAGAAAACTTTAATTCAACAATGACAACAGAGCTACGAAACGTAAATAAGTCCAGCTCACAACAGCCTCAGGGTCCTGTGTCTGGAAGGGAAGACCAAGATCAGGGACAGTGTAGCTGAGCTGAACCACATCATGGAGTCGGGAGTCGGGAGGCCCACTCTCTAAAACTGCTCTCAGACCTGACCAAAATGAATCCAGCTTTCTGGCCTGCACAGCCACCTCTAAACTCCAAAGATAATGATGATGTTACATTAATAACAACATGCAATAAGTATAACAAAATTAAAATACACAGATAGTTTCGAATTTATGTATGCACTATCATACAGTTTCTTTAAATCTGAACAGGATATGGATATTATGTATGAAGACTCTTAACCTGTATCCAGAACTGGAGAAGCTCCCAGGCTCTGCTCAATGACCTCATCGCTGCGCTGTTCCTGCTGTTCACAGGAGGTTTGGGTGTGCTCTGAGCACAGTTTGATGACATTTGCTACATGCACATCAACAGCATCTAGCAAGCAAATTAGTTGCGGCTGGTAGAAGCCCACCAAGAGAATATAGTGCTGAGGACCACCGTCTGGCTCATCATCTAATGAAACAAACAGCTGCTTTACTGTTGGCATATTTTCAAATCACAACAGTGTATTGTACCGGCAGAACAGATGTAAATAGGATGAAACAACCTTCTAGTTTGATATCACCTACAGAAGTGACAAAGTCAAGCTAGTCTATGGTGATAAAGAAAAATACTTTTATTATACATAATTCTTGTTTTATATACATTAGAGCTGTTGATTTTACCTATGAATGTGGGCGGCTCAACATCTCCCCTGCGTTTGAGCTTGGTTTTCTTCTCCTTGGAATCTCCCACAGCTGGGGACGCATCCTTCCCCTTTTTGTCCGAGCCCTTGGCCCCACTTTTGTCCTTGCTGTCAGAAGAAGGGGTGATCTTTTCTTTTTTTCCTTCAGTCTTATGATGGAGTTCATGGAAAACACAAAAATTACAACGTCCTGTGAACTCCGAGTCAAATGATGGCGTGCATTATCGCTCCATCACTTATTTTCCACTTCAGTTCAAAATGAACATTAAACTGTAAAAGAATAAAAACACGGAGTGGCTTTTCTGAAGAACTGCTCACCTGCTCTGCTTCCCTCCTGTGCTGATCACTGCTTTTGATCTGGAGCAGCTGGAACTTCACGATTTTTGCCATCAAGTCACAGGGAATCTCCTTTCCAGCATCCAGCAGCACCTTAGCCTGCTCTGTAACCTAGACGAGACACAAACACACGCCAAAACAAGCAATAAAGCTCATGAACACAGCTGATTTTTTAGGTCACTGACACACAATGAATTACAAAACACTATTCCTTGCTAAATTGTATCAATGTATGTCTCTAAAATATCCCTACCTCATAGAACATGGGGACATCGTCAGGTTTTTTAGCTTTGAGATTTCCCAGCTCATGGATCTGTAAAGAGAACGTGTCATTTGACAAAATATATGTGAGAATTGTAGTAACACCGATAATACCTCAATATAATAGCAGTGATTAAAATATGACATCATTTATTCTGTGGCATACCTCAATGAATCATGTCCTTTTCGTTTTATATTGAGAAGAGCAACATAAGATGTAAATAGACGTTGAGTATCTGAGCCCTAAGTATCAATGGATGGCTAACAGCGTGATGATGTTTTTAAATTTAGTCTATTTTCACATGGCAGTTTGGAATTTGGCGAGGAATATTAACAAGTTCTTGACAATTTAAAACATCTAGCACAGCGCAAAAATCTTTTGCAATTTCATGAAGTGTCAACCCGTTTTCAGATTGCTCAGACTAACAATAAAAAAAAGCCATTGGATACCCTTTCAATGGTCCTGTCCCAGGTCAACAAGGTGAAAAGTTTGCGCTGAGGTTTCTGCACAGCCAAAGACAGGGCCTTGATGAGCTCTTCCTCCTCTGGACTTCTCCCAACCACCAGCGACACACAGGCCTGCCATGACTCCTGTGAAGGACATGACAACAGGACTTAACCGCAATTAAAATATAATCCCGTAAACAGCTAATATCCATAATGACATGTTTCCTAATAGTTCCGCTACATAGACGACCGTACATCACGTCTTTAGTTGTGTTAAATAAAATTGCCTCTCACAAAACCCTTAAAAATATCCCAGTTTTTAAAATTCTGAAACAAAGGCCTCAACTTCAACAGTTCACCCAAGTTTTATTCGATATAATTGAGCCAAATGAAAGGTTGTAACATCTCAACCTCCTAAAGGAAAAGTTTTCTTTTATTTCACTTATTTCACTTATGACAAAGTCTTAATCGTGTTTGATAGTCAACGTCCCGTTTTTATTAAACCCTAATTTTCCCCTAACTGACATGGCGACCGAACTCAACTTTCAGGCGGATTGGCTAGCTGAACATGCAAGCTGATAAAGCTCGTTAGCTACAATGTAGCTAGTTAACAGTAAAAACTAAGACAGTAACGATAAGTGGCTAAAATGTTTTCAACACACGGGAAAAAAGGGGGGAAAAATGGGGGCGACTAGACAACAAACCTCCTCAAATTGTGCTCTGACAAGACCAGCCTCCCAATTCTTGTTTCCAGCTTGAGCTCCAGAGTTGTTGGGTTTTTTAACAGAGCTCTTTTTAGCTGCCATTAGTGGAATATTCGTTCAGTGACGATGACGGAACATGAGACGCCGAAAATTATCATACGACAGGGGCACGTTAGAAACTCCAAGTTGTCAACTATATTGTTTGCGTTGCCATTAGTAACCACACAACCGTCAAGTAACGTAACCAAAGTAATGCTTCATGTACAGTTACAAAATAAAAGCATTAAGGACTCTCATGGTTCCTGTATATTTGATCTAAATTATTTCAATTTCACAAAGAAAAAGCAGAAAATATAATATTGTGTATTTAAGCTAACTTTACATCAATTCAGTTTCCTACTAATCATGAAATGAACTAGAAATATTCCGAGTTTAATGTTGCTGTCTTCCCCATTGTCCACTAGATGGCAGTAGAATACCTGTGATTCACATTACCTCTAAGCTCAAATTCTTAAACTGACGACCATAGTGAAAACTTTTCACATTTCAGCAGCGGTGAGTTAAAGAATTTATCATTGCAAAGCCAAATAACATGGGTGTATCTATTCCAAATGGAGCTATAAGAACTTGTAACCCAGACAGTCAAACTTAACCAAAGCCTGCAATGTGCACACATGTATGCAAATCCCTTTAAAAGGCTAATGATTTCACTTGTGAGTAGTAATACTGCTTGATCCAGTCATTGAATGTACCACCTCTGCCACAAAGTTGTGTCCAATGACTAATACTTGGTTTAATATCAGAACCGTTGCATGATATTTTCCGTAAATCTAAAGTCTAGAATATAAATCTTTTTTTAATCATAATAATAAAGGCAACATGGAACAAGGGTTTCAGCCTTGCCATGTTTTATGTAAAGATAGGGAGATTTGAATGTGAATTAATTGAATATTCAAGCGGAATGCATATAAATACACCGTTTCTATGAATGCTAATGAAGTGAAGTGTGAGAGGGGCCATGGCCACTTCATCACACCCACACCCTCTCAAACAACAAATAAATGAGCTACAGCCATTCATGACAGAGATCATTAGGATCTATTTCTGTGGGTCTTAAATTAGTATTCAGTTCTTACAATGTAAAAGACCATTTGCTGTAGTTTTATGTCAAATCTGAAACATTTGTATACAGTGGTTGGATTTTGCAAATAAAACAGAGTATGATCAAATGTGTTTTAAACTGTGGTCGAGTTTAGAGTGATGCTACCTCATATTTCATGGGGAGAGAAGGTGATTTTTACATTTCCTTGAAAAAGAACAAAAATCATCAGTGATCTAAAAGCATTTCCTGTTTGACTGTCTGATTGTCAACGCAACTCAGCTGACATTGTCAGAGAAAATAATCAGAAAAACTGACACGTAGTGTCAAAATGCCGGTCGTATAGTGTCTGTAGTATTTGCACATTTACATTCCCTCTCTATATTAGAGGCTTTTCTGGAATGTGCAGAGTTGTCAACTTTAAAAGACTTTCCATCTAAACCAGAAAAATAATTTATTTAAAAACAACTGACTTATAAACAGTGGGCTTTTCCTCATGAAACTCAAAAAGGGATTCTTCTTGCTCCATTTATTAGTGCTTAGTATGAAGTGTTTCATGCCACTCGTGACACCAAAGTCATGACTTGGCACACATTTTCATTTTATGCCCTTTGCACGGTTTTATGCATGCAAAGGGATGACCTACCTTCAGCAGCACCCTATAAAAAAAAGCAAAAGTGAGACAACGCCCATATGTCATATGCCAGAGATATCCATGTTTCAAGCCAGCAGAGCATTAGTTATGGAGGCGTTGCAGGCTCTAAACCTTCCAGAGGCAGTGTCCTGTAAAGGTCACACACCAGCCAGATAAACATTGTAGTGACACTTCGTTCTCACTGCTGCGAACAGTGTAGCAACATCTTAAAATATCCAATTTTCTTTTTTTAGAGATACATTGCTGTTACATTTGTGGGTCATGTGGCTCTCAAAGATATTTAATTTCACTCAACAGCAGTTGCAACGGTTTATCAAAGTTCGGTGTCCACTTACGACTTAAGATTATACGTCTAACTCGAGTTGATAAAACGTAGGTCAACATGCATAACCAAATCTAGAAGCCAAGACACATTTGTGCAGCCACATTGGTACAGAAGACCAGGCACTCTGTTCTTAGGAAGTTACTTCCTACACTACCTCAGAGTATCACTGACATGACAACATGTTGCAATCAGGTGGTCTCTTGAAATTCGAACATTCAGTCGCTCACAAGATGACTGTTACGCATACATGGCTGTGAAGGCAACGAAAAAAGGAAGGAAAAGCTGGACAGCACTGTCTTTCATGGATTATGAGAAATGCTCAAGTCTTTAAGTGCAGTTTGGCAAAGCAGATTTGAAACTCCACTCATCATAGCGCATGTTACCAACAGTGAGGGCAGATTTGAATTTCGATACTCACAAATGATGTGACAAAACGTCAGTGAGGATTAAACGGAAAGGTCATCTTCACAAACCCACTGATTCAGTGCAACATTCTCTGGATGGAGATTTTATACTCTGGGTATTTTGCTTTGTCACTGTGACCTGCATCTACACCACAGTTTCACTTTACAATCTTATCTATTTCAAATGAAATCCCTTGCCAAACATGAATGGACGACTTCATTCTTTTAAATGTGAAGTGAACATATCTGTATTGCCCATGAGGTGAGATTATGGTGAGATCTGAAGAGCTCTCTGAGGCGTTCAGCATAATATGGTTGTGGATGCCTTTAAGTCTGGCAATTCCAAGGGAAAGAAAATAATCTAAAAGTGCTATAGCTCTCAAACTGCTTATTTGTCCAAGACTGACCGCCCAACCCAGTTAATAAGGTGGGCTGTGTGATGCTAAAACAAATGTACAGGAATCCCAAGGGTTCACGAGGATGTGCACCAAACTTTCTAACTGTTGGTGTCAAGTGCAGGCTTCAGCAATTAGAAAGAGACTGCATAAATTTGACCTATGTTAGAGGCATGCCATAAAAACCCCTTGCAGAATATCACAGGAAAACTACAGTTTGCAAATAAATGTGCAAACAAAGCCCAGGCTCTCCTAATGCGGTCTGGACAGATTAATCAAAGACAGAGTTGTTTGGCAATAGTTTTTCAGGAGAAGAACCAATTGTGAAGCATTGATGCATTGATTTAGATGTGGTGTCATGTTTTAGTGTTGCCTTGCAGCCTCTGGAAGCGTGCAACTTGGTCATTGATTTAACTCTATGTCATGCCTTGTATCAAGGAGTGTTTTGAGATAATGTGAGATCATCTGTCCAAAAAGTCGAAGTCAAACTGGAACAGAATAATGATCCTTAGAACACAAGCAAATCTTCCAAGGGAAGGCTGAAAAAAAGACTTGAAAAGTAGTGGGGGAAAAAAACACAACTTAAATCCCTCCGGTGGGGGTTTGAAGTAGGCAGGAATTGGGCATAAAGGAGGAAAAAAAGGCTCTGAAATAGTTCATTTTTCTCATGTTTGTGAACTGTAGGCACTGACTGAGAATATCCTGTAAATGAACATAAAGTCAAAATGATAATTCAGAGAAAGAAAGTCATTGTTTACGTATGATACATGCAAAACAACACAGATAAACATATTTGGATCTTCAGACACAGTGAGTCCCAGTGAGACATGCATGCTCCCTTCAGCCAAGTTCATCAGATTTCCATCTTCCAAGAAGCAGGCTGTTAAACAGGTCAGGAGGAAACATGGGAACAAGCCCAGCATATCTCTCAGAACTCTGATACAAACAGACCTATCCAGTGACTCTGACCCCGTGGGGATGGAGAGGCAACTCAAAGCGGGCAAACATCTGTAGGCAGAGGACATGTGATCATCTCATCAGTAAGTAAGATCGACTCTTCTCAGCTGTGGCTGCAAAGCCCTCCTTTCCCAGCTCGGCACTGTAACCCACACTGTGCAGGCTGAGATGAATCATGTTGACACTGAGGCTCTCAAAAGCCACCAGCAGATTCACGAGCTTCGGCTAATAAGCTGCCAATGTCAGTACAAAGGAGCTCACATTCTTTTGGTAGTAGCCCTACAGTACTTTTCCATGAGGCCTAAGCTACATTAATTCTGTTGGAGCACCGTAGGAAGATTTGCCACCTCCACATTCTCATGGATGTAAAACACTGCAAGTTATCACATTGACATAAGATTTACATTAAACACCACTGGAGGGTTTATAGATTAAATTAAATCAAGCAATTGGAGAGGCTTAATATAAAGCTACACATTGAAACATTGGGCTGAAACTTTAAGTAGCGTAGCTATATGCTAATCAAACTTTTATAAAAATTCCAGAGCCACTGGAAAACCAGCTTAATAGCTTAACTTTGCATAAAGACAGGAAATGCTGGTCAACATCTTAGCCTAACTTTGAGCATCTCTAAAGCTCAAGAATAAGCCTCGTTTGGTTAAACAACAAAAAAGATGACATGAAACAACTCAAATATACTAACAAAATAACCATGGATGAAACTAAATGTAGACATCTGACAGTCAGTGTAACCTATAAATCAGATAAGTCATTCTCTCACTAACTTGGCTCATCTTTGTAGTGGTATTAAGTATTGATTGTGTTCCTTTCGCCCACTTTAGTGAAGTCTCCACAGGCTCAATAGTGCAGATTTGTAATGCTGATCCACATTAGCAAAGCAAGGGAACAGGATCAGAGGTTGCCAAGTGTGACAAGATGAGCAGTGCTGCTTTGTCCCGCACAGCATGTGATCCTTTCATTAACCTGCTGCAACTGTGTCAGCCTGCTCAGTGTGTAAATGACATGACTACATAATTGGTTACACTTTACTCTCAATGTTAAACCTTTATGTTCGTAACCTACTTTGAGCCTCAATTGCATTTCCAAAGGTTGACCTGGAAGGAAGAGAAGCCTTGGCAAATGTCCCACCCAAGTGAGAAAAATCATTTAACACTCATGGGTCAGACTAAAAGTCCCATAAAAGTTAAGATATATTACAGTGAAATGCCACACTTGATTCAGAGGCAGCATGGTTTTAGACAGTCTTTATTTTTGAGCTTAAATTAAATAAAGCTGTTTCTGTGTAAGCTCTTAGAAACTTTCCACTCTTGAGCAAAAGCTAGTGGCTTATATGTCAATCTGTAAATGCTCATCATACCCATCAGAACTAAGCACAACACATTTTGGTTGTTCACTCTGAAAAAGCCCACTTTGTCCCCCTTTCAGCAGGCTTGGCCCCAACTGCACGACAGACTAAACAAAATGTTCAAAGGGAAGACACAGAATAGGGTCGACGAATGCAAGTGGATTGTTTATTGTCCAACAGACACGTAGTTGCCTTCCACATCCAGTCTTAAAAACAATGGGAACTAAAAAATAAATAAAAGACTGAATGCATTTGGGTGAACAAAACTTTTAATTATATAAATGTTCTGCATTGGAAAAAGGTGCATCTGAGGGAGAAGGTATAAAAATAAAAATTAAATAAAACAGTCACACAAAGACGTCGCTGTGATCAAGTGAAGTATCTATATTTCTATGACTTTTAAGGCATCCACACTCCCAGAGTGTGAGGAGCCCACACCATGACAGCAGCATCTTCACAAGTCTTAAAAACACCCACAGCCCTGAACACACAGCATTGCACAACAAGCTACATATGGCCCCCAAAGACTACATGTCCGCCTCCTAGTCAAGCCTAGGAGCGTTCACTGCTGCTGAACACGCATCAACAAAGTGGCTAGTGTCTTTAACAAGTATACCCACAGTATGTACCTCAAAAAGAAAAGAAAATAAATAGATGTGAGCAGTTTTACATTCATTTGCAAAGAGTACATTTTAAAATAGTGCTCTAGCTACATTATGCTTAGGGAAAAGAACATTCAGAAAATGACAATTTTGCTGATTAAAAAATTACTTTGAGATACTGAAGCAAAACCAAGAACCATTGAGCTTTTTATGAGTGATCTTTTAACCTCACATCCCACGCTGACTGGCTAATAGTTGAACTGAAAACATACAAAAACACTGTAGAAAATATAACACCACTGGGGCAGCACTTACATTTGGGCTAAAGTGCATCTACCCACAGGTAACCCAGTTCTGTAACTGTAAACTCTTGGAGTTCAGCACTCCTCTATCACGGTACCAGCCGAGGAGGAGTACAGTTTTTTCTTGACGAGCCGGAAACCTGGACTCAGTTTAAGTGCGTGCCGGAAAGTCGGGGCAAAGCAGGAGCCCATGAAAAGAAAGTCCCGCAGGCTGGGCCAAGCGGTGCCGTCTTGCTTGAACACGAGAGTCAGCTCAAACGTGGGCACCACCGTTGCGTCGTACGTGATGCTCTCGAGCTGCTTGCAGCCCTTGTCCAGCTCCAGGTGGACGTATAAGACGCACCCACGCAGGCCGCAGGGCTCACAAGACGCCAGCCGCAGGACTTCACGAGCCATCCTCCGCGTCAGCTTCTCTGGTACCAGTACAGAGGAGCAGTGCAGCGTTGTCTTCTTGGCCCGTGACAGGCAGTTTTCAAACATCTTGGCCAGCTGGTGACATGTTCTGTCCTCGATGACGTCTGCAGCCCTCTGGGGTTCAGTCAAGCAGTGATCCCAGTAGTCCAGCTCTGGGAAAACAAGTTGAAGAGTGAGGCACCAAAAGCAGCTGTCTCATGTGAAAAAAAAAAAAAAAACATAAAAAACAAAAAAAACAAAACACCTAGATAAATACACAGCAACTGCAGAATAGATGGTCATGTCATGTGGCTGCCATGCAGAACTAGCCAGTTTTAAACTACTAAAATGATTGAGAGATTGTGGTCCGACTTTGCAGGCCCTCTGGTTAGAGTGAATCATAAGAAGAAGGATGTGGTTGATGCATTGAATGGTACAAAAACGTGTAGAAAACAAAAAAAATATACACATAACAGACTAAAGCAGAAGAAATAAACAGTTAGCTGTGGGCACAAGGCATACAAACATTGTGTTAGCTGTGGCATCAGTCGCAGGCTATTGTGCAGGCAGGCTGATATGATGACTTCATCTCCCCGCCCCCCTGCCCTCCACTGCTGCAGCCATGCACCACACAGTGATAAACAAGCACACAACTGGAAATATCCAGGCTGGAAACGCCGACAAAAAAACCCCCCAAAACAACACACAGAAAGGGCCAGTAAGCTTACCTTTTTCAATGCAAGCCTGGTCATATCTTCTTTCAACCAGCTCCGAAATACATTCGCTGCCTTTGGTCTTCAATGTGCTCGTTGCAACCATGATGGTAATCTTAACAAGCGACTCTTATGCGATTTTTTTTGACAAGTTGCCTGAAAACAGAGGCAGTAGGGTCAATAAATCAGTAGCAGTGGACCTATTTTAAGCAGCGAAAACAACAGCGAAGATCATTATTTTAGTAATTAACTGAGGCTCTTTAAACAAGCCGGTATTTCATTACTCTCAAATGAACTTACTTGAACATTTCATTTTAGCTAGCAGACATGTCGAGAATTTTAAATGACTCACCTTAAACACTATTTAGTGCTAAATAAATTAGTTTAGACGGTTCCCAATAAATACAATCACACATACGGGCCACCTCTCCTCTCGCACACGTACACTGTCACACAAACACACTGCATCAAGAGAGCGGTGTGAGGAATATTTAAACCTTCTTCCACTCAGCTGACCAGAGGGTTTGACCAATCAGAACACGGGCTTATAGGTGGAACCACAGCTCTTTCCCAATTGGCTGACTAAAAGACTTCGAATTAAATAATTGCCCAATTATACTCGTGGAGAACATTTATGTTGCTACGTAGGCTAGGTAACCTGCTGGCTGTTCTGTTCGCGTTGAAAAATGGACAACCGCGTTTTACATTTCACATGGATGGCAAACAAAGCATTGTTTTTTTAAATTCTATTGATTCCAGTGGTTGTTTCTGCTTTAATTAGATAATGGTTGACAACTGGAAAAGCCACATTTAAAAAGTGAAAAAGTGAAGACGTTTTGTGGTCTGACCCCCAAAATATAGTCAGATCTCAAAAGTATAGTTTTGTAATCCTTCCCCACCAAGTACAAAATAACCAAGAGGTCCACAGCATGATGTCTTAAATTAAACTTTTATTCTATTCTTTATTCTCAAAGACTTAATTATACAACAATATGAAATGATTTGCAAAATGTTGACCCAAAACCTGCACATGTGGCATTTGAAGAGGGAGAAAACCCTTTGCCTGGACAACTGAGCCAGCATATCTTATCTTATTGTGTTTGTGTGTGCATGTGAGTGTGTGCATTTGGCAGGTAAAACACTGGTAAAACACTGACAGTTGCTCAGCTCGTCAGCAGTTTATCGCTCATCACACACTGTCTCGACAGAGATTTCCTTGCAGTAATTAGATCTGGCTCTCCGGCCCCCAGCAGCTCTGCTGGCTAAAAGGTGCTGGAATCCGGTGGGTGCGTTAGAGAGACGCTCTCTGCCTGTCACATGGGGAGAACTGGATATGTCTCGGAAAAAAAAGTCACATTCTTCAGTTAGTGTTGCAGCGTTTGTGGAGGCAGACATGTCCTGTATAAAGTAATGTAGCCTGTCAGAAAAACATGTCATCTGAAGTATTCTGCTTGAAAATAGTTGATGACTACTTCAAACTACAGTATATTGAATATTTCATCACAGCGTATGCATACATGACAAAGAAAAAAATCATATCCAGACCAAAGCTCAGAAAGACCACAGTTTAAAGATCCATAGCAATCATTGTGATGAAGCTTTCAGTGAGATTTTGACCTATATTTATGGTGGTTAAGCTCTGCTGCTGCTCTGAGCAGCTCTGAGCTGTGGCTTACAATCAGTTGACAGCATTTTGCAATGTGAAATAAAAACTTTACAAGCAGTTCATCAAGTTAATGCTTAATTAAGAGCAGGTCAAATGAGATACTTTTAAAATCTATAATGCTGAGAGTGAGCATCATTGAAATATACATCTGATGTGAGGATCAAGTTTTAAAAAAAGCTGCGGCATGTAGATACATTGCATGAGACCTATAATTGCCACAGTGCTCCTTTCTTATCTGTAGGCTGACATACTTTGCAACAATGTGGGTTAACTGTGGAGCCAGGGTGAAAATAGAAAATGATGATTACTGCAAAGTTGAGAGCAGATGTACAAATCCATATAGTGAGCGGTATGCAGGAGAGAGCCCATTTAAAGTCTGTGTGAAAAGTCAGACAAGTAAAAGATTAACTTGTCACCTGAAGACATAAAGTTAAAGATGGCCCGTTTTGTTAGAATGGTGCAAACTCTTATTTTATTTCTCACCTTCTACACTTTTAAAATAATAAAGAGTTTGGGCACTTATCTCAGTATTCAGTGACAATCACTTGAACAAGTATCACTTGTAACTAGGGCAAAGCTTTTGCTGTGAACAACTTGGAACACGTTGTGTGTACTGTAAACGCTGCTCTTTTGTCCCTGCCCACAGATTTTTGATTGTGTCCTGGCACAGTACACCTCAGCTTCACCCTTTTCAGCCAATAATTGCTTCACAAAAGAACATGGAGACCACGCCAAATGTCGAAACTCAGACATTTCACTATTTCATGAATTTTTTTTGCTCACGTTGAATTTGATGGTCACATACGGCTTCTTCACTGCACTTCGCTCTTTGATAGAGCTTAAACCTGCTTTTGTGGCAGGCAGTGTGAACTGTGTTCACAGACAATAATTGTTTTTCAGATAGCGTGACCTCTGCCCCTCTTTACTTCTGAGAGACTCTACCTCTCTAGAGTGCTCTTTTTACACCACATCATAGCCGCTTTCGGACAGACCGTTCTAAGAAAGTAGTTATCAGAACTACCCTCCTCGAATTTCGTTCTGATAACTATCATTCCCCAGCGGAACTGTTTCAGTCTGCATTCGCACATGAGTCGGGACCTGATAGGGACTGATGCGCCGCGCGCAGCCGTCTGCTTCAGTGACGTGTTAGCCGTTAGCCGTTTAGCGCTACATTCAAACACAAAAGAAAACGGTAAAAGTAAGGAGAGTAGAAAAAACACCACCAAGAAGCTAATATGGAGACCGGGGAGGCCACCGTGTTCATGTTCTGCATGATGGTGATATTAATCATGGACGATCACATCAGGCGTCTAATATCGAGGCTGGAAAAGCTCACAGAGAGAGTCAGGAGATACTTTTTCATTTCATGAAGTAAGAAAGGAGAGCAGAGCGCTGCAGACAAATGAGACCAGTGTAAGTTTAACTTATTAAACACCCGCCGGTTGTGTCTGTGTCTATGAGGAAACATTTCAGCCGTGATAGCATGACATGGGGCGTAGCTACCGACCACCACACACCTCCGTTAGATTCGTTCTATAGAACCATGAAAAGACCCGACCTCGGACAAGGAGCTAAATAGTTATAGGAACTAAGGGAGAAAGCCCCGAGTTCCTGTATGTCCGAACACGGGAGAAAACGGCCCCGCAGATTAAAAGGTTATTAGAACTGCCAAAGGTTCCTACAGTCCGAAAGCGGCTCATGTTACCACTCTGTTGCAAAGTAACCTCCTTAGCTGCAAAATGTTCCTCCGGTTGATCTGTTTTTGTATCACTCACTTTCCAGTCTTTTGTTGCCCCATCCCAATTTATTAAATATTTTTGCTGCCATCCAATTCGAGATAAACTAGTATTTAAATAGTAAATATCTCACTTTTAGCATTTGATGTGCTTTTCTATGTTCTATTGTGACTAAAATATTGATTTTTAGTGGGAGGTGTGTATTAGGAGTCCTCTGAACTCATGAATGCAACAATGTTCTGCAGCTAAAAGCTCACAAGGTCTGTGTTTACCCTCTCCTCTGCAGGATCGATCCATTTTTTTTTAGGTCAGCACTTTTCTTCTGGCACGGAGCTTTGTAACAACTTGTTGCAGGTCACATATAACTTTGCACTGTGTATCAAACATGAGGTGTTTGACAAAAGCGTAAACCACGTGTGCTTTTGACCTTCACTGCCTGATGGTGAAGAGAATCAACCAAAATTTGTTTGACAATTTGCTCCAACTCTTGCTTCCCTGAATGCGGCTAAAGATGAAATGTGCCGCGTCTCAGGTTACTAATCCAGCACAGTTCAGATGAACATTCAATCATCCTGTGAAGGCACTTGGTATGCCAGGCTCGCACTACTCTCCTTCCAGTGAAACGTGCCACCTGTGAAGCTTTTTTGCTGACTTGCATTTCACTCCAGTGAGAGACAGCCGACTGCATGTGCAGAGAGTGATATACATGTGAGCCATGCGCACAGCTACTGACATGTCCACTAAGAGCCACCAAGAATAGAAAGAGAGGAAACATTTTATATAGTACAGATTCAGAGAGGCAATATGACCTTAGTCATGATAATTCGTACACATTCTGATCCTCTTAATGTGACTGATCTTGCCAGACAGCTGCGCTTCAAACATTTCTGTCAAAGATTAAAAAATGAGATGAAACAGTCGATTCAGCCCTTTTTATTTCTTCAATTCCCAGCCAAACACTACAAGTCATGAGATCTATGTATTCTCAGCTTCTCTTAATGCAACAATAAAAATGAATAATGACGAATAGAAACTGGAATTTGATGGTCCATGTATAGTTGGCCTCATTATTTAAAAGTGATATGAATTATGGTATGCAGACAGCCAGCAGTGACATCCTGATTGTAGGTCAGCCAAAAGTGGCAAGGCAATGTGGGTGTGTTTTATGGGCCTTTCGCCAACCTGCTCATTGTGTCTCTGAAAGAAATGTAGCCACAGTGGAAGCTGTCTCACCTTACCAAGGCCACAGACAGTTTGTTCTCATGAGTATTTCTTTATGGGGAGAAGATCTTTTTAGTCTGGGTGCTGATACCTCCCTCCTCTGTCAACAGCCCCGTGAAACTTCTCTGCAAACACATAAACTTGTGTTGATTATCTGCTCCCTCTGGTGGTGAATCACTAAACTCCACCAACATTCGCCCTACAAAAAGAAGAACAAGGCATATATTTTCCATGCTGACAGAATCATTTGATCGTTGCTTCTGATTAATATTAAGAATGAACTTTTATTCACACATTGTCATTGCCATGAGGATTATTTTAATAGATATGCCATGGACATAGTTATGATCTAAACGTTTACTTTTCATATATAATTTGACCCTAAAATCAAATTCGACTTATTTCACAGCAGTCAACAGAACAAATCCGATGAAGTGAAGCTCCAAAACAGAGCCATTATCAAGTGGTTTATTGGTGAGTTTGAGGTTGACAGTCAGTAACTTCCAGCCCAAGGCTTTAGAGTAATTACACTCATCTGAATCTGTGTAATATTCAACCCATCTAAACAAAGCTAATCTGCAAACCAAAACTTTACAAAGGAATCTCGCTTGAAGATACTCTTTTTATCACAGCAAAAATGGACTCCACCTACAGAGAGCCTGTTCTTATAAACAGCTTTTGTGTGAAACCGACAGACAAAAAGAATTACAATCTATGTAATACTTCAAGAAAGATAAATGATGGGTGAGAACACAACCAAAGGAGGACGATAACGCGATGAAATAAAGTGATTTATTCCATCAAATATGTGACAGATCTGAGGTCAGTGCACTTTACAGGAAACATGTTCGTGGCCCAACACATACAGTTGACAGAGGTCAGTGATGCAGCGATACTTTTCATTGAATAAAGCCTGTATAGATAATAAATCATCATTTCCATTTAATGTATTCCACAGGCAGTGAAACCCATTTCAATTTAAAGAGCTTTGCAGTCCTTGCAGTGAGGAATGCATTTTCTATTTGTGAGTAAAGTTTTCCGACTTCATAAATCAGCTTCCAGCTTACACAATCACACATGAATACTTTCCTGCTACTCAAAATATTTCCCCAAATTTGAAAACAGGAAAAAAAGAAAAGAAAAAAATCTACGTTTCTCCAGAACAGCAACATTGTGGGCGAGTCTTGTCGTTTTTCCACTCGCCGATCTCGATGTTGCTGCCTTTCGTTTTCTTTTTCTATCTCGCAGCAGCTGAAACACACCATAAGGAAATGAGATTCAGATGAGACCGTGCATAGAAGATTTATAGGTGGAGGTGTTTCCCCAACGTTTTCAGAAGTTTAAAAGCTGCAAAACTCTGTACCAACAAAGACACTTTCTTCATTTGCAAAATTCCTAAAGCATTAATCCATTTCCCTGTGTAGCTCTCAGCCAAAGCTTCCAGGCCTGAATGCAGTAAGGAAGGAAGACAGGACATTCAGTGCCCAGATTTGAAACTTTTCATTTTTTTCACAGGCGGGATGAGGGAGTGTGTGTGTGCACACCCGTGGACGAGTACGTATATTCACGCACGCCTCCAGCGTCTGGGGCATGCTGACATTTACTGGCCGCACAATAGCTGCTGTCCAAAATAATCCCTGTTTATGTTAGGAAGTCCCTATCTTTCAAGCCCTGCTGCTTGTTTTAGGGTGGGGGCGAGAAATCACAGGAAACACCTTCTGTTGCCCAGCAAAGCCCCCAAAGCCCATACAGTACAATGAGATATTAAAAGCCTGCCACTTCCCTGAAATAATTGCAAGTTTGAGTCTGAAGAAACAGCTTCACCGAGTGATGGAAGAATGTGCAAACAGGAGGAACTGTCGCAGGAAACAGAGGGAAGGCAGCTCACCATTTTCCTCTCCACCTGATGACTTCACTCCGAGGAGCATGACACCATCTTTGGAGCCTTCAGGCCTGCTCTGGAAAGACGCGCTGAGGAGGAAACAGTCACATATATTTTGCTGGTTCACACACACTTGAAATATAATCTAGCCTTTAAATGGTCAAACTCACTTCTCAGTTCCAGTGTCAATGGTTTCTGATGAGCGGGAGAAACAAAGGGAGAGATCAATGTTTTCACTGAAGTAACAAAATGACTACTTACAACTTACACTGATAGAGTGGAAGCATTCAGAGACAGAAATGTTTTTAAAAAGCCATCTCAGGTTGGAAGTTGAATTCATTTACATCAAATCTGTGCATGTACCTGTGTGATCGTGTACTTTCTTGTGATTGAATTTAAGGAAGATGCCAGCAGCAACTGCAACCAGGCCAACAGGGAGCGCAATCCACCACAGCTTTTTGTCCGCTGGTAATTCAAGAACAAGAGTGGTCAACATCCATGTAGGTTAACATGCATCTGTGGCAGACTGATGTCTAAAAAATTGGCAGAAAAGGGATACAGCAGTGCCAGCTCCGATTCCTAAACGCATACCTGTGTGTGAGGGGGAGGGTGTAGAGTCAAAGTCAAGCATTTTAAGCCAATGAGATATTTTGTGATTATTTTGTCCAAGGGAAAAACTTCAAAAGTGCATAGTTTGGGGAACAAAGATGAGTTTTTAGTGGAACTGCTGCCACTACTGTTGGAGTGGCCATATTGGTCTTTTTGTATGGGACATGAATTTACTTTAAAACTGTAAAAACTGTGCATTTTGTAACAGTTTTAGCTGAAATACCTCTAACCCTGGGGGGATCTTAATGAAAGACGGATGAAAGGTTGTGTAGTTACACTGGGAATGTCGAGAAGGTACAATAATTATAGCAACCCCACTGACCAGACTCTGGTGACAAAGTCAATTTGTGGTTGACACTCTGGTACAAATGAAAGAATTCAACAACTGGATGGATTGCTATGAATTTCTGCACTTATATGTGTGTTCCCCTCACATAAATCTTAGAGGCCGTCTTCATTATTTGTAAACCTGTCAATCTGGGTTTTTACTCACCCCGAGTCGTTGAACGAAATAAGCCCAAATGTGTGAGCAACTAGAAGTTTTTGGTCAGCTTTCTCCCCTTTGTGAGCTATCAGGGTAATTATAAATGATCTGATCTTCTCTTCATTAGTTTGATTCATGACAACACGCGCAGTTACAACAGTGTGGTGACAGGGTACAACTTACCAGCTTTCGGTGGAGCCTTTTCGCCATCTTTTCTTTCACTGCTCTCATTTGGGGCTGTTCGGAGTTAAAAAACAATGAGTGGGATTCGGTAAGTTGAAACTTTTAAGCACTTTAATTCTTGTTAACAAGAAGTTGTATGCAATCCGACAAAGATCAAAGCGATGCTCAGTGAGCAGTCCTCTGAGACAGCTTCTTATAAGTCTTGATAAGTCGGTTCAGCAGTGTTTCACTTGAGGGAGTTGAAGCTGCAAGAATTCCCTCTTATCTCAGAACTAACTTAGAGCTGCTCTCGATTTAACACCAATTATCACATTCCTTACAGCTTGCTTGAGCACTCATAAGATGAAGAACAACCTGGTCGCATAGTAACAGACTGGGACATGACATCTATATCATGAAATCAATACTTGTGATACAATAATATCTGATTTTTTCCCAACTGGCACCAACACGTTCTTGATATGTGATGCTATCATACTAAAATTAAGTAATCAGTTAATACCACATACACAAAACAAAAATGGTCTTTTAATATCCCTCAGCTGCAGAGTTAAGAATGAATCTGATATCCACTCATTTACATTAAATTCGTGTTACGGATACCAGTTGATGTTCTTCCACACAGACAAGCTTTTTTATATAGATTTTCTATGTTACACTTTTGTGCCTGAATGAAGATTGAAAAGAAAAAGAAGGAAGAATTCATGTTAGAGGGCTAGATAATAACATAACATATGCAAATGCACACAGTACCTGAAGCAGAAGCAGCTGAACCTGCGGATGATGAATATCAGTATGTTATCATTTGAAAAGAAAAATCTAATCAATACTTTGACATGGGTTTGGGACGATGGGGAAACAAAAATGTGCTCCCATATGATGTTGGTAAGTTGCTGTTTTTGCTTTTCAGTGCTCTCCTATGATCCTAACAAAGCTGAAACTAGTTGAGATCCAAATGTCATTTTAAAATGCAATGTTGCATGCAACTTGGTTATACTTCCCCCTAATACCAGTAAATGTCAAATAACCAAATGGAAGAAAATTTCGAGTACAACTGTTAAACTCAATGTGCCAAGTCGTATCTCACCTTGAGCTTCTGTTGTCTTGGTCACGTCCTCATTGGTATTTCCTTGGGAACTAATTCCAGCTTCGTTGTTTGAACTTGAAACCTGAACAGCTGAAAAAAAGAGAATACAACTGATCTCAAGAGTATCGGTTATGCCCACTAACTTATCCCAAAACCATAAAACAGGGCAGAAGACATAATTCTGTACTGACTATTAGATTAACTGGTTTTATAAAGTTGGGCCCAGTGCAACAAATCTCATGTCCATTGTTGCACACTGTTTTTGAGTACTAATGGAATCAATTTAAATCCTCTTTTACATCATTGATACGCATGTGATAAATCATGGCATCCTACTGCGAATCGTCAACAAACCAATCAACACGAATAAAAAGATTAACAGAAAGACTAACTTTTATTAGGAGTCGGGGTAACTGAGTCATTCAAACTTGGCTGGGATGTAGACGCTGCCGTAGGTGAAGCAGTGTTCATGCTTTGGGATGAAGGTTCAGTTTTACCTGTAAGGAAAAAGAAGGCTTATATCTTCAGACTACATTTTCTGATCATTTGAATCATATATTTATATTCCAGGCATTTTTCCACAAAACAGTTCTACATCCCTACTACACCACGAATTCCATCAACTTTGCACGTGAGCTAGAAACTGTAAATGCACATCCATTTTATATCACATAATGGATAGTGAATGGCCTCCAAATTACAATGTCACAAATCATGCCTTGAGTTTTATTAATTAGAATATGAGCAAACGTGTTGCTGGACTTTAACTCACGGTTATCAGGAGTTGTGCTTCTGTTATTAGGAGAAGTAGCGGAAGACACTGGCATTGTTGTTGGTACTTTTGTTGCTATTGGTGATGTTGGTGGCGCTGCAGATTCAGTTGAACCTTTTGGTGTATTTGTTGTTCCTGCTGTGATGGAAAGAGAGGCGCCAACATGTAAATACGTATAGAACTGTGGAAAAAAGGAGGCCTATCAGAACTCATGGGCTCAATTTTCCACAGAATTAAACTGACCACTGTAGTTGTTAAGAAAATTAAACAAATGTTTAACTTTATTTCCAGAAGATGTTTGCCATTCATAATTACTCTTGAGGGGGTTAGAAAAGAGGTTAGCTAAAAATCAGCTAGCGAGCGAGCATAGCAGCAAGATCAGAAACAGGGAAAAGGCAGCATGTGTATCAGAAATGTTAAAATATCCATCAGCAACACCATTAAATCCTGCTTTTTATCTTGATAAATCTCCACTGTTTAATCCATAAAGAAACCATGATCATGTGACAACATCAAGCTGATATTTTATTGCAGCTGCCAGGCAACTAGTGGATATCCTTGGACCTTAAAAAAAAGATTCAGTTGAAAAAATAAAAATAAAATCCAAGGCTCTTCTTAATAGTCAAAGAAGGCTACATTTATGAGGACTGTTCTGATGTGTTTTGCAATATGTTTGAAATGAGAAATTTGTAAGGATGCTTCTGTATAATCTTTGGTGTCCAACCAACAGTTTGGATCAGGCAGCAGCATCAAGCACCAACATAACATAACAACAACATAACAGGTCAATGGTGTTGCAGCAGATTTTTAAATATCTGTTCTTAAACTATTTCCCAGTATTGTGGTAAGCTACCCTAACTGACTACTGATTTAAGCCTATTCTTAACTCTAAAATATGAGGGTGGTATTGATCTTGAGATAGTCAGCGCTATAGAACAAATGTGTGCATATATCCATAATGCGTTTTTTTTTTTTTTTTCAATGATTATATGCTAACCTGGTTCTGATCCTTAAAATCAGTCTACTCCAAGTGACTGATGAAGCTGGGAACAGGTTGACAATTCTATCTGACATTAGACTGTTTGAATGCTTTGATGTCATACTCACCGATACTGGTAAATACCAGGGTTGTTGTCTCAGTTTCATTGGATGATTGAGTTGATGTAACTGTAAAGCAGAAACACGACTGTGACCTCACAGAAATATCTTAGACTTGTGACTGTTGCATACTGTGCACAAGTTTGCAGAAATTTCCCAGACATCCAAGTATTTTGTTATTGATAAGACATGCAAACATATTCACTGACAGAGCATACTGGGTCAGCGTTCTCTACATCCTCACCGTCTGAGGTCACAGACTGCTGTGGCACAAAGACACAAGCGTAAGTTTGTCTATGTGAGACATTTCCTCAGACAGACGCGCAGGTTTTTTTATTTCCACGTTTACAGAATTCCTGTTTGGCACAGCTTTAAAGTTCAATGTCTGAGACAAAGACATCCTTTCTCCAAGTGTTATATTGGGGATGAAAAGTCAAGATACAAATAGAGGTTGTGCCATGTTGAGGTGGACATCCTCTGCTCCAAGTGTGAAGCTGCATCCTGTCGGACACACAATTGTTGTCCCCTGACCTGCGTCAGGCTTCCTGTCTTCACAACTGTCTGCTGTGATTTCATTCAACATATTTCACAGCAGAGTGGCGGATGACAGGCCTGTAAGTCACAGAAACAACAGGGTGCTTTGAGCATTTCTTGTAAGTCGGTTCAGACACGCCCATGTCACCAGTGTTTTGGGTTGAATCCCAAAGCAACTCTAATTTGCTTGGACCATGTCAAGATACCAATGCTTGGAGCGAAATAAAAAAGATTGAAGTCCTCAGTATTTGCTCCGGCATTTCCAAGTGAAGCCTGCAGTAATTCTGACCAGTCCGAAAGGCAGATTGGCTCAAGAAAGGGTGTTTCCTCCAGATGTTTACTGCTGGAAGTCGATTTGCTGCCAGCTGGGACCTTTGGGTCTCAGGACAATAGTCCCAGAGTCTCTGTGAGAGAGGGGGCAGTCTGGTTCCCACTGGCTATCTGCTGTCAGATCCCCTATCAGACCAACGCAGGGTAGTTAAAAGTTCTTTTGGCTCTGCACAGGTAGAACAAACAAATCATGTGCCAATATGTTTGTCTTTTTCTTCAGCCAAGACCGGCACCTTAGATTTTTCTTTGATAAATTTAATACATTTCTAAATGTATTACACTTTTGCTTGATATGGCAAAAATAAATAAATAAAAACAAACAACTACTTTTTCCAAGTTGTTCATGGAAAAAATTGCCGCAAAAATAAACATGCTCGCACACGCATATCTCAGCCTAGATAAATGGAAATACACCCTCTGGGTAGATGTATCAAAGGCAAC